>NC_090832.1:4133000-5506500 GCF_028021215.1 Eschrichtius robustus | reverse complement strand
CGGGCTCTAGGTGCCCGGGCTTCAGTAGTTGTGGCACGTGGGCTCAGTAGCTGTGGCTCACGGGCTCTAGAGCGCAGGCTCAGTAGTTGTGGCACACCGGCTTAGTTGCTCCGCAGCACATGGAATCTTCCCGGACTAGGGATTGAACCTGTGTCCCCTGCATTGGCAGGCGGATTCTTAACCACTGCACCACGAGGGAAGTCCTGTACTTTTTTTAGTTAGTAAAAATATTGATGATCAGGATACACTGCATTCTAGCCAGTATTATGATAAAAATAAACTACTGTGCACGGATTCCCATTTGATGTTCATGAATCTCATCTAGAAAAGAAAAGGAAGTGTGCTTCTTTAGCCTAGATAAAATGAGGTGATAATGCATGCAGAGATGGCTGCATTTGTGAACCCCTGGGAAGAAGTTCCTTCACATCCCTACTGAATGTCTTTACATGAAAGGTCATGTACCTGCAGTTTTCTCCAGATGCCACTAGAGGGTGATCATCCATACTTGGTAATGACCCAGAATCCTGTCCTCCCAGAGGTGTCAGGACCCACCACACACATCACTCAAGGATAAACCTTGCTCTATTGTTCAACATAATCTGCTGCCAAAGGGTTCACTCATCTTTTATTCTAGTTATGCTTCCTGTACCTGATGACTGGAAAAGAGCTTGGCATCAGATCACATGCCTCTTGAGTGGCGTGGACTCCTCCATGCATGCGCCTTTGTCCTCTGCCTCCGCTGCATTGAGCACCCAGACTCCTTTACCGTGTGCCACAAACACCCCACCTGGCGCCACCTTTCCCAAACCAGCTCAAGACTCTTCTATGATCTTCTCTAGGGGAGTTCCAGTTCCTACTTCTTTTACAACTTAGACCTTTCCTTCTCTTCCTTCTCTTACTCTCCCATTCCTTTTCATCTGTAACCTACACTTACCTGGAAATCTTCATATTGCTTTATAACAGAGCTCCTAAATGTCAGCTCCTCAAATGAACTATAAAAGTGAAACAGTTTCACCTGGTGTTAGGTAATAACAGATTCTCAGAAATCATTAGGCTTGCTTTTCTGTGAAACAAGAGCGTAAAGACTTTTGCATCAACTAGTTGTAATATACCTAACTTAATTTGGTTTTTATATTTCAAAAGATCGAAAATTCAGGTCCAATCATAGTTCTAAAAGCAAAGCAGAACATGTTGGTGGCTACATTAAGAATCCATTCAGTGACAAGTATATTACTGAAGAAATGGTAACAATAATGTAATATTGACTGGGAAGAATTGTGAAGAAATAGAAACAAGCTTACCACCCAGCAGTCAAGATGAGAGAAAAATGTCAGTGAAAGGGAGGAACTTCTGAGGGGGGACAATCACAATGCCAATGGCTAAAAGTAGCCTTGACTGGGTGCTTACTGAGTGCCGGAATGTCTGCTAAGCAATGTATCTGCTCTGTCTCATTTTACCTTCACCACCAGATGAGGGAGTTACTATTGTTGTTCCCAATTTACAGATGAGGAAACTGAGGCTCAGAGAGGTTAAGCAATTTTCCCAAGATCACATAGTGTTGGAGGTGGGACTCCAACCTCAGCCTATCTGCTCTAAAGCACAGGATCTTATCTTATTCCCAATGATGTATCAGTAATAACACAACAAAAAGGTGCAAAAAGGTCCAAAATTAATCTAGAAATAAAATCCCTCCCCACCCCCCAAAGTCTCACAATTTATAAGTCTGTGCTGGTCGGCTGCAGCCAGCTAGGCGGTGATAAGGCAATGGAAGTAGATGGAGGGGTGAAAAGAGGAGAAAGAAAGACTTACAGATTGAGGAAGAACTATTTCCTTCCTGGTGTAACATGAGCCCATGGGTCAGGAGTCCCTCACTGAAGGTTGACCTCAGTTGGCCCAGTTGGCCTGAGAGTGTGGAAGTGCCAGCTCTGCCCTCTGAGAGCAGGGGGCGGGAGGGGGGTCATTTTCCATCAGAGTCTACTGTGGATTTATTTGTATACCAAGACATGTAAGAAGGCCATGGACTTGACACACAAAGTTAATGGACCAAGGACCCTGTTTGTCCTTGGTCATCTCAGCAAGAGACCCAGTGAAAATGCAAATTACAGAAGTGTCTTCCAAACATAAAAATATCTTTTACTATAATCCCAGGAAGCTCTCAGCTTCTACATTTTATTAAGCCACAGTTATTGTTTTAGAACAAGGCCTTGTGCCTCTTGGTACATACTTAAAACTTGCAAATTGCCTTTTAATGTCTAAAATTTGTAGCTAGCACTGGAAATTTGCAGTTACCCTATTTTGGTCAACTCAAGAGGTTTCTGTCCCCTCAACCTAAATAAGCCGGCCTTAACTTCACATGCAATTCTTTAAATGGGAGTTACCAAAAACACAATACAGATAACTGGATTTTTTTCTACTTCGGTTATTTTAATTGCAGAAACTATATTTTGATTTGGCATCAGGGTGAATAGCAATTTGCCCCAGAGAAAGCCTCTTTGACCCGGGTCATTGAATGATTTTTATTAGTGTACACACACACACACACACACACACACAATCTGAGAAAAAGTAAACACTCCCATGGATCTTTTCCTGGGAAAAGGAATGCAGCTTGCACCAATTAATACAATTTTTTTGCTTCCATCACTCTTACTGGGTCCTGAAACATGTGCAAGAACCTTACTGGGGAGTCAGGACACCTGGGTTCAGGACACACTCTGGCACTGCAGACCTGTGCAATCTCCAGAAGATTCTAGACTTCTTGACTTCAGTCCCTAATCCCTAACACAGAGATCAGTATGCCAACTGGATTTTAAAGTATTCACAAACTCAACGTAATCGTTTTTAAATCTAAGAATTAAACCTAAGGAAATAACTAAAGATGGAAGTAGACTGAAGTAACTAGATACTTTAAATTTGTTTTCAACAATAGTGAAGAAATAGAAATAAGTAAAATGTTCACCAGTATGGAAATGGTTAAATAAATTATGTTTTATTCCTGTGATGTAATATTATGTTGCTATTTAGAGTGAAAAGTTTTTAAGGACATGATAAAACCATCAAGTTAAAAAGTTAAAAATTAAGATGTAAAAACATATATAATATAATCTCAACTGTGTGTTAATATGTGCATTTTAAATAACACACACACACACAAACACACATACACACGAAGGAAATGCACCTAAATGGCAATGACGGCTATTTCTTGGAAGGGAGAGTATAAAGTATTTTTTTTTTCTTTATCCTTCTTTTTGTTTACCATCTCTTCCATAATGAACTGAATCAGGAAAAAAAGTTACTTTAAAAATTAAATTTGGGGATTGGTCTAGATTATATCCAAATTTCTTTACAATTCTAACATCTATTGCATTTATGCACCAATAAAAAATTTCAAAAATAACAGACAGGTTTAGGAATTGCCAAAAATGGTCACTCAGAATAGAATCTGAAGCCACGATCTTTTCTCATCCAGGGCAAGACTGTAGAAGATCTGCATGCCTGGCTTATAAAGATACCATAACCCCTTTGAGAAACCAAAACACTGCCATTCTCCTTCATGACATAGGTAGGTTTCCCCTCTTTACTCTACTTTAGACTTTGAATCCTGCAATAAGCTAGGATCATCCTGACTTACGTAAGACTCCTCAACAACTTTGCTCTCCTATCTCCCCACACATTTCAAATGATTTTGCCTGGAGCCTCCAGAACATAGGGTAGTAAGTCAAGTCACTACTTTCCTTTTTGTAGAAAATACTTTTAAGGTCACTCCCTCTACCCTAAAAAGCAGGAGTGTGCTTTAGTGGGTGTCTGGAAGTTCCCAAACCAGCAGCTTCCACCCACGCTTGACCAGCACTTCGTGAGTTGCTGGTTTAAAATTGAAGACAGGGTGGTGGTGTCTCGTTCTTCCCAGATCTTCAAGCAGCGCTCTGGGCTCCCGGCGTTAAGATGATTCAACGCAGAAGGGGTGGCACGGGCTCCCTGGAGCAGCTGCTAGCTGAACATTTATGACAAGGCGGAACCCCAAAGCAATCAAGCAGTGCTTTCACTCCCCTGTGCAAGGGAATGCAAGACTCAGGAATGTTCAGCCAGCCACAGAGCTCCTTTCAAAGAATTCTGCTTACCTGGAAGGGATTTCTTCTGTAAAATGTCCTTTCCTGGTTACTTAGAGGGTAACGTTGCCACCCAATCTGAACACAGAACAGAGAATGGGGAATGTGACTTCTAAAACTTCAGGTTCCCAACATCTGGTCACAGATGCAGAGACACTTTCTCCTCCCGGAGGCCAACCAGTCTTCTCACTGCTCTGGCAAAACCTCACCAGAGCCATGGCTGACCCACTTAAAGGGGCCTCTATTTTAGGGACTGTTGCAGGAGAAGCCCAGCCTCCTCCGAGTTTGTCACTATGAGGAAATTATTTCATGTATCCAATGTAAACCTCTCCTAAGTGTTTGTCAGCTTCTTTGCGTTCAGTTCTCATTCCAGGTGGAAATAGCTGGGCACCGTCTCCATGACCATCACCGCCGTCACCATCAGTACCTCATTTAATCTCACAAACATAAGAAGGAGGCCTGAGGTTTACCTTTTTTATATTGGGAAACTAAAGTTCAGAGAGATGAAAACATTTGTCCAAAGTACAGCTGGTTAGTAGCAGAGCTGAACTGCCAGGCTTTTTCTACGTTGCCATGTTGCCGCGTCATATATCTTGTATAACTGAAAACTGTTCATCTCTCCCCTTTCTTAATCTTCATTAGGTGAAATTATCCTAGTCTCTCATCCTGTGCCCTAGCCTGGAACTCTGTGTCTCTAAAATCACCGCTGATGCCTGTTTGTTGAGAAGAGGGCAGACCACAGTAGTATTTTCCCCTGAGATCTGCCCTTTTGGATAATGGGGTTTGGCCCGGGGGTGGGGAGCTGGGAAGGAGAGTTAATTTTAAAGCCCGGGGACTGATGTCAGCTCCGAAATCTCTTTGTGGAGGCGACCTGGTTGGAAGGGAGCTAAGGAGACTCCTCCTGAAGCTGTGTTTACCGAGCAAGCACAGCAGTTTTACTTGGATTACGTATTTATTTGAGTCGGCTTGGTGGGGAGAGACCTAGGAAGGCTATAGACAGTAGTTCATGAATCATACCCCCCATCACCTTGGGTGCTACCACTCCTGAGGAACTTGGGGAATAATTATTTTTAGAGGAAGGCCTCAATAGGTTTCTCTGCTAGACCAAGGGGCACATGAAAGTACTAGCTGCTGGGAGTTCGGGCAGACAGCTCCTGGGGTGCGTAACGGGCAGTGAGAAAGGACCAGATGTCCTGTAGCATGTAAGCTGCAAGTTGAACCAGGACTTTCTGAGCCCCCATGATACTATGATCCGTAACGGAGTGTTAAGCCAGATGGGATGTGAGCGACACCCATCAGAAGAGGAGGCATAGCTCCGCTTCCTCAGGCATATCTCCATCGAAGGATCCTAATGTTTTTCATTTATAGGACCACATTTTGCTTCTGGGTCATAGTGGGTCAGAAGATAAATGGGCCTTTTCAATTTTGGATTTCTAATCTCGGATACTAGAATCACTCCTGATTTAATATTTCAGTTCTCCTGTGCATAGCTCAGGTAAAAAGTCTTTTCTGTTTATAATTGAGCCCTTACCTAATTTACAGATCTTGACTTCCAAGTCAAAATAACCTTACTAAGAGAATGACAAAACAAAAGTCAATGAGTTAAGAGTGATTAGTAAATGTTAGTTGCTCTATCTTATGCTGGGGTGTCTTTAAGCTGTCTGCGCACAGGCACTCCCTTCTTCATTTTGATAGCTCCTTCATTTCTTCAGGTGGCCATGACTGTTCTTGGACACAGAGGGTGGGCAGGACAAATATACAAACACGTCTCTGATTCTCTTGCCATTACATTTGCTTCAAGAAAAAATTGTGCAATCTCTGGGCTAAGTCACGAGGGTAAAACTTTCTTATTCTCTGGTCAGTGACACTTTGTCCTAATAATGGGGAACAAAGGAAAATTCCCTGTGTTCACCTGCTCACCTGGCAGCCCAAAGGCCTGGTTATGCCCTCGACTTGTCTTCTTTTGATTATCATTTGTTTATTCATGTAGTAAATAGTTTTTGATCACTCACCAGGTAAAAGATACTATGTTAAGTACTGAAATGGGGAGAAAGAGAGAGGAAGGGAAGGAGGGAGGAAGGGTGGGAGGGAGGAGAAACTTGGACAAAATTCCTGTCCTCAAGGAGGCTGCAGTCAAGTTCAGGAGATAAATTGTACAAGGGTGCAAGTAATGTAGATGAAATGCTGTTCGAGCCTGGCTTTAGAGATGAGAGAAGATTTTGTAAAACCTTTCACCTAGATTTCAAAAACTGGACAAATGGGAAAAGCATACTCTAGGCTGAGGAATAGCCCGAGTAAAGGCTTTGAACATAAGCGACAAACTTGCAGCAGTGGTTGTGGAGGAGAGACCAGGGAGAGGAGTCATGACTGGAAAGAGAGTAATAAGGGGTGTTTAAGGGCTGCCCAGAGTCTGGCTGGATGCCAGAGGCAATAAGTTGCCATCGAATATTTGCAAACTCATGAGGGAGTAGTCACAACTGTGCTTCAGGCCGGAGGAGAGAGGCAGCTACTTGAAAGAGGGGGACGGCCTGGAGGCCGCGGGTGCAGCCAGGACAGAGAGCAAGAGGCTGAATGCAGGTCGTGTGGAAACCGCGGGAGCGGAAAGGGAGACGGGAACAGGAATCACAGCAGCCCTGGGCAGCGCACAGCAGTTCATTGTACAGAAGGTCGGGGCCGGGTGGGGGGGCATGGCAGTGTCCGCTGAAGCTGATAACCGAAAATGTTAATTTCATTTTAATCAAATTTCATTGGTAAAATTCAATGAAAAAATTGATTTTTTTTCCCTTCCCTTCCCTAACCCTAACCCCCCAAAAAATCAATGATAAAATGATAAAAACAATTTCATTTCATCAAATCTTGGGGTAAAAAAAAAGCAGAGTAAGCCAAGAACAGTTGTGTTGAAGATCACCTGTATGTGAGAGGCGCAGGGAAGCAGAAGAGGAGCCAGAGGGTGACTTCAAAGGTCAGAGCTGGGAGAGGAAAACCCGAACCACCGCAGAGTTTCCACAGCCGGGGTCCGTACCGCACGGTGGGAGCTCCAGAGAGGACAGAGCGCGGAAGACCCAGCCTGGGAAGGGTCCCGGCTGCGGTGTCTCGGGGCGCGTGGCCTCCAAGAGAGAAGGCCGCAGCAGAGCCGCGGGGACAGAGCCGGTCAACGGAGGGCTGAGGGCTGGACCGCAGTCGTGGACAATAAGCCCCTCTTTTCGAGAAACTAATCATGAAGGAGAGAGTGAAAGCATCAGGAAAGAAATTAGAGAAGGGATTTTTGCGGGGGGGGGGGGGGGGAGGGGGGAGGTTCAACCATGTTTTCTGGCCAGAGGGTCAGGAAGGCACCGTGGCGGCCTCAGGTCCCTGCCGAAGCTCCCAGGCCTCCCCCCAGGCTCTTCCCGCAGCGGGGACCGCTCCCGTGACCTGTCGGTGCTGGGCTTCCCTGACCCTTTGTTCAGCAAGGGCTCAAACCTGCTCTATCTTGCTCACCACCTGGCACATAGAAGGGGCTCAAACATGGTCACTGACCAAATGGCCAGCTGCAGATTCAAGACGGAGCAGGGAGCATTCACGCGAGAGTGTTCCAGAACCGAGAAAGACAGTAGCATTGAGAGCAGACGGGGCTGGGCCAGGAGGAAGAGGAGCAACGTGAAGACAGAGACGCTGTGTGATGGAGGGTCTCCTGCCAGCATCAAGGCCACCTTCACGTGTTTACACGCAAACTGAGGCAGGAGCTGCCGGATGCTGGAAACATCCGTTCTCCCCTATTCCCTAGTGACCAGGTTGCTGTTTTGTTCAGGGCACTGCCCTCAGCAGCAAGACAACTTACACAGCCACCCCTGCAGTTTGGTGGGGGCCTGTTGAATAAGTCGTGGCCAGTGGCAGAGGAGAAGTGTTGTATGGCCTTCAGCTGGGGAGGGCGAACCTCTTGTCCTTCCTTCCTTTCCTGCAGCCTGGAACTCCGATGAGAAGGCTAGGGCTCCAGCAACCACCTTTGGCTATGAAGCAATCATGAGACGGAAGACACAGGCAAGAAAGTTAAGTACAAAAGTAGGGGAAATCCAGTTCTCCGATGACTTTGTGGAGCTCTTAAGACATCATAATAGTCCGATTGCCTCCTTCCAGACTTTTACTGACGTGAGAAAGAATAAATGTCTGTCTTACCTAAGCCAGTATTATATAATGTTTTCTGTCATATGCAGGCAAACCTAATCTTTACTGCTAGACACATTAACAAAAGTTTGTGCATTGGTAGAATGGGCTGTGTCTCCAGGCTCCCTGGGGTGGATGCCCTGCTTCTCATCTTCCCTACACCCACCCCACAGACACACTACATGGAGAAAAGGAAGAATTAGACACAATATTTTCAGCATTCTGTAATCATTGATAGTTTCGTGGAACTCAATGTCTCTGGTGTGTTTCAAATTGCCATTCAAAGATAAAGCATTCGTGTAATACAAGCAAATTTTGATAAAACTACATGTGACAATTCCTATTTGGGTTGATAGAGCTCTCTCTTTAAAGAGGCCGAATTTTTTCTGTTCTTATAGAAATAAAGTTTTTACTTTTCATTTGCTATGCGTTGAATTTTCAGGTTGATGAAATAAGTCACAGAGACTTACCACTGGGGACTTAATGAAATAGCTTAAGTTTTAAACTGTGGGTTTCTTTCTTAGAAATGGAAACATGTTTTATGGTAAAAAGCTTTGCAGCTTGGTTTGCATTGATATCCTGTTAATCTTCACTTAGGCGCTTCATCAGGAGGAGAGGTGAATCCACAGGCTCCACAGGGCCCCCTGCCAGGGAACTGAGACAAAGGAAAGAAGCAGGTGCAGGAATAACTCTGTCTTTGCCTCCTGTAATATGGACCCCTTGCTGGGCCACTCCTAAGGGGACGAGGCACAGAATCTCCAAGTGACCTGGGCTCAACCCACTCGTTTAGTGTTTCTAAAAAACAAACAAACAAAACCTTACATGGTAGCTATCCTGGCATGCCACCAGTTTACGGCTAGTTCCCTTCTAGACTGTAAGCTCCCTGAGGGCAGGGACCGTATCTGACAGTTCTTTACAATGGTCTTAGCAGTATCCAAAGTGTGAGCCCTGACATACCATCTGATTCTGCCCATCCATTTACAAATGAAATCCCTGAAGCCCGGACAGGTGAACTTGTCAGACAGGGACGGCCAGCCTGGAGCGGGGTGGAGTGCTGCCGCCCTGAAATTCTTGTGAGCACTGAACACACGCTCGGTGAGCCGAAGTGACCCATCCAAGCCATCCAGTGGCTGTGCTAACTTCAGGAGGTCTCTCTAAAGAGGAAACGGACTTTGATATCACTTGTATTATCCAGTTATCAGCTCCAAGTATTGTATTGCTTTCCAAGCCATACATAATTTTTGGCTTTGTTCTGTTTTCCCTTATTCTTCACCTGTTCTTCCATCTAACCTGTGTCTCTGATTAAGGAATTAAGGTTTCTGTTCAAGATTAACTTTTGCTGCCCATTCCCCAGGCATATTGGCCTCCCCAGTGGAAAGCTTTAAGTGAGTCACTCACCTGATCGGTACTTTCTGAAAAGTGAGAAGCTTGTGAAGATAAATGCTTCTTTCCATTTGGGGAGAATAAATCTTGGATTTATCAACAAGTATACTCATTAAAATATCATGAAGCTTTCACAAGATCTTCTACTACCTATTACTAGCCACGATGACATTATTTACTTTTACACCCCTGTACTTAATAATGAATTTGCATCCGTTGTTACATAGCTTATCTTAAATAGATCATGAAAATATTGCTAAAGAGTGTCATTGAGTTTATGAGAGGTTTTTTGCATGGTCACTATCAAGCAGTTTATACTTCTTATACTTTCTTATACTTTCATGAGCAACTTACTTGGTTGTTCAAATACATAGAGAGCTCTGTTTCTTAGGTTGAAATAGTGCAGAAAATCAGATTTTACATTTCTTTTCTCAAAGATTATCCACAAATTATTAACAACAATTGCTGCCTCTCACAGAGTGACCACTCAGCTCCATTATCCCATGCCAAATGCTGCATGTGTTTTGCTGGATTGGTATTTTAATTCACATTTCATATAGAAAGTTTGCACTCAAGCAGTTACAACATTTAACAAGGGGCACTCAGGTTGTAAATAACAGAGCCAGGGTGTGGTCCAGATATGTCTGACTCACAATCTGTATCTCTAACTACTTGGCTTTGCAACCTTCCCCAAAAGTCAAAGCAGCGTTAAATCATTTAGTCACTTGTGTGGGTACCTGTGTGGGAGCAGCCGGGGCTGAGATGGTGGGGCTGAGATGCTGGGCTTAGGGATACTGGCTTGAGAGATGCTGGGCTGAAGGGCTGAATGATGTTGGACTCAGGGATCCTGGGCTGAGAGGTCCTGCTGCCACATTGCTCGCAGATGTTGGCACCAGGATTTGAAACCAAATCAGAGTGACTCTGATACCTGCACATCTGACCACCTCACTCCCACACCACGGGCTGTTTTGTAAACTTAGGGTTAGATGAAGAGTACACAACACAACCTTGTTAACAGGAAGCCTCAACAAACTTTTACACACACACATAGCATCTCGATGGCCGACTCAGTGATCAGGATGGCCACTTGGGGACAGCAGAGGCTCAGGGGCAGCAAAAAGCTGAGCAGGGATGGAGATGAAAGAGCCAATTCTCAATTATTCTGTGAGTCCCTAGAGATGAACACTGTGAACTTGTTCCCAGTCTCTGTGTCTCATGCCAGCTGTCCCCCTGCCCCTTCCTCAGCCACCACCCAAGGACACGTCCCTGGAAATGCTCCGTATGTGTGTGGGGGAAGAGAGCTGGAGATGCTTTGCTTGTGGTAGCAGAAAAACACACATACATCTTCAGCCAGCCCTTGCTTTAGACATATTTTTGTTGTTTGTCAAACTAGACAGCAGCATTTCGTTATTAGTCAGTAACCTGCAGTGTTGGTTTATTTCTCATCGTTAAGCACTCAGTTACTATGAACGTGTTTTTCATCACTGAAGAAAAGTACCGCGCACACCACAATAACCTGAGTTCCACCTGGTCAGTGGTGAGCCAGAGGCCAGCAAGGCTGGGGAGGTGCGGGCCACATTGTATGTGCAGACTGGGAACCAGCCCTGAAACAGGGCCAAACCGCCCCAGCGTGCTGTTGGAGCTGCCTTGTTGTTGATCTAAAACAAAGCTCCTGTTCACTTCCCATTCTTTTCTCTTTACTGCTCGTAGGTGAGTTTTAATTATTCTTGGTCAAATTTCAACTCAGACAGGTTACCTACGAACATTCTTAGGGCTTACCCTACTCAGTCCCTCTTGTAGTTTCAACTGAAGGTGATAGACTCTTCTATGCCCTCTTTATTCCCCTACTAAGTTGTGAAGTAGCTGCTACTTTTTCTCCTGTTATTGAGCCCACTGCTTCCCACCCATGAGTAAAGTTATTGCTTTCACCTATTTCTGAAAATTCACGTTCATAAAATCGGCTGAAGGATAAGTTACTGAAGAAATCTCAACCCTTTAGGCTTTGCGTAAGTTAATAGTTTGTTTTACTTTATCTTGGTTCTCAGTTAAAACACAATGCAAGAGTGGTCTTTGGAATGTTCTTCTGTTTATGAAGCCAATCCAAATAAGACTGTTGATGAGTCTTATTGCCTTCCACCATAACAATCCCCACCAATTTCCATGCTGCTGAAACAGTCACTAGAGCCAATGATATATCCAAAAAGAGGCTCTTGCTGTTTAATGTGGTCTCTACCTTCCACACAGGTCTCTTTTACATTCAGCAGGCTTCATTGAAAAGAAGAATTTAATTAACAAAAATTAATAAAATGCATATTTAAACATTGACATAGATATGAAATAATCATTCTTTACATAAACAGAAAAATTCCACCAATATTATCTCATTTTGTCTATACAAGCAGTCTTGTGATGTACATATTTCCCTATTTTATCAACAAGGAAACTGAAACTTGTAGACTTTAATGGACTTGTTTGAGGCCACAGAGGTAGTCACTTGCAGAGCACAGTCTCGTTTGATGGTTTTAAGTCAAGTCCAAACAGGGGCCCCAGCTTTGCGGAGCAGAGGGAGAGTGGTGGACGGGCTGTGAGTCCAGGGGAGGGAGAGGTTCCGACGGCCCTTTGCAGTTAAGGGCGCCTGTGGAAGAAACATAGCTTGTAGGATGGGTGGGACTTTCCAGTTTAGAAGATACAGCCATGAAACAATGTGGTCCATATTGCATGATCATAAATATTGTTTGAATGAGTGAAGAATGGATGAATGAGGATGGAAGGCATCCGAAGACAGGAAAATGATCCAGATGGTGAGAAAGCGAGATTCCCGTGGTTCAGGGAACACTGAGTAGGACACTGGCTCTGGGAGAAGATCCACCTGGAGAAGCAGAGGGAGGTGGCAAGGGCAGGCACTCTGGGGTTGTGGAGAGCACTGAAGGCCAGGCTGAAAAAGTGCTGGCCTTGTCTGCAGATGAGGTCAAAACTGCATTGCTTTTGACCAATTAACTTTACCCTGAAAACAACGGGAAGACACTGGCAACTTGTAGGGAAGTTTTATGACAAAGCCCAGCGTTTTTAGGAAGATGAGCAAGAAGTGAAGCACGAAGTATACGGAAGCCTCCATGCTTCTGATTTTAGGAACCCCATCCTGTGGTCCCTCTAAAGCCTCCTGTCAGCTCTCTATCACTGGGAAGCAGTGGATCTAAAAGTCAACCTAGCTGGAAGGGGCAGAGTTAAAAAAATAAACAAGAAAAGAAAGAAAAAGAAACACCTTTAAAACTTCCCTTTCTTGATTTGTACCCAAAGAGATATGTTATATGGTCACTCTTTTCATTAGGATTTTTAAGCTAATAAATAGGCCTTACAAAAGTATTACAAAGCTTTCACTGCAAGAATAATTAAATGAAGTAATTTCCTACATCTAAAGTGATCAAATATGCTTCTGAAATTAGAAAAATGCAGGCTAATGATAAAAATATAGTTGTAATGAAACCGTGTGCCTTTTATTGACTTTATTATAAAACATTTCCTTTTTGCATTCTTAATTCAAAGCATTGAAATGCTGATTTGGTTTGAAATAAAATATGGAAAATTCCTGGTACTGGAGGAAGCTTGTCACTCTAATGGGTGTCTTGCTCACTAGAACAGTATTTTGGCCGTATTGGAGCACATTGAAAGGAATTAGGTTAGGCTTTGCCAAAATTTCACTGTGAAAGAGTTTGCTGTAACAATGTTTTATTATATTCTTATTGAACTTCAGCCAGTTGAAAATAGAGTCTCCTCACCATCCTTTTAAATTAGCCTTAAACTGCAGACAAAAGACAAAAATCAATGTGCAAATTTAGCTCCTTGCTCGCAGTTTCTTAAGAAATTTACCCTGGTGCTAATATGCAGGACTCGTAGATAATAGAACATAGAGTAATTGGAAATTTTAAAGCAGCATTTCTTATTCAATTTAGGTCTGTTTAAGTGTCTAGTGAGTCCTGTACATAAATTGTTTCTTTAATGCTACAGGTTATACTGAGTCTCTACAATATACCTCCTCAGTGCCAGCTCAATAAACCTGTCTCCCATACATTTCCTGTGGCCATGACAAATTACGGGGAAATTTTGAGTATCAAGCTATAATGAAAACTATTAGAAAATTGTCGTGTGCAAATAATCCTACAATCTACTTAAATGTTATATTTCATTAATAATTGCAAAGAGCTTTGGGTGCCTAAATAGAAAGCAGAAGTAAGTATACACGTATACACACAAACACACACATTGGCCACACAGGTTTAACGCCTCTGACCGTTCTAAGTGGTACACATGCTGTGAGTTCCTAAACAGCTCTTAGGAAAAATATAATGATGAATTCCTTAAAATATCCATCGGACTGAAACTAGTTAAAATTCAGGGTCTCACATGCCTTGCTGTCCTCCAGCACCGGACAAGAGAGGTCAGCAAGATAAGGAAACACACGTTGGCCTGATTTAGGGCATTAGTATGAAACAAAAAACAAAGAAACAAAAAACACAGACCTATGTAAAGGCACCTAGAGGCGCAAGGAGAGAGAAAAGCTGACCATCCTTGAAAAAGGACGGTGCTGCAGGCACCACAAACCAGTGCCCCGTGTATGGAGGGTAAGACAGGAGCAACCGGGCCACACTCCGGCCTGGCGGGCACAGGGAAACGGAACCAGCTGTGCAAATTAGAGCAGGTTACTGAAGATTCGTTTTGTTTTCTGGCCTGACACCTGAAGGGCTGGGAAGGCTAAAGCCAGAAAGGCAGTGTAATGAGCAGAAACCAAGAGTAATTAAATGAACATGCATGGGCCAGGAAGTGGACACAAACGCTGCCCAGCCCAGTGGTGGTGGGAAGAGCTCCCCCCCCCCCAACCCTGCAGCCCCTCGCATGGCTCAGGAGAGAGGAAGATAAAGGAGAGATGGGAGGTGTCACGGTCGATTTTTACTGAAAAAGTAAGTGGCAACAATTGGCTAGAATAAGCCTGGATTGTCATAGAAAATGAACCTAAAAAAGAAAGATCAGAGGCCCCCGGTCACAGTGCGCACAACTTGATCACAGGGGTCCATCTGGATGGGATGTTCTGAAGCGCGGATCCCAAGTACAGCCTCGCAGTAAAGTCCTAGGATAGTTTAGGGCCATCACAGGACGTCTAGATTTTTCACAAGCATCCTTAAGTGGTGACAGGGCCATTCTGTTAACACCAGCTCAGCCCGCACCCCGGCTTGCAGGTGCTAGCACCTCAGCACGCATGACCTGCGACCTTCTAGAATCCTCAAACGGGCCACGTAGCCTGGAGCTTTGTTGTGCATCCCCTTCCCGGGTGAGCTTTCAGACCTACCCCGTTGTGCTCAGGATGGAACTCCCGGTGGCTGGTCCAGCCCTCCGGGCCACCTGTGTTCTCTCAGCTCCCACAGCCCAGCGGCCCAGGCTACCCACGCTCTAGAGCTGCGGTCGGAGAGCAAGACTCCACTGTTTCTGCTCGGAGATCCCTCTCACATTCTGAGGGAATTTCCTCGCAGAGCTAGTGCGGTACAGAGGTCTGTTTTGCCCATTTGTGCCCCAGTCAAATCTCTTCTTATACTCTCACTAAGAACTTGGGCTTTCGATTCCATTGGTCCATTTCTAGCAACCCTCACCTGGGCACGTCATGTCTCGTGGCCCGTGGAGATAGTCCCGTGCAAGTGCACGCTTTGGACCACTGCTGCAGGATGGCCCCCTTGGCACTCCCAGCCCCAAGTCATGGACTCAAAAATGGCATTCCCTTGCTTCAATTTAGTTTGATGGAATTCAGTTCAATACAGTGAACATTGACTAACCACCACTCTGATCCCTGCCTGGTTGGCGCAGGCAGGAAGCATTTAATCAGCCCCGGTCCTCCACCCCCGCTCAGTGGGCACAGGAGGATAGCTCCGATGCTTTCTATCGGGCATGACTCTTGGGGATCTTGGCATTGCCGCCTTAGATGCTGTGCCGTCGTGTCCCCCTCCCTCTCTGCCCCCGGCCTTCTCTGACTCACCCCCTCACTTCCACCGCAGGCGCTGATGCTCTCAGGACATCAGCCCCACACTCCCCTGGGCTGTGTCATCCATTTCACTTCCAGGTCAGTGGTTCCCGGGTCTATTTTTCTAAAAGCCTTTTCTCTCCTGAATACCAAACTCATGTTTCCAACTTCATTTTAGACACCCTAAACTCAGTATGGCCAAAATTAAATTCGCTGTTTCCCATATTTATTCCTCCTATTGCATGCCCAATATTTATTAATAAATTGATCATTTCGTCAGCTCTGCTAGAACCTCAGAGCCATCTTGTATGCCATCCTCTCCCTCACCCACCGCCCAGGCAATTCATTCTATCCTGGGGATTCCACCTGTGTCAGACTCTCTTCTGCTCTTTCCATTGGCTCCCCACTGAGTCCAGACCAGCCACATCTCTCTCCTGGACTGTGAAACAGGTCTCCTAGCTGAGACTCCATGCTCCTCTCCTCAGTTAATGCTCCCTCGCACTGCCGCGGAACTGCCTTTCTAAACACAAAATCTCATGCTGGTGCTCCTTTGGTGAAGAAAAAAATTCCAATCGTCATTTTTCAGCTAGGTTGGGTTGTGTACATTTATTTGAAAATCTTTTCCTAAATGGAATTATGTGATCTGTTGCAAATCGAGTCTCCAAGCACCGTCCTGGCTTCCTCCATAACATCAGGGAGATCAGCCCTAAATCATCCATTCTTCGTGCAGCAAAAGCTCTCCCAAGTCATTATTTTCTTTGGCTTGTACATAGTAGGCATTAACCAAATGTTTACTCAATGTTGAATTGATTTGCTTCTGTATAAATTGTTTTGATGACAGTTGATGCCAGCAACCTGGGCCTGATCAAAATGATTAACTAATAACTCTGCCTCAACGAATGTATATTTATTTAACCCCCCAAAGCTACAGTAGAACATCTAATGGACTCTCTTAGAGGCGAGAGTCGATGCATTTCTAGAGTCCACCCCCTCCTTTATAAGAGTCGAGGCACTAATCCTTAGGTCTGACAGCCCCCTCCCTTGGGAACAGGGCTCCTACCAGGGGACTGGCCTGCTATCTGAGCTCAGAGCTCTTCTCTGGCTTGAAAGTGTGAAGCCTCCCCATTTTGTTTAAGTAGTCCTTCTTATGCTTTGTCTTGTTTCATTTGTGTTACATATTCTGCACCAAAGTTCCCTCAGTAGTCGCAATGACAATTTGGTTCACGTGTAGGTTTGTGTGTTGTTCTTGTGTTGTGTCTGAGATCCAGAAAACGGTTGTCATCGTCCATCCAGATATCCTTCAGTAGTGGGAAAAAATTCCTTTATGTACAGCCAGCGTGAAGCTTAGGATATTCCCAAATGCTAATAATTGTTAATATTTACTAAGAACAATTAAGGAATGTATGCTAGAACTTGAAAAATGTCTTACATTTTTATTCATCTTGTAAGCAACCAACATACTTTCCTTTGAAACAGTAGAGACCATACCCTTTTAGTCTAACAAGATATGAAAGGATAATTGTAAAAAAAAATGTCAAAGATAGTGAAATGGAATAACACTACAGAACACGTTTTGCCAAAACAAATTAAAGTGGAGATTTATAATTCCGGCATAAAGCCCCTTTGTATGATCAAAGAAAGCATCATCTGTACCACTAAGTTCTATGTCTAACATAATTTTGTTGAAGAGGAGGCAGGCACGAGATGAACTGATAAGCGGTTTGCTCACAAATGCATAATAGCTGTAGTGAGGACTTCTGGTTTCAGGCAACGCGATTCTGTAAGTGAACATTTAGCCTTTAACACAGTGTTTTAACAATCCCTTTATAAACCAATGGGAAAAAAGAGAAGTATCTATAGCTGCCCAGACATTTGGTACATAATATATTGGAGAATACCAGAAGTGAACTAGGTGTTTTATGCCCTGCCATTTATTATCTGATACCTTTAAAGACTGGATGCCCTTGCCAGTTGTATATTGTAGCAAGTGTCTCAGTCAACAGACTGCTAGCCTCTCCCATGTCCCTTTTCCATGAAAGAGCAACCATTCCATTTCATTTTCTGCTAGGAGGTTTTACCTCCTAGCCCCTCAACAAGCTAACTGCATTTTAGTTTCTTTGGAAAAAGATACAAATGAGTCTTGTGAAAATGTGTTTAAATGCAGCCGTCAAGCCATCAGCATCAGTAGAAAGTGAGCTGCTCCCAGTGCCATGCGCCCAGCGCCCATGACAGACAAGGGCTTGCATTCACGTTCCTGCTTTATGTAAATGCTGCCACACTGGTCACCCAGGACATGCTCAGTTAATGCTTTCACGGTCAGACTCATAAATCTTAATGCTGAGAGAAACCTCAGCATTAAGCAATAAGGTGGCCTGTCACTTATTTTTGTAAGTTCGATCCGGTAGCACTACAAAAGCAATAGAGTCATTGATATAAAGTAGAAGTAACAGAATCCAAAAATAAGAAAGATTCCCCCAAGTAGACAGGGTCAATCAACAATAGAAGGAGGTAGGTTTCTAATGCCGGTCTTAATAATGCAACTGTGTCCAGGTTACCTTAAATTGGTTTTTCCTTCTCAATAATTAGCAAATGAAGAAAAACAGCTCATTGCCATCCTGACAGAAAGTTTTAATCTGTAAACTTTACCAGCAATGACTCATTAGTAACCTATTAGGAGCAAAAAACTTGCCTAAATATAATATAAATGGAATTTCCAATGAAGGTATAAACATTCTTCAGCTAAACTCGAAGTCCCAAACCTCTGCATGGAGTTTATTCTTCAGAGCACAGTCATGGAGGTGGGACCCATCCAGCAATGGTCTGCGGTGAGCCAGCTGTTTCAATGTAAGGTTTCTAAAGCTAAAATTCAGATTAAGGAACAATCTGGTTGATGCAAAGAGTTGCGGGAGACTCAAGTGTTCAGACAGGCCCCCCAGGAAGGCACTTGGGCTCTTGAGCAAAGAGCCCAAAGCACTGAAGTAATTCTGAAGGTTAACTACGTGTCTGAAAATTATCTAAAGGCCCCGCAGAGCAACACAAGGGACTTTGAAAGAATGTGCTTTCTTATGAAATCTGAATTTCTTTTCTTAGAGAAAGTAAAATGATCTATTTTCTACTTTTAGTCTGATTGGACTTCAAAGGTCAAAAGTATTAGCAAGAATAAAAGTTACTGAGAACAAACTGCTCCCTCAGTTTAAGAACCTCAGCAAAATCCGTGTCAGAGGCGGGACCTAGAATTCGGCAAAAGCGTGGGGTTCTTTGTCTTCTGCACAGTCCCTTTCTCAGACGCCCACATCTCTTAGTTCCACCTCTCCGCCCCCCCACCCCCTGCCAGGTGCCCCTTCCACTCCCCACGTCCTTTCCCAGCCCTGGGTCAGATCCCTGGGTCTCCCCATCTAGGTGGCCACGTCCCCACTCTGTCCTGCCCTCTGCCCTTGGCTGCTCCCTGTGCCATCATGCGTGGGAAGTCACTTCCCGTCTTTGGCCTGAGGCCACTCCTCTCTGGAGTGGAGGCACTCAGGTCCTTTAGAAGGCTTCTCTCAGCATTAGGATTTATGAGTCTGTCCGTCGGCTATGAGACCTGTGATTCCACCTTCTCCTCTCAGACGGGCACTCTGGCCTCCATTCATTCTTGATGACTCCTCTGTGGTCTGCACTCCACACTTTGCTCTCACTCTGTCCAGCGACAGAAGGCCGCCTTCTCCCCACTCCCACCTCCAACCACAAAACCCTCTGTGCTTGGAGGCTGTTCTCAGGTGACCCCTTCTCTTATCCGACAACATTTCCACCCATCTCTTTTCCTCTAAACCAATGTGACACTTCATCATTGTCTCCCTTATGAAATGTACATTCTGTCTTGCCGATGTTAGGCTTGTCCTGTACCCCAAAGTAGACTGTAAGCTTCTTGAAGACTATGTCTCTCTCTTCTCTCTACGTATCTCCTCCTAAACCAGCAGTGCCTTCAAGGCAGTAAGCACTGAGGGAGTATTTGTTGAATTGGTTTCATTTAATTCAGTTTTTAACTGAATCAAGCAAAGGGTGTCACAGGCTTGCTTTTATAACTAAAGAAAGCACAGTTGTGCAGCTGTCGACGGTCTCTGGGGCTTGCAGGGAATACACAGGGAGAATCCTCAGAAGCCAACTGACTGTTGGTCAAACCAGGTGCAAGTTGGGAAAAATTCTATCGTGAATGAGGAAAATAAAATGCTCAGTGGAAAAGAATACCAACATTCTTGCAAGTGAATCTTAAAGTATTATTTTTACAAAGAAAACAAGGATTATTTCTGTCCCCTTGTTGACTAGTTTGTATGTTCTTCCTACAGATACTTTCAGAAAAAGACCTATTGTTTGTTTTTCTCCATGCTGACACAGTATCCATTGTTTATAACTGTAATCATAGCACACATAGTTGAAAATGTGGGATTGGGGACAAGTTGTATTTCCCCCTCTGGTTCTTTAGACAGTGAATGCTGTGTTTTTTATCTCTTATCACAGCTCTTTTGTCAAACATGGAATGATTATTTTCCCCAGACAAATTTGTAGTTTGTTATCAACCATAAAAATGTCTTTTTTGCCTTGTTTCGAAACATTTAAACTTCGGTATGTATGTCTCAAGATGGGCGTGAATTAAGATGTTCATTTCATTTCAAATACTTTTTTATTACAGTATATAAAGCTAGATTTCTCCAGCATGTATGGCTTATAAGGAGCTATATTGAGATTTGATGAAAATGTATTTTATTTTAGTGTGTTTGTACCTTTTTAGGAAAATGGTTATGCCTGTCGGTTCCCAGGTCAGGTGTGTTGGGAACATTTGTCAAGAGGTAGACAGGTGCAAACATCTGTAACTTTCTGCAGCAGGTGGCTGTCACTAGATTTCCTGCTGCACAAAGGATCTGACACACTTCTTCACTCCTGGGATCCGCATTTTCCAAATGCCCAAGACTACTTCCTATTCTATAATTCACAAACCTGATCCCAAAGCCTGGGAGAAAGAAAAAAAATCTTTTTTTTCACATAATCAAGAGGAGCTCTTTGTCTTTCCTAGTTTAAAAACTTACAGTGTTGCTTGATATGACATTTGAAGGCTTTAATTCAAATGAATACTTATAACAAAGAAATAAAATATATTTCCAGCACATTTGGCATGTAACTTTGGGGCAATTTAAAAATATTCATTTTTTAAGTTGGTGGTGGAATCTACAAAAAGTCTTAATGTGCTGCTTTATATTTTTATGAATATCAAATTATAGCATATATTATGCTGCTCTAGCCATTTCCACAAAGCTTCACTTAGATTGAGAGGATAAAAAACGATTGTCAGTCTTTCAGATGCCTAGAGGAAAACGCTCCCATTTTGTTCTCGATTTGTTTACGAGGACTGATTTGAACTTTTGAGACAATGTGAGGAGTCAAGGTCGAAGTCCATACTTTTACCTTTTTCAACTTGGATTGCTCTAAATTCTCATACAAAGTATGGAAAACTATTAACAAGGCAGTTCTCCCCAGGGATTCTGAGACAGACAATGCTTAGGAATCTAGATATTGTGCCCAAAACGTGCAAAATGAAGTTGTCCCTGAGAACCAGAAGGAAAACTCCAAAGAGAGATGCGGACGCATGGGCTTTTGGCTGAGGAATTTCAGTTTTTTACTTTGTATTATTTAATTTGATGACTTTTCCTCAAAGATAATTTTTAAAAATTGTACCAGCACATCATATTTTGAAAGCATTCCTACAATATTTCAAATTAAAATGTATTTCAAATGTTGTGCGTATTCTAGACATGTTCGAAAAAATCAGAGACTTTCTCAAATCCACTTTGGATTAGCAGACTGTTTCTTTTTTTTTTTTTTTTTTAAACATCTTTATTGGAGTATAATTGCTTTACAATGTTGTGTTAGTTTCTGCTGTATAACAAAGTGAATCAGCTATATGTATACATATATCCCCATATCTCCTCCCTCTTGCGTCTCCCTCCCACCCTCCCTATCCCACCCCTCTAGGTGGTCACAAAGCACCAAGCTGATCTCCCTGTGCTATGCGGCTGCTTCCCACTAGCTATCTATTTCACATTTGGTAGTGTATATATGTCCATACTACTCTCTCACTTCATCCCAGCTTACCCTTCTCCCTCTCCGTGTCCTCAAGTCCATTCTCTACGTCTGCATCTTTATTCCTGTCGTGCCTCTAGGTTCATCAGTACCATTTTTTTTTTTTTTTAGGATTCCATATATATGTGTTAGCATACGGTATTTGTTTTTCTCTTTCTGACTTACTTCACCGTGTATGACAGACTCTAGGTCCATCCACCTCACTACAAATAACTCAATTTCGTTTCTTTTTATGGCTGAATAATACTCCATTGTATATATGTAGCAGACTGTTTCTTAATACTAGTCAGATTGGACAACAAATAAGGCCACCTGCGGTTGGGATTCTGCCTCCAGCTTCACTTTCCCTTAAGGTGTCAGATTAGTCTTCTTTCTGTATAGAGAGATTCCATGGTTGGCGTCCATAGTGGGCTGTGTTTTTACTTTTGGTGTCCCAGAACTTGGGTTTTTAGTATCTAGCTCTCTCTCCCTCTCTCCCTCTCTTCTTCCCTCCCTCCCTTCATGTCTTTGTCTTTATCTCAGTCTTTCTTTCCCGCAGCAGGGCCCCCAGGGACTCCCAGACACCTCCAGGCTGGTGGTTCTCCGGTTTTGAGGTGCTCTCAGCCTCATGCTGCCTGCCCATCATGTGGTCATTGCTGCCGCTTGTTCTTTGGCCTGGACGGAGGGCAGCCTGAGTTTGCACAATGTGTGGTTGTCATAGAGGCATACCTATACCGAAGAGGCTGGTGGTTTTTTTTAGGCCATGTTTGCTTCACTCATCCAAATAGCCTATTTGTAAAGACATCAATGTCCAAGTAGTCTGGAGTTACTAAAATGAGTCATGGGAATTAAGATGCGCATGCCTACTTGGCCACTGGGAACTAGGCTGACAATTCAGGATCAAGCACGCCCTGCCTCACTTTTAGTCTCCTTGTTCTTTACTCTGCTTCTCTCCTCTCTTTTTTACCTCCTTCCTCCCTCCCTCCTCCCTCCATACCTACACTTCATTGTCATCAATGCACATTGTAGGCGTTGGAGATATTTCAAGTGTTTCTCCTCTACATTAGTGTCTGCTGGCTGCTGAGCCATGTCCCCGCCGTGAGCCTTCTCTCCTGAGACTGGTCCTCTCCAACTCACGTCTTCATTTGGAGTTGACCTCCAGAGGGAGCCCACTTCTACTCCCCCTCAGCCCTCACTGTGTTCAAAATGAGGCCACGTTTCAAAGGTAACAATCAAAGCACAATAAAGACAGTATTCAGGGATGCGTTGGTCCTCTCAACCCCACATAGATGACTGAATGACATTTGATTGTTTTCATATTTCCCTATAATCAACTACAAGTTGTGTTGGCTAATTGTTGCTTTCCTTTGTAATTCCTTAAGTTTCAACATAATCTAGAAGCCATTCAATCCAAAGAGAGTGCTGCTAAAGAAAATTTTAACTACACACACCACTCTATCCACATTTCTGAGACTGTCCCTTGAGTTTGGTTGTAGTTACATTACAAATTTAACCACGAAATCTATTCAGACATGTGACCAATGAAGAAAGGCATTGAACGGCCCTCCTCTGCCCACCTTTCCGTGTCCTTACTACACAGTCTTTTCAATGCCATGAAACTTCCTTCTCTGGTCCACAAAATATTTCCCCCCTATTTCCTGGAAGTACACTTTAGAAACAATTTTATGGTAAGCAGAAATAATAAGGGACTCCTATTATTACACCAGTGCTACATGTAGCTCAACAGCTGAGGAGAATTATTTTAAGAAAAACCTGACTATCAAAAACTCTGAGGCCTGCACTCCCTTCCCTCTGTTCTACTCTTCCCTTTGCCGCCATTTTGACCTTATTATATTTCTTTAAATGATAGAGACAGATGATAGATAGATAGATAGATAGATAGGTAGATTAGATAGATAGATAAATAGATAGATAGATAGATAGACAGACAGACAGACAGACAGACAGATAGATAGATAGATAGATAGATAGATAGATATAGATAGGTGATAGGCAGGCATATAGATAGGCAGACAGATATTCAGACAGGTTGATAGATAGACAGAAGGTGGTTTGGCAAATGGATAAAGGGTAGAAAATATAAATGGGAAAGATGAGGAAGGGAGAAAACTGAAGTAGATAAAAATAAATTGAATTTGTGGTTATTTTACTGAAACTTAAAAAAACTTGAACCTAAAATCATCAACAGTTTCCTTTCCACCAGAAAAAAGAAATACATATCTAATTAGTGGGTATTTAATCTTTTTCACAGTAAGAAACTTTTCCTTCAAATACAGTTATAACTGCTTTTCCATTAGTGCTAATCAGTTCTCATCTACGTGAAAAATTTTGGTGCTTTCAGCTGTACAAATCTATTTTGAAATCACCTTTGGCTATTAAGGAGAAAAAAATACCATCTGTAAATGCTTTTGCCTAGAGGTGTATCATCAAAACAGAGTTCCAGTCACCTCTGTCCTTATGAAACTGGTGGCTATTTTCTATTCTTATTTTAAATTTTTTCTCCTTATCTTCCATTTTAAGGGAGCGGTTCAGAGCAAGGGCTATCTTATCTTTCAAAGGAACATAGAACTAGCCACATCCAAGTGAAATTAAAAAGAATAGCTCTCCAGTTCATGTGAGATGCACAAATCAAAAAATGCAAAGTTGTGGTGTCATATAAAGCATTTTGAAACTTACAATATACAGCATAAGGATGTAAGACTTTATTATTATTGCAGAGGAAGAGGTTTCTCGATATGGGTTTTCTGTATGACTTTCTCCTTTTCCATGCTAATACCTTGAGGGAAATTGGAATTAATGGAAAAATTTTTATCAAGTAATATACCTTCCTTATTGAAATAGCCATTTGAATCTGGTCTTTCAATGTAGCACATGTTTTAACCAAATGAGAGGAATTATTTATTCATGAAAATGATTTTCAGATTTTTAGTATAATTCACACTACCTGTTTTGATTGTGAAAAATGTTTTTTTGCTAGTATAGTGAGTCAAGATATCTCAGTAGTTAGAAAATATTATCTTCAGAGTTAGGTCATTTGTTAATCATTCATTCAAAACACAGTATCAAATACCTGGATGGTAATAAAAAAATAAATCCGAGCACCATCTTCACAGTGCTTAGCATGCACCAGGCACTTGCCGTGAGCGTCCTTCCTCTTTGCGTATTTATGTGATTTCTCGCATAATCTTCACAGCTCTATGAAGTGGATAGCAGTGTTATCCTCACTTTACAAAGGATGAAAGTGAGGCACAGAGATGCTAAGTAACTTGCCCAAGGTCACACATTGGGAATTGGAGCTAGGACACACCTCTAGGCAGTCTGGCGCCAGAGTCCCCGTTCCTAATCATTTTACTGCAGGAATTGTGTGTGCCTTGCTCACTAGCGAATCCCAGCATCCGCCACACTGTCTGGCAGTAAGAAGGGCTTAATAACCCTGTGTTGAAGGAATAAATAAATCCACGCCAATAATGTTAAATACCTTTGGTTCTGAGCGCTTAAAGAATAAGAGTGATGAGATGTCCCCTGGCCTCAACTAAATCGCAGTCTGATCCTGGCAGTTGGAACCAGCAATTCTAATTCACTGTCATCAGGCTTTCAACTGGAGCAAAGGCTCCAAAGCCGCATTCTAAGTGAAAAGCAGTATTGTGTTTCCATTCCTTCATGGTTCATTACAACCTTATAATGGAAATGATGAGGAAACTGAGGCATCGAGCGATTAAAGATCTAGGTCATGTTCACACAGGGAGAAAGTGGCAGGTCCAAGATTCAGACCCAAGCAGTGTAGCCCGAAAGGCCTCACCTTGAACCGTCAAGCCTGGGGCTGCTCTGGCACCTAACACCATCTTGGGGAAGAGGAGTACAGTGTGGGGAGCGAGGGGATAAAGAACGTGGCCAGACTGAAACGTCACTGCGGAAGGACGCAGGAGGTGCAGCTCTTGTCCCCTGAACTCCTCCCAGAACTCGTCCGTCTCCTCTTTGGCCCCCGAGCTGGTCACTGTTCCGTGTGATTCTTCAGCTTGTCATGTACGTCCATACGTATATACGTGTATTCACACACACAGATATATAGACATATCTATACACACATATAAAGTTAGGGATACATATGGATTAGAGGTAACATATATCTATATTACTATATTCCTGTATATAGTAATATTTATACATTTCAAATGTTATTAGGTGGCATTATAGTATGTGCATCTTTCTGAGAGACTTGCCTAAGGACACAAAACATTTGGCCATTAAAGAATAGATAATGACAATGATCATTTTTTAACATTAATATGTTATCAGAGATGTTGATGCTTGGAAGAGCAGAAAGAGAAGAAATTTGCATTGATAAAGACTAAGAACCAGAGGAATCTTCTACTCATCTGCCTCTGTTTCCAGTTCTGAGTCTGCATATAATTTTTATTTTTAAAAAATGGAAAAAAAATGAGACTATTTTTTTTTTCTACTGTGGAGAAGGAAAAGTCCTAGGCCTGCTACTTCCCTAGAAGCTCTGACATCACCTGAGAAGGGAGTTTCTCTCCCAGAGCAAAACCATATACTGGGGCAGAGGCACCTGCTCAGGATGAGACCCACCCAGGACTCGCACATGCACCTGTCCGCGTGTCCATGTGATGTGTGACCCCGTGATCTATAGTGTTTGCTTGACCTCACTCTAAGGCAAATAGCATTAACCTTGGACTTGAAACGCCAAGGGTATGAATGTGGGCACGTGTCACATACTTCCAAGTTCATGCATACTTTCCGAACAACACACAGCCATGAGTAGGAGAGGGAAAAGGATTGAATTTCATGAGCCGCATTCCAGATGTATTGATAGAACTGCAGCAAGAGTCTTTTCTCTAAGCAACGTCAAATTTTAACCTTTTAGTGCTCAAAGTGAGGACACCTGATAATAATAATGGATAAACCAATGACAACTAAACCTCCATGGTTTTAACATTCTTTTATGATCCTTGTTTTGAATAGCTCTTTAATAGGATGGCCAACCATCCCAGTTTGCTCAGGACTGAGAAGTTTCCCAGGACACAGGCCTTTCATGGCTAAACTCGGGGTGGATGGTCCCCCTGTTCTTATATTTCATTGCCCTGGGATGCCCTTCTTCACCTGCTCTCCTGAGCGAGCTGACACCCGGAAACTGGCCCACTCCCAGCTCCCAGAACCCAGGGTCTGGGATGGATTGGCAGAATGTGGGCCCTGCCTCTCAGCGGTGTCCTGTCCTCTGGGTTCTCTCTGGACATTTCTAACCCTCCTGTAAGCAGGCTTTCATATGTTTTGTAGAGTATGCGTTTTCTATAAATGATATTTATTATTTCTTACCTTATAATTTGTAAATAATTATAAGGAAAGTTAAAGAGACAAAAACGTATGGGAAGATACTTTTAAAGCAGCATTAAGAAACTATGAATACTTTAATAAAATTAGTGAAAACTTTTAATTTACAAAAAAGGTTTTTCACAAACTCATTTTCCACTGCGTTAGAGTACATATATTTTATTAATTCTTAGTAGTACATGGAAATTTTAAAAGGAGTCAGGAAATCTAGACTGTCGATAGTTTCACAACTGGGTCTTTCTTAGTCCTATGGTCTACAGACATTCATTTATGTCCCAATCTCTTAAAGAAATGGAATTGTAGAGGATACAGTGGAGTAGAACCCCCCTCAGCCCCTCGTTGGGAGCCGCATGGGGGTCTAGCTGTGTAGGGAGGCTCTCCTCTTGACCTTCGGGCCTGGGGTGGGATTAGGCCACTCAGCTTACTAACTCCTTTCTTTTTTTTTTTTAATAACTACATCCAACAGGGCAGTTTACTCAGCCCTTGAGAGGTGGGGGTTTTTTTTGTTTTTTTTAAAATTTATTTATTTATTTATTTTTATTTTTATTTATAGCTGTGTTGGGTCTTCGTTTCTGTGCGAGGGCTTTCTCTAGTTGCGGCAAGTGGGGGCCACTCTTCATCGCAGTGCGCGGGCCTCTCATTATCGCGGCCTCTCTGGAGCACAGGCTCCAGACGCGCAGGCTCAGTAATTGTGGCTCGTGGGCCTAGTTGCTCCGCGGCATGTGGGATCTTCCCAGACCAGGGCTCAAACCTGTGTCCCCTGCATTGGCAGGCAGATTCTCAACCACTGCGCCACCAGGGAAGCCCACTAACTCCTTTCTTGTCCACCTCCTTCCCCAGTTCAACTCAACAAGCATTCACTGGCGGCTACAGGTCCTTGGGGAGACAGGAACAAGCCAAGGCCTCACACTTGGGCACAGTGCCTGAGCTTGAGGGGCCCACTTGCCAGCCTCAGCCCTATCATGCCACCTGTGTAACCTGGGACCAGTTAATCTATCTGTTCTGTTTTCACATTTGCAAGATGGAATGTTAACCTACCTCGAGGGGCTCTACAGGGGTCAAATGTCTGCAAAGGCCCCTATGGATCCAAATCATGTTACAACTGTTCGTCGCCATTTCTACTCTTTTCTAATTAAGGAGCCTCTGGCTCACTGGGGGAGGCAGATGTGCCTACGAAGCTACGCAGAGGGCAAGGCAGAAGCACTGGAGTCTGGTGGTAACTGGGAGTCCTAACTGGGAGGCTTCCCAGAGGTGGGATTAAGGCTGGACTTTGCGGGACAGGAAGAGCTGGAATAGCCAGCAGAGGGAGAGGCATCCAGGCGGAGGGAACGAACATCGTGAGCAGATGTGGGGGTTTCAGCCGGCCTGCGAGGAGGCTCGGGAGGCAGCTGGACGGGTGGGTCTGTAGCTCAGAAGACGGGCGTGGACGAGGGAGACGGTGAGGAGCGCCGTCCCCGTGGACCCCACGCCAGGGCGCAGGTGGGAGGTGCGGAGAGGAGAGAAGGGGGAGGCAGGAGCTCCGAGTGCCCACTGCCTGACAGTTAGACATAACTAGGAACTAAGGAATAAAAATTAAGTCTGGCTGCACGGGCAGCCTCATGCAGTGTGTGATAGGAGTCCCTCTCCAGCCCCAACGCGCTGCCATTTATGTTCTCCACTGCTGTTAAAAAGCTATATAAATATATATGTATAGATGTGTATGTACATTATAGATTCAGAGTTTCATTCCTATGTTTTCCCACATTCTGCCAGCAGTAATAGAACAAGTTACATAAATTGCCACCAACTGTCAAATTTTCAGAATTCTCCATTCTCAGAGTTCAAAGAGAAGTAGTTGTAATGATGGTTTTCATATTGAAATGAGAAAGAGTAAGCTAAGCTAACCTAGAGAGGCTTCTAGCAAGTAAAACTTGGATTGACTCCCAGCCTGCAATTTAAGCAATTCATATCAAAAAATGAAATACAAATATGCAACTTTGCCTAAATCTCATGAATAAGTGAGAAAAAGCCTCAGTAAGTACTTTTGTCTGGGGCTGTGAATAAAGAATCCTAAAGGAGTGGATAAGAGGCCAGGATCCCAAATCTGACTGCGAGAGTTCATCCATGGGCACCTTTTCATCTCTAGTCTGTTTGATGGGCTGTGGAGTGAAATCTCCAAAAGGAAGAATCTGGGGAGTCACGAAGTCTTGGGGTGCCCACGGGGATAAGCGCCTTCTGATACCTGTTTGCCGCAACTGGGAGCCCCAGAGTGGGTGGGTAATTGTCATTCCTCGTCTCCCTCTGCCCCTCCCTCCTGCCGACCCAGGATTGTCACTCGCTCAAAACCAGCTGATTAAACAATTTGAGATGAAGGAAACACCCTCACTGTGGATCAAACGCATCTTTTCTGAAGATTTATTTTGATGAGGAAAGAAACTTTGTTTGCTTCAGGTCTTTGGTTGATGCTTTTCCTCCTGCAGTTCATTAGCTCATATGACAACTGTTTCAGTGTCCATCGCACTTCCAGGGCCTAAAGGAAAAGTTAGTTCTGCTCCTTCTGAAACCGTAGGACGATCGCAGCAGACTCTGGGCTTACGAATATACTTGTGTCACCAACTTGACAGAAAGGGCCGCAGGCGGTATACCAACACTGCTGTGGTCCTGGAGCTTCGTAAGACTAATTATTTTGAAAATAAAATGAAGAAAAGTTACCTGTCCATTAGGTGCTGCGTGTAAGAGCTCTTCCTAGTTAATGCAGGTCGCTGCAAATGACGGGGTGCATGCCTTCTGCAGTGCTCCCCAGTCGTATTGGGATGCAGTTGTTTGAGGCATTTCATACCTGAGTGAGGTGTGATCATGTTTTAATTAGTCCCTGTAAGGTGAAAATAGACTGCATGTGCAAATAGTTCAAAACAAATGTCTGGGGCTTCCCTGGTGGCGCAGTGGTTGAGAATCTGCCTGCCAGTGCAGGGGACATGGGTTCGAGCCCTGATCTGGGAAGATCCCACATGCCGCGGAGCAACTGGGCCCGTGAGCCACAGCTACTGAGCCTGCGCGTCTGGAGCCTATGCTCCGCAACAAGAGAGGCCGTGATAGTGAGAGGCCCGCGCACCGCGATGAAGAGTGGCCCCCGCTTGCCGCAACTAGAAGAAAGCCCTCGCACAGAAACGAAGACCCAACACAGCCATAAATAAATAAATAAATAAATAAATATTTTTTAAAAAGTCTGTGTTCATGATAAATAGTGATTTCTAAGAAAAATGATGATTAAGTTTTAAACGAACTAAAATTATGGAGTGATATCTAATTTGAATTCTGTGATAGCTTGGGGAGTTTCTCATCCCTAAAGGGTAGTTTCGTTTTCGTGGTTTCATTCATAGGCACTCGGGAGCACAGGCAATACTGTGTTTGCATGTATTTGTAAAAAGTTGTGAGGTAGGACTGTTAACATTAGGTTGGCCTCAAGATAATTATCCTCCGGAAGAATTTATATATTTTAATAGGTAATTGATAGATTATTGGGGTTTCAAGTTCTTTTATTATAAATTCTGATCCACCTTTGTGTTATCATAGTATTCAATTTTCTCTAAGATTATATGTATCAATACAAAAATTCTCATCTTTTCCCCTTGGATTAACATTTTCTGCATGTGCATTTTTTTATATGTATAGGTGAAAACGTTGACAGAGATGAAATACCCCATCTGTGAACCGCACCCTCTTTTCTTCTTCCTTACCCCTACCAATCACATGTGGGACACTAGGAACCTGGGGCAGTAATGCATGAAACATCTAGGAACTAGGAGATACTGAACCAGGTAATAGGAAGATCCTAAAGCCAAAAAACCGAGGCAGGCTATTAGTAGCTAAAAAAGGAGGAAGTAGAAGATTATTAACATGCCAAAGAGGAGGAGAGAAAAGAGGGATGGAGGGATTTATAAAGAGGAGGGATATATAAGGAAAACACAATGTTTTTTCAGACCCTTGGAGAGGTGTATAATTGGGGGAATGGACCAAAGGAAAAAGTTATGTTTTTGCTGTCCCTTAAGTTTTCCAATAAGAAGCTATGTCACAAGTAATTTCAAATCCAGATCTGGTTGAATGCCTATGTAGAGAAAGAAATGCAAAATAAATTCTTAACTTAGGAAGTTACATTGAGAGAAGGTGCTAATATCTGCTTTTGTTATTTCCAATTTGTGAAATGTCACACTCATTTTTTTTTTAACTAATGTTATGCATTTTCAGTTTACTGTCAGCTCGTTTTGGTTTGTGTCGAATGTTTCTCCAGGATTTTATGTTTTTCTTTCACAAATTGTAAATATTTGTCAACATATCAATGTTCTGACTGTTTAAAAATAAAAGCTTTGTAAAAAGTGAGAAATTTCTTTAAATGAAAAAAATTTTTTACCAACGTAAGAACACACATTTCCTATAATCGATTGTCTAAATAGTATTTATCGCCTACTAAGAAAGCAGGTTGTCCTTTTAAAAAAGTATTCTGTACTCTTATCCTTTTATTTATAATTTAGAATATGGTTAATCTCTCAGCTGAAATGAAAAGAATGACCACTGCCTATTGTCTTTGCCAGTTGAAAAAGGTGATGCCCAGGGTTTCAAAAAATCTGAAAACAACAAATGTTCAATGAGCAAAAAAATGAATGTGTAAGGCCTAAAATTTGCAACATGTGAATAAACCTCAAGAAATACTAAAATCCATTGTCATTCTGGAAAAAAATCCTTTGTTTACATTTTTGCTCATTGTATATCTAACACTTCCTCTAAATTCAACTCCCTTCTGTTTACACATCGAAATAATCACATAGAAGCCCAGTTATACATTTTTTTCTTATTTTCGGACTCCCCACTACCTAATGCATAGATGGTAGCCTGATCCATTTTTATATTAGATTAAAATGCATGCAACTAATTTTTCTACAAAATTAAAATATGACTGTCAGGATCCGTAACTGTCTCCTTGAAGAAGGTGGAATAACCTAGTACCCATAATCTTATTTTTGCAATAAAATTATGAATCATTGTTCACAAATATTCGGTGCAATAGAATACCAAGTGAGACTTGACTGTCTTAGAAAAGGCAAGCCTCTCAATCTGTGGATACCATATGGATGTCGCTGAGAAGGAGTTGGGACTTGGGCTGCAAAGCTGTCAGGCATTGGAGAGCATATGGAAGTGGCCTGTTTGGGGCCACAGACTGTCGATGGTGCTTCCTTTTCTCTTCACAGTTGTGTAACATATTGCCACTGTCTACATAGCATAACTTAATAGCCAATTTGAATTCCACTGTAGTTAAACTGGGGTTATCCTGATCGTAAGCTAGCTTATATCGCATAATTTAGTCCAAAGTTTATTTCTGCTTTACTTACTCAATAAAGCAAATACTCTAAAGAATTGAAATAACTTCTATTCATAGGCTATTTCTGAGCTTTTTTTTCTCTTTTCTAATCTTTTCTTTTCCTAAGGCATAATATGGTCCATTCCATCAAGACAGGATGAAGGTGATGGTGATAGTCGTGGTTTTTCACAGTATATAAATTTAAAAAAGAAAACAGCAGAGATCAAAACTGAAGCTAAATGTTTCCTTTTAAAAAGAATGTTAGAAAGACAGATATCATATGATATCAATTATATGTGGAATCTAAAAAAATGATACAAATGAAATTATTTACAAAACAGAAAGACTCACAGACTTAGAAAACAAACTTAGGGTTGCCAAAGGGGACAGGTGGGGGGAGGGATAATAAGGAGTTTGGTATTAACATATACACACTACTATAAGTAGAATAGATAATCAACAAGGACCTACTGTATAGCATAGGGAACTCTACTCAGTACTCTGTAATAACCTATATGGGAAAAGAATCTGAAAAAGAATAGATATATGTATATGTACAACTAAATCACTTTGCTGTATACCTGAAACTAACACATTGTAAATCAACTATACTCCAATATAAAATAAAAATTTTAAAATAAAATTAAAATGTTGGAAAACCAAAAATAAATAAATTTTTAAAATGATCTGTTTATATAAAAAATAAAATAAAATAAATTTAGCTTCAAAAAATAAAAATAAATAAATAAAATAAAAAATAAATAAAAAGAATGTTAGAGTATGTTAAAAATTAGAATCTTCTCTATATTAATTAATAAGTTGGGTCAAAAAACAAACAAATCATACATTTTATTTAGCTAATTTTGGCATGCTGTTGGCTTCTAAACTGTTTGGGCTGATCATACCCTTGGATTTCATCTTTTTGATATAGATTCCTAGGTTTTTATTGCATTGACTCCCAAAAAGAATACTACACTATTACCTATAATCCAAAAAAATATATATCCTCTTCGTGTGGAATCAAACGTGAACTAATTTGGAGAAAGAAACAGTTCTAGACATGTATTTCATTAATATAAATACCCACCTCACACTGTGTGAACTAGCACCTCTTAGAATTGATGTTACAATGTTAGTAGGAGAAAAAGAAGAAAAATCACCTTTCTATTAAAAATATTTGTCTAATGTTAAATTAGTAAGCAGAAAAGAATCTTAGCTAATGTGAGAGGACATTTTTCTCCTAATTTATTACAATTTTCCCCTTTTGTACTACACTTTCTTTAAAAGATCTAATAGGAGTGGCGAGGCAAGCTGTATTTGAGAGTAGCTACAAATAGAAGCACAAGTCAAAGTAATCTATAGCCTAGCGCTCAAATTCATTTACTAAATAAGGTTGTGAGCAATATTAGGTACATTTTTCTGACACCTTTCCCTGTTGACAAGGAGCTGGGTATACGTAGTAAAGGAAGTACACAGAGAACTATTGTTAGCATTTATCAGCAAATGTGATGAGTGGCCCTGAAATAGAGCATCTTATCAGTATTAATGTGACAACCACCTCACTGTGAAAGTGGAACTTTGAGAGGAACCAGAAGATGGATTTTGGTGGGCAAGGTTGAAAGTAGTTGTAAGTTGATGTAGCATTTTGTATTTCATTAATCAATTCCTAAATCTGTAATAAAAAAACAAAAAAAAAAAACTACAGTGAGTGGTTGGGTATAAAGTAGAGGTTGACTGGTACAAACAACAAATAACTGTTAATATTGACAGGTTATGGTACAGGGATTACCTAATTTCACAGATGAGGATAGCACAAAATGAGACAACTACTACATGATGTTTATTCTAAAGGAATATTATGACTTTACTGAGTTTTTAAATTTCCTTCATATTGATTTTTTTCGTAATGTGTGAAATAAACATGGCTAAACCTAGTTAATACTTGAACAAGTTTCCAATACATTCAAACTATAATTTGATATGAAGCATATGACACAAAGGAAATATCGTATTTTAAATTAACAACTGAAAACTGTCTGAGGCTATTTCATATGTCTAAAAAACATAAACCTTCACATTCGTTATTTTTCTTGAACAAGCCACTGTGACTCAGCAGTAAACCAAGTCTAAGACAGTCTGTTAAAATCAACACTCCATTCCACAACCAATGCATGCAGTCCCTTGGTCCAAGCCACCTAAAATTCTCTAAGAACATCAGACTGTTTCTGTTGGGAGACCTGTTCTCGGCCAGATGCTTTGTTAATGTAACTACTGGCAATGTCTCCACTGTGAAATGTGCTTGTGACACCCATGAGTCATAGCTTATTCTTCCATATTAAAAAAAAAAAATACTATTAAAGATAACAGAGCAGTCAGATGAGTAAACAGACAATTATGATGAGACTGTAAAGGAAGGCCAGCATAATGTATTAATTTGCTGTTCTTAATGGACTTTATCTGGGACCCATATATGTTTCTTCTCAAGTATTTATAGAAGAACTATTGAAGAAGTTTAAATATTTTTATACCAAAGTCCTATTCATTCCATAATGCACAACATCAATATCATAGAATGTAATATAATGCCAAGTACTCAGTGGTCTACAATAACTATTGAACATGAGGACAGAAAATATCCATTGGAGAGTCTTCATTAAAAATATCTCCACCAAGAATAAAGGAGAGACCACCAGAGCCCTAGACATGGCCTTGGAAGGTCTGGCCCCCAGTTGAGTGAATCCATTTCTGAAGGCTGAGGGCAGTAAACTCTAAGCATTAGTTTCCCTGTCTGCAACACGTAGATGAAATCTACTGCAGAGGTATGTTGAGGGGATTCAATTGGTTAGTGTATATTAAAGTAGCCATTAAATGACTGGATATAAGAGTAGACTCTCAGTGAAATATGTATCTGTTGCTTTACTTATGCTGAGTATAAAACAATATCAGTTCATGGTGCACCCAGTTTGTTATACTGAGGGTCACAACCCTGAATTTTTAAAAAGGAATTTCCTCCTTAGAATAATGCCAAGTGTAGAACATATTAAATAAGAAACAGCAGGCTGTTTAAGTCAGTGAACCATGTCTGGGGGGAAAAGAAGGTGTTTCATTTCAGGAGTCCAAATGCTAACCCTGTCACCTCTTCTGACCCTGGGCAGTTCTATGCCTTATTTAATCAGACTGTACACAGCCCTAAAGCTGCTTACGATGTAACAATGTCTTCCATCAAGTAACACTGACTTAATAAAAGTCTTTATTACTTCACTGGAGCCTTATTTGATGATACTAAGTTTTTTCTCTTAGGCTTGCATGATAGGTTCTAATCGCAGACCTTTCTCTCTTTAAAAAAATCCCTTTGGCTGTTAACAGTGTCATTATGACAGCAACACTTAAAGCTGACCTTTTTGTGACAGAGTTAGAAATTCTCCTCCAGGCAATGTGGTGATCCTGAAATGCTTATGTGCAAATTGTGCGACCACCTCACCTTTTGCAGGAACATTTTGTAATCCTGTGTGTACTATTCTATCGTCGGTTTAATGAAAACATTAATGCTTGGTTTCAGTAATATTTTCCACATAGTAGAGTCCATTTTATGGATTAGATGAACAGACACCTAAGGTCAATCTAAATATTGTTTTAAAACTTACCACGATGATCAAAATGTTTTTCCTTATCCTATCCACCAGCAACACAGACATGTAAGGCTTACATTCGCAGGTAACTTTTATTCATGAGAATTTACACTTTTACCATATTTGATTGATTATTTTCATAACTTAAATCCAGGCATTATGTCTATATAATGGAACTTAAAAAAAAAAGTCTTTGGACAAGAACAAATTTGCCGTGATTTTCAGTATTTAAATCCGTTGCACGTAATAAAATAACTCATGAAAACATTTTGCTTAATATGGCTATCTATTACAATAAAAGGTGGCTTCCTAGTTCCTTCCCCCCAAAAACAGTTACTATGTATGAGCAGTTGAAATGGTTGAGCCTCTTGGTTTTGCAGTCCTCTCAAGTTTGGCTGGGAAATAGGGAAATAAGCGAACAGGAGCTGCAGGACGAGAGAGTATTTCCTCTTCCAATGATTCGGTCCAGGCCGCTAGGTAAGGCCCGGCAGAGTCAGCGTCCACCCGCTCTGGGAGGAGCCATGGTCCGGAGAGAGGCGTCAGGGCCTGAGAAGAGTGGGAAGGGCACCCACATGGTGGGAAACAACGCCAATGGCCCTGCGAAGGGGATTGGAACACAGAGTGACAAGAAGGGCATCGTGCCAAAGGAGTGGTGGGGTGCAGGGCAAGGGTGGCAGTGGAGACTGGTTACATGCAGGGGTGGAGCAAATAAATAAATAAAAGGGCAATGGGAGCAGAGGAAGCTAAAAAAGTGGAAAGATAGACAATTAGAATGGACTATGTGCTGTTGGATTAGATTTAGAGATGTTGGTGTGAACTCAGATTTTTCAACATACGTCAAGATAGCTATAGAAATAAATGTGGTTGTAGCGATGTGTGTGTGCGCCTATAGCACTGGCCACTGAGAGGCCTGGGAGTAGCGGCACCGCAAAAGCAGTGAGCACAACTAGTACCTAGATTTTGGATTTTAAACACCGGTTTCGACAAAAAGGAAGCAGTGCTCCTTAGAGTAATGGCTGGAGTAACGGCTGATTCCAGGACTAAGGCAGGGAAAGTACAAGATGAGCAATAAAGAGAGCTAAGTAAGAAAGAAAGAGAGAGAGAGAGAAAGAGAGAAGGAAGGAGGGAGGAACAAAGAGAGGGAAGGAGGGAGAAAGAAACAGAAAAAAGAGCTTAAGGAAAAATGGAACATGTGCAAGGGACCCAGATGCCTGCTTGAAAGGGCCCTCACCTGCCAACCTAGGAACAAACAGAGCATCAAAATAAATAATGGTATTAAAATGAAGTATAGCCCAATGGGAAAAAACAGGAATTAATGAATCTATACTAATATACATAAATACGTGAATAAAAGTTTGACAAGGATCTGTATTTTACATAATCTCAAGAATCTCCCCACAAAATACCATCAATTGCAAAGAGAAGAAGAGTAACTTTACCATGGAGATGCTTGGCAGGCACTACCTTAATCAAAGTTAACATGACCCTAAGGGGACAAATCAAAGTCATATGCCACCTGATAGAAGGCAGTGTGGTAGCCTTGCCAAAATGTAAAGTCTGAATCTAATCATTAGGAAATATTAGACAAACCCAAATTGAGGAACATTTTACAAAGTAGCTCGTCTGTAATCTTTATAAATGTCAAGGTCATGAACGTCAAGGAAAACCAAAGAACTGTTCCAGGCTGAAGGAGAATAAGGAGACATCAAAATTAAATACAACATGTGATTCTGGATTGGATCATTTGTTATAAGGAATGTCATTGGGACAACTGGAAACATTTAAATGGAGTTGAGGATTAGATGGTATTAATGTTTCAAGGTAGTTTCCTGATTTCGGTGCGTTATTGTGGTTATGCAGGAGAATGCTCTTGTTTAGGAATATACACTAAAATATCAATATTTGGGGGTATTTCTTTTGTGGTGAGTGGGGTTGAGTATCTCTTCATATGATTACTGGCCACGTGTATTTATTTTCTTATAGAGTCCCTATTTACACTCTTTGCTCATTTTTTAAAATTGTTTTGGTTGTCTCTTATTGATAGGTATGAGCTTTTTGTAAATTAAGGAAATTAGCCCTTTGTCAGTTATATGCATTGCAAATATCCACACTTCAAGTTTACAGATAAATTCACTCATCCTTTCTTCTAGAACATTAAGGGGGTTTGCTTAGTTTTGTTTTTACATTTAAATCTTTGTTCTACCTGGAATGTATGTGGACGTAAACAAAGAGATTAAGACCCAGCTGTGTGTTTTTTCAAACAGTAAGTCAGTTGACCCAACATCATATAAAAAATAGCCTCTCTTTTCTTCACCTTTGAAACACAGCCTTTATCACAATCTACAAATTCCCACCTTATTTGGATCTAATTTTGGGCTCAATTCATTTCTTAACTGTTACCTCTTGAGTACTAACCTGTTTTCATTACTAAAGCTTAGTAATATGTTTAATAGAGCACTGCCCTCTCTTTGCTCTGTCCAGTACAGTAGCAACTCACTACACTGAGTCCTTGAAATGTGGCTTGTGTGACTGGGAGTGGAATTTTTATTTTTTGTATTTTAATTAATTTATATTTCAGAAAGTCCCTTGTGGCTACTGGCTACCATATTGGATGGCCAAGTTTTAATATCGTATAAGGCTAGTCCTGAGTTACTAACCTTCTTTCCGGAATTTGCTAAGCTATTCTCACATGTTTATTTTCCCTTATTTTTTTCCTCTCATAAGAAAACTAGATTTTCTGGTTGTCCAGAAAAAGTCACATTAAATTTATAAGACATTTCAAGTAGAATTGTTACACTTAGGGTATTATATCATCAAGCCTTCCTTTTAAGTCCTTCAGCGGAGTTTTAAAGTTTTCTTTATATAATATTTAAGTTCTCACTTAAGTCATTCATAGGTGTTTTCTCTTATTTTGTTTGGTTGTTTTGTTTTGTTTTGTTCTGTTTCATTTGTTTGCTTTCTTCCATTTCTTTTACTGTATTTTCTCATTGATAATTATTTATACATAGTACACTTGTTGTATGTATATTTGTAATCTGATGGAATTATCTTATTTATAATAGTTTTGGGGTGGTTTGCTTTGTATTTTCTGGTTAATAATCATAAAATTTGCAAATGGTAGCAATAACTCTTCCTTCCAATATTTATACTTTTTATTTATTTCTCTCATTTAACATCATTGGCTACTATTTCAATAACAGTTTTTAACAGTTGTAGCAACGGTCAGCATCCTTGTCTTGTTTCAGATTCTTAATAGGAATATGTTTAGTGTTTTATCTTTAAACTGAATGCTCGCTTAAGAAAGAAACTATCAATTCTTACCTCACTAACAGTTTTTAACATCAGACATGGATGTTGATGTTTTCAAAATGCCTCGTTTGGTATCTCCTATATAATTTATATTATTTCCCTCCTTTAACCTTTAATATACTACTATAAATTAATTAGACCCATTTATAATTTTCTTATTGTTCCACCCATACATTCAGGAAATAAATACCACTTAGTTGAGACGTATTTTTCTTTCAGTGAACTGCCATACCTCTTTAATAATTACTTTAAGATTTTGTAATATTTTGAATAATTATCTAATTGAGAGCGATTTCTATCAAGGTTTTTTTGAATTTCATTTTATTTTTTTACACAGAAGGTTCTTATTAGTCATCAGTTTTACACACATCAGTGTATACATGTCAATCCCAATCACCCAATTCATCACACCACCACCATCATCCCCCCACCGCTTTCCCCCCTTGGTGTCCATACGTTTGTTCTCTACACCTGTGTCTCAATTTCTGCCCTGCAAACCGGTTCATCTGTACAATTTTTCTAGGTTCCACATATATGCGTTAATATAAGGTATTTGTTTTTCTCTTTCTGACTTACTTCACTCTTTATGACAGTCTCTAGATCCATCCACGTCTCAACAAATGACCCAATTTCGTTCTTTTTTATGACTGAGTAATATTCCATTGTATATATGAACCACATCTTCTTTTTTTTTTTTTTTAACATCTTTATTGAAGTATAATTGCCTTACAATGCTGTGTTAGCTTCTGCTTTATAACAAAGTGAATCAGTTATACATATACAATATGTTCCCATTTCTCTTCCCTCTTGCATCTCCCTCCCTCCCACCCTCCCCATCCCGCCCCTCTAGGTGGTCACAAAGCACCGAGCTGATCTCCCTGTGCTATGCGGCTGCTTCCCACTAGTTATCTATTTTACATTTGGTAGTGTATATATGTCCATGACACTCTCTTACCCTGTCATATCTCACCCCACCCCCTCCCCATATCCTCAAGTCCATTCTCTAGTAGGTCTGTGTCTTTATTCCCGTCTTGCCACTAGGTTCTTCATGGCCTTTTTTTTTTTTTTTTTTCCTTAGATTCCGTATATATGTGTTAGCATACTGTATTTGTTTTTCTCTTTCTGACTTACTTCACTCTGTATGACAGACTCTAACTCCATCCACCTGATTACAAATACCTCCCTTTCATTTCTTTTTATGGCTGAGTAATATTCCATTGTATATATGTGCCACATCTTCTTTATCCATTCATCTGTCGATGGACATTTAGGTTGCTTCCGTGTCCTGGCTATTGTAAATAGAGCTGCAATGAACATTTTGGTACATGACTCTTTTTGACCTATGGTTTTCTCAGGGTATATGCCCAGTAGTGGGATTGCTGGGTCGTATGGTAGATCTATTTGTAGTTTTTTAAGGAACCTCCATACTGTTCTCCATAGTGGCTGTATCAATTTACATTCCCACCAACAGTGCAAGAGTGTTCCCTTTCCTCCACACCCTCTCCAGCATTTATTGTTTCTAGATTTTTTGATGATGGCCATTCTGACCGGTGTGAGATGATATCTCATTGTAGTTTTGATTTGCATTTCTCTAATGACTAATGATGTTGAGCATTCTTTCATGTGTCTGTAGGCCATCTGTATATCTTCTTTGGAGAAATGTCTATTTAGGTCTTCTGCCCATTTTTGGATTGGGTTGTTCGTTTTTTTGTTATTGAGCTGCATGAGCTGCTTGTAAATCTTGGAGATTAATCCTTTGTCAGTTGCTTCATTTGCAAATATTTTCTCCCATTCTGATGGTTGTCTTTTGGTCTTGTTCATGGTTTCCTTTGCTGTGCAAAAGCTTTTAAGTTTCATTAGGTCCCATTTGTTTATTTGTGTTCTTATTTCCATTTCTCTGGGAGCTGGGTCAAAAAGAATCTTGCTGTGATGTATGTCATAGAGTGTTCTGCCTATGTTTTCCTCTAAGAGTTTGATAGTGTCTGCCCTTACACTTAGGTCGTTAATCCATTTTGAGTTTATTTTTGTGCCTGGTCTCAGGGAGTGTTCTAATTTCATACTTCTACATGTACCTGTCCAATTTTCCCAGCACCATTTATTGAAGAGGCTGTCTTTTCTCCACTGTATATGCTTGCCTCCTTTATCAAAGATAAGGTGACCATATGTGTGTGGGTTTATCTCTGGGCTTTCTATCCTGTTCCATTGATCTATATTTCTGTTTTTGTGCCAGTACCAAACTGTCTTGATTACTGAAGCTTTGTAATATAGTCTGAAGTCAGGGAGCCTGATTCCCCCAGCTCCATTTTTCGTTCTCAAGATTGCTTTGGCTATTCGGGGTCTTTTGTGTTTCCATACAAATTGTGAAATTTTTTGTTCTAGTTCTGTGAAAAATGCCAGTGGTAGTTTGATAGGGATTGCATTGAATCTGTAGATTGCTTTGGGTAGTAGAGTCGTTTTCACAATGTTGATTCTTCCAATCCAGGAACATGGTATATCTCTCCATCTATTTGTATCATCTTTAATTTCTTTCATCAGTGTCTTATAATTTTCTGCATACAGGTCTTTTGTCTCCTTAGGTAGGTTTATTCCTAGATATTTTATTCTTTTTGTTGCAATGGTAAACGGGAGTGTTTTCTTAATTTCACTTTCAGATTTTTCGTCATTAGTGTATAGAAATGCAAGAGATTACTGTGCATTAATTTTGTATCCTGCTACTTTACCAAATTCATTGATTAGCTCTAGGAGTTTTCTGGTAGCATCTTTAGGATTCTCTATGTATAGTATCATGTCATCTGCAAACAGTGACAGCTTTACTTCTTCTTTTCCGATTTGGATTCCTTTTATTTCTTTGTCGTCTCTGATTGCTGTGGCTAACACTTCCAAAACTATGTTGAATAATAGTGGTGAGAGTGGGCAACCTTGTCTTGTTCCTGATCTTAGTGGAAATGGTTTCAGTTTTTCACCGTTGAGGACAATGTTGGCTGTGGGTTTGTCATATATGGCCTTTATTATGTTGAGGAAAGTTCCCTCTATGCCTACTTTCTGCAGGGCTTTTATCATAAATGGGTGTTGAATTTTGTCGAAAGCTTTCTCTGCATCTATTGAGATGATCATATGGTTTTTCTCCTTCAATTTGTTAATATGGTGTATCACATTGATTGATTTGCGTATGTTGAAGAATCCTTGCATTCCTGGGATAAACCCCACTTGATCATGGTGTATGATCCTTTTAATGTGCTGTTGGATTCTGTTTGCTAGTATTTTGTTGAGGATTTTTGCATCGATGTTCATCAGTGATATTGGCCTGTAGTTTTCTTTCCTTGTGATATCTTTGTCTGGTTTTGGTATCAGGGTGATGGTGGCCTCGTAGAATGAGTTTGGGAGTGTTCCTCCCTCTGCAATATTTTGGAAGAGTTTGAGAAGGATAGGTGTTAGCTCTTCTCTAAATGTTTGATAGAATTCACCTGTGAAGCCATCTGGTCCTGGGCTTTTGTTTGTTGGAAGGTTTTTAATCACAGTTTCCATTTCAGTGCTTGTGATTGGTCTGTTCATATTTTCTATTTCTTCCTGGTTCAGTCTCGGCAGGTTGTGCATTTCTAAGAATCTGTCCATTTCTTCCAAGTTGTCCATTTTATTGGCATAGAGTTGCTTGTAGTAATCTCTCATGATCGTTTGTATTTCTGCAGTGTCAGTGGTTACTTCTCCTTTTTCATATCTAATTCTATGGATTTGAGTCTTCTCCCTTTTTCTCTTGATGAGTCTGGCTAATGGTTTATCAATTTTGTTTATCTTCTCAAAGAACCAGCTTTTAGTTTCATTGATTTTTGCTATTGTTTCCTTCATTTCTTTTTCATTTATTTCTGACCTAATCTTTATGATTTCTTTCCTTCTGCTGGCTTTGGGGTTTTTTTGTTCTTCTTTCTCTAATTGCTTTAGGTGCAAGGTTAGGTTGTTTATTCGAGATGTTTCCTGTTTCTTGAGGTAGGCTTGTATTGCTATAAACTTCCCTCTTAGCACTGCTTTTGCTGCGTCCCATAGGTTTTGGGTCGTCGTATCTCCATTGTCATTTGTTTCTAGGTATTTTTTGATTTCCCCTTTGATTTCTTCAGTGATCACTTCGTTATTAAGTAGTGTATTGTGTAGCCTCCATGTGTTTGTATTTTTTACAGATCTTTTCCTGTAATTGATATCTAGTCTCATAGCGTTGTGGTCGGAAAAGATACTTGATACAATTTCAATTTTCTTAAATTTACCAAGGCTTGATTTGTGACCCAGGATATGATCTATCCTGGAGAATGTTCCATCAGCACTTGAGAAAAATGTGTATTCTGTTGTTTTTGGGTGGGATGTCCTATAAATATCAATTAAGTCCATCTTGTTTAATGTATCATTTAAAGCTTGTGTTTCCTTATTTATTTTCATTTTGGATGATCTGTCCTTTGGTGAAAGTGGGGTGTTAAAGTCCCCTACTATGATTGTGTTGCTGTCGATTTCCCCTTTTATGGCTGTTAGTATTTGCCTTATGTATTGAGGTGCTCCTATGTTGGGTGCATAAATATTTACAATTGTTATAGCTTCCTCTTGGATCGATCCCTTGATCATTATATAGTGTCCTTCTTTGTCTCTTGTAATAGTCTTTATTTTAAAGTCTATTTTGTCTGATATGAGAATTGCTACTCCAGCTTTCTTTTGATTTCCATTTGCATGGAATATCTTTTTTCATCCCCTCATTTTCAGTCTGTATGTGTCCCTAGGTCTGAAGTGGGTCTCTTGTAGACAGCATATATATGGGTCTTGTTTTTGTATCCATTCAGCCAGCCTGTGTCTTTTGGTGGGAGCATTTAATCCATTTACATTCAAGGTAATTATCGATATGTATGTTCCTATTCCCATTTTCTTAAATGTTTTGGGTTTGTTATTGTAGGTGTTTTCCTTCTCTTGTGTTTCTTGCCTAGAGAAGTTCCTTTAGCATTTGTTGTAAAGCTGGTTTGGTGGTGCTGAACTCTCTCAGCTTTTGCTTGTCTGTAAAGGTTTTAATTTCTCCATCACATCTGAATGAGATCCTTGCTGGGTAGAGTAATCTTGGTTGTAGGTTTTTCTCCTTCATCACTTTAAGTATATCCTGCCACTCCCTTCTGGCTTGCAGAGTTTCTGCTGAAAGATCAGATGTTAACCTTATGGGGATTCCCTTGTGTGTTATTTGTTGTTTTTCCCTTGCTGCCTTTAATATGTTTTCCTTATATTTAATTTTTGACAGTTTGATTAATATGTGTCTTGGCGTGTTTCTCCTTGGGTTTATCCTGTATGGGACTCTCTGTGCTTCCAGGACTTGATTAACTATTTCCTTTCCCATATTAGGGAAGTTTTCAACTGTAATCTCTTCAAATATTTTCTCAGTCCCTTTCTTTTTCTCTTCTTCTTCTGGGACCCCTATAATTTGAATGTTGGTGCGTTTAATGTTGTCCCAGAGGTCTCTGAGACTGTCCTCAGTTCTTTTCATTCTTTTTTCTTTATCCTGCTCTGCAGTAGTTATTTCCACCATTTTATCTTCCAGGTCACTTATCCTTTCTTCTGCCTCAGTTATTCTGCTATTGATCCCATCTAGAGTATTTTTAATTTCATTTATTGTGTTTTTCATCATTGCTTGGTTCCTCTTTAGTTCTTCTACGTCCTTGTTAAATGTTTCTTGCATTTTGTCTATTCTATTTCCCAGATTTTGGATCATCCTTACTATCATTATTCTGAATTCTTTTTCAGGTAGACTACCTATTTCCTCTTCATTTGTTAAGTCTGGTGTGTTTTGACCCTGCTCCTTCATCTGCTGTGTGTTTTTCTGTCGTCTCATTTTGCTTATCTTACTGTGTTTGGGGTCTCCTTCTCACAGGCTGCAGGTTCGTAGTTCCCGTTGTTTTTGGTATCTGTCCCCAGTGGCTAAGGTTGGTTCAGTGGGTTGTGTAGGCTTCCTGGTGGAGGGAACTAGTGCCTGAGTTCTGGTGGATGAGGCTGGATCTTGCCTTTCCGGTGGGCACGTCCACGTCTGGTGGTGTATTTTGGGGTGTCTGTGGCCTTATTATGATTTTAGGCAGCCTCTCTGCTAATGGATGGGGCTGTGTTCCTGTCTTGCTAGTTGTTTGGCATAGGGTGTTCAGCACTGTAGCTTGCTGGTCATTGAGTGATGCTGGGTCTTGATGTTGAGATGGAGATCTCTGAGAGATTTTTGCCATTTGGTATTACGTGGAGCTGGGAGGTCTCTTGTGGACCAGTGTCCTGAAGTTGGCTCTCCCACCTCAGAGGCACGGCCCTGATGCCTGGCTGGAGCACCAAGAGCCTTTCGTCCACACGGCTCAGAGTAAAAGGGAGAAAAAATAGAAAGAAAGAAAGAAAGAGGCTATAATATAGTGAAGTAAAATAAAGCTATTATAAAGCAAAGCTATACAGACAAAATCTCACCCAGAAGCATATACATATACACTCACAAAAAAAGGAAAAGGGGAAAAATTAATATATCCTGCTCCCAAAGTCCACCTCCTGAATTTGGGATGATTCGTTGTCTATTCAGGTATTCAACAGATGCAGGCACATCAAGTTGTTTGTGGAGTTTTAATCCGCTGTTTCTGAGGCTGCTGGGAGAGATTTCCCCTTCTCTTCCCTGTTCGCACAGCTCCTGGGGATCAGCTTTGGATTTGGACCCGCCTCTGCGTGTAGGTCGCCTGAGGGCGTCTGTTCCCCGCCCAGACAGGACGGGGTTAAAGGAGCAGCTGCTTCGGGGGCTCTGGCTCACCCAGGCCACGGGGAGGGAGGGAGGGGTACGGAGGAGGCGGGGCGAGCCTGCGGCATCAGAGGCCGGCGTGACGTTGCAGCAGCCTGAGGCGCGCAGTGCGTTCTCCCGGGGAAGTTGTCCCTGGATCACGGGACCCTGGCAGTGGCGGGCTGCACCGGCTCCCGGGAGGGGCGGTGTGGAGAGTGACCTGTGCTCGCACACAGGATTTTTGGAGGCGGCAGCAGCAGCCCCAGCGTCTCACGCCCGTCTCTGGGGTCCGTGCTGATAACCGCGGCTTGCGCCTGTCTCTGGATTCTGCGCTGTTAGCCGCGGCTCGCGCCCGCCTCTGGGGTCCGCGCTGATAGCCGCGGCTCGCGCCAGTCTCTGGAGCTCGTTTAGGCGGCGCTCTGAATCCCCTCTCCTTGCGCGCCGTGAAACAAAGAAGCAAGAAAAAGTCTCTTGCCTCTTCGGCAGCTGCAGACTTTTTCCCGGTCTCCCTCCCAGCCAGCTGTGGTGCACTAACCCCTTCAGGCTGTGTTCACGCCGCTAACCCCAGTCCTCTCCCTGCGATCCGACTGAAGCCCGAGCCTCAGCTCCCAGCCCCGCCCGCCCTGGTGGGTGAGCAGACAAGCCTCTCGGTCTGGTGAGTGCTGGTCGGCACTGATCCTCCGTGCGGGAATCTCTCCGCTTTGCCCTCCGCACCCCTGTGGCTGCGCTCTCCTCCATGGCTCCGAAGCTTCCCCCCTCTGCCACCCGCAGTCTCTGCCCGCGAAGGGGCTTCCTAGTGCATGGAAATCTTTCCTCCTTCACAGCTCCCTCCCACTGGTGCAGGTGCCGTCCCTATTCTTTTGTCTCTGTTATTTCTTTTTTCTTTTGCCCTACCCAAGTACGGGGGGAGTTTCTTGCCTTTTGGGAGGTCTGACGTTTTCTGCCAGCTTTCAGTGGGTGTTCTGTAGGAGCAGTTCCATGCGTAGATGTATTTCTACTGTATCTGTGGGAAGGAAGGTGATCTCCGCGTCTTACTCTTCCGCCATCTTCTCTCCTTCCCCGAATCACATCTTCTTTATCCATTCGTCTGTCGATGAGCATCTAGGTTGCTTCCATGGCCTGGCTATTTTAAATAGTGCTGCAATGAACATTGGGGTGCATGTGTCTCTTTGAATTATAGTTTTCTCTGGGTATATGCCCAGTAGTGGGATTGCTGGATCACATGGCAACTCTATTTTTAGTTTTTTAAGGAATCTCCATACTGTTTTCCATAGTGGCTGAACCAATTTACATTCCCACCAACAGTGTTAGAGGGTTCCCTTTTCTCCTCACCCTCTCTAGAATTTGTTATTTGTAGACTTTTTAATGATGGCCATTTTGAGTGGTGTGAGGTGGTACCTAATTGTAGTTTTGATTTGCATTCCTCTAATAATTATCAATGTTGAGCATCTTTTCATGTGCCCATTAGCTGCCCAGATGATGACTTTAATCTGTGTCTGAAACATATTGAATAGACAATGCTGCTGCTGGTTGATGCATTTTCTTCAAGCAGACCAGTCTTAAAAGCAAAAATGAGAGAAAGTGCTGAAAGTGGACCCAGGAGAGTGCCTGGTGCAGAGTGGAAGCTCCACACTTGCTGGATTAACTAATTAACTCAAACTCAGGATCGCAGCCAGTTTATGACGAAAGGATTACCATAGCACACCTAGTCTACGAAAACATAGTGTGATTAGTAAACCATTTTTATACCAAAGATTTCCTTTTTATGGAAAAAGCACAATCATGTATTTAAAAAGTTTGGATATGCTGGAGAAATAAAGGAACCAAAGTAAAAGGACATAATTATTTTTATAAACTTTCCCCAAATAAAAATTTCAACTGAAAAAATTTTTTAAATCTCTTTAAATTAGAATAAATATGGATTGGAATAATTCTCTAGGAAAGTGGCCTCCATTTAAACATGCTAAAAATAGATCATATAGGCCATAGAATGTGTCTAGTTATTTTTTTCATTCTACTTGCCTTGAAATTTAATATCTATTCAAATACTCAAAACTATAAAACACTGTCTGAAATAAGTTTTTCAAATGGGTAATTCGCTTTCTCCCTGGAACGTAAACAAGGGGGAAGGGGATTACTAATTCTGAGAAAGCTGACTCTTCATTTGGTGTTTTGTTTATTAAAATATTAAATCTCACCACACTAAAAATGCTAAATTTTATGTCTCAATTTAAAAGTGTTTGCAAAACCCTTTTTAAACACTGATTTTTCTGCTTCTTGGAGCACTCGGATTGCACCTCACAGTTTGCTTGCCAGAATCATCATTTTATGGTCTAGCAAGGAATCATCTTTGGGCTTTACTCCAGATTTTAGGCTTGAGTTACCAGAGCCTCAGCACCACACCTTATTAATAGTCAAATATCATAATTTTTCCTTTTAATCAATTTCATGACTTTTTAAAAAAAGGTATAGTTGATGTACAATATTGTGTTAGTTTCAGGTGCCCTTTATAGTGATTTGACATTTGCATACATAATGAAATGATCATCAGGAGGACTAGGAACTATCTGTCCCCATGTAGTTATTATAATATTGTTGACCATATTCCTTTTGCTGTATATTACATCCCCATGGCTTATTTATTTTATAACTGGAGGTTTTTACCTCTTAATCCCCTTCACCTATTTTACCCGTCCACCCAACCCACTTCTCTCTTGTTTGTTCTCTGTATCTATGATTCTGTTTTCATTTTGTTTTGTCTGTTTTTGCTTTTTAGATTCCACATGTACATGAGATCATACGGTATTTGTCGTTCTCTGTCTTATTTAATTTAGTGTAATACCCTCTAGATCCAACCATTTTGTCACAAGTGCCAAGATTTCATTTTTTCTTATGTCTGAGTAATATTCCACTGTATATATATACCACATCTTCTTTATCCATTGAACTATTGATGGACAAATAGGTTGATTCCATATCTTGGCTACTGTAAATAAAGCTGCAATGAACATTAGAGTACATATATCTTTTTGAGTTAATGTTTTTGTTTTCTTTGGTTAAATACCCAGAGGTGAAATTGCTGGATCAGTTCTATTTTTAATTTTTTCAGGAACCTCCATACTGTTTTCTATAGTAGATATGCCAATTTACATTCCCACCAACAGTACATAAGGGTTCCTTTTTCTCCACATCTTTGTCAATACTTTTTATTTGTTCTTTTTGGTGATAACCATTCTGACAGGTATGAGGCTCATTGTGGTTTTGATTTGCATTTCCCTGATGATTGAGCACTTTTCATGTGTCTGTTGGCCATCTACATGTCTTCTTTGGAAAAATGACTATTCAAGTCTTCTGCCCATTTTTTAATCAGGTTTTTTTTTATGTTAAATTTTATACTTTTTTTGTGTAATGTATTTTGGATATTAACCCCTTATTGGATATATTGTTTACAAATATCTCCTCCCACTCAGCTGCCTTTTTGTTTTGTTGATAATTTTCTTTGCTGTGCAAAAGCTTTTTTGTTTAATGTAGTCTGATTTGTTTATTTTTGCTTTTGTTTCCCTTGCCTCAGGAGACAGATCCAAAAAAATATTGTTAAACCTATGTCAAACAGCATACTGCCTATGGTTTCTTCTAGGAGTTCTTATGGTTTCAGGTCTTATATTTAAGCCCTTAATCAATTTTGAGCTTATTTTGTATATGGTGTGAGAACGTAGTTCAGTTTGATTTTTTTTTCCATGTAACTGTCCAGTTTTCCTGAACCACTAATTGACGAAGCTGTCTTTTCCCCATTTTATATACTTACCTCCTTTGTTGTAGACTAATTAACCACATAAACATGCGTCTATTTCTGGGCTCTCTATTGTGTTCCCTTGATCTATGTGTTTTTGTGCCAGTACCATATTGTTTTGATTACTGTAGCTTCGTAGTGTAGTTTGAAACCAGAAGGCATAATACCTCCAACTTTGTTCTTCTTTCTCAAGATTGTTTTGGCTGTTTAGGGTCTTCTGTGTTTCCACACAAATTTTAGAATTACTTGTTCTAGTTCTGTTAAAAATGCCGTTGGTATTTTCATAGGGATTGCATTGAATCTGTAGATTGCCTTGGGTAGTATGGTCATTTTAACAATATTAATTCTTCCAGTACATGAGCATGGTATATCTTTCCATTTTTTGTGTCATCTTCAATTTCTTTCATCAATGTCTTATAGTTTTCAGAGTAGAAGTCTTTTACCTCTTTGGTTAGATTCATTTGTAGGTATTTTATTCTTTTTGATGCAGTTGCAAATGGGATTGTTTTCTTAATTTCTCTTTCTAATAGTTTGTTGTTAGTGTATGGAAACACAACAGATTTCTATATATTATATTTGTATCCTAAAACTTTACTAGATTCATTTATTAGTTCTAATAATTTTTTGGTGGTTTCATTATGATTTTCTCTATATAGTATCATGTCATCTTCAAACAGTGACAGTTTTACTTTTTCTTTTCCAATTTGGATTCCTTTTATTTAATATTTTTCTGATTGCTGCAGCTAGGGCTTCCAATTCTAGGTTGAATAAAGGTGGTGAGAGTGGGCATCCTTGTCTTGTTCCTGATCTGAGAGGAAATGCTTTCAGCTTTTCACCATTGAGTATGGTGTTGGCTGTGGGCTTGTCATATATGGTCTTTATTATGTTAAGGTATGTTTCCTCTATACCCACTTTCTGGAGAGTTTTTATCATAAATAGAGATTGAATTTGCTCAAAAGCTTTTTCTGCATCTATAGAGATGGTCATGTGGTTTTAATTCTTCATTTGTTAATGAGGTGTATCACATTGATTTGTGGATACTGAACCATCATTGCATCCCTGGCATAAATCCCACTTGATCATAGTGTATGATCCTTCTAATGTGTAGTTGAATTTAGTTTGCTAGCATTTTGTTGATGACTTTTACATCTATGCTGATCAGTGATTTAGGCCCGTATTTTCTTTTTTGTATTGTCTTTTTCTGGTTTTGGTATTGGGGTGATGCTGTCCTCACTGAATAAGTTTAGAAGTGTTCCTTCCTCTTCAGTTTTGTGGAATAGTTTGACAAAGATAGATGTTAACCCTTCTTTAAATGTTTGGTAGGATTCAACTGTGAAACCATCTGGTCCTGGACTTTTTCATAGGGAGTTTTTGTATACTGATTCAGTGTTATTACTGGTAATTGATCTGTTCATATTTTCTATTTCTTCCCAGTTCTATCTTGGGAGAGTGTATGTTTCTAGGAATGTATCCATTTCTTCTAGGTTGTCCATTTTATTGGCATATAACTGCTCACAGTAATCTCTTATGATCCTTTCTCTTTCTGTGGTGTTGGTTGTAACTTCTCCTCTTTCATTTCTGATTTTATTTACCTGAACCCCCCCTCTTTTTTTTTTTTTTTTTTTTTTTTTTTTTTGATTAGTCTGGCTGAAGAGTTATCAATGTTGTTTATCTTTTCAAAGAACCAGCTCTGGTTTCACTGATTTTTTTTTATTGTTTTGGTAGTCTCCATTTTATTTATTTTCACTCTGTTCTTTGTTATTTCTCTCCTTCTACTAACTTTGGATTTTGTTTGTTCTTCTTTTTCTAGTTTCTTTAGGGGTAAGTTTAGATTGTTTATTTGAGATTTTTCTTATTTCCTAAGGTAGCCTTGTATTACTATGAAATTCCCTTTAGAACTGCTTTTTGCTGCACCCCATAGATTTTGGATTGTTTTGTTTCCATTTGCATCTTTCTCCAGGTGTTTTTTTTTTTTTATTTCCTTTTTGATTTCTTCTGTGACTCATTGGTTGTTTAGTAGCATACTATTTAGCTTCATTGTGTTTGTTTTTTGCATTTTTTTTCTTCTGGTTGATTTCTTATCTCATTGTGATCAAAAAAAGATGCTTGATTTCAATCTTCTTAAATTTATTAAGACTTTTTGTGGCTTAGCATGTGATCTATTCTGGACAATGTTCCATGTGTACTTGAAAAGAATGTTCTGTGTATATCTATTAATTCAATTTTGTCCAACATGTCATTTAAGACCAGTGTTTCCTTATTGATTTTCTGTCTTAGAAGGTCTGTCCATTGATTTAGTGGGCTGTTAAAGTTTCCTACTATTATTGTATTACTGTCAATTTCTCCCTTCATGTTTGTTAATATTTGCTTTATGTATTTAGGTGCTCCTATCTTGGGTGCATATATATTTACCATTGTTATATCTTCTTGTTGGATTGATCCTCTTATCATTATGTAATGTCCTTCTTTGTCTCTTCTTACAGTCTTGTTTTAAAGTCTACTTTTTCTGATATAAGTATTGCTACCCCAGCTTTCTTTTCATTTCGATTTACATGGAATACATTTTTCCATCCCCTCACTTTTAGTCAGTGTGTGTCTTTAGATTTGAAATGTTCCTCTTGTAGGCAGCATATATATGGGTCTTGTTTTTTTATCCATTCATCCATTCTATGTCTTTTGATTGGAGCATTTAGTCAATTTACATTTAAAGTAATTTTATTAATAAGTATGTACTTATTGCCATTTTTTTTTTTACTGTTTTCTGGTTGTTTTTGTAGGGTTTTTTTCTTTCCTCCTCTTTGCTTTCTTTCCTTGTGATTTGATGACTGTCTTTAGTGTTATATTTGGATTCCTTTCTCTTTTTTGTGTATCTTTTATAGGTTTTTGTTTACCATGAGGTTCGTACATAACTATATATGTTATTTTATATGATTATTATAACATATATATGATTATTTTAAGTTGATCTCTTAAGTTTGAATACATTCTAACCACTCTACATTTTTACTACCCTCACCCATATGTAATGTTTTGACGTTATATTTTACATCTTTTTGTTCTGTGTATCTCTTAACTACTTATTATTGATATAGATGATTTTACTACTTTTGTCTTTTATCCTTTCTACTAGCTCTATAAGTGGTTGATCTACTACCTTTACTATATGTTTGCCATTACCAGTGAGATCTTTCCTTTCATAATTGTCATATTTCTAGTAGTGGACTTCTTTTTTTCTAATTAAAGAAGTTCCTTTAACATTTCTTGTAAACCTGGTTTAGTGGTGCTGAAGTCTTTTAACTTCTGCTTGTCTGTGAAACTCTTTATCTCTCCTTCAATTCTGAATGATAACCTTGCTGGGTAGAGTATTCTTGGTTGTAGGTTTTTTCCCTTCATCACATTGAATATGTTGTGGCACTCCCTTCAGGACTGCAAAGTTTCTGCTGAGGTCAGTTGATAGCCTTATGAGTGTTCATTACTAGTTGCTTTTCTCTTGATGCTTTTAACATTCTTTCTTTATCTTTAATTTTTGCCATTTTAATGATGTTTCTTGGTGTGGATCTAATTGGATTGATCTTTTGGGGAATCTACCTGCTTCCTGGACTTGGATGTCTTTTTTCTTCCCTGGGTAGGGAAGTTTTCAGCTACTATTTCTTCAAATAAGTTTTCTGCACCTTTCTCTCTCTCTTCTCCTTCTGGGACTTCTATAATGCAAATATTAGGAGTTGTCCCAAAGTTCTGTTAAATTATCCTTATTTCTTTTAATTCTTTTTTCCTTTTGCTGTTCTGATTGAGTTATTTCCCCTAGCCTTTCTTCCAGATCACTGATCCATTCCTCTGTATCACCTAATCTACTGTTGAGTCCTTGTAGTGTATTTTTTTATTTTAGTTATTGTTTTCTTCAGCTCTGTTTCATTCTTCTTAATATTTTCTAATTCTTTGTCAAAATTCTTACTGTGTTCATCCATTCTCCTCCCAAGTTCAGTGAGCATCTTTATTATCATTACTTTGAACTCTTTATTGGGTAGCTTACTTATCTATCCTTCATTTATTTCTTTTTCTGAGATTTTGTCTTGTTCTTTCATTTGGAATATATTCCTCTCTCTCCTCATTTTTTCTAATTCTCTGTGCTTATTTCTATGTATTAGATAGGTTGGTAACATTCCCCAACCTTGAAGAAGTGGTCTCATGTAGGAGATGTACTGTGGAGCCCAGCAGCCTGCTCCCATCTGCTCAACAGAGCTATATACTCTAAGGATTCCCCCAACGTGGGCTGCATGCCCCCTTCTGTTGTGGCAGGGCTGACTACTGTGGGCACAATGCTAGGCGGGGATGGCCCCTGGCCTGATTGGCAGTGAGGCCCTGCTTCTTGTGTTGGCTGCAGGCTTAGTGGAGGGTGAGGTCCTGTCCCCACGTGACTGGCTGCATGGACTGGGGGATCTTGGGGTTGGTGCCAGCCCACTGGTGGGCAGATATGCCCTTAGGACTAATAGGCTAGAGGGTGGACAACAGAATGGCACTTGCCAGTACTGGTGTGTGTGCAGTAGAATGAGCTCCCCAAAATGGCTGCCACCAGCATCACTGTCTCAAAGGGAAGTCTCACTTGCCTTCTGCCTCTCCAGGAGTCTCTCCAAGATCAGCAAGTGGGTCAGACCTAAGCTCCTTTCAAACTACTACCTCTGTACAGGGATTCACACCCTTTAAGAGAGCTTCCTATAGCCTTCCAGCTCTACCAAACATAAGCTCCTCTGTTTTTTAGAGACAGATGTTTTAGAGGTTTATCTCCTCCATGCAGGACCCTCAGACTTGAGCACCCTGATGTGGGGCTCAGACCCCTTGCTCCTTGGGGAGGACCACTGTGATTGTGATATTCTTTCCATTTAGAGGTATGGGTCCTGACTCTACCACATCTCTGGTACTCCTACCCATCTCATTGTGGTTGCTTCTTATATCTTTAGTTGTGGAAAATTTTTCCTGCTATACTTCAAGTAGTTCTCACAGATAGTTGCTCTGTAAGTAGTTATAATACTGGTGTGCCCATGGGAGGAGGTGAGTTTAGGTTCCTTCCACTCCACCATCTTGACCACACACCACCTTCATGACTTTTTAAAAATAGTAACCCCATAGCTGTCAAATGCTGTTAGGAGAGACTCTTAAATAGTTCTCAGAGAAACCATCTCTGAAGAAATTAGGAAAAGAGAAGAATTTTTCTTAAGAAAGAAAAGAATATGGATGAGAGGAGTGCTGACTGTCTTCCATAAGGGCCAACAGACTCCACAATTCTTCTAGTTTCTGTTTCAGTAAGGCTCTAAACCTTCTCCAGGTGACATTAGAGGAATGTTTTCAATTTCAGGTCCAAAGACTCTCACTAAACTCCAATAATTTAAAACCTAATTCACTTCTGACCCCCTAGTGAAACTATTCAACAGTTTGGTTTGGGGCATTAAAATAAAAAATAAAAATGGCAAATTTAATATTAATATTGTTGACATCCCCTATAGTGTCACTGGAAAGGACTCCTTAAATTCCTGTTTACTTCTGAGTGGCCATCTTCAGTAGTGGATTGTGCTCCTCAATGAAAGCTCTCTGTAAAGGAGAATTTATGTCAATATATGTAATACTTGTGCTATATGTTACATCTTTTAAAGCACTTCACAAATATGAATCTTCTTTACTACACAACACTACATTAAGATCAAGCATTTAATAACTAATTTTTAATTTCTCCATAGCAACACAAATGATTGTGTTCTTTAAGGAAATTAATACCAGTTATCCAATTTATCCACAAGTATTCATGGAGCACTTACAAGAGTCTGCATGTCTGCTTGTTTTTGTTGGGAATACCAAAGATGTATTCACCTTAAAAATCCCTACAACATGGTTGGAGATACAAAGAAAGAACACAGGATGGTATATAACTTGATGCTAAGTTGCCACAAGTACAGTAAGATTTAGGGGAGGAAAAAAAAACCCCAAAATCAATTTATCATATCTTTAAGTTGTCAGAAAAAGCTTCCTGGGGGATCTCATCTTTGATTTAGGCTCTGAAAGGTAGTATTTGGAGAGCAGAGGAGATAGGTGGAGCATCCCTTTGTCAGGAGGAGTCCACGAGAGAAGTCTGAAGAGCAGTCAGGAATGTGGTAGGTAAGATGGGGAAGGGGAAGTGGAGGTAAATATTCTGTAATGTGCAGACACAGCTGAGAAGACCCAGGCAAAGGCAAGACCCTCCCCACAAGCCAGAAAACGGAGACCCCAGACAGGGCTGCTATGGTTGCTCCCATGGCTGCTGGCAAAGGGAGTAGCAAGGATTTGAGGAAACCAACAACGTGAGCCAACCGGCAGCAGACCAGAATACATGGGGCAGATTTTCTTCCTGCCCACAGCTCTATCCATACTCCAAAGTTACTTCTTGCTGCTTTTTTAATCCCTTTCCTTCAACGACTACCTTTTGTCCTGTCCTATTAACCACTCACAGCCATGCCAGTGAATGTGCTCATAGCACAAAGGGAATCATAGACCATGTCATTTTATTAACATCCTGCCTGATCCTGGTCAGGGTTTCCTGACCACACTCTCCATAAAGCAGTGGGCAGTCTGCACTTGTACAGAATGCAGGAGAGTCACACTGCTGTTATGACTACATTTTTGCACGCTTTGTACCCCTGCACTGATGACACAGTTCGACACAGATTTATTAGCTGCTTTGCGGCTCATGACAACTATGAATCCAGTTCAACTTAAACTGTTCAACTCAGTAAAATGTGACTTCAGAAAGTCTGGCTGGAAGAGACTAGTAATCCTTGACTCACTTCATCCCTTCCACAGGACCAGCATTCAACTGCATGACTCAATTGCCTTCCCTTATCATTGTTTTTTTTTAACTTCTGCATCCTCCTCCCTTCTTGAAACTGCCCACGCCTACTTCTCCTGTGCTTCCTAGATCAACCCAAGTATTGGGGTGTTGACAGAAGGGGGCAAAGAGCAGAGAAAAAATAGACATAGCCATACTTACTCAAGCCCTTAAGAGAATCTGGGAGAAATTTGTCTCTGCGATTCAACAAGTGAAACAAGCTCTCTGCCCTTGTCGCAGTTCGTGCTCAGAGTTACCTGTACCAAGGAGGGGGGCAAGATGACCCCCTAGTTCTCTAACACATTGTCGTGTCCCCCCATACCCTTGGCAGATACCGTTCGTCAGTCATAGCCCCTTAACCATGAACTGGGATCGTTTCAGAATCATTTGACAATTGTCAAAGTTGGCCGCAGGGTAAAACCTATTTTCCCTCTCTGAGCTAGGACCTTATACATGCAAGAGCCTCCCTAGACCACTGACTGCAAGACTGGCCGTAGCCCAGCCTAAGGATGCTGGGCACCCCATTCTGCCTGAGAGCAAACCCTCGCTTCACTCGGTTGGAGTTGGCATGAAGTTGGTATTAAGTAAAACTGCATATGCAGACATTTCCTCTGCAGTATACATTGAAATGGATTGATAATTATTTGGAACAAATGAAATAAACTTTCTACTTTGTAGACTTCTTGAAGCAGGACACTTACTTGCCCGGACTCATTCTTGCCGGCTCTGCTCTCACAGCCAACCCCTACTAATTGAGGCGGCATTCGACAAACATCACAGACCCATGAAAAGGACGTGCCCCAAGGTTCGTGACTAAGCATAGGCCGATGCGGTTATGTTCATTTCAAGAAAATTTATGACTAGGAGGAAACATAAGGGAAGAAGACGAGAGTCACGTTTTTATAGTAGAGGAATGTTCCCTGCCCTGGGTGTGATTGTTCGCTGGGGCTGCAGCTCCAGGACTCCTCTGCTGTCTGACAAGGGGCCCCAGGTCCCCAGCTGAGCATTCTTCTGCTGTAGTGGCTCTTTGCTACAGCCTGTGGGTACAAGGAAAGCCCACCTCTTGTCCCCCTAGGCGGCAAGAAGGGAAGGAAAATGGGAGCAAAAGAGGAAGGAGGGACAAAAGGAGTGGAAGGAAAAAAGGAACAAAATCAGGAAGGAACAAGGTGGGAAAGATGAGGGAATGAGCAGCAGAGGAATGAGAAGGGCAGGAGAGGCTTTGGGTCCCTTGCATTGTTTCTGGAAGCACACACTTAAATGTTTGAAAGCTATGCGTTTCCTAAAGGTTCAGTAAGGAAAATGAGTTGTTTCCCAGGGACCAGAGAGATGAGGAAGCCTGGTCAGGAAAAGCTGGCAGTAGGAAGAGACAGACAATTGCCCGGAGGTGCCAGAGCGGGAAAACAGTCCAGTAAGACTTGGGAACAGACCAAGTTAATGAAGTTTTCCCCTCAGGAGCCTTCCTCCCTTCTAGAGGGCCTGAGCCCTGCACAGCTGGCCCCTCCACCTCGCCTCCAAAAGTCTCCACCTCTACACCAGCCCTTAGCCTCTCCTGATCTGTTCTTCCAGCTGAAACCCTGCCCGCAGCAGCAGGGTCACATCCCTGTGGGGATGCAGCTGAGGCATCCCTGCTCAGACAGTCCAGCCAGGGCAGCAAAGGATGTCTCGTGGGAAGAGATGGTCTCAGAAATGAAATTGGGACTTCAGAAGCATTTTCCTGCTAAACTTTTATGATGTGCAGTGATGTTGCCTATATAGCACTATCAGCAGGGCTTTCGGTCCACCGTGAAAGTATTCTCTGGTACTTTTTTCACATCAATATCATGATATGTCCTCTCAAATTTTGATCTTGACTGACTCATGATACAAGTAGCTTGCTACTGTCCCTATCCTTGATGTCCTCACCTACTTGCTGTGCTTCTACTTGCTTCTTAGGAGACTTAAATAATTTAGAGACAAAGCTGGAGGTGGATGGATGAATGGATGAAAAGATGGATGGACTGATTGATAAACTGAAACAAAGAGTATGCCTGCCAATCAAAATGGGAAAATGGAGAAGGAATCCAGGAGAAGAAGGGCTAGAAGAGGCATTTTACAGTTTACCTAAACATTAATTTAAAGAAAGAGAGAGAAATTAGAATAGCATTGAACTTCAGATACGTTATTTTCTAAATTACTTTGAGTAGGTTAAATGACTTTTGCATGCTACGTCAATGAAATAACTACCCTGTGTTTCATCGTGTGAGAAAATACAAAATGAGTTCAAGAAAAATGGAAAGTTTTTAATATAGTGCTGACAAGGGATTAGGATAGTCGGAGAGACCATTAAGGAGGCCAGACACAGCACTCCAAGTAAGAAACAGCAGGGGCTGCAACACCTTAGTGACAGGGGAGATAGAGAGACTTGGAAATCTTTGAAAAATATTTAAGAAATATAAAGTACACATCTTAATAGTAAAGAATTGTGTGTGTGAGAGAGGAATGGGTTGAAGATGAAAACAAAATTCTGAAATGGCAAACATGGGATGAGAAGCAAGTTTGTAGGAGAGAGAGAAATAATAAGTTGCACTTTCATTCATGAAGATTTCACCATCTGGGGGCCATCCAAATGGAAATGTTCCCTAAATAATTGGACATTTGGGTCTGGAACTCAATTCTGTTCATGCCTGGTAGGAAATAACAGATTTAAAGGTCTTGGGCTGTAGAGGATGACTGGAGTCGTTAATGGAGGAGATGGTCCATAGAAAGCAGTGAGTGAGGAGAGAAGTGAAGTCCAGGGTTCAGTCCGGAGTGACACCAATGTTTAAGGGACAGAGAGCTCAAAGGAGACCAAGAAGACACAGCCAAAGATGTCGGAGAGGAACTAGGAGAGTTTGCTTTATGGAAGCCAAAAGAAGAATGCGTTTAAAGAAAGAGGGGATAGTCAAAATTTTCTCTTACAGGCAAAATAAAGACTGAAAAATGTCCATTGAAGTGAGTAACAATTCTTGCTCTTGGGGAAAGCAGTTTTCATAGAGAGGAAGACCAGAAGCCAGAATACAATGCGTAAAAATATAAGTGAGTTTAGGAAGAGAACAAGCGTAGGCAACTCTTTCAAAAAACTAGCTTGTGAAGGGGACACAGTGGTGCCAAATCGTGGTAAAGTTTTGGGTATAGGGAGACACTTGTTGCTTGTCTTAAAATGAAAAGACATGACCATGTTAAAATGTAAAAAGATAAAAGTGCCGTGAAACTGAATATGCAAAAGAGAAAGGAAATAGTCTATTGGATGGCGCCCCTGAGGAGACGTGAAGGCATGGCTGGAAGTCCATAATGGAAGACTTTGCCTGAGGTGAGGAGGGGTTCACCTCTTCCATCTTAACAGGAGTTAAGAGGGTGGAATCGATGTTTGTGGCATGGTCTGAGCATTTTAGAAGTACTATATTTCCCGTTGCTCTGTAATATGTCCAAGACCTATATTTTCTCTTTTACAGGTTATATTCTAATGATAATCTTGAAGCATATAAGAGTATGTTCCATTAATAAAGCATTGTATAACCTACTGGAGACAGATGCTCAATTAAAATAAATTCCTAATTTCCCCATTGTACATTGCTGCCCTCCCTGAAGATACATTATAGCCATAAAATATCATATGAATAGGAGGGGGTGGTTTTTGTGATTAGAAAATTTATGCCTCAAGAGTATGATTCTCTTTTACTTCTATAGTATGAAATATCTACTGCCAAATTCCTCAAGATGCTTCTTCTTCGAGAAGGGGTTTCCTTATTGCCATCCCATGCCGTTTGTCCTCTGTGTCAGTATCCGTAAACGAGCAAGGAAATGGCGTGCCTAAAATTCAACCGCTTACCCGAGCCCAAGAGAAATTATCAGAAATATTGTTCACTTCCTCTTACGTATTATTCTCTGGAAAATGTTCTCAGTTTCATGAGGTTTTAATATCTATGTTATAGAAATTTGTTTTTAAGTTTTCAGAATTTCCTTACTATCCTCCAAGGAGATCCTTAAAGTGTACAGTTTCCTTTTTAAATTTGGCCCTTGGCAAGCCAACTTATAGTTTGGTTTGGTATTTTATTAATGTCAAATATTGCTTATAAAGGAGAGGCTTTAGGAAAACCTGCAAACTTTCTGTTTTCCCAAAGGTTACTTGTTATAGAACTAATCTCAAGCACTTATTTATCTACAAATATCTGTAATTCTGCCTATATCAGGGCAATAATGGCTAAAAGATACTTTGGAACTATGATGGAATATACCACACAGAGTACCTTGCAAATGTCAGTGCTTAATAATGTCGAAGTGGAACCACTGTTATCCTGCCATCTACCAAAGCACGCCCGTTTTTCTTCAAACCAAAATGTAGTTTTACCTCCAACTGGGTTTCCTAAACATCACTGCCCTTCTTCATTCCTTCTGGCACCATCTTGAGCTCACCTTCTTCCACGTACTCTTAGTTATCGGTCATTGTGATTAATTTATGTACATTTATGCTTTTCTAGCTTCCCTCCCCTTTTGGAAACTAATCTTTGTGATGGAAGTAACTAAGGTGAATCTCTTCTATGTATTCCCAAGCATAGGTGTTTCTTGAGCACTCCATAAATATTTGTCTACTGACTAGTTGAAGAAGATGTAGTCTTCCATAGATGCAAACGAAATTCATGTCACTTTCTAACCTGGATTGATTGGTAGTATGGCTATGTTACACAAGATTCTGAGTCTTTGCTCCCCCCCACTCAGGCGAATAAAGTGTCATGATCAATTGAAAATGTCTACTTTAGCGACTGTGCGGGTAGTGAGAGTATGCAAACCTATGCCAAGTATTTGCCAGCTGTCTTTGAGGGGGTATCGAATGGCTGGTGGATTGTAGATCAAAGGGTTTGGGGATACAATAATGTGTAGACATTTCCTCTAATGAGTCAGCATGAGGAATTTCATCAACCTTAGATATATGATGTGTGTTTGTTTCGTTGATTGGTGGGTTTTTGCTCGGGGAGGAGTTAGCTTTCGTCTCTTTAGTCTGACGCTGTAATTTTTGGTCACATGTTTGTTTCATAAAACTATACATATTGAGATTCCATGTATCCTGGTTTATAGTAGTTTTATTTTTTTGATAGCTACAATCTTATATAAATGGAGTTCTGTCTTAGTATTTTCTGTAGAAACATTTTCTACCAATGTAGCTAATTTGACTAAATGTATTAAATAGGGAGAAAAATCTAGCTTTAGTTCCTTTTTTCTTTTGCTTGAGCGAAACAAAAATGCTCAACTTTTGTTGACAATGAATGTAAGGCCAACAGTAACATTGTTCAAAAAGTAATAATGTTCTTTTAAGACAAAGTGAGTTGGAGTGGTCTCTTTGTCAGCCCAGTTACTGCCTCTAAAGCCACATTTCTGTTCTCAGAAGACAGTTCCTGTGAAAAGAAATTGAAGCGCCATAAATTACATTAGTGTAGGGTCACAAATTAATCACTTTATAACCTATTTTCCCTTGAAAACTCTTGCTTTGCAGAACTTCTATCACAAAATTGCTCATACTATTTAATTTAACAGGTTAGTCCTTCATGTTTTGCGCGGTATTCTAAGTCAAGTCATTGGGAAAAGACCGTAGTTGCCAGCTACCATTGTCCTCTTTGACATCGATGAGAAGGTGCTTTATTTATATTTTCGAGTGTTATTTATTCCTGCCACAAAATACGTGCATTTTATATGCTGCTAAGATCCCTTGGGCCTGTCACTGATCACTTATATACAGGAGATGTGTTAAGCACAGCTGTAGAAGGTGGTCTTACCAAACCTTTTATGTAAGATTGCAATTGTATTATATTTCCTTTCTGGTTAACTGAAGAAGAAAACTGTGTAAACTAACATCAGAATTAATTTTATTTCACAGTTGAATTTATGACCAAAATGTTCACATTCTTACTATTTAAGAATGTATTGTGAGAATTCCCTGGTGGCCCAGTGGTTAACATCCCGCACTCTCACTGCCAAGGGCCGGGGTTCAATCCCTGGTCGGGGAACTAAAATCTCACAAGCCATGCGGCGCAGCCAAAAAAAAAGAATGTATTGTATTTTGAATGTATTGTATTTTAAATGAAACAGACTCTCCACTGTGTCCTTTTTTATTCCAGTATACTTCATACAAAAATAGGTATTCGTTTAGGAAAATGTTTCGACAGGTGAGTTTTATGTAAAAGAGTAAATAACTAAATTCAATTGATTCCAGAATGCAAAACTCACCTCTTGCATGGAGACAATTATTGGTGCTAGTTTGATTGGCTCTATCACTTACAACAATATCACATTTGGGGGGAAGAATTCAAACACCAGGGCAGAACAGAATTTGGATCTAGTTTATGTGAGAGGAAATCTTTGTAAAGTGCTGACATAATGAAGGGAGAAGTGATTGGACATGGATTTTTTCTGCTGTCATTCTGGTCTGAAGAAACCTTTTCATCCCAGTGTACCACTGGGCACGTTAGCCAGTCGACTGTTGGTGGACTCGGAACAAAGAGGAAACACCTTCAACACCCATCATCAAGGATTTTCACGGTCTCAATTCTTATACTTTGAATAACTCTTCTTCGAGTTCAATTGACTTTAATCTTAGTTTTTCTCAGTATTATAGAATAGGTAGACTTTGCAAAAAATCTCTCATGTAAAAAGGTCCCCCAAAATGCTGTCTCTTCTGTGTTTCTACCGTTCTTTGTCCTTCATATGTCAATTAACTCATCTCATACTTCAACATCACTTTTGATGTGTCATCAAGAGATGGTGTTTGTGTCTGTATCCCCAACAACTGGCCTAGTGGTCAGCACATAGCATGTGGTAAATACATGTTTATTAAAAGAGTTGAAAGAAAGCTTTTCAAATGTCAGATCCAAATATCATCATCTAGATAAATTACTTTAAATAAGGCACTATTTTTTTAATATTTTCCTCATCTATAAAGTGAGGCTAATAATATCTTCTATCTGGGTTGCTGCGACGACCAAATAAAATAATGGTTGAGATGCAAGATATTGTTATTTTTCTAGCCTTCACCTAAAGGAAGTCCTGTCAAGATGGTCTAAGTGTCTGACTGGTATACAACTGTGCATTCTGTTGGCATTCAACAGATACTTACTGCCTGCTGGAATAAGTCTTCCTCTTTTATTATAATCTTCTTAAGGCACTTGCCTGCTCTCTTGGTTTCAAGGACTACCTTTATAAGAGGACTCCAAGATCTATACTCCAGTGTTTGATCACTAACATCTCCCCAGAATCATGTGTGTAAGAATTATCTCTGTCAGAATTATAGCCAAGAATCTCTAGTTGGACACCTTGCTTCTTTTACCTGCTAAAATTAAATGTCTCTCCCATCAATTCTTTATCCTCCTTACCATAACGAGATGAAATGCAGACAGCCCAATGGTCATCACTCTCTCCCATTTTTACACTCACACTCACAGCCACCCACACACATAAACACACACACTTGTGAGACAGTGGTGGTTCCAAGTTGGCTAAATTAAGGGCTTTTGCTAGGCTTTTGTTTAGCAGGTAGGATACTGATGAGGAGGATTGGAGAGAGCTGCCTGCAAGGAGGAATCACTAGAGAAAGATTTGGGTGAGGGAGGAGGTGTGTTAAGGGAGATGCTCAAGGGAAAAGGAAGCTGTGATGGGAAGAGGAAATTTTTTTAAAGAGCAAAGAAATTTTCAGAAATTTAGGAAAACTTTGGCTCTTTAAGCTACGAACACTCTACCACCCTCCTCGTGAAGTCTTCCATAAAATCCATAAATTAAATATGCAATGCTACTTTTGGAATTGAATTTGGGGTCTGTAAGTAAAGGCAGGATGAGATTAGGGGTGACCATTGAGGCCGGGTCATACACATTAGGTTGCCTTTCTGACAGAATCCATTGCTTCTCTGTCCCGTGACGTGCTTGTTAGATCATCTGTGATTCTGCTTCCCCCTTTGGCTCCATTCCGCCACTGTAATACTGCTCCTAACCTGCCATCTTTGGTCTGTATTCTCAGTTTGATTCTGATGAATAATCCTAAACACCTCTTTTTCTCATTTTTGCTCCTATTTTGATTTTAAGCACTCGCAAGTTCTGACTTTTTTAGATGTACAGCCTAGAACCCTTTGTTCATTTATCCAACAACTCCTTCCGGGCACTCCTGGTGGGTGGTGCCACCTGGGAGGTGCAGAGCAAAGGGCTCAGGGTGCCAACCAACAGTCCTGCTCCCAGATCCCAGCTCTGCCCCTACCGGCTGAGTGACTTTGAGCAAGTTACTTCCCTTAGATAAACCGGTACTAGCACAAGCTTTCTTCATAGTCTGTAAGTTGGGTCTTCTCCAGTTGTTCCTTTTTCATGTAAGTATTTGTGTTCCAGAAAGATCTCTCATGACATCTATTTGAAATTTTACAAAAGAAAAAGTTAGATTACTCTTTTATGTTCTCTAATTGCTCGTGAAAGGCAACTTAAAAAGTCTTTGATATATTTGTCTGCCAATCTTTCTGCAATTCTTAATGGAAATTACATAGGAAATTGATGTTTAATATTTTTAAGCATGTTTTCTAGTCATTGAAAAGATTTTACATACCATGTATATTTCATTAACTCAATCAAGAGAGAAAAAGGATGAGAGAGCTAGTGTTGAAATTTAATAGTTTCATTTAAATTTATATGTTCTTATTGGGGGGAAATCAATAAAATATCCAACTGGACAGTTATATTTTTGGTACAATCTCACTTTATCTTCTCAAGCCTTTACTAGATTTTCACATGACGGAAACCAGAAGGTATTATAGGTTAGAATACAAAACAAAAAAGTCTTTAACTTTATCATCATTCCAACTTTTAACAACAACAACAAAACAATGCGTGTGTGTGTACAATGTACAGTTTATCCATGATCATTTGGCCAGTACCATATGGGGATGAGGTATCCGAGGCTCCAGGCACCTTCCTCATGCGGCTCCCAGCCTGACATGACATGGGAAGAGGGACTGTTGGGCTGGGTAGGGCACAAAGAGGGACAAGCCAGCAGCTAGAAAGCCAGGGCAGTCAGCGGATCATCCCCAGAATTGGCCAGATCTGGGGAAAGAGCTAGAAACCACCGTAAAGTTGGTCCGGGTGGCAGAGTAGTCTGAGTTAAGGTGGGTGTTTATGTTTTTTTAATTAGAGTGAGGTGAGGGGTTGGATTCCAGCAACCAGTCAGGAATGGGGAAGCAGGGTAAATGTGTGGGTAGAAGTTAGAAAACACATAAACCCAGAGATGGGGGTGGTGGGGACAGAGGAGCAGAAAACCTTGATCCTAAGGTGAGGCTCAGCCCCCATCAGGAATTTCTGACATTCATAACCATTTGTGAATAAACCTGGCAAGAAAGGGAGTAAAGGGGAGAAGTGAGAGCAGATTCTGACTTGGGAATAACAATGTTATTGCCAAACTGGTTTATCCAAGTTTAAGAGGTTTTTTTTTTTTACCAATTATGTTAGCCAAAACTCTAAAAAAGATTTTGACTTATCTTTGAGTTGTAATTTGTGGCTGTTTTCATCCATGCAACAAAAGAAGTAGAATCAAAATCAGAAAATTAAATTAGGTTCACTCACAGCCACAGATCTTTTCTCCTGCCCTATGGGAACTACTGAGTCAAAATTTCATCTTCCTTCTCCTTACAGCATTTTTAGTGCAATCTGATGAATTGTACTAAAAGCTAATCTCTAACAGATATATCAGCACAATTATTCTATTAATTAATGTCACTGTGTGTTGTATATACAACCAATGCAAATTATTTAACAGAGCAACTTTTTTTCCCCATGCATTCCTCAGTATAATTCAGATGCATTTGGGAAGTACCACTTGGTAACTGGTAGATTGTAATCATTGTAGCATTTTCCTCTTGATTTATAGGGCTCAATTATCTTTCTTCAGTTATATGAAATGTCTCTTCTAATAAAAAACCAGAGACAGTATTTTTAGCATCAGACACAGAACAGAGATGTGGTAGTATCAAATTTTCCTATGATTTAACAAACATTTACAAATAAGGAAAGTTAGGATTGTTCGTCCAATATGTTTTGGCCTCAGAGGATTCAGTTAATAAAGTAACTGTAGAAAAATTAAATATGGATAAGCCACAGCACCTTTAGAATACTTAGCGGATTCCCGAGTTGTATCATTTATTGCAAGAAATGTTTTCAAGCTGCAAGCGAAATTTTTTCATTTTACTTCAGAAGAAGGTGATGTCTCTAAACGTTACAGGGAATTACTTCTTTTGTGTTCAGATGAGTTCAGACCTAAACTAACATTTAATGGGCTTCAATCATGAATTGCAAATTACAGTTGAAATGAGCATTGTTTTGCTGATAGTTTAGTCTGAAAACAATTGTCTTTTTCCCTACCAATACAGTGCATACTTGATTAAGTGGGGTGTTTTGGTTATTTTTTCATAACAGGCCAATGTTTGTTTGAATAAATGAATTAACTCAGGAAAACCAGCTATGGTCCTGACCCGAGCTTGACTTTTCTCTGTACTGAGGTGTGGTCCAGGAGCTGTTGTTTATACAGTGTATTAGTGGTTGGTGCCATTGGTTCCACTCCGAGTTTGGAAGTCAAGGCCCTATTATTAAACAAATGTCCCTAACACCCAAGTCTCATTCAGCTCCACAGCTGGCTATAGCTGACACTGCCACACACAGTCACTGTGAGGACCTAAGTTCCACGGGGAAAGGGAATCGGCATGTGCCTGGCACAAAGATATGCTTTCAGTAAAAATCTGTTAAAGTTTGGGAGTGTTCTTGTAGACTATGCGCTTGTCTTACGCAATAATACCCAAGGCTGTGTACGTACCCACAATTAACTTCTTAGGTGTTTTTCTTTTAAATTATACTTTTAAGCTTATTAAAAAACGAAATTCAACTGAGTAAATTTTAAAGACCTTATTGGTTTTAGTCAACAATTTATAAATTGGACAGTGTCCCATCTAGCTAGAAAGCAGCTCCGAAAACCTGTACTAAATGAAAGCCTTTATAGTCAGAAGGGCACAGGAAAAGAAGGTTTCTAACCAAAAGTGGATTATTTCAGGCATGGTCACCTTCCTATGGGGGATGGAAGGAGTCTATCAGGCAGATTCCCTCACCGGTGCTGACCAGGCAATTCCAGACTGACTGATTAAAGGTTACGTTCCTGGGAGAGGCAGAAACTGCAGTTAGGTTAGGTATTAAGTCTTGGTTTGCTGACATGAGGCTTAGCACAAGTGACTCCATTTGGGGCCTGTTTCTTTTTTAACAATCCTCCCTTTTGATCAGTCTCAGCCTAACTGAGAGATGTGATCGAAATTTAAGCTCTCAGTTACTGCGCTGTAGTTCTCACAGATTTTACTGATCCTCAGTGTGATATTCACAGGTCAGGATGGTTTTTGTTGAATCTCTGTGGTATTCACAGTTCACAACATCAGGCTTGCAATATTTTAGTTGGTAATTCTCTTCATTCCTTTCTGGTGTCCCAGTCTTAGGGAGATCATTTCCATGGTTAGTGGCTGCAAACATGCATTAAAAGCCTTTGAGAGAATACAGTGCACCAGAGAAACTACTCTGACCATAAGCAGGGTAATTCCCAGTGTCTGGAGCACACGCCAGACCCATGGTCCCCAAGACCCAAATCAATCAAATCAAATAAGTCAAGCAAAGACTGCCTCAAAGGAGTCATCCTTTTCAGCCAGGTGCATTGCTCAGTGATCTTATGTAACTGAGTTTCAAGCTCCCCAGGAGTATTAACTCAGATGCAGCAGATGGTGTTGGCCACACAAAGACTCCTCCTTGCTCAGCTAAAAGACAAGGGCTATCCTACTATCAAGAACAACTTTGTCCAGAGAGTCTAAGAATTTTTGTTGAGCAGCTATTGTCTTAGCAATGGATTCTGCAATATTTTCAAGAATAAAGGAGAAGTTCCTTGATCACATTCTCATTTACATTACCAGGGAGGTAGAGATCTGCCAAAGGAAGCAAATCCTGAATCATGAATGCCTTCTAGTAGGTCCTTTCTAAATCAACAATGTAAATTCAGGGGAGTAGATCAATGAGGTCTCTTTAGTTCATTGTGAACAGTTAAGGGCACAGTTAGATAACCTAAGAGGCATTGTCTGGTTATACACCAGCTGTCTAGGCATTCATAGGCCCAAAGAGAGTGATAACCACCACCGCAGAGATGAACTGGCACAAACTCCACTCCCACGAAGGCGGTACTATTAATGGATTATTCACAGATATCGTTGCCTTTGCCTGTTCAAGCCAGGGTCCATTAGGTTTTCAGCATATTCTGGAGATAAACCTCCTAGCCTGAAATAGACAGTTGTTCTAAATACCTTCCAAAAATGGGTGCTGCTGGTGAGATCTTTTTGTGATTGGGGTCATATCTGATTTGGATAATCATAAGAACATGAAGGTACAAATGTAGGAATTGTGGGTAGTAAATGGAAATACCCTTTTTCATTTCTGCAGTATGACCTATCAACAAACAAGATTAGACCAGTAGTAGTAAAAGAGTTATCTTGTAAATCAGGACAGGGTGTCACAAATTGAGACATTATTACCTCACAGTCATGGGGCTCATCTTCATCAGGCAGAGCTAGTCACGTAGCAGATTAAGAACACTGCAATGTCAAAGATGCAAATTAGGTGGTAAAAGCAGAAGGATCTCATGGGAGGTGAGTGTGTTTGCAGAGAAATGTTGACTCAGTTCAGAATTAAGAAGACTTTGGACAGCATGTGGAGTTTGTAAATAAATGTCATTTCCTAGGGTTAAATCCGCTGAGGCTTCTACTAACTTTGCAGCTGCAGCTATAGCCTTGAGGCAGCTGGTGTAGGCACGAGCTACTGAATCAAGCCGCCCACTATAATAGGCAATAGGCTTATGCTTTTTACCATGTTCTTGTGTGAGATTTCTTGGGCTTGGTTATCTCTCTCATGCACAAACAAGGTGAAAGGTTTTGAAGATTTAGGTAGCCCGAGGGCAGGTGGTTCTTGCAATGCTTGTTTCAGTCCCATAAAGGCCTGCTCATGTTTATCTTCCCGAGGAAGGGGTGCAGGGACTGAAATTTTACAAGTTCTTAGACTGGGGAAGACAGTAGAGAAAAATTAGGAAGCTATAGTCTACAGTAACCAGCCAGGCTTAGGAAGCCGTGAAGCTGTTGCTTCGTTGTTGGCCTAGGACATTCTTGGATCAGCTTAATTCCTTTCGGAGATAGCTAGACACCTTCACTACTTAGCTTATGACCTAGGTAGTGAACAGCGTCTAGAGATCATTGTAATTTTTCCTTAGAGACTTTATGTCCTTTTTCAGCTAACTGTTGCAGCAAATAAATGGAATCTTTTTATGAATGCCTCTTTGGTAACTGAGAACAGCAAGAGATCATCTACATATTGTAAAAGGGTCAATTTCCCGGGAACTGGAGGGCACTTACATCTTGGTGGAGCACTTGGAAGAAATAAGAAGGGGCCTCAGTGAACCCTTGAGCACAACTGTCCAGGTGTATATTGATTGTTCCGAGTAAAGGTGAATAGATACGAGCAAGTTGTATGGAACCTGAAATGCTGTAGGAAGAGAGCTTCCGGAAGGGCTTTAAAGTCTGCAAGATTCATCTTGCTTTTGTTTGCGTGTTTGAATAATAGACCAATCAGCACAGGCAGGGAAGATTCTAGGAATGGCTTTTAAAAGATCACTTGCTATTTTGTGAGCTTTTTCTGGTCGATGAGGGGACCATGTTGAAGACTGAGGATCTTGGGTATCATTCTAAGGGTTACACCATTCTGCTGCCCGTGTCCATTTGGAACTTCACCGTGTTCTGCCAGCCTGCACACAAGCTGATAAGGAACTGGCAGCCCGGGGTCCTAGACCTGGATAATGATTCTAAATCCTTCCGGAAGCTTTTAGGGGCCCTCCTTGGGTTTAGGAAACTCTTTAACTATGGCCCTTAGTTCAGTCTTTGACCAAGGAGTGAAATACCTGAGGAGGATCTCCTGCAACCTCGGGTGGTTTTATTTTAAAAGGCGAACTGTATAATTGTCTCTTCAGAGTGGAAAGGCAGTTCAGAGGATTCAGAGAATGTGAGTACTCAGATAAAGGGGGATAGAGAGAAGCAGTAGGGGTTATATCATTCTTATTGTCTTTTGTTTTAGGTAGCTCCTTTAAGTTTTATTAGCCTTTAATTTTTCATTCGCCTTTTGCAACAAATTTTTCAATGAGGCTATTTTGGAATCTTGAAGAAGCCTTTTGAAAGCTTCTGCATACCAATTAAAATAGGTATGCCGTTCTGTTTGTTTAATTTGGGAACCCTGGCTTTCAAGTGCACTTCTTAAATGAACAATCTTGTCTAATGGGAATGTTCCCCATAATGGCCATTGTAATTCTAGGTTGATTTTTAGTAAGATTTTGCCATTTTTGTGGATATTAAAGCTTCCAAGACCATAGTTCTTAGCCATAAAATAAGCAGGTGTGCAAGAAGGTGGCACGCTTGACTCTTTGGAGTTAAGGACCCCATTCTTTTTCAGCTAAGTCTTTGTGTCTCTTGGAGCCAAACTGGTACCTCAACCTTCTGCTGAGTTGGGGATTGTGTAGTGTTTGACAGTACTTCATTGCATGGAACTTTTCTTGAGGTCGGCTGGTTACCTAGTGTCAATCTAACTCCTCCTGTGACCAACTTATCCTAACAGAAGAGTCTTAGAGTTGGGTGGTAAATGCTTTAATGGCTTTTAAGCGCTTAATCTGTGCCCACCAATTTTTTGCAGTTTTTTGGCTTTTGAGATTGCCATCAGCAATAGCCTTTACCTCATGTGCACCTTAGCACACCAGCAGTAACCAAAGAGCTGTCACTGTGGACTGGCCAAGAGAAGGCCCTGTGCCCACCACCAGCAATTCCCATAGAACTAGAGACTAGAGAAAGGATTGTACCAGCAGATCTCAACAAATGAGGACTTCAGACTGGGGTTCAACACAACAGGAACTGCAGACTGAACTAACAGCAGTTCCCAACATCTAATCTGGGGGCTAAATCAAGGGCTGGGGTTTCCAATCAAATGGGGAATTGTGGATTGAACCAAGGGCTAGGAACTTGGGCTCTGAGTGGAACTGGCTACTAGCTCAAACTGACCTTCCCTGGACTGGAAACCCAATTATATCGGGGGCTCAGAACCGAGAGGACCTTACCCATGGCCCTCAGAAATGGCAAGAAAGAGAACTCAGAAAGATTTACAGGTACCATGCCTGAGTTTCTTTTGTCCCAAAGCCATCAACAGTGTCTTTCTGATCCCACCACTGCCACCAAATCTGTTAAAATACAAAATTCAACTGTGTAAATTTTCAAGATCTCCTTGGCTTTACTCAATAATTCATAACTAAGGCAGCATCCCATCTAGCAGCTAAAAAAAAAACAGCTCTAAAGAGCTGTCCAAAACAAAAGGCTTTTATAGGCAGAAGGGGATGAGAAAAGGAAGTTTCTAACAAACAGTGGATTGTTTCAGGCAAGGTTACCTTCCTATTGAGGATGGAGGGGGTCTATCAGGTAGCTTACCTCCCTAGTGCTGACTGGGTAATTTCAGATTGACTGGTTAAAGGTTATATTCCTGCGAGAGGTGGAAGCTGCAGTTGGTTAGGTGTTAAGTCTTGGTTTTGCTGATGTGGGGTTGATCATAGATGAGTCCACTTTGGGGCTGTTATCTCTCTTTTAACAAGCTCTCAAATCTCTTTCTGTGTTTGTCCAGAGAAATAGGTCTTTTTATCTGTAAGGCTGAATAGATAGTTGCAATCTATGTGCACACATCATAGGGGCAGGTGGGATGGTGGACCACCACCTCAGCTCTTCCTCCCTGGGTTCCTAATCACCACCCAACCCACCCCAGTGGTCTCCTCCAAGTTCTGGACCTGGTCGTGTCTGTTCATCGTCTAAGATAGCTAAAGATGCTTAGAGATCATGAAAACTTGAGGGACTTCCCTGGCGGTCCAATGGTTAAGACATTGCCTTCCTTGGGACTTCCCTGGTGGCGCAGTGGTTAAGAATTCAGCTGCCAATGCAGGGGACACGGGTTCGATCCCTGGTCCAGGATGATCCCACATGCCTTGGAGCAACTAACACCATGTGCCACAACTACAGAACCTGCGCTCTAGAGCCCACGAGCCACGACTACTGAGCCCGCGTGCTGCAACTACTGAAGCTCTCACGCCTAGAGCCCATGCTCCGCAACAAGAGAAGCCACCACAATGAGAAGCCTGCACACCACAATGAAGAGTAGCCCCCGCTCACCGCAACTAGAAAAAGCCCGCACGCAGCAAGGAAGACCCAACTCAGCCAAAAAAAAAAAAAAGAAGACTTCACCTCCAATTCAGGGGGTGTGGGTTCGATCCCTGGTCGGGGAGCTAAGATCCCACATGCCTCACAGCCAAAACAGCAAAAAAATGTAAAACAGAAGCAATATTATAACAATTCAATAAAGACTTTAAAAATCATCCACATCAAAAAAAAAAAAAATCTTAAGAAAAAAAGGAAATTTGAGTCAAATCTTGAAATGCTAAGTTGTTTGAAATTTTGTTATATCTAATTCAGAAGATAAACAATTGTCTTGATTGTTAATATTTAAAAAAATAAGGAGAGATTTAATCTGGGCACCCAAGGCCCAGCTGCTGAGAATTAGTAACTGAAGTGATAGGACCTACCTCACACTCATTCAAGACTCATGAATGAGACTCAAGGCTAAAGTCTGTATAAAAATGAAATGTAGTCAAACAGTAAAGCAAACATTAATTAATACCTGAGTATTTAACAAAGCATTCTTACATTTGTAGTCTCTAATTTGACTATAGTTGAGATTTTTTTCTGTAATGTTTTTGTCCACATCTGTGTGTTCATTCAGTGATTAACAAAGACTAATGCTTTTGGTGTCATGTGTGATTGTCAAATAAGGTCAGAGTGTCCTAATCTGGAATATATTTTCCATTTCATTTTATAGAACAAGAAAGGGCAGTTCATTTAATACCATGCATTCAAATTATTTTCAGTCAGTTGTTTTTTTCTGAACGGAAAATTCCTTTCTTAGATCTCTTCCTTAATTTTTTCGGATACATTTAGTTTTAGTTGAGCTGATTTATGGAACTTTTCTATATGAGCTTAACCAAGGATCTATCCTTGAATCATATAGTATTTTCTGTAATATTCTGTAATATTGCTCCAAGGGGACTTAAAATGTGCACATTTTAGATATTGAAAATACATTGCAGTGCCTTGCTCTTGTAAAAATTATTTAAGGGCCCCTCTGTCATAGGAATAACCTGCCTTCCTTTGTCATGTGCTTCCATTTACAAAAGAAATTCCTTGTTGTTTATGTTATGTTTTTAGAAAAGAATGCCCAGCACTGACTATATTTCATCCCACAAGGTCCCATTTGATCAGTTCAAGAGCAGTGAGGCTGAATCCAACCCTGGAAATTAAAAGTCCAACAGACTATTGTGACTTTAAGTATCTAATTTAAGACAACATGAAATACTGCTTTGGTTCTCAGTACATCTATCCTGTAAAGATACCAACTCATTCAGTAGCCAAACTAATTCTTCATTTTGATCTAATCTTTTGGAATAGTAAAAGTGAACAGTGCTAAAATCAAAGTGTTTTTCAAACACTAATGGTGCCAGAACTTGAGATTTTAAAGTTGGCAAACAAAAGTATTTTAGCCGCTGAGAAATTGCAGAGCTATTAAAAAATTGTGGAGGTTTTAACAGAGGAAAATAAATTCTGTCATGTTTCCCTTTTGTAGTAACCCAGCTACAAAGAAGCTAATTGCCCTCTGTGTGAGTGACAGAGGTGGGCAAGACTTCCTTTCCTTCTGCCATTTTCTATTATCATCTTTAAAAGTCTGATCTTTGTCAGTTTCTATTTCCCAGACTAAAGTCTCCAACAAGTAATATTAATTTCAAACATTTCACAGATTTATAATTAATTCAAAACTAAGTAAGAGATTATAACAATTATTTTTACCTGAGGATGTCCCGCATGTGTTCAGTAGTAGATTATTATGGCTTTATCTTTTAAAGTCTACTTTGGGAGCAACTTTTTAACTTAAATCAATTCTATACTGTAAACTATTGCTGTTTCGGAAACATATAATTCTATCTGAATTATAGTTATAGCCTAAAGCTAAATTTAATGTAGCAGATTGTCAGACTGTCTGCGTTTAATATTAATCTGGGAGGACTCTAGCTAAATATGACTTTGTTCATTCAAACAATAATCAGTCTACCCGGACCAGGCATCTCTATACAGGTTTGGATAACCACACGTTAATATAGTTAGTTGTTTAAGGAAAACGGAACGAATCAGAGGGTTAAGAGAATTCTACCCTCAGTCCTCTTCTATTCTTTCTCCGTGTTCATTCCCTTGGTGACCTTGTTCAGTCTCACAGCGGTCCACACCATCTGTACATTGACTCCCATACTTGACCCTGCTCCAGCCTCTACTCTGAGCTTCTAACTCCTACGTCCAGCTTCCTAATCAACAGCTGCTCTTGGATGTCCAGTAGGCATTTCACTGAACGTATTCAGAACAACTCTTGACTTGGCCCTGGACATCTTCTGCCCCCATCTAAGTAAAAGGTCCACCATCCACCCACTTACCAAGAATTGTAGAGTCATCCTGAAGCCTTCATTTCCTTTACCTCCTACATCCACATTCTACAGTAACAAATCAGTGCTCTACCTTTTTCTCTTGGTAAATCTGGTCCCTTCTCAGTCCTTCCCCATAACCTCTCACCTGCATTGCTGCAACAGCTTCTAAGACGTCCCTCTGTTCCCACTACAGTCCATTCTCTATTCAGTAGCCAGAGTCTCTTTCTCAACGTTAAATGAGATTTTTGTCACTCCCTTGCTTAAAATCCTCAATGACATCCCACTGCATTTAGAATAAATTTGTCCTTCTCACTGCATACAAGACATAACACCTTCTGGCCCTTATCTCCTGCATCTCCTCATCTTAGTCAATATTCACTATTCAACATCCTCCACTCCCACCAGACGTTTTACTGTTCTTCAAACACACCAGTTTTGCACCTGCCTCAGGACATTTGCACTTGCTCCTCCCTCTGCCTGGAACACTCTTGTGCTGATTCTATACATGGTTCCTTTTTCCTCTTTGTTCAGACTGCTGTTCAAATGCCCCCTCCCCATAGAGGCGTTCTTTGACCACCCTACCTAAAATAGTGATCCAGACCTACAGGTTGGCTCCAACACGCTCCCCTGTACTGTGTTTTACTTTCTTCCTATTTAAAGGCATCTGAAATATATATTCAATAGTATTTATAATACATATGTATAGAATATTTATATAGCTGTTTGCTTGATAATTGTAAGATTCAGCCAACTAAAATGCCAGCATCATGAGAACAAGGGCTTAGACTTCTCAGTGTTGGATTCCTTATTCCCAGAAGCTACTCAATAAATATTTTTGAATTATTAAGCAAAGTTAGAAGCCATTATTTACATAAAAATACTCAGTATTTACACATACTTATGTCTTTTTCTACAAAGGATTTGAAACAGCTTTAAGCGAAAACAGACAATAAAGTTAAAAAATAGAAACTTAGCACCAAAAACAAACAGCCAAAAAACAATAATAATAGAGTAAGATGGTCCGTTAAAACATTATCATGAGAAAGTAGGAAAGTAGAAATTATACTGTGCTTTAAGAGAACAAAACTTTTCCTAAGGTTAAATTCTAAATGAAAGTTCTCTAGCAAGTTTTTACACAGTAAAGGGCAATGTCCACAGCAATATTTGTAAAGTAGACGCAATGGTCCTTTGCAAATGGCTGTTTCTTTGATAATGGCCAAGGGCCCAAATTAAAATGCAATAGAATGAAGGGGAATCATTAAGGGGCTGAGTTAATATGCACCAAGAATATAATATTCTGGTAGCCTTACTTGAACCAAGAAATGACTTTCATCTGGAAGATTCACCTAATAACATAGTCAGCATTGTTTATTGCTAGGAATTACGGTGATTTCAGTAAAACCAAGTTGCTAAATTATTGTCATTATGGACATTCTGTCGTATATATTGTGAAATTCGAGCTGCCCTAGCGCTAAACCAGAACCCTGCTTCAAGTGACACTGAGCGTTCCTGTGGCAACAGTTTGATCAGGCCCCATGAGCACTCCCAATTCTCAAAACACTACTTCTGGAGAGTCCTCACTGAGGCTCAGGTTAAAGCGGCAGTCACTCCTGTTAGGGTCCCCTCCATAATGAATGGTCTTTAACAAACATCAACAAGCAGCTGCAACTGCACCACTGCAATTCCCTGGCTACCAGCCACGTCCCAGCTCCTCAGTAAACAAGCAAGCATTTATCACCTTTCCCACAGAGGCCCCTGCCCCCAGCTCCGATCAGATTCAAGAAAAATTCTTCCTTACTTTTTCCCTAAGAAATTGGGTGTTTTTTACATGTTAAAACCAGAGTCCTTTTAAAGGTAAGATTCTGTAACATTGGCAAAAGGTGGAAACACATTTTAGTGTTTAAGGGCCCATCGTCTCTCCTTCCAGTAACAGCAGACATCCTGGTAGAGCCAAGGTCATTTTTCCTCTTCTGGAAACCATCTCCAAGAGACGCTACCTCTACTCCCCAAAACACACACACACACACACACACACACACACACACACACACACGCACACATACAGAATGGCCGCCAGTGTCTTCAACACTTCCCACCGCTTGGCAAAGGGCAACGGGATGATGGCAAGACAGACACATGCAGTGCCAGGCAGAGAGGTTTGTGAGCCCTGCAGGGATGGGGTGAGGGGACTGTCATAGTCATGTGCCCCCCGAGAAAAATATTCCCTTTTATTTCTCATTCAGCTGTCGCTGAGGGTCAGAGCGCGCATTGGTAATCGCTATTGTTCATAGAGTTCCTTGTGGTTCACAGCTGGATGGCACCCTTCATGAAAAGCTGATTGTGTCGCCTTTACTCAGCACCCTTTCATAATAGCCAGTGTTTTGTTTTCTTACTGCAGATACTTTGTGAAAAAAAAAAAAAAAAGGTTTTTGCTACCACATCCCTCAATTATTCTAATATTTACCATTAATAGAAATATTCACTCATGATGTAAACACACTATTCTGAGAAGCAAAGTACCTTCCTTAATGTAAGTCGTCTAACGGCTTATGTGAATGACATGCTGTGGCAGTAATCACTGATCCCCCATCCTATGAAGCCCCAGAATTCCCAATTTCCAACAGAAGTCCGAACCTAATCCAAAAATCTCCTTGACATCTTACAACGATTAGATTTTCTAACAGTCTTGAATAAGCAAGAGCATGTATTCGTTTCCAGAGAAAGGGCATGGCCCTCTGCCAGTGTAAAACAAAACTGAGAGTCTGGCTTGTTCTCAAAGAGACCAGTACCTAGGAAGTCACTTGAATTTTCCGCTTTTAGTGTTTTGTTAGCCATAATAGAAAAAGAAACATGTTTATGAAAGAAAATAATTTTCTCCGAACATTTCCTTTCTGAAAATTGATGCTGTCTTGTGGCCTAGACATCGGACCCAGGGTCATTATAATCTTGCCTGTAGAATGGAAGTCACCCTCAAACTCAAATTTCTCATTAAAATCCAGCATTATGTAAGTGACATGGCTAGTAGTTTCAAAAGATCTGAAAACGTTAACAATTCTTCAAATATAGAAATTATCCATTTTCTTAGATGTAGCCATTACCCACTTAAACATTGTTATATTCATTTGTTATATTTATTCAATTTGTTTGGGGGCCAAAGGAACTGAGAAGCTCATACTACTACTAGAAATCTTTAGTTGTGGTTATGACTAAAAAGGTCGCAAATTAATTGTGGTGATGGGCATGAGCCCTTTAGAAGCAGGATCCCCGGAGGCCAGAAATGGAACTGGCCCTCTTATCCTCCAGAGCATGCAGTGACCTGTTCACGTGCATGATTTGAGCAAATTATTGGATTCTGTAGGGCCGGGTGCTGTCCGTGTGCTGAGGAGAGCCAGGCCCGCAGGCTTAACACCCAGCCGGCTCCCGGGGTCCTGGCCGCAGACGCTTCTGTGCTGCGCGAGCTCGCCCAGGCTAGCGGGGCGCCGGCACGGGGGCTGCCTCCGGGCTGGCTCCTCGGTGCACACTGCAGTCCCAGTAAGAAAAGGCTGTTGTTTAGACTGAAGAGAGTCTTTTGTGCCCAAACCACCATCCATCCTCTTTTGTTCTTCTCGAAAGGGAAGTGACGCCAGCTGGCTGGTCTGAGGCGAGTCATCCGTACAAACGCTGGTCAGATGACACTCTTCTTCCTTCCCCATGTGTGGTTTCGACCACAGGGAATGTCACTGTCAAGCCCCTCAGAAGGCAACATCTGGGACCACCCCTCCTTTGAATAACTGGTGGCGATCTTCCAAGCAGCCACAAGGTGGTAGACGTATTTTCTAATCACTGCATTGTCCATCGCAGGAACCTACGGTTACCCCGTTTTTGCCCACTTACAATAAATCTGTTCATTGTGTACGGTTAAATGACAGCTTATGAAGCAACACGAAATTCTGATAAATAAGAATAGAGAGACAGTAAGACAACGGTCTGCCCACTCAGTGACTTCACCAAAATGTGCCATAAGATTGAATTTGCATCATAGCCTTTGGAAAATGAGAAGTAAAAAATTGGAGGCATTTTGCCACTGATTGATTGCCTAGTAATGAGACAGCCTGTAACAGTGCTTGGCTATAAATTGCTCGGCAGCTGAGGCGCTGAGGGGCCCCTTACACAGCCTCTTGGGCTCCTCTCCATGTAGCTGGGAGGAAGCATTGCATTTTACTACTTTTAAAAATCACAGATTTGGGGAAAGAACTGGAATAATAAAGCTTTTATTGTGACTTCCAAAACTTTAGCTCTGCACTTTTAGGGTTGTTGCATATTCTATATTCTATTGAGAAAGCATCCATGACCTTGTGGATCACCATGATCTGGGACTTCAGTGGATCCTAAATGGATTTACCAATATTTAGTCAGAACCTTTGGTAGCCTACGTAGAAGAAACATTCGCTTGCTACGTGTCTTCAGTTGTAACAAATTTCTTGGCTACACTCTTAGATTTTATTAATTTCCCTCCTTAGCCTTGTGCTTCATTGGCTAAATAGTTCATGAGGTCAGCAACAGCAGGGCTACGTGTGAATAATCCCATTACTGGCCCCTTCTATATGCCGTTTTTGGGACCTCCCTAGATATACGGGTACAGCATACAAACGACAGCTCATTGTGGGCATGAATTCCATAGCACTCAGACTGTGAGGACATCAGAGACATAACCATTGAAAAATAATAAGCAGGTTTGTAACCATAGTTAGTTATTACTATGGGAGATGGTGAGACCAGGTAGGGAAATTTTATAATTCACTACTTGAGTGACCTTGGGTCAATTACTTAGCTTCTTGGTGCTTCTTTAAATGGAATAATAATCATATTGACTACTATTATGATGATTAAATGACGAAGGTTTAATGAGACAAGGCATGTACTTGGTATAATACAGCTAAGCGCCATGTCTGTTCATAGGAAAACCTCATAACTGTTACGGTCATGAGGGATACTTCTCCAAACCACGAATTGTGTTTCCTCGCCTGCCTCACAATAAGCCCATGAGTCAGGCAGCGTCCCACGCTACAGATGAAGAACCAAAGCTCAGAGACAAGTGACTTGTCGTCCTGATGAAGGCCTCGATTGTATAAGTCCTCTCCTACCGTTATTAGTATACATTCGGTACATTAGTGAATGTTCCACGAGCTTGTATTGACCACATGCCAGGCATCTATCTCAGAACAAGGCGAGGCCCTACCTTCCCGGCATTGGGTCTCGAGGCTGGAGAGAGAGAGTTACAAGGAGACAAATTGGTACCGTCACACGGAGAATGAAGAGCGTAGAAGTGACCAGGGGAGGGTGAAACTCTTACTGGGAGATAACACTGGAGGTGAGCGCCGAGTGAGGACCGGGACCCAGCACGCGGAGGCCTGCGTGGAACAGTTCCAGGCGGAGGAACGTCAGGCAAAGGCCGGGGCAGAAACACCACTGCCAAGGAAGAGCCCGGGGCCAGTGTGCTTGGAGGCTACAGGCGCCAGAGCGTTCGGAGTTGGAGAAGAAGGGAGAGGCTCTGTGAGGGAAAAGCAAGGGTTCTCTTTCGGGATCGCCCGCCTGCTGTGTTGAGCTGGCCTCTGCACGTGTCAGCCGGGGGCTCACGCATCAGGGAGGGAGACAGAGGTGGGCTCCATCAGCCTGCAGACTGGGGGCTCACAGCACACATTCTACTCCGAGGGCGTCTGCACAACGGAGGAAGGTGTAGCTCACCGTTTTTTAAAAACTTGGAAACAACCTGGAGGAATTTTACGTGCTAGCATTTTATCATTAGTAATTTTGTAAAAGTGACTATCCCTTCAAGTCCTCAAAATACAGGAGACAGCAAAGAAAGAGACACGAGATATTCATAGTCATGAAGAAATAAAGATGTGATGCCAGGACAGGGACATGTGCGGCCTGGTGGGGACAGAAGGAACAGGTCCGCCCGAGCGCTGAGGGGGGCAGGAATGGGCAGTGAGCCTGGGCCCAGTCTGGGGGCCGCGGTCGCGCTGGCCCGCTGCGCTGGCCGGACCTCCATCCTGCTGGCACGCCATGGAGGAAGGTTAAGGGTGCGAGAGTTGACCTGAGAGGCGTCCCTTGTATTCTGCTCAGGTCATTTATCTGCCCTCAAGATAACAGCCCTCAGCCCAGCATGAGGAACCTGGCGCCAGGCTTCTGGAGGCTCAGCACCGGCAACGTCACAGTACAGACACCGTCACGGGGGCCCTGGGGGCATGTGGGCCACACCCTCTCCACTCCTCACAGGGAAACGAGTGCAAAGGAGCAGCTAGTTAGGGCAGAGCCTACATCTCTAAGACAGGTTTGAGAGCACAGAGGAAATGAGGGCCTTTTTTTCAGAGGAGCAGAGGTCCATTTTGAAGTCTATATAAACAAACATTGACACCAGATAAACATAAATGTGGGCATGTTTTATTACCGCCTGTGGTCCCTTTCATAGGTGAGCTGCTATAGATGAGATGAGATGAGATGTGTGGCTTCCCTCATAACAATTCTTGCCCAGTTCTCCTGTGACAGTGATGTGTGTGGAACGGTCGTTAAAGCCAGCTGATCTGTGCTGAGACTGGACCATTTCTCCGACCCCACTGCCCCAAGGCTCTTCCCACAAAGCCAACCACGCACGCAGTGCCAGGACACACACAGCAAGCACAGGGAAAGAGAAGGGGGCAAGGCTTGGAATCCTTGACCGGTGCCATGAGGACCCTCCTCTGGAGGGTCACCACTTGGTACCAGTGACTTCAGTGGCCATGTTTGTGCCTCTGATTCTTCCAGAACTTCATAACTCACTTCCTGTAAGTGGACCACGTCAACACTTTATCCAAAGTTCCAATCTTTGTCTTTCTCCCATGAAAAAACTGGTGGGCTAGAGGCTATGTAGCTTGTTTAGCACCAAGTGTTTCAAAAATCAGAGAATCTAAAACATGAGGATCACTTAGAAGAAGATCGAATTGACTTCTTATAAATTAAAGGCATGAGAAAAGGATAGGAAGCCACCAAAAAACTATTTTTTCTTATATGCAGCTGGAAACATCACATAGATAAGCCACCTGTGTAAATTCTGTGACTACTATCTTTCTGCTCGTAAATTTTGGCTTAGAGATTGTTAACTAGATGGTCTATTTCTCAATGTGAATGTGAAAAATAGATGAGCGTTTGTGATATTTCTAAGAAATAGAATTCTAGTAATAAAATCAAACTGGTTGGAAACCAAAAGCATTTTAAAGTTCCAGAACAAATGTCTAAGTGTCTATTTAAAACTTAGAGGATTGTAGGAGTAGGAGGGGAATCGGATATTGTCTATCCACAGCCTCTTACTTTACAGGAGAGGAAACCGAGGCCCAAGGAGTTTTCACACTTCGTCTAAGGTCACACAAAGACAGCAGTAAACTCAGACCTGGAATTGATATTCTCCATCTCCTGGCCCATTACCCTTAACTGCATTCTCTGTTTATAAATACAATGCATGTTATCAGGGCCAGAGTAATATTAGAGGAGATTAAGCAGCACAGAATTATCTTCCCTCACCAGGTGCCTTCCTAAGCCTGGAATTCTACTGTTAGATAAACCTATTTCCTAGTTGGTCTGCTGCTGAAATGGAAATGGAAATGGCCCTGCAGGCACAGGACAGGCCGCGTGTAGCTGAGGCAGCAGAAGAACCTAACTGTGCCTGGAGCCGGTGGTAACCCAGGATGGAGATGGAGGTGCGGTGGGCCAAGGAGGGACCCAGGAGGAAGGGAAAGGTGCAGAATGAGAGGGGAGAGCAGAGCACCGGCAGCTCCCCTGCCCCCAGTTTGCTTGGTTCTGCCCCTCCGTGCACGCAGTCACCGGCAGCAACTTCAATGTCGCCATTAGCAAATTTAAAATGCAAATTAAGAAAAAATCTCATTCATCATGTAATATTTCTGATCCTAAAACTGACATCTGATGTTTTAGGAGGCTGCTTTGGAATGAATTCTTTGTTGGTCGCAAAAGAATCCAAACCTCACTAATGACCAGAAATATGTGCCTGAAAGAGAAATAAAACTGATGAAGGGGGCGAGGGGTAGGAAAAAAAGGCCCTGAAATTGTTTCTGACTTGAGGGGAAAAGGCACAGCAATAAAAACAAATAGCCCCATTGAAGTAGAACTTTACAATTCCACCCTAAAAAATTCTCAACAGACTGACCTATTGTTATATGTTGTTTTGTGCAATTAATAGACAAAGCGATTGTTAAGCGAGCCTGGAGCTGTGGTCTCAGCACCTAGTCCAGGCTCCTGGCTTGCACAGCGGTGGGCGCAGGGGGGCGTCGGAAGCGAGGCCGGCTCCCCGCTGGAGGTCGTTCTCCAGAAGCACGTGAGCTGCTTCAGGGCTCCCAGCGATCCTCAGTTCAGCGGCGACGACAGTCGAATTGATCCAAGGAGGACGGAGCGAGCAAGGCTGTTCTGGAATCAGCCCCTGGGCCGCGGTGCAGCACCTCCTCCCCCGCTGGGGGGTGCTCCCCTCCCTGCCCCCTCGTCCCCACCCAGAGCCAGCGGTCTGTTTAGGAAGGGAGGCCGTCCAGCGACATCCCACGCTGGAGCCGGATCCGGCCTGCTCTCCGCTGAGGTCTTTAAAGCACGAAACAGAGCAGCAGAGACCTTCAGCCTCGCTCTTCCTGGCGTCTATTGTTCTCTTAATGCCTCCGTTTTCTAATGGACTCGTTAATTATGCAAACCACAGGCTTTCTAAAGCAGGTTCTCCATGACGTTTCAGAACGGGTTTATGCAGCACAAAAGAAAGAAGCTGTCACGCTGAGAAGTTAATGGTTAACCTGGACTTAAACCCCTCATCAAGCAGGGAATGTGAAGGACCCTACGTCCAGGGCAACATCCAACTAAAATAGCGCCTCTCCCCTGCGATGGGGTTTTGCCTCACTGCAGCTTTTAGATGCCGCACAAGCGGCCTTGTTACCATAGCTCGGACAGGCTCAGGAAAAAATAGCCCAGGTAAGAGGCAGAAGAGGCTGAGGCCTAGGTGCTGGGGAAAGCAGCCTGGCCAGGCTGGGTGTCCCAGGATACTGCCAGGCTGTCCCAGCAGGTAGGCGGGCGACCCAAACCCAGTCACCTCCCATGCTCAGGACATGGCTGACGAGCAGCGGCCACTCCCGTGTTTGCATCGAGGCACCGACGTGGTCCTCCAGGCCCAAGGGAGGTCTGGGCAGGAAGACAGCTTCCAGCCAAGGAGCGAACACAAAGGCAGGAGGTCAGGCCAAAGGTCACCCCAGGAAGGAGAGACCTGGGACTTGGGAGCAACGTGATCACCTGGGAATGATCTCCAGCAACAACGGGTCCTGATTCTCAGTGGAGCTGAGGAGGCGTGATTGTACGAAAGTTTTAATTCTTAATTAGTTGAATCTATCACTATTAGCTTTATAGCTTCCTCAATTGCTTCAGTTCTTTAAAAGTTATTATCCTTCCAGAGACTCGTGTACTGTTCTACATTCTGCTAATTTTTCTATGAATTTTTAAACGTATTTGACTATAATTTTCTTTCAGTACACAGGATAAGATGTATCTCTAAATTAATTTTTCTCTAATGTGCTATATTTCAAAATCAAATATCAATTAGTCCTCCCCCACTGTTTTGTAATGCTTGCTTTACCGTACATTAAATTCCGACTCATAATGTGGTCTGTTTGCATTCATTCAACAAACACACACTGCAGACACTGTTCTGGGCGCTGGAGGTACAACAGTGAGCAGCTCAGCCAGAACCTCTGAGCAGTTTTAGTTGGAGGAGACAACGAACAAATGAATAAACTATGTAATCTATCAGATGGTCGTAGATTTTATAAAGAAAACTAAGGCAAAGAAGAGGAACAGAGAATTCCATCCAGGGCGGGTGAGGTGCAATTTACAATCAGTTGCTCAGAAGAGACCTCACCAAGATGGAAACGTGACAAAGGCGGAGAGGGCTGATGGGTATGGGAGGGAACCGTGCTGCAGTTGACAGAAAGCAAGCGCGAAGCTCCTGAGGAGGTGGCATGTCCAGCATACTCGCAGAGGTCAGGGCAGCTGGCGCAGCTGAGCAGAAGTGATGGGGGCTGGCTCCAAGGCCAGGAGTTTGGCAGTTCCGATAGAGCAGCCCGTGTGGGTGTTGACAGTGACCCCGAGTGAGATGGTGGATTCATTTCCTAGGGAAGTTGTGACAAATGGCCACAACTCGGTGGCCAAAAACAACAGAAATTGATCCTCTCCCAGCTGTGGAGGCCAAGAGTCTGAAGTCAAAGTGTCAGTCACGCTGGTTCGTTCTGGAGGCTCTGAGGGAGAATCTGTCCCAGGCCTCTCCCAGCTCCGGTGCTTGCGGGCAATCCTTGGTGTCCCTTGGCTTGTAGACCCATCCCTCCAGTCTCTGCCTCTATCCTCGTGTGGCCTTCCCCTCTGTGTGTCTCTCAGCGTCTGTTCCTTGTCTGTCTCTTCTGGGGACAGTGGTCATTGGATTTAGGGCCCACCTTAAATCCAGGATGATCTCGTATCCAGATCCGTAACTTGATTACGCCTGCAAAGATCCTATTTCCACATGCACAGGTACCTTCTGGGGAGACGCAATTCAACCCACTATAGATGGCAGCCGTTGGAGGGTCTTTGAACACTAGAGTTAAAAGATCTGAAATGTGTTAAAGGGATTGCTCCGGCTGCTGTGTGGGTATGGGTAAGAGGGTCAGGGCAGAAGCAGAGACCAGCTAGGAGACTACCCTGGATATCCAGGAGAGAGACGGTTAGAAGTGGTGTAAGGAGGAGTTACATAAGATGTAGAATTCACCTTTATGTAGGGGGTTGGTTCTGATTCCTTAGTTCCTCTGATTTAAATTGCTATTTTTTGACCACTACCAAACTATTTCAATTGCTCTTTCTCTATGTTTTTACCTGTCTGATCGAATTAATCTTCTCTTCTTCCTTTTCCTAGTAAGATTATATAAACCTCTTAATTTGCCTGAGACAATATTTTGTCTTCTCATTCAAGGAGATAGATAGATAGATAGATAGATAGATAGATAGATAGATAGATAGATAGACAGACAGACAGACATGTATCTGTCAATTTATTTGTCTTTTATTATGTTTTTAAAGATTTTCTTTAAATGTTCTTTATAGCAACAACGTATGACTCAATAGGTTTATTCCCAAGAATTTCTTGTGAGGAAGGAGTTAATATTATAATCAGGGCCTATACTTTTATTATGTTGGCTGGTGGCTGCTGATAATCAGCAAGGCTATTAATTTTGGTACGTTTATTTCAGATATAGCATTTTCTGAATCATTTTATTAAACATGATTATTTTGCTGGTTCCTCTGCATATTCTGGTTTTCGATTGTGTTAAGTGCGAATAATGATCTTTTCTCTCGTCCCTTTATCATACCTCTTTATTTTTTCATGTCTCATTGCATTAACCAGAGTTTTCAGAACACTATTAAGAAAGCATCCTTGTTCCAATTTTTAAACAGAATTTAATTTCTCTATCCATTGAGCACAATAAGGGCTCTCATTTTCCACGACTTTATCATGGTAAAGAAGTGGCCCCTATTCCTAATATTTTAATATTTTGAAGAACCTTGTTAAATGCTATCAGTTGTCTTTTAGGCATGTAATTTGTTTTAATTTAACTTATTGATGTTGTGTATTGTACTGGCAAATGCTCTTATGTTGAATCCTTCTGCACTGTGTCACATGTCTTCCAGAAGACTCCTTTATGTTGGCTTAGAGAAAGATTTCAGTATTCGTTTTCTCATTTCTTTGTTTCTTTTTATACTAGGGATCTGCTTTATTTTGGTGACATCCTCATTAAAATCAATATTCTGGCATCATATGATAATATTTGTGATAATTATGGCAACTTGGGACAGGATCTTGGAAAACTGCCTACCAATAATTTTTTATTAAAAAAAAAAAAGCTAGAGCTTCTGGAAAAAGCACTAGCTTTCTGTATCAACATCATTATCATAAAAATGTATTTATGAAATGCTTCTAATAATTCCTAATGCTTTGGTGCAACACAGAATAGTTCTTGTCTCCTAGGAACTAATGACAACAATTTGCAGATTGCATAGTATTTTGCAGTCTGTAAACCATCTCCACATAGATTATCACAGGGCAGCATTAGGATGCCCATTTTTACAAATGAGGAATCCAAAACTGAGAAGATTAGGAATTTGCGTGAGGTCGTCCAATCAACCAAGACAGGTGAAGGCAGAACTTGAACTGAGGAGTTCTGATGCAAGCCCAGAGCTCTTCTCAGTGCCCCACACCGGCTTACTGCGTAGCAGCTCACTTAACATCTAGGACATTAAACAAAAGCATGGGAGGTCATCATATTCTATAGTAAGCCTGGGGCAATGATTTCTTTGGGAAGAGATTGAAAAGGCTCTTCTGAAAGTTCTGTGCTCCCCAAGGCTACTTCCCAACTGTCATCCTGTCACCCTTGGGTAAACCCGTCACTCCTTTAGTTCTGGCCTGTTAGGTGTGTCACCCTGTGCCCTCCTGACCTCTGTGACCTGGGGACCCCCTCAGCCACTGTCCCACACTGATTTTGGCATCTTGTTGCCCAGCTTCCTCTCCATCCCCGGTCCAGCATCTGAAGCCCTCTGAGACAACTCGTCCTGCTTCGTGGCTCTGTTCAGTTCCGTTCTGATCGTTTTGACATCACTCAGCCACCCAGGCCCGTAGCCTCACTCTGAACCTTGTCAGGACCTCTCCTCTGCAACACTCCCTCTCACCTGTCCCAAACTCTCCCACCTTGTCCTCATCTGTGCTGGTCTTTCCCTACCAGGCCGGGCCACGTGGTTGGTCACCCACACTGAATGAGACCTTTCAATGGCCTCCCATTCATCTCAGCTGCAGCTCTTGGGGTTGAGGGATTGCGGGGGGCGGATGGGGCAGTAAAGTTAGGGCAGGAAGGAGAGCTAGAAATCTCTGAGGCGCTATTTCATGCTGAGGTGCCATTGCCAGGAGAGCATAGCAGAGTTTCAAGTTGGAAGAGGGGCTTGCTTGTGTGTGTGTGTGTGTGTGTGTGTGTTTTAATAAATTTATTTATTTATTTATTTATTTATTTATTTATTTATTTATTTATTTATTTATTTATTTATTTTTGGCTGCGTTGGGTCTTCGTTGCTGCCCGTGGGCTTTCTCTAGTTGCGGCGAGCGGTGGCTTCTCTTCTCGCGGAGCACAGGCTCTAGAGCGCAGGTTCAGTAGTTGTGGCTCACGGGCCCAGTTGCTCAGCGGCATGTGGGAATCTTCCCTGACCAGGGCTCGAACCTGTGTCCTCTGCATGGGCAGGCGGACTCTTAACCACCGCGCCAGCAGGGAAGCCCTGCCTGTGTGTTCTGATGAATGTGCCCCCTCACTTATCCCGGGTGCCACAAGGTCATAATCTTGCTTCACCCTCCATCTTACATCTCATCTCTCATCCCATCCCTTGGGTATTATATGTGGCATTCTCCGTGGCACTCCACTTCCTGCCATCGCCGGCCATCATCCAGAACCTTGGTGGCCCCCTTGGCCAGCACTGCCCGGGGGCTGGGCTCTGTCTTGGTCTCCTGCCATCCGGCGGCACCTCGTTTCCTGACACAGGGGGCCCTCTTCTGCTCTCACATTGGTCCAAATTGGTTTGGTCCCTACTAGGCTTCAAAGCCAGCTCACAAAGAACAAAAAAGCAGTTAGTCTCTAACTCTGCAATCATTCAAAGTTCAGTCTTTAAAATGCAGAGATTTTTCTGCTTCATCTACCCACAGCTCAGCAACTGTATTTCTACAGCTATTGTTATTCTATTTTTGTTCCTAATTGCTATTATGGAAAACCGTGCGGAGCTGAAGCTTTGGGAGTTGCCAATCTGTGGGCTCCCTTCAAATGTAAATGCGTTATGCAAATGTCTTCTGAGGCTGAGAGTGGGATACTCTGTGGTCTTCCCTGGATTGCGACAGGAAAAGAATACTTTCTGGGATGGTGAGAACTAGAAGACAACCCGCTCCCCTCCTGATTTAAACGCGCATAGCTCTGAGATTGTTTTCTGTCTCCGACTTCCTCTCCCACTCCAGCAGCTGAATTTAAAATACTTGCTACAAAATGCTGCTTCCTGGGGTCACTGCCGCTTAACTGTTTCGTGGTCACGCCCTGCGGGGACACAAGCAGAACTTCCTTCCCCAAAGGGATCAGGGTGATGTTGGCAAGGTAGACACTGTCAGAGTCTAGGAACCTTGGGTTTTTTTTAATATGGAAAATCCCCTCTGCAAATAATGCATTGAAGTGGATCGGTCACTGTGTTGTTAGCAAAACCTCGAAACATGGGTACGGATGGAGATCTCACCATTCTGAGCAGAGTTCTAAGCCTTTGGAAAGCAGCTACTGAAAGTCAATTGAAATGTCCTCTTCCCAGGAGGTCACTGACGCTGGAACCTTGGTCCCATCATCAGAACCTCCTTCCTCCTTCCAGACGCTCCTGCCCCTGGTTCCTGGGCCTGGAGCTGCCCTCTCTGCCTTCTCTTGCCCTGACCTTGGCCTCCCCTCCATGGTGCCAGGCAGGATCTTCTCACTGTCATCTCCCTCATGCACCTCTTTGCTGCTTCCCATCATCACCAGTAGCAATGTGGTCCAAAAGAACGTTCTCGGCTTCTGAATTAACAAGCCCTCAAACCCCTTGGGTAATTGACTTAATACTTACTCTGTGCTGTGCCAGGCACTCTTGTAAGCACGTGGTAGTATTTAATTTACTTATCTCCTTTGAATTTATCAGTAGCTTCTATGTTTAGTATCGTACATGTTGGATATTTCCAAAATGGAGGGAAAAAGTTACCACAAAATGTATAGAAATGTATTCCATATATTCTAAGATAAATTAAATTCTAAACTATATGAAAGGAGAGGGACAAAGCAGAAAGTAGTGGGAAAAGGGCCCTAGCCCATGGTGTTTCGCTGTTTGTCTTTTGCTTTTACACTGTCGTATTATTTAATATTCCGCGCAGTTCCACTGCATCATTCTGAACTTCAGAAAAAGAAAGGGGAACTAACTCTTCCCTGGAATATCATTTACGTTCTAAAGTACTAAAAAAATACTTTAAAGTGCAATTAGCTTATTTAAGAGGCAGAGATTATATGGTTCTCTGCCTGCCTCATAGGGTCACTGGGAGGGTAACAGGGATGGGTAATATATATTAGTGCTTGGAGCACAGCTGGAAGAAAGTCTTCGTGTAAATTCGAGGTGGTTTTGTAATTATCCAGCAAGATCAAAATATCTGATCAAAGAGAATCACTCTGATCTACTCAGTTACAACATGATCTCTCTTTGTTTTTTTTTTTTTTTTTGGTTTAATAATGTGTTACAAATTGACATGTGTTCGTGAATACGATCTATGGTTCAATCAGATCATTCAGACAGCGCCGTACGATGCCAGTTATGTTCTACCCTTTACTGGTTTTCACGACAGATTTGCCTGATAGTTTCTGTGACTCTAACCATCTCCATCACATTTTGTCAGGGAAGAAAGCGATTACGGACTTGCATACAGTGTATGTTTGCCGGAAATTGTGAAAAACAAATAAATCGCCATGCTAGACCCAAGGCCTGGCTTTTTAACTTTACTCCTGGAGCCGCCGGGGACTCTGCTTCCCCTCTGGACTTCCTGAGGCCTCGCAGACACAACCTGTGTTGCCCCCAAGATTGTGTCAAGGCCCCAAGGAGCCCAGGAAGAATTCTGCAACAGTCTGGGAGCTGACCAGACTCTACCTAGGGCTGCCCTCGCTCCCCAAGGGAGAAACGTTAGCCTGCATAGCCGCCCTTATAGACCTGCTACCTACATGGGAAGACCCTGTCCCTGAGGCAGCCCACAGTGTACAGGGCACATCACACACCAGGACAGAAGCCCACTCCAGAGAAAGCTCAAGTGAAAGCCCCATTATACTCAGAAATATGTTACGATCACAAACCCTTCTCATTTGGATCACAAAAGCTCTTTGATAGTTTCTCCTAAACAGGCAAAAAACAAAAACAAAACAAAAACCTGTGGGAAACTTTCTCACATTAGACACACAATTTTTTCTGGCGATATCTGGAACTAAAGACCCAGAGTAAGGTTAAAAATGACATTCTCACTGAAACCATTTATGAAAAGCCTATTACCTAGCAATTTCATATTTGAATGCAATTATGTTAATGTTATTAGTACATTATGAATGGTACTAATATGATTATTGTTTTGTGTGGTATTACAGGAAATTAATTTAAATGGATTTACATATTTTCAGACAAGGGGCACTGCTGACATGGGTAAATAAGAAGGCTGGTGTTCCTTTGAAACAAAAATAAACATTAAGAGAAAGCTGGATTGCGACTTCATTTGTAACACTAACACAGCCATTATTGTGGTTTTTTGTTAATGTAAACATTTTGCAATTTCAGAGGTGTTTTTCTTGTGTAAAGGAGCAATCTGAGTTACTCTCCCAGCCCCTTCAGAGGTGTTCCTTAACTCCATTTCATAGTTCAGGGAGTTGACAATCAAGGGAATGAAACAACTTGTCCCACATTATACCCAGAGTCTCAGACGGTGCAGTATTTAAACCCAAATTGCCTAGAACTCAACTCCTACACTCACATCACAGGGGAATGCAGCTTTGTACGTCAACTCAGAGTTTTAATTAAAGAAGCCTGGGCCTCTGAAAATTCTCCTTCCCGGGATTTTAGTGAAAGGAAATATCTCTCAAATAACCCGTGCTTATTTCTGCCTTCAGCACGGTTCCTTCTCATCCAGAGGAGAGTCCGTCAGACTCACTGAGCAACTACTCTGTGCCAGCCCTGTGCTGCCAGCACTCCGCCGCTGGCACCAAACGTGTACAGGAAACCAGCTACTGCGTGAGACCCTGTGCACCAGACAGCGCCAGCTGAGGTCGTTCAAGGGCAAGAGAGAGGTCGCTGGGGGTGGTCGGGAAGAGCTGCCCAGGGGTGGGGTTTGGGCTGGGCCTGGACACGAGCACAGCTGGCTGACAAAGAGACGGGAGCATCTGAGGTTAGGGAAGCTGTGGGTGCAACAGGCAGCCGTGGGAATTTGCGAGGCACATTCAAGGTGAACGCTGGAAAATCGAGGGTCAGAGTAGGTTGGTAATAATTGCAGGTGACCTGGAGGCAAATGGTGGTGATCGCAGGGAGGGCAGTTTGCTACAGGCTTCTAAACGCATAAAATTGACAAGGGGAGAAGCCGCATTTGGAAAAATGAATCTGGCACCTGTGTGAAGAAAGAATTGCAGCAGGAGGAGCAGGGGCTTAGGAAACAAGAGTCTTTTGCAAGAATCTAGGCTTGGAGTGATAAGGCCCTGAGCTGCGGGGAGCGCCGGCCACGGCCCCAGGCCCGGGGACAGTATCTCGTCTGAGGAAACAAACCAAAGCTTTGAGTCCACAATTTTATGGTGACTTGTGCCAGTTATCAGTGACTTCCTTTTAAACTGAACGTTCCTAGAGGGCCAGTGTCTTCAGCACAAAGTAGCAGGCTCCCAATAAATGACTGCCGACTGACTGACTGAGTGAATGAATTCATGCAGGCTTGAGTGAATGGATGGCCTATGTAATGAGGTCTGTTGGCGATGATTTCCTGGCTAATGACAGGGATTCCAGGCATCCTGGTGAGCTTGTTAGGAAACTGCTGGGGGTTAGCCCTTGCCCTGGGACGGCTGCAGCACCCATGCACAGACCCAGCTGGTCCCCGTCCTTTTCCCTGGATAAGGGAAGCCCCCAGGCTGATGGTTCCAGGTGTTTCCCGTGAGCCCTTTCGGGGCTGCGCAGGCTTCCTTTCCACCCAGGGGAGGACCACAGCAGCTTCCCTCTCCTGTGAAGCTGAGGAAGACAATAGCGTCTCCAAGCACAGAATGAAAGGAAAGTGATAATATAATTTCTACTTCATATGATTGTTGTGAGGATTAAATGAGTTAAAAAATAGAAATAACTTGGAATAGACAATGATGTCTGAGAAGCACGCAGTATTAGCTTTTTTTACTATTAATATTAGCGTTATCTAATAACTTAACAAGTTGCATTAAATTCTAAATATTTCCATTCTAGGTATAAGCTAAATGAAGATAATTCCTTAACTTTTTTTAAGCGGTGCAAACTTTCCTACTTTCCCTTAAAACAACAATTGAGTTTCTAAGTAGTTGGTTGGTAGGTTGGTGATTGAGGTTAACTATTCCATCAGGATTTTATGTTGGTGATTTAAAAACAATAACACCTACATTGTTATATTTAGCATTGACCATAATAGAAAGTTTCTCGGTTCTAAGTCGAAGGTTAGTATCAGAATATTTTGACTACTGTACAGTTCACTTCTGCAAATATAATTTGATCCATAAATTTAAATGGATATTGGTATATCTAATTATTTAACATTCAAATCATTCTGTCATCACTTTCCAATTATCTTTTCATGAAAAAATTAGTACTAGACTAACTCCTATGAAGTCATTTGTATTTAATTGAATTAGCAGTTGTCTTTGATTAAAATATTTTAAAGCTATGTCATATCTTCTTACATATCTCATATTGGTGATTTCTTTTTACCTATGCTATCAAGATGGCTAGAAGTATCAATTATAAGGCTTATGAATGGGAAATGGAAATGGGTCCATTCTCATCTATCAGAACAGTAAGTAAAAATAGCATAAAATCAGAAACTAGATTTAGATTTCAAAGATTACAGGTAAAAATAATACCGGTAAATACGATCATTTATAAAGAGGAAATGCACGACAGATTAGGAATTTATGAAATATGAGGGGAGGGGTAACGTGGGGTCACTTTAGTATTTTACCATCTTGCTACTCAGCTAGAGGCTGTAGAGCAACTTACACATCTTCTGTGAATCTGAATTTCCTGGTCAGTGTTGTGAGGCAGGGATGGAACTCTAGGGAAGTGACCTGGGAGAAGTCAGAGGGGATGGGGACAAGGTCAGATGTGTGCAGGGCAGGGCCAGGGGCCGCCGCTGGATGACCATCTGGATCCAAGAGAACACTCTGCGGCCTCCACACGGTCACGTGCGCACCTGACCTTCCTTCTCCATAACACGTATTAGTCGTTTACTCCATGCAAGCTGTATACTGAGGGTTTGGCTTGTATTACCTCTCAATTCTCAGAAACAGCTCCATGAATTAAATACTGTTGTCACCCTCGTTTTGCAGAGGCTCCATGACTTGCCTGGTCTGACAGCTAGACTGAGGCTGGCGTGCAAGCCGCCAGGTGCAGGGCTCACGCTCTAGCTGCTGCCTCTCCTGAGAGCCACAAGACGGGAAATTTCCGTCTCTCCAGGCCGTGCCATCTTATAAGCACACTGCTCCTTCCTGCCCTGATTTACAGTTAGCCCTTTACCGTATGCTTTGGTAACTGAAACAGAAAATGTCTGTAACATATAAGGCTGCATGCCCAGGATCTGGCCAGAGATCCAGAGGTCAAGGGTCATGAAAGCCAGAAAGTCAGAGAACACTGAAGACCGAGGGAAACCCATGGCCTGGTCGGGATCTTGCAGAGGCAGTAGAATACTCTGAATAGGTCCGGGCGAGGGGAATCCTCCATGAACTAAATTTCCTGAGGCTTTTACCCTCAGAGGCTGTGTCCAACTCCTGGTGATGCCCAGCTGGCAGAAGTGTTCAGCCAGGGGACCACCATGTTTCATCCTGGTGACCACAAATGGCCACCACATCCTTCCACAAGCTGTTGGCTTCTCTCTCAGTATGGTCCAGGCAACTTCTGGCCCAGGATGGGGCATTTCTACTCCCAGGCCCATTAGTGGTGAAGTTGCAGCCTTTTTGTAACTGAATGATTTATCTTGACTCATTTATTTACCGAATAACTATTGATGCCTACTATGTGCCAACGTATGAGAACAGAAGGTATCCTGCTTCTATGTCCCGATTTCTAAAAGTATTTTTCAGACCTTATATATCCAGTGGGGTCATTAATATTTCATACTAGTCCTACAAAAAGCCATTTTCAATTAGTGAAAAACTTAGATCATCACACATTTGAACAGTAGTTTGTTCCTTGAAGTATTTAATTCCAATTTTATGAAGGAGATATTACAGAGAACCTGCTTGAAAAGTTAGATTAAAATGTAATTTTTTTGTATATCAATTCTACTTATATGTGCAGATCTAAACTATTATTGTTTAAAAATAGTTTATTCTTAGAAAATATCGTATAAATCCCCTGTCATATTTGAACTATTTACCCTGTTTGTGAGTAAAGGCTTGCTGAGCAAGCAAACTTCAACAGTCCATAATAAATTATTACTAATTCCAGATTAACGTAGTCTGTCTTTCTTTCTCTTCTAACTGCTTTCTGGTATTTCACCATGCTTTTTCAGGGTTGGCAGGTGTGGGAAAGGAAGCTAACATTCAGATACATTACCTCTACTCTTTTTTTTTTTTTTTTAATAGATCTTTATTGGAGTATAATTGCTTCACAATACCGTGTTAGTTTCTGTTGCACAACAAAGCGAATCAGCCATATGCATACATATATCCCCATATCCGGTCCCTCTTGAGCCTCCCTCCCATCCTCCATATCCCACCCCTCTAGGTCATGGCAAAGCACCGAGCTGATCTCCCTGTGCTATGCTGCTGCTTCCCACCAGCCAACTATCTTACATTCGGTAGTGTGTATGTGTCCATGCCACTCTCGTTTCACCCCAGGTTCCCCCTCCCACGCCACGTCCTCAAGGCCATTCTCTATGTCTACCTCTTTATTCCTGCCCTGCAACTAGGTTCATCAGTACCATTTTTTTTTTTTTTTTTAGATTCCATATATATGTGTCAGCATACAGTATCTGTTTTTCTCTTTCTGACTTACTTCACTCTGTATGACAGTCTCTAGGTCCATCCACCTCACTACAAATAACTCAATTTCATTTCTTTTTATGGCTGAGTAATGTTCCATTGTATATATGTGCCACATCTTCTTCATCCATTCATCTGTCAATGGACACTTAGGTTGCTTCCATGTCCTGGCTATTGTAAACAGTGCTGCAATGAACATTGTGGTACATGTCTGTTTTTGAATTATGGTTTTCTCAGGGTATATGCCCAGTAGTGGGATTGCTGGGTCATATGGTAGTTTTATTTTTAGTTTTTTAAGGAACCTCCATACTGTTCTCCATAGTGGCTGTATCAATTTACATTCCCACCAACAGTGCAGGAGGGTTCCCTTTTCACCACACCCTTTCCAGCATTTATTGTTTCTAGATTTTTTGATAATGGTCACTCTGACCGGCATGAGTTGATAATCTCATTGTAGTTTTGATTTGCATTTCTCTAATAATTTGTGACGTTGAGCATCTTTTCATGTGCCTCTTGGCCATCTGTATGTCTTCCTTGGTGAAATGTCTATTTAGGTCTTCCTCCCATTTTTTAACTGGATTGTTTGTTTTTTTTGATATTGAGCTCCATGAGCTGTTTGTATATTTTTGAGATTAATCCTTTGCCTGTTGTTTCATTTGCAAATATTTTCTCCCATTCTGAGGGTTGTCTTTTTGTCTTGTTTATGGTTTCCTTTGCTGTACAAAAGCTTTTAAGTTTAATTAAGTCCCATTTGTTTATTTTTGTTTTTATTTCCATTACTCTAGGAGGTGGTATCACCTCTACTCTTGAGAAGAGTTTATAACTAACAGATAAGATGGTATTTTCAATATGCTACTTTGGAAAACATTAATTTAAATTAATTTTAAAAGATAAGAAACAGTTGATTTATAAGAAAATTTAGCATGTTAATTGTAAATGTATAACATTTCATGGAAAAGCAAAAGTAAGTTGCATACTTTGAAAATATTGAAATATTGTAGGCGATAATCTTTTCATTCAAATAATCTGCATTCAAAATCTCAACAATCAAAATCTTTTATCTAACCTGACATAATTTATAACTTCATATTTTTTATATAGTAGAAATATTTGCTTCATTTATTTCATAAGAAAGTATTAGTTCAATTTGCTGTTCATGCTTTTTTTCTATCAGTGAGGTCTGTACTTTTTTAAAAATTGTTTTATGGTCCTATCAGCTATAACATCCGATTTGCCAGACTTCATTCTAAATTTTTCAGGGTCTTGGTTTTGCCTGCTTTTATATAATATTCACTTGTGTTTTATTTTTATGAACACCTTCTTAAAAAGCAGGAAGTTAGATTTAGATAGCTGTTAAATTTCTCTTTCTCTACATTTTCAACCTGCCTGGGTTCCCTATAGCTTTCCTCTCACACTTGTTGAATTTCTCCTTTTTCCTGGAACTTCACATGTGTTTTCAGCCTGGGCAGATACACCAAAATGATGTGCTTCTCAATTTTTCCTAGTTGGTACTTTAAATTTTTCAAGCTACCTTCAAATTGCTATAACAACCTTCTCATCTGTCAAATGAATTAAAATATTTACTGATCTTTCCTAGATCCTAGCAACAGTCAGTTGGAAATTCCAGTTTTTGAAAGATCACATTCAGAATTATAAGGAGTTACAGACAAAACTATGCAACTCCTTGAAGTAAATTTAATAAGAAATCTGCAGGAACTCTATGAAAGAAACCATTCAGGAATGTAAAAGACTGGAGTAAATGGAGAGACATTTCCTAGTTGAAGGGACTCGTGTAACGATGGTCAATGTTTTTGCCCGTCTGGCATCTGGGAACAGGTTTTCTCTGGGGGTCTAGCATTGCCATCACAAGCACTCTAGGTGGGGTGGGACCACCGAGAGGCCCTTCCTACCATCTAAGAGCTGAGCCTGTGAGCCAAGTCAGGCCAACTGAGCTCGGCTGGGCATTTGAACTTGACTGAGAGTCCAAAGAACTGAAAATGCTTGGAGGTTATTCTTCCCGATGGCGTGTCCTCAGGGTGTTGTCCTTATTTCACACCACCTCTGTCTGGGGAGAGTTTCCCTAATTCCTGCCTGCTTTCTGAGGTCTGCATCTTCACCTAGGTTGCTGGTTTCTTTGAGTCTACAAGCTACCTCATACTTTTCCAGTAAGATCCTTTCATGCTGAAGTTATCTAAAGTTAGCTTTCGTTCCCCATGAGCCAAGAACTTGACTCGTGTTTTAAAGTTTTCTTCATGTGGGCCATACGTAAGCTATTGAAGTCTGTATATTTATTTTCAACCCCACTACTTCATTAAATTCTTTTGCTTATTCAGTTGATTCTCTTGGATTTTCCAGGTATAAAATATGTATCCTCCTCAAAGTGGCTATTTTGTCTTCTTTCTGATTTTTTACCTCTAATTTCTTTCTCTCATGTAGTATCATGGGCTGTTACCTGTAGTATAAAGTTAAATAGTAGTGATGGTAATAGTGACAGTCAAACTTTAGTGGGAATACTTGTGATATGTCTCCATTAAGCACAATACTGACTTTTGGATTGAGATAATATATTTTAACTTATAAAAGAAGTATTCCACTCTTTTCTTATTTTGTTTTTATCAATAACGTGTACTGAATATTATCCAATGCCTTATCAGAATCTTTGGAAATGATCATAAATATTTTTTATTTAATCCTTAATATGATAAATTTTATTAACAGAATCCTTAATAACAGAATCCTTACGTTTGTGAAATAAAATACATTTGGTAATGATGTATCATTCTTTTAATATGCTTCTGGATTTAGTTTGCTAGTATTTTATTTAAGACTTATGCTTTAATATTAATATGTGATATTGGCCTATTGCTTACTTTCTCTACATTTTTTGTGTTTTGATATAATGTTATACTTCCTCCAGAAAGAAAATTTAGGTGTTTCCCATACTTTCACCCTAAGCGCTGGATTAGTGGAATTCTCATGTCTGGGTCTAGTGATTTTTATGTTTGTTTGGGGGAAGGGTAGCTCTTTGAGAGCCTTTTATACTTCTCCCATAGCTATTAAGTCTTTTTAGATTTTCTATCTCCTCTGGGATCAGTTTTGACAAGTTGCATTTTCCTAGAAATCTTTTCAATTTATCCAAATTTCAAATTTATTTGCATGAAGTTGAACAAAGTAATATCCTATGTTTCTTTTAATTCCCTCTATTTTCTGTTACTCTTCACCTCCTGCCCGCCAACCCTGCTTATTATTTCTTAGTCCCACATTCTCCATTTTTTTCTTGATTAGATTAGCTATTGGGTTATATGTTTTATTGAGTCCTTTTTCTTTCAAAAACCATCTTTTGGATTTATTTTGTAGTTCGGCTGTTTTGATTTTCTTATTAATAAATTCAGTTTTCCCCTTTAAAAATTCTTCTGTTTGTTTTGTTCCTTCTTTCCTAACTTCTTGAGTTAGTTTTTTTTTTTTTTTTTTTTGATTCTTTATTTTTAATTAATATAAAGATTTAAGGTAATGCATCTTTCTCTGAGCATTTTAGCGACCACTTATAGCTTCTGATATGCAGTGTTTTTATTATGTTGTTTTCTTTTTACTCTGTAATTTGGGATTGTATTTCCTCTTTGACCTGAAAATTATTTATAAAAAATCAAGTTACTTTGTATTTACCTTTGCTTCTGTTAGATATACTTATTTGTCTGTCACTTGATACATCAGCTTCAGATGACGTTCTTTAACCCCAAACTATTGCAAATGAGGCAACCAGCAAATTAATTCTACTTCCCATCTTTTTTCCCCTTCTTCCTCTGATTTTTTGTTAGTTGTATCATTTCTACATTGTCGGAGCATTTGATACTTATATTGTTTTGCCATCCTAATCCCCACATTGTTTTCATCTTAGTTCTTCAGTAAAATCTGTTCAATACCCAGCACTGATCATGTTTGTCACCTCTGTGCTGAGAATTGCCTTGTAAAGGAGAGAAACAGTCTTCCCTAATGTCACATTTTCAAAACTGTCTTTAGCTTTTGTATTTGAAGAGTAGTCTGACTGTATCTAAAATCTCAGACATATTTTATTTCCTCTAGTTTGTATAGATACGTATCTACAGCCTTCCAACCTTGAAAGTAGCTGTGGAGAATTCTGAGACTAACATGAGTTTTCCCCCTTATAAGTGACTTGATTCTTTTGTCTGGCTACCCAATTATTTTTTCTTTATATTTAAAACTCAGTAACATAGGAGATGTCTTGGTGACATAATACACAGGGTCAGATTTTCAAGTCATGCTCGCAAGAATCAGAGATCTTGCCTCTTTACTAAAAATTCAAAGGGTACAAGTAACTTCACGACACAGGAAAAGCATGAAGTCAAACTATGTAGCTCCCCCAGTCCTTCCTGGAAATGTTAGGATGCACCCTCTTCCAGATTTAATGTTTGAGATCTCCAAAGAATGTGTGGAGAGCATTACTTTCAATCATGAAACCTCCCCACTTTATATTCCAGTAACTGATATTTTCCTCCATTATGTTCCCCCTAATAAACACTATCAGGGCATCCAGAGTGTGTTTACAAGGACATTTGGTCATTTTTTTCCTCTTCTTCTCTGGGTTACAGACCCACCCGCTGCTGAGCATTCTGGGTCAGCTTTCCATGACACATGCTGTGCTCTTCTGGAATATGGGTTCAAGTCTTCCTTTACTTTAATTACAATTTCTTGAATTAAGTCTTTTAATATTTGTTCTGTTCCAGTGTATATTCCCTCTGCAAGAGATCCAGTTATGTGTGTTTTAAAAATCTCTATGCCTGTCTTCTCTATCTGTCATTTTATCTCTAGTCATTTAAAATTGTCTATTTTACTTTTATTCACAATATTTATTCACAATATTTTGCTCAAGTTTTCTCATTCCTGTTATCTGTGTCTTTCCTGTGTTTTCTGTAGAGCTCTTCTTCTGTGCTTCCTTCAATTTGATCTTCACGTCGAAGTTTGTTTTTTTTTTACTTCCTTCCTGAGTCCTGGTTTTTATTTCCTCCAGTTGTCTTGCTGTCTGTTGCCCAAGATGTTGTGGTTTTGCTCCAGGGGCTCTTTTCACGGTTGTGATCGCTTCATTGTCTATTAGTTTTTATCAATTACATTTTAATATTAAGTCAGAAGTTCCACCATTCTTGGCATGTTGGAGCCATTGTGTCGTTGAGTGTGTATGAATATTCTTCCTCTAGTGGGTTTCACTGCTCCTTCTCATATTTTTTGTTAGAGTATCAATGCTGTGTCAGCCTTTGTTTCAGACTGCTCACCGTGAAGTGTCTTGGACTTCCCAGCTAAGTGGAGGATCATCTTGTGAGAGAAGGAGGGTCCACTCCACAAAGATAAATTATTCCACCTTATTGAAGTATCTGGGAGGAACTGTTGTCTCTGCTTCCCCAAACCGAATCAATCTAGGAGGGCATCTGCCCTGGGCCTGCCCTCTCACCCTTGCTCTGGGCCCATTGTTACATTGAGAGGTGTGTCCTTTGTCCCTCCTCACCTCCGAGAAGCAGGTGTGGAGGCGTTCTCTGAGGTCTGCCCCCCTCCCTGGGCCAGTTGGTTCTTGCTCACGTGTCTCGCTGCATGTCCACTCTGCAGAGCTTCTGCCCCATCTCTGTCCGGTGCCCCCCAGATCTGGCAGCTCTTGTCCTATGCGTGGTAAAAGTTTGTCACTTTGGTGGCCGGCCGCAGTCTGTCAGCTCCAGAAGATGTGTTTTTGCTATTGTTTCCTGAGCTCTGCCACCTGTGGACCATCTCAGGATTCACCCCACGTGTGGCTTCTGTTGCATGTCCCCAGGCACAGCCCTGCACGGACCTCCTCTGCTTTGGTGGCAGTCCTAACAATCTTTGAGCTTGCTGTCTAGACCTGTGTCCTGATCCCACTGCACCTTGAGCTGACGGGGGTCACACTGTGTATAGCCTATGGCCCCTGGGAGCCCCGTACTGCACACTAGGCTAATGGCGTGTGAGCAAGGTCAATATTCAGTGAACTCTCACTCTGAGAAGCCGTCACCCTAAAAGGGAAGATATCACCCGTCACATGTGTAACCCCCACTGATGATAAGCAGTGACGCCATGAAGAGTAGAGTTGAAATTACTGAGGGTGTGGAAGAGCAGTTTTTTCCAGCCAGAGGATCCTGAACATGGGGTCATTTGAACTGAGATGAGAAGGATGGGTAGGAGTTTTACACCTGGAAATGGGACAGGATGCTCCAGGCACAGAAAGCAGTGAAAGCAAATGTGGGCAAACCCGAGCACGCACAGGTAACCACGCGAGTCCATGTGATCTGGAGCGAGCGTGGTAGTGAGGTGGGTAGTAGGAAGAACAACCGCAGGACTAGTGACACCCATCTCCGTCGTCAAGGAAGCCCTTGAGCTCCTAGTGGAAGATTTGAGGCTCTGCTCCAACCCAGTCATCATGAGTATGTGGAGGGGCGGGGACAGCGGGTAGAGGAGTTGACATGTTTGAAACCAGGCCTTATGAAGTGTGAACTTGCAATGCTATGCAAAATAGATTGAAAGGTGAGCAAAAATACAGATACTGCAGCACAAGGGTTAAAAAAATAACAATAGCTGAAGATGAAGGTAAATCATTTTTTCTCTTGCTATGTGAAATCTAGAGAGTGTACGTTTAATTTCATTTAATCTCAGAAGTAGAAATCTATAGCGAGCTCTCTAGAAAATGAACCTTCAAGCTTTTCACTTTGAAGATGAAATTTAAACAGCTTGTATTCAATAATGCCCAATTCTAAGCAAAATAAAGTATTAATAGAATAATGATATGTAATTAAAATACACTGTGTATGAGTCTACGTTGAGCCAACGTTTGATGTAGTAAATTAATAGCATAGGGAAAAAATGAGGCCTACCCAATTGCAGCATGCATTCCAAATGCAACGAACTTTAACCAATATATTGACAGCATTCTTTCCTTTCTTACTAAAATAAAATGTCTTAAATGTTCAAGATAGAATCAGATGCATATCATGTCCACAAGAAGCAGATCAAGTTTTTCAAGAATGTTTTAAAAATATTGTAGATTAAATCATTATTAATAAAAGCATTAAATTGAATATTCTGGCAGGATTCTTTTTTTCTTTAAAAGAATTCTTGTTTGGATCACTGGAAGAAAAACATTGCAATTTTCTTTTTCTCACTGAATAAAGCTTTTGAATAATGTCAAGACATTTAAACCAAAGGAACCATGGGGAAAAAATTCCGCCACAGTAGCACTAATCATAAACCCAAGCCTAGGAGGTGACACACGTACTGACTGAATATACACACAGGCTTACACCACTTGCAAGAATTGTTTCTGCCTCCCCCAAACTGGCCCTCATAGTGCCAAAAAGTTAGGATCTAAGCAAAGCCCTTGGTCAAGAAATCTCAGCTCAGTGCTGCCCCCTGCACCTCTGAGTTACTATCTACAAAAATACGCATCCCTTTTACCTTTTTATAACAGTAAGTTCATTGCCGTAGTTTTGGAATTTGCTATGAGAAGATTCAGAGCATCCAGCTTTCTATTCTTCCTTTTAGTCACTAAAAGCGATTGGAAGCAGCAATTTCTTTCTGCAAACCCAGCACCAGTTGCCGCCCCTCTGCCCTTCTACAATGCAGGCCTTCAATCACTGTTGCTACAATGGCCTCACACTTGTACAAATTTGGGTAAATTTGTCCATTTTGGTGATTATTATCAAACAAAAGAAGCTCTTGCCATGCAGTATGAGATGTTTTTCATGACTAAGTCTTGGCATTAGGTACCTTTGTGTATTATAATTCAAAAATCATTTTGAGCATGTTATACACATTGTTATGAGAGAAAATCAAAGTCAAATTTTAGATTAATTTGAAAGATATTTCTTATTTATACCCCATTCATGAATGTGTGTGATATTAATGCAAAGAAACAGTTATAACCTTAAAGAACAGTGTGTGATGATTCTGTTTTGGTGATGGATGCATGTTTTGGTGTCTGAATTCTCTAGTCACGTACGTAAAACTGATGATTTCCAAAAAGAACTTGACTCAAAGATATGGAAACTGTGACAAAGGAATTGGCTTTTTTAATTTACAACCAGCAATTACATATCAAAAATGATTGGAAACAAATGGCTAAATAAACTGAACAAAAATATAGGTATACATTTTGATTGAGAGTATATACATATATATTTTTTTAATTTTATTTATTTATTTATTTATGGCTGTGTTGGGTCTTCGTTTCTGTGCGAGGGCTTTCTCTAGTTGTGGCAAGCGGAGGCCACTCTTCATCGTGGTGCGCGGGCCTCTCACTGTCGCGGCCTCTCCCGTTGCGGAGCACAGGCTCCAGACGCGCAGGCTCAGTAGTTGTGGCTCACGGGCCTAGTTGCTCCGCGGCATGTGGGATCCTCCCAGACCAGGGCTCGAACCCGTGTCCCCTGCATTGGCAGGCAAATTCTCAACCACTGCGCCACCAGGGAAGCCCGAGATTATATTTTCATATAATATTTCATGTTAGGGTATCACACAGTGTTATGGATAAGTAAGTGTTGGATTTTTTTCCAATAAAAATAAATTTAGAGTTTAATAAACAGATTCAGTTTGATTTTTTTAAGTGGTTGCAATCCGTTAGAATTATAGGACTGTACAATCGCAAACGACCTTGGGGATTTTCTTGTCCCTCTCTCCATCTTATGTACAAGCTTCAGAGAGTTTGCAGCTGGCCCAAGGCCACACAATGAGTGCTGGCTGGACTGAACGGGTCCCAGATCATCAGCTTCCCTAGCGAGGACTCCATCCCAGCCTGCCGTCACAGCCGTCTGTCCCCACAGAGCTCATAGGAGTGCATTTCTTCTCCGCACGCGATGAAAACGGTGGTCGATCAGAGGGAGCCCAGAATTAGGAACCAGGAGATGTGAGGGGTTGTTGGAAAATTGCTCATTAACGTTCTTAGTGTCTTTAACAGATGAATCCAATCTTATTTTAGGTATTTTAAAACCTGGAACAAAACAATATCATCATGTAGATAACATCCTATAATCGCTCTTCCAGTCTCCCGATGGCGTTTGAGTTCTAGGCACATAGAGCCACCTGCCCCGCCTGTCTCACAGGGACGTGACGGCAGTGTGTCCATGGTCAATTTCATACTCTTACCTCTCCCTCGAAACTTTGTCCTCCCTCAGTGTTCCTTACTAGACCTAATGCAGTAGCCATCTATCCATTTGGCAGAAATCCCAACATGCCCCGCTCTTATTCTATCAAATTTAACTCCAAGTTCTATTTTTCGGTAATTTTCAAAAATATGTCTTCATTTCTCTATCACCCGAGACCAAACTACTATCACCCCCTTGCCCCTGGACAATGCAATAGCCATCTAAGTTATCCCCCCTCAAATACTGTGCAGACGGTAGCCAAAATATAAAATTAGTTGTGTCACTTGTCTACTTACAACCTTCCTTGGCCTCCTTTTTACCCTCAGAACAAAGGTGACTACCTTTATGTGGCCCATATCACCTGCTATCACCTGACTCCTGCTTACTTCTCTAGCCTCACCTGAAACACCCCCTCCCCTCCTTCAGGTCTACTGGGCTTTCTCAGCTTCTCAACAGGTCAGCTGGCTTCTACCTCAGGGCCTTTGCTCAAACTGTTCGCTTTGCCTGTAATCCTTTACACCCCTTCCTCCCCACTCTATTCCCCCCATCAGGCTTCCCCCGCAGTATCCCAACTCAGGGAGCAGCCCTGACCCTCCACGCCAGGTCAGGTCTGTGTGTCTTATGCTCCCATCGCACAGTAGAAGTCATTGTTTATTTAGTGCTCCTCTTCCCAGCTAGACTGAAGCCCCAGGAGGTCAGGGACTGGGTCTTCTGTCAACCACCGTATCCTCAGTTTCTAGCACAATCCTGACACCAAACTGATGGCAGAATCCATCTTTAATTTAATCTTGCCACATGTCAAGGTAGGAGAAGCCAAAACTTGCCGTGGAGATATCTGTCTGTGAAGCCATTAGGGAGATGCCCAGCCGGAGAGCTAAAGCATAAATAATGTAGGGAAAGAATGCACCAGCTATGATGGGGAAGGAGGAACGACATCCACTCCTGCACAGGCAGAGAGCGGATACGCCTGTCAGAAAAAGGAGCAGAGCTGTCACAGCCGGCGCTGTGATCAGCTTCCCAGACACTTGGGCCAAGGCATAATTATGAAGCACACACAATGTGCTGCGGTGAATTGCTGTAGGTATATGACAGCACCCAGCAAAGAGCATTGCCCACAGTAGGAGCTCCACAAGCCTTTGTCGGTTGGATTTCATTGCCAACTATAAAGTGAGCCTCGCTCTTTACCCAGGCTGCTGGAAGGAGCAATGACTCAGCACTCAGTCGTATCACCACACACATGGCTACTTGTACTGATTTCACCCCTGAATGTGAAGGAAAGTGCTGCATTACATGGTTCTGTCACGTAAACCACTTTTTAAAATTATTCTTACGTCTATAAAATTATGCATATTTTGGAACATGATCTATCTCTATGCAAGTGGAGGGGTGAATACAATATTTCACCAGAATAACTTCACTGATAATTCATACCATATTACAGTCCGTGTCTTTTGGAATGGATAGGAGTTCATTATTCAGTGGTTTATAAAATCTTCCAGACTGAATGTTAAACTCACATCTGTTACAATTGGTATGGATGATAAAACGTGTGAATTGTCCATTAAATATTTATTGTCAGGAAATATCAGCATGTATTGCTGTTTTTAGGAAAATAACATGTTTTATTATTGATACATAAAGCAGGACATTTGTGTTTACTACACATAATAACAGTAATGAAATGATATTCTGTAGAATACCAGAGAGGCAGAAACAAAGATAAAATTTGGGGTTCTGAAGTTAGTTTTACAAAAACATCGTAAAAGACCGTGCTTACTAATATGAGCCCCTTTAAAGTAGTAAATCTTTAACCCAGTCAAGACTTTGAGTTTCAGAATCAGAATACCACTACAATTCCTGCCACAGAAAATAGAAGGTTGTCAAAGACCACCTTCTGAATAACTAGTATATCCCCGCCCCTCATTGGCCCCAGAGACAGTGTGAAACTCTGCACTCTGCTCAGTTCCCCGGAGGCCATGCCAGGGTTGACACCGCCCCTTCTGACAAAGCCCTGTAGGGTTTGTAGTTCCATCCCAGCCAGCTCTGGAGACCCCTTCAGAGTTCTGCATTTCTTACATTTTTCTTTCAAATTCTGACTTTCATGTAATCTCCTGAAACGAACACCCAAGCCCTAACAATGTGCACAGATGCTCTTTGGACCCTTGAAATTGAAGTGTTGGAGCCAAGGGCACCAGCCTGTCTTTTGCTGGATGCACGAGGTTATTTGTCTGAGCCCTCAGTGCCGCGTGCGGTGTGGAATCCTCGCACGGCGGGCACGGTGTGGAGGTGGTTGAAGATTTTCAGAATGAACTTCAGTAGAACTCTATTTCTTTTGCTTTACTGTTTTCTTAGAAATTAAGGAAATTATTCTGAGAGACTAGGCCTCCAGGTTCTTTCCTTTCTCTTTTCCCCACAGAATTAAGATATTATTCAAATAACACTTATTCGCTATCATTTTTTTTAGAGTTTGTTTTTCAGAAAAAGAGATTTAGCTTGTGATAATGGATAGTGGTAGAACTTCACTGAGATTCTCATGTTTTTTCTTTATTGCAATTTCCTCCTATGCACTTGAAATTGGAGGGACCCAGCGTGTTTGGAGTGAGCTGTCATCCACTCACCTTCAGAATGATGCTGAGCTTTCAGTCACAGAGTTTTATACACTTGGTGGTAAGGAAGGGCCCTTCTACCTCGTGCTCTATGTGCCTGGTGTTCTGTAACCCAAGCACTGAAAGCAGAGCGTTGGACCCACAAGAGCCCACAGACCTGAGCCCGGGCGGGGCTCTGACCTTTGCCTACTCCGTGATTTTGGACTAATCACTCACAGCTCCTGGGCCTCTGTTTCTCCATCTGTTAATTGAGGATAATAAGATCTATTGTGCAGGATTGTTGGGAAAATTAGATTCAATGTCTGTAAAGTACACACCACAGAACAAGCACTCCATAACTAATGGCTATTATTAACATTATCTGACATTTGAAATTTACGAGTGCAAAAGAGTTTGGCTATTATCATCATACCTTTGAGTAGGAACTAATAAAACTAAAAATTCCATGTTACCAGACTTATAATGCTGAATCATTTTATGCAGGTCTTTACCTGAAATTTGAGCATAAAATTCGTTCTTTTTTTTTTTATAAATTTATTTATTTTATTTATTTATTTTTGGCTGCACTGGGTCTTTGTTGCTGCACGCGGGCTTTCTCTAGTTGCGGCTAGCGGGGGCTACTCTTCGTTGCGGTGCGCAGGCTTCTCACCGCGGTGGCTTCTCTTGTTGCGGAGCACTGGGTCTAGGCGCGCAGGCTTCAGTAGTTGTGGCACGTGGGCTCAGTAGTTGTGGCTCACGGGCTCTGGAGCGCAGGCTCAGTAGTTGTGGCGCACGGGCTTAGTTGCTCCGCGGCATGTGGGATCTTCCCGGACCAGGGCTCGAACCCATGTCCCCTGCTTTGGCAGGCGGATTCTTAACCACTGCACCACCAAGGAAGCCCTCGTTCTTGATTATCTAAGAAAAATAATACAGAGAACTTTTTATCACAAAATAACTAATCCATTACACCAAACATTTGTGAATGACTTTTCCCAATTGCCTTCCCAGAATACACAGAGAACATAAATTAGCTTTGCATAATATCTAAAATAACTACAATTTGGTGGGTATGTATAACGCAAAAATCATCAAATGCATTCTAAAGAGAAATACAAGTGAATTTAGGACTCTCTGTTCTTTTGGGGTGATTTATTCAGCGGCTTCCCTTCATTAGAGCAATTAGCTGTGAATTGCCATAGTGAAGATCAGAAGACTGTGACCAGTAAAGTTGGAACCAAATGATAAAAGCAGTCCTCCATCAGGGAGGACAAGCATCAAGGTCAGCCCTAAGCCGTTGCGACGTTAGACTATGGCATGCAGATGGGAGGCTGAGAATGGTCTCGGGAAACCAGGCTCATGCCGACACACTTGAAATTCTCTGTGCTGCTGTCTGCCCCATTTGTGCAGATGCCGAGTTCTGCCATGGGCTGACCTCTGGGTCAGGGCCTGCTGTTTGTCCAGAGTACTTGCCTGTACTTTGATTTTGTTTGTTTGTTCTAATTTACTGACTTTCCTGATTTGGGATTAGAGGCATGACGACCAAATCAGTTAAAAGATGTCTTTCTTTATGTGGTTCCCTTTCCTAAGTACTTCCAAAGCCCTCTACTTAAGGACACTACAGACTGTAAGCGTCATTATAGGTTTAGTCTTGAGTCAGTTTTTCTTTTGTAAATATCGCTTAATTTTTCCATTGACTTCATCAATCTTTCTTTTTAGAAATGATTTTAGTTTTTTGAATACTTAAGATTATATTTGAAGTAGAATTAAATGAAAGTTAAGAAAGCCTTATAACTAATCTAGTTCCTCAGTGTTGTCCTGTTAAATAACTCCCTGCTGACACCAGTCTAAATGCCAACAGTAATAATAACGTGTCAGTTAAGGTGACACCACCAGGTACCAGACGCTCACTGCCATTTCTCCCGCCTCGTACTGGTCCAGGGAGGAAGTTACTATGATCCCCTTTTACCCGAGAGGAAATGAAGATCAACAGAGTTAAGAGACTTACCCGTCAAGTTCCGTGCACGTGGCCCGACTGCTCTCAACCTTTATCACGCTGCCTCCATCTTCTTGAGACGACCCACACCCACAAGTCATTGCTCATCCTCACTCTGTGCCAGCTCCAGAGTCACTTAATTCACACACACACACACACACACACACACACACACACACACACACACACATACAGAGCAGTCACCAAATGACTGTCTTAATGGGTTTAGGTTATATTCAAAACCTATTTTTTGGGAGAAAATTTTCCAAGACACCAAAAATATTATATAAGCTCTCAAATGTTAAAGCTATTGCTGTCCCTTTCGTTGGTCTGTGAAAATGTAGTAGAATAACCCCAGACTGCCCAATGGGAAGAAACAGGCCCGGAGCTCCACCCCGCGCCCACCCCCAAACCCCACCCCACGCCAAGCCTGCCCTCGGCCAGACCCAGCCGCCTGGTTCATTCACCAAGAGAACTTGGGCAAGTCGCTTCATTTCTCCAACACTTAGTTGCCAAAACTCTAAATAAGGATGCTCATAATAGCACCTGCCTCACAGTTTTGTTGTAAAGGTTGAACAAAGTAATATATTTAAGCACAGCTCAGCCAGCACCTGGCAATAGAAAACACCCAACGCATGTTAGCATGTTACTATTATGATGTCACGGCTCGAGGGGAGAGCACTCAGCAGGGGCCTTTCACGCGATGCTCATCTATAAATCGAGCTACATTAAATGAAGTCAGATCCACATGAGCTTAACCGTGAATCCGAGCTCAGGGAGAGGACGGGACTCTGCCAGGTGTGCTTGTATTCCGCGGGCCTCCTCTGTGCCTCTGACCTACCTCTTCGGTCCTCTCCTTTCCTGAGCCAGGATTCTTAAGCGAACAGCTTCTCCTCCAAATGCGAACACTGACTTCCCTTCTAGGAGGCACTGACTGCCCATTTCACTGAAATCCCTGCGTCCCGAGCCTCACTTCCAGTGACATCTGCCCAGGTCTTTTCCACCTCCAGAGGACCCCTCTGCTTGCCAGCGTTGACCCTGCCCTACATCCCACTAATCCAGCGATAGAGGTGCTGCAGGGGGCCAGACACCCTTCCATCCTGAAGCAATATTACTCCTTCATATTTATTCTTCCAACAAACATTTTCTTTAACACCTACTGTATTAAGAGAGACACTATAGAGGATTCAAAGATGGTTCCCATCTTCAAGGAGCTTAATTCTTACCAATGAGATATTTTCACAATTCCTGTAAAATGGGTTTCTTGGTGATAAGGGTGGTAAGAGAAGCATGAACACCTTGTAAATGATTGAAGGAAAGAAAAATTTCTTCTGAATTTGTGTGATCAGGAAAGCCTTCATAGATAGAATGACGCTTATAGATTTTAATAAGCAGAGGTGGGGAAGAAAAGCCAGCATGAAGGAGTGGCGTGAGGGAAGCTGAGACGGTGGGCAGTTCCTTACTCTTGTTTGGGGATAACAACTGTCATTTGAGTGGAGCCTAATGTTCCTGTGGGAGAAGACTGCCGGATAAGGATTGGCCTCAAGCCCATTAAGAAGGGCTTAATGCCAGGCCAAGGAAGCTGGAATTTATTCAACAGATAATGGTAAATTTCTGAATGTTTTCATCAGAAAACATGCGACACAAGCTGAATTAATGAAGGTTTAATTAGGTGGTTGTAAAGGATTAATTTGAGGGGATACAAAGACAGAAGGCAGCGGAGACCAGTGGAGAAGTTACTGAAGTAGCAAGGCACATTCGGAGACAGATGACAGGGACTAAGTTTGGTGGTGGCAGGAGAAATGGAAAGGGTGACGAGCCTCGACAACAGAAGGGATGTGGAGTGTAGGATAGGTCTGGGTCATTCTTCATACACTTTTACAAGTGGCGAGTCCAAATTCTTTTGGTAACATAATCCACTGACTAACAGAACACAATTTTCACTAAAATAAAGCATAAATATATTCAGAGTGAAGGAGAAAATGTAAGAGGAAACTATCATTGGGCCAGTGTTTGTTTTAAATAGTGCATAATTCAGATGACGTGTCTACTCCCTAGTTGGCTCTCTTAATGTTCTTGAATAGTATTGAACAATCTCAACCAGATTAATTCAAAGTTCTGTTTCTTCCGATTCCTTTAAAAAGTTTTCATTCCTTTTGAGTTCACTGTTATAGAAGATGAATATTACCTTCTGACCAGGGCTCATTGAAATGAGTAAGCAATCACATTCTTGCAAGGATTTTTTCAAGGATAGAAAGAGATATAGATTGATCCTGAATGTCAAATCAAACATAATGCTAATATTTAGACATCTTCCTGGTGTATCAGTGAATTACTCAGGTTACTGGAAAAGATTTTGCATGACTTCCATTTGTGCTTGATGTGAAAGGCTTAACAGCAAGTGAAGTTCCTAGGAAACCCTTTACAGCATGCTGCTCTTTGGGGAGTTTAATGACACTGAGGTCATGAACAAGAGTCAACAGTGAACTACTGATTTCAGCTTCAATGATAGAATGGAAGTGCCTTAAATCCTTCCTACCGGGGATCACTGTACACTTAAGTGTACCTGTGTGTAGGCACACCATGCAAGCGCCAGCCACTGTGTGGGCACCAAAGTTACCTCTGTGGTTTGGAACATCTAGGGGCCCAAACCCAGACCTTGTCTCCCTCCTAGTAATCAAACAGGCTTTACAAGAGGCAACAATTACATACAACAATGAAATTAAATATTTTATGCTCATTTCTGGGTGATCCGAATCAATGCGGCCTTCTCAGCCAGATTGCTGTGTAGTTGACTGTTACACCAGGAATTACAGAAATAGAATGTTTTGAAATTTCAGTGGTTCCATATATACATGGTCAATTGAGATCAAAAATATAAAATATTTGTAACTAAAGTGTTTATCATCCACAACACGGGAATTAAGAAGGCGATATAATAAGACAAACACACATAATGACAGTCCGCACGACTTGGAGAAAGTCAACACAAATACTCAAAAGTGTGACACGTTAATGTATGTTTGCTCTAAATACATAAAGAATATAGGCTTACCGTGTTGTGAGATTTTTAATGGACGTTTTAATCATTTTTGAAAGTTAATAAGGATCTAGAAAATCAGCTTTTTCAACATCAATGAAGAATATAAAAGAGATAACCATGAAAAGAAAGCAATAGTACTAACCACATTTTGATATATCCTCATAAGGTCTAGTAATAATATCTTCTTGTACTTTCCTATTTTCCAATTCCAACCTAGATTCTATTTTTGCCAAAACACTATCTAGCCTGATAACAATAACCTCCAATAGCAATTACAATTGCTATGACCCAATTATTTCTTTAAGAAAAAAAAAGTGAACTTTACTTTGGTTAGGAAACAACTTTTTTAATGAAAATGATCTAAAACAAAAAAACCCTGCAACTGTAGTAAAATAGATGAGGAAATTGTACTTCTTTGTATTAAAATATTTTTCATAAAACATTAGAATATATTAATGAGAATTTAATCTCATATAAGAAAGTTAATCTGCTATAATACTGCTTTATGTATGTTTATATGAAATTGCATGGGAGTAAAACAAATTATGTCATCATAATATTGTTTTGCATCCCCTACAGAAATATTTTTATAAAACAGTTTAAAAACCATACTACAGAGGGAAAAAAATCTTAAACTTAGTGAGGATGGTAACTTTAAACAAGTTATTTTCATGGAGAATCAAGGAAAATTGCCAAAAACAAAATTTACATTTAAAATTAGTCAATAAAAGTCAGGTTGTCAGTGTTGATCTCAGTTTTCCCAAATGTAAAATGGCAGCTCAAGGAAAAGAAAACACTGGAGAAAACTTGGAAAGAAAAGAAATATTTTTAAGGATCAGATATAATCTTTTTATTTTACAGTAAATTTTCTGACAACCATATCTATCCTTGCATTTAATTTTGGCCAATCACAGTGGTGCAAAATTATTATTAACTTTACATTATTAATTTCACAGATAATTCCAAAGCTATGAAGCTATATAGAGGGAAAACAGTTTTCATTTAGTTGAATAATATGTCCATTGTTAAAGAAATTACTTCATATGACATTTTTTATTTCATCTTGTTTTCATATGTATCAGAATCGAATTTCTTGGTCAAAATATTCGTAAAGACATTTGGTTATTTTTCATATCGTGGTTAAATTTTATACTTGGAAGTCAGATCTAACCTTTCTGTACTGCAGGCTCCTCACCTGTAAAACTGTGGGTAATAGCATTACCAACTTCACAAGGTTGTTGAGAATTAAAGTTAAATAAGCTAAATATACAAAAGATGCTTTCACATCTAGTGCCTACAGTAAGAATTACATGGTAATTCTTTTTACGTAGTGAGAATTAAAATATGAGATACAATCTTCCAGTTATAAAATAAGTCATGGAGAGGTAAGGTACAGCATGGTGACTACAGTTAATAATATTGTATTGAGTAAGAGTAGGTCTTAAAAGTTCTCATCACAAGAAAAATAATTTGTAACTGTAAATGGTAATGGACGTTAACTAGACTTATTGTGGTGATCACTTCACAATATATACAAACATTGAATCATTATGCTGTACACCTGAAACTAATATAATGTTTTAGGTCAATTATGCCTCAATTAAAAAAATTAAAATTTAGATTAAACCATGAAACTGACATTTTTGTAAGTCAGAAATGGTTGAACATTGGTAATGTCATGTGGTTAAATATAAAACAATGTTTTATTATTATTGTAGGCACATGCACATTTTAAAATCTTAAATGCATTCCAGTTTCATCCAAAACCTTTTTTTCTCTGATATTTTAATTCTTCTGGATACAGAGACAAGAATGACATAAACCAAAATATATTTAACACCCAATAATCCACAGAGATTAGGAGGTACACTCTTTCTAAAGTTATTACAGGGTCAACCATCAGAAATTTCTGAGTCAACTAGATTTGACTATACTGCCCTGAGCTCCCTGAGAGAGGAAGCAAGTTGTAATGGAAATAACTGAGACTTTGGCTTTATATAGATCTGAGATCAAATCCCATCTCTGACAATTTACTCATGTGTACAATGGGTAGATTTGGGATGTTAATGAACACGTCACGAGCTCCTTGAATCGACCCTATTAAGGAAGTGAAAGAAACAAACTCTCGTCTAGTGCCCAATAACTGTCAAGCTTTGGGCCAGGTGCTTTACATAGGTTAGTTCGTTTAATTCTCACCACCTCCCTCTGACGAGGCATTGACACTGATATTATAATGATGATTATACTAATAAAGAATATTAGAAACACTGGTATCATGCTTACGCGTATGGAACAGGAATTTTACTTACGTAACCTTACTTAATCCTCACGGTAAAGCTCACCCAGGTACCTGGGAAGAGTAATCGTTATGTGTCTTTGCTATCATCTTCATCATCATCACCAACCTCACAGAATTCTTTAAGGATTAAGTGAAGGAACATAAATAAGGCTCCGGGCCTGATGCTGACACCTTGCTCTCCCCAGAGGGTCAGTTCAGGGCCCTGCTGTGCCCAGAGGCCCCAAACGTGTTTCCAGGACCATGTAGCGCTTTCCCTGTGCTCAGTCAGAAGTTTGCTTAACAAGCCACAGGCAGGACATGGTCGTCTGCTACCTCCGAGCAGCAGGAGGCCCCTCTGGGAGTCTGAGCCTCGCAGCCAAGGCCGTTTTCTCTGGAACACCTTCCTTTAACACCACCGTCCCTTGGGTTATTGGTAGACTTTTGAGAGCTCATTTTTGGTAGAATTTCAACTTCATTCTGCAGGAAATAGAGACCCCCAAAGTCTATTCCTTTTCCCAAATTCTGATTTGTCATATTAGAGCCGCAAGGTTTTTTTTTAAGGGAAATAGCAGAATAAATAAAAAGTGAGTCAGTTTAGTTCCTTCAAGCTAAAAACAATTTTAACAGAACTTAAAGGAATTTAGAATTTTGAGTAGTTTTATTTATCACCTGGCTTTTTAGATTGGTAATGTTTGGGGTCCTAGTTACGTAGTTTTTTATAGGATTAATCATTGGTTTCCGGACAGACTCAACAGTGAGTAAGGACTGTAGCAGCGTGCTAACACGTGCAGCCCTGCAATGTTTTTCTTGTGTTTTATTTTACCTTGGTCTTTGAGAGAGGGCAATGATTAGACCTGCCAGGGTCTGGTCAATATGAGAAAAACAACTTTAAATGCTTCACACTGATCTCTGTAAACAGCTTGCTTTTTCTTAATCTATAACATTATAACAGGCTGTAACTACATAACAGGAGGTGAAAAAAGTAAAAGAAATACCCAGATAATTCAGAACTAAAGGTCATATGTACTGAAATATCTATCCAAATAATTATATTTACCTTAATTAATTGAATGGCATGTCAGTTATTAATCTGACCTTGCAATAGCTCAGTGCCAATCAGGTTCAAAGTCCTTTTGTAATGTTTATTTTTACCTTAAAATCTGCTCTCGATGTAATATGCAACTTTCTTCCCACTAGAAAGCTTTGTTTTGTTTGTTAAGCTGAAATAAGATGTAAAGACATTTTTTTCCCTATTATTCACTAAAAAGGGCCCTCAGGTTAATCATCTGACCTCAAAACAAAATTGACACAACTGTGCTTATTTGTGCCTAAAAGAGATATCAGTGCACCCACTGAAATGCGTCTCCAGCCGGAGGTCACGGTTAAGGTTATTGGCATGGCTTTATGAGGAGGCTCGCCTTGCAGCTGTCTGCACTGTCCCTAGCCTGAAGATAAATAGCAGACTTCAGTTTCCACTGCTACTGGTCTTTTAACCTTCAGTAAGAACAAATGCTCTGGCTTAGCTCCGTCTGCATCCTCCAAGTCTGCCTCCCGAGACCTACCCAGCCTCCAGCTTGGGCTTCCTGGTGCCACTTTCATCCTTTGGGGGCTCCCCATATAGTAAAAAATGTAGAAATGCCAACACAAGTTTAAATCAATTGTAGTATATCACAAATTTAACATTTAACAAATTAACACTTTTCACACACAAACCAAAATAACAATGATTTTCTCATTTGTAAATAATCCAATTTGAAGTTAACCCCCAAAGCCTTGATTTAAGGCACATTGTCAGTGAGGGCTGACCAAACGGCCCTCGAGGTCGTGTCTGTGACTAGCCTGGTGGGTAACTGAGCCTGGTCCTTCATAGGATGACCTAGGAAGCAAGCCCTGGGTGGGTGGGCAGATGGATGGGCGATCACAAGGAAAGGGTGCAAAGAAGCTCTTCAGAAATCTAATCTTTATAAATGTCCCTCCTTCTGGAGGTGGCAATCAATTAAATCACTCAAAGTAATTTGTTGATGATGCGATTTCCCCTACATTTCTTAACACAATCCCTCAGATTCTTTCAATTCCCAGGGTACTACCGCCCTTGGACACCTCTAGAAGTTACAGTAACTCTTTTCAGGCCACCCTTTGCCCTCTGAAATAGTGCTGACTGAGTCAGGCAAAAGGAAATGAATGCCCGAGATTGAACTCCAGAGATCTGTCCACCCCCTAGCTTCCCAGGATGTTAGGAGACTTTGTCTTGTAAAAACTACCCGAAAAATAAATAGGCTAAAGAGAAGAACAAATCACTCTCATAAGGGGAAAAAAAACAATGTAGCAAAAAAAAAAAAAAAAAAAAAAAATGCATTGGAAAATATTAGCACTCCTTGGTAATTAGAAAAATACTAACGAAAGTAATCTTAAAGTAACATTTTATAGGTACTGAATTAACAAACAAAATTTAATTACATCCAGTGCTGTGATAAACAGGTAAGCTCCTGTGTTGCTGGTAACATTATAAGTTGGCATAACCTTTCTGAAAATCAATATGGAGATATATATATACACCAGTATATACCAATGACTACAAAACGTTCATATTCTTTGAAGCAGTAACCTCACTTCTGAGAACTGTTTCAGGGAAATAATAGAACTAAAAAAAAAAAAAAAAAGACTGAACGCACAAAGATGTTTATTGCATTGCTGTCTAAAGTTGTGAAAATCTGGAAGGAGACAATGTCCCTAACTAGAGGAGGATGGCTGCATACTTTACACTCCTTCAACCCCAGAGCTGTCGAGCAGTCATTAGAAATTACAGTTACGTGTAGTATCATCAGTGTTGAAAAGAATGACCGCGATAACCGGGTGAAACTGTGCTCTCTGATGACAACTTGTTCCAACCTCAAGGCCTTTCTTGCATTTTCTGTTCAGTGCGGCACGTCCTCCCCAGGCTGCTTGTTGCAAAGCTGCCGCCTTCTCAGCCTTTGGGGCTCAGTTTAGTTTTAATTTTCTCATCGAGACTGTCCTGTTCACCTGCCCAGGTGGTCCCTCCCAGCCCCTCTCTGCCACATCTCTTATTTTCGCTCCTTGCTAGAACCTCTCACTCTCTCAAGCACTCTTATTCCGTCGTTGGCTCATTGGGGTGTTAATATCTGCCTCTTCCTCCAGAACGTGAACACCCCGTTTACCCCTCTAGTTCTCCACTCTCTACCCTCAGCTACCAGAGCCCCACCCGGCTGATCTTCCTGAAATCATAGAACTTGGACAACTACATCCGAGTTCAAATTAGAACCCCGTTCCCGATTTCCTCCTTGGATTTACATTCCTCTTATCCTCAAGCTGGGAAGCAGTTTACAAACAACCGCTGCTCTGGGCCCATGGAAGTGGTGTGTGAGCCCCCGGCGGGCGGGCGGCCGTGGGGGGCAAGGAGCCTCTGCTCTGCCTCTGGTCCACCAGCTGCCCTCTCCCTTGCTGAGGGGCCCCGTCCACAGCCCGCACCCACGGACATACCCTGACCCGCAGCTGCGGCCGGCCCACAAGGAGGGAGAGAAGAGGACAGATTTGCTGTCATCCCAGGGCCCAGGAAGTTTGTCTGTCCACAAGCACCTTGAAGCCACACTCCCTTGGCTCCTGAAATCCCCACCATTAGAGCTGCTTCTGTGAGCCAAAGGTCTCTGTAAAAATATGAACAGCCAAGACACACGGAAGACCTTCAAATGCAAGAATGTAGGTCTTGTCCATAGAGGCATGTGGAGGGGCAGTGTTCCTCAGCGGATGGCATTCCCCGAGGCTGGAGCTAAAGGGGGTGATTTGTGTCGAGGCCGTGGCTGGTTGAAAGATGAGAACTCCCTAGGCCAGGTCTCTCCATCCACCTAGAGGTTTTTCCAGACTTAATACATCAGGTGCCAGGCTGACAGAAGGCAGCGAGTGTGCCTGCTTGCCAGGACATTTGTCCAGTTCACTCAGAGCTCTGAGTCTACTGTGCAAATGTCAGATTTGGGAGCCTGGCTAGGGGCAGGAGCTGAGGTCCACCAGCATCCCAAGGGGCCGAGGGTCATGATTTAAAGAGTCTAGGAGAGAGCTTGGGGGGGAGCTCAGAGGCCAAAGTAGCAACCTATGTGGTGAAGGAGGTGGATGGGGTGATTTTAGCTGCAATAGAAGAAGCAGGAGAACAAGGTTTCTAAACGTCCCCACCTCAGTTCTCTTCCTACAGGGACCAGACACGAGCTGGAACACTGCTCCCATTCTTCCTTCTGTTCTACTGTCACTTCTCCAGCTCAGCTCTTACCTTGTGATCAGAAATAGGCAAGGACACCTCCTCTCTCTTTCTCTCCTTCTCAATTCAGCTACTTGCTCAATATAAAATGGGAATTATAGGAATTATATGAATTACCTGAAGCAAAAGAGAGAGAAACAGGGCCGCCAGGGCTCAGATAGCCAAGGCTGAGTGCCATTTGCAGGAAGACAAGAACTGGTCTTTCCCCCGTTCATTTAGGCACCAATATATTAAACTCTACCCGGGGAGAAAGGGGACTGAGGGCAACTAGTGAGTGTAAGCTTATGCCATAAATCATTTGCTTCTAAAGCCCTGCAACCAAGAACCTTGATCATGTTGCAGACAGGGTCCAAGGAACCCATCTAGACCGGAGCAAACTACGCCCGTGTAACAAGTATCCCCAACAGGGCAGCTCTGTGTTCATGGTGAGTCCAGACAACTGACAGTAAACTCACTCTCCTGCAGGACTTGAAGCTAAAGCAGTTCCCCGCTGCTCCTTTTCTGGGGCTGTAGAGTGAACCCATTTTATAAAAGCAAAACCCTTACTCCATGGTATTCTGTGGGCTAGTCTTCCTGTCCTACCCAGAGGAGAGTTAAATCATAGGCAATCCACTGTTACCTGGAAGATGGGATACTGACATCACAGAAACTACAGTAATACTAATTGCTTGTTACATTCCTAAAGACATAACATATATTCTTTTATTTTATCCTTGCACCTCTCCTTCCAGGAAGGTATTATTACACCTGTTTCAGCCAGAGATTCAGTAAGAGGCTGAGGGCATATCCTTGTGCACATGGCCTCAACCCCTTGGGGAGGCTCTTGTTTGTTTCCAGTTGGCTTTGTTTGGACTCACCTACTCCCAAAAGCCTGATTAAGAGGAAAGTAATTGTGTGCACTAAACTGAGGAATTTTAAGAGATAAAAATGTAACACAGGCAAATAAACAGTCTTTATTCAAAAGTATCAAAAGTCAGCATATTTCACCTATCAGCATTTCCGACAAGCTTTAGTTTCAATTCATGTGCAAACCCGATTTTGCTGACGTGGCAAATTAAATGGCCACATTTTCATTGTGTCCCCATGATTTAGATACCTCTCTTTTTCTTAACACACAGCCAAAACTCTGATTGGACTTTAACAAAGCCCTGAACATTTGGAAAAATGGAGTCAGGCAAGCTCAGTATTTGCAGGTTGTGCTCTGCATTAACGTGCCTGGTGGCAGAGTGGATGTCTCCTGCCACATTGAACTAACCAACGTAGACACTGATGAAAGTTGGTAGTCAGAGCTTTGACAGATACTGCGAGGTTCTTTTAAACTGAGACAATTGTAAAAGGCTTTAACTCTGTCACTTATACAGCCGTTAACTCAGTTCAGCCCAGCAGATTGCTTTGATTTGTTCATTAAATATACTATTTTTGCGTTAATTGAGCTCATTTGATGAGAAAGATTTTCACTCGGTAAAATTTACAGCTAATGGCTTGGAAATCTATTAGATTTTGCACCCAATAATTCATCTTAGAATTTTCAAAGAGTAGCTAGTTTAAGCAAGCTGAGATAAATCGTAGATAATCGAGGAATCATCTGATATGCAGAAACGGGGTGATGTGTTTTTTCATTGTGAGCACCGTTAGTGACTTTATTTAATTATTTTCTGCAGTAGAACAAAGGGTACATCAAGGCCATGAAGGTCTTTTGTTTTGTGGCTCTGTGCCCCGCTGTGCAGGTTTTCATCTAAAATGATTTAACCAAACTTTGCTGTGATGGCGATCACCAGTGTGGACACACACAGGCTTCTGAGTTCTGAGTTCACTATAAAGATGAAAGTTCTAACAGAGATAATTTGAGAAGTACATCTCCCCATAGTTTACTGCATTTGCTGATAAAACTTGCTAGAAATCTGAGATTTCTTTTTTCGTTTTTGTACCTCAAATACAAAAAAGAATTTAGAATTTAAAATGGGTTGTATCATTAATATTTCTTGGAAATGAAAAGCCATGATAACAGCTGTCATTCTGGTCCATTTCTGAAAGTTTCCAGCATCAGTCTAAAAGCAGTAAAAGTATCTCCGATAGGTTTGCATCACCCCTGAAAGCAGCCATCAGTATTTCCTTTCCAACTGAAAACATTTCTTTGCCTGACTGAAAATTATCATGTAGCTGGGAAAGAAACGATATTAAGCAAAATTTAGATATTCAATGAAATAGGATAATCTGATTTTTTTTCATTCTGGAGAAGGAAAGCTTTCTCTTCTCAAATTTAAGGGTGATCCAAGTAAACTCCACTTTAAATCAAGGAGGATTTTGGAAAAGAGATGAGGCTATCTAACTACACCAACCCTCTATGTACGTATACTCAGCCTTTCTGAATCCACATAAATACTATCTACATGGATAAGAACTCACAAGTTTGTAAATAGTAAATAAAGAATAAGAATTGGGCAGACTGTGGGCACTACTTTTAACATACAATTTACTTAGAACTGAATTTGCTTATAACATATCTGGATTCAGCAAACACACAAAGCAGTAATTTATTCTTTCATTCATCCCTTTCACAAAGATTCGATTTGTATTTGATGCCAATGAACAAAGTTTATAGCATAAACCTATCCTTCAAGAGGTGGTAAAATGTAGGAAAACTAAGCAACATAAAGCACTTCTAAGGGTTCTAGAGTGACACGTACTTAAGGGAGGTGGAGATATTACTGACCATAGCTCTAGGAATTCAAAAGAAAGAAAGAAGATTGTGGAGTCAACTTCACAGAGGAAGTAAATCCCAAACTGGCCTTGAAAAGAAGTAAGGTGGGACTTATCAGAAGGGAGAGGGGAGCATAGTCCTATGGGGGTGTTTAAAGACATGAATGAAAATCGCACACATTGGGGCTAGGAAGAAATCCACGTCTGATTGGAGCAGAATGTCTCGTTGGGAAGGAGCAAAATATAAGATTGACTTCATAAGGGAGAGCAGAGAGAGAGGGTCCGGGTGTCAGGAACTTGAATTTGATCCATCATACAACGTGGAAATGTTGGTTATTAATCAGGAGAGAAGGTGACTAGGAAAATTAATCTGCAGGGTGAACCAGCAGGAGGAGAGTTTGAAAGACCAAACAGACTCTTAGCTACCACCCAGGGTGGGCCAGAGTAGCTCAGGAACTGGGTGTATTAAGCAGACCCACCGTGCACTGCATAACAGCAAGCTGGATACAGGGAAGGAGGAGCCGAAGATGGCGCTGATCTTCTGAGTCCAGACGCAGGGCTCCCGCTACCAGTAGAGTCAGCGCTTACCTCCGGGCGGGGGCGGGGCTGGGGCGGGGCGGGGGGGGGCGGCGCGGAGGAGTCACCTGAAGGCCTCCACACAGGCATTTGATTCCACTAAGTACTACTCAAGAATCCCAAGATACAGTTCCCTAAAGGAACACTAGAGACTTCCCTAGTCCTCATGGACCATGGGAACCTTGAACTTTGATTCATAAACTCCCCCGACATCTGTAGCTGGAATCTGGCTTTTTTCAAAGGATATAGAAAGACCATCCAGATACTTACAAGGTTCCTCCTTTTTACCTTCTCACCTTCTTCCTACTAGTCTGTAGTTACAGGTTTTCCCAACACCTCTGGTCTGACTCTACCAGGCATCCTTCTGCAAGTAACATAGGCATCCCTCAGGCTGCTTTTCTGTCTCGAGCACATAAAGCCTTATGATTTCCTCCTCTAGTAAGACTATATAACTAACACCTACAGATCTAGAAATAAGTCGTAAGTGCTCATAAAGAGTGGGAGGGATGGAATGTGAAGTTAATCCTAGAATTTCCCCATAGTCCTCCTGTATCATACGGCACTGAAAAAAAAGTCCTTGAAAGCAGCCAGCCTTGAGTTTGTCTTCCTGAACATATTTTGGTAAAGGATGTCATTATTTCAAGGACTTATAAAGAAGGAAAGATAGCATAATAGTCTGTATCATAAAAATGAAGCCAAGATGAACAGTTTGCTGCCCTGTGAAACACAAATTGATTGCTTGCAGTGAGTAGAATATCTCCCCCGACATTTATTCACCTAGACCCTCTCTCCTGATGCCATTCCTTCTCTACAGGGTTAAAGTTCTTCTAGAGTTAGAAAGGCCAAGTTCCTGCTCCCTGCGCACTGCCCATGTTGGCATAGGACGCTTAGACCTCTCTTCTGGATCTTCCTATCACCCTCCTCATTGTACTCCAGCATATGCCACCCACCATTTCTTTCTCAGCATCCCAGAATCATGTAGTGCTTGTGTCACTTTACTAAGTGATTCCACCTCCTAAACCTCAGTGTGCTCCCTGTGCTGAGACGGTAATAGTATCTAGCTCATAGGGCTATTCTTAGCTTTAAATGGCATTATGCTAGTATTATTGTTGTTATTATTACTCCACCATGAGATAAGCCAGCAGGAAATAGATTTAGGACAAGAGCTGGACTTAGAACTCTCTGCTCCTTTTCTGCTGAATGTTCACTGAATGTGCATTGAATCACGTGGACCAACAAGAAAAGAGATACACTTCTACTTCACAACACGGAATACAGTTTAATTCAATGGCAACTGAATCTATAGTTGTAATTATCCTGTAGAGGGATAAATTGGTGAACCCACCTATTTTTCTCAGTATAACTTCCAAGTCAAATTGTCAATAATCAGAGATGAACCTAACTTGCTTTTTTGTAGTCTTGACCAAATCACTGTCAACTGAATATATTTAGAAAACCAACCCATACATTTGGTCTTTATTCTAGTAAATCAAAATCTACATAGACTTATTGAAGTAGCAGAATGGAATAAATTTTGGTAGTGTGTCAACAAATAATTTGAGTTTTTGACAGTGTTCTCTTTCTAAACTAGAACTAACTATATAAACCTTGGTCCTTTGGGTTTTTTTAGAACTTGATTTGAAAGCTGAATTTGATGCTTATGAGATCTGTGACTTACTTTGAAGAATTACACAGATGCTTTGTGATTATCTTTTCAGTTGAAATACTGTGCATCCATCCTTTCCAAAAGCTTATTCCAAAGTTGTGTTGTGATATTATATAATGTAATGTTAGGATGAGCAGAGATCACCCAAAGTTCAGTCCCTTCTTTCTACAGGGAAGGTAACTGAGATTCAGAGAAATTAAGTAACCTGTCCATAGTTAACCATCTAGTAAGTTACGGAACATTGCAGCTACTAAGGTTTGAAAAATTATATGGCAAGTTATTTGCCTTTAAAGTTCAATGTTACTTCCACTATATCACTACACCCCGCTGTTATCCTTGTTCATTTCCTACAGAACAAGTCTACTTTGGCATTGCAAAACGGCAGTTGTTTGTTTAGAAATCTTCATTGTCTGTCTCAAGGAACATTTAAATATCTAATTGACAATTGGGCCAAGATCCATGATATCTTTAGTTTCACAAGTGATCAGCGCCCCCATTCAGAGATGAAAACCTTTCCTTGAGCTTTCTAAACTATGATGGCTTAGGAACCTCTTGCTTTAGTCACCCAGCTCCAGCGTCAAAAGGTGAGGGAGAGAGACAGACATCCAGCTGGGAATCGAGGTCTTGCTGCAAAGCTTTTATCTTCAGAGGAAAGAAATCTTATGAATTTCATTAATGTCAACAAGATCTGAGGAGATTTGGAGTGTTTAAGCCTTTGGGCATCTCTAGCATGACATATGCTCTGGTTATTATAAGTTTTTGGTTGCAAAACCATTGCAACTTTGATTCACACCCGCCATGAACCAACAACACTCTAGAAATATCCATTGTACAGTCAGACTTAAGGGTATGTTGAAAACAATCACTTTCCAAGAGAATATGAAGTTAGCCAAGGAAGCCGTGGCTAAGCTTGGGCCAAACAGGGAAACACCCAGAATTCTGAATAGGGTGACACATGTTATCACTAAGGAAAAAAAAAAAAAAGATGAGTGTCTTCAAAGTAACATAGCAAAGCTAAAAAAAGAAAGTGAAAGAAACATTTCTTTAGGATTCTAAAAGCAGATAACCTCAAAACATCTTCCCAAAAGGCTTCTTCTCTTATTCAGTGTAGAAAAATGAAATTTCTCCTAGTTTGTCTTCCCCTCTTCCCTTCCTCTTCCATTCCCTCATCTCCAGAAAGGATCAGACTGGAATTTACAATTGTTTCCACTGTAATTTTCCAAACTTTATGGGAGAAAGCCCTTTTATTCCAAAACAGGTAACACTATTTCTATAAATTGGGTTCAAGCTAACCCCAAATAAACAAGATATTTCTGGCAAAACAAATGTTGACAATATAATCTAGGTCTTGAAATGAAAAACTCCTTAAAAGACAAAATAGATGTCTCTTCTCTCCCTTTCTTAATTCAAATTAAAAAGCAAAAACCTCAAAACAACCATTTATAAACTCATATGAGTTATCTTTTTAATGAAATCTTTTTCGATGATAAGAGTCATCTTTTTAATAAATATCTGTTGGAAAATATTAGTTTTATTCCACTACAACTAACGTTTCTGCTTAAATACCAATTAGTGCGAACAGGGAATTACTGTTTGAGGTCATCTCCAGCTTGTAACTGTTAAATCCACTGAGCCCAAAATTGAAATTTTGTTCAGAATCATCCAACAGAACATCTGTGCTGGTTTAATGTCATCAAGAAACATCTTATCACAATAATATTTGCAGTAGGTTCCACACACACACCCTGCTGAGACCTGAGCCCAGGCCCCAAGGGCTCACTCTCTCTCCAGAGCAGATGACGTCATTGAGACCCAGGCAGAAGGAAAGCAGCTTTAGCTGTGGCTGAAGCCGGCACTGGTTACAGGTCTTGACAGGTAAAATTCCTTTCAGTTGAGCTTTAAAGCTTTTGAAATGTTTTAGTTGAACATTTGAGCAACCAAAAAAAAAAAAAGTCTTCTCTGATCCAGAAGGAATTGGTTTAGTTTCTTCTGTTAGTACTTTTTAAAATTCCACTCAGCATTGCTTCAGGGAGGTTGTCCAGCCCCCCACCCCCCACCCCGGGCACACAAGGAAGGGCCAGAGTTCTTGCCTTGTGCTGAGCTCGCCAGCATCTCACCTGGGGAAATGGTAGACAGGCGTGTTGTCTGCAAGTCGCGTTATATCCGTGGATGCTTTCATACTGAGAAAAGCTTCAGGCTGGACTTGGCCTGGATTCACGTTCACATACCGTGTATGCAAAGTGGCCACGCACACATGGCCAGAGAAGGAAGCGGTAGACCAAAGGAGGGCGCAGCCAAACCACGGCCAGTCGGCAGCCATTTATTTCAAAGCCTTGTTTTACGACTGTAATTTAGCCTTTGGTGCGCTGAGAGAATCACTCTGCCCGGCTCACTGTCTGGTGCTGTCAAAGGCTGAGGTGAATGTTGTTCCATCGTTTTAATCATCTTTTTATTTGTCTGAGGTCTTTGCTACTTTCCACAGTTATTTCAAGTGCTCTTGTACACTTAAGAGGTGACACAAACCGTTGCTGTCACTGAGCGTGGCAAGTTACATCATAAATTAGAGCTTCCAAAAGTTAGTAGTGTGAAGAAAGATTGGTAATGGTAGTCTGGACATCATTTGAGTCATTGCTTATCATTTCCTGATTCACTCTGGTGGTTTTTAATTGAGTTTCCCAAGCTAGTGTTTTCTTTAGGAGTGTTTGGTTCATGGCTCTGCAAAGCAGCCAAGTCATGAGCAATTTCAGGATGACAGGTGGCAGTGGGCACGATGCCTTCCTTCCTGCCGACCCACTGCCTCTCCATCGTGTGGTCGTGCTTAGCCTGTCCTGCTGCTGCTTCAGCCAGGAGCCTGCAAAACTAATGGAAGTTTTCCCCAAGTTGTGCCTGCTGCTTTTCTTAGTCATGACCAGAAAGCATAGGTAGAGTCTATAAATTATTTCATTCATCGGTACCAAATGAGTAATACTTCAGGTATGTTGAATAAGCAACCCGAGGTAAGCATTTATGTGTTTTCTATTTCCGATGCCTTAAATAATGCTTTCATTTCCCAATAACTTCTTTGTGTATTACTGTTCATATAACAATATCTATACACTTAACATTGAAGAGTATTGACCAAAAAAACACTAGAGTCAGAAAAATCCAAATGTGAATGTAACTCTCCTTGAGCCTCTTATGGCCGTCCATACATCCTTTCACTGCTCTTCCTGTTTTCAGATAAGGGGACTCAAGTGTCTGACTAAAACACACAGATAAGCCTTCTCTCAGGACACAGTTTCCAGTGGGAACCCAAGGAACAGGAGAGAGGCCTATGGCGCCGGGGCTCTGCAGTCAGGGTGCGCGGCCCACACTGACTCTCATAGGGCGTGCACGGGACCTACAGGGACTGTGGCCAGCTAGGCTCCCCCAGGTAGATGAGAAGCTCCCCAAAGGCAAGAGCTTTTTTTTTTTCCATCTTGCATCACCCTGCAGGGCCTAGTCTTCCGCTGTCTACAGAGAGAACATCACTCTTTGGTATGGCCAAAGGTGCCATTGACACCGACCTCAGCACTAACTTGGGAAGACCTTGCTCTGGCCACCAAAAGTTTCCTTTTCCCCACTTTGCTTTTTTTTTTTTTCATTTTTTCCTGTAATAGTGGTAACTGAAGAAAGGAAAAGAATAAAGCTTCTACACAGTCTAGAAACTGTAAAAATGCTAAGAGACTCTTCCATCGAAATCCCACAAGACACGTGTCTGCAGCTGGTCCATGTCCGCTGCCTCGTAGATACGTATCTGTGTGAAATGTCAGTGCATCTGATGCAGCCTCCCTTTGGATGGCCTTGGTGGTGAGGTGTCACGATCGTCACTTCCCAGTCACGAGCTGAGTTCATTCACTGAGAGCACGCCATTGACCGACGCCAAGACTGGGATACGCACGTCCCAATTCTGACCAAAGCGGCATCTAGAAAGAGAAAGCAACCAGGTTAGGACTGTCTAAAGGGGGCTAGATAGAAAAGGAGGCTGTGTGTGCTTAAACGTATTACCTACATAATCAAAAACAACTTCAACATTCAGAATAACAAGTATACTTAAAATAATCCCTAACCAAGAAGGACTTTCAAACAGTAGTTGCCCACCTCCTGCACACAAGGACCTCTAAGAAGAGAAACCAGATCCCTTGTTCTAGTCTATTTGCGTGTTATCCCTTTAGAAATGCAAAGTCTGGTTTAAACCGTTGTTATACTCCTATTTGTTTGGTTATAAATAAAACATATCTTTTCCATCCTCAATGTATCTTTCCAGCTGCTGGACATAAAATAGACTCCTAGCTTCCTGAATTGAAATGTCATCTTCCTAATCAGAATTGACAATTGTACATAACCATCTGGGTTTTTTTTTTTTTTTTTAAAGCATCCTATTCTCACAAGTTTGTTTTCCAACCGTGTCATATGTATCTTAAATGGTGAGCTCAAGCTAATCACCTCAAGCTCAGATTCTAAAAAAACCTGACAATATAGCAGTTTTGAAATGGAGACCACACCGCTCACCTGCCCCCCAACATGGCTTGACACTAAACTGTGCCCGGTCATCGTTTCAGCACCCAAAAGAAGGGATGTGCGCCTTTGTTGGGCTTTTTTTCTACCCCAGTGATACACATTCTGCAACCACAAAATATTCCAACTCCAACTCCCTTTTTGAATAAGCAACTGTTATTCTGTTCTGTTCTTTTTATCATTTGCTTTATACACTGTTGGGAAACAAAAAAGCTACATAGTTTACTTACTCCTACAGTTAAATACTTTTAAAAAGTAAGAATAGGTTATTATTGAAATAAAGTGTTGCTTGTCATTATAGCATTCTGGAAGGCAGTGGGGAAAACAGGGTGTGTTAAGCTTTCCATTGTGTGCAGACTTTCCACCCCCCTCTGCCCCCATCAGGAAAATATGTCTGTCCCGTGATCTATTCAGTTCTTGACCTTTTGACTAGTATGCCAACAAAAGGCACCATTTATTAGTGATTAATTTACGTATCTTTGTCCATCAGTAACTGGATCAAGGCTGTCACAACTGGGCACCATCACCAATTACATTTTCCACGTGCCCCCAGGGTGTTTGCGCCATGGGCTCGGCTGGCCATGCAAACCTGGGTCCTGCCGGCTCCTCCCTAAGTGCACCTCTTTCTTGAGCAGGAGGAATTTATCAGGAATGTCCTCTGGAGGGAAGAAGCCCTCAAAGGCCCGCCAGACCCTCTCACTGGACCTCCTTCACGGTTCCGATCGGAATCCTGGGATGTTGTTCCTCACATGTACCTTCCTTACGGGTCTCCCTTGTCACACGCGCTATCTGTCTCTGTCCCTGCTGCACCTGTTTTGGACTGTGTTGCTTTGGCCCTCCCCTCTTTGGGACCTTCTTCCTTAGCATCTTTTCTTTACACCTGTAACACGCCTGACCGACCCTCCCCCCCCCCCCACACACACGTATACACACACACACACACGTATATACACACACACACACACACACACACACACAAGCTTCCTCCCCCTTCTCTCTTAATTTGACCCAAGACCTTCTCCTGTTGGAAAGCCCTCCACGTGGATGGATGCTACGTTGTCCTCCCTGGTGGGTGACCCCAACTGCACTGACTCTCTTCTCAGACCACCCTGTAAATCTTTAAAAAAAAAAAACAAAACAACCTATTTCATTTGTGTGTATTTGTCTCTCTCTCTATATTTTTAAGTTTACCTTTAGCTCAAAAACAACAGGGCAAGAACCCTTTTGGTCAAATGTCTTATCTCTTATTTGTCCTGTACAAGTATCATGTATGAATATTTTAGATGATCAGCTACTCTGTAAATCAAGCTTTGACTTCAATCCAGCTTTCCCCATCATAGCAGAAAGGCTTCCACCATGAGAAAGGAAAAGTCCACCTAATTGCAATGGCTTTGCATTGTAAGTTCATTGGTTATGAAAAACTGATACGCACTGTGGCTGTGTGACTCATAGTCTTTCTCTTTCTGAAAATTAGTAATATTTCTGCCTGCCTTCACCCCCCACCAGAAGAAACCAGTCAGGAGAGCCATGTCTTTTCTCTGTGCTACAGAAGACAGTGATATTTCTTTAACAAGCCTCTGGGAAAATCAAGCAAAAAACCTGCTTATCTATGCTGTGTGCGATTGTAATTGTTACCTTTATTACTGGTCTGAACCATTACTCCATCTTTTTTAAAATGTTCAAAACAACTGGGGAAAAAAACTTTGAAATACCGTTTTTCCCTCTATTATTTTCACATTCAAGCAAGATAAGCATATGGAGCTATATTGAAATCTGAATAAAGTAAACACTTTGATCTGGTAAAGTGCGCATTTTCAAGCTGCAGCTGCTCGCCCTGTAGCATCGCATGGCCTGAGCCTTCAGGCCGTTTATCCTGAGGCCTCCCGGGCCTCTCAGCCCACCCTGTGGCCCTTTCCTTTCATCGCAGGTCAGGTGGGGTAACGTCAGCAGAGGCACAGACGTGACTCGCTTACTGGGAGAATAAACGGTGTTGAAACCCTTAGAAGTCTGGGCGGGAAATGCAACTTACATGCATGTAATGACTATTATTCGAGAAAATTGTGGAATTTTTATATTCTGGATTGAAGTAGAGGGTCTCCCATTTTGGGCTGACCCCACGCACTTGGGTAACCTCACAGGTGGAGTGGAATCAGATACTTCTTATCCAAATGGTTTGAGACCGGGCTGTGTACGGTGAAGCACGTCAGACCCAGGTTCCCCCAACCAGGCCGTCGAAGGCCAAGCCTAGGAACCCCTCCCCTCAGAGTCTGAGAGGCAGCTGAGGGGTCACTCAAGGCTCTGGGAGACGAGGCCTCGGGAGAGGCTCTGGGAGAGGTGCCCCCCTGGGTGGACCGCCTGCCTGGACTTAGACTCTAAAACTATCAGTGGCACCAACCTCTATGAAGCCGTAACGATGACTGTCATCCAAGCATTCAGGGACGGGTCAGCAGCAGCCACGGCAGGAAAGGCTGTTTCCTCCTCCCCACCTGCATCCGGAGTGATGGGGGTGCCGTCAGAGGGCTGCACACCTGGGCTAGTGATACCTGGAGGAGAAGGAGCTCATCCCACGTACAGAAGCCACGGACATGGGCAGGGGCTAAGCCCCTCACTCCAAAGTATGTCCATTTGAAGTCACACAGAGCCAGCACCCTAACCTGATGATGGACGGTTCCCTCTAAATATGCCATCTTGGGATTCTGAAGAAGTCAAGGTCCAAGAGAACACTCTCGATGTAATTGCCAGATTTAAGAAAGAGATTCCCTGACTTGTGGACTGTTGTGTAACCATGATCACCTCACTTTCATTTACTCTCTGATTTCTTTAGTTTAGATGAATTTTCATCAGCTCCATTCTAGGACTTTGTATTTTTGTATATCTGTCACCAGTCCTAAAACTCTACAGGATCGTGTAAAAATGTTAATTGCTTGCGTCTCATGACAAGCATTCAGAGAAAAATGCCTAGACACGTGTGTAGGACTTTTTGGGGAAATGCAGTGAAATAACGGGCCTCTTTGTGTGTTTGCATGACCCAGTAAACTCCGGGGACGGCATCGACTACAGCCAGCAGAAGCGGGAGAACATCGGTGACCTGATCCAGGAGACGCTGGAGGCCTTCGAGCGCTCCGGAGGAGAAGATGCCTTCATCAACATCAAGTACATGGTCCCTACCTATGAGTCGTGCTTGCTAAATTAGCAGTGGGAACAGCTGGGATTCGAGGAAGGCTTCTCCTAGCCTTCTGATCATCTGTCTCTGCTGCTGTTAGTATCTCATTATCTGTGACTTCTACGGCTTACTTTTCTACAGCTGCTAAAATAGTGGCTCATGGGCCATTGGACTTGTAGCCCTATTGAGAGCAAGGCTTTCCAATACACAAATAGTGCCTGTTTCTTAGATTACAATAGTGTACTGTGCTTATTTGTTCTAGGAGAAGAATTGCTTCTTTATACAGTTAGGAAAGAAGCAGGAGTCCGAGTTAAACCTTCAGCTGTATAGACAATAAAACTGCAATTTTCATACGCAATTCAGCAGTTGTGTCTGCCTGCCCTGAGGGTGGTGTCAAAGGTTGGAAGGGAAGCGTTGGTGCTGACTGCTTAACAGGTGTTGGTCGTGGACGACAAGCACCCGTTCAGCAGCAGCTGTGCAGAACAGTGTGCTTTGACAGCCAACTAAACTGTGGAATCGATATTCCCATTACAGCAGGACAGTTTTGCCACCCGTTATGAACCTCAGCTGTAAAAATAATTGATGCTTCTAGCCCACTGGTGATCTGGGTTTGCAGGGGCTTTCCAGTTTATATTGGGAGGGGACAGGGAGGGAGGGAGGGGGAAGGTTAGGTGTGAAATGCAACATGGCAAACGTGATTGTTTTTAAAAAAGCTAGTTTGCATCTTTGTCCCTCTGTATTATGACATCCTGCATCTCAGGACCCCGGTGTTACTGACAAAATGCTACCCAGCAGTTTGTTGAGGGCTTTCAATCATTTTTGAAAATGACTTATAAGCACCTTAATGATCGCCCCTTGAAACAAATCATATTCTTTTCTTGGCAATTCTCCTCTCCTTGGCCCCCTCCCACGGGCGTGCTGGATGGGTTCTCATTGCACCTCTGGGTGGGTCTGATGGCACTGTTTTGGAATTTTATTGAAACCAAAAGAAAAAAGACAAAAGACATGCACTTTTTCATTCAACTGGGAAAGAAAAAAGGTGTCCGAAGAGAAGAGCAAGTGTAAGGTGCCAGCCCTGACAAGGGCCCTGCAGGCGTGTGGGGCGGTGAGCTCGGGGCATTTGAAAATCAGCCCCGAAATCTTCAGAACGATGGACCCCTGGCTCTGCACACCTGAGAAATGCTGTAACTGCCCAGAAATGCATAGCCTCAAGTGTCTCATTCTGTAGCAAAGTGCAGCTTCTGCACAAAAGTGAAGAAATGAAATGTGTTCCCCTGGGAAACGGACCCTTTGCCTCGAGATTGTTGTCACTAATTATTTAAGACACAAGTTTCCAAAGGCAAACACCGAGTTTGAAAACTGGTTCATTATTCATCTTCCCTGATGACGGGCTCAGCATATGAAACCTAGCAACCAGGAGCTACCTCCTAGTTTCCGGAAGCAGTTTTTAGGATAAACGGAGATGCGTAACCGGGTAAGAAAAATTGGCTTTCGTGTATAATACTTTGAAAAGACAGAGCTAGAAGCAGACATGGACAGGTTAAGACAGGTTTTTTTCTCCAAACTCTGATGTTCAATTGTACCCATCAGCTGCCGTCCTGGCATCAGTGATGTGTTCGAAGTGACCCCGAAGTCCATGATACTATTTGTTAGAAAGACACTGGCTGTTAGTGCCTTTGAATGTTCCTACCAGAATTTCCTCCACTGCTCTGTTGGGACTCAGAAGCAAGCCTGGCCTCTTACTTTCTGTCCTGCTTGTGAAAATCATCTGGTGTAGTAACAAGGAGACCCACCTGCCACTGAGCCAAGAGCCCTAACTCTGGCGTGGAATTAAAACATTGGGGTTCCTTTCCCGGCCCTGTCACTTATCAGCTGTCCTGCCTTTGGGCAAGTTATTTAACCTCTCTGAGCCTCTGGTTTCCTCAGCTGTAAAGTGGAGATTCTAACCTGTAGGAATATTCTAAGGACTAGAGGTGATTTTTGTGAAGTACCTAGCATAGTTTCTTATATCTGTTGGCCTTTTATTTCAAAGAAACAACGTTTGAATAATGACTAACTTCTACCCCAGCAAAGCAATATATATGTGGAAGGTCCTCAGACAATATGGGGCTTCCTACCTGGCAATGGTGAGTTCTTCGTAATAAGAAAATAATTTTGCCGAAAACCGAAATAACTATAAAGATCGCACAATGTTCTCTGGAGATTTTTTTTTAATGCATTGTCTTTTTAGTATAGAAATGGGAGTGACTGCTTTTTCTGACTGTCACCTCTGCCCCATGTTTAACCAAAGGAGGTGATTTCCCTGTTCCTAGGGACACACAGAAAACAGAGAAAAAGTCACCCGGGAGCAGGAGAGTGGATGGTGGTGAAGGGGTAGAGGGTCCCAGCTACCCCGGGAAGTGTTCCCTCCCCTCCGTGGCCGGCACAGGTCAGCGGGTGGGCGAAGGCATCTCATACAACGCGAGCTGGTGGCAGAGCTCAGAGCTCGGGAAATCCCTGAGCAAATGCCCTCGATGGTGGAAAGTCATCACCAGACTGCAAAACAGAGGGATCACGGAAAAAGCCAATCAGGAAAAGGAAATCAAACACAGCCGAAGAAGAAGTGTTCATGAATGAAGAGATTGAGGAGGCGTATAATGGGAACTTCAGAAGTGTGCAAAAATGTAAAAGGCTGTGAAAAGTAGGAAGCTGAAAGCCCCCAGCAGCTTCTCAAGGGGGGAGACAGTCTATCTGTTGAAGAAAAACAATTGCCTAGAACACTGTGCCTCCTGAGGATTCAGGAGACGGTGAGCTGAACGAGGAAGCTGAAGGTGAAATGTGCGAGGTAGGATGCGCCTCTCGGAAGAAGTTAGTCCACGGGGCCCGCTGACACCTTCCAAAGGGAGGTTTTCTCGAGAGGCTGGCAGGATAATCAGGCTGCCCCCTGAGAGCTCTCGCCCTCCCCAGCTTATTGTCTGGCCCATCGGAAATAAGCACAAGTTAAAGCATGGTGAACATGAGAGCGTCCCTTTGGTTTACAATGTAGAGGGCAGATGGCTCTGAGGTCACTTACGGCAGGTCCCGAGGGTAACCTGGCCAAGCAGGAGGGACTAGCGTCCAAGAGAGCCTCTCACGAACATTGGAATGTGACTGTGGGAGATCGAAAACCAAGGTACCTTACAAAGTAACAGGTAAACACAGATTTGAGCAGATGCTGCAAAGTTTAGGTAATACCCAGCAGATGTAGAGGAAACAAAGTATTGAGTTCCAGCTACAAATAAGAGCTAAATATTGCATCGTCATGATAGGTGAGAACATGTGATCTCTCTCTTGATTTGAACTAATAAAGCTATTATGCCAACAAACAGGTTAAGAAAATGTGACATAGTAAAGACTTTGGAATTGTAAGTTGTAAGACAGTAAATAAACTGAATTGCATTTTTAAAAAGGTCTTCTCCTTTCCCAGTTTAACCAAGGAGGTGAAATACTTGTATACTGAAAACTACAAGACATTAATAAAAGACATTGAGGAAGACACAAAAATATTGGGAAAGATATTTCATGTTCATGGATTGGAAGAACCAATATTGTTAAAATACCCACACTACTCAAAGCAATCGACAGATTCAGTGCAATCCCTATCAAAATTCCAGTGGCATTTTTCATAGAAATAGGACAAATAATCCTAAAATTTGTATGGAACCGCAAACGACCCCAAATAGCCAAAGCAATCTTGAGAAAGAAGAACAAAGCTGGAGGCATCATGCTCCCTGATTTCAGACTATATTGCAAAGCTATAGTAATTAAAATAGTTGCTTGGCAGAAAAAACAGACACAGAGATCAGCGGAAGAGAATAGAGAGCCCAGAAATAAACCCACACATAAGTTATATATATATATATATATATATATATATATATATATATATATATATATATATATATACTCGTACATATACACAAATATAAATGTGTGTGTGTGTATATATATATATATATATATATACACACACACACACACACACACACAAAATTCAGCCGTAAGAAATAATGAAATCCTGCCATTTGTGACAACATGCATGGACCTCAGGGACACTGTGCTCAGTGAAATAAGTCAGACAGAGAAAGACAAATACCACATGATCTCTCTTGCACGTGGAATCTAAAAACCAAAAAAACAAACAAACAACAAAAAAACCAAGCTCATAGATACAAAGAGCCAGAGTTGGGGGGTGGGGTGGGAGAAATGGGTAAAGGGGGTCAAAAGGTAAAAAGAAAAAGAAAAGGTCAACTATCACTACTATCACCACACTGCTACACCACCACCATCACTAAACCCTGCCAGCACCACTACGGAGGCTTTTGGGGCTGGTTTAATATCTACAATAACAATTACGAGATTTTTAAAACTACATTGTTTTACTAGCATGAAAATAGGAATGGCCTGCTTTTTCTAACTGTCATCTCTACCCTGGGTTTGTCTTTACTTCTCCCAAATAATTTCTGATTAACTAAAAGAGAAAGGAGAATCTTCCCAGGTTTCGGAACTCTGAGTGAGACATTGGCTTCTTTCACCTGCTACATTTTTACCTTGAAACTCCCTTCCTAAGGTATCCAAGGGAACGCAACGATGCCAAGTGGGAAACATCAAGCACTGGTGTAGGAAGCAAGGGTTTTTGTCTGTCTGTCTGTCTGTTTATGACTGCGTTCAATTTCTTGAAGACACCGTCCAGGGGGCGAGTTAGCCCAGGGAAGAAATAGAGGGGCTCTGGATGTGAGGGTGGATCCCAGGAGGGTCTGGGTCGGAGCACTGAACCTGTTACTCAAGAGCTTTAGGGTCCAGAGCCGGTCACGTAAACTCAGCTTCCTCCCTGGAACAGTCCCTGCTTCCCAGGGTGGCTGCAAGGACCGCGTGACGGATGTTGGGGGACACAGCAGCTGGAGCGCAGGAGTGGGAAGCTGGCAGAACTGGGGCGAAGTCTCCTTCCACTGAGCGGCGGCCTTGTGACCTCGGGCAAGTTATCAAAACTCTCTCGGCCTCAAATCCCGCATCGCAAAACGGTCTCAGGAATGTCGGCCTTGCAGGTTTGCTGCAAGCATCACAGGACAAATGCCTGTGAGGAGAGGGCTCAGCAGGGAGCCTCGCGGGACAAATGGGAGCCTGGGAGGAGTCCCCTGGGAGAACAGCTAGCCTGGCGCCTGGAGCGGGGCAAGTGCTTGATCCACGCGGGCTGCAGGGGAGGCCCAGTCCTGTGGGTCTTGCTTATCCCACTGGACCTGATGAGAAAGATAGCAGAGTTCTCACAAGCCCAACTGCCCCCCTGGAAGTCGCCTGGGTGGGCACACCCTCATCTTCGAGAGAGGCCTCTCCCCCCAGCCCCCCGGTACTGCAAGAGCAGCACATAATTTTTATGGCCGAACTACATCTGGAAACATCAGACAGAATACAAAGTTCGAAAGTTCTGTGAAAAGGTTGCATGCTTGGAGAATATGATCTTCCAACCTGAAGCTTTTTTACACAAACAAAACTTAAGTCCTTTCAGGGTTTACTTACATGCGATCTAGAAGCGAGAGACGTTTGGTACAGGTGGGGGGACATCTAGAACAGTCATTTAGAGAGGCTGAAACGAAGTAATTATTTTTCAAGACACACCGCGTCTCTTACTTGTTTGGGCTCTTCTGAGATGTTCATGACTAGCCGTTTGTAAGCAGAGGCTGGGAAGCTTGAAGACTGATTTTAAAGAAGTAATATACCTGGGAAAATATTCCGTGAACATTTTTCTAATCATAGATTTCTACTCTCTGATGGGATTTTAAATGGAGTCAGAAAACCTCAAATGCTTTTTAAACAATTCTACCCACGAAGGCTTCCCTTTTCTAGAAATGTACCAGTTGACCAAAATATTTCCGAAGTGGGACCCTTCCAGATCTAAACTAAAAATGACCAAGCTCCCAGTCACACCAGGACAATCCGTGTCTCCGATTTGAATATTCAGGGCCCGGAAGGCTGTCGGCCCTCACACGGCCTGCAGGCCAGCAGTGCCCCAGCCGGGCAGAGCCACTCAGGCGGTGACCGACCCCGGGCCACTCCTTCCCCGCTTGGTCTCCTTCGGGCCCTGCGGGAAACTCACACACCACCGTCCTCTTTATAAGACCCAGGAAGAAGGGCTTTCCCAAGCTCCACCAACCTCATTTCCTTTAAAATAAGATATTGGAAGTGAATTAAACGTTCTGGTTACTCTGTGCACTGGACTTAGCATCTCTGCTCTGATAATGAGCGGAGAGGGAAAGGCCATTTTGAAATGGGCACTGCCACCCACTCTACTAGGATTATTTGTAATCAGGGCGTTTTAGTGCCAAAGAAACTCTGTGTCCTCTCTGCTCTGCAGTGAGAAAAAAGAAAATAACAGCACTTAGCTTAATCAAGAACACTTTCCAGCAGGAAAATATGTATTGGTGTTGAATCTGATTCTAAAAATATCTCCAATCGTCTTTGTCTCTTTTGCCATCTTCAGAGTGTGAGTGCGTCGAAGCTGGATGGAGATCCAAAACACAAGTGGGCCTTTGTTTCTGGGAAACCCTAACTAGCAATACTTTGCGCTGACGACAACATTAAAGGGGAACGTAGGAGCCGTAAGGGCCATAGCACGGCTCGGCGTGGTCTCCTCAGGAAGGAATGAGTCTATTACTTTTGCTCACACAGTGCTGTCCAAGTTTAGATCTCACCACTGGTGTAGTTTGCTTCTTCCGACGCATTCTTTGGCAATTAGCCGATTCTCCCGTCACTGGTTACGGATGTAGACAGACGTGTGGTGGAAGGGGCGCTTTGCCCATTGGTTCACTAGCATTTCTCTGTTTCAGGAGTTGATCTTTGCCTCCCCCGGTGGGAATATTTTTAAGGTCCTTGGATACTTTATTTGTTTTTACTTTGCCAAATTTCTGTAAGTTTCAATCTGGGTAAAAGGATGTGTTCTCTTCCTGTGCTTGATAAGCCTAAAAATTTATTACTTCAGTTTCTTTTTTATTTAGAAAGTATTGAGAACTATCCCCTAGTCTTGCCTTCAGAACCTGTTGCAAGCTCTGCGCCCTCCACTCAGGTAAACGTGTGCTGCCCACAGCGTTTTGACGGCTATTTCAGGGCAACTTCAGATGTTCTGATCCCCATCGATGCACCAGGGACACTGGCTTAGGCACTGCTACGTTCGAAGGTAAACCCAGCTCCACCCACTAAGAAATGGCAGCGCCCCCATTAAGAGAAGGAGAAGAGGGTGTGTGCTCTGTGCCCGCCGAGCGACAGTGGCCCTGGGGAGACTGGGGCTAGTTCCTGTCAAGGGTGGGAGGCCTGTAGATGCCAGACCCTCGCTCCTCGTCATCTCCTTCCTCTCTTCCTAACCTGTGACCATAGGAGGGCCCCGGGCTCGGGCCTCCGTCTTCTCCAGCCCCAGGGCTTCGGCTGCCATCTGTACACCCCGATTCTCCAATTTAGTCTCTACTTCCCTAAATTCCCTCGGAGCATTCCACTCGGATGTCTAGAGGCTTCTGAAACCAAACGTGTGAAAGCAACCCCGGATTCCCTGCCCTCTCCAGTCTGCCTCTTCCCGGCCCCGCTGCGTGCTCCAGCTCAGCTGGCAGGAACTCACTTCACCCCTTCCTCAGCTCGAACCCCAGAGTCGTTCCTGACTGCTCGACCCCACGTCCCAGCCCTTACAAATCCTGTCTGCGAGAGAGCCCCCGAGTCTGACCACGGCCTGACCCCTCCTCCCGCCCCAGTCCAAGCTGCCCTCATGCCCGGCTGAGACCCCTCCCCAGGGGACATGCTGCCTGGAGCCAGCGCCCTTCAGGCACAAATGCCGTCAGACCACTGAGCTGCTCCCAACCCTACGACTTCCTGCCTCCCCTGCTGAGGGCAATTTAGTGCCAAATCCCACTGTGGCCGTGTGCTGCGAGCACCTCATGGCCTCTGGCTCCCCTGACTTGTCTCCTCCACTCCCTCCCTTCCTCCCCACGTTCCAGAACCCCTGCATCAGCCCTACTGACCTCAACCATGGCTCACAAATGGTCAAGAACATTCTGGCCCCAGAGCTTGGCAGGCACGTCCCCTCAGCCTGACATGCCTTCCCAAGTACCCACTTCCCAGGTACTAAACACCTTCCTGACTCCATCCCAGTCCCTGCCAACACTGCTTCCTCAGAAAGCCCAGATCAACCCTGTCTCATGCTCTCTAGCCCCTCCTTTTCTTTACTTGCCTCCAAACACTCCGAGTATCTGACACCATGGTACATGTCTGCTTGCCTGCCTGTGCAACGTGGTCTCCGTGAGAAGAGGGCGTTTGCTCTGTCACCCCCGTGTCCCCCGTGCCGGGGGGCCTGCCTGGTGCAGGGGCAGCACCCAGTGACCGCTGGTGGGATCAGTGAGCCGAGTGGCCTTCTAAAGCTGGCCGCTCCACGGTCCTGCCAGCCCATCGGAGACGTGGGCCTCCTCCCACCCCACCCCCCTCCGCCCCCCGGCAGACAGGACACTGAACTCCTCAGGTGTCAGCCACGCTGCACCTGGGGAAGAAGAATCTTAGCAATCCAGTGTAAGACCCACTGCAGACGCTCGGACTCTGGAAAATGCAAGAAGACTCTGCTGTCGTGGGGAGAGGCATTCATTCTTCTGTTTAAACCAAGTCAGAGGAAAGTATTTTAAATATCCTCCAAAGCTCCCGGAAACACAGGGCCCATCCGGCTGTTCGAAGACAGACAAATGGCCTCAGTGTGGGCTGTGGCGTCAGCACCGCTCGGGCTCCACGGCGGCCTCGTCGAGGGCTCCCCGGCTCCTCCTCCCTCGCCTCCCACTGGGTCCCCCCAGGGGAGCCATGCGGGTCACTGCCAAACGCCCCAGTCACACGGATGTTCCCTCCAGGGGGCACTGAGCACAGACAGACCCAGACGTCTGTCTAAATCTATGTCCGCCACGAGGCTAAATAGAAGCAGCCCAGGTGTCCCGAGCCCGCTGACCCCAGAGTCACCCACCACAGCCTAGCACGGCGGATCTCAAAGCGGGGCCCCCGGCCCAGCTTCAGCGGCTTCACCTGGGGGCTGGAGAGGAATTCACATCCTCAGGCCCCTGCGCAGACCTGCTGAACCGAAGCTCCAGGGTGGCGCCCAGCTTGTGTGTTTGAACAAGTCCTGCAGGGGACCCGAGGTTTGGGAACCAGTGTTCCAAACCGAGGTTTCTGCTGGAACTTTGATTCCCGCCCTTCCGAAGGCTAAGCTGAAAGTCTGGTCCATGAACGGGGTTTCCATGGCCCTGCTTTCAAGCCCGGCCACTCTTGCTATTTTACACGGAGCAATAGGGCTCTTCAGGGAAATTAACTTAATGTAACCTTTAAGAGTAATAGGAAAGCTTCGACTTCCCTAGTCAGGAAGATAACTAAATCGTCCTCAGTCTAGAGAATGAGTAATAGGTGTACCTTAGAAAAATATGGCTTAAATCAATCAGTAAAAAGCCCATAGCAAAAACCTATCATTTTGCTTCAAGTATCATCAGGCAAAAAAATAAAAAATAAAAGCTTACAAGTCTCACTGTTCAAAAAAGCATTTCCAAATATTCAATGTAGTGTCATCTCTATACTTGAAACTTTAAAAAATGGAATCATTTATACTAATACAGAAAAGGAGCCTTCTAATGAACTGCTCAAAATTCAAAGAATTAGGATCAGCTGTTATAAAACAGCACACGTATAACTTTCTTTACCAGGCGCCCTTACTGAAGTAAGATATCTGAATTAACATTGTCTCCATTGCCCCAGGTTTAAGTCTCTGTGGGCTGGTGACAGCCACCTACAACTAAAACTATGTCCACATACAGTATGGCCCACGTGTGTCACTTGATTCAATTAACTGCACACTAGGAGCATTCTAGAACCAGAGCTTTAAATGGCCTTTTTGTCTCCTCCCTCATCCATCTGGGCAGTGAACTTTACATTAAAATGCAGCAAGAAAAATGTCCCTTAAAGAACTTTATTGACAAAAAGGTAAATTTTTAATAACTCTTCAGTAGACTCCACTCAAGACGGGGAAACATGTCATGTGAGTAGGATTTTTTACAGTCCTCATAGGAATTCTCCATATTAAAAGAATGTTTTCAGTTTAGAAAGAACCCGACTGCAAAACATTCCTGAACGGTGACAATCTCTGCCTTAACTGTATTATATTTGGTGGATCTTTGTTTGCTGAGCGGGGAGTAAACCACATCCTGCTGAAGCGATTTTCCCCTTCATTCAGAGCACAACAAAAATGACCCAAACACTGAAATTGATCAAGAGGTTTTATTGGGAGGGCACAGAGTCTCGTGGGCTGGCTGGAATAGCTAATAACGTCACCACCAAGCAAAGGCCACATAGCTGACAAATACCACAGCGTCTCACAAGAGGTCAGAGTCCCAGCTGAATAAAACCTTTCTCTGGGAAATCTATCAGAATCTACAAAGCGGTTACAAGGCAGAGAGGGCCTCCATCTCAGCAGCGAGAGGGGCCCCCGTAAGGCTCTCCCTACCTCGAGGGGGTGTCGTGGGCCTGTGAAAACGGGGGAATTACACGCCCCGCTCTCACGAAAGATCAAATATTGCACTTTTTCCAAAAAGGAGGTAAAATCTGAATCCCAACAAGCAGGACAGGATCTCAGGGGTTCTGCGATACCTCTAGGCTATGGTTAAAAAAGGAAGGTGTCATGTGCGGATGTACAATCATTCTAGACTGGCTTGAAAAGAAAGAGATCTAATTCCAACCTAACAGGTAAAACTAAGTCCAGGGAGGGGGTGTGGGGTGGGAGAGGGTGAGACATGGTGAGTTTGGATTCGACTGGGATTCAGGTCAAGGCCAAGGTTTAATTTGCAGGTCCACCACCTCCCTCTAGATGGTGTTGACCTTCCAATACAATCTTCTGAGCCTCAGTTTCCCCACTTGAAAGACTGCTTCAGAGGGCGCTAGGAGGATTAAATGAGGTATCTTGTGACAGTCCCTTAAAACTGTGCCTGAGACTTAATCTTTCAACAGAAGACTTCCAGAACATATGAGGATAAATATATAAATATAGAACAAATAATGTGAGTACAAATCTATGCACTGAAATCCCAGACACACTCATCTCAGAGTAAGTGTCCTCTCAGAGCATGACGATCAGCCGTGTGTTCCTGGGACATCGTGTCGTTTTCGACGTTTTTTTGGGAATCACATCCCTGACCACAGAGGACGCCACTCAGGGAGAAGCCAGTTTGCTTCTGGCTGAAAAGACGGAGGCGTAAAACTCATTTCCCCCCATGTTTCACACCTGTGAAGTGATTTTTGGTGTTACTGCAGGATTCCAGGAAGCATTTATCTCCAGCCACAGTGAACGTGGACTCTAGGGCACTAAAGCATTTCCTCGGCATCTTATTAGTGAAAATGTCAGCTCTGCTCGGCTCACCCCGCAAAGACGCGTGGCCTCCTTTTCCGCACGCACACGCACGCCTCCCCACCCTCCCCCCTGCCACGTCACGTCGGTGTCTCCACGTCCTGAAGTCACACGCTTCTCCAGGGAACTTCCAGCCCCTCTGGTCTTCGAGACCCGATGGACAGTCAGTGGCCGGCCCAGCGCTTTGCAATTTCCCGAGGACCACAGACGTCAGGCAGGGCCGGGGGTGGCTGGACTTCATCACAGAGGAGATTGACTCTGTGTGTTTGGAGCTCCGTGTGAGAGCTGTAACCTTCCTTCAGAGCCACACGCTTGATGCTCCTGCCTTACTCAAGCGTTCCGGGAGCGTCGTCTGTCCTTGGATGAAGGCGCCGGGAGGTTCCTTCACTTTCCTCCCGCCAGACGCAGGACGGGGCCCACAGCCCAGCCTGACGTCCCCGCCCCCTCCTCCGGAAGGGAGAGTTCCAGGTGTGGTGGACTCCCCCGCACACGCGCGCGCACACACACACACACACACACACACACACACACACCTGGCCCCTTCGCGGGGAGAGGCACTGGCGGCCGGGCTTCCACGTGGCCACGGCCATGACGGCTCTCCATCCCTCCCGGCTCCCTGCACCTCGGCGCCCTCCCGTGTCCGCTGTGGCTGGGTTTGTGCCCCTGCTGCTCCCGGCGCCTCGCCCGGTTCAGGGGGGAGGGGGAGGAGCCATGGGTGACGTCAGATGTGGGGCGGGGCAAGGCGACTGGAGGACCAGGCGAGGCGGGGTCACCGAGCAGCGCATGGCCTGCAGAGGTTGCAGCTAAGCCACGGCCAGCCTGTCCTGGGTGCTGCCTCTTCTCACAGATGAGAAAACGCATTCGGAGAAGTTAGTTGGTCCAAGTCACGCAGCCGCTAACTGCGAAGCCCAGAGAGGGGCCCCAGGCTGTGTGACCCCAGTGGCCCGTTCCTTCCCCAAACACGCCACCTGAGCACAGCTGAGGGGAGCGTGTGGGGAGGCCAGGCCTGCTCTGCACAGCTGGTGCCAGAGAACAAGATCCGGCCCTCCAGCCGAAGGTTTGGGTCAACACCCATGGTCCCTGTGTATTTAAACCTGACTCAGAGCTGACTCTGCCTCAGGAGCTAGGAACTTCCTTCCTCTTTGGAACCTTTGAGAATAGCCAAGATTTGGAAGCAACCTAAGTGTCCATGGATCAATGAATGGATAAAGAAGATGTGGTTTATACACACAATGGAATATTACTCAGCTATCAAAAAGAATGAAACCTTATCATTTGTGGCAACGTGGATGGACCTTGAGGGTATTACACTAAGTGAAAAAAAAATCAGACAGAGAAAAACAAGTACCACATGATTTCACGTATATGTGGAATCTAAAAAAGAAAACAAACAAACAAAACAAAACAGAAAGACTCGCAGATACAGAGTACAACCAGGTGGTCGCCAGAGGGAGGAGGTGAGGGGACAGACAAAATAGGTGACGGCGATTTAGATGTACAAACTTCCAGCTATAAAATAAATGTCACCCAGATGTAAAGTACGGCATAGGGAATAGAGTCAATAATATTGTAACAACTTGGTATGGTGATGGATGGTAAGTGGTCTTATTGTGGTGACCATTTCACAATGTATAAGAATATCAAATCACTATGTCGTATGCCTGAAGCTAATATACTGTTGTGTGCTGATTACAACGCAATTAAAGTGAAAAAAAGGAAGGGTCAGTGACTATAAGGGCCGGTCCAGAGGGGGTTCCCACACTGGGCCGGAAGTTGGCCCACAGAAACCCCCAAGTCCCTGGCAACCCTAGCATTCTATGAGTCCATACAATACAATCACATCCTTCGAGAAGCTGGGAAAACTGTAAAGAGCGGTTTATCCGAAGGTCAAAGCACAGAGGTGGAAGGACGTCTCCACGGCCCCGATGCTGGCATTTTGCATCAGGTCCTAGCACCGTCCCCCCCTGTTCCCAGATGCCAGTCTCTCCAGGACCCCCTGTGGGGCTCAGGCCAGGACCCACCCCTAACTGGTTCAGAAACTTCCCTCTGTTCCCATCTCTGTGTCTTTCCCCTTCCAGGTGGCACACGGGCCTGCTCTGAGCCCGGATCCAGGAGGCCAGAGTTTCAGATTGGTCTCCGCCACGACAGCCGAGAACTCTCAGCCACGAAACTGAAGCCCCCTGCACCCCAGTTTCCTCTTCTGTGAAGTGAGGTCATAGGGCTTGATATTGACCTTAAAGTTCCTTCCAGGGCTTCCCTGGTGGCGCAGTGGTTGAGAGTCTGCCTGCCAATGCAGGGGACACGGGTTCGAGCCCTGGTCTGGGAAGATCCCACATGCCGCGGAGCAACTAGGCCCGTGAGCCACAACTGCTGAGCCTGCGCGTCTGGAGCCTGTGCTCCGCAACAAGAGAGGCCGCGACAGAGAGAGGCCCGCGCACCGCGATGAAGAGTGGCCCCCGCTCGCCGCAACTGGAGAAAGCCCTCGCACAGAAACGAAGACCCAACACAGCCAAAAATAATAAATAAATAAATAAATAAATTTATTAAAAAAAAAAAAAAAAAAAGTTCCTTCCAAATGCCAGACTCTGGGATTTTAACCCCTGATAACGGGCTAGTGAATAACGTGCCACAAGCATCTCCCCACGGCCCAGTGCGCCCCATCTGGGCCACTCTACAAGGGTGGGGGGGGAGCTTGTCCCCCAGTGATGCCGCGGTCCCTGCCCCCCTCCCTCAAGCTCTGCTCGGGGAGGAAATGGGACTCGGCCCAAGGTTGTGTGCCGGGGCCTGGGAACGCACCGCCGCACAGCGCGCCGAGGCCGACGCATCCCTGCCAGCCCCCGGCCTCTCAGCCCTGGCAGCGCTGCCAAGGCTGCTTTCACTGCGGCCGAAAGGGGCCAGGGCTCCGACACTTTCTCACAGTGTCTCTCTGCTGGAGGGGAGCTTGCCATGGCAGGAGCGCAAAGGGGCTTTGTCTCTGCCGGAGCCCCGCTTTCTTATCCCTCAGCCTTCCTCCTCGCCCCTCTAATCCTTTTTGGCCCGAGGCGGGCATACCCCAGGGCAGTACCCATCCTCAGCCATCTCTCGGGGTGGACCCCCGCCAGGCCTGTCCACCCAGTGGCCTTCCATCCTCCTCGTTGTGGTCCCTGGATTTTCTGACCTATTTTCTCTCATAAATCTTAGAAGATTGGAACTCCTGCTTTTGGGGGGCAGTTTCTAGCTCAGGTGAGTTGGGATGACAGCACCTTGTTCTAAGGGACAAGGAGAACAGCCTGATCCCATCACGGGAAAGGGGAGCATATTTTTATAATGTGGATCCCCACCATTTAAGACAAGGCTTTGTTGCAGGAGAAATCTGTGGATTATAAATTCTTATTTTCATGGTATCCGTCCATTCATTGATCATTTGCTTTTCACCAGATGTGTTTTAAACCTGAACTTAGAGGTAAAGTGGAGTCTCCAGAGGATGGAGGGTCTTTGGTCTCCCTTTTCTCACGACCCTCAAGGAGCTTCTCTCTGGAGGCAAGAGCAGACAGCTCAGGGCTGCAGCAACTGTCAGTTCCTTCCCCTCCCTTCCCCCGACCCCTTTCCCATCCCAGCTTCTTTTTCTCTTTTTTTTCCCTCCTTTTCCTTCCCTGTGGCCTAGTCTAAGGTCTTCCAGTGACATTCCTGGGTGGCTCAGTAAAGTCCTCCCACAATGAGTCACTGTAAATGAAGGGGCAGTGGCAGCACCTGCAGAAGGATGAGAATGAGATTGGTTTGCGTCTCCATCACCAGCTGGGCAGGGAGGACACGGGCCCTGCTATGCTGGACCAGGGCACGAGCTCCTGGTGGTTCCCCGGGGGCTCTGAGCAGTTCTCTGGCTCCAAGGAACCTCTGCCGAGGAGGGTAACAAATGGTGCTCTCCACTTAAAGAACAAGATTCTACCTGAAACTCAAAGAAAGCTCTTTGGCACCATGATCCTCCGATGGGCAAAAATCCAAGCCTAGAGGCTGCATGTCATTTCCTTCCTCTTCTCAGCTGCAATCTCTGTACTTTCATTCCCTTCGTCAACACACCCCATAAGGTGAACCCTTTAGGGCAAAGGGGTCTTCTCTGTCCTTTTCTCATCTCCAACCCTGCCTCCCCGGATGTGTCAGAAGCCTCTTCAAGAACACCATACACACAGCGCTGGTCAGCCAGCCAACCTCCAATACCTGCTAATGACGGACTCACCAGAGACCCAGAGAATGGGAGTTAGGAGTAATCAGCTAAAAGCACATGACTTTGCTTCTTCTCAAAGATCACTTCCCATCCACCTTTCTTTGACAATCTCCACTGAAGGATGAGCAAGAAATTCAATTCAGGCAGTGAATGCCTGTTTGAATAAGTGTAACAAGTTATAGTGCTTATTAAGGAAGAGAAATAAATATTAATGTTTAAAAGACTTACAGTCAAAAAAGAGTACATACGAACGGCCGATAAGCAGGCAAAAAAAAAGTTCTCATTATCATAAATCACTGAGGAGACACAAATTAGATCCACATCGAGATACCACCACATAGCCACCAGAATGGCAAAAAATAAAGAGGCAGCTGATGACCCCAGAATGCCCTTCCACTACCGAGATGGGGGTAAATGCTACAACCACTTGAACTATGACCCATTGATTTCACTCCTGGATATTTACCCAAGAGAAATGAAAACACATGTGCACACAATTACTTGTACATGAATGTTCATGGAGCTTTATTTATAATAACAGAGAACTGGAAACATCCACAGGAGAACGAATGAACACACTGCAGCATGTGCAACACAGCACTGCTCAGGAGGAGGGAGGGGAGGGCTGACACCTGCACCGCTGCGGATGAAGCCAACGCCGTGCTGACCAGAACACGCTGTCAATTCCATGTACATGAAGGTCTAGAACAGGCAAAATAATCTACAGTGGGAAAAGCTGAAACAGTGGTTACCTGTGCCTGGGCCAGGATTAACTGGGAAGGGGCACACGGGAACTTTATGGGCGATGGGAATGCTCTATATCTCGACAGAGGTTTGGGTTACACAAGTGTACGAGATTTGTCAAAAGATGAGCAAATACACACATAAAATCTGTGTTTCACTGTAAATTGCTTCTCTTTAAAAAACAAAAATAAAAACACTGTAAAATGCTGGAGAGAAAGGGCTAAGGTCCTTCCTGGAAACGGTCTCGGGGGGGGAGACGGGGATCCAGCCAGGCCCCACCTCACCACGGTGTGGGGTGCGGACCATCACGAGGTCCAGGTCTGGTGGGGAAGCACACCCCCATCACCCCACGTTAGTGGGCTCAGTGTCGGAATCCAAGGGCAGGACTTCTTAGAACTGGAAGTCTTGAGACTGGTGAGGTTCCCCAAAGGGCAGCGATGAGGGTGGCTCAGCGGGCCCTGCCACACTTCCTCTCCCAGTGCCAGCTGCCACCAGAAAGGGAGGGCTCCTGTCTCAACGATCAGAAACTTTCAAGTTGCAAAAACCTCACTGTTGCAAGGAGCACTCAAGGTCATAAGGTGTCACCTCCCACCCAAGGCAGGAACCCCCAGGCACCATCCCCATGCCTGGCAAGGCCTGACCTGGGTCGGCCATACGTTCTGCGTCTTCTGATGGAAGGCACTTAGAAGTGCCTGTAATGCTTTCCATCCAAACATGCTTGGCTTGAGTCCATCAGAGGTCTAACAGCCCCAGTTTATAAGCAACAGGAGACAGAGGAACGAGCTAAGCAACGTCACAAGGAAGCAACCGAACAAATCCAGGAGGCGAGGTATTATGCAGCATAATTGGCCCCAAATAAGTTGACGTCATAAAAAAGGGACAGTTATGGATTAAAGAGACTTAAGGAACATAACAACCAGTGAAAACAAACTGCAATGGATTGGTTATTGGTTTGAACAAAATTACTGTTCACAATTTGAACACAGACTAGGTATTAGATGAGAAGAAATTCAGTGAACTAGAAAGGAAGAGATCATTGACTAAAGATACAGAACAGTATATTCATTTTGTCTAACTTTAAGATTTTTTTTCAGAAGGATATACTCTAAGATATTCACAGCAGTGATCTCTGAGTGGTTGAAATGTGACGGTTTTACTTCTTTCTTTTTATCTCTATTTTCTAAATTTCCACAATGCGTATGTACCACATCAGTTGTAGGTTGAATTGTGTTCCCCCCAAAATTCATAAGCTGAAGTCCTGGCCTTCGGTATCTCAGAACGTGACCTTACTGGGAAATAGGGTAGCTGCCGATGTAATCAGTTAAGTTAGGATGAGGTTATGCTGGAGCAGGAAATCACAGGTGTCCTCATAAAAGTGGGAAACTTGGACGCAGAGACACACACACACACACACACACAGGGAGAATGCCATGTGAAGATGCAGGCAGAAATCGGAGTCGTGCTCCCACAAGCCAAGGGAGGCCATAGATCGCCAGCGAACCACGGAAGACGGAGGAGCGGCCTCAGCAGGAACCAGCCCTGCCCACACCTGGATCTCAGCCTGCTGGCCCCCAGCCCCCGGAGAAAGTAAATTGTGTTGTTTAAGCCCCGGTTTGTGGCATGTGCTTTGGTGCTGCAGCCAGTGGTGCAACCTCTGAAATAAGAAGAAATTGCTGAAAATCAAAGTTAAAATAGAAAACCCAGGGCCCGCGGGGGGGGTCGCCGGCCCTCACCGTGTCAGGCGCTTCTGTTTCGAGGGCAACAGGTTCCATTTTATAAATGATGAGAACATTCTTCCTTACATTGAGCTGAAAGCTGCCTGCCGGGCTCTGCCGCCCATGGAGCTCATGAGTCAGTCTCCCCGCGCGTGAGTCACTTCTGCTCCCCAGGGCAGCGCAGAGGAGGAGGCTGCGCTCGCGGGGGCCTCCCGAGGCCGCCCAGCTCTGCGCTCTCCCCGCCCGCCCGCCGCCCGCGCCCCCGCGCCCCCGCGCGCCCGGGCCCGGCGCCGCCCCGAGGGCACCGGGAGGGATGCTGAGCCAGCGCGGTCCGTGCCCTCAAAGAGCCGCCCGCCTGGTGAGCGCGGAGTCTATTATTATAAGGAACTGCCTCATGCCCCCGTCACGTGGCCCTGAGGCCCGGCCAGAAACCTGAGCCGACGGCCCAGCCGCTCGAAATAACTCCCGAGAATAACCGGCCTGCGCTGCTCCCCGCGCGCCCCGCTTCCTCCCCGGGCTCCCCAGGAATGAGGCTATCATGGCTCACACACTGAAATACAATAAACTGGAACAATCGGAGGAAGCGTGGCGCTTTCTCCACATTCGGAGCGAAAGGGGACCCTGCTTATCAAAGTGACAAGATTGATGCAGTTGCTACAGACTTCCAAAGACTTCCTTTCCCAAAAGAAAGGCCGGGAGGAAGGTCATGTCCTTCGGCCACCTCCACCGAGCCAGGAGCGCCATCTGCTTCACGTCGGGCAGGTCCGTCAGCTCGTCCATCCGGGCCCTGGAGACTGCGACACAGCACCCGAGGGGGCGGGCGGAGGGAGGCGCAGGTCCCCTAACGCCAGCACGTCCCTGTCATCTACCCCCCAGGAAAGGGCAGGGGAGGAAGGGCCGGGGAGGGAGGAAAGGAAGGGGGAGGGGAGGAGAAGAGGGGGAGGGGAGAAGGGGGAGGGGAGGAGAAGGGGGGGAGGGGAGAAAGGGGAGGAGAGGAGAAAAGGGGGAGGGGAGGAGAAGGGGGGGAGGGGAGGAGGAGAGGGGGGAGGGGCAAGGGCTCGCACCAGCGCCGGGGGCACCACCTCTGCAGGGACCGGCCCTCCAGCCCAAGCCCCACACTTTCCGATGGCTCCCCTCCCCACCCTCCCGGCCCTCAGCGGCCAGAGAGGTCTCCCACAGCCTTGCTTCCGTCATGTCCTTTCCCTACTCTAAAGCCTTCCCTTTCGCTCCCCTGCCCGGAGTGTAGAGCACATCCTGAGCTGGGTGGCGAGGCTCTTGGTCCCCTGGACCAAGCAGGCCCCACGTCCTGTCCGGGTCCTTGTCCGGGCTGCCCCCGCGTGGAGCGCCCTGTCCTGTCCTTCCCCAGGTTGGCCGGGCGGAGCCTCCCAGCGACCCCGCTGAGCCCAGGCTGAGCCCCCCAGACCCTGCGCCCCTCCCCTTGGATGCGGCCACAGCTCGCGTCCCAGGCGCTTCCGACGGCGCCCTGGTGAGCAAAGGGCGCGCCCCAGCGGGCTGGGCCGGAGGGGGCCGCAGCCCAAGCAGAACCACGGATTGTGACAACATTAGAGCAGGCGTCCCTTCATCCTGCGACAGGGCGACAGGGCCCCGCTGGAGACTTACCAGGGGCCCCAGACAGCCGGGCGCCGTCGGGATGAAAGCCGGGCTCTCCCCGCACCAGTCTGAGCAAAGGCATATGAGCCGGGGGTCTCTCTCGTCTCCACGGGCTCTGAAAAGAGGGGACCCGTCTGAGTTTGACGCCACCATCTGCGGAGGTGGCTGCTCCAGGGACGGAGGGACGTACGGAAACCGGAGGCCAGTTTACTGGTTTCGCCTGGAGGTGGCTTACGACAGCACCTCCGGCTGCTGTTTGCAGAGCACGGGGCCTCAGAGTCCAGTTTTTGAACAAAGAAATATATCAGAGGGACGAGGGCCTTTGTCAGGAGCTCTGCGAACCCACTCTTGAGAGCCCTGCTCTGGGGGAACTCCCTGAGTTTCCTGATCCAAAAAGCCAAGAACCAGGCCGCAGACAGGGAAGATTAACTGCAGGAAGGCACTGACTGCCTACGTTTATGTCCTTGGGAGACTTAAGGGACAATCAACGCTAAATTTAGACACAGCTTCGGAATCCTTCTCAACACTACCCATCAACCAGGCTTGTAAGTTGAAACCGATTTGCCCTACACGCTTAGTGAGGAGGGCCCTATGGTGTCCACCTCCCAGTGACGCAGTGCCCGAGCCAGCGGCCGGCTGGGTCCTCCCTGGGCGTTTCTCAGGGCCACATCCCAGGCCCCTAGCTTGCCTCCACACTAGGGCCTCCCACAGTCTCTCTACATGGCCTGGAGGCGCTGAGCCGCGGGCTTGCCCATGGGAACTGCACACTCCAGTTATTAATGCAACTTCCTACAGACTGGCCCTGGAGAATTTCCATGGCACCGGGGCTACTCAGAGGAATTTCAGTCTGTCAGCCAATGAATCAGTCAACACCTACTGAACACCTTCTACAGAGACCCTGGACCTTGGGAGAGGAAGGGACGTGGATCCTTTTCTTCATCTAATGAAAACTGCTGCATCCTGGCAGGTGTATCAGCTACAAAAATAGAGGAGATTCAGTTAAAAGTGCCTCAAGAAACAGGACATGTATTGTATCACATAACAAGTTCAGAGTCAACTACTCAGGGCTGGGGAAGGCTGTGCGCGCGGTCACACCTGAGGGCGCCAGGCACCCCCGACTCCCTGCTCTGCCTCTGTCACGTCAGCGGCCTGTGGTCCCCGAAGGACTGGATCCGCTCCGGACACCGTGTGGGTCCCAGGACTGCATGAAGAGGCAGTGCGGCCGCCTCTTGCCTCCCCGCACGAGAGGGAAAGCTCTTTCCCAGACATCCCCTGCCAGCTTCCCCTCGGACCCCATCGGTCTGAGAGGTCACCTGCTGGAGCCTAAACCAATGGCCATCAAGGGGAAAGGGCCTCCAGGACTGGCTCAAACCCCAGGGGCCTTAAAAGGACAAAAAGCGAGGGACCCCTGTTGCGAGGCTTCCACCTGTCTGCCCCTGACATGCACACAGGCTGCCCACGATTTCAGGGACCTCCTAGATGCCCCCAAGTCTCTCCGTAGACCACACATTAAGATTCCCCGAGGGCCTGTGGGCCAGACACCATGTCACCGTGAGGAAGACACAGTTCTCCACTGGAGAAGCACAAATTCAGTTAAGAGGGGGCACACAGGACCTGGCCACACGAAGATCACCATAGTAAGTGTAAAAACAGCTGCAGCGGAGGCCACAGGGAGGGGGGTGGTCAGGGACCATGCGGGGAACGAAGAGGATGGTAAGAATGGACCAGATTCCAGGGGCAGGACAGGCAGGCAGAAGGCGTGGCCAACAGGCGTTCCAGACCCAGAAAAAGCCCGGAGTTTTCACATGACGAAGAGTTTGCAGCTGTGGTTACAGCTTAGCCACTGCGGACCTACTGCTGTATTTGTATTGAGTCCTTTTGATGACAGCATGAGTTCTGAGAACAAAGCTTCCAGCTAGGCCTGTGTAACTGGAGCCCAGAGCCAAAAATAGCTGCTCTTCGCATGCACACATAGGGCCTGATCTGAAGCTTTGACAGCGTGTTGTTGTCATTTGTAAAACTCAGAGGGGTCCTCCAAAACCACAGAACAGGTGAATGACCAAACATTTCTATTTGGCTAGTTCCGTCATGTATAATAGTCTTTTAGTTATTTGCTACTTTCCTAAGTGACTTTTCCAGTGACTTTTGAAGCTGTTTTGAGGTATAAGTATAATAGAGAGTGATTTAGCAGTTTAAGAGGTTGGAGTTCTTATAATAACATGAAAGAGAGTGTCAGGAAACCACGTGCCAATCTTGAGTAAAGTTTTCTTTAGAGAGACATATACATGTGCTCAGCCGATAGTTCTCAACTGAGTCAGGAGATGCCCCAGAGAGCACATAGCTTGCTTGTGTCTTAACTGAATCCCTGAATTGGATTTTTATACCCTAATATTGGTCAATACAAAATGAATCATGAGGAGTTAATAGGTAACATGGAGAAATTAAGACAGTTATATATATTTCACTATATATTTATTAATAAAACAATACACAGATAATTATATCCAAATCCCTTTACCAGTATAAAATGAACTGCATTTCTTTATAGCTACCTTTCATCTGTATCCATATATATTTATGTTATTTTTAAAATATTTTCAGTTACTTCAATATATTGCATCCTACTTGACATAATTTTATATGCACTCTATTTTGTAGACCCTCTGTCGTTTTTTAATCACCACATAATATGTTATGAAGTTACTATTCTATGACAAAGTAACCTTTGCTGTATTATTGGATTTTTTAATTTTTATAATCTTACCTACATGTCTCATTATAAGTATAACTTTCTCTTAATTTGAATAATTTCATTCTCAGGAACAGAATTATGGGATCAAACTGTAGAATATTATGGCTCTTGATAACAATTACTAAATTGCCTTCCTAAATAATAAACAAATTTGTACTTAGAAATTTCTGGATATTCTTAGTTAACGGTAGTTTCACCAGCATCTCTGTTATAATGGTATTTGATGTTTGCATTACTTTCTTATTTACTAGTGAGTTTAATGTGTAAAGTTTCGTTTGTTTTTTTTTTAAATCTCTAGTATTCATTGAATTCATTCATTAACTTTTATTTCCACTTCCGTAAACTGTGAACTCTTTCGACCATTTTTTAAGGATCCTTATGTGCTTGGAGATTTAAGGGCCCTTTATGTATCTGTCACCTTGAATCTCTGTATTTGTTACAAGTAGACTTACTGTGACCACATTATTATTAGTCACCATCATTGTTATTACTATGTGCCGAGCTCCATGCTGAATGACTTCATTACCACAACCTTATAAGGTAGCATTACCCCCATTTTATAGTTGGGAAAATAGTGCCTCTAACACGCACGTATTTTAGCCAACCTCACAAAGCTAGAAAATGCCAGCCCTGACTCCAGACAGTCCCCACTGCCCCGCCATCCTCCCGATATTGTTTGTACAACTTCTTTCCATCTTGTGTATTCTGGTTACTTGGGTTTTATAACATTGTGGTTTTTAATTCCGTATAATCATATACGTCCATATCGTCTTAAAAGTTTTGTTTCCCTGTTGTCATAATTACCACTAAGTACACATGTCTTGATTTTACTTGATACAGGGATTTAATAAACCCCGGTGAAAAGTTCTCATTCTTATTTTATAGCGGGATTTTGACATCCCAGGAATCACTTGAAATAGACCTTTTTGTTACATGGAAAGTTTTGATGTAGAAGGATTTTTTCCGTAACTCAAATTTATCCATCTTCATTTTAAATTAATATGCAGTAATACCACTTTCCAAATGAGAGAAGGAAAATGAAGCCTTCAGCAGTTGTACTTTGGTCAAAGGGTGGAAGTGAGATACATTTGAAGAGTCGGGGGTGCTTCTCCCTTTGTATCCTGCTAAGTCGCCGCCGTTGCCAAAGCCAGACTTAGAAAGCCGTGCCCCTGAGATGGCGGTGAGTCTCTGCTCCCAGGGCGGACCCTCCGGTCGCTGGAGTTCAGAGGACCCTCCTGGGCTGCTGAGTGTCGTCTGCTGTTTAACCTTTCATCAGGTTCTGACACAAACCCTGAGGCCTGGGAACGGTCCCATCTGCTCCTCTCGGGCCACGGGCTCCATGCGGCCACGTGAACCGTCCTGGTGTGCTGCCCCCACGTCAGCCGCCAGCCTAGCTCTCCTTTCAGCTCTCCTGCAGCCCCAGAGCCGGCAGCTCACACCAACCCCAAGTTATGAGAACCACGGCTCCACTGCCATGTCTCCGAGGTGACAGAGGGATTCCTGAGCCACACATACTGTTGCTTTGGGATACAGACCCTTTGATTTCCAGATTTCCTGCTGCTGCTGTTGCTGTCATTCTGAGCAATTCTAAAGAATCAGTTCCTACAATTGTCCTCAACCCAGACGCCGAATTCCTGACAGGTGGTTCATTCTGTCCCTGCTGCTGGAGCACGCGACAGGGGACCCCGACATTTCCCTCAGGTCTGCCCGGTCCCACAGCTCTTCCTCTGCCATGTGTGGTCAAGCTTTGATTTCAGCTGTAACTTCTTGGAACACAAACTGGAGCCTGCTTTTTATTTCCGCCTTGCCCGCTTTTCCAGAGCTCTCGCATCTGCTGAGTTACAGGCCTCACACACGCGTCTCTTTTCTTTTATTGCTGCTGCGTCTCCCTGGCCATCCAGGTCGGTCGTTTCCACACAAGTTTGGTCCTTTCTCGGTGGTGCTGGCCTCCAGGCAGCTCGGCTCTGTCCCCCACCTGGTCCCGCAGGACCTGCGCGCACAGCTAGCCCCTGCTGCGGACGGACCACAGGCCAACGTTCTTTTTTTCTGGCCCATAGTTTATTCTGTGGCTAAGATACCCATACCTCCCATATATGATCATGGTAATCTCTGGGATTTATCATAATGATGAACCAGTTTTTAGGAATGGGTGAAACAGGCTGTATCAACTCCCTAGGGCCACGGTTACAAAGTACCCTAAACTGGGGGTCTGAAACCAACAGAAATCTATTCTCCCACAGTTCTGGAGGCCACAAGTCTGAAGTCAAGGTATTGACAGGGCCATGCTCTGTCCGAAGCCTCTGGGGAGGATCGTTCCTTGACTCTTCCAGTTTCTGGTGGCCCCAGGTGTCCCTTGGCTTGTGGCAGCACCACTGCAGCTTCTGCCTCTGTGGTCACACTGCATTCTGTGTGTTTCTGTCTTCTCTTCTTATAAGGACCCCACTCATATTGGGTTAGGGCCACCCTAATGACCTCATCTTAACTTGATGACATCTGCAAAGACCCTATTCTGAAATAAAGTCACATTCACAATACTGGTGGTTAGGACTTCAACCTAACTTTTGGGGATACAACTGAACCCCTAACGAGCAAAGTTTGCCTTTGGCCCCTTCCCCATCATCCCCTTCTGCATTTCCATCCCCAGCCTCACCGGAACCCTCCTTTCCCTATCTCCATTCCCTGCTCCCCAGCCCCGTTCAAAATCGACACCAGCATGAGGTAGGAGGGAAGATCAGTCCGTGTTGGGGTGGGATTAGGGTTAGGTCTTATGACAAAAAAATGACACACTCATGATGGAGCTTTCTGCATCCGTGAAGGAAGATTGGGGGGTGGGGTGGATGCTTGGGGCCCTCGAAATCGTTTCAGAAGCCGTTCACCTGCTTTGCTGACACTGAAGCCACCACTTGCACTTGGACCCCGATGTCCCCCGGGGGTCTGAGCAAGTCCGCCTCTCCCCACCCAGTTCAGCACTTCACGGTGGGATGAATCATCTGGAATTGCAGATCTGTGGACACAAAATGCACAAGCTCGTGAAGACAGAGAGGGTGACTGTAAGGAAACAGGGTGAGTCCCAAGGGGATCGCTCGACTTTCCCACTTGAGTGGAGGAACTTCTGTGCAGATAGGAAACCAGTGATGCCTGCCAGGAAGACAGATACAAGAGACACATGTTCTTGGACTGCTTTCCCTCACCCGCAGCTGGCACGCTCAATCAGTTAGAGGGGGCTGGTCCCTACGGGCCTGGAGGTGTCCTTGAAATCCCCTCCGTCAGCGCCGCAGGCAGCACCTGGGGTCATCAGGGGTTGACACAGAAATGAAACCTGTCTGCCATGCTTGGTCTGGATCTGGAAGGTTAAGCATCCTTCACGTTCTGAACGGAGCTGCCTTTGACCACTGCTGCCCGTCTGCCCATTTGCCCATCTGACTGACAGATCTGCCCTCCTCCCCAGCTTCTAGTGAGTAGGGCAGGGAATGAGGAGGAGAGAGGAGCCCACGGAGAGCCTGGAGGCCACACTCCTTAAGGGAATAGGGACCTCTTCCCTGTGCCCACCTGTAGACGGTGACACTGAAGGCAGGGCCAGGCCACCTGAACTGCATTGTTCCTTAACCTTTGTCGCCTGCTCGGGGTTCAAGTCAAACCTGCTAGTTCTAGCTCTTGGCTTGAAAGGCTGGTGGTTCATGGGGAAGCTGGGCTCGCTCACAAATACACTATTTGGAAAGTATTTACAGTTGGAGGATGTAACATCTGGGATATTTCAGAGTCGGCCATCTCTTCTAAAATTACGTCTCTGCTGTTCTTATCAACAGAAATATGCTGCATCCAAATTTAAATTCAAACAATAGATAAAGCAGCTATTCACTTAACCGGTAGGTTTTTGGTGCCTGTTTCAGAAGTTTCCTTTCTAAAACGATCCATCGTATACCTTTTATTTATTTAAAAAAATTTTTTATTGGGATATGATTGATTTACAATGTTGTGTTAATTTCAGGTGTACAGCAAAGTGAATCTGTTATACAAATACATATATACACTCTTTTTTAGATTATTTTCCCATGTAGGCCATTACAGAGTATTGAGTAGAGTTCCCTGTGCTATATAGTAGGTCCTTATAAGTAATCTCTCTTATACATAGCAGTGTGTATATGTCAATCCCAGTCTCCCCACCCTGCTTTGGTTTTGTAGATAAGTTCATTTGTAGCCTTTTTTAAGATTCCACATATAAGTGATATCATATGATTTTGTCTTTCTCTGTCTGACTTACTTCACTCAGTATGAGAATCTCTAGGTCCATCCATCATATATTCTTTAAGTCCCAACTCTTCTGGCGTATCTTTAAAGCTATTTTATTCATAACAACTCACAATGACACAAGCTACACAGAGTAAGTGACACCCATACATGAGGCTCTCAGGTATAAACTGAAATACACTGGTTTGCCATGTAGAAGAAATTCTCCACTTTATTAATCACCCACCGTCTATCGGATGTAGAAAGAAACATCAGATTCCTAAAAGCACATCTGTCCCCTGTCATTAAACTCTCTGTGCGACCTCCTGGTCCTGCCACCAACCAGCCCCACCCACTTGGGAGAGCGGGGCCCATCCTCCAGGGCCGAGCTCCCAGCAAACTCCCCAGCTGCAGATGCCAACCAACTTCCCCAGACCAATCGGGAAGCTCCCCAGTGTGTGTTCAGATCCCGACCCGAGCACTGCAGGATGGAAACAGGAGGAGAGGGGCTCCTCACAGGCCCGAGCTCACACTCAGCCGTTCCTTCCAGGCTCACTCACCCGTCCGAGCCCGGTCTCCTCCTCCGTGACCTCAGGTGCTCCTCTGCAGGCCTGTCTCTTCTGCATCCCCACCCCGTCCTTTTAGTCTTCGCAGCCCACCTCCCACCCCAAGGCCATGCTTGGGGTCCCGTAAAGAATTCAGATAACTTCTCAATCTGCAGTACATCGGGGGCTGGGAATAACTTTGGTCAGTTCCGACTTCCAAACCCATTCCCATCTGGGCTCCTGGCCAGGGGGATCCTTTAGCCTCCCAGAGAAGGGGAGCAAGAGATTTACTGGGGGAAAGGCTTGTAAGAGAGGAGAGGGAAGGAAGCGGGGCTGGGCCAGGAGAGCTCAGACTGCAGATCTGGCAAAGTCTCAGGCAGCCCCAGGGCAGCACCACCCGTCAGAGGGTGTGGAGCTGAGCTGAAGCGCCCAGGCCCTCAGACCTCCTACCGGCACCGCGTCGGTCACTGATCGGGGCGCTCAGGAGGAACAGCGTGGCCTTGACTTGAAAGCTGAGTCCAGTCATGAAGGAGCTAGGAGCTTCCCGAAGGAAAAAGAGGAGATCCCAGGGGTACGCCTCACCGTGCTTGCCTCAGCCGAGATGTGTCCTAGTGTGTGTGTGTGTGTGTGTGTGTGTGTGGTGTGTTTGCTGCTTTGTTGAGGTTCTTCCTAAAAAAGAACCATTTCTTCTCTCTCCTGCCCTTGACCATTAAAAGGGGCCACCAGCAGCCAAGGTCACTCTGCTCCTTGGTGCCCATTTATAGGGTATGCGTGACATCACTGCAGGTAAGATCCAGGCAGCGCCACTTCCGACTCACGAGTACAGAGGCTGTCACAACCTTGAGTACTAAGCTCGAGGTACCGCAAACGTGCCTTTCGAACCTTTCCTCGGACTGTTTTTAAAGTGCAGTTGTGGCCAGCAGCGCGCTGGGCCCCTCCACGTGATGCAGGCGTGCAGGGCCCTGGGGGGCCAGCAAAGCCTTGGCCGACGGGGGACCCGAGAGGCCTGGCCCCTGCAGGCGGGGCCGGGGGAGGGGGCACTGAATCGGCCTCAGGCCCACCCCGCCCCCTCCCCATCCTCCAGGAGTCCAGCAGCCGCGGCCCAGGCCTCCCTCTGTCCCGCCCCAAGGAGAGGCGGAGAGGACGGTGAGTCAGCCCGAGCTCCCCGCAGGCGGGCTGTCCCAACGCCTGCGTCTCAGCCGCGTGCTGCACATGTCACATCAAAACCTCCCTACAAATAAGAGCTGATGTCGTGAAGCTGGCGGATGGAAAGCTCGAGGTGGAAGGGCAGAAAGAAAGAGCAAAGCCCTGCGAGTGGTTTTCACCCCTAACCACTCGGGGGGGGACACGGAAGAACCAAGTCCACGGCAACAGTGCCTTCAACTTTAGAGATACCCTGAAATGCCTACTTTCCAGTGACAATTATCCAGCAGGAGACTTGTTCAGAATACGTTTCTTCCGGCTTGAAGTCCAGCATAAGCAGGTCCCTTCTCCCGGCCACACACCTTCCCTCCTCCTGCTGGGGCTCCCCCCTCCCCCGCGCCCAGGGCTTTGGACTTTGGGACAGTCGGACAGTCAGTCCCCAGAGCTGCTCCCGAACCCCCTTCCTCCTGGCGAGCCAGCTGGGCTGTCACCATCCACACGGTTCTCACAGACGCTGCCCAGTGAGTACAGAGGAAAGGGCCCCAGGTGACGGTGACGGAGGCCTGTCCCCCAGCGGGACGCGCACCCAGGGAGAAGCTTCTGGTGGGCAAAGGCCTGGAACGCCAGCACTCGGAATATTTTCATTTTCCGAAAGTTAACACGCTGGCAGCTCGTAACACGGCCAAGTGGTTATGAGCTCAAAAGCTTTGCGAGAGCTTTCTGCTGAGGGCTTGTTAATGTGGTCTTTTAGCGGCGCACTCCCGAAGCTGAATCCCTAACCGGAGCTATAAATGGGCCTGATAAGTACCTGACAGGAAAGCAGCTCCAGCAAAAGGGCCCTCCTTGCCCAGGGGCTCTGCCTGCAAAGCCCATCGAAGGGGATGGGGCAGGGGAGGAGGGTGACAATAGAACAGGTTTGGGAAATGCGTTGCTCGGCATTAGAAGCGCAGGGGCGCAGGGCAGGGATGGCACCATATCCCGAGGGAGCTCCGTGGGGTGGTTCCGGGCTCATGCCGATGAACAGGCACCACGGAGCTGCCTCCCTGGCCACCCTTAACTTGCAAAAATCCCATAAATTAACCCAACCGGGGAGAGAAGTGCCTCTCACACCACCGCCACCCAAACCCAAGGCCCGAGGCTCTCAGGCACGCTTGCCTGGTGACTCACAGTGGCCTCCCTGGCCTCCGCCCTCCTGCCTATAGCCCTGCTTTGGGCGGCCTTCCTGAATGATATATATATAGTTGAGGCAACTTGTAGGGATATTTTGGGGAGACAGCTGCTGGCGATTCTGGCTGAGAGTTATGGGTGGCACTGGCGGAGAGGGCTGGGCCGGGGAGCTGGAGCTAGGGAATGTGGGCCGGGGAGCGGGAGATGTGGCGTCCCCAGCAGGACGCTGCCTAGCAACCACTGAGTGGAGGGATGCGTGAGCGAGTGAAGGATGGAGTCTCTACTGCCTTGGAGGGTGGGGCTGAGGTCAAGCGGATCCTAGTCAGATATTTCCTGGAGGAAATTTCAGATGCTAAACGAGGGATTCCTCTTCCCAGTGTTCAGTTATTCGCACAGCAGCACGCGGGAGCTGCAGAGAGGTTGCCCAATGCAGGAACCACTGTTCTCATCTGTAAGATCTTGAAGCATCACCTGGAACCTTTGTCAGACGTGAACCTTCTTCCCAGTTTGGCTAAAGCATGTTTCCCACTTTATCCTGAAATGTTAATCAGTTTTACACACACACACACACACACACACACACACACACACACACAAACCCCAATGGGTAGGATCTTTGGTCAAACAAGATTGGGAAATACTATGTACTAAATTTCTCTCTTGGGCTCTATAATGTACGTTAGGACATTAAACACTCCAAAAATCCTGCAATAAAGAAACTTATTTAACTTTATTTAACCCAACATTTCCTAAATTTATTTGTTAAGAAAGAACATTTTTCATAGTGTGGACAGAACAATACCCTCTCAAGGATGTCCACATCCTAATTCCCAGAACCTGTGAAAATATGTGACCTCACGTGGAAAAAGGGATTTTGCTGATACGATAAAGTTAAGGGTCTTGAGATGGGAAGATTTTCCTGGACTATCCTGGTGGGCCTAATCTGATCACAAGGGTTTTTATGAGAGAGAGGAAGAAGGTCAAAGCCAAAAGGAGAAGGACCCTGGAAGCAGAAGCTGGGGTGATGCATTTGGAGATGAAGGAAGGGTACAAGTCAAGGAGTGTGGGCACCTCTGGAGGCTGGAAAAATCAGGCAAATGAATCTCCCCAGAACCTCCAGAGAGGACACAGCCCTGCCCATACTTTGATTTTAGGACCCACATTAGGGTTCTGACCTCCAGAACTGTAGGCAAATAAATTTGTGTTAAGCCACTGATTCTGTGGCAACTTGTTACAGCAGCAATAGGAAACTGATACACAGAGTATTAATATCTCACAGTCGACTCTCAGAATTCGGGAAGCTGAGGACATCAGCTTGATTGTCAAGCACATCAGACCTCCCACCACATGCCCCCCAGGCCCTCCCTCTGGCACTAAGCTTCGGGTCCTCCTCAGTCTTGGTCTTGCAGATGTAGTAGCAGCTGTTGAAGGATCACATCCTCTGGTAAATCAGTACCTGGGATTATCCACTTTTTCCAAACAGTGACGATAGAACAGGTCCGAAGGGGTTGAGGTCTTGTTTCAGGGACTGGTCCAACACCGAGCTGCGAGAGGTCTGTCCGCCGGGAGCACATGCGAATGTCCTGCACACGGGCGATGACTATTCACAGCCAAGGGTGCTGACATCCTTGCACTTCTTTCTGTTTCTCCAGCAGATCTCATTAAAGAGACCCTGTTAAACTTCTCAGGCTCCTCCATGAATACACTGGGAAAGGGCCCGGCAAAGAAACCTTCAAGGTTTCCTTCCAGAACCAGTTCTAAGTCAGTGTTTGTTTGGGGCTAAGAGTCCAAGCGCCTGAGATGCTGTGTAACGCGGCGCTACCGGATGTTTCGGTGTAAAGACAGGTCAGAGGGCTGGAAACAAAGTAAAAAAGCGTAAAACCGCCCTGCTGAAAGTTTTGCAAAGGAGAACCGGATCAAAAATGAAACTACTGAAATAGAAGAATGCCTCCAATGCTTTGGTTTTCACACGGTGGGGCTTCAGGGCAGGAATTCAGTAGCGTGGCGGAAGCCTGGAGTTCATTCACCGCCCATCCCATCACAATGCGTCGCTGTTCCCGGGGCGACCCGCCCGGCAGCCACGGGAAAGCGTCTGCAGTCCGCCGGGGCCCCAGGTGCGCCCGCCGCCATCCAGGCCCCCGCACTCCCGGTGCCTCTGGAAGGCTCTCCCCGGATCCGTGCAACCAAGTCCTAGTCTTCAAGGCGCCTCCAACCGGCCTTCCCAACCCACCAGCCAGAAACAACCTTTCAGTCCCTGGGACAAGCAGTGTCACTGCCTACCTGCAGCTTTCTGATGGCCCTTCACCTCGTCCCGTGCCAGAAGCTCATGCACGTCTCCTTCGTGGGACCATAAGTTAGTTCATTGAGGGTCTGTCCTCGCCAGGGCTCTTTGCATGGAGGATGTCAGACACCGCCCCCCCCCCCTCCCCGCCATGGCTCAGTCAGAAAAGGAAATGAATTATGAGAATGTTGCTGCATCTCGTGGAATGAGTCATCTGCCCCGTGTCCCTCGGCCTTATCTTGCTGGGGGATTAGTGCCCTAGGGCTGCTGTAGCAACGTGCACAGACGGGGCGAGGGGGGAGGTCGAGGCGTCGGCAGGGCTGCTTCCCGCTGAGAGGGGGGCGGAGCATGTGTTCCAGGCCCTCACCGGCTCCAGTGGTGTGCCGGCCGTCTTTGTGCTGGCGCATAGCAGCGTCACCGGGGTCCCTGCCTCTGTCCTCACGTGGCTTCTCCCCCAGCGTATCTGTGTCCAAACACCTTTTTTGTTTTTTTTTTTTTTTAAGATTTTTATGATGTGGACCATTTTTAAAGTCTTTATTGAATTTGTTACAATATTGCTTCCGTTTTATGTTTTGGTTTTTTGGCCACGAGGCATGTGGGATCTTAGCTCCCCGACCAGGGATCGAACCCACACCCCCTGCATTGGAAGGCGAAGTCTTAACCACTGGACCACCAGGGAAGTCCCCAAACGTTCTTTTTTATAAGGACACTGGCTATATCACATTAAGGGCCCACCCAAGGACCTCATTTTAGCTGAGTACACCTGCAACGGCTCTATTTCCAATAAGGTCACATTGGGAGGTGCTAGGGGTTAGGGCTTAACATATGAACTGGGACTGGGGCGACTCAACTCAACCCCTAACCCTTAGCGGCAGAATCCTTGTTTTGACTGACATGGCAACGTGGCCAGTGAAAAATACTTCTCTCTCCACAAGTCCCTTTATCTGGAGGTGGCCACGACACCCAGCTCTGGCAAATGTCATGCAAATACAATTCTTTGGGGAGGGCTTCCGGAAAAGCCAGAGTGGTTCTTCACCCTGTCCCCTCCTTCCTTCCTGAGCACGAGGTGACACAGCCATCCTGCTGCAGCCACGATAAAAGCCACGTACGGAAACTGTGTCCCAGGGCGGAGATTTGAGAAAGCCGATTCAAGTCACCTGGCAGGTTTTTGTTAGGCCTCGTTTAGGACACGGTAGGAGAGACAGGAAGAAGTTTCCCTAAAAAAACACAAAAAACGGGGCCACTAATTGGGAAGACTCATCGGGTGTCCCCTTGGAAGGGGCGACACATTTTTCTCAGTTTTGCGTCTTTCCTACCACCCAGCACAGTGTCTTGCTTGCAGAAGATGCTCGATGGTCACATAAGGAACGCTTACCATTACCCAGAAACAGCAAGGTGCTCTGTGACTAAGCACCCTTGTCACTATACTGTGTGTTTAGGAGTCTCAGCGCGCAGCTGGGTGTTTAGGAAAGAACCTCTTCCCATCGATACACAAAAGATTAAAAGTAAGCGCCCTCCATCCACACTACCCCAGATATATTTACTAAACTTTGTTTTTCCGGGTTTCCAGAATCCTTTGACACCGGTAGTATGTATATTGTACTTTTTTTCAGGTTAACATTTGGACCCATCGCTTTAAATTTAAAGGTTCTTCACCTGGAGAAGTATCGAGGTTTGAATAACAATATAGTGAGCATATCATTTGAAAACAACCAATATACCGTTTAAAAATAAATGCGTCCTAACTAAGCCTCACAACCATTTGGACGCTTCGTAATGCGTTCTTTAGGCCCCTCCCCCAGCCGCCGTCTTCCAACTCAGCTCCTTTCTTCCTTCCCTTACCCTGAACCGTTGGCTCAGCTGTCCCCCTCCAGGGTCAGGACTCTTCCCTGCTCATTAACTGACTGGTTAACCTAATGATCTCAGTTCAAACAAAGGTGTTTCCAGCTGCGAATGGGCTCCCTTCCCAGCCCCCTCTCCCCAGCCCCTGGAGTACGGTTTGTGTTTAAACAGGAGCCTTCAAAGGACACAATCTCTCCCCGCAGTGGTGGCAGGAGTTTCATTCAGTGACACAGGTCAGTGAGGAAGATAATTTTGATTGAGGGGCCTTTTCCAGGACCCACCAAACCTTAACGACATCCCCACGTGTTGAGCACCTCAAAGTGCCAGACCCCAGGCCAGGCATTTCCGTGTAATATCGCATCCTCACAAAGACCAGGAAGGGAGGACGTGCGTGTCTGCATTTTGCAAATTTGGGGAAGAAGGTCACAGGGATTAACCCATTTTCTTTCCCAACAAACTCAGGTCTGTCTTTTACCCCGTGTGACCCCTCCACCCTGCCCTGTGTACAGTTGGCTTCTTGGTGGGTTCTACAACAGCCCCTTTGGAAGTAAATAGGTATGTCCACATCCAGCCATCCAGCTGTCCAGCCATCCAGCCCAGGCGGGGGTCACAGCATCTACTTCCAAGTTACAGAGGAGGCCTTGCTCAGTGGTGAGCCTTCTGTAGCGTCTCCCTGCTTGTGCCCCTCTGACCTGACCTCCGCTGCCGTCCTTCCCAGCTCTGCAGCTACTAAGTGAAGACTTGTCAGATATTCAGGGGAGAAAGGAACAGATTCACCAGGGCCACGTCTCTTCTCCTAGGTCTACATCCTCATGTCCAAATATGAACCTGCTTCTGAGCTCTGCAGCCCAGAAAATACTCCACAAAGCCGGGGGCCACTGGGCCTGCAGGTTCCTGTTCTGTCACCACCACTCAGCCCTTCTAAGGAATTCCACACCGAGGGCATCCTCCAGCGTTTGCATCAGCTAGCCTTGCCCCCAGGGGGACCATCAGAATCAAAACCCATGGTCAGGCTGAAATCCTGCACTTCACTTTCTCCAGAAATACCTACCTTGAAAGAATTTTTATGAATCAAATCATAAGCGCATTAGAGTTAATTATATACTATTAAATTCACTGCTGTGGCAAAGCCTTGGAAAATGAAGACTCCTTTTCCAATTAAACAAATTTCAGTTCACCTCTTTGCTTTACTTTTCTGTAACACGCTCTGAGTGAAAATGAGGCATATTCACATACCAAAACATGTTGCCAAAACAAAAGTAATAAATCTAAGAAACATTTGGAAAGCCAGAATTCCTGACCCCTTCTAAACATCTTCAATAATGAATTTCAGCCTGTACTTTTCTTGTGGAAGAGCACAGGGTTTGGGGAGCAGGGAGCGGGGAGGACACAGAAAAGAGCTAACAACACACTCTCAGTCCTGGGGTTGGAGCCATGGCAATAGTCAGAATATCTGAAGCGAGAATGAACCAAAGTCTTCACTGAGTCCAGTGGTGACAAGCTTGATAATAAAGCCTGCACATTCAATTCTGCAACCGCGCAAGCTTTTTACGTAATTTGCATAGGAATTTCGAGAATGTGAGAGTGTGAACTATTAGCAACTCTATATAATTATTGAGGGATTTTTTTTTTTCCAGAGTAAAAAATTGTTATGGAGCTTAAATACAAGCTGAGAGGAACATTTCATTAGCTTTTCTTTAAGTTTCTTTCAGACCAGTGGGAATCAAAATTTATAATGATGGAGCTCTCTTTGGTAAAGAATGATAAGGCTGAGGTTTCTGATTATAGCTGCAAATGCTTTAAATAGCTATCAAAATTAATTATTAAGAGAAGTAACCCTCTTTTACTCGTAGAAGACTAAACCTGTGAGAAAGGGGAAACTAGAAGATGTCAGTACAGGATCTTTTAGGGCAGCAGGAGCTTTAAACGGGATTCACATCGGTCAGCATTTCAGGACTGGAGATGTTACTTATGAGGAAGTGTCTCCAGGAGACATTTTTGGCCTCAAAAAGTCGTGAGAGAGAAAATGCTGTTCTTTCTTTCAACTGGGGCTGTTCAGCTCTGGAGGACAGGAGGGAAATCAGACCCTCGCTCTTGTGTTTCCTCCCTGTGGTTCTGAGACAACGATCTGCCTTACAGAAAACACATGCCAGACGCAGGACCACTTGTCTCTCAGCCGCATGGAAGGGTCTAGACGGTGCCCGGGGAAGGGGGTGGCACTCCAATGTGTGAAGGGGAGAAGAAAGCAACACAGCTAGCTAGATTCATTTCCTTTTTTGATTCTTGGAGGCCAGCTTTCAATTCCCCAAAGTACATGCCGAGTTGGCATGAAGCTCCCAGCCTGGCCACCCCTGGCAGAAGCTGTGGACAAACCCCCAAGATTTGGGACTAAGCCTTCAGAAGCACAAAATTCTGCAAACTCCTGCAGACATGATGGCATTGCTGCCTTGTGGCCACACTTCCGGAAACGTGGCCGGACAGCGGATTGTGGGTGGGGCAGAGCTAGGGAAGCAGGTGTCCCAGGGCTTGGGTGTGTGCACGCACGTGTGCTGCTCTGCACTTCCGTGTGTGGCACATGTGGTCTGGGCTTTGTTAGCAACAATAAAAATCATGAAGGTATTCAGGGGCCCTTAGGCTTGAAGTGCAGCTCTTTTTTTTTTTTTTCCTGCTTGGCTACAGATGTGCAGAGGAAGTGAATCTCCACTACCAATGACCTCATTTCCACTGTTTCTCAACGAGGCGCTGGGCTGTCAGGAGGATGCTTGCTCAGCCGGTCACTGGGCCGAGGGGAGCGGAGGGGCCGCAGGCACAGACGGTGGTGACGCCGCCCCCGCGGGCCCTCCCCCCATGAGGGCAGTTGGCGGTCACTCCTGAGATGAAGAGTTGAGGGCCTAGCCACTGCCAAATATAAAGAGCCCAGGTGGACGGGACCCAGCGGCCGGGGAGGGAGCATTAGTTCTATGCAGAGAGACCAGAGCTGTGACAGTAACAGAGGTTTCCTGTGATTACGCCATGGAAATTAATCACCCAACAGAATCAGCAAAACATCCATTATTGATGACGTTGGCCAAACTGGAAATACATTGAGTGCTTTATCCCGACCCAGTGACGATGATAAATGACTTTTATTAAATCAATAGATCAATTCAAAGCCAATAAATCAAGACATCCAGAGGTCGATCAAAGCAAGGTTCTAGCACAGGGAGCCCAGAGGTCAGCTCTGCACGAAACTGGAACTTTCCAACACACCAGGACAGCCTACAGGCGAGCAGAAAGTTAAAAACAACACGCTTTTAAATCAACTATATTCCAATAAAGATTTTTTAAATCAACTATATTTCAATAAAAACTTTTTTTAAAAAAGCACTTTTTGCTTCTCTGCTTATTTCTTCAATTTTGAAGAAAAATAGAAACAGGCACTATTTTGCAGTTATAGACGTTGTATACACGATGCAAAGAGGTGATATACACCGCAGAGTCCCAGGGAGAGAAATTCCCCATGATATTAAAGTGCTTTTCACCAGCAAAGCCCCTTCCCTCACACTCTGCATCTCATCCATCCAGTCCTCACGTAGCTTGTGCTCAGTTTGCAGTTGGTATTGTTGCCATTTCACATGTGAGAAAGTCAAGGCTCCTGGTGGGCTTAGGAGGCCCTGCCAGAAACAGGAGGGAGGGGGCGAGGCTCAGAATGTGGATGTGGAGGCCAGATTCCCAGGCCGGAGGCCTCCGAGTGCAGAGCTGCCCCTGCTGCGGCCCAAGTGGGAGGAGGTCTGGACTCAGGACGGCTCCCCCTGCCTCGCCACCTCCCTGCCACGTGCCTCTGGTCCCAGTGCGCTGGGCGCGGGGCCGCCACAAAGCCGGTGGATGAGTCTCTACACACACACACACACGGTCTCACACACCTATACACACACACAGCCTCACAGACATATACACACACCCACGGACAGGCACACACACCCACACGGCCTCACACACATACACACACACACACTCACACGGCCTCACACACATATACACACACGGACAGGCGCGCACACACTCACATGGTCTCACACACATATATACACCCAGACAGGCACACAGACACACACACACTCACACAGCCTCACACACATATACACACACACGGACAGGCATGCACACACTCACACGGTCTCACACACATATACACACACATGGACAGGCACGCACACACTCACACGGTCTCACACACCTATACACACACACACACAGCCTCACAGACATATACACACACCCACAGACAGGCACACACACCCACACGGCCTCACACACATATATACACCCAGACAGGCACGCAGACACACACACACTCACACAGCCTCACACACATATACACACACACGGACAGGTGTGCACACACTCACACGGTCTCACACACATATACACACACATGGACAGGCACGCACACACTCACATGGTCTCACACACATACACACACACACTCACACGGCCTCACACACATATACACACACGGACAGGTGTGCACACACTCACACGGTCTCACACACATATACACGGACAGGCACACACACACTCACATGGCCTCACAAACATACACACACACACACTCACTCAAACACATATACACGCACACACACACAGCCTCACAGACATATACACACACACATGGACAGGTACACACACCCACACGGCCTCACACACATACACACACACATACACGCACACACTCACACGGCCTCACACACATATACACACACGGACAGGCGTGCACACACTCACACGGTCTCACACACATATATACACCCAGACAGGCACACAGACACACACACACTCACACAGCCTCACACACATATACACACACATGGACAGGCACACAGACACACACACACACTCACACGGTCTCATACACATACACACACACACTCACTCACACACATATACACACACACGGACAGGCACACAGACACACACACACTCACAGGGCCTCACACACATACACACACACTCACTCACACACATATACACACACACGGACAGGTACACACACCCACACGGCCTCACACACATACACACACACACTCACATGGTCTCACACACATATATACACCCAGACAGGCACACAGACACACACACACTCACACGGTCTCATACACATACACACACACACTCACTCACACACATATACACACACACGGACAGGTACACACATGGTCTCACACACATATACACACACATGGACAGGCACACAGACACACACTCACACGGCCTCACACACATATACACACACAGGGACAGGCACACAGATGCACACACACTCACACGGTCTCACACACATACACACACACTCACACACATATACACACACACACACGGACAGGTACACACACACATGGTCTCACACACATATACACACACATGGACAGGCGTGCACACACTCACACGGCCTCACACACATATATACACCCAGACAGGCACATATACACACACACACTCACTCACTCACACACATATACACACACACACGGACAGGTACACACACATATACACACACACTCACACGGCCTTACACACATATACACACAGACAGGCACACACACACACTCACACGGTCTCACACACATGCTCACATACTTACAAATGTGGACACACACACAAGCACATATACACCATTAAAACACACACTGTCACACCCCACACACACAAACACGTCCACACTCTCTCACACAAACCAGGACACCAGGGCCATCCAGGGAGGCCGGGAGGTGCTTTCCTCCTTTCTTCCCTCTCCCCCAACCCTGACCTGCATTGTAGGCTCAGATGACAGGCAGAAGATTGAGAAATACCATTACTTTCTCACACAAACACTCAGAAAGAAAGAGATAATGCTGGCAGAGGCTCTACAGGGGCAATATTGAAATAAGAAGAAGGGACCGGATCCTGAGAACGGCCCTTCGGTAAATTAAAGGGAGACAGATGTGTGTTGCAGATTGGTGGAGCTTGGTGGGCATGGTGACGGGCTGATCAAGAAAATACTATGACAATTTCCTTTAAAGCTTCCATCTGAGAAGAGCAGGCTTTTGAAGCAGGGGTTGGGTTTTCCAAGTACAAACTGTGCTCGGGAAACTTCAAAGCTTTTCTGAGAACGGTAAAGAGCTCCCAGATCAGGCAGCAGTGTCTGTGCGATGCTGTATTTTATATAGCAAAGCCTCTCATGAGGGGCTTTATGGATCTCTATTTGCACACTTGATTCAAACCCTCCTGGGTAAGCCTCAGGCTGATGGATTAGGCCTTGGACGAGGCAGTGAGACGGAAGCCACGCGGTAAAGGAGAAGCCTCAATGAAGATTAGAGCAAAGGGGTCCTGTTGCAGGGAAAGGGCGGCGGGGGAGGCTTGAAACTGTTACCCATGTAAAGACAAACTGAAGAAACTAACGTTGTTCTTTATTGAACACTCATATGTTCAATCAATACTTCACCAAGCTACACATACAGGGAAAAAGTTGCCCAAATAACACTTTACCAAACCCTTGTATGTAAGTAAAATAAGAAGTCCTTAAAGGACACAGAGCCTGAACCCAAAAAGCTTACATTCAAATAAAGTCCAGAAAACAAGAATTACAGAAACAGAAGAATACATATGTTCTTTATAGCTGTTCATAAATGTCAAGGACTTGTTGAAATAGCTGGAGTGTCTTGGAGTCCTGAGTCCCCTGAAGGGAATTTGGTTCCAAAGCTTCTCCAGGGAGTGTGATGAGATGTGAGATGAATGCGGGTTGGTGTCAGGGCGATGGGGAGGGGCAGGCACGCCCAGGAGAGCACGCGGCACGGCATGAGGCAAGCCGGGAGGGAAGAGCGGCTGAATCCCAGGGATGGGCGAACCTGGGGAGGATGTAGAAGAGCTGGGTGGAGCCTCCTGTGTATCTCAGGTAGAAGGGAACACCTGTGAAGATCATAATTAAGGAAAGAATAATGGCTGGTCTTGGTCTGGATAAACACAGTGGAATGCAACAACCTTGGAAGTATAAGGTCCTGGAACTAGATACACCCAAAAACTGTGGGGAAAAAGACCCAGCTTCAGTGACTGAAGGAAGTCCAGTTGGGCAACCATCAAACCCACGAGGAGGGAGATTTGTGGCCATCCTGATGCAGTAGAAGAATGCTGATTACCAAACCGATACCAACCAGCAAGAGGTCACTGATAGAATATCACAGATTCCTTGTTCTTCCTATTGAACATCATTTCAAAGTTCTGTATTTTCCTTTATTTTTATTTTTAATAATTTGGAGGAGAAACCTTTTTAGATACAGAAACGTTGCATAGACGGTACATTTTGTTGTTGTGTTTCCTTAGCCTCCTCTGCTCCGTGACAGTTTCCCAGTCTTTCCTTGTTTTTGATGGCCTGACAATTTTGAAGTCATCTATTTTGTAGACTGTCCCTCAAGTTTGTTTTTTTCTGATGTTTTCCTCATGGATAGACTGCAGTTAATGGATCTGGGGGGGAAGACCGCAGAGGTGAAGTGCCATTCTCATCACATCATGTCAAGAGTGCCCGCTTCCTACCTCACGCATAAATGATGACAGTAACGCGGCCACCTAACCACAGGAGCGTTTGTCAGGCCTGTCCAGTGGGGAGTGACTTCGCCCCCTCTTCCAGACTCTGCTCTTTGGAAGTCCTGCCATATTCAGGGGCAGAGGGCTGGGGAAGGGAAGCATCTGCGTAAATTATTTGGAGTTCTTCTGAAAGGATATTTGTCCCTTCCCTCCCATTTGCATATTTATTCAGTCATTTATTTATGTCAGCACAGACTCGTGTAGATTTCTTTTGGACTTGGAGTTATAATACAGTACTGTGTTATTTACTTTTGCACCAATCATGACAGCTTTGGCCCTTCAAATCTCTTCAGGTTGGCGCTTGTATCCCTCTGACATGCCCCAATCCTGGGGTTATTTGAGCACTTCCTCACTTTTTTGCTACGACAGGATGCTCAGGCTCGTCTTATATTTTCCCTGACCCAGTCTTGGAATGTGCCATGTCTCCAAGAAGCCCTGGTGCCTTTTATTGGAGAACTGAGTTTAGAAACCAAGACACGGACTCTGCAATTGCTTCACGCTCCTGGAATGTTCCTGCTTCTAGGCCCCCTCAGCTGACAGAGCTAGGAAATGTGTGTATGGATGTTAATTCGCGTGTACACACAAATCTGTCATTCCTCTGGTATCCATCCATCGGCATCTATACGAAGCTAAACCTGAGTTCCCCCGGACGTCTCTGACCCTAGTCTAGCCTATCCCCTCGTGTATCCAATAACCTCCCCCTCCAGCAGGGGAAACACGCCTCCCATCATCCCCCACCCATTACTTACTTACTTGATACAAGTGCACATGTGAAACTGCTTCAGAGCTGTGAACGTGTGCCCCTACTGAACACTTTCATCTATGCTTTTGAAGCAAAGAATATTCACATTTTAAACTCGCGCACAATGAAAGCTTGGAAATGTAAAAGCACATGAAAGAATCAGGATTCAAAAAGATATCAGGCGGCTAGAATAAGGAATCCAAGTAAAATATGAATTCACAGAATGCACAAGGGTTTGAAAATAGATAAGTGAGGTAAGTAGAGAATAACAGGGACCAAGCTTACTGGCAATTCGGATGAGACGGGAAGGGGTGGAAGTATTTGGTTGACTGCAAGCTCAGGGTGTGACGGTGCAGCTAAACAAAAGTCATGGCAAGAGTCGGCACTGGATGAAAACAGCCTGTTCCAGCCAAGGCAGGAAAGCGCCCCTGGTCTCAGCTCAGGTCAGACGCCATCTCTACACATGCAGGCGTTTATATCCACCCTTTAAAGAGTGCACAGGAGAGCGAGCAGAGCCACGCAAGGGGGGATGGGATCACGCTCCTAAAATACTAGCAGGGATTAGATGTACCCGGTGCCACTCCAGAGGACAGAACTGAGACCCGCGGGCCTGAGGATCGCTCCCAAACCAATGGCGCCCAGCAGTGGTGGGGGGAGCCGTCCACCGCATGCGCTCCTGACCTGGAGGGCAGCAAACTCAGCACCCTCGAGATCCAGGAGGCTGGAGGGCAAGGCTAGAGGACATGTCCTAGAGAAAGGGTCAAGAAAAAGCTAGAAGGACAGTCCAACTGGGTTGTTGGCGACAAAGCTTCAGTGAAAAATGAAAATGGAACGAGGAATCAAAAGGAGGGAGGTCGGGGGACGGGACAGCCAAGATCAAGGGGCAGGAGGAAGAGGGGCTGGGAAAGACCCCCAGGGGTCAAATCCCACCTTCGATTCAGTCCCAGCCTACTGCCAGCTAGCAAAGTCTGCTCGGAGGGTGCGGAGCAAGATGGACCCAGTGAGGACGGCAGGAGGAAGACAGAGCGTGTGTGATTACAAAGACACCTTTCTAACAATTAGAGCTGTCCAAAAATAAAACATAATCCCCATCAAGAGAGCAATTCAAACAGACTCAAGTCAGGCAACATTAGCGAGCACGGCTGCCGACGACAAACCACTGCAGACGCTCCGTGATCGCGAGAGCTTAACAGATGCTGGGAAGAGAGACCCGGGTTCTATGGGGCTTGGAGGGCAACTGAACCAGGGTGAGCTGGTGGGATCCCCAGGAATCAAGCAATGCTCCTCAGAGGTCCAAGGTGCCTGGGATGGATAGCACATTAGGGGGCCGCAGGGCACTGGAAATGCGTTTGATTGGTGTGGTCTTGTGGGTGGCTTCTGTTCCTTCTTTTACATATATATCTTTGATTTTAAAAAGACAGTATTTAAAAAGGAACCCCGCACACCCTGAAATGAGTCAGGAGGCCAGGACTCTAATCCTGACTCAGCACACACACCCCCTAAGGGTGCTTGGGGTTGCAGGAGATTTCTCAGACCTCACCCAGCTCTGAATTTTTTACAAAAGAGATTCTGTCATTTAAGACAAGACTATCTAAATTGTTACTTCCCTAGAATGTAATTGAGCCTCTTTTCCAAGCCTGGGTATTGTTTCTTTAACATCTTTGTTAGCAGAAGGAAAATGGATTGAAAAACAAGCATCTGACTTCCTACCAGGGAAAAAATTCAAATCGTGGTGAGGAGAAAACATGTGAATGGATTCAAAGCTTACAAATAAAGAAGCCAAAAAAATCAAACTTAGATCTATAACAGGACCTCACGATGTGTGCCAGAAAGTGACCAAAATGTGCAAGAGGTGAGACCAGACAGTATGTCAGGACAAGTTTAGAAAGGAATACAGCCACACAAAAGCCAGTGCTATTTTGGTTTGCATATGGAAAGACATCCTGTCATGGGGTATTATATTCTCTGTGGGCACCTCAGAGCGCAGTAGCAAGAAGGACTCCTGAGAGATGAAAAGGAAGCCGGAAAGCTGAGAATTAGCACACGCACTAAGAGGCCTGTGGGGTTTAGCCCAGAGCCTGGCGCCTTGGAGGAGCTCAGCAAATGTTAGTTGAATGAATAACTCAAAACTAATGGTAGAATGGAGGGGTGGGCACGGGAGGAGATATTTACTTTGTAAAATGTGAATAAATAAGCACATGTCCAGGGTGAGACTAACCCAGTCTGATATTGATATTTACATCCGTATGTGTTTGCAAGTCATTTGGGCAAAGGTCAGCACCTGAACCATGATTCTAAGCAAAAAAATGTGGATAAAAGTAAGTGTAGGCAGAATCACAAACAGGAAATACACACTGGTTCCCAGAGAACAGAGAAGCTATTTCCCAAAAGGATTAGGGGCAGCCCAGAGCACAACGGAAAACCATCCTGGGGAAATCAGCAGATCCACATGGTGGGCATCTGTCCTCACAGGAGGGTGCCCACGAGTCAGGCAGAGCGACTTCCTGGGTCATGTCTGCATCTCCATCCGTCAACATTTTTCTCTAGCCTTGATCATCCCTGTGGCCCTCCCAGACCTCGGAGGTCTCACCTGACCCTGCAGTTCTGGGGTTTGGGGAAGACAGCGTGAGTAATTTAAGATGAAAGCGAAAGCTAGGACTTGGGACGTTATGATCATTCTGTTAGTCTGTCAGCAAGCTTCCTGAGCTTTTAAGGTGGATGAAATACGGAACTGATAAGAGAGCTTGAAAAAGAAATACATGTCCTTTGGAAACTCAAATCACAATATAAGTGGAAAAAAAACAGTACAAGCAGAAAATTGATTATAAAAATTGGCAGCTTTAATAATTGTTTAAATAACAAGACAAAACAATAAAATGTTAAAAGAAAACAATAGAGAGATACACAAAATGCTTTGTGAATAAGATAAATGATTATTGGGCATTTGGGGATGACCAAGATGAGATCAAACACAACTTGGGAGGAAGTTTGGAAGGCTGAGGGTGGAGGTGGCCTTGGGTGAACACCTCCCAGGACCCAACGCTCTGTGCTCGATCACCTGTAACCCCAGTCTCCTGGGATCTGAGGCGGGGAGGCCACCTCTAGGGTGCCCCTGAGGAAACTGAGCCTCACAGATATGAGGTCACTTGCCCAAGTTGCCATGGTTACTAAGTGGAGGAGAGAGATTCAGCCCTAGGTTGCCTTCACAATGCACACCCTTCCCTCTCATCTCCAGGGTCGTGTGATGGGCAAAATGATGGGGTAGAACAGAAATCGTTTTTAACAAGTGTCAGCTTTGGTAACAACAAACGAGAGTGTGGGAGAGCCAGCCTTGGAGAGCACTCTAGGGGAGATTACAAAGGCCATGCTTCCTCCGGGAATTCTGTTGATAGAGCCTGGATCCCTGTCAGTTCAGGGCCGATTTTTATTTTTATTTTTTATTTATTTATTTTTGAAGTAGTTAGTTTACAATGTTGTGTTAGCTTCTGGTGTAGTGATTCAGTTATACATACATACATACATATTCTTTTTCATATTCTTTTCCATTAGGGTTTATTACAAGACGTTGAATATAGTTCCCCATGCTATACAGTAGGTCCTTGTTTTTTATCTATTTTATGTCAGGGTGTGTATCTGTTAATCCCCAACCCCTCTTTTATTCCCCCACCCCCTTCCACCTTTGGTAACCATAAATTTGTTTTCTATGCCTACGTGTCTGTTTCTGTTTTGTAAATAAGTTCATTTGTATCATTTTTTTAGATTCCACATATAAGTGATATCATATGATATTTGTCTTTGACTTACTTCACTTAGTATAATCTCTAGGTCCATCCATATTGCTGCAAATGGCATCATGTCTTCCTTCTTTATGGCTGAGTAATGTTCCACTGTATATATGTACCACATCTTCTTTATCCATTCATCTGAGGATGGACATTTAGGTTGCTTCCGTGTCTTGGGCATCGTAAATAGTGCTACTATGAACACTGGGGAGCATGTATCTTTTTTTTTTAATTTTCAATAATTTTATTTTTTGTTTTTTCTCTTAAGTTTTTATTTACAAATGTTAACATTTTACCATGTGTGTTTTATCATATTCTGTTTGAGAGCAAGTTTTACACAAGATGTCCCTTTGTCCCTAAATTCTTTAGTGCATATTTTCTAAGAAACAAGGGCATTCTCTTACATAATCACAGAATATCAAAACTCAGGCATTAGGTTTTTAAAAAATATTTATTTTGGCTGCTCCGGGTCTTAGTTGCGGCATGCAGACTCTTAGTTGTGGCATGCATGTGGGATCTAGTTCCCTGATCAGGGATGGAACCCATTTCCCCTGCATTGGGAGCTTGGAGTCTTACCTGCTGGACCACCAGGGAAGTCCTGAGGCATTAGTATTGATACAACACTGTTATCTAATTCACAGACCTTAGATAATTTTGCCAATTTTTTTTTTTTTTCTTTTTTGGCCACACTGCGGGGCATGCAGGAACTTAGTTCCCTGACCAGAGATCGAACCCAGGGCCCCTGCAGTGGAAGCGTGGAGTCTTAACCACTGGACTGCCAGGGAAGTCCCACATGTATCATTTTGAATTAGATTTTTCTGCAGATATATGTCAAGGCTAATTTTTAAAGAGCTTGCCTCTATCTTTCACACACTTCTCTTTCACTATAACATCATGCTTAAGCAAGATCAGCCTTAGGATTCAGGGAAAGTCTAGTGTGAAATACCATAGGTGCTTCTGTCAGGCCGTGAATCAGTACATGGCGGAGAGCATGCCTGTCACCCTAGATTCTACCTGCTGTGCTTTCCAAAGATTTGGCCTATAAATCAGAGACTGGGAGCCCACGAGTAAAAATTTAAGAAAGGATTGTTTTTGTAAATTGTATGTAAATTGCTTTTTCTTTGTTGATTTGGGATGAAAAAAGTCATCAGACCCCATGGACTACTTGAGCAGTATTCCCACTCACAGAGAGAGAAAAAACGAGGCTGCTGGTAGGAGCTGTTTCCTCTCTCCGACTCCGTTGCCTTTTCTCTGTTCCCCATGGAGAACAGGGCCGCAGGGATGATTAATCCTAAAGATGGAAGTTTTATCTTCTCCAAGTGGGAATTTGCTGCACGCCTAGGGTTGAGCTGAAGTCAGTTCTGAATGGGAATATCATGTTGAAGAGCCTCTCTGGTTCTGATAATATTATATACAATTTCTCCCTTGAAATACCAAGTTCTGGAAGTCAGAAGTAGGTCAAAATGCAGGTCTTCGTTACCAGGGTTCCCAGGGTGATTCTACACTTTAGGCCCTCAAACCTTCCAGACTCACTGGTCAGAGGCCTGGCCTAGGAGTCAGATCCTATTTCCAGTCTTGACCACAGGAGGCAGTGTCCCAGGGGACAAGTCACAGCTTCCCTCTGTCTCAGTTTCAGCTCTAAAACCTAGAAATTCCGTGACTCAACCTCCAGAGGACTGACTACAGTACTCTAAATATTGCCCTTCTGCAGGAAACTTGGACACCAGCAATTAACTATCTCCTGAAATATCTGTCAAATGAATGAATGATTGGACAAAACGAGTGCCACTCAGGGCTCTGAAACCATTTTCTTGAAAACTTTGAAGGAACAATCAAAGGCAAAGTTCAGCAACCAAAAACTGGAGACTTTGATTTATTGTCACCAAACAAGTTGAAAAATCTTAGTAAGAGACACTTGAACCTTTTAAGTATCATCTTATGGTAATAATGACCTCTCATGCATATTTATGCACTTAGCTCTATAATAACCACTTCAAAGTCTAGGTTATTTTTCCCCTGGGGAATGAAGCTATGTGAAACGTGACAAAATATTCCAAGTTCAAAGGTCCAAATATGTAACATACAAAAATGTTGGAATTTCTCCCACAGGTAGAAAACACCTGAGTGTTTATTGACTCAGGGAGCATTTGAACACTCAGCCCATCCTTGAAAATCCTCAGAAGCTTGCCTCTCCCTGCTCGGCATTCTTCCTGAGGAACACAGGCTGGCATCACTGAAGTGTAGGTAGGTTAGTCTGGGTCGAGACAGGTAAAGTTTGGAGATGGAGAAAACTGGTCAGCTGTCAGGTATTTAACAAAAATTCCAAAAGATCTCCGCAGCCAGAGTTGCTTTGCAAAGCCTTGTTACCGTTACTCAATGTCATTCATTACCCTCGGAAAGTAAAATCATATGACTCCGTTTCCTCAGTAAGTTAATTATTCTATTTCTTTGTACGAGGCAAAACACTACTTTTATTGTTAATTAATATGCTAAAATTAGGTTATACCATTCTGGACATGTGAAATTGAATTTAGTACTTTCAAATATGTTTTTTAAAAGCCGGTCAAAAATAAATGCCTTCAACGTCTTTTCTTTTTCCAACTGAGCATAAATTTCCTTCTTATGAAATTTCATTTCTTCCTGCTATTCTAAGTGACATAATGCCACTTATTTTCCAAAGGGAGGGAAAAAGAATAATAATGAGACATTCAGTTAGCATTTCGAAATTCAGATATTTAATAATAGAGCAAAAAAAAAAAACGAAAGAAAGAGAAGAAAAGCAAAAATACAACAAAAGAGATACAGTCATCCATGAGTTTCAGGACCAAAATAATTAAATGGAAAAATGAGAAGAATTATTTATTTTTGGACTAATTTTGGGCACTTAAGATTTTTCTTTTCCCCATTGATTAAAGTGAAGGTAGGAAATTCAGAAATTTCTTTTCTTGCAGAGGAGCAGAAGTAACACGTCCACCCCAGAGAAAGGCAGCATGAAAGCTCCACCGGATGCTGGGACACAAAGTGACTTCTTGGTTACCTTCGTTCTTCTGCTTTAATGAAATTGCCTCTGATATATCTGCCATCATGCACTGTTCATTACTTTTCTATTTATTTAGTAGACTTACAAGTGGAAAGCAATCTATTGCCAGGGAATTGCTTGACTCCTATTCTAAGTAGACAGCATTCCGATCCAGTGAGGTTGACAGCAGCCAGAGCAGACTTTTATCTCATCGCCATGTTAAATGAGCACCCAGCAGGCCCTAGATACAAGAAGAGGTTTTTTGTTTTTTTTTTTCTTTCTCTGCAAAAGGTTAATAGTTCTTAGAAGTCAATACACGGATCCTGGGCATTCTCTGTGGTCAGACCCTGCTTCCTTTTCCCTGGAAATGATAGAATGGATTAAACAGAGAGTTTACATGGCTGGGGGTGGGGTGTTCACGTGAAGGGTCTAACTGAGCACGTAGCCCGTTACACCCATCAGCTGAAATGACTCCGAGAGATGAACGGAAGAGCGAGTTCACGTCTAAAGAACAACAATGCTTACAAGTCCACGATGTGGCTTTGTTCCTTTGCACCAGGTTTCACCAAGCAGATGTGTGAATTATGGCCGCATTAATACGGGCCTGACCTTCCTTCTTCACACCATGGTCATCTGGCGGTCCGTTAAGGGGAAACAAGAGGCAGAGATAAGACTAAGAGAGGAGCACAAACCCCATGAACAAATGGTCCCTCCCGACTTCTCTCAAACAGCCGAGAGAGGTCCTCTCCATCCGCGAGCAGGAAATAAAGCCTCTCTCCAATTCAGTCTCCTCTCACTGTGTTCTCTGCTTGGCTTGTTTTGCTTTGTTTTGTTCGGTCTCAGTAAGACTGCAAGGGGCCTGGCCTCCGTCTGGAACATTAAAATAGCCAAGGAAGAGGCACAGTGGGAGAGAGAAGCAGGAGGATGAGCTAGCAGTTAGAGTTCCACTTCCTGTTGCCATCTTTGAGCGAGACTTCCTTCCTTCACTCAAGTCACCACTAAGTAGCTGACTGTTCTATTCCAATGACCGCCTAGGCTTGAGGGACTGCATCACTTGGAGTCTAGACCTTGGAGTGTGTGACCTGAGAGGCTGACCCCATCCTGGCTGCCCCCAGGCTGCCTGGTCCAGGCACATCTCCTTCCAGGCAGGCGCGTCAGCTCTCCAGCCCCTGAGGCTGGCTCCAGCCTCCCCTCCGTGTCACGGCAGCTTCCTCCCCAGTCGCTCACCCAAGGCCTTCGTTTCCTTCGACCTTCAACTCCAAGAAGCACTTCCTGACTCTGCGGGGCCCACACTGGTGACATCCTGGCTCTGAGACTTGGGAAGACTTGCCTTGCCATCCTCACCAACTTGTATTTGCCTTGAAAGCAGGATCCCCGTGTCCTACAGGAAGGGTCCTTCTACAGGTCCTGGGACCCCAGAAAGGAGCAAGGAGCTGCAGGCATCCTTCTCCCTTAGGGCTCCACTGGCACCAGACTGGAAGCCCCAGGCGGTCCCCTGTGGATAGACCGCCCTTTCCTTCCACGGCCTTCCTTGTTGGGACCCATCCTCCTTGTTGCCGCTTCCCAGCCCAGGCTGGGCCCCCTGCTGCAGCGCTGGCTCCGTTCCATGGGCTCTGCGATGAAGTCTATTTTCCACGATGTCCAGCCAAGCCTCTGTGAATGGGGAGCACCTGTGGACTCTCCCAGACCACCCTCCCCAGAGCAACCCCTCCCTCTGGCATCCTTCCCCACCCCGGCCATCGTGGGTACAGACACTACCTCCTGATGGGAGGGCTACTTTCGTGAGGGTAGGATTAGATGCTCTCTCTTTTCGTCTCTGGTGGGAAAGTCAGTTATGCCTCAGAGTCTATTAATCTTATAAAGAGTTATGGAGCTGAAGAGGCTGAATCGAACAGCTGAGGTTTTCAAGAAGTTGGAGCACCGTAGCCATTATTATAATGAAGTTCTGTGATGTATAATCATGTCTCTGGGTGACCAGGCACGATTCTGTAAGTCTGAGAAATTGTAAATGATGTGTAAGGGGTTTTTTATGTATACCAAGCTGCCTCCCCAAAGCTTGTGCTCACAACCAACCGTCCTCAGGTCTCCTGTCTGGGGGGGACACCTACTCTTAGCCCGATCATCGGGTCTTCAGCACCTCCTTCTCAAAGCTGGCAAACCCCACAGGCAAGAAGGGACCTTCTCCTCCCCCTGTCCTCTGTGCACAGGGCCCAGGGAAGTGGACAGCTGGAAAGAAGAAGAGGGATGTGCAGCTGTCCCCTTCTATCGAGACCTGTTTGTCTGTCTGTCTCTTAAATTTGGTTCAGTGGCATTAAAAAAAAAAAGGAATTTATCTTTCTCCCCAGATGCAACAAACAGATGCTGGGGACCAGAGACCTTGCAGAGTCAATAAAAGATAAGTTATAAAATCCATAAAAGTGCTAAAAGAAACCAGAATTTCAGCAAATTCCAGGGTTTTTTTCAGACTGCTCCCTTTGATCAACTATGGGGAGGGCGGGGGAAAGCCAGCCGTGCATAAATTCCATCTGTTATTTCGCATGGGGTGCATGTGGCTGGAAGAGGAGCAGGGGACAGAGTGATACTGGAGCTGTGAAACTGACAAAGTGGGAATGGAGAATGGTGCCAGTGATAAAGACAAAGCTGTCATAATCAATTAGCATTTAACTTCTGTAAAGATCTTGGAGGAGATGGATTCTTTAGATTTTAATGTGCGTCTTCAAAGTAATTTTGTAAGCTATTTAAATGATGCTCCCTTTTTACAGCTCTACATAATTTGATTAAACAAACCATCCTCCAATCCTTGGATGTGCAAATGCAGCATCAAAATGATTTTTTCCATATTTTGATAGAATTTGATGTTGGTTGCAGTGATAAGAAGTGACAGAGACTGCAGCAGGGCGTGGGTAATCTGCTCATCTGGCACACTGAGGCCATTCAGATTTTAAGCAACCACTTCTTGAGAAGCAGCCTTAAGAATAAAACTTTGAAAACCAAACACAGGACAGTGATTGGGGTTTGGAGTCAAACTGCCTTATATCTAATCCCAGAGCCACCAGGATGCTGAATTTGTGAATTCAACTCTCAGGGCCTCAGTTTTCCCACCTATAACTTGGGAATAATAAGATGTAGCTCACAGAAGTGTTATAAGGATGAGCAATTAGAGTGAAAACACCTAGCAGAACACAGAGAAGACACTCATGACACAGCTGCTGTCATTACTCTATTATTACTATGACTAGGAATATGGGTTATTCCTTCAGCAAAGTTATTTTTCAAGCAGGCATCAAGTGGCATAGTGCTGCTGAGATTACGTCCATGGCTGAGCTACGCAGTGATCCTAGAGGAGAGGATAATTGTGATGCTTCTTGGAGGGGTCCTCACCAAGAAGCACTAGCCTAGAATGGCAGATCACCCATTCTCTCAGCATTTCTTCAATTCCTTCTGTGGATCAGATTTTGTGCTAAGTGCTGAGGATGGAAGAATATAGATTTGGAGCCATAATCCTCGAGCTTTAGGAGTTCATAATCATTGTGCGGGTTAGAGGAGGATAAACAAACAATTACACTGTGATGGAATCAGCACCCAGAGGGGGTGCCGATCTATCAATATAAGGCTGAGTAATCAGCAGAGAGAGGACGTCTAGCCCTGCTCCTCCAGCAGGTAGAGGCCAGCTAGGTATGCTGCTGCGCTGTAGGGACAGCCCCCTGCAGCAAAGAATCATCTAGCCCCAAACATCAAGAGTGCCCGGGGTGAGGCACCCGGAGCTGAGGGCACCACGTGAGCACGCATTCGGGGCTGCAAGAGACACAGAGCATCTGGGGAGGCCAAGCGATTCAGCGTAGCCGCCCGTGGGGTGGAGGAGAGCAGTCGGGATGTGCAGGCCGGGCTCCAGTCAGGAAGGACCTTGCAGCCATCGTGAGCTAAGGTTTGCTCCTGTTTTTGCGCTCCTTGAACTTCCCCTGAAGTAGCTCCCGCATTAGAGGAAAGTAAACTCAGTCCATCATGTTGGAAAGCAATGGCCCAAAAGAGCCAGAGTTCCTGTATTATCCTGCAAAGTCGAGGAGAGTTTGCTTCTTTTCACAATTAACATAAAAATGAATGACATGGTCTTTTTCTCTTACAAGTTTAAAATCAGTGCTTCAGGAAGCCCAGCGCTGATGTGTAATCCAGGATGAGAAGTTTGAATGGGCAGGGCAGGCCCTGGAGAATTTTGAACAAGGGAGTGACATGAGCAGATGTGTGGGTTTGGGTCCTTCCCTCACACAGGGCTGCACCAGAGCAGGCCAATTCAGCAGTGCTGACAAAACCCACCTCCCCAAAGGACCGATTCATGATCGGATGCCACTGAGATCCGAGGTCACAGCTTGTTTTGAGCTATCTGCCAGCAGCAGTGGGCTCAGAGTCACAGGGTCCATTAGTAGAAAGAACACTGGGCTGAGACCCTAGGAGCTCTGGCTCTGCCACTCATTAGCTGTGTGACCTGAAGAAAACCACTTCCCCTCTCTGGCCACAGGTGACAAGAGGTGAGAAGAGCTTGCAGGCTCCCAGCCCTCACATTCTGGGCCTCTTGGCTGTGAGATGCGCCTTTCTGCCAGGTGCCCCCAGCATGGTGCAGTCTGGGAGGTCGGCTGAGACCTGGCTGACCCTTGCACGCCACCAGCACCATTACAGGCTTGGGGAAGGCCCCGTGGCATTTAGCAGCAGAGAGTTTAATTTTCCACTTTCATAACTTCATTCCTTTGAGTCTTGAGAACTCTTTGGCCTTCAAGAGTCCCTTATTATTATACAAATCTCCCGAATCCCTTATCAGCTGACTTCTTAGGCTGCAGAGAACCCTTCAGCAAGTATTAACAGGAACGAAACTTAGGAGAACGAGAGGGAGAAGCCAGCTTGCGTTACAAGAGTATAAATACCGTTAATGTTTTTTCAAACGCATTTCCTTCCCTGTTCATTTAGGTAAGGGTCTTTCTCTCTGGAGTCGCGAAGCATTTCACAAAACCAGAGATGGATGCTTTCCACCTGCCCAGCGGGCCATATTTGGACCGAAGGCACGTGGAGAGAGAGAGGAGAGTCGTGGAACCGGGGACCTTTGTCCTCACGTCCAGGCAGGTGGTCACGGGCTCGGAAATACATCCTTAACTCCTCCGATTCATCGCCTCATCTGTAAAATGAGTCAAAAGAGATGGTCTCTGCAACTCTGTCGGCTCTGCACTCTTACGGCCGTGAGTGGGAAGCCCGTGGCTCGGAGCTGGTTCTATGGGGAAAACTGGAAATGTAACCCTGCTGACAGAGGACAGCCCGGAGAGGCAGGGACGTGAAAGCGGGGCCGCTCCGTGGGCATCTCTGGGCTGAAGTCACTGCTTCTGCTCAATAAATATCGATAAGGAAGAAGAATGGCCCCCAATTAAAAGTTTCCCCATTGAAGGGAGGAAACCAGAGAGCGGGAGTGGGCATGACGGGGTCCCAGGAAGGGAGGAGGGGAGGAGGGGGCTGAAATGGGGGGTGGGGGGGTGTCACTGGGACCCCAGGCAGTGCATCCCCGTGTGGTCTGGGAAAACAAACTAATAACGGAGGGACTGCCCCTGGCCTCACACGCACGAGTGAAACGCATGCGTCCCTCTCATCCTCACTCGCACTCTAAAAGCAAAGATCACACAGTCACAGCGCCGGGCAGTTTTCAAGGACAGTCCAGGAGCCTGAGCCAGCAGCTTTCGTGCCATTTGTGTGCGCGTCTCCTCCCGGCATCACCTCCTAGCCCCCTTCTTCCATGGGATCCGTCCCCTGGTTTGTCCTGCATCCCCCTCTCAGAGTCGCCCTCGCTGGATGATCCAGGAGCCTGGCTCTCGCTGGAAAGAAGCTGGAGTCCTGTATCCGGGGTGAGCAGGTCTGGAGGTGATGCAGGCACAGCCCATGGCAGAAGCTGCCTCCAAGGCTGGGCTCCAGCTGAGCTGACGCCCTGAGAAGGACTCGGGAGGTTGGAGGCGTGTTGACAGACTTCTTATCATTTTGAGGATTAAAAACCTAGATTTGTTATATACAAAATATTCATAAATGGGCCCAATTTCGCATTTTATTGATTGACGCAGAGAAATGCGTGTCTCAGCAACACAAGTCATGGGAACCATAAGAAAGATATTTTTTGAGAATTGCCTTTGCTGGGGTATCAGGGCACACCCAGCCAGGGCTGAGCCTCCTCCCGGGGTGGGAGCCTGGCACCAGAACCCCTCACAAAGCAGTCGCCCCAAGGCCAGTCCTCAGACCTGGGATCTGCTGCCCCATCAGAGCCGCTGGCTGAGCCCACGTGCTGGCGCTGTGGATGCCCCCGAGAGCCCTGGGCGGGAGGCCCTGTGGTTCCCCAGCTTCAGAAGCGGACCTGGAGCCCTGAGTGGGTGAGAAACTTGCCGAATCAGCCACGGCAGAGCCAAGATCCAAACTCGGGCAGCCTTGCTCTGGGACCCACGTTCTGAACCCCTAGGCCAGCCGTTCCCCAAGCGCGGAGGGGACTGAGCAGACTCCGGGGCCCTTTCAGAGCATCCCTGAGGTCAGAGCTAATTTCATAATAACACTAGGATGTCACTGACCGTCTCCCCTCTTACTCTCAGGAGCAGATGCTCAAGCCTTCCAGAGGCTGCCTGAGACGTGGTGATACCATCGCTCTGACAAGTAACGTCCCGCGAGCTTTTGTCCTTGTGTCTGAAAAACGTTTAATTTCTAATAAGGTCAATGTTGATAGATATTATAGCCCCACTACGTCCCTTTGGGATTCTCAATAATTTGTAAGAGTGTAAAAGGGTCCTGAGACAGAACGGTTTGAGATCCGCTGCTCCTAAAGGGCACCCCCCCGGCTCCTTCACTCCTGCCCCGGGCCCCGCCCAGCCCACCCAGGCCCTGCACCCTTCGGCCATCGGCTGCCCACCTGTCCCAGACCCCAGCTGCGGTGACCTCCCCAGCTCACAGCCACCGTGCTTACACCACGGCTGGTTGTTCTCACGCTTCATTGGGGCCACATTGTCCTTGGCGAAACTGAAACTTGAAAGTGGAGCAATCCTGGACGTTATCAGAGCAGCGGCAATGACAGGTTCAAGAAAACGGCAGCTTGGTGATACCACCTGTGCTGGATTCTGTGTAGGTTCCTGAAGGGGATTGCTGGGCTGCTGTGTTCATTCTCCAAGCTACCCCAGGAGCTGTCAAATATCTTTTTCTCGCTTAAGATTGCTTGAAAAGAACAGAAGCTTAACTAATAGGAAAAATTTACTACACCCTTCCTGGACTCCCCAGCCCCCCTGATTATTATAATCTACTAGTTTACCTTTGGGCTCAGTCAACTGGCAGGTCACTCATCTCCTGCCTGAAACTGCAGTGGGCTTTCCTCGCTGCGGACCACCCCCGGCCAGCCTCAGCACCACGCTCCTTGTCTGCCTCACAGCCCCTTGAAGGAAACATCATGCCTCCAGCTTCTGTGCTCAGATGGGACAAATGAGACCTGGGGTCTGACTGGCCTAGGCACGCTTTACGAGAATAAGACAATAAGACCGTATCTTATTCTCTGGGCTCAAAGCCCCACTGAGAAACTGGGTACCTTTTTCCCCTGAGCAACCCAATTGATGGGCGTAAAATCTTCCCCTAAATATAAACTGGCCACTAGGTAGCAAGAGAAAATTTAACTAAAAGAAAATGAACAAACATTAACTATGATCTAACAGGAAAGATCTGTGAATTCCCTGTTCCACAGTGAGTTTTCCCTCTCTGCTCTTCACCATCGGTGGTTTGTTGAATAGCTCCCCCACAAAAGACACGTCCACGCCCTAATCCCAGGAACCTGTGCGTGTGACCTTATTGGGAAAAAGGGTCTTTCCAGATGCAATTAAATTAGGGATCTTGAGATGAGAGCATCCTGGAATACCCAGGTGGGTCCTAAATCCAATGACAAGTGTTCTTATAAGAGACACACAGAGGAGAGACAGAGAGAAGAGGGAAAGGCCATGTAAAGACGGAGGCAGAGATTGGAGTGATGTGGCCATAAGCCAAGGACTGCCTGCAGCCCCCAGAAGCTGGAAGAGGCAAAGGACAGAATCTCTTTAGAGCCTCTGGAGGGAGTGCAGCCCCGTCGATGCCTTGACTTTGGACTTCTGCCCTCCAGATCTGTGAGAGACTAGATTCCTGTTGTTTTAAGCCACCAAGATGTGGTAATTTGTTACAGCAGCCCCAGAAAACGAATCCATCACCTTAGATGAACAGCCTCATGGTTTCAGGGACTCCCACCTCTGATTCTAGGAGGTGCCCCCAAGTGCTCCTGGCAGCCCTGGCTGTCCCATCCTTGTACTCGTTCTCACCCTGTTCCCTACCTTCCCCCCAGCTTCTAGGTGGAGAAATGTCCTATGTGGTAGAGTCATCTTGTGCTGATGAACTTACATTCTGGAGTTGCCAGTGATGTCCACAGCTCTCCTTGGTCATTATGACTAGTTAACGTGTTTTATTGGTACATAGATCTTGACCCATATGAGTTTCAGCATAAAACAAAGAGGAGTTTCTTCTTTAGATAAACAGTGCCCAAGGGCCAGAAGCACAGTCAAGCCTTGCAAAGACCAAGAGCAGATGCTGATAAGCCTTGAGACCCCAGGCAGTCACTGGACCACTTAAGTTTTTCCATCCTCTTCATTTTTCTCCCAGCAACCCAGCTCTCCTTGCCTTGGTCAGCTAACGATGGCTACCCACCCGAGTAACATCCATTCCAACTTCCTGATTTCCCTCACCTGAGTCCAAGTAAGCAGCAGAGAGATGACTCCACTAAATGCCAATTCCAAATGCTTGGGAGAAAGAAGCTGAATGGGAGAGACCCTTGGCTGAGACCAAGTGGGCAGAATCACGTAGTATAAGCATGGCTACTGGGGCCCATTGCGGGGAGAGAGGGGTTCTCGGAGAAGGGGCCCATAGGTTTGTTCAACATAGCAAAGAAGCCCGAGAGGGACTGGCCAGCGATGGCCCCTCCTGGCAGAAGGCGTAGCCCTTGAAACAAGGGGCCACCTCAAGGGGGCAGCCTTGCCCGGCCCCTCTGCCCACACAGAAGGTTACCGTGCAGCTCTTCAACTTTCTTCCTACTTGTCCCCTAAATGGATTTATACGTTAGAAGGTACTGTTAAAGGAACGACCTTGGCTTACTCGGCTCCCTCTGTCCCTGTGTGCTTCCAGCACCCCCGGTTGGATGGAGCACCTTTTAGGAAAAGCGTCCACTTGGTATTTGCCACACACCCTCCCTCCTGCCCCCCTGCCTTCTTCCCCACTTTGTCCCATCAGACACAGGGACAAATGGGGACAATGCCAGTTGCTGAGCCTACCCCCGCACGCCTCTCTCACTGGGGTGCGGGGGTCATTCTAGGGTGACGTCCCGGTATACATGCTTGGACGCTCACTTTCATATTTCCTCCATGTGCCACGAAGGAGGTCAGAACTCAGGTCTGTGCCCTAGCTGACCAGACGGGACATTCCATGATGCCTGGGGACCCTTAAGAGAAACCATATCCGGTTTTGTGTATGGGCACATGTGTGGGGCTAAACGTGCAGCACGAAAATGAAATTCCAAGTTTCCAAGGAAGTGAGAGAAGCAAAAATAGTAAACGGGGAAAATGGGAAATATTGCACCCGTGGCAGCTCAGGTGGGCCTTTGATTTCCTCTCTGCCCTCGCTGGCTTCATGGTCGGTTGCCCCTGGATAATAGAATTTGAAAGTGCCTACCAAGCAAAGGGCAGAGGACCCTGTTAGGTCTGAAAATGAATAATGATGAACCCCAGGCTTAGTCCTGGTTGGATAAGGATAAATAAAATTTAAAATCGGAAATTTGTCTTAAATGGGTTGTTAATTGCCATTGAGCTTCAAATATTTGAGTTTATTAATTTCTCCCTCACCCCCTGAATTGTATTTCAGCAACATTCTCCTGTTATTAGGGTATTAAATCAGACATATCAAAAAGGAAGCATTTATTTATATCTTCAGAGACATGTACATCTAATAGTGTTACTGTGCATATTTTATATTAGGCAAATGCCGCCTGTGATTTGTCTCATCAGCTCTGAAGGGCCTTATTTTAATAAGTGTTTGGAAGATTTGACTTGAGCCAAAGGAGATAGATGCCCTATATCTGTTTGAGCAGCGATTTCTTAAGAACCTTCACCCTGAAAGAACTAGCTGTTCCTAGACGTTGTAAAAGCCCTTCTTAAAGAACCCAAACTGGATAAATTAGGAGCTTGGAATTAACATATACACGGACCTACTGTACAGCACAGGGAACTATACTCAATGTCTTGTAATAACCTATAATGGAAAAGAATCTGGAAAAGAATATATATATGTATATATATACATATATACATAACTGAATCACTTTGCTGTACACTTGAAGCTTACACAACATTGTAAATTAACTAAACTTCAATTTTTAAAAAATGGTTATTGAAAAAAAAAAAGAATCCAAAATGGTAACCTCTAGAGAACAAGAGATTTGAAAATTGGCTGCAATGCCAAAATATCTCCACGTTAATAAATGTAATAAAACCAGTCAACAGCCCACCTCCTTGCCCAGAACAGAGCCCACGTTTCCACAGAGCTGGAACTCCCGGCTCGGGGTCTCTTCCCTCCGCTGTCACTGAAGTGCCTTGGAGCCCGAGGGGAGGGCGGCCTCACTGAGGCTGCCGGCTCTGGAGGGGCCCCAGCGGCCGAAGCCGCGACAGTCCTGGGGACCGCGGGCCAGTTGGTTCAGCAAGTAACTTAAAGACAAAATGGAAAAACAAGGAGGTTTGTGCCTGGGATCATGTTGATGTGAAACCAGGGATGGCCACCTTGTGCCAGTGAGCTGTGTGGGATGTCGTGGGAGTTGCCTCTAACCAGGACCAGATACCCAATGCCCTGACGACGCTGCCTTGTCAAAGCTTGAACTGCGGCTCTTCACTTGGCTCCACAGGCCCAGGGCAACTTGAACACCTGGCAAGACAATACATTAGAAATACATCTACACGTGGAACTGCTCCTACAGAACACCCACTGAACGCTGGCAGAAGATGTCAGACCTCCCAAAAGATGCCCTCAGGCGACCTACACGCAGAGGCGGGTCCAAATCCAAGGCTGAAACCCGGGAGCTGTGCGAACAAAGAAGAGAAAGGGAAATTTCTCCCAGCAGCCTCAAACAACTTGAGCTTTATTTTATTTTATTTTATCCTCTTGCTTTCTTTCTTTCTATTTTTTCTCCCTTTTATTCTGAGCCGAGTGGATGAAAGGCTCTTGGTGCTCCAGCCAGGCATCAGGGCTGTACTTCTGAGGTGGCAGAGCCAACTTCAAGACACTGGTCCACAAGAGACCTCCCAGCTCCACGTAATACCAAACGGTGAAAATCTCTCAGAGATCTCCATCTCACCATCAAGACCCAGCTTCACTCAATGACCAGCCAGCTACAGTGCTGGACACCCTATGCCAAACAACTAGCAAGACAGGAACACAGCCCCATCCATTAGCAGAGAGGCTGCCTAAAATCATAATAAGGCCACAGACACCCCAAAACACACCACCAGACATGGACGTGCCCACCAGAAGGACAAGATCCAGCCTCATCCACCAGAACACAGGCACTAGTCCCCTCCACCAGGAAGCCTACACAACCCACTGAACCAACCTTAGCCACTGGGGACAGATACCAAAAACAACAGGAACTATGAACCTGCAGCCTGTGAAAAGGAGACCCCAAACACAGTAAGATAAGCAAAATGAGAAGACAGAAAAACACACAGCAGATGAAGGAACAGGGTCAAAACACACCAGGCCTAACAAATGAAGAGGTAATAGGCAGTCTACCTGAAAAAGAATTCAGAATAATGATAGAAAAGATGATCAAAAATCTTGGAAATAGAATAGACAAAATGCAAGAAACATTTAACAAGGATGTAGAAGAACTAAAGAGGAACCAAGCAATGATGAAAAACACAATAAATGAAATTAAAAATACTCTAGAAGGGATCAATAGCAGAATAACTGAGGCAGAAGAACGGGTAAGTGACCTGGAAGATAAAATAGTGGAAATAACTACTGCAGAGCAGAATAAAGAAAAAAGAATGAAAAGAACTGAGGACAGTCTCAGAGACTTCTGGGACAACATTAAACGCACCAACATTCGAATTATAGGGGTCCCAGAAGAAGAAGAGAAAAAGAAAGGGACTGAGAAAATATTTGAAGAGATTATAGTTGAAAACTTCCCTAATATGGGAAAGGAAATAGTCAATGAAGTTCAGGAAGCGCAGAGAGTCCCACACAGGATAAATCCAAGGAGAAACACGCCAAGACACGTATTAATCAAACTATCAAAAATTAAATATAAAGAAAACATATTAAAAGCAGCAAGGGAAAAACAACAAATAACACACAAGGGAATCCCCATAAGGTTAACAGCTGATCTTTCAGCAGAAACTCTGCAAGCCAGAAGCAAGTGGCAGGATATACTTAAAGTGATGAAGGAGAAAAACCTACAACCAAGATTACTCTACCCAGCAAGGACCTCATTCAGATTTGATGGAGAAATTAAAACCTTTACAGACAAGCAAAAGCTGAGAGAGTTCAGCACCACCAAACCAGCTTTACAACAAATACTAAAGGAACTTCTCTAGGCAAGAAACACAAGAGAAGGAAAACACCTACAATAACAAACTCAAAACATTTAAGAAAATGGGAATAGGAACATACATATCAATAATTACCTTAAATGTAAATGGATTAAATGCTCCTACCAAAAGACACAGACTGGCTGAATGGATACAAAAACAAGACCCATATATATGCTGTCTACAAGAGACCCACTTCAGACCTAGGGACACATACAGACTGAAAGTGAGGGGATGGAAAAAGATATTCCATGCAAATGGAAATCAAAAGAAAGCTGGAGTAGCAATTCTCATATCAGACAAAATAGACTTTAAAATAAAGACTATTACAAGAGACAAAGAAGGACACTACATAATGATCAAGGGATCGATCCAAGAGGAAGGTATAACAATTGTAAATATTTATGCACCCAACATAGGAGCACCTCAATACATAAGGCAAATACTAACAGCCATAAAAGGGGAAATCGACAGTAACACAATCATAGTAGGGGACTTTAACACCCCACTTTCACCAATGGATAGATCATCCAAAATGAAAATAAATAAGGAAACACAAGCTTTAAATGATACATTAAACAAAATGGACTTAACTGATATTTATAGGACATTCCACCCAAAAACAACAGAATACACATTTTTCTCAAGTGCTGATGGAACATTCTCCAGGATAGATCATATCTTGGGTCACAAATCAAGCCTTGGTAAATTTAAGAAAATTGAAATCGTATCAAGTATCTTTTCTGACCACAACACTATGAGACTAGATATCAATTACAGGAAAAGATCTGTAAAAAATACAAACACATGGAGGCTACACAATACACTACTTAATAACGAAGTGATCACTGAAGAAATCAAAGGGGAAATCAAAAAATACCTAGAAACAAATGACAATGGAGACACGATGACCCAAAACCTATGGGATGCAGCAAAAGCAGTTCTAAGAGGGAAGTTTATAGCAATACAAGCCTACCTCAAGAAACAGGAAACATCTCGAATAAACAACCTAACCTTGCACCTAAAGCAATTAGAGAAAGAAGAACAAAAAAATCCCAAAGCTAGCAGAAGGAAAGAAATCATAAAGATCAGATCAGAAATAAATGAAAAAGAAATGAAGGAGACAATAGCAAAGATCAATAAAACTAAAAGCTGGTTCTTTGAGAAGATAAACAAAATTGATAAACCATTAGCCAGACTCATCAAGAGAAAAAGGGAGAAGACTCAAATCAATAGAATTAGAAATGAAAAAGGAGAAGTAACCACTGACACTGCAGAAATACAAACGATCGTGAGAGATTACTACAAGCAACTCTATGCCAATAAAATGGACAACCTGGAAGAAATGGACAAATTCTTAGAAATGCACAACCTGCCGAGACTGAACCAGGAAGAAATAGAAAATATGAACAGACCAGTCACAAGCACTGAAATTGAAACTGTGATTAAAAATCTTCCAACAAACAAAAGCCCAGGACCAGATGGCTTCACAGGCGAATTCTATCAAACATTTAGAGAAGAGCTAACACCTATTCTTCTCAAACTCTTCCAAAATATTGCAGAGGGAGGAACACTCCCAAACTCATTCTATGAGGCCACCATCACCCTGATACCAAAACCAGATAAAGATGTCACAAAGAAAGAAAACTACAGGCCAATATCACTGATGAACATAGATGCAAAAATCCTCAACAAAATACTAGCAAACAGAATCCAACAGCACATTAAAAGGATCATACACCATGATCAAGTGGGGTTTATCCCAGGAAGGCAAGGATTCTTCAACATACGCAAATCAATCAACGTGATACACCATATTAACAAATTGAAGGAGAAAAACCATATGATCATCTCAACAGATGCAGAGAAAGCTTTCGACAAAATTCAACACCCATTTATGATCAAAGCCCTGCAGAAAGTAGGCATAGAGGGAACTTTCCTCAACATAATAAAGGCCATATATGACAAACCCACAGCCAACGTTGTCCTCAATGGTGAAAAACTGAAACCATTTCCACTAAGATCAGGAACAAGACAAGGTTGCCCACTCTCACCACTATTATTCAACATAGTTTTGGAAGTGTTAGCCACAGCAATCAGAGAAGAAAAAGAAATAAAAGGAATCTAAATCGGAAAAGAAGAAGTAAAGCTGTCACTGTTTGCAGATGACATGATACTATACATAGAGAATCCTAAAGATGCTACCAGAAAACTACTAGAGCTAATCAATGAATTTGGTAAAGTAGCAGGATACAAAATTAATGCACAGAAATCTATTGCATTCCTATACACTAATGATGAAAAATCTGAAAGTGAAATTAAGAAAACACTCCCGTTTACCATTGCAACAAAAAGAATAAAACATCTAGGAATAAACCTACCTAAGGAGACAAAAGACCTGTATGCAGAAAATTATAAGACACTGATGAAAGAAATTAAGGATGATACAAATAGATGGAGAGATATACCATGTTCTTGGATTGGAAGAATCAACATTGTGAAAATGACTCTACTACCCAAAGCAATCTACAGATTCAATGCAATCCCTATCAAACTACCACTGGCATTTTTCACAGAACTAGAACAAAAAATTTCACAATTTGTATGGAAACACAAAAGACCCCGAATAGCCAAAGCAATCTTGAGAACGAAAAGTGGAGCTGGAGGAATCAGGCTCCCTGACTTCAGACTATATTACAAAGCTACAGTAATCAAGACAGTTTGGTACTGGCACAAAAACAGAAACATAGATCAATGGAACAGGATAGAAAGCCCAGAGATAAACCCACGCACATATGGTCACATTATCTTTGATAAAGGAGGCAAGCATATACAGTGGAGAAAAGACAGCCTCTTCAATAAGTGGTGCTGGGAAAACTGGACAGGTACATGTAAAAGCATGAAATTAGAACACTCCCTAACACCATACAAAAAAATAAACTCAAAATGGAACAAAGACCTAAATGTAAGGCCAGACACTATCAAAGTCTTAGAGGAAAACATAGGCAGAACACTCTATGACATAAATCACAGCAAGATCCTTTTTGACCCAACTCCTAGAGGAATGAAAATAAAAACACAAATAAACAAATGGGACCTAATGAAACTTAAAAGCTTTTGCACAGCAAAGGAAACCATAAACAAGACCAAAAGACAACCCTCAGAATGGGAGAAAATATTTGCAAATGAAGCAACTGACAAAGGATTAATCTCCAAAATTTACAACCAGCTCATGCAGCTCAATAACAAAATAACAAACAACCCAATCCAAAAATGGGCAGAAGACCTAAATAGACATTTCTCCAAAGAAGATATACAGATTGCCAACAGAGACATGAAGGAATGCTCAACGTCATTAATCATTAGAGAAATGCAAATCAAAACTACAATGAGATATCATCTCACACCAGTCAGAATGGCCATCATCAAAAAATCTAGAAACAATAAATGCTGGAGAGGGTGTGGAGAAAAGGGAACACTCTTGCACTGTTGGTGGGAGTGTAAATTGATACAGCCACTATGGAGAACAGTATGGAGGTTCCTGAAAAAACTACAAATAGAACTACCATACGACCCAGCAATCCCACTACTGGGCATATATCCTGAGAAAACCATAATTCAAAAAGAGTCATGTACCACAATGTTCATTGCAGTTCTATGTACAATAGCCAGGACATGGAAGCAACCGAAGTGTCCATCATCGGATGAAGGGATAAAGAAGATGTGGCACATATATACAATGGAATATTACTCAGCCATAAAAAGAAACGAAATGGAGGTATCTGTAGTGAGGTGGATGGAGTTAGAGTCTATCATACAGAGTGAAGTAAGGCAGAAAGAGAAAAACAAATACAGTATGCTAACACATATATATGGAATCTAAGGAAAAAAAAAAAAAAAGTTCATGAAGAACCTAGTGGCAAGACGGGAATAAAGACACAGACTTACTGGAGAATGGAGTTGAGGATATGGGGAGGGGGAGGGGTAAGATGTGACAGGGTGAGAGAGTGGCATGGACATATATACACTACCAAATGTAAAATAGATAGCTAGTGGGAAGCAGCCGCATAGCACAGGGAGACCAGCTTGGTGCTTTATGACCACCTAGAGGGGTGGGATAGGCAGGGTGGGAGGGAGGGTGACGCAAGAGGGAAGAGATATGGGAACATATGTATATGTATAACTGATTCACTTTGTTATAAAGCAGAAACTAACACACCATTGTAAAGCAATTATACTCCAATAAAGATGGTAAAAAAAAAAAAAAAACAGTCAGCATCTGGAGAGCATCTAGTGCATGCCATAAGCTCTTTCTGAATGCTTATCACCTCGTGAAACCCTCACAACAACCCGAAGGGATGGAATATTTTTATCCCCATTTTACAGATGAGCAAAACAGAGGCTTAATGAGATGAAGTAATTTGCCCGAGAGGCAGAGCCAGGTCTAAAACTAAAGCCGACCTGACTGGAGCCCATTCCTCTTCCACTTCGCCTCTCTTTGTTGCCAAGAAGAGTTAGTCCACTCTAGAACACCCTCAACCAAGGTGATATCACCTCTTCCCCCTACAAGAGGATGGAAATTGACTCTTGGGGTGCAAGAAATCACATTCTTTTTACAGAAAAGCACAGATGTCCATACAGCACATCATCAGGTAAACAGTACACCTGTGGTACTAAAACTTCACAGGAGAGGGCAAATAGGAAAAGATATCTGAAAAAGCACCTTGGAGAGATGAAGATGGAAAAGGTAGAGAAAAGGCTATTTTCAAGCATCTGCAGTAATTCACTGCCCCACGCAAATCACCCACTTGTCCCTGTGCACAGCGATGGCTTGTCACTGCCCTGCATTCTGATTACTCCTGCTGTTTTGTTTTTACAGCTCAGATAAACCGGACATAAGCTAACTGTTAGCTCACTGTAATAGGAGGGCCCAAGCACCAGTGTTGCACTGCAAATTCCCTTTGGCTCTGATAACCTTCTTACCTGATGAACTTTTGTTAAAAGACCACGGATTCCGATTTCTAAAGGAGGATCGTGTTTTCATGTGAAGTCCTCCCAAATCGCAGGAACGATACTTTGATGTTCCCATTTGTTTATGTTTTGGGGCTTCTTTAGCCCACGACTTCTGATTCTTTTTTCTATAATGTACAGGAAGGTGGTGGAGAAAATATGAGTTTGGACTATATCAGAAAAACTCAGAATTGAATCATGGTCTACTCCTTCCAATTCCTGAGTCCTTGGGCAAGATATGTAATCTCAAAGAGTCTCCCTTTTCTCATTAGTCGTGTGTGGTTATTTAAAATTAAATTCATTAAAATTAAATAAAATTTAATATTTGGCTCTTCAGTCACACTGGCCACATTTCAAGGGCTCAATAGCCACAGGTGGTTACCAACTGGACAATGCAGATAAAGAACATTTCTATCCAACAGAAGGTTCTACGGGACAGCCTTGCCCTAAAGACAGGAAACAGGTCGTTTCAGGCAACAAATTTTCATTGAGAACCAACTTTGTGCTGGCCCTGTTCTAATCACAAGAGATGATCAACCCAAAGTTCCTACACTTAAGGAAGTGCTGCTATTATTCTTATTACAGGTTTCTGTGGTTTCCTAAGGAGTGGGCAGTGGAGGTGTTTAAGAATACTAGTATATCAGGGCAACATGGCCTTGAGTCTGAGCCGAGTGATATGGATAAATTTACTAATTCTCTCAGTTTCATCATCCATAAAATGGGTCTACTAGTAACTCAAAGGATTGCTGCGAAGATTAAATGAGGAAATGGATGTCTGGCACAGCCGATGCTCACTACGTTACTGCTCCCCTAATTAAGATAAAAATCAGTCGGTTCCCCTAATGGCTAATTGGTTCATATAACAGGATATTTCTCCTGCTGTCTGGGATTTATTGGTTTGTTATTAAGGCCCTATCTCAGTATATTCCTAGAGGTTACTTGATAAAATAATACTACAGTCATGCTTAAGTTGCCATAGGAATCCATCCTTTGATTCACATTCGAGAATTCATTACTTACATAATAATCTTAACAACGTTCTTGCTGGTATTGGTTGCTGTAATTACAGAAGGTTGGAACTTGAAGAGATAGCAGAAAAAATAGCACTGAATTCACCTGTTGTAAAGGCAAGTGAAACCCAGGGGAAGGAGTGAGGTGCCCAAAGTCACAGCTATTTAGTGGCAAAACAAGGATAAGAAGGTGGGCGTCTTATCTTCCAAGACAGTGTGCTTAGCATTTCAACACATTCCTTCGCTCCCTATCGTTTTGGTAGGGCTCCACTCCTCAAAGAAAATTACAATAACCTCTTGATCATCTGTCAGGTGAATAAGTCCTCCTCAGCTCCGGACACAGAAGTGGGTGTCCTTTCAAAATAACGCGGCCTTCGAAGCTGAGAGTACCGGGGTGTCCGTGGTGATCGGGGTAGCACGGCCCACGACAGCCAGGGTGGCCGGTGGCCGAGGGACCGTTTACCTCCCCTGTCTTAGGCGCTGCTGTGTGCATTTTGTCACCTCTGCACCACCTCACGATTCTCTCCCGCTGACGACCAGCCTGGGAGGGGCGTTGTTTTTCCCCCTTGACGATTATTTTGTTCAGAGAGCGCTAGTTATCACCTAAAAGAAGACGTGCCAGCGTCACTCCTCTTTGCTGGTCACTGGATAGAAAAGAATCATTTTTTGTGACACACTCAAATTTTGATAGAAAGAGAATTAAATGTTAAGAGAAACTGCACATATAAATCCGTGGGCACAAAGAAGGGGCTATAATCCTCAGCCAGGTTTGAACTTTCCTACCAGAAAATGAAATGTTTTACAAAAGTGATCAGTTTCACTCCATGGGCAGTGAGGTTGTGAATAAAGAAGGCTTTTTTTTTTTTTTTTTTAATAAAAACAGCGTTTTCTTGTTTTCTTGTCCTCCAGAGTCGAGAACGTTTTTATATTCCCATCAGAAAACCCCGAGAATGAACACTACAGTCGACTCTGGATTATTCATGGGCCACCTGGATTGTTTCCATCTCCTACCGCCGAGGTGGGTCTCCATCCAATTACACAGTCCGGGCAGTGAGGGAGGTGGGCTCCCCCTTCTCTTTCCTTCCTTCCCCTCCGGCAGTGAGAGGAAAGGAGGAAGAAAGAGCAGAGCAGAGAGGGACACATTTTCCCCTCAACTGGTGAAGAAGGGGATGCATCAGCATTTCAAAGCAGAATAACATAGGAAGAATAATTCAATCACCAAACAATTGGAATTGCTAATGCCTGCAAACTTCAGATAGCTATATATATTGTTTGCTTTTTTTTGTTGTTGTTGTCAGAAATGTTTTTTAAAGAATTAAGCAATTTAATGTCTAAATAATAGGGACCAACATAATTTTGCCTTTGTATGAGAAAAGTATGTAGTTATAACTCAATGGCAATGTAGAAGCAATTAGATTAGTCTTGGGGTTTGAAAAGCTTTCTTTTTTTAAGGCCTGTGGTTAGTTTTTATGATATGATTGAATTTGTAACAGAAAGCCTGGCCTTGCCATTGGACTCTGATTTAGACTATCATAAAGTGCTTGTTTTTCCTTTGGAATCTTATGGCATTGGGCATGTATGAACATGTCCCAACAGGAAGAGGAGGGAAGGGGAGGAAGTGTATGGATAGTTAGATAAAGCGTGGAAACTGTCACAAAACAGCATCCGTCCTGTCCCCTCCATACAGGCATGGAGCAAGCAAGCAATCACAGACTCAGCTGTACCATGAGGTATTGGCTGTAGAGCTGCCCGAGCTCCTTTGCACTAAAGGCCCCAGCATTCTGGATGTTCTGCAGGGCTACACAACAATGGGGATTGATTTCTATTTGGATAAAGGTAACACGATTAAACCTGAAATTGGCTCTGCGTGTATCATGGCTTGTTTGGGATTAGAATAACGGGAGAGTAGAATTTCCCACCCATCTGTGAAGAGCTTTAAATTAGAGATCAGAATTAACTTGGGGTCCCCGGGAGCACACGGAATGATCCAGTAACTGAGTAAGCAGGCCCTTGCTTACCATGTCTGGGGGCCTGGAACCCTCCTGGACCCAGTGGGCCAGGGCAGAGACCCCTAACTGACCTTCCCCAGCGGGGCATGTCACCTTCTTCCCTCTCTTCATTCCTGGCTGCTCTGTGGCTCCGCACGACTCATTTTGGCTCCGTTAATTCAGCCCCAGTTTTCCAACAGTTACTTTAATTTATGATATGGTTTGGACATACTCGCTGGTCATGACCTTGGCCCTCACCCCAGAATATTATTTTCAGCATTTGCCCTCTGGCTCTCCCACGGCAACCACGGGCAGGAGGTGCTCCATCCTGTCTGGTCCCACATCCCAGGCCCAGAGGGACAAAGGCCCAGGCAAAGGAGTCCAGTTCCCACCCTCAGCTCCCAGTCAGGTGGGGGGCCCACGCGGGGATGGGGCAGAGAGATGAAGTTGGCTACGCTTGTCTGCTGTGCTCCCACTTTGAGGACGACATGCAGAACGCTTTTTTTCTGGCAGCACCAACGGTCGTTGCACTTCTCCTGCGAACCTGGCATTCACTCGGGTCTCACCTTTGGAGGGACAAAACCCGCACACGTAGCCACTTGAGAAGATGCACGAAGCTCTGCCTGAGAAGTCCCGATGGATATGCTCAGATCACACATTCACCCAAAGTAAAGCAGAGCTCGTAAAGAGAGAGGGTCAACGGAACAGGTGTCCACCCTGGAGCATGAAGTTTGCCCCAATCTTAAAGGATATGGTGGACATAGCCCATGACGGGCAGTGGGAAATAAACAGATGCACAACCCAGGTAGACAGCACCTACATGAGCCAACGCAGAGAAGCTGGGTCCAGCTGACACACCAAGTAACTGAGTATGGGATGGAAGTCCCCCGTGACAGGGCCACAAATAACTTCATACAATGGGCACAGCTATTGCCAATCAGAACGGATTCCAGGGAATTCCCTGGTGGTACAGTGGTTAGGGCTCTGCGCTTCCACTGCAGGGGGCTCGGGTTTGATTCCTGGTTGGGGAACTATTGATAAAATCCCTCATGCCATGCATCGCGGCCAAAAAAAAAAAAAAGAGAGAGAACAGGTTCCACGGTAGACCAGAGTCACCAGAGAAAAACTGCTCAGGAATGGAAAAGCTCTACCGATAGATCTAAAAGGAACAGGTAGATCATTTAAACCAGTGTGATATCAAAGAATCTATATTTGTGTTGTCATCCTACTGTTGTTTTCTCAGGTGATTCTCTAAAACATAGTCAACTACGTATAACATCATAAATAATGTATTTGTAATTTACATTTTTCTAATTGAAAAAATTTCAGCCATAGCCCCAAGTTACATGCATGATTTAACAGATGATGAATAACATTTTAACTGTGAAGAAAACCTCTGAAATAGTGCTGTTTCCTAACAAAATAGTGGTTTTAATCCTTGGTCTTGTACTTTCACATGATTACAAACTGGCATGGTTTCGGTTACAGGCACCAGAATAAGTTAGTTTACCTTTTATTGCTATAGCACTTTCAACTTGGAAGGCACCTTTCAGTCTATTCTGGAATTTGTTCCTCGCGTCAGCCACAGAAGGCAGGCGTGGGTTTGACCGAGAGTTTCATCCTTTAGCCTAAGGTCCCCCTCACTGGGGAGTTGAGAAAGAAGGCTGACCCTCCGTGCTTTGGTGTGAGCACTTATTGCTTTGACTGCCTCTGGCCCTCCCTCATTTCCGGGGACACCCCTCTCTTCTTGGAGAAAACTGCTTCTCTCTCACTGCAACCATCTGCTTCCAGTAGGGACGAGACAATCAAGGACTTGCCCCCATCCAGGGCCCCTCACCCAACCTGAGCGCATGAGAGGCTTTTCCTGGGACTTTTCAACTGGCATCAGGCTTGGGGTGAGGAGGTGGGCAACTTTAGTCACGTTTTGTTTTTCTTCTTGTAGCAAAATTGTGAGATGTGGGATGCAGGAGTTGCTGGTGGCAGTGTGTCCAACCACGTGTAGGAAGTCTGTCTGAGAAAAGAAAAACAATATTCAGTGAGAAAAGAGAGAGTCTTGTTAGCATTCAGATTTCTGGTTCCAGTGGTTTTTGAGGCTCAGTGGCTTCTTTTCCATGGTTACTTGAGACTGTCAATAAACACTTTTTTTTTTTTCTTAAACTATTTCCAGTTGAATTTATGTTCCTTAAAAGACCAAAGGAGTCATAACTAATGTATCTGTCCACAGCATTACACTGCATGAGTTTGTTATAATCCACTCTCATATCTGAAGGAATAAGACTCAGTGAAGTTAAATAACTTATCCCAAATCTTACATTGAGGTGTTGACATAATTATGTCACTCCCCAGTATATGCTGTTAGGACCCTATACGTGTAATTAATAAAGTTTCACGTCCACCATCGCCTTTGTCTTCTATAACAAGCCCTTGAAATGGGTTGGACTTGGATAAGCATGGTGAGCCTTAATTGTGGATGAGAAAACTGAGGCTCGGAGACAGCAGGTGATTTCTCTCCTGTCAAGCGATCAGCAAGTGGTGGACCCGCGTCTTCTGACCTGACGTCCAGTGTTCCCTCCGACCACACCTCACGGCACATCCGCACATACATACAAACACACATGGACATGCATGCACACCCAGGCTCATTTCAATCAAAAATGAAAATCGAATTCAGCAAAATAACTGTTCTTCTTAGGAATATTTTTAAGTGTTTTAAGATATTGCTGCTCATAATTATTTGTACTTTTATTTCCTGCCAAAACGTTGGTTTAGGAACCACCTAACTCTTCTGCACATCTAACTGTGATAAAATATTTTCCATTATCTTGAGACTTGATAACATATAAATAGCTTGTACTTTGTCTCTTTTGGTTTTGATACCTAATGAAATGTGAAAAAGCAAGATGGCACATAACAGAAAAGCAGGGACTTCCCTGGTGGCGCAGTGGTTAAGAATCCGCCTGCCAAGGCAGGGGACACGGGTTTGATCCCTGGTCCAGGAGGATCCCACGTGCCGCGGAGCAACTAAGCCCGTGCGCCACAACTTCTGAGCCTGTGCTCTAGAGCTCGCGAGCCACAACTACGGAAGCCCGTGCACCACAACTACTGAAGCCTTTGTGCCTAGAGCTGGTGCTCCGCAACAAGAGAAGCCACTGCAGTGAGAAGCCCACGGACCGCAACGAAGAGTGGCTCCTGCTCGCCACAACTAGAGAAAGCCTGCACGCAGCAACAAAGACCCATCGCAGCCAAAAAATAAATAAATAAAAATAAATAAATTTATAAAAAAAAAAGAAAAGAAAAGCAAAAGATAACTAATTCAGAGATTAACTTTGGAAAAGCTCCAAAATTAGATCATGTAATTAGTTCACAGTTTAGAAGCCTTTGGTGGAATTAGATTTATTCAAAGAAATTCCATTCACATAGTTTAGGAAGACTGAATGATTTGGTAGGTGAATTCTGCTTAAAATTAAGGATTCATACGTCTTATTCCTCATTTTCTCTATATATCAACTGGTTTTAACAATCAAGAAAACCCAAGAACTGGCACTAAATTTTTCACTGGAAAAACTGATGGTGGACACAAAAACGGTAGAAAAAAGGCCACAACAAAGCTAAATCACAGCCACTCTTCAAAAGACATGAACATTCCATGAAGGCAAGTAGCCAAGGTTGGTAGGCTCCAAACTTGATCGCTTTGGTTGTCACATCTTTGTGCAACACTGTACAGGGGTGAAATGAGCAAAAGGCTAGATAGGACCACTGGTTTTTACGTTGTAGTTTTTTGTTGTTGCAGGAAATCTAACATACAGAACCGTCGAAGGTGAGATTGCCGTCATTGTAGGGGCCAGGGAAGGAGACACAGACGCCCAGGGCTCTGTCAGCCATTGGGCAAGACAAACTCTATGGGGCTTTCCCACTTGACGCATTTATTACTCAATATTAGCTGCATTTAACCATATGTTTAAATGTTGATTACAGTAATTTGATCATATCTTAAGACATTACTCAATGGAAATTCTTCCTTATATGATGAAAATTCAGACCTAAGATTCAACAATGTAGATAACAACTAATCAATATAAACAAACCATCCAATTGGGTAAGTCACCTAACCAAATGTTAAAAAGAAAATGTTTGGGTTTGTTTTTTTTTTCCCACTGAATTGACTGGTGTCTGTCTATATGGACAAAATAAAATGATTGTTTCATTGTGCAAATATTTCTCGGACAGTTTCCCCCCTGTTTACAAACCAGCTATTTTCAGACTAGTCAGTACATGTACACACTTTCAGAGAACAGAGGAAGACAGGTCAGGGAAGTTTTGAATTTGGCATTTAGCCAGAACACTTTTAAATTCAATTTGGATTTAGGCTCAGCTGTGAAGTGTGTGCCTCGGTGTAGGGCAGTAACAGTTTTAGATTGGAAAAATATCATGATGTGTAACAGCTGCCACTCCCAGCGCTTCCATGAAAACAGACTGGGCTGGTCTGCCAGTTCACATAATGTTTGAGAACTGTGTGCAAACATTCTGAAACGGGCAGTGTCTTTAAACTTTGCAATGAGTTGGGTGAAGGTTTCAAGGATCAAATATTTGAGAAACAAAAATCATATCATGAGATAAACCCTTGTGAAAAATGAGACTGAATGCAAAATTGTTGTTTTTAATATTTCAGCTCTGAGTTAAGACTTCATAGAGATATTTTCATTTATTCCTTGCTGTTTTAATACAAATTCAGATCAGTTCTGGTTTGAGAAAAGATGATGTTCTGCTATGCTTTTCTATTTGCATGAAACTCCATGGTAATGAAGTTGAACTAGAGAAAAACAGAGGTTGGATGAAAGAGGAGGTCTCCAAGGTTTTGAGAGTGTAAATGCTGAGTTGCCTATATTTTGTGCGTATTTAGTTGTGCTTTAAAAAAACAAATTAAAAATTATAAACTGTTTTCAAAATATATATATGTATATATGTGAATTAATAAAAAATTCAAATTTTGTCTATATTTCTCCAAACATGACCATTTCTCTGACATTTTGCATGTTTTACTCTGATGTCAGGAGAGGTAGTGTCTCAAGACTATTTGCACACAGGTTTTCCATCCTTCCTTGGGCCTGAGCATTTCTGTGACCTTGGAGTAGTTTCCATGAAGTTCCTGTCAATCAACAGACACCAAAGGACCTCCCTGACCAGGGACAAACTATTTTTCTTAACAGATTTTATTGCTGATTTCTTATTACATAATTCATTAATTTTATCATAGAAAATATAGCTCAGCAAAAATAATAAAGAAATTAATAATAACAAAATAAAAATTCTTTCTTCTTAATCTTCCACACTAGAAATAATATTACTTTATCTTTGCCCATTTACGATTATTTATACAAAATAAATTCCCAGAAATTATAGCCCAAAGGCAAACAAAATTCTAAATCTCTCGAATATCTATTATTAAATGGCCTTGCAGAAATCTTCTATCAATTTATAGTATTATCATTAGATTATGAGACTGTTTCCTCACTTTGATAACAGTGGCTTATATCATTAAGACATAGTTTTCAATTTTATAGCCAAAAAATAGTTTTTCTTTTCCTGGACAAACTTCTACACAGTACAGAGTTTGTCTTTGGCTTCCTCTACCCTGTTAGATGTTTCCTTTATGTGTTAGTGTCTCTGCCACTGCAAAAATGTATCTCTGTTTCCCAGGGAACCCTGTTCTAGAACATTCTAGTGTATTCTAGTGTGTTCCTCTACAGGACACTGTTGCAAGGGCCTGAACAATAATTTCAGTCAGGACTTAACAACTGATAGCATCCTGCCATAATACATACGTGTTTTTTAAAGGCTATAACCAATAGGAATTTTAAGAAGTAAAGTAGACTTGTGAGGAATGTATTTTTAGTCAAGGGAATCTTTCTTGGAGACCCTCAACTTACTGCAAGCAGCACATGGCCTTCTATGGTGGTTATATAAATGGCTGGCTCTCCTGTTTCCTGTCAAAGTGTTACTTAGATGCCAGTCTCAGCCTAGACCAGGTGCTGAGTGCCGGCGGGCTCCTTACACGAGGCCTCCCCAGAGCCTCCAGCAGCTTGAAGTATGGGCATTAGTTGGGCTTGAGCCACATACCATCAATAGGGGTAATAGTTCTGTATTTATTTATGCATAAATTGATGATGAAATTGATGTGTATGTTTAACTTTTTTGATCAAAGCCATGCAGCATTCATTTTAAAGCACTTACTGAATACTTACACTGCTTTCCTGAGCTTTATACAAAATGTCCTTCTGAAATACTTTCCAAGCAATGCTTTTTTTCCCCCAGGGGGAATTTGGAACAATTTTGTGAACTTTTCACTAAATTTTTCTTTAAAACCTAGATACAGTTTCTTTAAACTTAGATATTGCCAAGTGCCTATTCATTCAGACAAGTAAGTAATAAATGACTATGAAATAATGCTGAGCTAATGCAATTCCCTGTCTTTGCATCAGGTGAAAGACAGTTAACAATTTCTGTGTGAACATTTTGTCTTCGTTTATATGGATGAAACTGATTTAAAGACACTCTGGTTGTAAGTTAAGAATATGTAATGCTTAGATCATAACAATAGTTACATAAATAGACTACAGTCAATTATTATCTCGGCTTCTAATAACTAAGAATCAAGTAACTGGAGTTTTTTTTTTTTTTTTTTTTTTTGTATGGGAAATAGGAGACTATGTTCTGTAATTTACTCTAATGTGAAATAAACAGATAAATATTAACAATGAACAACTTATGTTCAGTGTCACAGAAAGGTGTAGGGAAGTCTCCTCTGTGTCGAAAGGGAAGTTGGAGATTCACGCTCCGCTCTCTGTCCCTTCGGCTAGAGCCGCAGTGAGGGCTGTGAGGGGCCTGAGGTGGGATTTCTCAACCTTTTTTATACCCTATGAACATAGGTGACAAGAGCCAGGCCAAGTATTTCTTGAATTTATCAAGAATTTTCAAAAATAGCAAACATGATCTGAATCTTTATGTATATTATGACTTACAAAGGAAAATAAATACCAGGTGAGGGGTAATATTCTTTAAAAAAGAAAAAAGTACACTTTTAAGCCTAATACCCTGATGTCGTGAGCAGGGCTTTGACCCACTGCTCTGGCATCCTGTGTTCACAGGAGAACAGAAAAGAAGAGGAGTAAAGGTTGGAAAGATGACCGTTTCTGGCAGTGTGATATTAAGGCCATTAATATGTCTGCATTTCAGTTCCAGTGTGCCCATATATTATCCTATCTATTAAAATATCATAAAGATTACCTATAATTAAAGATGATTTAGAGTCTAAGCCATAACTAGATATAATTTCATGCAAACACATTTAAGGTGAATTCCCTTTAAAGCGGACTTTAGCTAGCCTAATGAAAACATTATCTACCAGGCACTGAAAAGAGAAAAAAAAAAAAAAAAAGACACTATATATGGGCAATACAATAAAAACCGTGACAATCTTCTCATGGATTCATACCCAAATAATCTGTATTGAAGGAATAGGTATAGAGTACTGCCTAAAAGAAAATGTTGGCCAGTTCTTTGTTTTCTAATAAACGGTTTATTTCCAATATTGAAACTCTGTCCTTAATTTTCTTCATCGCTGGGAAGAGCCGGGCGAGCCCGTTCTCATTTTTCAATCATGTTTTATTTCACATTTGTACCGACTTGACACACGGTTACATTTGCAACTCCAGACAGCAAAGATGAAACTTTGTTCCTGCTTTTGTGTTGAGCTGTACAATTTATTTCTCTGGCAACAGATCTTAAATCTCTCTTCCTCCCCCTCTCTCTTTTTTTCCTTTTCATGGGAACTGTTTGGTGAGCGCCGACAAAGCGCTGTGTGTGTTTTTTTCCCCTTTGCCTGGTTTCTGTGTCGGTGTGTGCAGGCACGCATTCATTAACGTAATGCCTCAACATCCAACAAGAGCGCATCATAAACCCGGGAGAAAAAGCCTCATAAATATTTAGATGCTCCTTCTACCTTCCAAACGAGAGTGAAAAAGCGTATTTCGTGAGGAGTTGGTCTGGGTTAATCTGCATGTGAATCAAGAAGAGGGACAAAAGGATGAAAAGGTGATGGAAACTCGAATACAAACCCTCTGGTCTCCAGGGGGTCATTCATCTTGTTCGTGTCAATACCACGGCTGGGCTTGGCTTTTTTCTGCGCATGAGCAAACAGAGCAGTTTCCAAAGATCGCTGGCAACGGCTGTGTGTGCTTTGTTCTACCTTGTAGTTTTCTAAGGAACGACGTTGCTTTACGCTTTATATTTGACTGATTTCTTCATTCTTCTTAGTTGCTGCTATACATAGGAACGATGCATCTCTATTTAGTGATGTATACAAATATACAAGACAGGAAGTATGGACAAGATTTTTTTGTGTGGCGAAATATACATAAAGCTTACCATTGTAACCATTTTTAAGTGTACAAGCCAATGGCATTAACCACAATCACAGTGTTGTGTAACCGCCACCACTGTCTATTTCTAGAACTTTTTCAACACCCCAAACAGAAGTTCTGTACACATTAAACAACTCCAGACTCTCCCCTCCCCCAACATGCACAAGATTTTTTTTTTTTTTTTTAAACTCCATCCCTAAAGTCCCACCGTGGAGTTAGAACTCCTGGCACTTGATTTTGGAAGGACTGGGGTGTGCACAGCAAGGGAGAGTGAAGGAAGGTAGAGATAAAGAAGTGAGATAAAGCTGGAAAAGTCTTTTCTCTTAAGTGTGATTTCACTGAGCCACTGAACTGAAAGCCTGGGAAAGTCTATGGGGAAAGAAAACTTGGATGCCAAATGGCTAGTCTGGTTTTCACCAGAATGAAAGAAAATGATAGGGAAAAGTTTAGCAGCTTTTGAAAACTCTCCATTTTTATAAGGAATTGGTTTAAGTAAATTTTTCAAAATAAAATTCAAAGATAAAACCTCATACTACCTGATACTATTCAAGACAAAAAAGTGGATTTTATATTTTATGGAACTATTCCACCAAATATTGGGGAATGTGCTATACATGACCAGAATACTGAAGTGAAGGCTGGGAGGACAACCAAGTGTAAAAATTAATTTATATCGTTATTTCTCATTTTGCAAATCTCTGGGGTTGCAACTATGTTTCTTTAAATGAAAAACATATTTAGGTATTATTGGTCAAATTCCACTACAAGGCAACATATCATGCAGGAAATTTGCAATCCCAACCCCCAAATTCTCCACTTACTTTAAGAAATTTTTAATATAACTTCAGTGCAATTTAAAAAATACAGTATCTTGTAATAACATATAATGGAAAAGAATCTGAAAAAGAATATATGTGTGTGTGTGTGTGTGTGTGCGTGTGTGTATAAACTGAATCACTTTGCTGTACACCTGAAACTAACACACTGTAAATCAACTATACTTCACTTAAAAAAAAAACGTGCGCAGTCCTGTTGAGACCACATGTGAGTGACTAATCTTCTTTCCTCAGTGATGTCATGCCTGCTACTGTCACTGATTATTTAAGGAATTTTAATATTTGATATAATGTGAAGATAGGGTTATCAAGAGGACTTCAAGGCAGGTGTTGGGGGGCGGGGAGAGAGCATGTAGAGCCAGAGGCCCGAGGGAACTGGGGGAAGGGGCAAAGCTGGTAAATTGGGAACTCTCAGTCATTCTTACTATTTAATGGGAAAACGGTTTCTAATTAGCCTAACCAAAAAGGAGGTTCACTGACCAAGGTGATTGGGAAATATAAATCAGACATTAATGAATGCAGGAGCTCAAAGGATGTAGTAAGGAAGTATGCTGCCATCTTGGCTCTGCTCTCCTCTGTGCTGGCATCTTTGTTCTGTGAGCTCGTTCCGTGTAGCAATTACCACCCATGACCACTGCATCCCTAAAATATCTTCACCAACAACCCACCAAGGCTTCCCTGGTGGCGCAGTGGTTGTGAATCTGCCTGCCAATGCAGGGGACACGGGTTCGAGCCCTGGTCTGGGAAGATCCCACATGCCGCGGAACAACTAGGCCCGTGAGCCACAACTACTGAGCCTGCGCATCTGGAGCTTGTGCTCCGCAACAAGAGAGGCCGTGACAGTGAGAGGCCCGCGCACCGCGATGAAGAGTGGTCCCCGCTCGCCGCAACTAGAGAAAGCCCTCGCATAGAAACGAAGACTCAACACAGCCAAAATAAATAAATAAATAAATAGCGTTCCCTTTAAAAAAAATAATGAACTCAATTCCCTAGGAAAAAGACTGCACAGTGCCATTTCCGGAATAAATACATGCGATGATCTCTTTAAAAAAAAAAAAACAAAACAACCCACCAAGAAGACAGATCCTGTTTTCCTGAAGTTTCGGTGGTGGCAATGATTGATTAGCCTGCCTAGGGTCAGGTGGGTCTGTGGGAAGGGCGGGGAGTCCGGTGTGCCCTGCCCATGATGGCGGAGGTATTAAGCCACACCAAAATCACACTACATTTCCCACACAGTGAGAGGTTCTTTAGGGAAAGGAGGAGGGGGAAGGGGAAATATGCTGAGTAGACAACTATAGCTCCAACTGTTCACTACAAAATCGATCCTTCACTGAGCTCAGTGTATCTGAGTTGTACTGGTAAGGACTAGTTAGGCTGCTAGCCAAATGCATATTAATTTAAATACAATAAAACTGTTTCTTTTTTAGGTAACAGAATTGTGCAGGTGAAGAGGACTGTGGCACGGCCTTTCTCCAGGCAGTGCTTTTGGGACCCACATCCTCAAGTCTCCATTCCTGCGGCCCCAATGGGACAGGTGATGGTGCAGGACATCCCTCAGCTCACATTCCAGCCACCAGAACTCAGTCGTGTGGCCACACCTAACTTCAACAGTGGTGGGAAGTGTCGATTATCTGTGTGCCCAGGAAGAAGAGGAAATCATTTTGACGAACCGCTACTGATCTTTGCCTCATCAGTCACCAGCATCCTGCAAATGGGGTGCAAACCAGAGGCACTTGTAGGGGCCTCATAATAGCAGTTATTTCGTTCTTACTACGTGCTCGGGGTTGTTTCAAGGGCTTTGCATGTATCAACTCACACAGTCCCTCTCATCAACCTGAGAGTTGGGATGGATGAGAATCCTGTTTGGAAGATGAAGAAGCAGAGGCACAGAGAGCCTGCAAAACTAGAAACTGCTGGAGCCAAGATTTGATACAAACAGGTTAACGACCCAGGGGTGTTGGGGAGACTAACTGAGATGATGTTTGTAAAAGTCATGCCCCGCACACAGGAATCAATCAGTGGAAGTTGTGAGGCTCCAGAAGGCTCTTTCCTACTGAGTCCACAGGACCGCTGCGGGGGCCTGGATCCCTTCATTAAATCAGAGCAATTGTTGAACCAACCGAGCTCATGCCAGGGTGGGACCAGCCATCAAGGCTGCCTGCACACATCATCTTCCCAGCAGGACAGCCTTTCCCCAGGATCTGCACACCCTTCCCCTGTCCTTGGCCTCAGGCTGAGTTAGTAGCTCCCGGCTCGACATCCTGAAGGACTTCAAGCATAATCCCACTAAAAGCCCGTTACTTTGTAATTTTTAGTTTACCTAATCACTTTGCTACCGTGCAAACTTCTTGAATGCAGAGACAATCACTCACTTTGTCTCAGAGACAATGCCTCACATCAATGCATAGAACAGAGTAAGGTGCCTAAAAGTGGTAACTGGATATTGACAGTAATTCTAACGGCCAATGAGTATTGAGAAACTGCTATCTTCCGAGCATATTTTAAGGGCTTTATAATCATTGCCTCATTTTATCCTCACAGTAACACTCTAAAGTGGGTATTGTCAGTATCCCCATTATTCAGCAGAGGAGACTAAGCATTGCTGAGATCATGGTGTCTGCCCAGCATCACAGCAGAGTTGGAGCGTTCTATCACTGTATCACCTCACTGGGCCAGCTTTAATTTGGTGACGAAGAGACCCACAGCCTGCTCTATGCCAGAGTCATGGAGACACCTGGGAGAAGCAGAGAAGCAATTGAAGAAGGTCCGGCAGGGAGTCCGAGGTGTGAGGGACAGTAAGGACAGACGGCCAGGGCCTCAACCACAAGACGCTCCATTAGGGACCGTGGTGGCAAGTTGAAGGTCAGAACGAGCAGCCTCAAGCCCAGGAGAGAAGCCTTGCAGGGGAAGGAAGACAGGGCGCCTTTGTCAGGGGGTCAGCGATCAGGCCTGGCCTCCCCAAGCGCTAGGGCAGCACCTCCACAACACAGAAGGTGTCCGAAGGACCTGCACTTACCGGAGAGATTGATAAGAATATTCGGGAAATATTCCAAATGGCTGACCCAGGTCTCCGGTGAAATGTAAATGAGGTCAGGCTCTGAACCCCTGCTGGATTTTTCTGAGATTCTCTGGCAACCGGGTAATTTTCCCAATGTTTGTAATTTTTAAAAATGACCTTTTGATAACGAAAACTCCTTTGTCCTTTTCCTAATTTGTGTTTGTTTTGGACGCAGCGGGTTTGAGGAGAGGTTGAGGGCTGTGCTGTGCCGTGTGGCCCACGGGGGACAGAGCTGGTGGAGAACCACGGGAGGAGCTGGAAAGGAGAAGTGAGCGGCCTCAGCTCAGGGGCTTCCTCAGCTCAGAGGCGCAAGGGAGGGGGCTGGGGCTGAGGGGCTGGGGCCGGGCCGCTGGCTTGGGATGCAGGGGGACGGAGGGAGCTGACAGTTCTTTGGCTACTTCTAGAACTTAACTCTCAGACCCAAGAAGCATCTGTGTGTCACACCGAACTTCACGTTGGCATTAGGGGAAACCAGTGCACACAACCTCTTTAGTATAAGTGCAGTTTACATTAAATTAGGAAGGAAAGACTATAAGCTTTGCAAATCTCCTTTGTAAGGATTTCGGGATCAGAGACACCCAACAGCTGAAATCACCTGAGGCTTAGCATCGCAAAGGGGGAGCGCAGGCCCCTGAACTATTTGGTAGGAACTGTTGGGCCTTGGAAGCTTCTGGTTGCTGTGCAGATGAGGCACAGGTAGAACAAGGTGTGAGGTTTAATTAGCACGAAGATCTTCTCCCCAGATCCGAGGCTTCCTTTTGACTCTTAGGAGGGAAAACAGATAGTGAATGACAGACTGTTTTAGTCTTGTGAGGTTGGCCACGAATTTAATTAGATTCCAATAAGAAATGACAGGTCTGAGGACCCTTTCATTTTTTCTTCTCTGAAATGTTTTCTAGTATTTTCCTATGGTTAACATTACACGGAAACCAGGACCTTTCTTCAACAATGTAGATCTTGCCAACAATCTCAATAATAGCACAGAATCTGAAAGCCCTCTTGAGCCACCTCCAACCAGCCTGAACTTGAGGGTACAGGGGAAGAGCAGAGCCACGTACGCACTCTGGGGTTGAGAGACAGATGAGCTAAAGGTTGAGCTAGCAGGCGAGGAGTGGTACTTTTGTGTTTAGAACTTGAAAAATAAAACTTGAAAGACAGTAAGCTATTCAACTCACTTCCTAGCAAATTTGCCTTTTGGAAATTGTTTCCTTGTACTCTTTTCTTTCTTGTGCAATTCCCCTTTACTGCTTATCGAATGACATCGTTAATGAATGCTGTACAAGCAAAGCTGAGACTACTGAAGACTGTCAAATGAAGGATAAATGACAATGACAAGTCTTATGTTAAGTATTTTTTAAAAAAGCTATATTTGCTGGAAACCCAGCAAAGTTTCCCATCCAGAAAGTGCAATGATAGACATTAAGGACAAAGTTATGGGATATATGCATCATGGTGCTAATATGCATACATTATGTTATGATTAAAAAATTCCGTCACTTCGAACAAGCAAGTTTCAAGATTAAAGTAACTCATGGCACCTCCTAGACTTTGTGTGGAGAGGCTGTTGGGGTGATAGGAAGTGACCCTCTGACCAAGATGACAGAGAAAATGGGAGAAGGCAGAGGCAGAGAGGCAAGCTATTGAACTGGAGACTGAATGGGGGAGGGGAAACACCAGAGAGAGTGCCAAGACCTGAGCTCAGATTTGTGTCATTTGCACGACAGCTCAATGATATGGCCAAGATTTTGCTTTGGGAGAATCTGTCCTGAATATAGGTGACTTAAGTTTTTTGCTGTGGTCTACAGCATTACCCTCACTTAGTGCATAATTGTTGTATACAAGTTACAATAAGCCAGTTTTGTAAAAATAGATATCCAGAGGAAAATGCTTATCAAGCCCTTATAACGTCAGGGATCCAATTATAGTTCAGGTTGAATCACACCCCCTAGGAATCTACTGATAACTCTGGCCCTCTTGGTAACAAGAAAACATATGATGCAAATGTAAATTGTGTTCAACATTAGTATTACAATGGGTATGTGATTCACTGTGAAGCTAGACTCATAAAACTGTTTATTTGAAAGATTCTTTTTTCCTTTCAGCTGCCTTGATTTAATTGTGTGTCCTGGCCTTCACTCTGAAATGATGCGCTGAAAACCATTTGGCTACCTTGAAAACCTCTAAGAGAAAGCGTTGGTTCCATTGGTAAATTTTCTGGAGGCTATAAACACAGCCTGGGGCTGGGTGGTGGTGACAGATCCCAGGGCAGTGGTCTCAGAGATCTAGGCTTGCTGAAGCTGAGGCTTCTGGGGGTTCCCTTGGCGAGATCAAGTTCACCTCAAGGAAGGCCCTGGGAACCCAGAGTTGTCACTGTCTTCTAGTTGCTTCATATGTGATCTAATAAGCTGACTTGCAGGAGCCACTTGTGAGTATCCGAACACTGGACTCCTCCCACCCCACTTGGTGATTTTAAGTTCCTCAAAACATGAGCTATTTTTTCCCATGGTATCTGATTTAAAAAAAAAAAAAAAAGGTGGGGGGATGTTCATTGCTTTTCTTACCAATGTCTGCTGGGACATAAGAAAGCATGGTTTTAGAAGAAGATATAACAATTATAAATATATATGCACCCAGCATAGGAGCACCTCAATACATAAGGCAAATGCTAACAGCTCTAAAAGAGGAAATCGACAGTAACACAATAATAGTGGGGGACTTTCACACCTCACACCAATGGACAGATCATCCAAAATGAAAATAAATAAGGAAACAGAGGCTTTAAATGACACAACAGACCAGATAGATTTAATTGATATTTATAGGACATTCCATCCAAAAACAGCAGATTACACTTTCTTCTCAAGTGCACATGGAACATTCTCCAGGATAGATCACATCTTGGGTCACAAATCAAGCCTCAGTAAATTTAAGAAAATTGAAATCATATCAAGCATCTTTTCTGACCACAACACTATGAGATTAGAAATGAATTACATGGAAAAAAATATAAAAAACACAAACACATGGAGGCTAAACAATATGTTACTAAATAACCAAGAGATCACTGAAGAAATCAAAGAGGAAATCAAAAAATAGCTAGAGACAAATGACAATGAAAACATGATGATCCAAAACCTATGGGATGCAGCAAAAGCAGTTCTAACAGGGAAGTTTATAGCTATACAAGCCTACCTCAAGAAACAAGAAAAATCTCAAATAAACAATCTAACCTTACAACTAAAGGAACTAGAGAAAGAAGAATTAACAAAACCCAAAGTTAGCAGAAGGAAAGAAATCATAAAGATCAGAGCAGAAATAAATGAAATAGAAACAAAGAGAACAATAGCAAAGATCAATAAAACTAAAAGCTGGTTCTTTGAGAAGATAAACAAAATTGATAAACCATTAGCCACACTCATCAAGAAAAAGAGGGAGAGGACACAAATCAATAAAATTAGAAATGAAAAAGAGAAGTTACAACAGACACCACAGAAATACAAAGCATCATAAGACTCTACTACAAGCAACTCTATGCCAATAAAATGGACAACCTGGAAGAAATGGACAAATTCTTAGAAAGGTATAACCTTCCAAGACTGAACCAGGAAGAAATAGAAAATATGAACAGACCAATCACAAGTAATGAAATTGAAACTGTGACGAAAAATCTTCCAACAAACAAAAGTCCAGGACCAGATGGCTTCACAGGTGAATTCTATGAAACATTTAGAGAAGAGCTAACACCCATCCTTCTCAAACTCTTCCTTCTCAAAAAATGACAGAGGAAGGAACACTCCCAAACTCATTCTATGAGGCCACCATCACCCTGATACCGAAACCAGACAAAGATACGACAAAAAAAGAAAATTACAGACCAATATCACTGATGAATATAGATGAAAAATCCTCAACAAAATCCTAGCAAACAGAATCCAACAACACGTTAAAAGGATCATACACCACGATCAAGTGGGATTTATCCCAGGGATGCAAGGATTCTTCAATATACGCAAATCAATCAATGTGATACACCATATTAACAAATTGAAGAATAAAAACCATATGATCATCTCAATAGATGCAGAAAAAGCTTTTGACAAAATTCAACACCCATTTATGATAAAAACTCTCCAGAAAGTGGGCATAGAGGGAACCTACCTCAACATAATAAAGGCCATATACGACAAACCCACAGCAAACATCATTCTCAACGGTGAAAAACTGGAAGCATTTCCTCTAAGATCAGGAACGAGACAAGGATGTCCACTCTCACCACTATTATTCAACATAGTTTTGGAAGTCCTAGCCATGGCAATCAGAGAAGAAAAAGAAATAAAAGGAATACAAATTGGAAAAGAAGAAGTAAAACTGTCACTGTTTGCAGATGACATGATACTGTACATAGAGAATCCTAAAACTGACACCAGAAAACTACTAGAGCTAATTAATGAATTTGGTAAAGTTGCAGGATACAAAATTAATGCACAGAAATCTTTTGCATTCCTATACACTAATGATGAACAATCTGAAAGAGAAATTAAGGAAACACTCCCATTTACCATTGCAACAAAAAGAATAAAATACCTAGGAATAAACCTACCTAAGGAGACAAAAGACCTGTATGCAGAAAACTATAAGACACTGATGAAAGAAATTAAAGATGATACCAACAAATGGAGAGATATACCATGTTCTTGGATTAGAAGAATCAATATTGTGAAAATGACTATACTACCCAAAGCAATCTACAGATTCAATGCAATCCCTATCAAATTACCAATGGCATTTTTTACGGAACTAGAACAAAAAAATCTTAAAATTTGTATGGAGACACAAAAGACCCCGAATAGCCAAAGCAGTCTTGAGGGCAAAAAAACGGAGCTGGAGGAATCAGACTCCTTGACTTCAGCCTATACTACAAAGCTACAGTAATCAAGACAATATGGTGCTGGCACAAAAACAGAAATATAGATCAATGGAACAAGATAGAAAGCCCAGAGATAAACCCACGCACCTATGGTCAACTAATCTATGACAAAGGAGGCAAAGATATACAATGGAGAAAAGACAGTCTCTTCAATAAGTGGTGCTGGGTAAACTGGACAGCTACATGTAAAAGAATGAAATTAGAATACTCCCTAGCACCATACACAAAAATAAACTCAAAATGGATTAGAGACCTAAATGTAAGACCAGACACTATAAAACTCTTAGAGGAAAACATAGGAAGAACACTCTTTGACATAAATCACAGCAAGATCTTTTTTGACCCACCTCCTAGAGTAATGGAAATAAAAACAAAAATGAACATATGGGACCTAATGAAACTTCAAAGCTTTTGCACAGCAAAGGAAACCATAAACAAGACGAAAAGACAACCCTCAGAATGGGAGAAAATATTTGCAAACAAATCAACGGACAAAGGGTTAATCTCCAAAATATATAAACAGCTCATGCAGCTCAATATTAAAGAAGCAAACAACCCAATCCAAAAATGGGCAGAAGACCTAAATAGACATTTCTCCAAAGAAGACATACAGACGGCCCAGAAGCACATGAAAAGCTGCTCAACATCACTAATTATTAGAGAAATGCAAATCAAAACTACAATGAGGTATCACCTCACACCAGTTAGAATGGGCATCATCAGAAAATCTACAAACAACAAATGCTGGAGAGGGTGTGGAGAAAAGGGAAACCTCTTGCACTGTTTTTGGGAATGTAAATTGATACAGCCACTATGGAGAACAGTATGGAGGTTCCTTAAAAAACTAAAAATAGAATTACCATATGACCCAACAATCCCACTACTGGGCATATACCCAGAGAAAACCGTAATTCAAAAAGACACATGCACCCGAATGTTCATTGCAGCACTATTTACAATAGCCAGGTCATACAAGCAACCTAAATGCCCGTCGACAGACGAATGGATAAAGAAGTTGTGGTACATGTATACAATGGACTATTACTCAGTCATAGAAAGGAACGAAATTGAGTCATTTGTTGAGACGTGGATGGATCTAGAGACTGTCATACAGAGTGAAGTAAGTCAGAAAGAGAAAAACAAATATCCTATATTAACGCATGTATGTGGAACCTAGAAAAATGGTACAGATGAACCGGTTTGCAGGGCAGAAGTTGAGACACAGATGTAGAGAACACACGTATGGACACCAAGGGGGGAAAGCCACGGTGGGGCAGGGATGGTGGTGTGCTGAATTGGGCGATTGGGATCGACATGTATACACTGACGTGTATAAAACTGATGACTAATAAGAACCTGCTGTATAAAAAAATAAATACAATAAAATTCAAAAATTAAAAAAAAATTAATAAACTGCCAAAAATAAAAAGCATGGTTTTGCTGAGCAGGCAGGTGGGGCAGAGGCCCCTACTCCTTCACTCAGGTGTGCCTGCTGGTTGAACCGCCCATACCAGGGGTTGGAGAAAGCCCCTGACCTGGCATAACCCAGCCCAACAGTTGCCCAGACCTCACGCGTTAAACCCTGGGTCAGCCCTTAACTGTCAGTGTGAGAACGACGCAGGGAACCGTGGGAGCTCCTGCAGGTCTGGGAAGGCGGTGCCCGTCTGCCCCAGGCCTGGCCCCTCCAGAAGGCAGGATCTTCTCAGCTCCCTCCACTAACTGCCAGCTCAGGTGCTTATGAGACAGGGATGGGAGGGAGGCCGCCTCTCCTTTTCCGTGTTTGCCTCACTACTACAGAGCTGTTTCTACCGTCCGGCCGCTGAAAACTGGGTCTTGGAGAGCATGGAGGCCCCGCGCCAGCTTTGGATCAGCCGTTGCAGCTGACACCCCAGCCAGCCCGGGATCAAGGCTCCTTTTCATCAAGTTATTTGTCCTTTTACTTCCTTGTGTCAGCAGTCCTGGGAACAGGAAATGGTTTTGTGCAATAGGAAGTGGCAGGAAACTGATGACTAACTACTTTTGAGCTTTGTGGATACAATTTCAACGTAAAGAGAGATATTTACACACATTCCAAGACACACGTGCATTGATAAATGAGAGCTATATCCAGGCCTTACTCTTTTCAGTTTTTAAAATGATACTGTTTACTGACAGCTTACTGCGCTCCAGGGATTTTGCTAGGCACTTCATATTCATTCAGTCACATAATCGTGACCACACCCTTAGGTTGCATTGTCCCATTTTACAGCGGAGAAGAGAGAGTCAGAGGTAGTTTAAGTAGTTTCTGGTAACTGCCAGGTCTAGACTCTTGTGCTCAGCTGCCTCCTCTAAGGACCAGCAAACTCTTCAGGGTGAATGTTTTAGGGCTTGTTTCATTGCTTGGGGTTTAAAGATAATTCATCTACGTCACCTGTGAGAAAAGCATTCCTATGGCTTGGCAGGTCGTAACGTAGCTGGGCAAGGTACTATGATTTCATATCTTCACTGTGCGGAGGGAAATACTTCTCAGACCCCGTTGTCTGAGCCTAGAGATGAAAGGCCTCCTTCCCCCACTAGGCTCGGCGCTAGCAGCCCCGACAGCGAGATGGCCAGCCCCTCCCATCCCACTTGGTATCTGCTCTGTGCTCCAGACTGGTTGATTAAGTGAAAGTGTGCCTGCATGAAATCAGGCACCGGACCAACTGAAATGCTGAAACCTGAGGGAGAGGAGAAAGTCAGGTCTGGCTATTAGTCCCTAGAGGTAAAGGAACCTGGCGCAGAGAAGGGCCTGTTGCTTCTGCCCACCAGCAGCCAGGCCGCTGGAGAGGAGGTTGGTACTGGAGGGGGAGGCGGATTATTGCTGGCATGTCAGCTGATGGGACAGCTTACAAGACCGCCTCTGAACTCCGTGAGCCCAAAGCCTTTCTTCTCTTTCCTCATTTCACAAGTTACAGTTTAGTGTTCTTGATTCCCTCCTTATACTCTTCCTGCTCTTTTAATAGCTTTACCTGGACAGAGAGATGGCACTAGCAGGAGGAAAGCCCCATCCCACTGTCTGCCACAGTGCCAGCATGCAATTTCCCACTACTACTTAATTCCAGGCTCACACTATAAATGCAGGGCACCCGTTTTAGAACCACTGAACAAAAAGTGTTACTCATTTCACTATGCTACATTTTATTTCCACCTAAAAATGACGCTTACTGCCAACAGATATGGAGAAAATTTCAGTGTAATTAATGCCAGTTAATCAAGTTGGTGGCCCTTGAAGATCTATAAAAGGTAACTGTAACACATTTTTACAGATGGGCTTGGACAGAGTATTTAGGAAATAGTAAATGCTGGCATCATCAGTATGACCTGGACAGTTCAGCCAGGGAACGTGAATGGCTATATAGGACTGGGGAGAAAGCTGAGCAGGGGTACTTCTTCGGTGTGAAATATAAAGAGTTTACCATAGAGAGGATGATTAATTATTTTTCAGTTCTGGCAACAACCTGTTTATTAAAACATTATTTGGTGGAAAATAGAAAGTAAAACTGAAGACTTTAGTATTTCATTGTAACCTGGTAAACATGATTTTCATAAAGCTTCTTTCTAAATTTGGATATGTGCTCAAAGAACTTATACATATTTTAGACAAAAAATTATCCACTTTAGTTGCAGTTAGTAAAAACTAGTAAACTCAAGTTTAATGGACATGAAGATATGAAATAAACAACCTCCTAATATATAACTAAGCTGACACAAATAGAGGTTAATATTGAAAATGTTAACAACTGGTATGGCAGGTGCACAAATGACCCGAGAGCCTGCTGGCCGGGTGGGAGCAGGATGCCAGGTGCCATGCCTTTGGTTGCTGGGTCAGGGGATTCTTGGGGGCTCTGGAGAAAGGGCTGGGAGGTGTGGCTAAGAGCTAAGAGCTGTAACTATGCCCTAAGGGGTGTTGAGTAACAGTGCTGAGAATAATTGATTCTTTTTTTAGTGTATTTAAAAAAATTTGTTTTACTAATAATTGCTTTTACTCTTATATCTAAATAAATAATAAAGTTAAAGTGATTCTCATAAAATATCATTGCTATACAAGCCCCTTCAATATTAAATTAAGAGGTACTCATTTTCTGACCTGTTATAGATGCAGGGGACTATGGATGCTCTGGACCCAGTGCCCCAAATAGTGTGTTTGCTGCAGAGTGAGACCTGTCTCACACTCTAGGAACCACTGCGTCACACTGCAAAAGCTCTTCACACAGTGATAGACACTGAGGCCCCTCCCTCCACTCCTGTTTTCCCGGTCACTGAGGGCAAGGATTTTCAGATGCTACTATTTACTCAGGTAAGTATTCCAGGCTGTGAGGAGCTTACACAGCTGCTTGCCATCTCTAGAACCCAAATATGTCTGTGTTTCTTTCTTGTTTCTTTCATTCATTCAAACAAGTAATTATTGAAAGTAGATCACTTGTAAAGCATTTAAAGAGCAGAAAGAACAACAGGCCTGGATTCTACCCTCCAGGGATTTTTATGTTCTCCTAGTATAAGTTTTTCCACTAGGAACTCTAGATGCAATTTTTTAGTGCTCCAGTTTTATTGTGGTAATATGTTTTAAAAAAGGGAGATTTGGTTTTAACCCTTTAGAAATTTTAAAAATAAGATTTTCAGTCAAATGTATTATATTGTCTAAGGGAAACAAAAATTCATACATACAATTTTTTTAAATTAATTAATTAATTTATTTATGGCTGTGTTGGGTCTTCATTTCTGTGCGAGGGCTTTCTCTAGTTGCGGCAAGTGGGGGCCACTCTTCATCGCGGTGTGCGGGCTTCTCACTGTCGCGGCCTCTCCTGTTGCGGAGCACAGGCTCCAGACGTGCAGGCTCAGTAGTTGTGGCTCACGGGCTTAGTTGCTCCACGGCATGTGGGATCTTCCCAGACCAGGGCTCGAACCCGTGTCCCCTGCATTGGCAGGCAGATTCTCAACCACTGCGCCACCAGGGAAGCCCTACAATTTTTTTTATTTTAATAAGGAGTGCAAAATTGGACACCTACGATTTTAGAATACATTTCTTATTGCCATTGCATGACCACCCATCTGTACACAGGGTTATCCTAAGCACAGAAATTAAATTACAACCAAGTATTTGCGGATGTGGATGAAAACATTTTATTCAGAGTCACGGAATTTTAGAACTTCTAAAGACTTCCAAGATCACTCGATTCAAATCTCAGAGACTGAGCTCCTTACTCAGTGTCACACAGCTCCTTAGGCTACAACTAATAAAGCTTTTCTATACCCAGCACAGCATTCTTTTCTCTACATGACACCAGCAGTGTTTCAATTAGATATGAGAACTTAATGTTTGAAAAGATTCAACAACATCATTGGTTAGAATACTGAAAAAAGACAGACTCATAGATGACAGTATTTTAGCCATGAAAGGACACAGATCTCAGGGCACCCAAATTTAACTTACAGAGGGGCCAGCAGGGCTCCGTAAGTCATCCAGGACTTGGAAGGTCTGGTTTGAACGTTGTCCCCAGCATTTACTAGCTGTGTGACGAGTCATGTCATTCTGTTAACTCTCTGAGCCTTAGGTTCTTCGCTGTGAAATGGGAATAAAAATGAACTCAGAGCTGCAGTGTACTCAGTGAGATAGTAAATGAAGTGCTTGACAGTTCCTAGGGACTCGGTAAGCGTCAGTCCTCTGTCCCCCTGGTCCCACTGGGAACTTGGTTTAGAAAGCATGAATAGAGAGAAAATGCTGGAAAAACAGAACATTTAGGCTATCAGTTGAATTTCAGTAAAGGATAATGGCATTTGACTAAATGGCTGGGACATGGGTAGGCACTTCTCTTGCTCATAAATTGTTCACTCACATTAGTTATTTAAAACTAACGCATAGATTATGAATCAAACAGTATCTGTTTAATACGTCAAAAAAATCTAATCACAGATTCATCCTGAAGGAACCAGATCCTAAAGGAAAACAAACAACAAATGAACCCAATCCAGGGAAACACTATGGAAACTGTTTTGCAATCCTAAAACCATGAATGTCTGAAAGGTGATCAAAACAAAATGCATATTTACTTCAGTCTCATATTCCTATAATTAACGGACAATTTTTTTTAGTTAAAGTTTCTGTTTAAATAAGGAATGAAGATTGGATTACATGGCACAGGGGCCTGCATCCTGGCTGAGAATGTTTTTGCCTGTAAAGGTTCATTTAGGGTCAAATGAGTAGAAACCTGACCCCCTCGGTTAACATTTCACCCCAAGCAGTGGTTTAAACTCAATGTTAGTATTACATCTGCAACCATCATGTTAGTGGTTTAAAAAGGCAGCACAGTTACCATTAGATGCGAGCAGTGCCTTTCATTTTACAAATGCTGTATTTACACTGAGAGACATAGCCTCACGGAGGGGAATCCATGGTACTATTTTATTGATTCATTTCTTTGTATTAAAAACAATTCCCAAGGCTCTTCTCTATGAACACGTTAGCTTGACATTCAAGGCCAACCACAATCTGGCACCTCCTACTCTTTATGGAAACTCCTACCCTAAAGCTTATACTTTCCCACTTTCCAAGTTTCCCTTGGTGTCCTCCCTCAGCTCTGTTGCTCTTCCTCAAGCAGGAGAGCCGACCCAGCTCTCTGTGCAGCCTTGCTTTGCTTTCCAGGCCTGGAAGCTAGTGCTCATTTCCATTCTTAAGGTCTTTTGTCTTAAGCATCTACTTTTATTAGTTAACTTTTCATATGTATGTGATATTAACACCCAGCTTAGTCTGTACGTGCGTTAGGGTTAATGACAGGTATTTAGATATAACAGGGACTCAAATATTTGTTGATTAAAATAGTCACACTTAAAATGTGTCATTTTCAACCTTTTAACCAGTACCTGATAAGCCATCTCACCAACTGAAAAGGGTACTCAAGAAATCTTTTCAGACGATAAACAAACATTTACTTTACAAGGATAATGGGAAAGGCCCGTTCCCTTTCAGGAAAATCTAAGGATTAAGACTTTTAAAAAGAACATTTGGGACAAAAAGTCACCAAAGACTGATGCTTAAGTCCAAGAAATATTTCAGTTCCTGTAAGAACTCCATGGTGCTGAAAAAAAAAATGTTTGGAATACTGTAATTTTCTATTTTTAAATGTCAAGAATGGCAATAAACAAATGAAGCCAATCAAATTTAAGAGAACAAAGTGTATTTCCACTCGTGGTTAATTACTGATATTCGACGTGGGACCATTTTTAGTGTCAATATATTAGATGACAATTTCTCACAGTGAAAAAAGTTCTAAGGATCTTCAAATGGGAGCTAACCCATACATATATTGTAAGTTACTATGTAACTTACGAATACACTGTAACTTATGAATATCATAAAAATGACTTTTTTGTAATAATGTAAAGTCTTTCCACATTAATTTTTAGCTTTTTAAGCTCCTGGAAGGCAAGTGATGTATCCCAAGAATTTCTGTGTTCCTCACTGCACTTGTCCCTTGTTGGGTAATTAACGGTGTAATATATGCCTAAAATGCCCGAGGTAGGAGTTTGAGAGAGAAAAGGGAGAGATATTGTGGATACCTGCAGACAGGCGAGAAGCCTCGCCCTGTGCGGATCCAGTTCTGCCCTGTATGGGACCAGCTACTTACTATTCTTAAGCATCAGCCATCTCTCTTCTGAAATCTGGCTATTCATGCCCACCTCAAATGTTTGCTGTACGGATTAGAAGAAATAATGTAGGTAAGGGTTTTGCACAGTTCAAGTACTTAATGCTTTTTTTGGAACATAATTTTAACGTTCCTATATGTACCACGCACTCTTCTAGGTGTTGGGAATTCTAGATAGAACAAAATAAAGTCTTTGCTCTCATGGAGCTTACAGTGTAGGGGGAGGGGACAGACAAATTTACCCACAGGTAGAACATGTCAGGTGGAAATACAAGCTATGAAAAAAATTAAAAGGGGGGTGGGTAAGCAGATAGAATATGGAAGGTGTGTGTCTACGTACATGCTATTTTATACAGGGTGGTTAGGGAAGCCTTCTCTGATTAAGACCTGAGAAAGAGTGGGAGGGGGCTTGCAGATGTGTGGGAAAAACTCAGCAAGGAGAGGAAACACCAAGGCAAAGTCCTGGAATAGAAGGCCTGCTTGGCCTGTCTAAGGGAAGGGAACGGGGTGGGACGGGGGTGGGGTGGGGGGCAGGGTGGGAAGAGCCCAGGCTAAGGTCATTCAGGCAGCGTGGGCCAGAGCACCTGGGACCCACAGGCCTCTGTAAGATCTTTGGGTTTTTCATCTGTAGGGGCAAACCACTGAAGAACTGTGAGCAGAGAAGTAATCTATGTATATTTGAAAAGGCAAAAGATAGTAGCTATTATCAAATGCTGTAACCGTAAGGGATTTAATACATGGGAAATGAATAGTGTCTATCACTGTTCTTTAACTCTGACTTGGTTCACCTAGATTTTCAGAACCGGTGAGCCACATGAAACTGCAGTTTCTATGGGTCAAAAATGGTGGAACATCATAAGTTCCAACCTTACAGGATACGGTTAGTAAAGGGGCATAGAACACGGATTTTAGAATAAAATATAAGTGGATTTGAATCCCAGATCCAGGCCTCATGAGCTACAGTCTTGACAAGTTACTTAACCTCCTTCTCCTTGGGTTTCCCCTTATGTAAAATGGGGATAAAAGCATAAGGTTAAAGCCACAAGGTTGAACTAAAAATTAAATGAGATATACATGTAAAGCATTTAGCACAGGGCCTAGAAGCTTAATAAACAAGTGAACAGATTAAGAAGGGAAACTGAACATTTTACACTAGAGTCAAAATAATCACTTAGTACCAAACCCCTTTACAACTACCTATCATTTAGCCAGGTAGGGAGATAGCATACCTTACACTAGTTTTCGAAATGACAACAGCTTTTTGTTCAAATTACTATTCCCTGCATTTACAAAATTCACCCTTTAATAGATAATTAGGTGAATATTCTATAGCTCTGCTAACAGTGATGGATGTTGGTGAACTTAAAATATTTGAGTTAAATGTTTTTAACTTTGTCTAACAAAGCAATTCCATTTCCTCTATCAAAGCAGCTTAATTTTAAAAGCAAACTCACTTTCTGCTTTTTAAACGGATAGGCCAGTAGCTACTTGCCACTCAAAGGTTTTGTGTGAAATTCATTTCATAGTTTCAATACAAGTCAAACTTAGAAGTGTTCTTCAGAATTTGTTTGAAGCAAAATTTCCCCCCCCCCCCCGGCAAAAAACCCACTAAGTTCTCACTTAAGTTAAAACAGTTGACATGATTAAAGACATGAAATAGATATTTCAGTCACGTGTCACGCTTACAAGGGTCAGTTTGATGTTAAATAATTTTGTCTACATTATTCATTGAACATGTCATAAAGGGATTGCAATAAAATGCAGATACAGATTTGGTGGCTGACAACATTACATAAACAAAATTTTCTGAACTGCAACTGCATTGTTGCAGTTCAGAAAATTTTCCCAAACAAACCTAAATATTTGAAATCGATTGTATTGCATGAAAAACCTCGTGCCCAAGGTATGATTACTTCTGCAAGTTTGCAAATATGAGTGTTGACTTTCGCTTTTCCAACTAGGTGGATGCTCCTTGTTTCGTCTCTTTATCGCGGCTTCATTTTATTACTGGATACTGATGCCATCACGAAGCGCTACATCGCAAACAGCGTGCACGTTCCGCTCCCGACTTCGCCAGTGCTCACTCTTCACCGCAGCCTGGAAGAGCTGGATGCCGCAACGGAGCGGACCCGGGCCCGGAGCGCGCCCCCCAGCCCGGACCCACGACGCACGGCAACCGCCACAGCCACGCCGTCGGGGCGGCAAGGGGCGCCCACGCGAACCCGCTGCTCCTCTGGCTCCTTCCCGCCGCGTGGCTCTCGAGGCAGGAGGAGACCGCTGGGACAGCGGGGGTCGTCGTGCGGGCCCACCAACGACACAGCGGCAGTCGGAGCCCATCGTGAACACGTCCTGGGCAGGAGGACCCGGGGCCGCAGAAACGTTACAGCGCAGGGCCGAGAGCCAAGACCCCGCTACTTCCCGTCCCCCGGGGTCCGACGGCCCAGCCACCGCGCGCGGGGGTCCCCGCACCAGGACCCCTGCGCTCGGCCCGCCCCTCCCCCTCCCGGGGCCGCGCCCCCTCCCCGGCCCCGCCCCACGCAGGCGCGCGCAGGCCCCGCACCTCCCCGTCTGCTCCCGGAGCCCCGGCGGAGGCGGAGCGACCCTCGGAAGGGGCGTGGCCGCCGGCCTGCACGCACGCACGCGCTCTCGGGCCTTACGGCTACGTGTCGGCCACGTGACGCCCACCCCGAAAGTCCCCCGTGAAGCAACAGGACGTTAAAAAAATTTGTTTGGGTGGGGGCGGCGGGGAGAGTGGTGGAGAGGCTTTTAAAGAACTATAGTAACGGGGGAGAGCATAGGGCTGTGCGGCGGCGAGCGCAGCCCTGGCGCGCAGTAGCTCGTCCCGCTAGGAATCCCTCTCCCGTAACGCCACAGCCAGACCGCGCCCGCCACACGAGGCAGCCCGGCGGCGGGGAGCGAGAGGCGGCGCACCCCGCGCCCCCGCCCCAGTGGAAAGCACAGCCACCCGGCCCCCTCCCTCGTCCGTCGGCCCCGCACCGGCCCCTCCCTCCGCTCTCGCTCGCCCGGGGCGGCGACCCCGGCCCGGCGCCCAGGCCGGGCTCGCCGTGCGCCGCCTCCTTCACGCCGTCCGCCGCCGGCCCTTCAGGCCGCCCACCCCGCCGGAGGGAGACGGCGCGGCGGCGGCGGCTCCTGGGCCGGGGGGCTGCGCGGGGCGGCGGCGGCGGCGGCGGCGGCGGCGGGAGGAGGAGGAGCGCGCCGGCCGGGCTCAGCTAACGGCCGCCCTGCGTGGCCCCGCCTGCCGCCCGCCCCCCGCCCCCGGCCCTCCCCGCGCCACCGCCCCTCCCCCCGCGCCGCCGCCGCCGCTGGCAGCGCCGCCTGAACTGAGGCGAACTCCGCCGCCGAGTGAGTGAGGAGGAGGAGGAGGAGGAGGCGAGGAGGAGGAGGAGGAAGAGGAGGAGCGGAGTCAGAGCGCGGCGGCAGCGGCAGAGGCGGCCGCGGCGGAGACCAGCCCAGAGAGACCCCGAGCCCGCGGCAGAGGCGGCGGCTGAACGGGCGCGACCAGCTGAGCGAGAGGCGGCGGCCCGGCTCCTCTTCGTCCGGCGCCGAGCGGCCCGCGCCCGCACTCGGCCCGCGAAGACCCGCCTCCCGCCCGCCGGCCTCGTAAGGGACGCGCCGAGCCGGCGGCCGAGGAGCGGCGGCGGGTCGGGAGCGCGTCGGGCCGCGGGCGGAAAGTGCCTGCGGGGGCGGGGAGAGCGCGGCGAGCGCGCGGTCCGGCCGCCCCGGCGCCCGGCGCGGGAGCGGAGCGGAGCGGGACGCCGAGTCCGGAGCGGCCGGCGGCCGGGGCTCCCCGCCCCTCCCTCCTCTCCGGCGGCGGCGGCGGGCGGAGTGAGCTGCGGAGCCTGGAATATGGTCGGGGAAATGGAAACGAAGGAGAAGCCGAAGCCCACCCCAGATTACCTGATGCAGCTGATGAACGACAAGAAGCTCATGAGCAGCCTGCCCAACTTCTGCGGGATCTTCAACCACCTCGAGCGGCTGCTGGACGAAGGTGAGTCGCCCTGCCGGCCCCTCGCGGCCCGCGCCGGGGCGGCGGCCCCTCTTCCCGGGACCCGACGCCCGCCGGAGTGTGGGGAGGGCGGGAAGGTCGCGGCCGGCGGGGACCGTGCGCCTGGGGACGGCGAGGCCCGGGCGGGGCGCGAGGAGGCGGCGCCGAGGCTGGGCTCGCGGGGTGCGGCGGGCGGGCCCCGCCGGCGGGACGCCCCCCCCGGACGCGGGGCTCCGGCTCCGGGACCCCTCGCCCCGGCCGGGCCCCGCGCCGCCGGCGCCCAAGCGGGTGCGTTGGGGGAGGCTGCAGGGCCCCCGGCTCCTGGCCCGGCCTCTAGCACCGCGACGGCCCCGAGCTTCGCGGGCCTCCCGGGGAGCAGCCCGGCCTCGCCCGCCCCGCGCCCCGCGGGCGCCTGAAGGACACCGGCCTCGGGGCCGCTCCCGGAGGGGGTCCTCCCAGAGGTCGCCGGCGGCTCCCGGAGTGGGAAGTCCAGTGTGGCTTCTGTTTTTTTGAAGTTTGTGTAGCTTGGAAGTACTCGAGGGGAGTAGTGTGGGGCTGGTTAATTTAAAGGAATTCCAGAGCCGACCGAAAGTACTGCTGATGCAGCCGAAGGCGAGGACAAAATGACAGCGGAAAGCACTTTTTGTCCTTTTGTTTGGGGAAGCGAGAAGTGTTCGGGAGTTGAACTTCACTTTTGGGGGTGGGGGTGTGGACGCGAAATACCGCGAGGACACATGTAAACGTAATCCCGCGTCCGAAAGAACTTCGGCGGAGAGCCTTCTCCCGAGGGCGCCGCCGCCTCGGCCGCTAGGACGGGAAGCCAAGACGTTGAAAGGGCCAAGATGAAAACGAGTAGAAGTTCGCAGCAAAGCTTTGTTGGCGGAGAGCTGTGGCGAGCGAAGAATGACGAGAAGATTAATTTTGGCCAACTCTGGGATTACTTTAACAAGGTCTTCAGCAGTGGCCGGGACGATTCGCGTCCGGTGGCTGTGCGTTTCTGGGGACGCCTAGGGAAAAACATGACCAACAAAAATGTTTATTTTGAAAATCGAGTAGCGAGGAGTTTCTTCTGCTTAGAAGCACCACCGGAGGACTGCTTAAAGAAAACGGAAAACTGTCCTTTATAGCGATGAGCAGGGGATTTTAGATTTTTTCGCAAGAATTTTGAGAGATTTTTTACAATAGAGCTGGGGAAAAGGAATCTGAAGGTTAGAGTTGGAATGTCAGGAAAGAACAAAAGACCGGAAATGTCTCCGTGTTAAAAGGTGGTTCAAGAAGAATCCCAGAAGCTTTTGTTGTCAAGAAAGTCATAGAAACAACTTTAAAAGTACAAAACTGTCAGCTATTACTGCGTACTTATTTTTTTGTCTACATATGTTACAACATACAGCAGTAAGCCCATATTGAAATGGGCTTTTTCCGTAGTTGAAACAGCAAATCTGCTAACACGAAATTGTTCTGGAGAAAACCTGAGCTGTCCCTTTAAGGGGTTCTGCTCTTCCTATTTGTGTTGGCATTTGAAAGATTGTGGAGGCAGAAAACTTTCTGGAATGTCAAAAAAAAAAAAATTGCTGGAACTCTTAAATTGAGTATTTCCAAATGTGGGCGCTAAGGGGCGCCAGTTATTTTTTTTAAACATGAGAAATGTTTGGAGCAAAATATGTAACATACTCAGTTACCTGACCTATATTAAATTTAGTTGAAACTTAAATCATAGGTCATTTCATCTGTCGTTTTGTGTCCATATATGTATTTGAAAACTTTGAAAACACTTTCTTTCAAATTATTGGAACAATTTTATCACATTGCAGAAGTAATACGCTATTTTCTTCTTGGCATATTTTGGTGCAGTTAAAGTTTTGGTAGTATTAGCAAAAATTTTTGTTTTTTCTTGAAGCACAGTTGTACAGAAGGAGTCCTTTATAATCATTAAAATGAAAATAGGATTTGACAATATTAGGGTTAAAGTTAAATTGCATTCTTTGAATTAAAATGTTGAATTCAGTCAAACAGCATAGGAGATTATTAAAAAGTTTGGAAATATTTTCTCATTTGCACTATTTGAAGTAAATAATTTGAGTTTCTCTGATTAGTTCTGAAAGGGTTCTCGTTTGTACTTTTATGTTGGTCTGAAATCTCTCAATGATAATTTGGAGTTGGTTCTGTTAAAAAGTTTCTAACCTTTGGTTTGGTAATTTTTAATCTTCTGAATCTAGAATTCCAGTTATGTCATTATTTCTAACAAAGGTTTGTTCGTTTCTCTTCGCCTGAAAATAGTAACCCATTTGAGTTTTAAATGTTGGAGACCACTGGTTGAGGATGGTATATTCTAAATAACATATATATTTTTTCCCTTTCATTTTGGTTTACTCCATTTCTTGTCTCAGTTCTATCTTGAGTTTTAGCCTTTTCAACTCCCCAGCGTAAAGATTGCTTCTGTATAATAGCTAGGATGTTTAAAAAGGGGCAGCATAATGACTAGGAAGTTTGATTGTTTTTTATCAGACCAGTACAAACACACCGGAAAAGGGGTTATTCCTCAGTGTGGAATAAGCTGCTTCCTGTAATTGTTAGCCTTATTATAAACGTATTTTGACTTAAGAAAAATATTGGTTTCTGAAGTGCATCACGTTTTATCCGTGCTGGGTGACTTAATTCTGAAATTTGGCAAGTTGTGCTTTACCTCTTTGTGGCCTGTCATTGTCCCAAATAAATTAATCATGACTTCTGTTTGTGGTTAGGAATTCTGATTTCCTTTGTCCATATGATTGGCTGAAAAATTGTTTTTAAATTTAGTTAAAACTGTATATTTTACTTTAGTGATTAGTTTAATCAAGTTAAGATACTGTACTTGGTTACAGTAAATGCATCTTCTGATAATTAGAAGTTTTGAATGAGTAGCAATTTTGAAATATTTTTCAAAAGTAAGGTTTTGAAAAATTTCCTTGTCAGTTTGAGAGTTTTTATTTGGCTGGTTACACATTTGGGATTTCTGTGTTCTAGATTTTTTTGGTTGATTAAAACTTGAATGCTTTAGACTGAACATTTTAATTTTATGCCAAGTTAACCTTTAGCCTATATTTTGATTGTGGCCGGTGAACAGTCTTTTTTTGTTTCTTGTTTTTTGTGGGGTGGGGGAGGAGCTGTCAGCTTTTTCTCTCAAGTATCGTCAACCTGGTTGCTTTTTTAGGTTGTGAATGCATTCTAGGTTGGGCCAGTCGTATGAATGACATAACTTCAGTTGATAATTCCGATACTTAATCCTTCATTGACAATAGAGACGATTACAGATAAAACCAAGGTTTAAGTGTTAAACTGCTCTGCCTTTAAAGAGAAGTTTTCCACTGAACCCTGGGACCATCCATCCATGGGAAAGAATAGCTATTACTAGGGTTTTTTTTTTTTTTTTTGGAAACCTTTCTTTGTCGTGAAAATGAAACTTAAGCAGAAACACAGGAACAGTATTTGAATGCAAATTGTTTTAGTAAAGTATTGCAGTTTAGAATTGAGACGGTGTAAAAGTAAAAATAAAATCAGTTTGACTTAAAAATCCCAAATAGGGGGAAATGGAGATCTAGGGATATTAAAATTAGATTCTGATTTTTCATTCTTCGGCAGATACGAAAATTAATGAATATATAGTGTGGTTTATGAGGAAGGCTAGCCTAAATCTTTTTATTGTGAATAACTGAAAAATCAGTGCATGGCTCAGAAAAAGTGAGCAAACGTGTTAGATTAGAGTCTGCATTACTGATTTGAAAAATTCACTTTTTCATGGTCTTTTTTGGGGTGAGGGGGGATGTAAGTTTTCTTTTTGACCTCAATTTATTTTCTCTCCCTGTTCCCTCTCCCTTGGAAATGAGGGCAAAAAGTATTTTAAATTAAAATTTGCTTTACTAGTGAACATTTTTTCCATGTTAATTTCCATTTGTTATGCATTTATTATTGAATGTATCATTCGCAGTTTTCCTGCACTTCAATTTTCTTCCTTTCTTTTCTTTAGAAATCTTGATAAGTTTAAAAATTATATGGTTGTTTCTTGGTATTGAGAGGAATTTTGCTATATAAGTTTACTATAGTTCTCGGTCCCCCACCCCCCCCCCCCCCGAAGAAGCCTTGTTGACAGTAACCAATATCTGTGACAAACAGATTTTATTTAAGTTGAAGTAATTAATCTGTTGTTTAGGAGCAAAGGTAGTGTTTTTGTACGCACAATCCTTTGAATTATTAGTAACAAGAAGGAAGCCAGTATTTATAATTAGTTGTTCTTTCCATTTTCTTTTTTTCTCCTCACCCAGGAGGTGTCAGCAGCTATAGTAAGGTAATAATGGAAATGATAATTTGTATCACGGGTCATTTATTCAACATTTATTCTGTATTTTCGAAACTCTACTCCTGTAGGCCGGCTGTGTACTCAAAACGCATGTACATACTATGATGCAGGTGACTTCTCTTTCTTAACTTTATCCAGTTTACATGCTTTGTAGTAAATCTGTACTACCAAGGGTATAACGTAATTGAGTTAATGGAAATAGGTCTCTGCTAATCACATTTGCTACTGTGTTTGGTATGAGCACCTTTTCTGAAATGGTTTTGAGAATATCAAATGAAAACAGGTTAATTGGACCTTTTCAATGCTGTGTGCGCGTCTTATTCCCGTTGTTATCCCCCCCAGTAGTCCCAGTCCTGAAGCTGATTGAAGTGCATCCGTTTTCCATGAGAACAAATGGTTTTTGGTTTACTTATTAAGAGAAATAGATTCCTGCAACAAAAGACATGAAGTGGACCCCTCCTTGCCTTTTCTGAGCATGATTCAGATGCTCGTTTTTTGAGGCCAGTGTAAGGTTTTTGATTTGTTTTGTTTTTTGAGTTTTTTGGTATTAAGAGAATTACACCAGTGTGATTATAAGGGCAGCTTTTTATAATCTGACTGGAACTACATTTTAATTTACTTGAGAATTCAATGCTGTTAATACACTGTTTGATTTATAGTGGTGCAATTATAAGTAAGACTTGCCTTATTCAGTTGGAGATGTTGGAAGCGCTATGCCATTGTTAGGATTTATTTTTTGATTAAGGAGCCTACTGAGCGATTTTCTGTTACTTATATGTCAGCTGCTGTGAAGATATGCAAGGATCTATTTTAGGGTCAAGGGAAGGGGATAGTGCATGGGCCCATGCCAAGAAGTCATACTTAGAATTAGGTACCAATTTTTTATTTACATGATTGACAGGACTTAGTCATTTTCTCCGACCCCTCCTTTTTTGACATTAAGACAGTTCAGTGTGAATTTTAAGTGCAATAATGTATTTTTTTCTTAATGAGAACTTTTAGGAAACGCTTATATCCCTTTTTTTTGAATTAGCATTTCAGTTTGGGGACTCAAAATAGCTAGATTGTTTGATGTCCAAGTAAGATTTTTACAGCTTTGTTTTCATTTAACAGAAAACAAAAATAGCATTAAACTTTTGCAAAAATAGCATTAAACTTTTCATAGTGAGTACAGTTTGTTTTGTTAGTGTGACTGTGTTACGAAATTTGACTATAAATATAACCCCAGCCTGTGTTAGGTACTACTCTCTATGTAGTTACCATCATACTTAACACTGTAATATTATTATTTCTTTTTGTGTCTGTCTTCCCTGTTGGAATTAGTTCCTTGAAGGTGGCCACCTTATAGCCTGGCACGTGTATGATCTCAGATGTTTGTTGAATTAATAAATAGGTTCACGCTTTAAATCCTTTTCTCATTTCTAATTTCTCTAAAACGTGGGATTAAGCAGATAGTTTTGGCAATTAGAAAAAAGGTACGTGTATTTTTTTCTTAAAGATGGTATTTTTTAGAAATCTTACAATATTTTTTGCAGTACTTGTCCTCAAGGAGCCTAATCTTAATTTTACCTGACTACCATTGATATGACTGAGAATTAGAAAGATAAAATTGCTTTACTTAAGCGGTAGTTTCTAGCCAGTCCTTATACAAAGTATATCAGTTCATAAGTATACCAGTGCTTGTCTCAGCTCTTGAAAGTTTTGGCATCTATGGAATTATATAGGTGAACCTTCCCCTAGTCAATTACCTATAAAAGTCAACATTCAGTGGATATGTAGTTCTTGTACTCTGTGCAAAGCACAATAAATATGAAAGATTCCTTGTCCCTAAGTGCTGCTTTGATGTGCTCAGGATAAATAAGGATTGTTTGAATTGTTTTAGTTTAGAGGAAAGCTGAGTATAAACATAGGTGGCTGTTACAGTAATTTAACACAAATAGCAATTTTTAAACACAGGTGTTTCTTAAAGCTAATTTGAAACTGTGCCGTTACTTAGAAGACTGATAAATTGACATTTTCAGTTAACTGAAATTTAACCCTCTTAAAAGGAGTTTACTTTTCTGTTTTAGCCTTAACAGTGTTTTAAAATAACTCTGTCAAGAGTTTTTAACAAATATATAGCTTGTCGAAGTTAAGTGATTTATCCAGAATTCTTGTAATTAATGAGGCAGTGACTGTATTTAATGTTTTCAACATTTCCTCAGTTTTCTAAAGCAGAAACTCTTAGTTTGAAAACCCAGCAATCCTATCAGGTCTAATAAAATAAACAAAATTGTGTTTATGTTCATAATGTTGCTTTATGTATTGATTCTAACCTACATATTTTATTTAAATTTTGAGGCTGGTGAAATGAATCAGTTTACTGTAACATTTCTATCACATTACTTATAAAACAGAATTTGTCAATTTGGATGCTTTTCAAGGGTGTTGAAGTCTCAGAAAAACATCAAAATGCCATTAAACCCATGAAGTGGTCCTATGCTGTATGGCCATGGTAATGAGGGAAGAGTGTGTGTGATCGCATGTGTGCAAGCATGCATGTGTATAAAGGGAGCCATGCAGTGAATGTGAGCTGGCCTTGAAATCCTTGGGGGTTGGGTGCTAGGGATGGTGAAGTTCAGAGCAAGGAAGGTTTTCAAAGTAACATCTGCCTGGCCTCAGGATTGAAATGATTATATATCAACAGTGGAAAATGCAGTGGGTCTTAATTAAACACCTGGCTTTTGGCTTTTGTGCAGAATGAGTTGTAAAGATTGGGCATGATCACCTGGTCAGTTGCAGATCATTGGAGGAACCCGTGGCTTTTAAGCTCATTTAATAGTTTAAAATATATATAGGAAAAATTAAAAATATATAACATACATGTATTTATTACATTAAAGAGAAAGGAAAGCACTGGTAAAAAGCAAACTTTTAGGCAGATTTTATTTGGAACCTTGTTTTCGTTACTTCAGTGTCATACTATTTTACAGGGTCTCAAAATTCTTTTACAAAGAGTGTTTGAAGAGATGTGTATGTGAAAAGAACTAGAAGAAATACAAAACATTTCTTCTTAGATGCAGTTGAGTATAAGGCATATTAAAGTAATACCAGAAGTTCATGGAATTTCAGAGCTACCAGGGACCTGAGAGTTTGGGGGATGAGGTCTTCATTTCATAGGTGCAGAGACCGAGGTATGGAGAGGTGGTGACTTGTCCAAATCACAAAGCAAGGTGATCTGTTTGGTGAATGAGCCACTCCCTGAGCGGTACTAGAGAAGAAAAATGCAGCCAAGTACTAGAAAACTGCTGCTGTTGCCTCAGGTCGTGAACATGAAGGAAAAAAAAAAGCAAATGGTGGGGGTTTTGCTAATTCTGTGATATGTTCAAGTTGAGCAAAATGCTGGTCAAATTTTCGGAGCTAATATAAATATATATATACACACACATTTTTTTACTGGTAAATCTGTATGATAGTTAAAGGGCTAAAAAATAAGAAAGTAAAGGCGTTTTAAGAGGCTTTCAGCTCATTCACTTAAACTTCTTAGTAACCAAAGGATAGAGCTTTATCTCTTAAAATAACATGGTACAGATAAATCTAGTGAATATTTAGTATTGTTGGTGTTCTTTTTATTACTATTTTTAGTAACTACTCAAGAGGAAAAAACATTTCTGACGGGAAGGTTTTTATTTAGAAGTTTAATATTGCTAGGTGATTCGAGTCAGGAATATATACACTTGTATCAGTTTTAGATTAGCATAGGGTGGTTAAAAGCATAGGTAGGCAACTAAAGAAAGCCAGCCAAGAGGTGGATGATGCTGAATCGAATGGAAACAATGCTGCACTGGGTGCTCCTGCATCCTATTCCCGATGCCCACATCTGGAGCATCTGCTGTTCCTTTCAAGTATATGCAAAAGAATTAAGTATAAATCACACTTACTTGTTTGCTGTGTTATAGTAATTGTATCACTCTGATAGAACTGATTAGAAGAAATAAAAAATTTCAAACCAAGGCCAATTATAAATTACTCTGAAATTAACTGTCCCTAATCCTTTATTAGTGTTGCTGCTGTCACCATTGTTGCAGTGATGCTTCCATTGTTATGACGTATTCAAGTGTTGACTCTGTGTGTGCGTGCGTGTGTACACAAGTGAGCCAGCATAAAGACGAAAATGAATTCCAGTTTCAGTCCTTATGCTAATGAGACTGTCTTGCAAAGTAGTAACAGTTCTTTGACAAATAGACCTGGGATTTAATCATGACTTGCAGTTAACTGATTAGTTTGCTGGTCTTGGAAATATAGGTAACCTTTCTGAACCTCAGCTTTTTCATCTATAAATTGTGTTATCAACTGCCCTGCCAAACTTCAAATCAAAATATTCAGAGGCTGGAGAATATTATATGCAAAAGAGCTTCGTAGACTATAAGGCTGCATCATCTAACTTCTGTCAACATTTTAAGGTTGTTTTTGATAGGATGGACAAGCAGATAAGCAAAGCAGTTTGTAGAGAATGAGAGAAGAGAAAAACGGAGAAAGGTAATTTATCCATATGCGCATCACCTACTTTTTGTGTGCAGGAGAATTATTCACTACTAACATTCTGAAAGTTCAGAAGAAGTCACTTTGAGCTGAAGTGTCTAGTAAGGTTGTTTTGAGAAGTGGAACCTGGGTTGGTATTCATAGGTGAATGGTATTATTAATCGGTATTTAATGAGGTGAATGGGGGGGGGTGAAGGATGTTCCAGCAGAAGAGAAAAGTGCAGTGGTGCCAGAACAGTAGTGATGGGAGATTGAAAGACTTTCACAAAGTGTGTTTAGATGAAGTTACTTGGAATGGCAAATGCATATAGAGAAGTAGTGAGAATTAGAAGAGCAGAGCCAGAAGACTAATTCAGGGCTATATTGTGATGGGCCTTGAATGCCAGGGTGAATAGTTCAGCTTTTATTCTGAGTTTTGTAAGGAACCATTGATGTCTTGGGTTAGATCAGGATGCCATAATGAAACCTTTGGGGGTAAACTAAGAAGAGTGTATAGAATATATGGATTTAAGGAAGTAGAATTTGGATACAATGTGGAGAGTTAAGAGATTAGGGAATTTTAAGAAATTGTTATATTTTCTCAAAATATTTAACAAAAATATATTTTGATCTTTCTGCATTTTAGATTTAAACTCTAGAGTTTTTTTTAAAAAATGGTGTTTATCTAAAAATAAACATGCATACAAATTATTTTTTCTTTACCCGTAAGTCCCTAGGTATCTCTTTAAAAACTAGCAGTATTCACATAGTGACTTCACACTGAACAAAATGGATTAATCCTACAACTAATATAATAACCAGTCCACATTCAGAGCTCTGTAGTTGTCCCCAAAATATTCTTTGTAACCGAACTGGCTTGTGCAAATCAGAATCTGACTCAGGACCATTCATTGAATCTGGTTGTTAGGACTTGAAGTCTCTTAAATCTAGAACCATCCCTTTTTTTTTATGACATTAATGTAACTTTCTTGTCACTGGGCTTGTTCCTTTATGTCATCTGTATCTATTACTTTGGCAGTTAGATCTAAAGAATTGGACAGGTTCCAGTATAATGTCATAGGGGATACTGTGCACTTAATGTTGCATCGCTCTGGGGGCACAGTTCTGGCTCTACTGTTAGTGAACCTAAAATTGATAATCTGGGTTAGAGTGGAGATAGACTGATCCTTCCACTGTAAAGTTAGGTGTTCTTTAAAAGGTAAAGCTTTCTTTCATCAGCAAGGAATATTACTATTATAAAATAAGTTCCTAATGGAAAAGTCAGATCGGTGCTTATTCTTATTAATTATTGGTTGGTTGTCAAAGTAAAGTGTTGGTTTCCTAGCTGGCTCAAATGGTGACTAATGAATTTTTTCTGTGTTTCATGATAATCATTATGGGCTCATGGATCTTCATAGACTCACTGCAATTAATATTCTTTCTGATATTCAGGTTTTCACAATTTTGGCCTGTGATAATCTAACTGGCTCTTGTGTCTTTTGAAATCTTCCTTGCTTTTTGGGACCGTTTGATGCCCCAAGCTCACCTGCCCCACAGCTAGAATTAACCCTTTCTCCAAGGTTCTTTTTAATGGAAATGGTATTAGAGATGTGAATTTAGGCACTAAACATGTTGATTGCTGTCAGGATAAGGTTACTTCCAGGTCATTGGCCATTTTCTGAGCTAGACAGTATTGATTTTAAATTAATGAATTCATGTTTGTATTTTCAATTCAATTTTAACATTATATTTAATTTTATAATCATATCTTTCTTTTTTTGCCAACACCAAAATATCATGGTTTCTGACAATAACAGAATTACTTATTTACTTTATCCTACAATGTAGAGAACATACTTTCAAAATAATATTACTAATAATAGTAAAACTACTGAATATGTTTAAATGTTTTTTATACATTTTAGACACGTTACAGATTATAGGTAGAACCAGTGACCTCTTGTTCTTCTAACTGATTGTGATTTTCTTCCTTCTTTCTTTGGCTTTATTCTATCTAAAGGTTTTTATCTAAGGGGTTTTTTTTTTTTTTCTGCCAAATCTTGTTTTTGACCTTTTGATGATGTCATTTATTAGCTAAGTTCTTTTGTTGTTATACTGACTGTTTCTGTTAGCTTTTACCCCATGTCTAGCAGAAATTAGAGGAGAATATATTTTATAATCAGGGGTTAGTGAGTGTGTATATTTATGGAGGTAAGATCCAGAGAGATAGTTAACTTAAAAGGAGAAGGTTGTGCTGTTCAGGCTAGTGATTTGTATCTTAAGCCTGAAGGGCAGGAAGAGAAGAGAACATAGCAGGCAAAGTGTTTTAATTTAGTAAATTTTTCTGAATAATATCCGGAAAAGAATAAGGATAGCTCTTTAGGCTTTAAAGGTCCTGTGAGTTAGAGAAAATCCCTAGGTAGAAATTAAGTATTAAAGTTTTATTTCTAAGTAGTTGCAAAATCTCTACTGTAAAGTTTTTGTCCTTAAGAACTTTTGGTAGTAAGGAAGTTATGTTCCAGCAGATGGAGATATTAGTACACAAAAGACAGTGTTTAGTGATTAAAATGTGTTGAGAAATAACCCTCTTGCCAGAATAGGAAATTTTTCTCCTCTAAATTGTAAGAGAAGAGTTGCTGAGGAATGTAACAAATATTGGTTATTGACTTTAATATTTGGGGTGGTATGTAAATCAGTTGTGGTATTTCTTTAAAGAATTTGTCTTTTTAAGAGACCATGTGTTAGCTATAGAAAATATATAAAATATGACTGGTTTAGGACATTGGATTGATTACAGCAATTTTCTGAAATACAGTTTCTACCTTTACAGCTTCGTTGTTTGAAGAGTTTTTGTTTGTTTTGGAAAGGGACTAAGTCTGTTTAAAGGTATTCTGTTTGTATACTATCTTTGCAATTCTAAAATCTTTAACCAGGTAATTGATTTCTGTTTATTAATCTAAGTAAGAAAAAAAAAAGTGTGCCATAGTTTACCATTGCATGATAAAGTTCTTTTGGAGATTATAGTTTTACTATAGTAATAAAAAATTATCAGCAGTAAAAAGGTAATCTTATCTCAGTTTATTATAGTTTATAGCATTCCTTGTCAGGTTTTTTTTTTTTTTTTTTTTGGTTAGGTAAATATTATATATTTTGCTTTAAAAATGCCTTGCAATTGTTAAAGAAATATTGCTTATTTAAGTTCCTTCTTAGGAACTTTTTGATTTGTGGAAGTATGTGTTTCGTTAATAATTAATGCATTTAAATTATATTTTTCTAGTTGTTTTACTGAGGTTTTTTTAAATTGCCAAGTCAATCGTAAAATACCATTTTTCCTTCCATCACTTGAAGTTGAAGTCAGACATGAGAGAAGAAAGATATATTATCTTTGTTTATATGTAGAGGACCAGGAAAGAAGAGATCTACTGTGGTACCTTTGTAGAACTGATAATAACTTGCATTTTACTTTTTCCCCAGACTGTTCTTTCTCTCCATTTTGTTATTCTTGAAATGTAGAGAATTGAAGATGCAAACTTTTTTTTTTTGGCCACGCTGCACGGCTTGCAGGATCTTAGTTCCCCCACCAGGGATTGAACCCGGCAGTGAAAGCGCCGAGTCCTAACCCCTGGACGCCCAGGGATTTCTCCAAGAGGCCAACATTCTAAATTTACCTTTCACTACAGGGTGGTTTGTGGTCTCTGAATCCTGGGAAAGGTGGTGGTGTGAGGGCAGAGAGTTATCATAGCATACTGTCTTTGAACCTTAATGTGAATTTTTATTTTTCAGGGGAAAATTTTGTGTATACATTTTTAAGACAGTTTCTTATAGTCATTTGAGAGTTTATGAGAATCTTAAATATCTTCCTCCTAGTAATCATTAAAAATGTATTGTTATAAGGAATTAGACGCATGTATTCTTATCATAACAAGTACTCTTCATCTCATGGAAAAAAAACTAAAATGTATCAGTTAAAAAATGAAAATCACCCATAAATCAGTGATAGTGACTCTTAACATTTTTGGTGAATTTCCTTCCATTCTTTTATCCTCTCCCTCTATTTATGGATATGATAACATTGGAATCCTATTTTAATAGTATCACTGAGTGTGTTTTTTTAAAATAAATTGCATCATGAGCATTTATTTCCCCCTGCCATTTTATATCCTTTAACAATATAATTTTTATGGTAACATCGTTCGTCTTATGGAGGTCTGTTAAATTTATTAACTCTTCTCTGTTGGACGTATCATTTTGCTTTCAGGAAGTTGTGTGGTGATAATATCAGTGGTTTCAGAAGTTTATTACTGTTTAAAAAGCCTTAAGTTACTGAGTGTTGTAACTGGGCCCTGTGAATACCGAGCTCTCTTATTTCTGTAATGTGGTCATTGGAAATCAGCATTTTATGCTGCATTCCAGTAAAGTGATTGCTATTATGTGACACGCAATTTTTGAGTAATGTCAGAGTTGCATATTTCACATATTAGCTTTTAATGACTTAACATTTATTTGAAATTTTTTATTCTATTTGCAAATATTTGAATGCATACTATGTGTGGGATGTTAGGAGGAATACAACAAGGCTTCAGATTCATTCCATACCTTCAAGTCGTCTGAGTAGTAGGGTAGATAGCATGAAATAAAAGTAATATAAAATAATATAAACTAGAGGGGACTAAAGACTTGCTAAAAGGTCACTTTAGGATGGGGAGATTATGGAATGTTGCAGGAAAAGAGGTAAAAAGCTTCACCTGGCTCTTGAAAGAGAGATAAGATTGAAGCGGTGAAAAGGTAAGGGAGTAGTGCTGTAGACAAAGGGAACGCTATCCTTGAATGTGAGAACATTTCGTGGGAGAAAGAAAGTAATTCTCTACTGTAGAAAAGCTTAAATGCCTGGATTTTAGATTCTGTCCTTTTGATAATGGGAGACCCATTTATGGTTTTTCCTTTTATATCTTTCTCTTAGTTGATTTTCTCATTTATCTGCCTCCATATTTATGTTTAGTGTATATTAATGTGATGGATTGCTATGCTTGCTACAGATTTTCAGATTTTCTTGACTTATTACCCGCCCCGGGCCCCCCCCCCCCCCCCCGCCCCAGTATTTTGCCACTTCACTACTACTTCTTCTTCTAATCTACACATACCTACTTTGGCTGGCTTTCTGTTCTGTTTTACTGGTACATTTGGATTTACTTAGCTCTTTATTACGATGCCTTTTGTTTTATTTTTTTTTCTGTATGTGTCTGTTGGTGACTGTGTTGGGTTTAGGTGCATGGGGGAAGAGGTACATCTGGATTAGTGAGTGTGATTTCTAGAATGGTGAGTCTAAGCTGTGTACTAAAGGTGAGTTGCTGGCATATCTTGGTCTGTATGTGTGGTATGGGTCTTTGTCTTATGCTTGCCTTTCATCATCCTCTCCATTTGCTTTTGCTCTAATGGCTTGAAAGACTGCGCTCTTAGGTTGGAGGGGAGAGATTGAAGATCTGCTAATTTAACTGTGGTTTGAGGGAGGCTTTAGGGAAGTATTTTTGAAACCCGTTCCATGTGATACTGGCTTCTTGAAGTGGTCTGAGAACAGAAGGGTTCTGTAGTCAAAGAAGTGCTGCGTATTCTTTTGTGTTGATACGTTAAATATCCAGGACCTTCAGTCAAGAATTTTCTGAGATTGCTTGGTAAAGGAATGCCTTTTTTTTTTTTTCTTCTTGGAACTAGTGGTGTGAGGATATATTATGGGACATTTTAGAGAGGTGATTGTAAAGACCTGTGGATCTAGAGAGAGGAAGGTTTAAATAATAATTGGGAATCTTAATTTTGAATGAGAATGCTGGTTCAAGTCAGTTCAAAGTACACTTTGAAAAGATAGTTAAATTTCTTTTAGTTTGGGACTATTTCAAATTCCATCTTGAAGGAAGCAAGAAAAGTGTCCTTTCTGGCTTTATATTTAAACAATTGAGGCAAAGGGTTTCAATAGTGAATTTTATTTCAATTAGTGTATGTTGTTTAAATAAAAATGTAGATGTGCTATTTTAAAAAGTATAATTCTCTAAGTAAAAACAGAATCTTGACGATTTAAACGTTAGAGTGAAACATGCTTTGAAATAGATAAGCACATAGAAATATGTTGATGTTCTAATATATGCCTGGTTTAAGTGTAAAATTTTTAAATTTGGGAACTGATGAATTGTAAGGCGAAGAGGAATTGTTAAATTTTGAAAAGAAAAATACTTGTCTTTGTTAGAGTGTTTAATAAACATTGAGGTGCAGTGATGTAGTTTTGTGAGGTCTGTAAATCAGTAACCAGTTGAGTGTTTTCTGTGAACTTCTGTTTTAGTCTATGCATATAAGATGTTAGCTCTCTTTGTTGTTACAGCAGTTATGCAGTCTTAATCATAAAATGAAATTTTGATGACATTTATAATTTGCAGCAGCCTTTCAAAAGGGGGGAGTACAAGGGTTGGATGGTAGAGTAGCATTTCACTTGGAAGGCCCAAAGGATTTTTATTAAAAATTTTGTCCTTGTTCAAAGAAAAACCCTGTAATTCAGATTTTAAAGCTGGAATGGATCTTAGAGATCACAGTTCCATCCTTTAATTGAATAGTATGTAAATGCAGTTCATTTACATGAAGTTTCATTTTCATGAAGTTTTACAGATTAGAAACTGCTGATTTCAGTAGCTCATTTGGCTCTTGTGGCAGAAGTATATCTGTAAGTTATATTATTGGCCAGAGGGTACCTTTGGGCCTGATCCCCTCTATGGAGAATTATGTCATGACTGATAATTTGCATAATGTGACTACCTTCTGATATGAGTGGTCTTAATTATTTTCAATTTTATTTCATTGCTTGAAATATCTACCTAGGGTATTTTAACTTTTCCTCTAAATAAGAATAAAATTCAGCATTTAATGCACACAGTGATATTGTCATTAAACTGATGTTTCAGGTCAAAGACAGAGAAGGTTCTCCTAGGTTCTTGGTGGTCTCCATTAGCATTTTCCTGCAGGCTGAATCTAGGTCTAGGAACAATTTAGTGTATATTTGGATAAGAACTTTCACTGCCCATGTTTTATACAAATATTTTAAAGTCATTTGTTAGAGTAAACTATTCCTCTCCCCCTCCCCCCATCAACCTTTCCTTATAGATCTAGGTCATGTGTCCTAGAACAGTGTGATAAAAGTCCAAGATGAAGATAAGGGAAAGCGAGAAAGCCACTTGGTATCTTTTGAATAGTCAGTTCAGATTCTCTGTTGTTGCTAGACTAATATTTAGACATGTTTGTGTTGATGTTTTGTACAGGTTTTAGTTTCATAGGCCAGGTAGGGTAGACTTATCTAAAATTTGAAGGGTGATTAATTTAGGAGAGGTGTCTTTAAAAAACACTATGTTGTTCTTTTTAAAGTCTTGAGTAAAAGAAAATACGAAAAGGGGAAGAGAGTAGAGGGATGGATAAATGGATCAGTTAGAGAAGGACAGTAATGAGGGAAGGTGAAAGTAAGATCTGAGTTAGAAAAATCCTAGGTTTGTTTTTAGGTTATAGGAAAATGTACAATTGACCCTTGAGCAACACGGGTCCACATATATGTGGACATTTTTCTTTTTTCTTTTTTTTTTATAAATTTATTTTTTGGCTGCGTTGGGTCTTCGTTGCTGCGCACGGGCTTTCTCTAGTTGCGGCGAGAAGGGGCTACTCTTGGTTGCGGCGCGCGGGCTTCTCATTGCGGTGGCTTCTCTTGTTGCGGAGCACGGGCTCTAGGCACGCGGGCTTCTTCAGTAGTTGTGGCTCGCGGGCTCTAGAGCGCAGGCTCAGTAGTTGGTGGCGCACGGGCTTAGTTGCTCTGCGGCATGTGGGATCTTCCCAGACCAGTGCTCGAACCCGTGTCCCCTGCATTGGCAGGTGGATTCTTAACCACTGTGCCACCAGGGAAGTCCCATACGTGGACATTTTTCAACAGTAATAAAACATGGACTACAAGGTCCATGTTTGGCTGGATCCATGGTTGCAGAGGAACTGTGGATGCGGAGGACTGACATAAGTTATACCCGGATTATACACCTCTTTGTTCAAGGGTCAATTTTGTTTATTTTACATGGCAGCAAGGGATGTGAGAAGTGGAAGTCTTTCATTTTGTAAGTCAAGAGTCTCCTTGATTGTTAACATTGTTTATTGAATAACAAATATATATTGGGTTGGCCAAAAAGTTTGAACTTTTTGGCCAACCCATATATCTTGACAGTATAAAAGTGAACCAGAAAAATGGTATAAACATGAACCAGAAAGGTATATATCTTAAATTTTTAAATGCTACCTAAAAAGAGAAATACTTTGTTATGTACACATACATATATACTTATATAACAGTTGAAATGAAAGTTTCATGAAATAATAATTTGTATTACCTCTGATGTAATATAGTATTTTTCTGTTCTATTCCATTTAAAAAATACTGGTTGTGACTAATACTATAGATTGAAAGGATTGTGACCTGTGTGGTTTTAGGAAAACTGATGTTGACTCCTGCTATAATTTAGTTTTCAATAAAATTTAAAAAAAAAATCCAGCACTTTGCTGGGTGCTGGAGTTACAAAGATGAATAAGGCATAGTCCAATTTTTAAGGAGACATACAATGGAGTGGAGATAGAAATGAAATAAAAAACGCAGTACAGTGCTTATATTGCTGTGACAGAGTCATGCACAGGTTAAGATGGAAAGGGATCACATCATTTGCTAGCAGGAAAATGAAAATTTATTCCAGATTCACGTTGTGTGATCTGATAATTCATCTTAATGTGAAATTCAAGTTCTCTTTTTTCCCCTGTAAATTTTAAAATGAATACAATGAAGTTTACTTGAAAATAAGAGATTTCTGAATTTTTGGTCTACAGACCAAGTTTGTGAAAGTAAATGTTAATTTTATAGATAATCTTTAAAAAAATCTAAATCTCACAAGTGAGTAGTATTGTCCTAAATACGACATGGTGACTAGCTTTAATGCCATTATTTGGGAAATATTTTTATTTCTTTTCTGACTTTTTTTCCTTTGAAGTTTATATTGTGACTTACTAAGAAGGTAAAGTTAGATAGAAGTGTTATATAAACACATATATCTTTTAAAATTATCTTTGACCATGGGCTGTTTGCCCAGATAGTAAAAGTTAAGATACAATACAAACTGTGAACTTTTGAATGATAGGATAAAGGTGGATACTTAATTATCCAACACTGAAAAATTATGTCTCTGTATTGGAATTTGGAAATATACTGTATATTGACTTTTGTGGTTTACTGATTTGCTTGCAGTAACACTGAATGTGAAAATTAGGAAATTGGTTGCGTTTTATCTTCAAAAGCTTAAAGCATGGCATTTCTAATAGAATCTAATTTCGTTTCTGTGGGTTACACAATTGTTACAGGTTTTTCCTGTGAGTGATAGGCTACTGCATCAGGTTGAGGAAGCTAATGTCTGAGTGGATGTGGTGGTTGCCTTAGAATGATTTTGCCGTTAGCAGTGAAAAATGTTTTCCTTATAGTTCTTGTGCAGCAGGCCATGGAGTAAAGCACATTTTTATAATAAAGGTGATGAATTTAATCGCAAACTGGCAGCCAAATGGAAATTGCAGACCTTGATACTGGGAGAAAATTGCCAGTAAAGCAACTCTTGAGAGAACAAGCTTTAAATTTACCCACCCATTTCGACATTGAGGAGAACTTGGGGATCACAGGATATTTTGCTTGGTCTGTTTAGTTCAGATGAATGACACCTGAGTGTTCTATTTAAGAGAGATAGTTGGTTTAAAGTTGCTTCTGCTTTGTACATAAAGCGTTTAACACATACATTTTTGTATTTTATTAAAATTCTAAAATACTGCTGCCTTTTTGTATTTCAGCACATTGGTATGCCTAATGAATTGAAATCCATTTACCACACTTAACGTTCATCTGCTGTGTAATTCATGTTTCTGCCATTTATATGATGGACTACAATCTTAAAGGATGAAGAATAATCTGGGTTTATAAGCAACATTGAATTGATAGAATGTCATGTAAACTATCAGTTTTTGCTGTTTTATATTTAAACAGTTTATGTTATAAAATTTAAACACAGAATAGTAGAATTTCTATTATGGGAAATCTGGACTTTGTCACTTTTTACTCTGTAAGTAACTAATGCTTGTTGTTTTTTATGAATAACTTAACCCTTGATCCAACATGCGGCATTTAGGGTGTTTAACCCTGAATCTTGGTTATATTGTTGCATGTATTTTGAGGTGTACTTTCCCCCCATGATACACATATTTGTTAACAGGTATGTGTCCAAGTTTAGAGAATTATTTGTGACTATTGGAAAGTGAGGCCTTTCGGAGGATGGTAAATGTTTAGAATGTAAAAAGACCAATGAGAGAGAGAAAAATATTTCTTAGTATACTTACTGAAACTACTGAGTTCCAAAAGGAAATAAGGATTTCTTCTAGGAGGTTATCAGATTTTGTTTGGATACACACCCCTGATCTGATAGATTTTATTTTCTGGACAGTATGGTACATTTTTAGAGTAGAGCTGTGACAAGTGTGTGTTCTCTTTAAGTATAGGATTATAGAAGTGTTTAGTTTTAAAATATGGGAATTTAAATTTGATGGTTGAGAAAGCAAGAATAGAAGGAAGAAAAAAGGCTTACAAATTCTCTGTTTTTAGGAAACAGTTTATTGAGGTTGTGCACGTGAGAGTGAAGGTAAGAAATTAAGAAATAGGAGTATTAGTTTTTCTTATTAAAACAAGTACCAGCAATTGTATCTTTGCCATTGAAAGTGGTTTCATTTAAATTACTTTTAAGTGCCAGATTGTAATAACACCCATATGAGAAGTAAGCGTCTATGTAATGTTGGAGATAAATTAGAATGTTTAGCCATCTCTGAAATTTGCAAAGTTTAAAATAAATCAACTCCTTTATTCTTTTATCAGTGATACGTGTTTGGTCATTTGGTTTATTTGGCTTAAGTAAGCTGTGGCAAGTTTAGAATTCAGAGATAGACCCTAAAGATAATATTCTTTACACTAGACCTTTGTGAGAGAAGTGAAGTATAATTATTTTAACTCTGATGCTCCTGATCCAGTAAATTAGTATGTTGAAAGCTTTATTTCCAATTTCAGAAAAAAACTAAAATTTCATGCACTTAACATACAAGATGAAGTTAGAATAAGGTATATGGAATCTATATAAATTGTATACATACATAATATGTATGTTAATATATTCCAACAATATTTAATATATTTTATATGATATGTGTAGTATTTGTGTATGCACACATATAATGTATGTATATAACTTATATATAACTTTAATGGTATATAAGTATTGTGCGTGTATGTGTTTGCACGCATGTGTATATATGTGTACACATCTGTATACATATAGTACTTCATTAAAACTGTACTGCTTTTCTTTAATAGGCTGAATATAATTAGTTGTTTATAGGCTGATACTGAATTCAGTTTCCATAGACATTAGTGGTGGTTTACTTTTTAAAAAGGTTTTTTTGGTTTGTTTTAGTGATATGCTTCCATTCACATCCAAATCTATTATTGTGATAAAGATGGCCACAATTTAGTTCAAGATTGTTTGTGTCGGAGTCCGAAACACCTGAAGCACCTAAGATTCTGAGTTCTGAAAGGGTTTTAGAATTACGTGTTTGAAAAGTCACATCACTGAATTAGCTCAAAATTACAGGATTGTCAGTGGAGTGAAGTAAGGGGAGTGTTCACAGTAATATTGCAGTTTCAAGGTGACAGTGTAAGATGTGATACTTTTGTGGTTTTTTGTTTTTGTTTTTGTTTAGATAACGATTTTAAGGTATTAAGTTGTAGTTTACGTAAAGATATATTACAAGCCAGAATGTCTTCTCAACTTTCCTTCCCCCAAATTACTCATTTGAGGTTAAAATAATCTTAAAACTCCTGAAAAGTGGTTAAACCAGAACAAGTCAGATCCTGGAGCAAACACTTTTTAAAGAAGGTGTTGTGGGAAAGGTACCATAGAGAGCATTTGCTCCAAGTATTTAAGAGTCATTTTTAATATGCTGAGTGTACGGTTTCTATTTGAGTAATTTGTAAGGTTTTCTGGATTATATGTTTGAATATTTGAGGAAGAGCGTAGTAAAAATGAGTTGGAAAAATTAAGCTGTATCTTTGTTACTTTCTGCCTCCTTTTGTCATTTATGGTGAATTTGTGTGTAAGAAGTGAGTCGCAAACAGTATTTGGTAGGTGCCTTTTCTGAGTATCTTTAATGTCTGTAGATTCTGCAAAAAGACTGATTACAGATTTTATGTAACAGATATTCATCCGATCAGCAAATATTATCTTTCAGACCCACCTTTCAGTATACATAATTTTACAGAGTATATAATTTTACATCACAGTCATTGTTAGTGATGATGATATGGACATAACTTATGTTATCAGGCACACTCTCGCTCTCTCCATTATCTCGTTTAATCTTTCCATCAGTCCCGTGAGCTGGAAATAACTCCATTTTATAGATGAAGAAATGGAGGCTGACTGAGACACTATAATGGGTTTTTTTCAAAGATTGCACTTTCAACAGTTTATTCTTTATCACAGATTATTATTTACAGTTTTTCAGTCACCTGTTATGTAAATTTCTTAAAAAGTAAAATTTTACCTAACTTGTGAACTGATAGTTTACGTTAGTTCTGGACAAAGACCTGGAGAGGCAAAGTTTTTCTTTAAAGTTGTCTTCCTTTATATGCACAGTACATTAAATTATCTTTAGCTACTGTAACTACCACTCTAAGGAAGGTGGTGGTGTGTTGACTGTGTAAATAGCTTGCTTGACTTGAAAGTGTCATTCTTTTCATAAGAGAAAAGATAGCACAGCATGTTCAGAATGTAGGAAGTATATTAAGTTTCATTCAAAACTTGTTCCATTTAATATTGACCTTCTGAAAGTGGGTTCACTTTTTCTTAAGTCTTGATACTCTGATGTTTTTCTGAAGGTTCCTGCTAATGCCCCCAGCCACCTATGAATTGGCCTGGCGTTGAGTACTTTTATGGCCTTTTCCACTTAGCTACTTTAAAAAAAGTATACTGGGGGGTTCTAATGTACATCTTGTCCTTTTCTTGCCTATGAAATTATCTGACTAAAGATGGCAGATCTTGCTATACTTAGTCTTCCTAGGGGTTTGGTTTCAAACTACTATTTAGGGAGGGCCTCTAATGACTGGATGTCACTCATATTTCAGTGTGGTATGGGTGGTACAGTGTTGTTTGAAATAAGGTTGTTTTTTAGACTTTGGTGTTTATATCAGTAGTTTTCTACTTGTCTCTATCAAGGCAGGCTTTGGTGAAGACAGAACTTTGTGCTTAGAAATTCTGTTTGTTACGAACTTTCCACTGGGAAAAATACTTACCGTTTTCAAGGAACAAATACCCAGTTTGAATGGTAACCTGAATGTCTTCAAACCTTAGCATGGCTGCTTTAAAATATTTGAGAAGTTTTTGAGTAAATGAAGAAATACCTTGAGCAAGAAAACCAGAACCACTTGCCTGGATAATCATAGACATTACTAAAAATAGATGGGATTAGAAGTCAGAAAACTAAGGTCTGGAAAAAAATCCTTGAGTGGGACAGAAGAATATATTTTAAGCTTTTTTTTCCCATGTATCAGATCTATCAGCATAATTATGTATCATAAGAGTGATAAATATAAGTCCATGTTTTTCCATTTTTATTCTCCTTTTCTTCATCATAATTAAAGTGAGGGTTTATGTATCTAGAATCCAATTTTTCCCTAGCTTGGTCTTTTCCCACTATAGAACCAAATGAAACCATAGAACTCTGGCTTACTCTTTAAAAATTGCTTTGTCTAGTGTTCAGGCCCAGGTATTTATATCCCAGGATGCTCAGTCTTATCTATCAATCACTTCTAGCACTCTGATCTATTTACATAGAAACCAGTTCTTACTGCTAGAAGAATTGTGATGGCAAGAACCATGTAGCTTACCAGTGTGTCCCTAGCATAGTGCCTGATACTGTAGAAAGATGGGTCGTTTTCAGTCAATAATAGGAGCTTTTTGAGCATCTGTTATGTGCCAGACACTCTACAGATATTTGTTAAGTGAAATAATTTTTTCTGTCTAACTCAGAAGCTTATTAGGTCTTGAGTTATCTTAGATGTGCTTGCAAATGGGAGTAGTCATAGACCAGCAGTCCCCAACCTTTTCTGGCACCAGGGACCGGTTTCATGGAAGACGATTTTTCCACGGATGGGGCAGTGGTTCAGGTGGTAATGTGAGTGATGGGTAGCAATGGGGAGTGACAGATGAAGCTTCGCTTGCTTCCTTGCCCGCCGCTCACCTCCTGCTGTGCGGCTGGGTTCCTAACAGGCTGCAGACTGGTACCGGGGGTTGGGGACCCCTGTCATACACCTTAAACGGTTTGTTGAAGGATATGCAGCTAGTCCCTGACAGAGCTTAAATGAGAATCTGAGTGGGCACAGAATGGGATTCTCTGAAGAAACAGGAGGGTGCACTCCTAATTGATAAAATTTTAGAGCTGCAAGAAACTATGCATGTGATCTGGTCTAGCCTCATTTCACAGAGGAGGAAACAGACCCATAGGGTTAAGTTCAAAGCCGCACAGCTAAATCTTGTAGAGAATCAGAAGTAAAATCCAGATTGTATAAACTCAAGGCCAGTGCTTTTTTCCCTAGTGCATGTAGTTCTTAGAAAGATTCCCTTTCTACACAGAAAGGTCATTGTTTATGGATTGTAGTGTTTTTCCTTGTTCTTAAGGAAGGTTTAAAGTGCATGTGTTTTTTAAGCAGTACCTGATAAAGAAAATTAAAGAGATTGTTGAAAATTTTTTTTTATTATTTTGAATGATTTTGACATCCTCAGTTTAATTGCTAAGCAGGCATTTTCTTTTTATTTTTTTTAAACACTAGAAAAGTAAGACATTTGCATGGCTTTCATTCTCTCCCACAACTATCCCCCTACTCCATTAGAATAAGTAACTCTGAAGGCTAAAGCAAACACTTTGTTTTGTTTTTTTTTTAAATGAATTTAGACTTATAGAGAAATCGAAAAAATAGTGCAGAGGTTAATGTTAACAATTCATATGACTAGGAAATTAACATTGATTCAGTATTATTTACTCACTTGCGCATATCTATTCAGATTTCACTAGTGTTTCTACAAACATAGTTTTCCTGGTTCAGGATCCAATCCAAAATCCCACATTGCGTTTAGTGGTGATGTCTCTTTAGTTTCCTCCAATCTGTGGCAGTGTCGCATTCTTTCATTATACTTTTCTTGACACTTCTGAAGATAACTGGTAGTTGTTGTAGGGTGTAGAACATTCTCCAATTTGGGTTTGTCTGATGTTTTCTCAGTATTAGATTGAGGTTAGGCGTTTTGGCAAGAAAAACCACAGAAATGCTGTTGGACCCTTCTCAGCGCATCATACCAGAGTACATGTCTTATTATTCTTAATATTAACTATCATGTGGTTAAGGTGGTGTCTGCCAGGTTTTCTACTGTACAGTATTTTTTTCCTTTGTAATTAATAAATATCTTATGGGAAGATACTCTGAAACTGTACAGATATTCTGTTTCTCTTCATACTTTCTAATGGTTCTTGCTTGCAGTAATTATTACTCTGGTGTTTTCTAATGATGATTTTCTTTATCCATTTTTCCTTCTATATTTATTTATTGGAATTCTACAAGGAAGATCTGTCTTTTCTCTCATATGTATTTATTCAGTTATATCATTATAGTCTCATGGATTATAATCCATTACTATCATCGTATTGTAAATAAAAGCTTCTTAAAAATGTATTTTTGAAAAGTTAATACACTGAGATGATTAAAAATTCAAAGGCCTGTTAGGAGCCTATATGGTGAAAAATCTCTCTTCCACTCCTATAACCTGGTTACCCATTTCGATTGCTATGAGTTTATTTTTATTCTTCCAGAGATATTAAAAGGGTTGGGAAAAGAGTTGTTAGTAAAAATTGCTAGATTCTCAAGTATTACTTTTTAGCTGGATTCTGGTGATATCTACCATTTTACCGTTACATATTCTTCAGATATTCATTGACAGATATGTCTTAACCAGATTTCCTAACCTTCAGATTTAAATTTTAATACAACAGGTATTATATAGAGATAAGGACTGGTTTCCCCTGAGTATTCTAAAAAATTAAATAACCAGAAGGCAACATTTTATTAAATAACACTTGATACATAATATGTAAAACTAACCAGGTTTAAAAGTAACTAACTTCCAAACAAAATCCAACTTAAATGAGAAAGGATGCTTATTTCAATTAAATAATTAATTTTTATTCACCTAAAAAAATGCTTTCCTCCACTCTGTTCTGTTTTTTCTAGTAGCCTATTTTGCCGTCTTTAGGAACCAAGGCCTAGATTTCATCCCCAAAACTGCTTTCTGTTAGCATGGAGTGAAAGAGGAGGGCTGCAAAGACTTTTTTGGTAGTCACTAGTAAAACAGTGAACATACTGGACTGTACTTGTTACAGCATAACTAGCAATAAACCAAAAGTTGGATTGTTCCACTTTTTTTTAAAATTAATTTTTATTGGAGTATAGTTGCTTTACAATGTTGTGTTAGTTTCTGCTGTACAGCAAAATGAATCAGTTACTTATATACATATATCCCCTCTTTTTTGGATTTCCTTACCATTTAGGTCACCACAGTGTATTAAGTAGAGTTCTCTGTGCTATACAGCATGTTCTCATTAGTTATCTATTTTATACATAGTATCAATAGTGTATATGTGTCAATCCCAATCCCCAATCCCCCATCCCCCCCCACCCCCTGTTGGTATCCGTACATTTGTTCTCTACCTCTGTGTCTCTGTTTCTGCTTTGCAAATAAGATCATCTATACCATTTTTCTAGATTCCACATGTATGTGTTAACATACGATACTTGTTTTTCTCTTTCTGACTCTTCACTCTGTATGACACTCTCTAGGTCCATCCACATATCTACAAATGACCCAGTTTCGTTCCTCTCTATGGCTGAGTAATATTCCATTGTATATATGTACCACATCTTCTTTATCCATTCCTCTGTTGATGGACATTTAGGTTGCTTCCATGTCCTGGCTATTGTAAATAGTGCTGCGATGAACGTTGGGGTGCATGTGTGTTTTTGAATTATGGTTTTCTCTGGGTATATGCCCAGTAGTGGGGTTGCTGGGTCATATTGTTCCACTTTCTTATTTAACATCTCTAATTACCATCTCTTAAAGTGAGTTTCAAGGACTTCTTATTCCAGAATTCCTTTATGAAACCCTAAATGAAAGCTGGTTGCATTAGCTATGACCTTGGACAAATTCTTTACTCTCTGAACATTTTCTTCCTTCCTGCCTTCCTTTTTTTGTAAAATGGGTATTATATACTACCTCAGATTCTGTGAGGATCGCGTGAAAATTCATATACAGTATTTTTAGCATGGTGAAGGTCCTCATTTTAAAAAAATAATTAGGTCTTTGTGGTTTATTTTTAGACTTGAGAGTGAGTGATTTAACCTTTATTATAATTTTATATGGGGAATCCAATATTATATTCTGCATTTTGACTTAGAATTCTTTCTACCATCCTAATGAAGATAACTTAATTAATTTTCTGTGTTATTATTGTAAAAAAAAAATTTATATAGTAATGTGAAAGCTAAACTGTCCTCGTAAATCCATCTCCCAGAGATGATTACTCTTAATAGTTGTTACATCCTTTTTTTGACTTCTCTGTGTCTATCTAAAAATTCACATACTTAGTATAAGTTGGATCATGTAATAGACATTCTTTTCTGTAACCTTTGAAAGAGCCTTTCCAGGGAAGTGCAGCTACTATTAAATACCTTTCATGATACAAAACTGCTGCTGAGAACAATCTTGGAACTAGGATGGACTGTATCATATTTTTTATGTGAAATTTATCAACAACTTTGAACAACTGTTCATTTTGGCCGTTTCAAGGAGGGCTGTTGAATTTAATTTTGTAGTTTTTCTTTTTGTGCTTATAGTCCTGAAATACAAACCGCAGTTTAACTGAAAAAAAAAAAAAAAAAGTTAAGTCCCGTGTAGAGAGTTGGCAGTAGCTTGATTTTCTTTTTTCTTGCCAGTTTCAGTGTAGTTGCCTCAAAATTAAATCAGACTTATTTGGTCAAGTAAGCAAAATATATTCCGTTAAATAGTGCATATTCTCTAGTAATCTCCTTTTTAATTCATTTGTTTTCTGTACCTTGTGGATGTGGCTTTTTAAAATGAGCACAATGAAGTTATATTATTCTGTGGGTTTTGCTCTGCTCAAAATATCTTTAAAACTTTCCCTGTATTTAGTAAGCCCTGAGTTAGAGGTTCTTTTTTCAGAAGAGATCTTTGTTGCCCCTAAGTACATAAGGGCACATAACAGCCACCTCTTTGTGTAGTAGCGGTTGTCCTTCAGTTATAAGTAGACTTTTAATATTATTGCTATAAGAGTTAATGAATTTCATGTAAATAGAGACTGGTGATTTGTTAATTAAGACCTAAAACAACTAAAATCTTAACTTTGCTTCTTGTGTTAGTTTACCAGGTTAGCGTTTAGTAAGAGATGGATTGCAGATAGTGAGGAAATAATAGATCCCACTGAAATTCATTTGGAATGATGAAAGCTGTCATTTTAATTTTGTTTATAAAATGTATACTGTGTACATCAAAGCGTATGTACATATTTATAAAGAGTTGGCTCTTTACTGAACAAATGAATGGAAAATGTTAAATTAAAAAAATGAGGCATTTATGGTCAAATGACACTGTAACCTTTTCATTTCTTCCTGTATCTTAACTCCAGCTGTATTACAATGATAAGGTAATTTTTTGGATGAATTTAAATGTAAGGCTCGAAGAAAAGCAGATAGATGCCCAAATAAAATGTATATGTCTATCATATCAGCATAGCTGGTTGAGCAGTTGGAATTAGCTACCACAACACTGAGTGTAAGGTGTGGTTTGCATGAAATTTTTTTCAGTGTTTTGAAAAGCCATCTTTTAATTTGCATTGTTACAAATTCTGAAAATAATTCTTTCATGCATTTTTTTAATATTACTTGTGTATCATTAGGTTTTTTTTTTGTTTACTACTGAGCTGGTAAACATTTTTTGTATTTTATTTCCTAATTTTTATTTTCTTGGTTTTAATTTGTTGAAAAATTCTAAACCAGAAAGTAAAATAGGGCTATATTTTATTCTTTATCTGGTCTTCCAACTTTGCAGCATTAAATTTATACACAGCCATTATCTTATCTGTCTTCTGAAATGACTACTTAGTTTTGTAAGTTAGATTTCTCAGCCTGTATTTTTCTGTTCTCCAGTATTTCCTCATGTTGTCCTAATTCTGACATTGTAGTCTTCCACAGAGTGGTTGATCTATTTAGTTAATCTAATAGTTCAGATTTTAAAAGAATGTGCAAAATTTTAAGGTGGCCGAGGATGGGATGCACATACAATATAGTTCAGATACAGTGAAAGTGGTGGTAATGAAAAAGCTAAAAATCAAAGTGAGTTAAAGCTTATGAAACAATGAATTTAAAACAAATTTTTAGTTACATCCATAGTTAGGTGAATTAAGGGAAAGGGAAAAGACTTAAGGCTGATGATGTTATATTAATAGGTTAGGTAAAACAGAACTGTGCAATGATTGTTTTTCCCTCTTAGGAGCAGAATTCACTGACTGATAATTGAGCTTTAGTTTGGAAAAGGAAAAAAAAATCAAGATAATTAAAGCAGAGAAGTGTGAGGAGACAAAGTAGTATAACCAAAGCAAATTTTCAGGCCCAGACAAAAATGGTTTTCAGGGTATTGAAATTTGAAAAAATGTGATCACTGAATATCAATTCAAGAAAACATGGAAAATGAGAGGAGCTTGAATGCTGGAAAGGTTAATACTAATACTCCCAGAAGCTGAAAAACTTACATTCTCAACTTGATGGCACAACCTGTAGATTCCAAAAGTGATTATTTCCTGTTTAACTCTGGTGGATCCAGAGGAAGGTTCCAGTTCTAGAGTAGCTTGAGATGTCATCAGATAGTTGATACGGTATGCCTGAATTTTAATATCCAGGTTAGAGAAATGTGTGTGCTATGAAATTGCAGTTAGTTGGATCCTTGACTCACAGAATAGTCATCCCTAAAGAATGTCAGCTGATAGATTCACATCAGTCTGAAGGTATTAGTCTAGTGGAAAACAACCACGAAAAGAATTTTAATTTTCCACTGGAAGTATGGAATGGTGGAAGGTTGGCCTACTACCTCTACCATGTCAGCAGTGCACTGTGCTCGTCAGAGAAGTAAGGGGGTGTTCTTAAACGCGCAGTGGAAGTGGAGTGTTGGGGACCGGAGGTCGGCAGCCTCAGTCTGCATACTCATAGGTGGTCAGGGAAGGATGTGTGTGCTACAGGGTTTTCCATTTTCAGAGAGACGTAGACAAATGGATTATGTCTAAGTGAGTGGGAGGGTATAAAACTATGTCATATAGTTTAGAAAAGAGGACACTTAGATTACAGAACTTTTCAAGTATTTGTAGGACTGTCATATGAAAGAGGCGTTTAACCTCTTTGACGAGCTTTGGAGTGTTGAGAGGGGTTGAGTAGGAGAAATTTCAGGGAAGATAAAATTCAGTAAAATTTGTAACATTTGAGAACAGTTCAGAGATGTCTAAAACAAATTGTGCTGATATTGGGGATATTTTGGGGTTATTGTAATAGGAATTTGTACACTAGGTGATTAAGCAAACGGTTCTGAACTTGTAGTTAGTTCTCTGAACCACTGCTGTAGTTTGATGAAGGTAGTGTGGAGATGGGGACGTTAGAGCATTATCATGTATGTTTGATGCAACAAAAGAATATGTAAAACATACTAGTTTTGAAGTGCTCCTATGTTTCATAAACACACACCTGTGAGTCCCCACTCATGAAGGAATTTAGAGCATTGCGCATGCCCATGACTGTGACAGGTTTCTGTAATATTTTGGCTAGGATAACGTTAACAAAAGCTCTGATTGCCAGGCCTTAAAGAATGAAAAGCTTTGGAGACAAAACTTTTAAAAAACATTGGAGTTATGGGGAAAACAGTAAATGAGTCTTTGCCTCCTAAGGTTGGAAATCAGTGGATTCAGTGAAGTCATTCAGTAAGCAGCCTTCAGTCATATGAGGTACAGGCACAAGGAGGGTAAATAGGAGACTTGTCTGAAATCGCACAGTTACTATTAGAACTGGAATCAGAACTTGTTCTGACTTAGTGTCGTAAGTAACGTGCCAGGAAGTGCTAATGATTTGTTGGCTAGAAAGATGCTGTTGATAAAGGTAGTACTCAGCTGGTTAGAGTTTACAGTGAAAATTGTAAATTCCTTGAGAACTCAAACTGTCTTAGTCACCTTTTCATTCCCATCAGTACTGTCTTGTATGTAATTTGTTTTCTATTATTAAATGGAGTGATATCTTAGAGACTGAAAGAAACACGGTAGAAGGATTTTTTAATTTTAAGTAGAATATATAATTACATTGTAATTTTACTTCACATACTCCTGTCATTAGAAAACAGGTCAGAGTTCCTGTCCTCTTGACTTTAATACCCTCTCTGTGGCAGAGTTGATGATGCCTGCTTTCACATCTCTAATCCATACCTCTTACTGTTCTTCTACCTTAGAGTATCTGTTTGTTTATATACCTCCCATGTTAGACTAACTTCTCTGAGAGCTGGGGCCATGACTTGTTTAATGCCCTAGAACCTAGCTCATTCCTCTCTTCATTCACCCATCCATCTGTCCAATTTACTGAGTATTAATTGAGGACCCACTGTATTCCAGGCACTATTGTAAGAGCTGGGGATACAGCAGGTAACAGAATTTCATGGAACTCTAAGCTATTAAATAATCACAAAAATGTTTAGAGAAATACAACTTAAGTGGTAAATGTATCTTTTCTTACATTACATCATCTAATTGGTTATATGAAGTTGTTGGTTTTGGTATATTATTTTTAAATCTAGTCATCTTACCTGAATTTTCTTATTTATAAATGGATTTTCTTGGTTTTTCTAAGTTTGATAAATTTGTTTACCTGAAAATCATTTTTTCCTCTTCAACCTACTGTATTACTATGTTTAAAGATTTTTTTAAAATATTGAATTATTCTTGCATTCGTGCTGTAAATTCCACTTTGTCTTGGTGCATTATTCTTTTAATGTGCTGCTGGTGGAGCTTGTTCACTTAGGATATTTGCTTCTCTATCTACAAGCAAATTTTATCTGTGGTTTTCTTTTATGCTATTGTCAGGTTTTTATATGAGTGTTATTAACTTCATAATAAGAATTGGGCAGTTTTTGAGGAGGAAATTTTAATGTAATAAACTAATGTTGAAAGTGCCTTTACATAGAGACCTTGACTAAAGGATATATGTGCAATTTTAATTAGATTAAATTTTTCTAATGCCCTCTGGTTAATTACTTGCTGTAATTACATAATTATGTAAACAACCATTTATATTTAAATTGTAGGTCATTGGAAATTTGATTTGAGAATTGCTGTCATATGCTAATTTAAGATAAACACTAATTTGATACTGGACATCTTTGAGAAAGATTTCATTATGAGAGTAGAAGTATAAAAACAAACTTAAAGAATCAACTCTTGTCCTTATAATGTAGTTAAACACAAGGTAGCTTCTTTTGCTTTTTAAAAAAAAGAGTTCATTTGTTATACAGAGATAAACATTTGGTAAGCTTTGACAAGCAAATTGTTAGTTAAGAGATAAGATTCATTATAAAATGGGTATTGCCATCACTGAAGCAGAAAATGTATTGTAGTGTAGTATTTTCATTGACAGTCTTTATAACTGGGTGAGAACACCTTTGATCATGCCTTTTTACTGCAGTGGATTTTATTTAACTGAAAGTGATTTAAATAACTAGTTAAGAAAATTAAAGTGTGAAATTTGATAGTACCTTAACAGCAATAAATTGAAATTCTGTGTTTGGAAGGCATACAAATACAACTTAAGTGATAAATGTATCTTTTCTTCCATATGACGTTACTGTTTTTTGTGTATTTATATATTCTTTAACCTAGTCATCTTACCTGAATTTTCTTAGTTATAATTAATTCTTTTGGAATTTTATTATTTATTTTTAAAATTAATTAATTAATTCATTTTTGGGCTGCATTGGGTCTTCGTTGCTGCACGCAGGCTTTTCTCTAATCGTGGCCAGCGGGGGCTACTCTTCGTTGTGGTTTGCGGACTTCTCATTGCGGTGGCTTCTCTTGTTGTGGAGCACAGGCTCTAGGCGCACAGGCTTCAGTAGTTGTGGCATGCGGGCTCAGTAGTTGTGGCTCGTGGGCTCTAGAGCGCAGGCTCAGTAGTTGTGGCACACAGGCTTAGTTGCTTCACGGCATGTGGGATCTTCCTGGACCAGGGATCAAATCAGTGTCTCCTGCATTGGCAGGCGGATTCTTAGCCACTGCACCACCAGGGAAACCCGGAATTTTGTTTTTAAATACTAATGGATACAAGCTTTTTCCCCAAGGAGGACATAATCCATAACATGGAGAGACGGTTACAGATGCATTCAGCTAAATTAATAATGACAACCCTTATTAGACAGTGTATTCCAGTGGGCAAGGGCCTATCTTCTAGCACATTGTGGAAGCTTAATAAAGAACTCTTGAAGAATTAATTGATATCTTTGTATAGGACTTGATCCATTAAGATAGATTTCTCATAATTTTTTTTTTTTAGAAGTGATATTCATACCTGGGAACTGTCATAATAATTGTTTTAAAAGGTCATTGACTTTAGGTATCTCTGCTTTCTTTCATTTCATTCATTAACTCATAGTTTGATCTCCATACCATCTTTTCCTCAAAACTTCCAGATCACCAATGGCTTAGTGGTCACATCCAAGGTCCCCTCTTTTGCTCTTTACCTTGTGGTATTTTTGTGGTATTTGACACTGTTGATCACCCTGTCCTTGAATCTGTTGTTTTTAGCTTCTTTGAAGCTTCTCTTCCCTGGTTCTCCTGTCTACCTCCATTTCTTCTTGGTTTGGATCTTCTTTTCCTCATCCCTTAAATGGTGCTTTTCCTAGGGTCATTCAGTTCTTCCTTCTCCCTGTACCCCCTCTAAGACATCTCTTCTGTTCCTGTAGCTTTAACCAATACATTTGGGTATCAGACTCAGACTTCTGCTGAACTTAAATTTTGTATATCTGTTGGACATCTCTGTTTGGATATTCCAAAGATACCTAAAATATCTAAGGAAGTGGTCCGGTTTAAATCTCATTCAGATAGGTTAGTTCTGAAGTATAAAGGAAGCTTTGGTATTAGCTTTGTCTTATAGGCATTCTTAGGATAGTTATTTGGCTGCAGCTATCATTTGGAATGACTGGGGTTTTTTAGGCATGGAGAAATTAGGTAAAATAACTGGTCTGTATCATAGTGAATAAAAGCTTGGGCTCTGAAGTTATTTTTGGGACTTCCCTGGCGGTCCAGTGGTTAAGACTCCGTGCTTCCAATGAAGTTATTTTTAATAAAATATATTATTTGGTATAAATTTGATTTCTGGTAGAAATTAATTAAGACTGTAGTTCTGTGAAATGTAGACTTAATCCAGAGAATGACAGACTAGGTCAACAGCTCTTCTTTGAGTTTTAACACTTTATCAATGAAATCCTCCCCTACCCTCTTATTTTTTTTTTTTCCTGGGCTAGTAAGAATATTTTTTTGTCTAACACATTTAAAATTTTTACTTTTAACAGAAATTAGCAGAGTACGGAAAGACATGTACAATGACACATTAAATGGCAGTACAGAGAAAAGGAGTGCAGAATTGCCTGATGCTGTGGGACCTATTGTTCAGTTACAAGAGAAACTTTATGTGCCTGTAAAAGAATACCCAGATGTAAGTATATTTTGTTTATATTCAATGTTTTTTTCCTGCTTCACATACTTTGGGAAGAGATATATCTGATGGTAAATACTTAAGCATTGTCAGCTGCTTTTAAAAAAAATTTCATGTGAGGGACTAGAGGCGTCAATACTTTGGTGTGGATAATTTAATAAAAACATTTTTTTAAAAATATGTTTTCATTTGAATGCTGCTGTGTCACTTTGGAAGTCTAGAACTAAGTAAAGACTTGGTTCTAGATTTCAAATTGAGGCAAGAATTATGGAAAGAGCTTTGGCCTGAATGTCAGCACCAAGTACAACTTTGTGCTTGTCTTTGATCTGACCTCAGCGAAGCTGTGTCATCCTTTCAGTAAAATGAGAGGTTAGACTGTATGACAGCTAAGATTCCTTGCAGCGCTAAAATTTTTATCATAACCACTACTTATAATATTTTTCTCGTCTTAGTTCCTTGTTCAGCTATTCTCCGCGTATCTTGTTGTGGATAGCCTCCTTACACTATACAGTTAATTTATAAAAGGCTCCAACTCTTTGCCTTTTGTTACAGAGCCCTACATGATATGGTCCTTTTTATTTCTGACCTCATCTTAAATGATTTTCCCTCTTCCTCAACATACTGCAGTTACATTGGCTGTTAAGAATAAGTTAAGTCTGTTCCCAGCCCAGGTACCTTTATGTTTGCTGTGCATTTATCTTAACCAGCTGGCTTCTTCTTGTCATTAAGTTTTTAGCTTAAGTGTCACTTCAGAGAGGACTCCTCTGACCATTTTATCTAAAAGCAATCTGGTTACTCATTATTTCACTTAAGTCTCTTTATTTCTCTGCAATAGCACTTATTATCTGGTATTTTTCTTTTTTATTTGTTTATTTTCTTATCTCTCCGCAGCACAATATAAGGTACTTAAAACAAGAACTTGTTTTTGTTATTTACTGCTATATTCCCAGTGCACATAATATTGGCACATAATAGGTATCCAGTACCTACTGAATATATAAAGGCAAATTGATGGCTTTTTGCTGTGTTTCAGAGGACTTTTCTGAAAGGAAATACAAGAAGGAGTTGGTATTGTAAGGTGAAAAATGTGAAGTGTACTCTTAAGTTGCATTGATTGTATGGATAGTATTGTAGTTTGGAGATGGGAAGTAAATGTCATAAGTTGAGTTAATGGGGAAAAAGTGTTGCTATTTCATAAGATGCGTTTCTAATATAGTTTTCTTACAAGCTAATACATTTACTCTTTTTTTTAGTAAGTAGTTTTGGTTGCAAATATGTAAACAGTTCTGGATAACATAGGCAAAGAAAGGATTTGTTGGAAGATAATTGGGTGTGGTACAGAGGGTTAAAGGAATAGCTGGAGAACAAAGCTTCATATAAGACAGGAACCAGGGCAGTTCTGAGAATCTCAGCAGTGGGAGTTTAGACCTTCCCTGTTGAGAGCCTTGCTCTTAACATAATTTGGCATCAGTGCCTCTCAGATTTTATCTTCAAACTTCAGATTCTTAGGAGAGAGAATGTATTTTGGACCAGTCTGCCATGAGTAAGGCCTGGGGTTAACTGACATAACCTAGACATGCCCACCCTGGACCTACTCTGGGTATTGGATGATTCCTTGGGGTGGTAAATTGTGATTTGGGCAGCTGTCCCAATTGGAGTCTACTACTTTTGGGTGTTTCAGTATCTCCTAAAAGATACCAGCCTTCTCATCTGCTTGTTTGAACTCTAAAGGATAAGGATTCAGCAGAAGCCATTAACATAGAATAGGTAAGAGCATGTGACTGTGTTAGAGAATATAACCTTAATCTGCCTGGTTCCCATTCTTTAAAAAAAATGCTATTCAGGGAATGATGTTTATATTGCATTACTTAAAAGACACATGTTCTGTATAATCCTCTAAGTCAGAAGAGATGTATTTTATATTGTGGGTGCAAGGGGAGGCACCTTTTTACTCTATTCCTGTCCTTTTTCCACCAGTTGAGATTCACTGTCATGGTCAACTACAGTTGTTGACATGTGTGTTGGAGCGAAACATTGTCTAGTTCAGTGGTTGTCAAAATGTGGTCCCAGGACTATAGTATCCACACCTCCTAGGAACTTGTAAATGTTCACGCCCCACCCCAGACTAGATGAGTCAGCATCTCTGGGGCTAAAGCCCAGCAGTCTGCCTTCCAAGCCCTGTAGATGATATTGATGCATGCTAAAGCGTGAGAAGCACTGCTCTCATTTGTTTACATTGTCATCATAAGCTGGGCTAACAGGTAATCACGTAGGGTGCTTTTACCAGGCATTGTTTCAGAAGGCAGGTAGGGGTGGTGAACTGAATGTCTCTGCTCCTGTGGAGCAGGCATTGCAGTAGCAGAAACAGACAATAACCAAATGAATATTTTCTTTAGGTTCAGTCAACGCTTTGGAAAAAAAAGTGGAGTAAGCAGATAAACAGTAGCTATGTGTTTATAGTCAAGGAATCTCTTATAAGATGAAGGGAATGCAGAGACATGAATGGAGTGATGGGGAGGAAGGCATGAAATCGTCTGGGGGAAGCACATTCCAGGCAGAGTGATCAGCAGTGCAGTGGTTCTGAGGCATGAGCATGCTTGGGGAGTGTAGTAAGATGCGAGGCTAGAAAGTTAGCAGAGGGGCCCTGTCCTCAAGGGGCTGTGGGTCCCGGTAGGGATTTCTGATACTACTGAGTGAAATGGAAAGCCAGGGAGTGCTGTGGGCTCAGTTGGGTTTTAATAGATTTGTTCTGGCTTCTGTGTGGAGAAAGGCTGTGGGTGATGGTGACAGCAGGGAGACCAGCTAGGGGGCAGAGGAGGAACTTGAACAAGAGGACTTAGAAATGCTTGGATCCTTCATAATTGATGACTTGGAGCCAACAGAATTTGCTGGTAGATTGGATATGGGGTGTGAGGGAAAATTAGGAATAGCTCAGAGGTTTCGATTGATTGGAGTAACAGAATCACCAGTTCTTGAGCTATGAAAGACTGAGGGAAGAGCAGGTTTGGGGACGGGGCTTAGGTTCTGATTTAGAGGTGTTGAGTTTGAAGTCAGACATCCAGATGTGGGCAGTGGGCATGTCAAATAGGCAGGTGGGTGGGTATATGAGTTGTGGATGATTCTTGGCGCCCAAAAGTGTCTATTTTATCAAAGCTTTTTAAATGAGAAATTTAGTTATTCATAGGCGAGAAACAGGTATAAAGCCATTTTGGTCCTCCAGATCATTTTTTTAATACCTTGATTTTAAATTTCTGTTAAAAGAATTTGGCAAAATTGGGATCCACATATAGTTTTTCTTTGAGGTTATCAATACATACCAAATGAATAGTAACTGTTTTGTAGTCTGTACTAGGAACTGTATCTCATCTTAAAAAAAAAATTGAATAATGTTAAACAAAATAAAACAAGGGCATGTGTTGTGTGTCAGATTTTGGTAGTCTGGAAAATATTTTATTTCAGAATTATGAATTAGATATTGGCCACGATGAAACAAATACGCATTCTTCTTACTCCTGTTTTTCTTAATATGTCTTAGAGATCATTATGTATGCTTCTCTCTCACCTCCCCCTTTTGTATGTAGGCTCGATTTTGTGAGTGAATTCATCCTGTTTGACTCAAAAATGCTTTATTAAAGCTTCAAAGGGGCAGTGTAGCACAGTGGTCAAACGTAGGGACTCAGACTCCTGGCTGGCTCTGCTGCTTGTATTGTGACTTTGGGCAAGTCCGGTCCTTAGTTTCCTCATCTCTGTAATGGAGATAGTCTCTCACAGGCTTATGAGGGGTTGTAAGTGAGTTAATACATGTAAAGCACTTGGAAAATGCCATTATGCTGTGTAAGTGTTACCAGAATGTAAGCTCCATGACGGTGGGGATTTTTCCCTTTTTTGTATTCTCACTGCCTAGGATAACGTCTAGTAAATGGTAGATGTATAATAAATATTTGTTGTGTGTATCTGTATGAAAGCCTCACTCTTTCAAATATTGCTGAAATTTTAAAAAAATATGTTGCCTTTTGAGTTTGCACATAGCAACTTATTTATAAAAGTAAGTGTTAATTTGGAGGTATTGTTTTGGAGTTGGCTGTGTATAGCTCTGGGACTGATAAGAAAGTCTTAGATCACATGTTTGAGAAATTAGATAGTGCCGTATAGTGTCCTTCGCAATGTTTTTGAATCAGTGGCTTAATGGTATGGGAATGAGAAGGTAATATGAGTAGCTTGTTGAAGATGTATTAAAAATTTTACACATTTATTAATATTTATACTTAGTAATAAAGCAGACTTCTATTGCATCTCTACTGTGTACTAAGCACGTCCTGGAGGTGGGGATATTAATTTAGTAGAGAAAACTCTTTGACATAGTTGAGGTATAGTGGGTTTTTGAGCCATTCAGGCCTAGGTTTTGAATCCTGGCTTAGTGCCTTCCTGGCTGTATTTGTCAGCGGTCGCCTCAGCAGTGCTCCATGTAAGCTATCCTAAAACTCAGTGGCATAAAATAACAAGCATTGATTTCTGTGCTCTTTATTTAGTCTACACTGTATGTTGGCTGCAGTTCTGCTGATTGGGCTTAGCCGAGGTTGGACTAGGCCGGCTCTGGGTGGGTTTAGATTACCTTTATGTTCCTGCTGGGCTCAGCCCAAAGGGGCAGCAGCTACTTGGAGCAAGCTCTTTTCATGGCAGGTCACTGGAGTGTCAGAGCCAAGCCAAGCCAAATTGCTTAAACACGTGTAAGACCTCTACCCTTCTTCCGTCCCCTAACATTCCATTAGCTCAGTGATTGTCAACTGGATGATTTTGCCCATCTGGGGCATTTGGCAATTTCTAGAGCTATTTTTGGTTGTCAAAACTTGGCGGGAGTACTAGTGGCCTCTAGTGGGTAGATGCCAGGGCTGCTTCTAAACATCCTACAATGCACGGGACAGCCCCGGCAACCAGGAATTATCCTGCTCCAAATGTCAGTAGTGCTGAGGTTGATAAACTGCATTATCAAGTCACTCTGTCTACATGAGAAGGGGACTAGAATAAATATTAGCAAAAAATAATTGAGACTATCACATTGGCTTTGAGCACATGTAAACTTTAGAATCTGTTTCCTTGCCTATAAGATCATAAGGTCTACCTCATAGAATTATTTAGAGGAATGAAGATAACAAATATATGGTATCTGGATAGAGCACTCAGTACGGTTCTTATGATCATGACTAAGGAAAAAATTCCTATCCTTGAAGGAGCCCACAGTGTTATATGAAAGAGAAAAGCTATTGGCATTATCATTTAAGACTATTTAAGTTTATCATATATTCAGAAAATGACCGACATGGATGAAGACTAAAGTTAATGCACAGGCCATCAAAGTGTTGATTTGGCCGGTTATTAAGGGCTTGTTTGAATCCATGAAGATCTTATAAACAGTATATGAATGGAGTTAACTCTGATTGATATAAGTAAAAGATGTTATGTTTTAATGAGTCAATAATAATTCTGTCATTAAATTTGCCTGGTTATTGTTTTTGGGTTCTGAGAAATTGTTTTATAGGATCTGCCAGAGTGGTAGAATAAGTTTCAAATATTGGCAGGGTCTAGCTGTTAGGGATATTAGTTAGCCTGTATATACATGAACAGATTAGATTGCGAAGCCGTTAGCTTGGGATATGTTATGATTAAATTGTAGTGAGACTTTCCCCAGAAATGTTGTATGAAGATAACTTTGATTTTCTGATGTTTTTAAAATGGGTTTTAATTTTGAATGATTATAGCGTTAAAAGGTTTGTCTTGGGTCTAGGCTATTCGTGGTGACACATATTGTCAAAGGGTTGTACGATGGGTAAATGCCCTTTCAAATATTTTTTCCAGCTTGTAGGATTTCAGCACGGCAACTATAAATAATAATGTAGATTTATAATGTTTTTCACAGTACACACTATAGCTCACAGTAATAGTCTGTGTCAGTGGTGGAGCATGAGTTTTAAAGTCACCTTTCAATTTATTTCTCTTGGGCTTGCAGATAAAATTTGGCTAGTCATAGCTTCAGAGTTAGTATGGAGTTATTTGTAAGTTTCACTTTCTCAAGATTGTCATCTGCAAATTGCCTGTTGAGCTGGCATTTGTTTTGGAGGAGTTATGAAAAGAGAAAAGGGGTCATTGCAGTTGGTTATCTTTACTTAAGCCTTTGTTCCTTTGACTCTTGTGGCTTTCTTATTGTGTTGAAAGACTCCATATAAACTACTTTCATCTTTGTTCTTCTGAGAAACAAATGGATGTTAAGTCAAAATTTAATGATCTACTAAGTCTCTCTTTTCAATACCAAGGTTAAGCCTTGATTTTTGGCAGGATATGATCTTAATTATAAGTGAAAATATTTTAAAACATCTGCACATCTCTTTTCTTTGATAGTTTATACAGGAAACTCTTAAAGATAGATTGTTGATTTGAAGAAGGTTAGATACATATTTTTATTGAATGGCGTTATGAAGTATTTCAGAATACATATTAACCTATTGGAGTTTTTAACTTAGCAGTACAATTTGATAATATAGAGCATGTCTAAGTTTTAGGTAGAGAAACTGTTATTGTTGACTTGTAACTTTAAACAGATCAATTTAGTGAAGGTCAATTTCATGACATTTGGTTTTGAAGTTTCATTTTTATTTCATTCTGCAAGGATATATTGAGGGCCTACTGTGTACCAAATATTTAATAGGCTCTTTGTGGTCTGAGATATACTAAATTTCTTAGGATGTTAATAGAAATTATTCCAAAAAGGATTTCAAGACAGTCTGAAAACAAATTTTGTTTAGCTCAGGTTTTTTCAAAATTTAACAGTTTTTAAAATAAGCCTTCTCAGAGTCTTAAAATGTGAATGCTTTCTTTTGTAAGTAATATATTTTGATATTAAAAAGGACTAGTGTCTAGAAGAACAAGTTAAAAGATGGAGTTTGTTTTTAGGGAAGAATTATTGCTTGTAAGCAAATGTTTTCCAGGCTCAGTTGAGATAGAAAGTTTTGTCTGTGATTTATCTTATCCAAAAAGAGTTTGTTAGGATCTGCTCTGTTAAAATTATTGTTACAAAGGACTTATGGAATTAGATGGAAACCTAATTACAGGCATCAACCTCCATATCTCTAAGATTCTCACTGAAATAATCAAAGGAAGAGAATACAAAGATTGGAGAGAAACCTGCCTCTCAGGGCTATTGTGTGTTTCTGTTAGATATTAAAGGAAAGCTCAAGGTGCTGATCTTCTCTTGGCCCATTTTGGGAGAGCAGTGTCTCCTGGAAGTGAGTGAAGCAGTCAGTAACAGAATCTTCCTAATCCTAACCCTCTGCCCTCCAAAGTTGGCAAATGAAATGGGGTGTGGAGTAGTCCAAGGTTATACCACTTGAGCTTGGCCACCCATTTTTGTGCCTGCTTATCATAGGTGACCTAAATTTATTTTGTGAGTAAATGAACTCATCATATATGCCTTCTTTTTGGTTTCAATTTGAGCAGAAAACTACTATAGTTTTTGATAGAACCTGCCTTAACTTTACCCCATGGACATTGAAATAGAACTTTTCATTGACTAGCCTTGGAACTAAATTTAACTATTTCATTGGGAAAGCATATTATATGTCTTAATAAACCCAGCCCTTTAGAACAAAATAGTTCATAATAAATTAGGGACTTCCTGAAATCTAATTTTTGACTTCAATAGAACACTGCTTTTCCTAAGTTCAAAAACAGTATCAGTAAGTAGCCTACCTAGCATGAACTTGGCCATCTCCATGTTTCATATTGGTATGACAATTTTTTCTTTATTACTTAGTAAGGAATTGATTGAGTTTTAAAAAATGTATCTATGTTGTATTGTTTGGGGTTATAGAACAATGATTGATTACTTTCTTGCCTTTTTATTTGTAAGATTGTATAAAAGCAGTATAAATTTGCAGTTTTAAGGACAGACTAAAAAAAAAGAAAAACAAAATTTGAGAAGTAATTAGAAACATGAAGGCCAAAGAGGAGATCTGAGTATAAACCAGTAAAATTTTGGTATCATTCAGTAGCAAGAGCCTGAACGAAGGCAATGGCAGTTGAAATGAACACAAGGCGACAGATTAAACAATGAAAATCTTAAGATTTCTTAGTCTGTTACGTGTGGAAGATAATATCGTAGAGGAACCAAGAGTAAGAGATGATAAAAGTACTATATTAATAGAATATAATAATTAAAAATCACTGTAAACTGAGTTGTACTTAACAATTTAGGAACATTGAAGCAGGGTAATATAAAAGAAGTTACCAGTAAGTCAAATGGAACTAGAATCTGTGCCAGAAAAGAGCAGGTCTCTTTAAGAGCTGAATTAGTACTTTTGGAACAGTGTATGAGGCTGCTATTTATGCAGCAAAACTTGAGAAAACAATTTCAAAGAGCCTTAGACTGTATTCATAATCTGTGGTCAGAATTTACTAAGTATTTGATCTCCTAGACTCATCTTCAGGGTCTGAGGTAGCACTTGTAAGCTCAGTCTTGACTCAAATAATTATACTCTTCTCTCTTGCTCTCGCTGTCTCTTTTTTGAAGTTATACGTATTTGTAGTTGAATTATGTGGATGAACTAATAATCACATAAGGGCTTTCATTCATGTAAAAGGTTCGATTAAGGTAAAAATGATATGTATGTTGATTATTTATTTCTTTTTAAGTATTTTATTTTATTTTATTTATTTATTTTTGGCTGTGTTGGGTCTTCGTTTCTGTGCGAGGGCTTTCTCTAGTTGCGGCGAGCGGGGGCCACTCTTCATCGCGGTGCGCGGGCCTCTCACTATCACGGCCTCTCTTGTTGCGGAGCACAGGCTCCAGACGCACAGGCTCAGTAGGTGTGGCTCACGGGCCCAGTTGCTCCGTGGCATGTGGGATCTTCCCGGTCCAGGGCTCGAACCCGTGTCCCCTGCATTGGCAGGCAGACTCTCAACCACTGTGCCACCAGGGAAGCCCTGTATGTTGATTATTAAAGCAGTGATCCTAATCAGTAAAAGACAGATGACAATGTTGAAAAGGCAAGACGTGGTTATGTAAAAGAGTATGGTAATGATATGCTTTGTGATGTAGGTGGAACTCATTCTGAAAGTAAATTTGAATCTGAAGAGGGTTTTTATAAACTTTGTACTAAACATTTTTTGAATGAGTAACAAGAATGAGAAAACTAAACATGAGTATCTGGTATGATCAGGGTGTATATGTTTAAGGTCTTTAGAAGAGAGGCATTATGCCCTACTGTGTCCGAAGTCTGTAGTCAATCTAGGTGTTCTAGGATTTGGACTACTTTTGTAACCTCTCATGTATTAAATGTAGATGATAATGGTAACTGTCTTCTAGTGTTGTTGTGAGGATTAAGTGACTTACTGCATGTAAAGTGCCAAGCATCGAAGTTGGCTTTTACTGGAACACTCATAGTAGAACATATTTCAGCGTACTCAGCACCTAAGAAATGTTGAGTGACATAATCCTAGCACTCATGATACTTCCGTATTGAAATGGAAAGTGGAAATAATAATAGTTGTTTTGTTTCTGTGACATCATTGACTCTGTCATTTGGAATTTATCCTTAGATCAGTCAGGCTTACCATTTAAGAAGTTTCTGAAATGTGTAAGAGTTCCTGTGCTGCTTATAACTTACTTAGTGATTTTACTGAGAGTGAAAAATCACTATGTGATTTCTGTGAACCCTTTTAAATTGTATTATCCAACAATCTGAACAAATACTAGTTTCTTCTGAGTGCTATATGTTGTGTGAGGCACTGTGGGTTAAAACATACACACACACACCCACACACACACACACACGCACACGCACACACACACACACACACACACCCCGTTGCTGGTTTCTGACTTCAGGGGATGCCCTGCGAAAGACATGCAGATCATTGCATACTGTGTGACAGAAGGGCTGTAAGAGGTGGGTACAAAGTGTTCTGAGATCCTCACTTAGGAGGAGAAAACATCTGTCTCTAGGAGTCAAAGAACACACAAGGAAATCACAGAAGGAACACTTGAGCTCAATACTATGTGATGAGGATTTGACATGTTTGGTGGGAAGGAAGGAGGAAGAAAGGTGTTAACAGGGAACAAAAATTGAAAGTACCTGCTGTTTTAGAGAACAACATGTGTCTGAACAGAGGATAATAGCAAAAATAAAGGTTCAAAAAGTAGTTAGGGATCTTTTAAAGGGCCTTGTGTATGAGTTTCGACCTTACACGGTGAAAAATACTGTCATCTCTTAGTGTCGTAAAACCCTTGTTGGCTTTCATTGCCTTTATATTTTTATTTTAATTGGTTAAGTAATGTTTTGTTTTTCTAAGTACTTGTTATTTAGCTTCCACAACGATAATCATCATCTTATTCACCTGAGTTTGTTTTGTATGTTTCAGCCTCTTTCCCAATTATACCTATACTCAAAGAATAAAGATTCGACATAATTTAGGATATCCAAATTCATATGCTATAGATTTCATATTTTGGTATTATTGGTTACCGTTTTTCACTTTTACATCTGTTGGTGTAAATGCTTCTTCTTACATAGCCCTATGCCACCAACAGAAGATGTGTAGAAAGGCCTAATATATGAAATGTTTTGCAAAATGGTTCCTATAGTAATTATTATATAGCTTAAGAAGACATATTTGGCTGCTCATCTAGAATTAATATGAACATAGAGAAGGGATAAGACATCTGTCTCCCAAAAAAGTACGAGGCATTTTGATATAGTCATTGTTTTTTTGTTTTTTAAACAGAAGACTTTCCTTGATTTTCTTCCCCCCCCCCCACCCCCGAACTCTTGTATCCATGGCCAAACTGATTTCAGTTGATGAATGAATATAGTTCTGACATGAATATTGGTTGGTATTTTCATTTACATTAATGAGTAGATCAAAGTGAAAATCACGAAGACATAAGCTGAAACTTTATTTGTTCATAAATGACAAGAGCAGTTTATTTGCTGAATTGGATAATGGTTTCAGATATTGGAAGAACATTGTGCTATTCACAATGAGTGACTTTAGATGCAGCAAACTTTTAAATTTCGTCTGCATTGTTAACATATTCTCCTTTGCTGTCATAAGTTGAGTCAATAAAACAGTAAATCAAGTCAAACAAAATATTCTGGTACTTTTAATTAAAAACAGTTGTATTGCTAAGTAGTCACGACTTCTCTCATCTTACACATTTGCATAAGATGGCTTACTAGTGTTCACTACCACTTGAGGTGGTCCATTTTTGGTCATCTGCTAAGCAGAAGACTTCATCAATAAATATACATTTGTGTGTGTGTGTGTGTGTGTGTGTGTGTGTTTGATACCTACTAAATTGCTTATGTGATCTGATGTAAGGTTTGTAAGATATATAACTAAAATCACCTTAGAGATACTAGACAAAATACTTAAAAACAGATTATCAATTTATTGTATGAAAAGCAATCCAAAGAAATACATCTTCTTTTTAAAATTGTTTTTCCAAAATTTTAAGCAGAAATTACTGTTAAACACTTCTTAGACGTGTTTCACTGAAATGCTTTTGGAAATCCATTTTTTATTAGTTCTCTCTTTTGATAGTGTGCCACAGAAGGTTTTATCTTTTTTTTTTTTTTTTTAAATTAATAGCTACTCTATTTATTTATTTATTTATTTTTAGCTGTGTTGGGTCTTCGTTTCGTGCGAGGGCTTTCTCTAGTTGCGGCAAGCGGGGGCCACTCTTCATCGCGGTGCGCGGGCCTCTCACTATCGCGGCCCCTCCCATTGCGGGGCACAGGCTCCAGATGCGCAGGCTCAGCAGTTGTGGCTCACGGGCCCAGTTGCTCCGCGGCATGTGGGATCTTCCCAGACCAGGGCTCGAACCGTGTCCCCTGCATTGGCAGGCAGATTCTCAACCACTGCGCCACCAGGGAAGCCCGGTTTTATCTTTAATTGTACATTTTTTAAAAGGTTAATGGAAAGATTTGCTATAATACTTTATATTTTGTCATTGGGAGAACTCTGTCATGTCTATTTAAAATTAAGTCAGCAGCAACAAATAGCATTAGACATGACTGTTGTTAACCTCTTCTTTAGAAATTAACATGCCACTTGGCAGAGATATAATTGGTAAGCCACAGAGAAGGTCTGTACTTAAACAGTAGAGTTAATGAATGTCTCTCTTTTTTCTTCTTTCTTTCCCTTCTTTTGGCCTTTAAAGTTGTAGTTAGCTTAGGCTGTTTGAAATGATTTTCTTTGAATGTGTTGTGACATTGGTTTAATCGAATGAAGCTGCAAAACTAGCAAGATAAATCAACACAGAATGAATTTTAATGCAAGGCAAATGATATTAACTTGGAAATTGGTTGCAGTAGACAAAGCAGCTGCTATGATTATTTTTTCATTCTCTACTTACACCATTTTGAGAAGGATGACCTTGATGGTTTCAGCTGTATTAGAATCCCAGTGGTATGCACTTCAACACATTTGAGCTGTTTTTTGCTGGTTGTGGTACAGTATAGATTGGTTCATTTATAAGGTTAGGAAAATTTTGTTACAGATTTAATATGTTGGTTTTGACTGGCTTTAAAACATTTTTTATTTAGTAAATAATAATTGAGAGGATTACTTAGCTATGGTAGAAGTCTTTTTCTATGTAATCTTAATGCTGTGGTTTCAGCAAAAGAGATTTAATACGTGAAAAGAATAGAATGTGCCAAAGAGGGTCTTTGTTTTTTTTTCTTTTTTTAAAATAAATTTATTTTATTTATTTTTATTTTTGGCTGCGTTGGGCCTTCGTTGTTGTGCGCAGGATTTCTCTAGTTGTGGTGGGCGGGGCCTACTCTTCGTTATGGTGCATCGGCTTCTCACTGCGGTGGCTTCTCTTGTTGCGGAGCACGGGCTCTAGGCGCGCGGGCTTCAGCAGTTGTGGCACGCAGGCTCTAGAACGCAGGCTCAGTATTTGTGGCGCACGGGCTTAGTTGTTCCGCGGCATGTGGCATCTTCCCGGACCAGGGCTCGAACCCGTGTCCCCTGCATTGGCAGGTGGATTCTTAACCACTGCGCCACCAGGGAAGCCCCACAGAGGGTCTTCTAAGTGTTTGTATGTCATGAAGTGGAGGCCAACCACTTTGACAGAGGACACAAATAAAAAACAATTACATATTCGTTACTTGAAGTGCTGAAGTACCTCCATTCGTAATGCGTTTTTTCCAGACATTCTTTGCCATGTTTGAGATGTATAATGTATATCGACTATATGAGTTACTTTGGAAAAAGATCTGTATAGAGCACAACTATTATTGAGGAAGAGCTGGCAAAGACTACTTATTTTAAGAAGCAGTCAAGGTAGCAAATAGAGTGAAGGCATTTTCACAGATTTCTTGAGAGCAAGGAGAATTTCTCCTCTTCCTCTTCCTCCCCTTCCTCCTTTTAAAAAAAATTCCTAGCATCTGTTTCACTCTTTGCCACATAGGAAGCCTTGAACACATGTTTCATTAAGTTGAATTTGAAAATGAAAGGTTGTTTCCTATTCTTCTGAAAAATACTCAAACTAAACAAAATTACACATAATAAGCATAATGCTTATAAAGTCTGGGTCTAATAATTCTAATATCTAGAGTCCTGGTGGATTTGTTTCTTTTGTCTTGTCGTTTCTTCAGATTTTTGTCATTTTGTGTTCTTGTGTGTTTGGTTATTTTCTAGTGTGTGCCAGATAATGTATTTACTAAATAGCTTACAAAAATAATATAAGGCCTAAGATTATGTTATCTTCCTCCAGAGAGAATATATGCCAGCTTCTGACAGGTACCTACTGTTAACTAGCAACCCAAAATCACCTTGATACAATTTTGCTTATTGAGGTTGAGACAGTTTTGATGTTGATATGCAGAGTCTGTAAGGGCCTAGGAAATTAGGGTTCACTTTTACCCCCAGAATGCACACCTATCAGATCCCTACCCAAAGCAAAGACTGGGTGTGGGGAGGAGCTCACATAGGTAGGTTACACACTCCAACCCATGTCCCTTGAAGTTCAGGCTCTCAGCTGTCCTCTCCAGATTCAGCAGACATACCTAGAGGAAAAGGAGTTCCTCAAAGCCAGGCTTACATCCTCTTGATTCTCTGTCCTCCCTACGATCCTGAATTAGCAATTCTTCAGTCTTGCTGGGTCTCTGATGCATTCAAGCAGATGTTTTTTCCTTCTGTGTCCTATTTTACTGGAATTGCTCAGCTGGTCTGAATTACCCTTAGTACTTAACAGAGAAGTCCATGAAATTTTTTAAGAGGTTGCCTTTAAATCCAAGTAGATCTAGAATTGACTAACTTCAGGCAGTACAGGGTAAAAATATATTAGAACGAGGGTCTGAGAAAGAGAAAAAACACACGTATTACAGAAAATCTATCAACAGGCCTGGCTCTATGTTCATTTAGAGCAGACTCTTCCTACTTTTCTGCAACTTGCCAACCCCACCTTTATATATAGTCACAGATTCTATAAAACTTCATTCCCTCTCCTCAACTTGGGATGGAAAAACTTATATCGTAATCTCCGGAGGGAAGAGGGCTTTCTTCCATTCTTATACGTGTAGTACCCATCTTTCATTTGGGAATCACTTTTGTAAGATGCGGCAGTGCTGGTGAGCAGCTAAGGCAAAGTAAGAAGCCATTGGAGTACAGAAGATTGAAGAACTGCTCTGGCTTCTTAAGCCTTGAATTCTGGCATATTAGTGTTATTAACGATACACTAACAGTAGGATTAAAATGCAAGAAAAAAGTAGGAAGCGTGAGAATCAGTAACTTAATTGATTGAATAAGTTAATAGAAACCACCCATCGGTCTTTGTGGAACTGATAGTATAAACATTCATTTTTTTTTTGTCTTTTATGCAGATGACATGCGAATGAGGAAAATTTACTTTTCAGTATTCAGAGTCAATCTGTTCTTCCCATTGGACTTTTAAAAAAATTAACTTCTGTGAATGAATACTTGAAGTTTCTGTGGAGGGATGATAATTACTTATTTATATAATTATTTTTGTCACTGTCCTATTCGTGATAAGAGTTAAGGTTCTTTGTCAAAGTAGTAGTATAAGCTAAAGGTAGAAATGGAAAATAGAAAGGAAAATGAGGATGCAGAGATAAAATTGTGTAAAGAGTGTGGTGAAAAAATGTAGACTCTCATGACTTAAATATTTAGTACAGGGTGGAATCCAAATTTGGCCATCAGTGTTCTGGCAGCCAACCCCAGAATACAATTCTCTCTGAACAGTTGCTTTGGGGAAAGTATAACTTAGATAAATAAGACAGGAGTTCTCCCCCAAGGATTTCTGTAGAAAAGGCAACCATTATTTAACATAATGAACAGTTCCCTGAACCCTGTCATAAAGGATTTTGTAGAAGGGATTTGCATTCTTGGGTGGCACCTAAGATTTTGTCTAACTCTTTAATATACTCTGGTTTAGATTACATGTTGATGGGCAATTGAGTATAGTACCTGTTTTAGTTAGATACTGTTGTTCCTAATCCATAATTTGTATTAATACATACGAAAATTTCAAGCTAAACATGAGCTTCTGTAATTTCACCCCCAAACTTGTCAAGAAATTCATAAGATTTTATTTCAACTTAATATTTTTAAAAAATCTAACTGAAGAAAGTAAATTTATACTTTAAAATAACTTTAAGTGAATAATGTACGGTGATTTTTTTTTTCCCCCCAGTTTAATTTCGTTGGGAGAATCCTTGGACCTAGAGGACTTACTGCTAAACAGCTTGAAGCAGAAACAGGATGTAAGATAATGGTCCGAGGCAAAGGCTCAATGAGGGATAAAAAGAAGGTAAGTCCTTGAAAATGGGGCAGGTCTTTATGTGAATAATTTACTTATACTTCCGAATTTTAGTAACAGAATATCTAGACCCTAAAGCACTATACGTTATTTCATGTCAGAAACTTTTGAACTTTTTAAAGGTGTTGTCATGATTTTCCCTTTTTGATTATCATTTTTCATTTAGCCAGCTAATATCAGTCAGTCTATGATATTAACTTTGGTTTTTACACTTGAGAAGCACCATGGAAATTAGTAAATTCCATTAGCAAATGGAAATTAGTCAGACTATAATGTTGTATATATAAAAGATGTAACTAAAACTTTGAAAAATCTAAAATGTTTCTTTTGATGAGATTTAAATGAGAAGGATCAAATGAATAACTTTGGATGTATGTCATCTCATCAGGAGAGTTAGTAAACATAGGAATAAAAGGCTTATAACTAGCCATATGAGAGTCATTTTGGTTTTTACCAACATTTTGTGTTGATTTTAAGTTTTCTAGATAATTTAAAGTGTATTGTTCCTGCTTTCTGCTTTTTTCTTTTGCCACTCTTGTTTTTCTAGTATAATAAACACCTAACTACCTACTTTAAACATTGTTTTTAGGAAGGTTTTTTTTGCCTTGTTTCCTTTTATCCAGTGATACTGTGAGGCAGAATACTTTTGAAATTTTCTGTCTGTGTAAAAAATGTTTGACTGATTTTAAAAAATAACCTAGATTTTGATTGCCAAAGATTAGATTTATTGTTAGGAAGGGTTTGTTGTTTGTTTGTTTATTTTTTAAATACATTGCCTTGAAAGGGATATCAAATGATAGACCCGTTATGTTATGTTATTGTTATGTTAGAGCATGTGCATTGAATCACTTTGTGGAGCTTATGGAATGAACACCAGACCTATAAGGTATTGACTTCATTCTGATACGCATCTTTTTGAGCTTCTCACTTCATTTCATTTAAGCTCTCCCATAAGCTGACTGGATCTCAATCATTTTCTCTCCTTACAGACAAATAATGACTTAGTAGTTAAGTTGGAGGGAGAGGCCGTCAATGATATTGATTATCTTTAGATCTTATTATAAGCTGTTCTTGTCAGCTGAGTATAAAGATACTTTGAGGCAAGCATGTGAGTTCTCCCTAAGCATATTTAGCTGTTGTATTTAAAACAATTTTTTTATTAGAATCTTAAAAAAATTTAAGCATATTGTGAATCAGCTGAGTGGCCATCTCGTATCGCCATGCACTTTTGGTTCCCCTGTTTGCACTTATGGTTGCGTTGCATTAAGTAATGCTAATTTAATAGCCTAGGGACAATGAGATGAACTCTCAACAACTGAAGGACAAATAAATCTTCACCGAAAGATTAGTGTATCCATCAGCTAAACAAGTTATGAATATCAGTCAGTTAACAAAGCATGTTTTGTCCTCTCCTCAGCCTCTGTTAGTTCTGTAGTAATGGCTCTCCACTTACTCCACTCACACACTCACAGACACTGAGGATTAGAGCTTGGAACTGTAATGAGACATCGTGAGTTCTGTTTTCAGTCAAGTTGAACTTTGTAGCCTGAAGAACATTTTTCTGCTATCATTTTGACAGAAGATTAGAGTGGTTAAGAGAGTAAGCTCTATAACCATCTTGCTTTTGTTTGAATCTTGGTTCTATCACTTAGCAGCTTTGTGATTTTAACAAATTACTCCATCTCTTTGTGCCATATAATAATAGTGAGGGAGTAGTGTTGTCACTTCTCTCTTATGGTTGATGGTTCTCAACAACCATCGTTGTGAGGATTAAATCAGTTGTAAAGCACTTAGAATAGTGTTTTGACACATAGTAATCAATCAATTAATGTTAATGATTGTTCTTAATAAATTTTATATTAACATTATTAGTTAGTACATTTTATGTTTAAACTCATATTGTATCATAGGGGAATACTACAGTTTTTTAAGCTTTGGAAATGACAGTACTTTTGTTGTTGCTTTGTGACCTTTGAATATCCCATATTCTGATGGCTTTTCTGTTTTGTTTCTCTGGTGGTTGGTGTGTCCATATTCTGTCTTGTCCACTTTGTTCTTAAGCACAGATAGAAGCAGTTTGCACATTTTATTTTATTTTTTTTAATATGTACTGTTGTCTAATGAAATAAAAAATGTTTACAGATTAATGCATGCAAACAGTAATAAATTAAGACACCAACAAAATTTTGACTGCAGATTATATTTTTAGTTTTATTAAAGTTCTACAGATGAACCTACTTAGGGGATATCAAGTTAATTTGAATGGCTATCGTATGTTTGATATTATGGTGAAGAATTTATATGTAGATTTATAATGCCAAGAGTGTTTTCTGTAATCTTAATTTAAATCTGCCCATAATTGTCAACCAAGTCATTTTGGTTTATGCTGTAGTAACTCTGCCCGTTGAGTTCTTAAAAATGCTAGTAAAAGTTAGATCAAAATGGAAGGTACTATCATTCATTGCTTGGCTGTTATTTTTACAAAGAACATGACAAATAGATGGAGGCAAAAAGAAATATAATAATAAGGCCGATTGAGGTATATTTCATGTGTTTAAAGGAAAACTTTAAACTTTTCTGCAGAGTTGTCAGTTTATGTAAAAGCTGAGAAAGCTAGAAAATAAACCTTAATTTACTGACTGTCCAAGGTATTATGATGGAATACTGTTTGCTGATTTGTATCCTTCACTGCTAGTCTGATAAACTGAGGGCATACCATGTCTATTTTATGGAGTACTTCCCTGGTGTTTGATGAGTACCTGGCACAGAGCAGGAACTGGAAAAAATTATCTGGGGAAGGAATGAATGTTTAGGTAATAAATGAAAGGCATAGATGCTCCCCTATCCCCACCCCATAAAAGATTTTATAAATAGAGATAATTATAAATCCCATGTGCTTTTAATTCTTTTGGGAAGATAGGCAGTGCTGTATCATTCTAAGCTGTTGGTTTTAAGTAAGGGAGTGAATGTGGCACTTTAATTTTCATTCTCTTAGATTGGTATTACTTCAGCATTATTGATGGGCACAACAGTATTGTCATTGCATAAACATACCCAGGGGAATGGTACTGGGTAAACTCATGGAGCCTAAGAGCAAGTACTGCACTCAGACTTCCTAAGAGACTCAGGGGCCGTGCTTGTGTTCCTGCTCCCCACTCCCACCCAGAAATGGTGACCGCTGAAATGTCTGCAGTTGGTCAAAGCAGGGTTAGTCAACTGTTGTGTCTTCTGGAAATTTCCAATAAGACTCAGCAATTCTAGTTAGAGCTCTTTGCTTGAAATGAAGGGATGTACACTCAGGGAATCAGATGGCCTTCTAGGGCTGCAAATAGCAGTGGCCAGATGGTATTAACCACTTTCACGATCTGTGCAATGTCTTATTCAGACCGTTCAACAGTCTCAAAAGACAGTTTTTACTCTTCTAACAGGGATGGAGGCTTAAAGAGGTCAAATAACTTATCCAGTCCCTCATTTCTAACTAGTAACTACACTCAGTATAAACATATATCTTGCTGGACATTGAAATTCAGCTCTACAATTCATTCTCTTCAGAATATGGGCTTTGAATTTAAAATTAGATCAATCTGTAATAAAGTTTTAATTCAGTTTTTAACTTTGTTTCCCAAATATATTTGACCACAGTCTCTCCTTTCCAAGAGCTGTCCCTCTAACTTCTTGAGGAACTGCAGTGTTGTATGGACCATGATCTATGAAATGTTATTAGAGAGGCATATTGTGTAATTGCAAACATAGGTAGAATTTCATAACTTTTTTTACATGTCACTTTTCATATACGTTACAGATTTTTCTTAAATGTCTCTTATAGTCCTATTAATTTCTTATGGTGCATATATATTTTAACTAGTTAATATGTGATATTTTTAGAAAAGTTAGAAAATGTATATGGTCTGGGAAGAAGTATAGGCACCTGATTCTGTCACTCTGGAGACTACTCTTATTGACAATTTCGGTATGTTTTCTTGTAGATCGTTCTCTCTGCAGTTATATACACTTTTACATGTGTTATAGAAAGTGAATCTTTTACTGTTCATGATGCTTTATAATTGGCATTTTCTCCTGCAGCCTTGTACCCTGTCCTGTGTCAGTTTAATTGGCAAGTAACTGAGCTTTATAATGTCTAAGACTTTGTGCTGGGTGATAAGAAAGCACACTTAAAAGATGTTTCAAGGCAATATTGATAGTATATGCAAAAATTAATTTGCTTGATTTGTGGGGGCAGCTTAGACTTTTATTTTTATGAAAGATGCTGTTGCTCTCTCAACACTTGGAAAATAATCAAATTAATACAGTTTTTTGTTTGACATACTAAAGTGGCTGTGATAGCCAGTGATATAACATCATGTACAGACATGGTCCGAAGAGCCTGCTTTATTGATCTTGTTGCGTACTAAGCTTTCTGACAACCTCGAGCGTAGGTATAGTTTATTTAAAAAAAGAAAAAAACAACAACAACCAGAAAAACCACCTTTCATCGTGGCACATTTTGACCAGTGTTTATTCATCACCCAGTGTTAGCATTGTCCGTCTCCTTCCATGTGTGCCCACGTTCCCCCTTACCCTTCCTCCCCCTCCGCCTACCAGATGATTTGGGGAGCAAATTCCAGACATAATTTCAGCTGTAAACATTTTATTAGGTGTTTCTAAAATAGAAGGACTCTTTAATGCTATCATGTTTATGTTTTTTTTTAATCACCAAAACAATTTCTTTGTGTCGCTATTTAGTCAGTGTTCACAGTTCCCTTCTTGTTTCATAAATGTGCTTTGAAAAAAAGTTTGCATGGTATCCAAGTGAGGGCCGTATATCAATACCTTGCTTAAGAGATTGATAGATCTCTTAAGCCATTCTCACCCTTGCCCCCATTTCTCCTTGTAACTTATTTGTAAAAGGACTGAGTTATTTGTACCGAAGATTTCCCGTGGCTTGTGCTGATTGCACTTCCATGGTGGTGTTTAACACTTATCTCTGTCCCCTGTATTTTTGGTAAATTGGTGGTGAGAAAGATTTAATCAGATTTAGATCTCCTGCCCTCCCTTCCTCATTTCCTTTCTTCCTTTTGAAAGAAAATTTCACAAGCAGTGTTGTGGTTGTGGTACCTAAAATCTAGTTTCCTCCTGATTTCAGCAGTTACTGTTGATTGTTTTTTAGGCCCTTTATTACAGTAGGAACTGCAAAATAGTTATTATCCTGTTTCTTTGCTGTTATTAGCTAGGTTTACTTTTTATAGGAGAGGCTGGGTAAATGCTCAGTTCTTCACTTACTAGGTTTAAAATAGTGAGTTGGTTCCTAGGAATCCTCCAGAGGTGAAGAATGAGTTTTTTTGTTTCCATTTGAGTATCATTATGAATGCATTTAAACAGTTCTGATGCATTTCAGTTCATTGTACTTAAGTGTTTTTAACTGATGATCATGTGGTTTGACCAGTGGCGGGGGGGGGCTTTTCAAATTCACTTCCAAGTCCCTTTAACACAATCCCAGTAGTTTGGGGCTAGTAACTGTGTTTTCTGGTGTATTTAATAGTCCAGGCTCATCGTAAGATTTCCTCCCCAGACTTGAGATCAGCCACTTCTTTAAGGAACCCTGATTACTATTAGTGAAAAATAGTATTTGGAAACTGCAGTATGGGCCTTAGTGTTACTCATTATTTGTAGACCTTTTCAGGACAGAGCTAGGAGATACATAGGTACACGCACACACACACACACACTCAGGAATATAAGTATCTTTACAAAGTTCATTCTCATTTAAAATGAAAACTACAGTGTTTTATTTAATTGATCTTGTATCTATATTTTGTTTCCCACTGAAAATGCTGGTTCCTAATGACACAAAATGATTGATTTTCTTTATTCTAAGATATACAAAACAGTCTCAGAATAACAATACAAACACTACTACCAACAGGATAGTCAGTGAAAACAATTTTTCACCAGTTCTTACTGTTTTTAGGGTATGTTTCACTAGAGAAATTACTGTCTTTTAAAACAATAGTTTTTCAGTATATATCAGTTATGCTGCCATCATACGGATAAAACAGTTAAGCTCATTTGTTACACTTGGTTTTCTAGTTTTACGAATTTCTTATTTTTCTGTTACTTGTACAATATTTACATGGTTCCAAAATCAAATCTACAAAGTAGGAAATTTTCAGAGAAGTCCTGCTTTTATCCCTGTCTCTTTTATCTATCCCCCATCTTGCGGTTTGGGTAAATTTTTTATTTTGGTATTTGGCTTATCCTTCCATTTCTTTGTTTTACATGAATGGTTACATGAGCGTGTGTGTGTGTGAGTGTGTGTGTAATTTCTCACTCCCTTCATAGATAATTGTATACTCTACACTTTTCTATGCCTTGCCTTGGTTTTTTTGTTTGTTTTTTACTTAATAGTGTATCATTGAGGTCACTTACTGGCAGTATATAGAGACAGTCTTTATTCCTTTTAATAACTTCATCATATTCCATTGTGTCTGTGTACCATAAATTATTCCAGCATTCCCCTATTAATGGACATTTAGATTGCTTCTAGGCTTTTGCTGTAACACATAGGAAGACTGCTGTGTAGAATAGCTTTTATATACATCTTTACGTGTACTTGCTAGTTTATCTTTGGAATAGAATTCCAGAAGTGGCATCACAATATATAGTTTTGCTAGCTAGTGCTAAATTCTTCTCTTTAGGGATTATTGTTTTGCATTACTTCAGCAATGTATGTGAGAACCAGTTTCCCAACAGATTCATCAACAGAGTTAAACTTTCATGTAAGGCGCTGTTAAAGCAGCTGTTCCATAAGTATATATTTCTGTGTGTCTTTAAAAGGTCCTTGCTGTTATGAGCAATGCCGCCATCTCTGATTTCCCAGTTAGACAGTTGTTTGAAATATATTTCTTATTTTCTCATTGAACCCATTTATGAATAATGGTTAGACATAGTTGAAATGGTATTACCATAACTGGTCTTAAGGTACATTATATTGTAATAAACTTCTGGTTGGGCCCAAGCAACTAATTACTGTTTCAGATGTTTTCAAGAGGAAAAGTGCTGTAATTTTCTATTAGTTTACACAGCCCTTCTCAGCTAGGGCTCCTCATCTTAGAAGTTCTTCAGTTTCACTGAGAGTGGTTCATAACGAGTACCACTATAGATAGGAGAGGTTAATTATATATAATTTATGCCTTGGGCCAGGCATTAAGTACTTGTTTCCCTGTGGAATCAGTTGAGAAAGGCTGTACCCTGTGGGGAATGGGTTTTTTCTCTGTACTTTATATCCCTGCCTTAATACCCCCCGCCCTGACCCATGCCATGGTACCTTTGACTCAGTGCATCAGAGAGTAGGAATTTTTTACAGATTCTCTCTTAAAAATGTTAATTTTATAAATTACATGCTTAGAAAATTCCATGTATCTGATTTGAATAGTAGTATTTAGCTATAAAAACAGGTCAGTTGCTTTAGAAGAGTGATTATGAAAATTATAGTAATGTATAATCTGGTTTGGAAGGAACCTTATTAAAGCTATGAAATCTAACACTTGTTATATCTAATTCTATGATATTTTAGTTCCTATACCGCACATGGTTGTTACTCAATTTTCACCACCTCCTGTCATAGTTAATTTAATACCTTTTTAGGCAGCAAGTATTTTTTGAATGCCTATGATTTTTTGCCCTCAAGTATCTTTTACCCCCAAGAGACTGATAAATTGACAGTGGGCTAATGCACAGTGTGGTAAATACCACAACAGGTGTTATACATTGTGCTGTGGGAAGCCAAGGAAGTGATGAGTTCTTTTACAGGTTGAGGGTTTCAGGGAGAGCTAGAGAAGATTGGATTGGAGTAGGAACTTACAGGGCAAATGAGTGGAATGGTATTCTAGAAATCAGAGGTAGGATCAGCCAGTACGTGTCCTTATGCTAATGCTTGACATATTGCAGTGGAAGTTATAAGGTATAGTGGGAGAAGTGGTATTGGAGACAAGGTTGGGATCTGAGGATAATAGGACCTTGAATATGATATTAAAACTTTTTCTTCTAAAAGCAGTGCATTGGCACTCATGTTTTTAAAGTAAGGAGTTAATATGATATCCTGTTTTAAAAAGATAACTTGTCAGTGGAAGGGATAGATGGAAGGGAGAAGAGAGCAAAGGCCACAAACAAATAACCAAGTCTTAGGACACTTTACTTAGAAAGTTCTTCCCTGTGTTCAGAAAATCTGTCTTTGGAACTTAGATCCTCTGATCCTAATTCTACTTTGAATTCAAAACAAAATAATCTCTTAACCTTAGGGCCTTTGACATACTTAATGACAGTCCTTTGTCTCAAAGGTGTCCTACTCTAGCTATAAACTAATTCCCTAGTAACTGAAGTCCTCCTCCGCTTTTTTTCTTTCTTTCTTTCTTTTTTTTTTTTTAATGTCATGGGACGTAGCGTTGAATTCAGCCTCAAATGATCGATTGGTTTCTTTTTAAAGAGAAAGGAAGGCCTGCCTTTCTGGAAGAGTTTTAAATCAGTACTTCTCAAATTATCTGCCACAAAAGAACATTACAACAAAATTCTAATTCATCGTAGACCAATTCTTTTGTAAAATATAATGAAATTAATTATCAGAGAAAAAGAATTTTTAAAAGATAATTTTAATCCTATTTAAAACTTTTTATATCAACAGACAAAACTATCCAGTCAGAATGCTGTAAAAGTTCCAAAACACTTGATTTCTGTACTGGCAGGCTACCCTTGGCAGCAGCTCTGGCTTAAACCCCAGCTTGCTGTATGATCCGCTGGTTTTTTCAGGGCTGGAAACTAGCCCTGTGGTGTCCTCTCCTCCCCACTTTTCTTCTTTCTTCTCATACCCTCATTTTTGCTCTGAGTGTTTTCAAAATATTCACTTTTTTAGTTCTGTTTCTGGTTACATGTTCATTTTGGACTCAAGTGACTTAGCTTTGTTTTAAGATGGAAGAATATAAAGCAGTGCAATACAAATTAAATGTTTAATTCAGATTGGATAGTATTTCAGTACATTTTTATAGAATAGAGTCATTGCTTTGCCTGTATTAAGTGCTAAGAAAGATTGGGGAGATCTGAAATAAAAATTCTGCTACTATTTATTTAAAGTATAGTCTTTTTAAAATTTGTAAGACACTCTTCAAGGGATAAAAAGATGGATCCAATGAGAATAAACCTGTTTTCATTACTAAAGTAGCTCTTTGAGTAACCTGTAAAACTTAAGCTAATTACTCTGCCATAGATCTAATAATACCAAGATGAGTTAATTGTCCGTGTCTAATGAAATGAGACATGAGTTTCAGTGAAAAGGGAGAGTCCATTTTATCACTAGATGCTGTTAATGAGCCTTTTAAAATTCAGTCTTGATTGGATTGCAGTCAATTTAGTTAAGGAATCTTTGAGCACCTTATAATGTGTTTGTATATATAACAAATTTTCTTTCAGAAGGTTCAGTTCTCTGTGGACAGAATTAGTAGTGGAATGTTGCTTATGTGTTTATCATTATGCTGCATCAGTTGATTTTCTTTTTCAAAATCTTTTAACAAGAACTTCGATGGAAAATTTTTTTCCGTTAGTGACAAATTATTAGACAGTTTCATAAGCCTAGTGAGCCATCCTATTCTATCCTACTACTTTTATTTTTCTCCTTCAGTTATGAAAGATAACAATTTAAAGAAATTATATTGTTGCTCTTTGAATTTTAAAACATGCTATTTTATTTTAAATCATGTATAATTGTTAACTCTTTGACTTTTAAAGACATGTATAGTTGTTATTATTTTTTTAAATCAGGAATTGTCATAGGGCCAGGATGATATCACAGTCTTTGGGTCCAAAAAAGTCAAAACTGTGATTCTTCATTTTGTGAATTATATGTTACTTAGAAAAGAGCAAATAGAAATTATAGCATGTAGTTAGGACTGCTCCTAACAACTTGGCCAGTTGATTAATTAAGACCTTAAAAGGTCTTAATAAGTTTTCACCTTAAGCTTTTGCTGAATTCAGATACCTATAAAGTATTTTAAATATAGATTACTATATTCACTTCACGTAGAAAATACTATTATTTTTCATATTCTGGTGTGAAGGAAGTTCTGTATCATTTCACCTTTGTAACTAATAAGATTAATTTCTGACTAGTAACTTGTTTTCGTTCTTGCATTTTTGGAAAGGATTTTTTTGTTTTGTTTGTTTGGGGGGTTTTTTGTTTGTTTTTTTAAATGTTGTGTCCTCAGCACATAATATTAGTTTGCCCCATATTGATGATATTAAGTTTCATCCTTTGGTTAAAATGGCATCCATCATATTTTTTCATTGTAGAGATACTTTTCCCCCATTTAAATTAATAACTAATCTAAGGGGAATACTTTGCAACTTTGTAAATATCCTGTTCCCAACAAAATTTGCCCCCCCCCCCCCCCCCCCCCCGCCAAAATACTCTTCCCCCGACTCCCCGTGTGGAGTTAGGCTAAAATCTCCCCCTGAATTCCAGACTGCCTACTTACCATCTGGACTGGGTTGAATGGGGTGGGGTGGCTGGTGACAGCAGTGCCGAGTTGCTGGTGGTGGTGAGGGTGCAGCACGCTGAGCACGTGCTGTGACTTAGGGGCTGCTCTCTCCTCGCTCCCCGTGGATTCACTCATTGTTCCCAAACAGCCCTGTGAGGTAGCTACTGTTGTTTTTCTAATTTTATCCGTGAGGAAGTGGAGACGTGGAGGAGGTTCTCTTCACCTCACAAGTGAGTTGCTTACTCAGGATTTGAACCCAGGCTGAATGCAGGAGTTTCATTATTGCATTGTGGTTTTCCTCAGTAGTCTTTTGATCTCCTTATTTCCACTCTTCCTCTCTGTCTCCCTCTGGCAACCAGAGTGATTTTTAAAGAATAATCCTGCAACGTATTTTTATGTGTTCAGTAAGAGTCAGCTCTTTACTGTGGCTGACAAGGCCCTGCTTGGTCTTGTGTCTAGCTGCCTTCCAGGCTTCTCTTTGCCACCTCTGTGACTGAGGTCCCAGCTTTCCATTCCTTCAGCATACTGACGCTCTCCTTGTAGGGCTTTGGTCTTGCTGGTCCCTCACCTGGAATCCTCTTCCCCTGATATCTTTTTGTAACTCAGTCTCCACTTTTCAGATTTCTGTTCAATTTCACATTTTCAGAGAAACCTTCCATAGTCACTCTGCCCCAAAACAGCAAACCCTGATGCCTTGCCACACTGCTCTCTTACCCTTTTGCTCCTTGTATCCATTATCACTCCGGACATGCTTTACCTGTTTATTATTATTACTATTATTTTTTTTTTTTTTAAACTTTGGGTTTATTTATTTATTTATGGCTGTGTTGGGTCTTCGTTTCTGTGCGAGGGCTCTTTCTAGTTGCGGCAAGTGGGGGCCGCTCTTCATCGCGGTGCGCGGGCCTCATTATCGCGGCCTCTCTTGTTGCGGAGCACAGGCTCCAGACGCGCAGGCTCAGTAACTGTGGCTCACGGGCCTAGTTGCTCCGCGGCATGTGGGATCTTCCCAGACCAGGGCTCGAACCCGTGTCCCCTGCATTGGCAGGCAGATTCTCAACCACTGCGCCACCAGGGAAGCCCCCCTGTTTATTATTATTTATCTTCCCGCATTAAGGGTGTGTGTGTTTGATGATGAGAGCAGAGTGCTGTCTGTTTTGCTCGCTGCCCTGTCCTCAGTGGTAGAGCTGTAAGTGCCTGCCACGTCGTTGGTACCAAGAAAATACGTGTTGAAGGAAGGAATGGTTTGCCTTTTAATTTTGCTTATAATTATTTTACATAAAGAAATTATGACCTGAACAGTCAAACTATATTTTATTGTGTTTTTTTGGATTCTGTCTTTAGTATCAGAGGCTTTTACATTCCTCAGTAGTTTGTATAGATATTTGCTATTTTCTGTTATCATTATGGTTTTATTTATTCAGTTAAATCTTACATACTTTTATAGATTATTTCATTCTGTAGGGTAAGATTGCAAATTCTACATTTTCAGTTACTTTGCTCTTAAAATAATTTTAATGACTTAAATTTTAATCGCTTTTGACAGTTGTCTATTATTTTCAATATGTGAAAAATGTAAAATTAGAATTTTTGAAATTCTTAATTGAGTAGCAAATATTCTTTTTACCTTTTTGAGGAATTTTTTTGTCCAGTGGTTTAGTTTTTGGAAGAATTTGCTCTGATTGTATAGGTAAGAATTTGCCTAGGCAGTTAGTTCTAATTTGTCCAGATGTGCTATATTTGTTACCAAATGATCTAGGAAAAGTAAGAGTAAATAATGTTTGTTTTCCTAGAAAAAGGTATAGTGTTTCTAAACCATAATTACCTTCATATTTTGAAGTTTTTCTTCTCAGTATAGCTCTTCGGAAGGGCGGCACTAAGGTTTGGTTTGCCCAGTACAGTTTCAGCTGTACTTATTATCTAGGTGTAATGATTAGTATCTCCTTTCACTTTCAAAGTATCCTGATTTGGATGACAAATTACATAGTCCCCCTTAGATTTGGGGCATTGTTTTGGTGTTTGTTCAGCTTTCTTCCACAAAACATTAGCACTGTTCTTAAATCTCCTTGTATGCTGGCTGTCTGAGATTTGTTGTTATGGAATGATACTGTGGCCTTATGAAAGTTCTGATAGAAAATTAAAATGTTGCTTTTAATATGTCTGTTTCAAAGTGCTGCCCTTAGAGTGAGAAGTGATTTCTGTTTATTAGGAGAAAATAAATTGTGGAAGATGTGTACATCAGAGGATCATTCTGTCCTCTGGTACTTGATCCCTTGCTTATTTATAGGATTTGATTCTTGTTCTTTATTAGTTTACTCTTACCAGCAACTGTGGTTAAAAAAAAACAAAACAAAAACCACTTGGGAGATATCCTTGAGTCCTTTCTACCCTCAGTCAGTCATTTAACAGATTTGCACAGTTGTGCAGCTCAGTATCTTGTGAGTTCCCACAGGTGCCTCCCCACCACCATTGTCTAAATCTGTGCTCTCATTATTTTTTGCCTAGACCTCTGCAGTCATCTCTTAACTGTTCTTTTTCCCCTCAGGTAATGTGCATAATATCTACTAAAGTCAATTTTTTTGTTATTACTAATATCGTGTTAGTATGTTTATATATATGTGTGTGTCTCTCTGTCTAGGTATATGCAAGGTTGTAGTACTCTGTGTCATGAAATAAAATAAAGGTTCTTCTCACCCATTGCCAAGCAGTTAAATGTCCTGTTTCCATTACCTGATTTACCTTCAGTTACTATAAACTTTTTTATTTGATTATTTAAGCTGTGTAGATAATTTATACAAAAAAAATAATTTTACCTATTAACTTTTAGAATTCCCATTGTGTACCGGGCACTTTTCTTTTTACTTGTGGATATAAGAGAGCATAAGATTTTTGTGTCGAGGCTGTCTTAAGCATTTGTTCAGATTTTTCGTATATCTTAAAACCTCAGGAGGTAATCGTAGTTGTTTAGAAGCATCTCACATCACAAATGTGATGGTTTAGGACTTAAGGTTTTTAAAAATGTAGTTTTTATATCAAGTTATAATTATCACAAGAAAATAATGAAGTCACCATGGAAAACAGTACATGAATTTGTGTTTAGAACATGATACATGTGTAGAGCTAACTGGTAGAAGAGTTCTAAATTAAAAAAAAACCATACATGTGTAGAGCTAACGGGTAGAAGAGTTCTAAATTAAAAAGAAACCAAACACATTTTATATATTTGGCATGAGGGCAGAAATCATTTGGCAGGAAATAAATGTTATCCTGATCAGATCTCTCTGATAGAGGCTTTTTTCACGGTGGAGTGTTTCGTTGTAGTCAAGGCTGAGGTGCATGTAAATACCCCAAGATGATCTTCCATGTCCTCCGTCACCACCAGGTAGAGGATACCTTACGGGAGTTTCTGTGATTGAGTTCAGGATGCTTGCCATCCCTAATCTCCCTCGCTTGCCCCAGGCTTGTTTAATTAGAACTTGATTTAAGGTTTACCCGAAAGTGTATCGTCATTTCTCCCTAAGCTAGTCTTAGTCTGTACATTTCTTTTCAAGGGAAATGCCTAGACCTGTGCTCTGTCCAGTAGGGTAGCCATTGGCTGTAGTATATGGAGATTGAAATGAAAACTGAACGAGAGAACAGTTGAGCTGCTCAGTCACGCAGTCACGTTGAAGTGCTCAGGAGCGCCTGTGACAAGTGGCCGCCCTTTTGGACAGTGGATGCAAGCCACTGTCATTGTTACTCAAAGTTCTGTCGGGTGATGCTACCTTAGGCAGAGCAAACTTATGTAGAAAATGTGGAGAAATAAGAGTTAGGAACAAATTATTCCTGTTTCTAGCTTTGTATTTTGAAGCAACTGTAAATTTACAGAAGAACTGCAAAAAGAATATAAAGAACCCTCCCCACACCCCATATGCCTTTCACCTCATTCGCCAATTTTGACATTTACCACTTTAGTGCTCTCGGTCTTCTTTGTTCCTGTCCCTCACTTCCCTTCCCTCTCTTCCCCTTTTAATTTGGAATACTTCTTCTTTTTTTGTTTTTTCCTGTCATTGATTATTTTGGGGAAATAAATTTCTGTTGTTAAAAGTACTTAAGAGATGATTGTGAATGTTTGGCAGGTTTTGTACATTTATCTCTTGGAACATAAACCAGATTCTAAGGGTGCTCATTTTGTTTTTTTAGGTCTTTCCTTCCATTGCCATTGATACAGTATGTATTTAGTTATACTCATTCACTCAGGAGTCACTGATTTCAGTGCTTTTCCCCTTTCTGAAAAACTCTTTAAACTCATTATAGGAAGAATTAAAAATAATCTAGAAATGTGCTAGTGACCGAGCTCTTAACTTTTATCCATGATACCTAGATATATGATTTATTTTGGACCAATTTGCAGTATATGAATAGGCTAATGATAAGTAAAAACCTAATCTGGACCTAGAAAGTGAGTTTTATTGGCAGTGAAGATATGAATACTGTCAGTGACCATTTTTGAGCAATTCTCCTTTGATGGAGTGATTAGAGAAAAACAGTTCATCAAGCTGTCAAGGAAGACCAGGACCCATTGTGACATAAGTGCCAGGCTTGATGAAAAGTCTGAGAAGCAGTGGTAGTGGCATCACCAAGCTCAAACATATGGTCTTGTTTCATTACCATCACCAGCAGTGTACATTTAATTTAACCTTAAATGGCAGTGTAATACAACCAAGTCCATTATCTCCTTCACACAGTGTTATTTTCCAGTCTCGTCTATGTTTTCAGTTCCACCCCCTAACCTTCTGAAACAACCAGACCATTCCTAATTGCCCCTACGTACATTTATTCACATGTTTTTTTCTGTCTAGAAAATTATTTCTTCTACCTTTCAAAATTTATTAAATAACTTAATAAGTATTTTTTGATTCCCTACTCTGGGCCACACACAAAGCTGGGAGGTTGTTCCCGTGGAGCACAACTAGAGAGGAAGACAGAAAATAAACAGGTAAGTAAATGAACGCTACAGTATGAGATGGTGATAAGTGCCATGAAGAGAATAGCATCAAATGGTGTAATAAGTATGATCAGTGTGGAATGCTTCTAACTAGGGCGTCCAAGTCAGGGCTGTGGGCAGAGGTGACATCTGTCGTGTGACAAGAGGGTAAAATGAGCGTAAGTGTAAAGCACTCAGAGAGGAATGACGTTAGATTGTCTGAGGAATAGCAAGGTCAGCGTGGGTGGAAAAGAGTGGGAGATGAGGTGGGAGAGATCTTTCCATGCAAGCAGGGGAAGGAGTCTGGATCTTATTGCAAGAGCAGTTGGAAGGCAATGGAGGGTTTTAAGCAGAGTGGCATGACCTCAAGCCGTTACAGAGTGGGTTGTAAAGGGATGTGTATACGGACGGTGATAAGAGTTTGAAGCAAGGGACTCGAAGGTGGGCCACTGCAGTTATATTTCTGATTTCCTCAGTGGAGTGTGGACATAATTAATGCCCATTAAAAAATTGTGTTGTTCTTACCACAGAATTTTAGTCAGCCAGTTTCTTGAAATTTCCGAAGTGCAGGAGCATCGAATAGAAAATGCAGAAGACACACTTAAAAAATTTACTTAAATATATACAACTGACACATGACTTAAATGACAAAATAGAGAAAAAAAGAGAAAGACAGCCAACAAGCACTTTATAAGTTAGTTGAATAGGACTTAAGGTTAAGAAGCAAAGTTGTAATTTAAAATCTGTAAGTAAAATTAATTGCCTGGGTAGAGAGAATATGTGAGTATATTTTGCAAGAACATCAGTGGCCATTTTACTTTTTCAAGTCACACCGAGACATAGGTAACAATTTTTGATCTTCTTGAAGTGTAAATGTTTCCCCTCTCCCCAATATACATGATTCTTCTCCATACTAACACTTTTGCATATAGCTTGTAATGTAAACCTACTAAGTAAGATGAAAATAGATTCTCAGTCAAGTGGTTGGAATATTTAGGAATAATAGGTGTCATTTAACAGAAAGTTTTAAATTGTATATTTAAAATTTTGTCTTGACAAGTCGTGAAGTAACTCTAAACAGACCATGTGAATTAGGGTATGTTCTTTCCTTTGGTCACTTACCGTGCTTTCCCACCCAGCTCTGGCATATATACACATGAACTAGGTTGCGGAGAGAGATTTATTCCAAGGATATGTTTTGAATGATTTTAACATTAAAAAAAAAACCCCAAGGCATTTGAGGCAGAGATGTTTTTTTTAGACAATAGTTGTTTAATGAGCTGCTTGTATATACAAGGGAAGAGAATAGGCCTGATTGCTCACAATCTGATGTTTGAAAAAGTATTTTCCTGGATCTTATGTATTTGCATATCTAATTGCTATGTAATCAAAACCAAGTGAACTGTAGCTACTTGAAACTCTAAAATGAAAGGCAATCATCTGTATGGGGAGTGGGGGGGGAACCCCTAACATGCAGGCTAGCCTGAATATTAGCATTATAGGCTTCTTGTGTTTAATTATAGGTGTCTCACTGAGCAGTAAATGTATGCTTGTGTAATAAAAAAGCAAGTATGACCCTGAAACACCAGCTCTGCTTTTTGGTAACAGAGCATTGACTTTGAGAGAACTTAGCATCCTTTGTGTATTTTGGTGATAAGGGATTGTGCCAGAATGGCTGTTAATTACTTGCTTTGTTTGATATGGAAAGCACTGGTTCCACACTTTTCTTCCTACCAGTGACAGCACTCAATTAAAATGTGTATTAAAGCAGCTATAATGCCCTCGGTTATCTGTAGGGAAGACATGATAAAGAAAAATTAATTTGACTTTTTCCAGCTACTTCTTGGCAGCTTTGTGTTTGGTAAATGGAAAATAAATAGAATAAAAAACTATTTACTCCAAGATGTACTGTATATCCTTTTATAGACTTTAACATCTTATTTTATGATTTCTTGCTGCCTCATAAATGGATTATTAAATTAAGAGAGATATTATTAATATTCTTAATTTGGAAGTTTAGTAGCCACTGATTATCAATTAAAGCTCTCTGTATATTTTAACTTGTTTGAACTTCTAAATCTAACACAAGTTTAAAGCTCTGGGGTTTTTTTTGGTTTCCTTATTGTCAGATCAGTAAATTACCTGTTAGTTTGTTTCGTATCAATTCACGTTCCTAACTTGGGTCTTTGATCAGTGTAATTTGGATAATTAATAACTACTAAGGGCCGCTGTAGGGAGATTACAGGTAATGCATGTAAAGGATGTGCAAGCCTATGTACATCCTGTGTATGCTGTTTGATGCTGCTCTACTCAGTGTCATTTCTTTTAATGTTGTTCGTCTCTGAAATATTTTTCTTTTAAAAAATGATTTATAAATATATTACAGTAAACTTCCAGTTTGTTATGTTTTTCTGTGCTCTGCCTGCTGTCATGTACTCTCAGCCAATGAATGCTAGTATAGTGGAACACACGCTTACCTATGCGTTTCTCAATGATCATAACACTGTTATCAAAGTACTCTCAGCCAGTTGAGTGTTCTACATTATATGTGGTTTACTCTTCTTTGAGAAGGAATCCCGAATTCTAGCTGACCCCTGAAACACACATGTGCAAAACAGACTTAAAGGATCTCAGCTAAAGATCTGAACTGGGACCAGACTTGGCACCTAAGAAAGTTTGCAGTTCTGAATTATCAGCCACCTTGGCCTCATTGGTGTTTATAAAACACTACCCGTGACAACTGAAGAATTCACATTTTGTTTTTCAAGTGCACATGTGCATTCACCAGGATAAAACATTATGGTAAGCCATAAGGTGGAAAAGATTGAAATTATATAGGGGATGAGCTCTGACCAAAATGGAATTAAATCCCAAATATTTGGATATTGAACGCATGTCTGTGTAATCCATTGGTCAAGAGATGTCACAAGAGAAACTAGAAAAATTTTTCAACTAACTGATAATGAAAATACAACATAAAATTTGTGATATAAAGCTAAAGCAGTGTTTACAGGGAATTTATAAAAGTTTGTATTTTAAAAACTTCAGTTATCTCATTTTCTGCCTCATTAAAATTTAAAAAATACAACAAACTAAACCCAAGGTAGGTAGAAAGAAGACAATAAAAGTAAGAAGGTAAATTACTGAAATAGAAAATGGGCAATAGAAAACAAACTAAAACATGTTTTTTAAACATAAAATAAAGATTAATAAAATAGATAAAACTATAGCTAGACTGATCCAGAACAAAAGAGAAGGCACTAACTACCAGTATCTGTAATAAAACAGGGGATATCACTAAAGATCCTACAAATATTAAGAGACTTTTAAGGGAATATTATGAGCAACTTTCAGCCAATAAATTTGACAACTTAAATGAAGAGTCTTTGAAAAACACAAATTATTACCAAGAAGTGACAGAAATTTGGGTAGCCCTATACTGATTAAAGAGGCTGAATTTATAATTTAAAATTTCCCCACAAAGAAAATGTAAAGCCTAGGTACTCACACTAATGAATTTTATCAAACTTTAAGAAAGAAATAGTATTAATCCTATGTGAAGTCTTTTCATAAAAGATATGAGAAGGGAATACTTCATTTTAACTTTACCATAAATTGGTAATTATTAGCATACCATGATACCACCACAAAAAGAAAACAAAGATCAATATTCCTCATAGATGCAGAAATTCTAAATAAAATTTTAGCATGTTGAATTCAGTGATATATGGGGTATATCTTGGCAATGCAAGATTAGTTTTAACATCTGTGAATTGATCAGTGTAATTCATCATATCAATAAATATAGTAAAAAGCTATATGATTATTTCAAGAGATGCATTAAAAATATTGAACAAAAGTCAATACACTTTCATGATAAAACCACGTAGCAACTAAAAATACAAGGGAACTTCCTCAATTTGATAAAGACCAAATGTGAAAATACTTAGAGCAACATCATACTCAACACAAAGACTCAATGCATTTCTCCTAAGATCCTAGACAAGGCAAAGATGTTTGCTTTCATTACTTCTATTCCAGGTTGTACTGAAGGATGGTCTTAGCAAGTGCAGAAAGACAAGAAAAAGAAATTAAAAGGCATACAGACTGGAAAGAAAGATGTGAAACTCTGTTTCCATACTTTCTGATTGCTTATATAGAAAATTTTAAGTTATATGAAAGGTGAGTCTAACAAGAAGAGATCGTGATCTTAAATTTGCATATACCAAGTAGCATAGCTTGAAAATATATAAAGTAAAAATGACCAGAACTGAAAGGAAAACACAAACCCACAATCATAATTTTAGCATAACTCTAAATAACTGATAGAATAAGTAAACTCAATTAAGAATATAGAGGATCTGAACAACACAGCTAGCAGACTTGACCTAATTAACAAAAAAAGAACATTGCGCCCAACAGTGCCGTAATTCATTCCTTTAAAGTGCGTGTGGAACATTTTGCCGAATAACTGTGTGTTGGGCCAATAAAGAAAGCCTCAGCAAAGTTTGGAAGTCTGAAGTTATTCACAGTATGTTCTTTAATCACAATGGAATTGAGCCCTGGGAATCAGCCGGAAGTTAAAACTAAGGGTTGGCCGTAAATACGAGGTACATTTAGACTTAAGGGTCTAGAAATAACAGTGAAGTGGATCAAAGCCATATTTAATAAATAGAAAACGTACTGAATATTACTTTGATGATTAACTAAAATAAAAGACGTTTCTTTGAAAATTCATGGGAGATTGGCTCAAGATGGCGGAGTAGAAGGATGTGCGCTCACTCCCTCTTGCGAGAGCACCGAATCACAACTAACTGCTGAACGATCATTGACAGGAAGACACTGGAACTCACCAAAAACTCACTGGCACATCCAGAGACAAAGGAGAAGCCACAGTGAGATGGTAGGAGGGGCGCAATCACAGTAAAAATCAAATCCCATAACTGCTGGGTGGGTAACTCACAAACTGGGGAACACTTATACCACAGAAGTCCACCCACTGGAGTGAAGGTTCTGAGCCCCACGTCAGGCTTCCCAACCTGGGGGTCCGGCAACGGGAGGAGGAATTCCTAGAGAATCAGACTTTGAAGGCTAGCGGGATTTGATTGCAGGACTTTCACAGGACTGGGGGAAGCAGAGACTCCACTCTTGGAGGGTACACACAAAGTAGTGTGCACATCGGGACCCAGGGGAAGGAGCAGTGACCCCATGGGAGACTGAACCAGACCTACCTGCTGGTGTTGGAGGGTCTCCTGCAGAGGCGCAGGGTGGCTGTGTGTCACTGTGAGGACAAGGACACTGGCAGCAGTTGGCATGAGCCCTCCCAGACTCTGCCATTAGCCCCACCAAAGAGCCCGGGTAGGCTCCAGTGTTGGGTCGCCTCAGGCCAAACAACCAACAGGGAGGGAACCCAGCCCCACGCATCAGCAGACAAGGGGATTAAAGTTTTACTGAGCTCTGCCCACCAGGGGAACACCCAGCTCTACCCACCACCAGTCCCTCCCATCAGGAAGCTTGCACAAGCCTCTTAGATAGCCTCATCCACCAGAGGGCAGATAGCAGAAGCCAGAAGAACTACAGTCTTGTACCGTGTGGAAGGAAAACCACATTCACAGAAAGACAGACAAAATGAAAAGGCAGAGGACTATGTACCAGATGAAGGAACAAGATAAAACCCCAGAAAAACAACTAAATGAAGCGGAGCTAGGCAACCTTCCAGAGAAAGAACTCAGAATAATGATACTGAAGATGATCCAGGACCTCGGAAAAAGGATGGAGGCAAAGATTGAGAAGATGCAAGAAATGTTTAACAAAGACCTAGAAGAACTAAAGAACAAACACCTAGATGAATTCAAGAACAAAGAAACAGAGATGAACAATACAATAACTGAAATGAAAAATACACTAGAAGGAATCAATAGCAGAATAACTGAGGCAGAAGAACGGATAAGTGACCTGGAAGACAGAATGGTGGAATTCACTGCCGTGGAACAGAATAAAGAAAAAAGAATTAAAAGAAATGAAGACAGCCTAAGATACCGCTGGGACAACATTAAATGCAACAACTTTAGCATTATAGGGCTCCCAGAAGGAAAAGAGAGAGAGAAAGGACCCAAGAAAATATTTGAAGAGATTAGAGTCGAAATTTCCCTAACATGGGAAAGGAAATAGCCACCCAAGTCCAGGAAGCACAGAGAGTCCCAGGCAGGAGAAACCCAAGGGGAAACATGCTGGGACACATACCAATCAAAATAACAAAAATTAAAGACAAAGAAAAATTATTGAAAGCAAAGAGGGAAAAACGACAAATAACATACAAGGGAACTCCCATAAGGTTCACAGCTGATTTCTCAGCAGAAACTCTATAAGCCAGAAGGGAGTGGTATGATATATTTAAAGTGATGAAAGGGAAGAACCTACAACCAAGATTACTCTACCCGACAAGGACCTCATTCAGATTTGATGGAGAAATCAAAAGCTTTACAGACAAGCAAAAGCTAAGAGAATTCAGCACCACCAAACCAGCTCTACAACAAACGCTAAAGGAACTTCTCTAAGTGGGAAACACAAGAGAAGAAAAGGACCTACAAAAACAAACCCAAAACAATTAAGAAAATGGACATAGGAACATACATATCGATAATTACCTTAAATGTGAATGGGTTAAATGCTCCAACCAAAAGACACAGGCTCACTGAATGGATACAAAAACAAGACCCATATATATGCTGTCTACAAGAGACCCACTTCAGAGCTAGAGACACATACAGACTGAAAGTGAGGGGATGGAAAAAGGTATTCCATGCAAATGGAAATCAAAAGGAAGCTGGAGTAGCAATACTCATATCAGGTAAAATAGACTTTAAAATAAAGAATGTTAAAAGAGACAAGGAAGGATACTACATAATGATCAAGGGATCAATCCAAGAAGAAGATATAACAATTATAAATATATATGCACCCAACATAGGAGCACCTCAATACATAAGGCAACTGCTAACAGCTCTGAGAGAGGAAATCAACAGTAACACAGTAATAGTGGGGGACTTTAACACCTCACTTACACCAATGGACAGATCATCCAAACAGAAAATTAATAAGGAAACAGAAGCTTTAAATGACACAATAGACCAGATAGATTTAATTGATATTTATAGGACATTCCATCCAAAAACAGCAGATTACACTTTCTTCTCAAGTGCGCACGGAACATTCTCCAGGATAGATCACATCTTGGGTCACAAATCAAGCCTCAGTAAATTTAAGAAAATTGAAATCATATCAAGCATCTTTTCTGACCACAACGCTATGAGATTAGAAATGAATTACAGGGAAAAAAACCGTAAAAAACACAAACACATGGAGGCTAAACAATACGTTACTAAATAACCAAGAGATCACTGAAGAAATCAAAGAGGAAATCAAACAATACCTAGAGACAAATGACAATGAGAAAACGACAATCCAAAGCCTATGGGATGCAGCAAAAGCAGTTCTAAGAGGGAAGTTTATAGCTCTACAAGCCTACCTCAAGAAACAAGAAAAATCTCAAATAAACAATCTAACCTTACACCTAAAGGAACTAGAGAAAGAAGAACTAACAAAACCCAAAGTTAGCAGAAGGAAAGAAATCATAAAGATCAGAGCAGAAATAAATGAAATAGAAACAAAGAGAACAATAGCAAAGATCAATAAAACTAAAAGCTGGTTCTCTGAGAAGATAAACAAAATTGATAAACCTTTAGCCAGACTCATCAAGAAGAAGAGGGAGAGGACTTAAATCAATAAAATCAGAAATGAAAAAGGAGAAGTTACAATGGACACTGCAGAAATACAAAGTATCCTTAGAGACTACTACAAGCAACTCTATGCCAATAAAATGGACAACCTGGAAGCAATGGACAGATTCTTAGAATGTTATAACCTTCCAAGACTGAACCAGGAAAAACGGAAAATATGAACAGACCAATCACAAGTCATGAAATTGAAACTGTGTTGAAAAATCTTCCAACAAACAAAAGTCCAGGACCAGATGGCTTCACAGGTGAATTCTATGAAGCATTTAGAGAAGAGCTAACACCCATCCTTCTCAAACTCTTCCAGAAAATTACAGAGGAAGGAACACTCCCAAACTCATTCTACGAGGCCACCATCACCCTGATACCAAAACCAGACAAATATACTACAAAAAAAGAAAACTACAGACCAGTATCAATGATGAATATAGATGCAGAAATCCTCAACAGAATACTAGCAAACAGAATCCAACAACACATTAAAAGGATGATACATCATGATCAAGTGGGATTTATCCCAGGGATGCAAGGATTCTTCAGTATACGCAAATCAGTGTGATACACCACATTAACAAAGTGAAGAATAAAAACCATATGATCATCTCCATAGACGCAGAAAAAGCTTTTGACAAAATTCAACACCCATTTATGATAAAAACTCCAGAAAGTTGGCATAGTGGCAGCCTGCCTCAACATGATAAAGGCCACATACAACAAACCCACAGCAAACATTATTCTCAATGTTGAAAAACTGAAAGCATTTCTGCTAAGGTCAGGAACAAGACAAGGATGTCCACTCTTGCCACTGTTACTCGACATAGTTTTGGAAGTCCTAGCCACAGCAATCAGAAGAAAAAGAAATAAAAGGAATACAAATTGGAAAAAGTAAAACTGTTAGTTTGCCCATGACATGATACTATACATAGAGAATCCTAAAGATGCCACCAGAAAACTACTAGAGCTCATCAACAAATTTGGTAAAGTTGCAGGATACAAAATTAATGCACAGAAATCTCTTGCATTCCTATACACTAACAACGAAAGATCAGAAAGAGAAATTAAGGAAACAATCCCATTCACTATTGCAACAAAAAGAATAAAATACCTAGGAATAAACCTACCTAAGGAGGTAAAAGAGTTGTACTCAGAAAACTGTAAGATGCTGTTGAAAGAAATCAAAGATGACACAAACCGATGGAGAGGTATACCATGTTCTTGGATTGGAAGAATCAATATTGTGAAAATGACTGTACTACCCAACGCAATGTACAGATTCAGTGCAATCCCTATCAAATTACCAGTGGCATTTTTTACAGAACTAGAATAAAAAATCTTAAAAACTTGTATGGAAACACAGAAGACCCCGAATAGCCAAAGCAGTCTTGAGGGGAAAAAACTGAGCTGGAGGAATCAGACTCCCTGACTTCAGACTATACTACAAAGCTACAGTAATCAAGACAATATGGTACTGGCACAAAAACAGAAATATAGGTCAATGGAACAGGATAGAAAGCCCAGAGATAAACCCACACACCTATGGTCAACTAATCTATGACAAAGGAGGCGAGGATATACAATGGAAAAAAGACAGTCTGGTGCTGGGGAAACTGGACAGTTACATTTAAAAGAATGAAATTAGAACACTCCCTAACACCATACACAAAAATAAACTCAAAATGGATTAGAGACCTAAATGTAAGGCCAGCCACCATAAAACTCTTAGAGGAAAACATAGGCAGAACACTCTGACATAAATCACAGCAAGATCCTTTTTGACCCACCTCCTAGAGAAATGGAAATAAAACCAAAAATAAACAAATGGGACCTAATGAAACTTCAAAGCTTTTGCACAGCAAAGGAAACCATAAATAAGACGAAAAGACAGCCCTCAGAATGGGAGAAAATATTTGCAAACACAGCAACCGACAAAGGATTAGTCTCCAAAATATACAAGCAGCTCACACAGTTCAATATGAAAAAAACAACCCAATCCAGAAATGGGCAGAAGACCTGAATAGACATTTCTCCAAGGAAGATATACAGATTGCCAACAAACACATGAAAGGATGCTCAACATCACTAATCATTAGAGAAATGCAAATCAAAACTACAGTGAGGTATCACCTCACACCGGTCAGAATGGCCATCATGAAAAAATCTACAAACAGTAAATGTTGGAGAAGGTGTGGAGAAAAGGGAACCCTCTTGCACTGTTGGTGGGAATGTAAATTGATACAGCCACTATGGAGAACAGTATGGAGGTTCCTTGAAAAACTAAGAATAGAAATACCATATGACCCAGCAATCCCACTACTGGGCATATACCCTGAGAAAACCATAATTCAAAGAGTCATGTATCACAGTGTTCACTGCAGCTCTATTTACAATAGCCTGGACATGGAAGCAACCATGTTGATGTCCATCAACAGATGAATGGATAAAGAAAATGTGGCACATGTATACAATGGAATATTACTCAACCATAAAAACTAATAAGAGGCTGCTGTATGAGAAATAAATACAGTAAAATTCAAAAATTAAAAAAAAATTCACAAAGTAGATAAACTTGTATAAAACCGATTAAAAAAAAAGCAGAACTACATTTGATGTCATTAACTGTAGCACTGTTATTTTCTGTACCAGCAAGGGAAAAAAGGCAACCAAATAACCTGAGAGAAAGCTTGTTGTTCATGTAGAAGTTGTTTTGTATAGACTTACTTAGTCCTGTCTTTTAAATTATATTCGTTTGTATATCTTAAAAGGGAAGTATAAGTGAAATTATTTAATACGTTTCTACGACTATCTCAGAGAGTTCTATCTCACCTTTTTACTCAGTCATACTATATAGCAGTCTAGTCCAGGAATGTTGATGATGCAGCCTTTTTAAAGGAGTGCTTCGTTTTTCTTCCGTATAGTTTTTCCCAAACTATTGCAAGTTTTAATACACATTCTTGTCAAGAGAAGTAAAGGGTCTGAGATTTTTATCCTACTTGTAAGCTAATAAGTTAACTTGCTACCGTGTTTTTGAGGATTCTGGCAGAAGAACCAAGACTCCTGAATCAGAGACCAGACTTTATTACTCACAGCAAAAGCAGTAACAGGCTATCAGCTTATTTGCACTGATTCCCTGAGCCTCAGTTCCCAGCCTGACATCTGTACACTTAGTGTGCTGCATTGCTGAAGAGAAACCAGGGCCAAGATCCCAGCACTTGTGAACAAGCAGCAGACCATAGTCTCCTATGCCAGGATTCTCAAGGTGGGGTCTCCTTGTTTTGCTTAGTTACCTGTGTGACTGACTACAGAAATTGCTCAGTTTGAGGAGATAGTTAAGCTTTGCACCCTTGCACACCCTGTGAGAACATACAGGGATGCTCCAGGCTTGTAGGAAACTGCCTCTCCCATGAGTGGTCAGGCAGGGACAGATGTGTCCTACTGCTGACTAGCTTACGGTATTAGTAAGACACTACAGGTTTCAAAGATGTTAAACTATTTTTAAAAGAAATTTCTTAGAATGGGTGACATGCTGTAAATAAATATTAATAATAGAAATGAGGGCCAAATTGGAAATACTGGAGATATTGTTTAAATCATGGAAAATCCAGTGAAAAACTTTAGAGTTATAAATTTGAAAACTCATTAACTGGAATTCTATATTTTATAGATTTGTTTCTGAATCAATTTTAGTAGTAAAATCTAATAAATTCTTTTTGCTTATTAGAAAATAATGTAACATTTTGTGTTGTGTGGGACTGAATTGAGTGGTTTCAAAGTTCTGAAGGTATAGTCAAGCTGACCGTTGGTAATTGGGATAATTCTAAAAGTAAAAGAAAATGGAGGAGTGCGTTGAGTGCATCCTCATCATTTTATTAATTGTGTATGTTACTGAGGGACAGTGGGTAGGCCAGTGGAATTGTAATAAGAACTATTTTAGTGTAATATATAATGTGTATATTGTGGAAAGAAGGGGTAGATGCAGAGGAATGGCAATTGAGAAGTGGAGGCGTGGTTATTCCACAAATGATGTTAGGGGAGTTGGGTTTGCATAGGCAAAAAGAAGTTCCAGATGAATGAAGCACAAAGTTTAAGAGCAAAATGGTTAACTCTTGGAAGAAACTGTAGGAGAATGTATTTGTGACTTCAAGGTATGGAAGGATTACTGAGAAGAAAACTCATAAAGGAAGATGGATAGATATGACTACATTGGAAAAAAAAAAAAAACCTTGGTATGCAAAAGACACAACGAACCATTAAAGGACAGCCACAAAGTATTTGTATTCAGAGTATATGAAGAATTCATTCAAAAACAAAAATAAGACCACAAATCCAGTAGAAAACTGGGCAGAGTATGTGAAAGGACAACGCAAAGAACAGGAAACTAGAATAAACAATGAACACATGGAAAGATGCTTTACTTTATTAATACTCAGAGGAATGCACACTTTAACGAGAGTGATATACCATTTGATACCCACTGAGCTGTCAAAAATAAAAATACTATCTGGGTCTGGAATGTGGAGAAACATAAACTCGCATGCAGTGGGGTGTGGGGAGTGTATATTGATACTGCCACCTTGGAAAGCAATTTGGCAGTGTCGGTTAATAGTAGGTGTTTGTTTATTTTTAAGACCTTGTCTGTGGAAATTCCACTATTTATCAGTTCCTTAAGAAAATCCGGCACATGTATTCTGGAAAGTGGATATGAGGGTGTTTACTGCAGCACTTTTTATAATAATAAAAAATTGGAAACAGCATAAATGGCCGTTAATGGGGAGATGGAAATACTGGTCTCTTCATGTAATAGAATATTACATGGTAATGAAAAGGATCAAATACACTTGATTTGACATATACTCAGTCTTGAAATTGTGATGTTTAAGAAAAGGGCAGAGTTTAAAATTTTTATTCTAGGTACTTTTCTGTTTAGTGTTAGAAGTATATATCGATGTGTTCTTTATGCATTGAACAATTTGGAAAGGGAACCATATCACATGGTGATATGATAACATGTTATTCCATATGTGAGATGGAATTGCAAGAGAGTTTATGTCTCATTTGTTAAACTCTTAAGAGACACTTTAACTATTGAATACTTGACATTTTTTTGCGGGCGGGGGCGGATAGGTAAGTAGCTACTGTTTCTATTTAAGATACAAAATTAGTCTAGCAATTGATGGTTAATAAGTGACCAAAGCTTCTCACTTTTCTTTTTAATCTCTCTCAAATCTGTCACCTCATTGCAACATAATCTGTGCATTTATGTAGGAAATTATTTTCAAAGACTATCTTCTCATGATTAAATACCAACAAACTAAATTCAGTCATATTCAGGGATGTTATGGTAAAAATGAGATTAATATCTCTCTGTGGGTTATTAATGTCTTGAGTGCAGGCTCTTTGTAGAAAGTTAAAAATATGTATGCATACACACAATACACACACAGTCTACTCTTTCTGTTGCTTGAAGGTCTTTTTTGGGTAAAGTGGAGAATTTCTAAAAATTCATCTTAAATTATTTGTTATATTTAGTTAAAAGGGAGAGGAGGTTGTGGCCTTTTCAATATGCCTTTAATGCCTTGATGACTTACTTCAAGAAGTCTTTTCATTTTCCCTGTCTTAACTCCTTTCTATCATGTTGATTGAGTAAAGATTAATCCAACATGTTTAGTAAAGAAATTATTTTTTCACACCAAAAATAATACTTTTTTTCTTAGCAGTGTGGGTTACCGAACACAAGTTCGTGTGCCTGTTGCATGTTGCACATGGAGGCCAGATAAACTGAAATGTCAGAGTTTGGAGCAGAGAAAGGTTTATTGCAGGGCCAAACAAGGAGAACGGGTGGGTCATGCTCAAGAACCCCGAACTCCCTGACGGTTTTGGGGGGAGAAGTTTTATAGGCAAAATTTGGGGTTGTGTGACTTTCTTCTGGTTGGTTGGTGGTGAGGCAACAGGGCGGGGCTCCAGCAGTCTTGTGCTCAGCCTGGAGTTGGCATCCCCCACCTGGATGGGGGCCTTAGTTCCTGAAGGAGGACCTCAAAGATATTGTTGTGTATTCTCCTTAAGGAGGCATCAGGACCCTGCCCCAAGGCTGCACTGTTGTTCCTTGACTGCTCCTCCCTTGTCTCTGCATCACCTCTGCTCCCTGATTAACAACTGTTTGAACCTGCCATTTGGAACGCTTGGAAAGTCAAGGAGGCTGATTGAAGCCTGTTTCCTACGAGCAAGAAACAGGGGACATGGAAAGGCTTTTGTGCCCAGGAGGGACCCCTCAGGGTCCTGCTAGGTTTCAGGTTTGGTCCAGATTCTGGAATAGACTTCAATTTTTCCAGCTTAAAAATACTCCTTAAACATATTTTGACTGCTTTGAAACACATGTTGACAAATGGTTAGCCTCTTTACATTCATGCCATAATTAAGGCTTTGGTCGCTTAATGGGGTACTTTAAATTTTATTGTATAATTTTTATGAAGGTGAAACTTTAATGATAAGAGTATAATTTAGGGGTTAACCAGAGAAGCAGCAGGACGGACGGACGGACACACACACACACACACGCACGGATGTATTATGAGGAGTTGGCATATACACTTGTGTTGGTTCCTAGTCGAGGGTCCAGAGCAGGCAGTCAGGAAGGACGATCCAAGGGGAAGGGAGAGCAATTGTAGACCCATTTGGTGTTTGGAGTAGCTTGAGTTTAGAAAAGGCCTAATCCCACAAAGTTTCCAACTGAATACCGTAGGCCCACCCAGGATAATCTCCCTTTTGAATAAAGTCAACTGGCTAGTGACTTAAATTACATGTACAAAATTCTTTCACAGCAGCACAGATTAATGCTTGGTTGAATAGCTGAGAGAAGGTGTATATATTCTACAAAATGGCCATTGCCTCCCTTTTGTCCTCCAAGCTCTTGGGAAGGAATACACTTTATTGCTCACCCTAACTGGAAACACACTAGAGTGGAATTCTGGCAACTGTAGTTGACACATCCAGATAACTTAACTATTCTTAAATAGTAGCTTTCTTTATTTAGTTATTGATATTAAAGATTAGTTTCATAAATGAGCAAGGGATATAAATTTAGATGTTATTATAAGATATGTAGAAGATACACAGCTATTTCTAGGAAGCTAATATCAATCAGGAGTCACCGGGTCCATTTTTGGCCTGTATTTAGGTTATACTTAATAGACGGGTTTACCGGCCCCTGCTAACTTTTTTCCTCCCTGGCATTGATTTTATATGTTCAGTGTACAGGCTCCTTTTAATATTTAATGTGAAGGAAAGTGGTAATTCAGAAGGTTTTTATCTAAGCAAGATTTCAGTGTATTAGAATTCAAGTAATCTAGAAAGATGTCTGATTCTTACCTTAAATTGAAAAAGGACTATAGAAGCTGACTAGGAAAATCCCATTTCCAGGAAAACAGGTCGCATCAACTGAAAATTAATTAATTCATTTCTTGATTCCTTTATTTAACAGACTTAGTGATTTTGTGTGTGTGTTTGTGGTAGGCTGTATGCTAAGTGCCGAAGATACACGAGATACAGTGCCTGTCCTTTTATAGGCAGGGTGGCCAGGTATAGCTTTTAATTAGAAGGGGCTCAGAGAATCATAGTTGGAAAATAATATGTTTTACATAGAAATAATTTTCCATTGGTTGTACTTTTTTAGTTTTATTCCAGTAGTGGGCATAACTGAGGGGAGCTACAGACTTAGGAAGTCTTGGGGTTTCCTGGGTATATTTTTCAAAATGGTTTCAAACTACTTGAATATGTTAAGGAAGAGAGTATTTTATACTTTATTGGGAGGAAGGCCTTTGTTATTGTTGTTGGCATTAAAGCATATGAGCAAGGGATGTAAATTTAGGTTGTTAACTGTTAACATTAAGGTTAAATTTGTACATGTAGATAAATTGTTTGCAATTTATGAGCTGCAGACTTTGAAGGTTAGGGTTCCATTTGTTGTGTAATATTTTCTATTATCTGCTGAAAATAAAATCAATTGTTCTTGTAACATGGAACAATTAGGAAAAAACACTCGGTTTTTCAAGGAAAATTGAGTTAAATCGATTTGTGAATTCATTTTGTTTTCATAGAATGTTAATTTTGTATTTTGGCAAGAACACCCAATGAGCTAAGCCTGGGGAGGCCACAACAATTCAGCCATTTCCAACTCTCCAAAATACAATAGGTGTTTACAGAGGCTTGCATTTTCAGTGGCTGTGTAGATTTATTTATTTATTTAGTATTTAGTCTTTCTTTTTAGAGTAGCATGAAAGTAGTCATCGGACTGTCTGTTCAGTGTGAAGATCTATTGGTACATGTTCTGCTCTGTAGATAAACTTAGCTGAGCGAGCATTGTTATATAGAGTTGGCGTTTACTGAACTTTGTATGTTCTCTTCCATTTCCCACCAGATTCATTTTTATTTCACTAACTAAACATTTGAGTGTGAAGAATATTCTTAAGACGTGTCAGGCAGGAATCCTAATCCTAAGTAGAATCCTCACCCATAGTAGAAATAAAAAGATGAGATACATAGAGATATGGAGTTGCCTTATCAAAATGTGTCAGTAATAAGAATCAGATGACTAGGACAGCTAGAGGACTGCTAGAGAAGTTCAGATGAAAGAGCTCTTGAGACAGCTTGACAAAAAGGGGGCCTTGGAGATAATGTCACATTTCATGTGGACCTAAGAAGAGAATGGGTTCAGTGATGATGCTTCCAGTATGGCACAGTGGAGAGGGGACATGAGAGAAAGAGTCAGATTTGCGTTCAGTTCTGCGTCTTTTACTGACTTCTGTGGTCATTTTCAAAAAGATGTTTTCTCTGGTGGTAATGATTACTATTACATTATTTAAGTTGAACTTTGTTCTCAAACTTAACCACAGTGATTGTTAATGGTAAGCTTAATTCATAAGCTTTACAGTGATTCATACGGTTGTTACAAAGTTTGTCTTAGACCTGAGAAAGTGTTTTCCATTGCATTCATATTTCACTTAAATGGTGAATAACATTTGTTACATTTGTTCCTTAATTAAGAGGAACTGGAGCCAAGGATATTCTGAAAGAGAGTGGACTTGGGTGTCCTGTGCAAGCACATCGTATTGTCTTTAATCACTAGTGGATAAGTAATGTACTCTTCCTTGGTCACTGAAAAATACTTCCTTGGTCACTGATGAAACACACACACACACACACACACACACACATATATTCTTTTCAATTGAAGTATAGTTGATTTACAATGTTGTGTTAGTTTCAGATATACAGCAAAGTGACTCAGTTATAATTATTCTTTTTCAGATTCTTTTCCATTATAGTTTATTACAAGATATTGAATATAGTTCCCTGTGCTATACAGTCAGTCCTTGTTGTTTATTTTATATATAGTAATGTGTATCTGTTTATCCCTCCCCACCCCTTTCCCCTTTGGTAACCATGAGTTTGTTTTCTGTGTCTGTGAGTCTGTTTCTGTTTTGTAAATAAGCTCATTTGTATCTTTTTCTAGATTTCACAAGTGATACCATACTATATCTTTCTCTGACTTACTTCATTTAGTATGATAATCTCTACGTCCATCCATGTTGCTTCAAATGGCAATATATCATTCTTTTTTATGGCTGAGTAATATTCCATTGTGTGTGTGTGTGTGTGTGTGTGTGTCCCATATCATCTTTATCCATTCATCTGTCGATGGACACTTAGGTTGCGTCCATGTCTTGGCTATTGTAAATAGTGCTGCTATGAACATTGGGGTGCATGTATCTTTTCAAATTAGAGTTTTCATCTTTTCCAGATATATGCCCAGGAGTGGGGTTGCTCGATATATATTGATAGTAACTCTGTTTTTAGTTTTAAAGGAACCTCTGTACTGTCCTCCATAGTGGCTGCTCCAATTTACATGCCCACCAACAGTATAGGAGGGTTCCCTTTTCTCCACACCCTCTCTAGTATTTATTATATGTATTCTTTTTGATAATGCCCATTCTGACCGGTGTGAGGTGATACCTCCTTGTGGTTTTTGATTTGTATTTCTCTAATAATTAGTAATGTTGAGCATCTTTTCACGTGCCTGTTGGCCATCTGGATGTCTTTTTTGGAGAAATGTCTATTTTGGTCTTCTGCCCATCTTTTGATTGGGTTTTTTTTTTTTTTTTTTTTTTGATTTTTGAGCTATATGAGCTGTTTGTATGTTTTGGAAATTAAGCTCTTGTTGGTTGCATCATTTGCAAATATTTTCTCCCATTCCGTAGGTTATCTTTTCATTTTGTTTATGGTTTCCTTTGCTGAGCAAAAGCTTATAGGTTTGGTTAGGTCCCATTTGTTTATTTTTGCTTTTATTCCAGTGGAACATTTTTAAGCTGTTATTAAGACTTTGAAGCAAATAGTATCTGATTATACACTTATGGATGTCAGTTGATAACAGGGAGAGGAATTTAAGAATTTCACTTTAGTTCCATATCTCTGAAACTTGAGCATGCTTGAAATGATTTCTAATAAAGAAAACAAAACTTGAGCATGCCTGAAATGATTTCTAATAAGAAAATAAAACATCTGAAGTTTTATTTTTTATTCTGTTGAGAGATTATTCCTTTCTTGGCTGATATAGTTGAATTTTCAGGTAATTAGCTCAAATTGTAAAAATAGCAATAAAATCATTAACCTTTAACTTGAGCATTAATTATTATAACATTGGGTAATGTATAAAATATATAAAAAGTGACAGTTTGTAACAATAAAAAGTCTTAAGTGTAACAGGCCAGGTTTTAGTTTGCAAAAGTTCAGGATTTTTTTAAAAACAGATTTTAGGGAAATTATAAATGTTGGATGCATAACTGTAATTCACGAAGGAAAGCATTCATATAGTTATTTTTGCCTATTAAAATCCCTGTAGAGTGGGGGAAAAAAAGGTAAGAGACAATTCTAAAAACTACCCTCTTTTAGCTTGACCACCAGCTATTAGATGCAAGTGTTTGAAGTGGTACTCTTGGTTGTGTTCATACTTACTTGTATTCAGACTCTGTTGAAACCCATTCAAGTCATGCTAACAACATCACTGAAGAGTAATTTTGATGTTTTCAATTTATTAACATCTTTGACATGTCAGAGTCTTACTCTGGATTGGTTATATTTCAGAAGTACCCACAGGAAGTGAAAGTATTTGGTATCTTTAAAAGGAAAATTGCATTACGTAACGTACTGTTCTGCATTAATTAACCATATGACTTTTATGCTTATGTCTTGCTAATAGAATTATACCGAAGGGTTATAAGAAAGATATCACTTCTTATATCTTGGTAGCCAAATTTTAATAAAAGAAGAAAAGTCTTGGATTTTTAATAGGTTTTGGATGATAGGCAGTATGATATAGGAAAAACATGAAACCCTGGATTCACCTAGTTCTTACAATTAAGTAAAGTTATCTTTGCTTTTTATCCACTGAGAAGTATGGATATGTGAAATATGTATTAACACTTTGGAATATTAGGAGAAGAAAGAACTCTGCTCATAATACATTAACCATTTGGATAATTCAGAATTGAATTTTTGATCACCGTCAGACATTGTATCATCCAAATTACTATCCAAGAAGTGTAGAGGTATGCTAGTCACAGTAATTATACCTACTACTATCTGGCGGTGTATTAGAACTCTTTGTAGAGCTTTTTAAAAATGCGGATGTTTCCGACACATCCCTCCTATAATTTCTGGGGTGTGCGGTGGGTTCCCATCTACATTTATTTTAGTTGAAATAGGATAATCTTAAGATACTTAAATATGCCAGATAATTTTAAATGTTACAGATATTTTAGATAAACACACAAAGACTGTTAACCATGGGTTTTATTTACTTTTATCATTCTAATCTTAATTCTAAAACTTCTCAAGGTTGATGGTCACTACCAAGAAAAGAATTATGACATTCCAGGTATTTGGGGGTGGGTACCTGTATTTTTTAATCTAGAGGAATTGTTGATTAATTCCTAATTTATTTTATTTTATTATTATTATAATTTTTTCTTTTTTTTACTGTGGCTTTAATTTTGAGGCTTTGTAATTGAGGAACTGTGACTTTCCTGATGGGTATCTATGTTAACATAATATCAGGAAGGAAGTCCTGCAGTGGATTTAAGGGAAATCCCTGTTAGCTGGAAAGCCATCTTTCAAGAAGACTTAGGAAAGGAGTAAGGGTAGTAGGAGTTACACAGCTTACACAGCAGAAGTATTAGGTATTGTGAGATAGTCACTGTCTTAAACACCCTTTCATTCATTTAATCCTTGCAACCCTGTAACCTTTACAAATGAGGAAATAAAATTTCATGAGATATCGTACTAAGCCTTATCAGTCAGGCTTAGTATGCTGTTTTATAGCACAGTGAACTTTGATGTCTGTCACTCATCTCAAGTGTAAGTAGTTACTCTGTTATTACTTATTTTATGTTTGTCTTCCTTCCTAGTCTCTAAGCTCTTCAAGGGCTTTCATGTTTGTCCAGTTACCTGTCATAAACCTTGTTCACTAGGAAAGTATCTTCTGTATAGTAGAAAAACTTAATAAATATTTATTGAATAAATCAATGAATATATGAATGAGTTACTCAAGGTTATTACTGAGATAACTGAAATATGGCACTGAAATAAGGCTGGCATTCAAGTTTGTGTTCTTTCCTCACTATATTATGTACCTTGTTCACTTTTGGGGGGTAGGGAATATTTAATTCCATATATTTCTGTGGTGCTTACTATATACAAAACATTTTGCCAGATAAGTTAGGGAAATGGTTTCTAACATATAAGGACAGTAGTTTAGCATGTGTTGAGTAAAGAAAATGCATAATGATGTTAAAAAAAGCCTACTATGGGGACTTCCCTGGTGGCGCAGTGGTTAAGAATCTGCCTGCCAGTGCAGGGGACATGGGTTCGAGCCCTGGTCTGGGAAGATCCCACCGGAGCAACTAAGCCCGTGCGCCACAACTACTGAGCCTGCGCTCTAGAGCCCGTGAGCCACAACTACTGAGCCCGAGTGTCACAAATACTGAAGCCCGCACGCCTGGAGCCCGTGCTCTGCAACAAGAGAAGCCACTGCAATGAGAAGCGTGCGCACTGCAACGAAGAGTAGAACCCTGCTGGCCGCAGCTAGAGAAAGCCTGCGCACAGCAATGAAGACCCAACACAGCCAAAAACGAACAAATAAATAAATAATTTTATTTTTTTAAAAAAGCCTACTGTGAATTTAATAATGCATTTTAAATGACTTTGTAGTGTGTTTATTATGGTAGCATGCATATATGTTGAGAAACTAGTAGTATGTTTGTATATGACACAGCATTTAGTTTATAGAATATATACATATAAAATAAGACAAACACACAGATAAATATTTGAGAGAAACTGATAAAAATATCATAAAAGAAGTGCAAGCCCGGATCTGTGTAGGGTGGAAGAACAGAAGAATATTAAGCTACTGTTTAGGTACCGAACTCTTACTTAGGCATTTTTAAATGCATTGTGAGTAATTCAAAAAAGAAGAAGAACTGTCTTGCTCTCTTGAGGCTTATTATTCTATATCAGATGCAGAAGACTATATTATAGTATTAAGTATATTATAAAGCCATAAAATTCTATGGAAGGGAGCAAAGTGGGAGAGAGATGAATTCTCATAGAGGGGGTGACTTGGGAAAATATTATGGAAGAAGTAGTATTTGAACTTTTCAATTTCATTAAATTTTTATAAATTCTTTTTACTGCCCTGAGTCTGTTTTCTGCAGAGCTCATGGAATAATCATGGTTTATTCCTCTTTCTGGGAAGCTGTGGTCATCCTCCTTTACATGTTGTTTCAATTCCAAACGCTATATAGGAGGCAGTCCAGTGCTTTGATCAGCTGAGTTCTTCATTCTGAAACCTCAGAGATTACAGGTGGATCTTTATTAAGCTTCTGTATCCTAAAAGTTATATTTTGAAATAATTTTGTTTTAGTATGTTTAATATATTTTTATTGACTGTTAATTTAAAAAATAGATTTCTTAAGCTAGTACTCTTTATCCCCAAAGTACTTTTCCAATTTTTTTTCTAAATTACAACCTCTAGTCATGTTATTTTATTTGCTATTGTTCAATCTTCCTTTCCCCATATTCCTACTTATGTCATTTCCTGTAATCTTCTATTACTCTTTGATTTTAGATAGCAGCCTGTTCAAACCATGCTGACATCAATTATGAGATGGTAGCTACTCTTCTATGTGCTATACAAACATATAACACATTTAGAACTTACCTCTGTTTTACAGATGAGGAGACCAAGGTTCAGATACTTTGCCCGAGATTAAACAGCTAGTAAGTGGCTAGTAAGTGTAATATCATAAATTCCTTAGAACATCATCAAATGGATGTTAAAAATCATATTTAAAAATGGTATTCTAGGGCTTCCCTGGTGGCGCAGTGGTTAAGAATCCGCCTGCCAAAGCAAGGGACACGGGTTTGAGCCCTGGTCCGGGAAGATCCCACATGCCGCGGAGCAACTAAGCCTGTGCGCCACAACTACTGAGCCTGCGCTCTAGAGCCCGGGAGCCACAACTAGTGAAGCCCGTGCGCCTAGAGCCTGCGCTCCGCAACGAGAGAAGCCACCGCAATGAGAAGCCTGCGCAGTGGAATGAAGAGCAGCGCCCGCTCACCGCAACTAGAGAAAGCCCGCGTGCAGCAACAAAGACCCAACGCAGCCAAAAATAAATAAATAAAATAAATAAAATAAATAAATAAATAAAATAAATAAATAAAAAGATATTCTAAAACAAATAATTGTTTTGTTTTGGATATCTATAGATTTTACTTTCTGAATAAATTCCCTCAGGAAACGTTTGTGACAGTGAACTACGTGCTGCCATTCACTTACTGTCTCCTTAAAGCTATCATACATAGACCTGGTAATGATTTTTGCTCGAGGCAGCAAGTTACCCTGTAGGTAGATTTGTCAAAATGTTCATCTTGTTTCTTGTTACAGTTTTGAGTGAAATAATTGTAATCTTTTTGGGTTTTTTGTTTTTTAAATATTATATTTAACCTTTCTTGTCTGTTTAACATACTGTTAGTTGTAAAGTCTTTAAGGCAGAAGTGTATAATTTGAAGTCAGTATATATAGCTGAGTGACATTGAGTAAGTCAGGTTTCTGCCCGTTAGTTTGTCATTTTCGAATGAGAAATAGGTATTATAATAATATCTACCTCTAAGGTTTAAAAAGGATTAACTTTATGGATATAAAATGCTGAGTACAAAGCCCTATATACATTATTTTTTGTTAATATTAGCTGTGACTTCATTTTTGTATCTCATGCTGTGCTCTATCTAGTAAATATTGAATAGTTATGGGGCACTTAGTGTGGTCAGTGCGAAGAGATGGGAGTTGAGTGATTCCAGACTTCTTGGAGCTTTTTAGATAGTAATATACATAAGACTTAAGTTAAAAGAACAAATGATAGAATGGGAATCTAGGAAACATCCTGTCTGAGAGAACCTGGAGAAATTTTCGTTGAGGTGATTTCTGAAATTGGATTTTTGATGATTTGGGAAAGAAAATGGGCATGAGTAGAAATGGTAGTCCTTTTTATTTTTAATATTCTTTCCTTAGTGTGCTGTCAACAAGTAAATATTTCAATTTAATATTTTAAAACATCACATTTTAAAACAAATGGTTGTTTTTCTATGCCTTTAATAATCTTTGTGTCTGCTAGACGGGGGAATGAATAAGATCCAGTACAAGGTTTCGCATGTGAATAGTGTGAAATGACTCTATTAATGCTGAGTGGGAGCATTGCACGCTTCCGTGGGCAGTAACCACTTCTGTGTGAGTGATTGTTAGCGACACGAACGTAGCCGAGTGTCCAGAAGGATTTCAGGCCAGTTCTTTGTATGCTCTCTCTTTTTCTTTTTAAGCATTAGGCAGCCATTGATATTTAAACTTGCTGGGAAATGCAATTAGAAATCACTTGATCATTTTTGTCCTTTTACGGGAAACTGTTTGCATATATTTAGTTCAGTCTTTCCAGCCTTAACTATGGCATTATCAAGATCATATTTAGCTTCCCAAATGGTCATGGGTACTGTAAGTGGCTCTGCTCTAGTGAAATTTTACTAATTTTGGTCATGATCGGGACAGACCACTATTATTTGGCCATAGTTTGGCCATAACTGGTGATACATAAGTTTAGTTTCAAAATACAGTAATTACAGTTAAATTAGTGGAATTAATATATGAAAATTGGAATGAGGACTTAACGTGACAGTTTTTCAATATTTGTAGGAGTTAGGTGTTTCTTATGAAGGAAGAATATTGAGAATAGTCCTTTTGTTATTAACTTGGAAAATATTTGACATAAAACATTAAAAGTTCTTTGAATTTAGCAAATATTTCATTGTTCTCATAAGCATTTGTTGAATGCTTGCTGCCTATAAAGACATTCCTAGATGATGATTTCCACAAACTGAATGTAAAAGTATTCTAATTTTTATATATTATTAGAAAATAACTTGCTCTGAAAACATGATTGTTGATGGACTCAAGTTCAAGTTGAAATTTTTTTTGAAGTCAACTTTATAACTAGAGTCAGTGAGCAATTTAATTATGTATAATCTCCTTTAAGAAATGTTCCTCATTGTACGTTTCTTAAACTAATGTAAGATTGTATCTATAACTGGGGATAGTTATATGTTAGGCTTTATCACTTGGCTTAAGATGTATATATTCATAAGTGTGTTATTGGAACCTTGATTTGCTTAAATATGTGACACTTTAGAATTCCTTTCTAGGCGGTTCTGGAGTATGAACTTTCACATTAAGGGCACAGTAGGGGAAGAAGTCTTGTGCTCATTTGCCTGACTACAAATGTATAATTAAAAGAGTCTGTCAGCAGGGGTTGGGGCAATCAGTGTGTTCTGATGCTTCATGTTATAATTACTTTGTTGTTCAAACAGATATTGTAATTAGAGCATAATTTTAAATGTCAGAGGTCAGTGACTCATCGAGGTTTTTTTGTTTTGGTTTGGTTTTAATCAAAAACAAAGGTAGTTTCTCAAATTTTGAGAGTTTTTTTTACTTAATATTTGTATATCACTGTATACAGCAAATGAAATGGATGATTTTTTAAGGTTTATTATTATTATTTTTTTGGCTGCATTGGGTTTGCGTTGCTGCACGCGGGCTTTCTCTAGTTGCGGCGAGCGGGGGCTACTCTTTGTTGCGGTGCACGGGCTTCTCATTGTGGTGGCTTCTCGTTGCAGAGCACGGGCTCTAGGTGCACGGGCTTCAGTAGTTGTGGCATGTGGGCTCAGTAGTTGTGGTGCATGGGCTTAGTTGCTCTGCGACATGTGGGATCTTCCCAGACCAGGGCTCGAACCTGTGTCCCCTGCATTGGCAGGCCGATTCTTAACCACTGCGCCACCAGCGAAGTCCCCTGAAATGGATGATGTTTTATTGAAAAGTAATGGTTAGAACTTATTTCAGGACAGTGATTTTAATTAGCCCTAATTTAGGAATGTGTTGGATATACGTATGCATTGTGTATTAAGACAAGATTTTCATTTTCCCCTATTGAAAATTTTAGTGAGTGGAGGAATTGTGTGTTAAGTGGCCACAGGTTTATCATTTTTGTATATTTGTGTCATTGAAATTTGATAGGCATTTCTCTCATCTAGGAAAAAAGTGTATTTGTAGGTGTGAGAAATCTGTTTTACCAGGTACTTCTCTGCCAATTGTTGATACTGTTCTTCATGTGACTTAATCAGGAATTCATTGACAGAGAAAGAGAACATGACGTGGAATTAGGGGGAAAAACCACTAAATAAATTTACCAGATAATTAATCTGTTTCTTTATCTGCATCCAAATTCCCTACCAGCTCTAAAATTCTATGAGAACAAGATGTGCTTAAAATTCCACGTAAAAAAATGTTTAAAGGTAAAATGGTAAAGTAGAAAAAATTCTAGAGAGTCAAGACTTCAGTGTTCTGTTTCTGGCTCTTTCACTAATTTATGATGCTATTTTAAGGCAATTTACTTAATTTTAGGGCTCTCATGTAGGTGATGTCATGTTTTAGGAATTGGTTGTTGAGAGTTGCAGGCTCTAAAGTTCTCCCTGGTAGAACACTTACTGTCTGTTTGACTTGGGCAAACCTTATGGGCCTTAACCTCCTCATTAACATGTTAGTGAGAATAATAGGACCTCAGTCTTAGGGCTGTTAGGATGACTGAGTGAGGTGATGTGTTTATATTGCTTAGTGTGGTACTCGGCAAACAGTAAGTGTTTAATAAAAGCTTAGGTAGTATCAGCATCATTTTCATTTCTGAATTTCTTTATCATCACGCGAGAGACTAAGAGCTACTTGACATTTATTTCTCTATAGTACATTTGCCAAGAATATAGACCATAATAAAGTATTATTGGTAAATGTGTCTATCTGTTTCATAATCAGTTATGACTGGTATTATAGAGCTGTTTTATATGCTACTAAACTTTATTATATAAATAAAGATACATTCCATTTCCTTGAATGCTGTCCTGTCATTTCAGACTCCCTTAAATTAAAAAAAAAACCAAGGTCGTCAGTTGTTTTTGTTTTTTTTTTTTTTTTATAAATTTTCATGAGTTTTTTTTTTTTAATTTATTTATTATTTATTTATTATTTATTTTTGGCTGTGTTGGGTCCTCGCCTCTGTGCCAGGGCTTTCTCCAGTTGCGGCAAGTGGGGGCCACTCTTCATCGCGGTGCGCGGGCCTCTCACTGTCGCGGCCTCTCTTGTTGTGGAGCACGGGCTCCAGACGCGCAGGCTCAGTAGTTGTGGCTCACGGGCCTAGTTGCTCCGCGGCATGTGGGATCTTCCCAGACCAGGGCTCAAACCCGTGTCCCCTGCATTGGCAGGCAGATTCTCAACCACTGCGCCACCAGGGAAGCCCAGGTCGTCAGTTTTGAGCTTTGAACTTTTTTTGAACACAGTAATTATTTATGAATAACTTGTCTTTGCTATCATTTTGCTTTGTTATATTAAGATACAACTTTAGTCTTGCAGTTTTAAAAAGATTGACCCTTATTTACTCCGTTCTTCTGGTATATTGAAACAAGGTAATATTGAGCTGATAGAATAAAGGAACAGCACTGTCTTTTGTGGGATATGAAAATCAGCGCTCATGAGCATTCTGCTAGAGAATCTGAGTGAGTTGACTAGAAGAGAAGTAAGAGAACAAGAATAAAAGATAACGCGTAAAGATTTTCAAATGTAACTGGCAACTTAAATAGGAGGTCAAAAAGAAGCAGGCCCAGAAACAAAGATAAATGATCAAGGTAGACTGTCTGGAGGCTTATATAGGCAGACACAGTAATAATGAATACAGAAGAGCACTGTGGGGATACAATTTGGTATTTGATTTTAGTGATGCTCCCCAATAGTAAAAGCTCAGTCATTCAATTCAGTAAATCTAATAGCTAAAGACAATGCACAGATAGCTATAAGTTATAGTATGACACACTTAGAGCAAAAGATAAAAGTAAATATTAAAGAAAGCATTCTGGACGTAAGTGATAAATTGCATAAAGTTGTGGGTGTCAGAATCCATGTTTGTGAATAGGCCAATTTATTGACAGCGTGGAGTGAATGTAAGCGAGAAATGGCACCTGAAGTTAGTGTGGATTGAAATGAATGGGTGAATGTATAGCAGCCTCTCTGTCAAGGCAAAAGAAAGCTGATAACTGCATTTCAGACTTTCTTCAAAACCAATTGGTCTTTGTCCTCAAGTATTAAAAATTCACACTGACTCAGAAAACTCATTCAGGGTCAATAATAGCTGAGACATAATTGGGGACTAGTTTGCAGAAGGGAGGTAATGAGCTGAACATGGTGAGTTAGAGAGTGCTTTAGAGACAGGGACACACACATGTCAAGTTGGCAGTTGAACTTGGAGATCCAGGAATAAGGACTGTGCTGGAAATGTAAATTTGCGAATATGTGGATACAAAAAAACCCATATTATATATTGCTGAAGATTTGGTGGCACATTATATGAAATGCTTTTGGTGACTGTAAAACAGAAATTAAAATAATTTGTAATGAGCTGTTTTTTCCACATCAGTTTCTCAGCTGTTTATTCCTGAAATACTATTTGAAATGTGACAGTAAAAAGAAATTAATGCCTCAACCACAGTTTCTAGGAGATAGACCATATTTGATGTATCTCCATTTTGCCGTCAGTCCTCTCTGCTTCATTTCATCCTTTTCTTTGTCCCAAATTGTTTATTAAAGTGAGAAATTTGGGGAGTAGATTCTTACTGCAGGTATTCTGGGATATAGAAGTAGACAGACACCCTGTAATCTTACTCTATCTCTTGTTTGTTTACAGCTGAAAGAGAACCTTTATGGATATGTTTTATTGACTTCCGTAGTGTTTGCCAATTTCAGATTGCCTTTACTATCTGTTTAAGAAACAGAAAGAAAATACAGGGAGAACTTATATTTGTAGTGAATAATTACTAGGCTCAAACTCACTGTTAAAGGCATTAACTCTTCCTGAGTTAGAATGGACCACAGTTGTATAAAAGTGGCTTCTGAGTGGAGTGATCTTAAAACCGTTTTTAAAATGAAGTTTAATATGCTCATAGATTAAAAATATGTAATTCTGTAGAGCCTGATGTAGAAAACATCCTCTTCCCTGCTAACAAACAGCCAGCACCACCCACAGTCACTTCTTACTCTTGAAGAGATGCTTTAGGTATTTATTCTCTATTGCTGCATTTTGTGCTTACCTTGCTACTAGTTGACTTTTTTAGTTTTCATCTCACTCTTTCATTGTGTGAGAACTCATTGGGCCCTTTCCATTTGGAAGCTCTTATCATTCAGTTTTGTTTTAAAAGTATGTAACATGTTGATGATTTTTCTCCCGTCTGCTTCCTTTTTCTTGGTGAGACATCAGTAATTCAGTTTTTGGACCTCTTGGACTAGTTCTGTAATTTTTATACTCTTTCTCCGCCGTTTTCCATCTCTGTCTTTGCTGCTACTTGGAGGGAGAATTCAGTTTTTATCTTCAAACCCCTCTATCATGTTTTTTATTTTTACTATCATATTTAAGTTTCAAGAGTTCCTTTTTATGTTTTGAATTCTTTTCATAGCATTTTTTACTTGTTTCAAGGATGCAGTGTCTTCTCTTAACTCTCTGAGTCTTTTTGAGTTTTTCTTCTCACTGCCCAGTGATTGCTTTCTTCAGGTGGTTTCCTGTTGTTGGGTTGGCCAGACCTTCCAGAGAAAGGTCTTCCAGTTTCTTGCCCCCAGTATGTGGGCTGCCTGTCCTCGTTCTGGGTGTGGAGTGGGGGAAAAGACTGGATACCTCAGCCTTCACTGTGTAAATGATCCTGTCAGCTGCCCATCAAAACCCATTTCTAGAAAGTGGAACTCTTTAGGAATACATTTCTAGTCTTTTGCTAGAAATTAGGGAGTGCTAGATAGCCAGCTATTTAAGGATAGGGGATGCGGAGATTCAGCTCTCCCTTCAGTTTTCCAGTCTTAGCCCCACCCTTACCCCCGACTTTTACTGCTGCCAATTTCCTAAGCCTTTATGGAGGCTCTAAGTATAAGTTGGTTTCTTCTTGCCTGGGTTAGTTAAGTCCCTGACTACTTAGCCATCTGCTTTCTAGTTTCCAAATTGTTTCCTTTCCCATTTTCTTCTTCCTTATGAGTTTGTGCATTTTAAACTGTACAGTGTTTTAGAAGAATTTTAGGAAGGAGTGAAAGTACATGACTACATTAGTTTTACCTTTTTTGTCTAGAAGTGTTTTTGAAACCATAAGCAAAACTATTTGTTTTGAAGCAAACATTAGGGTAGGTATAATTTTCTTTTGTTTTTGTATTTTTAACAGGCACCTAAGTTGATGAATTTATTAAGAGTATCATTTACCAAGGTGTTGTACAACTCAAAAATTTATTCCTCCAATAAAGCACAATTCAAATTATACTGCAGCTTTATTCTTTGTTCCTGTCATGCAAATAATATCCCTTCCTTTTTAAATCCTCTGACTTTTGTCTTCCCCACTTATAAAAATTTCTGTGGCAAGTCACTTAGGATTTTAATTTTCATTCTTAGGCCTTTCTAAAATATTTTGGATTATAAATGTTCCTCAGTTGTCCTTGTTTTAGTATCTGTATGCATTAATAATATCACAAACACATGCTTTTTAGTGTCTTTATCTACTAATTATAACATCTGTGTCAGTTCTAGGTTGGTTTCGATTGATTGATTTTTCTTCTTATATATGTTTCATTTTTCTCCTCCTTTGCCTGTTAATTTTTTTTTTAAGATTTTTTTTTTTTTTTTTTGATGAGGACCATTTTTAAAGTCTTATTGAATTTGTTACAATATTGCTTCTGTTTTATGTTTTGTTTTTTTGGCCCCGAGGAATGTGGGATCTTAGCTCCCCAACCAGGGATTGAACCCTCACCCCCGGCACTGGAAGGCAAAGTCTTAACCACTGTACTGCCAGGGAAGTCCCTGCCTGTTAATTTCTGATTAGATGCCAGATAGTGTGAATTTTACCTTGTTGGGGGGACATTCCTGTAGTTATTCTTGGGCTTTGTTCTGGGACACAGTTAAATTGGAAACAGTTTGATCCTTTTAGATCTTGCTTTTAAGATTTATTTAGGCAGTATTTGGAACAGTGTTCAGACTACTGACTAATTATTTTCCACTACTGAGGCAAGACCTCTGTGCACTTTACCCAGCGTCTGTATATCATGAAGTCTTTCCCATCTGGCTCTGTGTGAGAACCTGGCACTTTTACCTTGAATCCTTTGGCTAGTTCTTTCTTTGGCCTCTGGTATTTCTTCCCACATACGTGCTGATCAGTGTTCAGTTGAATACTTGAGTCAACTTTGTGCAGATCTCCAGAGTTCTCTTTCTGTGCAGCTCTTTCCAGTATTCTTTTTGGTGAGCTCTAGCTGCTTTGGTCTCCCGAGACGCTAAGCTTAGTCGTCTCAACTCAGAGAGGCAGCCTGGCACCGTTCCCAGGGCTGCAGCCTAGAGATTCCCAAGCCAGGGTGCTGGGACAGTAATGGGTCTTACTTCATTGATTTCCCATCTCTCAGCCTCACTGTCCTGTTGCCTGAGGTCCAGAGGCTTGAGGACTGATGTTTCTTTTGTTTTGCCTTTTTTTTTTTTTTTTTTTTTTTTTGGTTGTTTCAGGCAAGAGAGTCTTGTTCATGTTACTTTATCTTGGCCTGAAGCAGAAGTCCCTTATTTGTACGGATGTAGAGACACTTATAGGTTCATTAAAATATAAACATACACACACACACACGGAACTTTATTAAATTTATCTATAAAAATTGATAAAATACAAATTTTAATGAGAAAATATCGTCAGCAGTTTTCAACATAAAAATTAAAATCTGGATTTTAAAATTAGTTTTTATTTGCACAGTAGAGGTATATCTACACATTTTATATTCGGCACACAGATAACCCTGACATTTCCAGTTTCTTGACTCATTGACTCCTCGGGTCTGTCAGTTTTTCATGGTGTCCCCTAGGTGAAAAGAAATACTTCATAGTTTTTCTTCTTATTATTAAATAGTTACTTCCAAACAACTTAGTTTATCAAAACAACTTAAACTGAAAAAATTTTTATTTTATTTTATTTATAAATAGCCACATTATTTATTAATGGGATTTGTTTTTCTCTTGGGCACTGTTCACATTCTCAAACCTGGGAATCAGATTGGACACTACCACCCTGTTTTCCTGTTCCACATTGATTTTTGCATGGACTTGGCTTTTTGTTACAGCACCACTGAAAACCTAGCATTGCAAAGATAAGACATTATCACAAGGAATGTAGCGTGATCTAATATTGATAAAGTCCAGTATTTTGAGCTAGAAGTTTGCATGGTATCTGACAGACATCAGCTATTGCTGTTTCCCTTGAAATTTCAAGTACCCCATGGTACCCCTGTGAGCATACTGTGGTATCTCTGAGTTTACTCCTTGGGAACACATAGATGGCCTACCATAGGTTGGTGTGCTTTGTTTTGTTTCTCGTTTCCCCTCACAACATTTGGGTGCATTTTCATACTAATGATATTAACAGAAAATAGAGGCAGAAGCATATACTTTAAGAACTTATTTCTGTCCCTATTGGCTGAGTTCCATAGATTTTTTTCCTAGCATGGCCTCTGCAAACATGTGAGTTGTAGTAGAAAGCTGTTTTTTTATACCAGTTTTATTTTCTTTGATGGAATCTCACAGTTCAGTAAATAGTAATCTTTAAAGATGAAAGTTCAACAACAGGTATTGTTTATTGTTTATGTATGGTACCTGGCACTGAGCCAAATGCATTTATTTATACCATTCTTATATTTATTTATAAATTTATATTCGTGTTTTTAATTTTTAAAGAATCATATTTATGAAATATTTATAAATATATTTGTGTATTATCTCTAAAGCTTAAAGCAAGAAATGGTTCTGAAATTATTATATCTTACGTGAAAGGGAAGTATGGCCAACTCTACTGCTAAACCTCCCTATAGCTTGGCAGTGTTTTCAGCCTGGGGCTCACTAAGTCATTTGAAGACACCAAGGAAATGAAACGTAGATGTTCTCCACTAAAACTAGTATTTAAGATGGTATGGTTAAAGAGTAACTGTACAGTTCACTGTTTTCAAAGTAAGGTCTGATAGAAATACAGTTAAGACTATTCTCACATTTATTCCTTGCTGTGATTATTTTTATAATGAAATGGTTCTATAATTACTACTTGAAATGCTTAAAACAAATGGCATTTGTCTTATACAGTAATGTCTGTTGGCAAAATACTTTTCCTAATCTTGAATTCAGCCGATGTTATTAAAAGTAGTTGTAACGAAATGGAAAAATCGGTGAATTTTAGAATGAAAATATTGGTTCAGTTCCTAAATTGGCAAGGTGTTCGTCAGTTGACCTTGACAGGTGACTTGCTTAAATTAACCTCGATGACCTTGTAGTTACTCATAAGTAAAATATAGGAATAATAACACGCTTTTCATGATAACCTGAGGATGACACTATACATAAGTTTCTTAGTACATAAGAGCACTACAGGGGTTGTGATTGCCTTGTTCACTCTTAGTATCTGGCTCCATGCTTGGTACATAGTAGGTGCTCAACAAATATTTGTTGTACTAGCTATCAATACCCAGTAGTCTCACACTCGGGCTTTTTGCCAAGAAAAGTATTTAAAAGGTTTATAATGTCATAGCAAAACAATGCAAGCATAGCTTAATAATTGCAACAGGTTATTACTATGAAAGATGTGCTCTCTCTTTGAAAAGAAAAATCTGTAATAGTATGCTTTGTAAATTTTTTAGGAGGAGCAAAATCGAGGCAAGCCTAATTGGGAGCATCTCAATGAAGATTTACATGTACTGATCACTGTGGAAGATGCTCAAAACAGAGCAGAGATCAAACTGAAGAGAGCCGTTGAGGAGGTGAAGAAATTACTGGTACCTGCAGTAAGTGATAATTTCCAAATCATTTACTATAGAACAATAGACAAACATAGACGTTGCTCCAATCCTTAAATGGGAAAATCTGTTCCCTGTTTATTTTTTGTGAAGGGAACGTTGTGAGGGGAGCAAACTCAATTAGTGGCCTGTTTTTTCAAAAGTATTATGACCTTTGCATCACTCTATTACAGGGTAGGAATGGAGGTGCACATCAGTAAGTAGGGTGATGAAAGCTTTCTCTCTTTTTTTGGATCAGTTTCGCATTGCAAGCAAGCAATGGGTGTACAGAAGTCTGTACAAATTAATACTTATGTTGGGTGAGCTGTGTTAGGGGGAGCACATTATTTGAGTTGTCTGTGGGTTCCACGTACTCTCCTGGCATATATCATTGTTTACCACAGAAAGGTTAATGTTTCCTAGTGAAATTTTCCCATAATGCGGTAAGATCTTCTTTTAGGAAAATAAGAGCTAACTTTTACTAATGTACCAAGCACCATTCTGAGCACTTTTCACACTTTTAACTCACTTAATATTTCTAAGATAATAAAAACTATTGAAGTTCATACTTAGGGATTGTAGATAAGACACCAAAAGGAATTTTGGAGGGTGACTTGAAAAGACCCCAGGGAGAGGAGTCACTGAGGCTGGAGAAAAACCAGGAGTGTGGAGTCCTGGAAGCCAAGAGAAGTTTGTTGCTGAAGATTGTTCAGTGAAGATAAGAATGGGGAGTTAACCATTGGATTTAGCAAGTAGTAGTCATTGGTGACCTTGCCAAACAGATTTTTGGATGGTGGATTTAAAAGCCTGATTAGCTCAAGTTCAAGAAAGAATGGGACAACAGAAAAAGGAGTTGAAATTTTTTCCCCTAAGATTTCATGATTTATGTAAACGATCCTTTCAGTACTCTTGGCCTCTCAGTTCTTTTATATTGCTTCATCTTCAGTGATCTTATCCTCCACTCCATATAAAGTGCATTTTAAATTTTAGTACTTATATTAAAATTTCTAAGTTGCCTCCCAGAAAATTTGTACCAATTTGTAGTCCTGCCAGTGTTATCTGAAAATACCTGTTTCTCAACAGAGTCTCAAACCCTGAGACCCTGGGTATTACTAAAGTTTTTAATCTTTAATCACAAAAATGTGAATACAATAATTCTCATGGTTCTTAAAAATATTTATATTAGATGAGTTTTTATATTAGCTTTTCGTAACAAAAATTCTAAATCTTTATGGTCACATTTTGAACAGGTACACAATCCCTAGTTCATATTGTTTCTGTGGGGAATATGATTCCGTTTACATATCATTTACAGAATGAATTTATAGCTCAAGTATGGGATTACCTTTGTATTATTTCAGTATAAATGTTTCTTACCTACCCATGTAGAATAAGTTCTTCTTTGGAAAGAGGTAGAAAGAGAGTTGTGTGTAGTTTAATGTTTTTGTGCCAATTATGTTTAATGTTACATAGCAAAAGATCTAATCCTGGCTTAAGGGACCTGGGGGTGTGGAGGGGAGAGTTGGTATACTTTGTGCTTGATTTAAAATTTTATAATTAAATGTAATAAATATTCCATTTTGTATTTTACATCTGGAGATAAGGCTAATAAATCTCAGTAAAGGTTGTACCTGTACTCCTTGTGACATGATTCTAATTTTTCTAATAATTTTGATGATTTGAATGTGTCTCCATCAGTTTACATAACACCACACATAACTTAATGTTTAGAGTTCACACTTTTTAAATTCAAATTGGGGTTTCAAAACAACCTTACAAAGTAAGTTCTTTTCCCCCCATTTTTCCAGCAAGCACAGGAACTCAGAGAAACCTTAGCATTTTCTAATTTCACTGCAAAAGTAATAGGGATTTTGAGATGATCACACTTCATTCATTTGCAGAGTCGTAAAGTTTTACCTAACGAACTTGTTTACCCTGGATAATACCATTTTTATTTCAGATGTTTCTTTGATTTCAGTAATCCGTTTATTTTAATCTCTTTTGTTTCTTAAATGACAGAATAAACCATGCATAACCAGAGAAGAGTCATTTCTTTAGTTACATATAGTATAACTCGTCTGGCACATCTAAATCTGTTACCATCAAGTATCTACTAAAAATATCCTTTTCATTGTAGGTACAGTTAATCAGTTGTTTAATCTCATTTCCATAAATCTGAACCATACCTCCTCACATTCTTGAGATCTTCAATATACTCTCATAAGTACAGTGAAACATTTTGTGAAAATCAAATCGTACTCACTGATAGAAAAGGACTATTGAGCAGTGCCCTGATTTTGCTCATCTTTGGAGACTTAGGTCATCCTTGACAGAAACCAACTGCTGAGGTAATTAAATTGATAAGTCCATCTCCAAAGTGTTTCTTGAAGACATGTATTCTTGCCAACCCAGTTAAAATAACCTGTCTTTTCACTTTTAGTCTTAACCCATTCAGTTCATTCTCTCATAAGTTAGTACGAGTGATTTTTTTTTTTCTTTAAATAAATCATATAAAGATTATCAGTGACTTGCCATTTCACTCCTCTGGAAGTGGGGTAACAAGTGAGTTATCTGCTCTGAAATTCCTTATTGTATACTGAAGAAATGGCTCTTAATTGTAAACAAAGTACGGGTAGTTGTAAAAATTTTAAAGTCAGAGAAGGAAAATGTTTATGAAATAATTAATTTTAGGACTTTTGATGGCTTCATATAAGTATAAAGTAAAATTTCACATGTATTATATGTATTGGTTCTCTCCAAGTTAGCTTATAAATGGGAGAAAGACTTTTGAAGTACTAGGATGCAATATAAGGAAATGAGTGAAAAAACATGATTCCTCCTAAAAAGATTATGGGGAAATCTTCAAACTGGTAGAATTTTACTGAGTATATAGGTAGAACATTAAGCAAAGGTTATATAGGAAGAAACAATCATGTCAAGATATGATACGGTAATAGCCTCCTTATTTTAAGTGAACCCTATAAGGAAATTAGTGTTACTTGGAATTATTAGGGATTTGTGATTCTGCATTTGTGATTTCTGGTTTTATGTAGCTGCTTTGTTCTAAAAGTTAATTGGGTGGAAAAGCTATAACTTTTATGATTCTTATGGAGTTTTACAATATAGACTATTTCCTAATTTTAGCTAAATATTTAAGACAGGATATGTTGATCATTTTTGTTTGTTATTAGGCCGAATTGCAATGTGCTGCTATATGCTTTTCTATAAATTTTTGTTTCTTTAATTAAACTTCTGTGATGCAGTTACTAATTTAATATAACCCTATGATGAATTATTTCATAATTAGACAAATGGTATTTTTTAGTAGATTATTTAATTACTAATTTTATATATCTAAACCTTTGGCTTTTAGACATGTGTGTTGAACTGGTTTATTATAATTAGAAAACTTTCTTCAGATGACATTTTAATGCTTGTTCTTATTCACATCATAATTCTCACACTTTTCCTGTGAGCCCTTCAAAATAAACTGGGCTGTTAAATTTCTTGGCTGAACTTCTTACGGTCTTTGCTTAGCTTTTACCTAATGTGCTTACAAATATATAGAATTTTGGGAAATGATGACTTCTTATCTTTGTATATTCTAATCACTTTAACATAGATTTGATCCGTACAGAGAGCTTGTATATTAATTTACTCATTTGCCAATTCTGTCATCAGATGTTTTCGTTTCCTTTATTCTTGCTACACTGATACTATAATATGCTCTAAATTCCCATTTCTTTTGCCTTTTGTAACAGAGTATCTACACCTGCTTTTAATTAATCTGGTCTTAATACTCTCATGTACATATTAGGACAATTGATTAGTTATTGTGCAGGCCCTTGTTAACCATTTTAAGGACTTCAGTTTTTAGTCTAGAATGGGTGAAACCATTGGAGTGCTTAAGGAGAGGGGAATGACATGATCTGATTAATATTCTGTAAGGATTGCTGGCCTGCTCTGTTTAAAACAGAATAAAGAACACAAGGTGAAAGAAAGGAAGCTCTTGTAGGAGTCCGCAAATAATGGCCCATGGGCCAAATCCAGCCTCCCACCTGTGTTTGAATAGCCCATGAGCTAAGAATGGTTTTTACATTTTTTAATGGCTGGGGGAAAAAATCAGAAGAATAATATTTGGAGAAGAAGAATACATCATGAAATGTGAAAATTATATGAAATTCAAATTGCATTGTCTGACAAGTTTTATTGAAACACAGCCATGCTTACGCTTATTCATTTACGTGTTGTCTGTGGCTGCTTCTGCGCTCCAGTGGTGAGTTGAGTAACTGCCACAGAGACCATATGCCCAGAAAAGCCATTTACTGTCTGGCTCATTACAGAAAAAGTTTACCAATTCCTGGACTATTGCATTAATTCAGATGAGAGGTGATGATGGGTTGGGCCAGTGTAGCCATAGCGGTGAGTCGTGGTCTGATTGTGAGCATATTTTTAAAGTGAAACTGGCAGGTTTTGCTAATGGATTGTCTGTGGGATGTGAGAAAAGCAAGGCATCAAGGATGACACCAAGATTTTTAGCCTGAACAACTGGAAGGATATAATTGCTGTTACCTTGATGAAGGATATGTTAGGAACAGATTTTGAAGAGATTACTTGGAACTCAGTTTTGGATCTAGTAAATTTGAGATGCCTGTTGGCTATCCAAGTGTAGCTATTCTAGTATTCTGTTCAGATAAACAAATACTTATTCCAGGTTGGCTGTATTTTAGAACACTAGGGGTACAGAAAATTATTTATTTTAAGGCAAGATCTTTAATATTTAGGCAATGACATTTCCCTAACTGTATTTCATGAAATACTTTTCATAGGTATTTGGGGTAAAGGAAGCCTTTAATAGGCTAGTAATCATTGTGAACCTCTGGTAGAAACCATTTCCAAATTTAATTGACCATCAGAATTTTTTTTCTGAGAGTGTATTCACATCTAGCGTTATAGAGATAACTGTTTGAGAAATAATCTGGAAACTCATGATTTAAATACATATGAGCTGTCTTTTTAATGCTGAAGAATAGTCATTTTGAAGACATGAAGGAAGAAGAGGTGCTTCTTGAGGAATTTTTCCTTTTTTTTTAACACATAAAATAAAAACTCATTCATTTGAAATGTACAGTTTGGCCCTTGACAACTGTATACACTTACAGCCACTTCCACAGTCAAGATTTCCATCATGCCAAAAAGTTTTGTCTTACCCCTTTGCTATCAATTAACTACCCCCCCCCCACGCCCCCAGGCAACTACTGGGGTTAGTTTTGCCTTTTTTTCTATTATGATCTTAAAACTTTATTTTTTTCCCCCAGCTTTATTGGTATAAGATTGACAAATAAAAATTGTTTATATTTAGGATGTACAAGTGCTTTTTTTTTAAGGTGTACAATGTGATGATCTGATATACATATATACATTGTGAAATGATTATCACAATCAAGTTAACACATCCATCATCCCACATAGTTACTGTTTTTTTATTTGTACGATCTACTCTCTTAGTAAATTTCAAGTGTACAGTGTTCTTAACTGTAACCACCGTGCTGTACCTTAGACCCCCAGAACTTAACTCATCTCATAGCTGAGAGTTTGTACCCTTTTATGGACATCACCCCATTTTCCCTACCGCCCCTCCCTTCCCCCAGCACCTGGCAACCACCATTCTACTCTCTGGTTTTATGAATTTACCTATTTTAGATCAGTTTGCCTTTTCTAGATTTCATTTTTTGTGCCTGTCTTTCATGTGGCATGGCTTTTTTGAGGTTCATCCATGCTGTTACATGTGTCAGTGGGTTGTTCTTTTTTATTGATAATTAGTATTCCATTTGAATACATAAGCCACAGTTTGTTTATCCCTTCACCTGTTGAAGTTTTAATTTTTATTTCTCTGAATACAAATGATGTGGAGCATCTTTTCATGTGCTGCTTGAGAAATCATATATCTTCTTTGATGAAGTATCTTTAAATCTTTCTATCATTCTTTACTGGCTTTTCTTTTTTTTTTTCTTCCTGTTAAAACAGTTCTTCATATATATTGGGAATAAATCCTTTATTGGACAAATATTCTAATCTGTGCCTTTGTCTCGTGGTTTTTTGGGAAGGCTTTTAATTACAAATCCCATTTCATTTATAAATATAGAACTTAGATTTTTTTCTTTCTTTTTTTGTATATTTCAAGGAATTTGTCTTTGTCATCTAAGTTAAACTTTTTTATCATGAAGTTGATCATAATATTCCCTTTTTATCTTTTTAAGGTATGTAGGATCTGTAGTAGTGTCCTTGCTTTCATTCGTTAATTTTAATCATCTTTTACTGCTGCATACCAGTTTTTGGTTTTGTTGATTTTTCTCTATTTGTTCCTTTTCTGTTTCATTGATTTCTGCTTTTATATATTCTTTCTACTTTATTAGGGTTTAACTTTATTTTCGCAGCTTCTTAAAGGTGGAAGATTCGTGACTTAAGACCTTTCTTTCACACTTCTGAGACCTTTTGTTTATACTAAAAATTTTCTCTCTGAATAATGCTTTACCTTCATCTCAAATATAATATTATACTGTATTTTTATTACCATTCACTTCACAATATTTTCTAATTTTTTTCATGATTTCTTCTTTGACCTATGGGTTATTTCCAAATGTTTCCAAATATTTGGGACTTTTAAATTTATCTTATTGTGACTGATTTCTAACTTAATTCTGTTCTTCTCAGAAAATGTTTTCTATAAGATTTCATTCTCTTTGCATCTAATTAGGACTTTTTTATATTGCATCATATTGTCTGTTTTGGTGAATATCCCTTTTACACTTAAAAGCACATGTATTCTGCAGTAGTTGGGTATGTGTTTTATAAATGTCATTTAGATGAAGGTGGTTGAAAATGTTCAGGTCTTCTATCCTTACCCATTTTCCCCCTACTTTTGTTAATTACTAAAAGAGATGTGTAAAGATCTCCATTCATTCATTGTAATAATATTTATGCATACTAGCGTGTTCTCCCTGAAGGCACTGAAATGGCAGACTAATTTGATGTGTGCACATGTGTACATGTGTGTATGTATAGCTTACACAACCTATATGAACAGTTTGGCATCATTAAAAGATTTCACTCTTCATTTTATGTAATGGCAACTTTCCCCTTGTTTTAATTTTGAAGGCTCTGTCTCCCCCTCCCCCCCCCAAATGCCAATTATTAATGCCACACATTTTCTAAAGTGATAGTAACAAGCAGTATATAGGTGGCAATCAGTGTTAAAGAAGATGTTATAGAGGTTTACAGGAAGATGTCACGGTGGACTGGGGTATTTAGGGGAGAAGATTTCACATAGGTGGGTGAGACTTGAGCTGGAACTTCAAGATATAAAGTTCCTAGAGACAGAGGGGATTAGTGTATATGCATTTTAGAGGTGGAGAGTTGTGCATTTCAAGTCATTAAAGTGGGTAACAAATGCAGTAGGATTGCACAAATCATGCATGGTCAGGGACTGTCACTTAAACTCAGAACTTTTATTTCCTTATTTGTAAAATTGGGTTATTGTTGCTTACTTGCCTTAGAAGGACTTTGTAAAGGTAAAAGTTATTATTTTAGTTATGTGAAAGTGCAAGACACATGTTCCCTCATTTCTCCTCTTTTTCTTTATGTTATATGGATTGATTACCTCAGCTACATCATTGGCCATGCCAGTTACAAGCTCATTCCTGGTCACAGGAGACACCATGCCAAAAGAAAGTGATTCTGTCCCTAACTGCAAAAGGCACCCTAATTGCTAGTCCATGATCTCACCAATATACCTTTTTGCTTACAGCGGCATAATAAATAAGAAAATTGTAAACCACTTAATGTTACTTTAAAAAATAACAACGTGTATACACGTCTCTCCGGCCCCCCACCCCCCCTCACTCACTCACTGTGGGAGTCCATCTCCCGTCTCGGGGATCAGGTGCCATCCCTCTTTCAGTTAATTCTCATTCTGTTTTGTTGGAAAAGAATACTGTTTCATCATTAGCTAAGACATATGGATATATATCCTGTGATCTTTTCTAATCTTCTCTGAAGGGACATAAAAAACACTAGAACAGTAGAATTTGGGGAATATTACTGATATGAAGGCTGGGAAAGTAGAAGTGAGGGATATATGCTCAAATGTCTTCTTTCTCACTATAATTTTTCCTTTCTTTCAATAAGAATGGGGGTAAAAGATTTCTGTTGGGGAGATGGAATACTAAACTGAAAAGCCGAAATGAGTCACCATAGCCTGTATTAGAGAAATTAAGTGATTTCAGGCAGTTGAAGTTTACACTGTCTCATAATTTAAACCAGCTTTGGTACACAAGATGCCACTAGTCCCAGGCAGTTCATAAAGTGTTTGTTTCACTTTCTTACTTTATGGGGGGTATAAGCGTGTCCTTTTTTTTTTTTTTTGGCCTCTTTAAGTTTGTTTATAGGTATTTGAGGAGTTGAACATGAGTTGGTTTTGAATATATAGCTGATCTCTTTATGAAAGCATTTATAAACATAGAGCTCAGTAATATTAACCTAAGTAATTGATCTAGTAGATTCTGAGGAATTTCCAGCTGAGGATTTTGAAATTTAAAGTTGTTGCCAGTTATTTCAGGAATATTATGAAATTTGAAAAAGATTATTAAAAAAAAGTAACTTAAATTCACTTTTTAAAAAATCTATAGTCAATGTCATCATTATTTGGGAGAGTAGTGAAAAGTGAAGGGTCCTTCGCCAAAAAATTTTTTTATTAAGTTTGTTTTTCATGTTTCCCAGAGATTTGTTTCTTCTGGTGCTATCACCGTTTGACTCATAGGTAACTGTGTATTAATTATCACTAGAAAATAAATGAAAAGAATTAAAGAGTAAGATAGGAAGAGAGGTAATGACTCTGGAGACAGTGTAGTCTCATCTTGGAGTTCAAGTTTTAAACTGGATTGTTAATGAACTGATGGCCCTGCATTTAGTTCTTGACCAAGGGATCAGTAATTGAAATCTGTGGTATGATTTTCTTCCTTTTCATGTTATTGGGAAAGAAGGTAAGGTATTAAAAGATACATTAAAAGATGTCTAGCTGTAATGCACTTGCCCCTTGATAGAGCTGTAATGTGAGAGAGCATCTCTCTCATGTAAAGAGGATGTTGCTACCGTTTTCTGCCTTGCACAACTATTTTAATCTGAATGGGAGATCTGTCTAGGGACCCAGAGTACAGTAATTAGCAGTCTCTTCAGAGTGTCAGAGCAGAATTACCATTGTAATGGTTTAGCTACAGGATAAAAGGATTGAATTTGGGTCTTCCTGTCTGCCAAACTAAATGAGTTGCCAAGGGAATTTTTAAATGTGAGAGGCGTTTACGTTAAGCAATTTGGCGGGTTTGAATAAACTCATAAATTACAGGTTTGAAAGCAGCCTGTCCTTGCTTCCTCTCATATAGGCAGGACTGTATAGAAGGCTGATAGCTTCTTAAATTCTTTATGTGAATAAGCTGATCCATGCTTCCATGCAGATGATCCGATTACTATGGCTTGTCTTTTTCACTAAATATAGTACAGTAAGCACAGTTAAGAAAAGATATATTCTTCCAGATCTCTGGAGGAAAAAAAGTGCCAACTCTAGACATAAATTTGCCTTCCTAAATTAAGTGTATCTTCAAATAATGCTATTAAAGTGATTGTTTTAATAAACATTAACCTAAGATTAACTTTAATTTTGCTTAGTGCACATAATAAATATATATCTTACACTTGTCATATTTGTCTCACAGTGATGAACATTTAAAGCTTTTTGGAAAACAAGTAAGGTACTTGTACTCGTAAACTGGATTATTCAGGTTGCATGTAAATACTTGCAGAGAGAGCTTCGGCTTTCCCTGTCTCTCAAAAGAACTGGGTTTTAGTGGAATGACTTTTTAGTGAGAAAATGCTGCCGTAAATGCCTCCGGTGATGAACATCACTTATGCTTGTATAACCTCATTCGTCCTCAAGATATCAGTAATAATAATAGTTCTTGCATTGGTGGTTTATATGCGCCCTCCAGAAAAAACACTTAGTGAAATTTAAGTATTTAAAATTTTGAGACTGTAAACTATTCTCATGCAATGAATAAGTTCTTTGGGGGGAAGTCTGTTAACATTTTCAAGTCACTAGATTAAAGTTTTGTAAGGAAAGTGAAAAATTGGTTGTTGCTAACCTTAGTAGCCTGTAAATGTAGATGAATCTTTCAAAAATGTTTCACAAGGAGATGCAGGTATGCAGAATGATTGTTCAATTCCGATGAGAAAGTATAAAATAAATATTTTTAAAGTACAGTAAATAAATTTTTATGTATTAATCTTTACTGCTTAAGGTATAATTATCAAAGTAGTGGTCTGATTCGAATTCTGTATTTCTAAGATTATTGTTGAACCTTAATAAATCAATAAAACTAGACCCAATGACAGGGGAGACTTTCTAAAAATCACATTTAAATTTAGAATACAAAGACCATCATAGAAGTCCAGAACTCCTGGAATCAAAATGGCATTAGCATGTTATATGCTAAGTGTAAGGTACTCTGATGGGAGTGGGTGTGTACTGCTTGATAAACATGATGAGAGAGAAGAGTATTTGCAGAAATTGAAATGTGCTGATTAATTTTTTCTTCCAGAGTGGGACAGTTTAATTCGATTTTACATCAGTTTCTTTGTATACCCCACCAGAATTGTAGCTGTGTCGTTTATTCTGCATTAGGCCAGTCACAGGAACATTGTTCCAACTAGAATTTTCACAAATAATTAAAAGCATTGTATCTTTGGATAGATAGCAATCCATACAAACAGATTAAATTAAGAAAGTGTGACAAAGTGTAGATTTTAAGACTTCAATCACTATCAAACCAAAATTTTGTAAATCACTGAGCAGCTCTATGAGCTCTCTTTACTCCCGTTCAGCCATAATGTTGTCTGGAGGTGGGTCAGGCTTTTTAAAACGATCAGAGGGGCTTTTCCCCAAACTTGAAGCTTCAGTTGAATGAAGTTTCTTGGTGATAATAATAAAATATGTCTTATCTACAAGTTCTCATAAATAAAGGCTTTGAGAAACATCTTCCTTTTTGTTCGTATAAGGATTCATTGAGGGGGTAGCTTTTCTAAATATAAAATGTTGTGGGGGTCGGCAGTGTGGATGGCTTACAACTCGGAATGTGAGGTGTTGCAAACATAAAACAGGGGATCTGGGCTTAGAATAATAGGGCAACGTATGTTTATTCCTGAAGAAATAGTTTTGCTGTTTATATAGGAAGTCCTTCCATTTTAATCTTGTATTCCATGCATCCCTCAGAATTTGCATGTTGAATTTGTTACATAACATTTTATACTTGCTTGTACCTGTTTATTCTTAAATATTAATGTTTCTGCTCCATGATTAAATATGCTGCTCACTGGCTGGGATAATGCAGTTTAGTTTTTTCTCTATTTCCCTATTAAGTGTATGGTATTCTACACAAATCTCTAAAATTAGTTTAAAATATAAATATTTTTATTAAAGAATTCAAGTTATTTAATAGAAAAATAGGTGGGTGATTTCTCAGTGTGTCTTCTTCAGTTCAGTTATTTTCATGCGTCCCTTTAATTTGTTTGCATGCCCTTCTGATGGTTGGTAAGTAGCATCATTCATGTTCCTTCTATATAGGTGAAACATTTGTAATCCATTCACTTTGTATTAATGTACTTTGAAATTGGATTGACAAAAAAGTTAAGAAAACCAAATGCCCCTTATTTTGTTAACCTTGCTCTTATTTTTTGACCCTTATACTCAATTTTTCTTGACATTTCAAATGTTTTAGTGTTACATTTATAAGTAGAATTCAGATTAACTGCCACTATGAGATTTTAGCAGTACATTAATGACTCAGGTGAGCATTTTCGTACTAAGACTGCCTCAGGGAGACTTAACTTGGTAGCTCATCTCGTGGCTTGAATTTTCTTCTGTATTTTTGATAGCTGAATTTTGAACATTTAATTTCAGAAGTGATACTTACTAATAACAAGAGTTCTCCTTTATGGGAATTACTCTGAAGCCTATATTGCAGGATTATATAAGTAGATGTGTTTTGTTTTTTATTCTCTTAACCTTTAATGCCTTTGTGGAGAAAAAATAATCTTTAATGTATAAATTAAATATAAATTGATTTGTTTTTAAAGTTATGCCATTAAACTGTCATGGCATCAGTATTTTTGCTAAACTTCTTTGTAGATTATAATATCTCCGAGCAAGTTAGCAGATTCATGAATTCGCTTGCTTTGTGGTATTATTTTATGAATACTGTGAATGATGGCAATATGATCTGTTTAAATAAAATACCTTGATTACTGAATTTAGCACCTGTGGAATTATAACATACTTGTAGAAATTAAAAGATGCACTTAGTGACTGTCAGAAGCAGTTCACTTCACAAACTTCTACTGAGAAACTGCTATTTACCAGGCTAGAAACCAAGACTTCAATACACAGATTTAGATTTAGTAATATAAATGAGAATAGGACAAAACTAATGAGTTTCCCAATTACTTACTTGATCACTTGATGCTTGTTCTTCAGAAATGTCATGCTCTCACTAAAGGTGGATACTTCCCGGAGTGATCTCTCTAATTTTTTCTTCTTGGGCAGTCTCATCAGTAACCATACCTCCAAGGACCACTGCCATAGTGATCATTTTTTATTATGCTTTTAATCTTGAACTCCAGATCACCAGTCTTTTCACCACCTCCCCATGGATGACGTATAGGCATCTCAAACATAACATTTTCAAAACTAAAATCACATCCTTCCCTGTCTTCCTCATACAGTGATTTCTACATTGTGTTCTCTCTGTGGATGACATTAGTTGCCTGGAAGTCATATGTCCTTCATTCCACCTCTGCTTACTCCCAGGCCCCACTCCTTCCCACGTACTTTCTCATCAGGTTCGGCTTCTGCCTCTTAATAGCACGTGACTCTTATCTTTTCTGTTTTCACTATTGGGCTAGATCCACTGGTACTCCCTCCTAGTTGCAGCTAGAGCTCACTCTCTTTTTTTCTCCTGTCCTTTTCTTCTTTCAGTTTTGTTGAGATATAATTGACATACAGCACTGTAAGATGTACACATAATGATTTGACTTACATCATGAAATGATTATCATAATAAGTTTAGTGAACACCCATTGTCTCATACGGATACAGAATTAAATAAATAGGAAAATATATTTCCTTGTGATGAAGAACTTTTAGGATTTTCTCTTTTAAGAATTTTCATATATAACATACAGCAGTATTAATTATATTTTTCATGTTGTACATTACATCCCTAGTACTTATTTATCTTATAGCAGGAAGTTTGTACCTTTTGATTGCCTTCATCCAATTCCCCCTTCCCCTACACCCCACCTCTGATAACCACAAATCTGATCTCTTTTTCCATGAGTTTGTTTTTTGAAGTATAATTGACCTACCATCTTATATTAGTTCCTGTTACACAACATCATGATTTGATATTTCTACACATTTCGAAATATTCACCACGATAAGTCTAGTTACCTTCTGTCACCGCACAAAGACATTACATAGTTATTGACTGTATTCCCCATACTGTACATTTCATACCTGGGAGTCATTTATTTTGCAGCTCAAAGTTTGTACCTCTTTATCGCCCTCACCTCTTTCTTTCTGCCACTGCGTTACCTGTTTGTTCTCAGTATCTGTAACTCTCTTTCTGTTTTGTTATGCTTGTTCACTTGTTTTGTTTTTTCGATTCCACAGAGCTCTCTTTTTAATATATAGAAGCACCATCACACTCCCTGTTACATGTTTGCAGTGGCTTTCTGTCACCGCATGGTAAAAATGAAAACTGTTTAGCATGGCATTCATAGCTCATTCCAGCTGGTGTGTACATAACTTTGTTTCATGTTGTTTCTCCTTTACCCAGTTATAGTCCCCCCCATATTAAATAACTTAAAGGTCCCAGAACACTCTTTGTTTATTTGGTGTATTATAGTGACCTCTGGATTGGATGTGGAGGAAGTGGATAGTAGGTTTCATAGTAGAAACTAAGATGGGGAAAGGCTCAGGAAAAACCACAAGAAAGTTTTCTCTTAAATACTCCAGGGCTTTGAACGATTTAAAACTTCCAGTGAAAGACCAGCAAATAGGAAACTTTTTCCCTAAAAACACTACACAGTACTTGTCAGGTTTTTTAAACAAGTACATATTAATATGCAATAGTAGTAGTGTTTCGCTTTGTTATTCATAACCTCTTAAAGAAAAAGTTCTATTCTTTTTTAATCTCTAACACATTACTGTTTTGACAGGTGTGTTAAAGCATCTGCTTATGTTCATTGAACAAATATTTATTAGTATTATAGATACTAGGAACCTAATAATATAGTTGTTTTTTGAAATTAAGGTATGCAGTCTAGTCTGTTCTGCAGCAGACGAAGAGGTGTGCTCCAAATAATAAACAATCAAAACTTTGGTTATAAAAAAAACTTCTGATTTATAAAAGGTTTTTCATGGGAAATTAGGAGAATTTCAAACTTGCAATAACAAAGTTATTTTTCCCTGTGAGAATTTCAATAATCAAAAGATTTTTGAAAAAGCTATAAATCTGGTACTATAGACCCAAATTATAACAGGACCGATCCAGAGTTGATTTACTTCTAACTCTGGAACCAGAGCCATTGCCTTTTTACAATTAGCAAATTATTCCTTAAGTATTTATATCAAATATTTAAAGCATCAACCATCCCAACATAAAGCTCCTTGCCTATGGAACGTCAATCATTTTTACCAATAGCGGCTTGCCTGTATGTATATTATTCTCTAATTCATTGCTTTCTATTTTCATTTCTTACCATGAAAACTCATGTTAGAAAAAATACCATTTTCTGTCTGTATATTAATACCAGTGGTAAGAATTGTGCCATCCCTCAAAATAATCATACAAAACTGAAGCACTAGAGCTTGTTGAGAAGAAGAAATACTTCTGTAGTTTAAAAACCAAGTGAAGCAGTGCTTCTTAGATTTGATCATGACTATGGTTACAAGCCAATTAAAATGTATTTGAACCACTCAGTCCTTTTTGGGTATTCCTAAATTAAAGAAATGCATTACAGCAATTTCGTTATAAAGCATACATCTTTTACATGAACCCAGTTTTAGGTACTGATTTGTGTAAATTAGAAGTATTTGAAATATAAAATCTGCTAATGGAATCTAACATATTTAAGAGTATACTAATTTTATATATGTCTGGTATTTTCCATACTAAAAAGAAAAAAACTAAAAGTACAAGTAACTTTTAAGAACTATATATTGTACATACATGTGATACATACATATATATTTTACATGCGTGTGCATGCGCACGCACACAGACACACACATATACACACACAAAAGCAGTAAGGAAGTACTAAAAGCAGTAAGCAATCAAAACAAGCAACATTTGTACTCCCTAATCTTTCTTTGTTGTTACTGGGCTAGCTTGTCAGGTGAATGCTGCCAGGCACAGAAAAAGTGATCATCAGGTTTACCGTATACAACCTTTTTAGTGAACTACAATATTTTAGTAACAATCTTAGCAGATGGTCAGTTTTCATGGGAAAAAAAGTGGGGAAATCACAGCTCTCTAACGCCTGAGAAAAAGCCCAATTTGAAGGAACTGTTCAAGGAACTCAGTGGCATTATTCCCATTTGGGTAGCAATTGTTCTGTTTAGATTTTCTAAGAAATAAAACCAGGTTATTGAAGGTTCCATAAAATGAATACCCATCCATACCTTTGTGTAACCATGTACATTAGAAAAGCCTTTTTAGGACATAGTTTAACGTTGTGTGCATCTTCTGGAATGAAGTGGAGAGTAAATAAATGCAATTCATCTTCATGGTATTTATTCAAAAGGAGTAGTCCCCCATCAGGAGAGCAATTTATAACAGTTTTCTTTTTTTCTTTTTGAATTTTATTTTTTTTTATACAGCAGGTTCTTGTTAGTTATCTATTTTATTATAACAGAATTCTTTATAAAACAAAAGGTTAGTGTTGAGCGCTAGGGAACCATTAAACACCACCTGACACACATACAGTTGGTTTTACCCTCTAACCATCTCTCACTTCTTATCTCTCCATCCCCACTGGAATTACCTCAGTTCAGATATCATTATGTGTTGCCTGGATTAGGAACCTATAATTGCCTCTTAATCTTGATGATCTTGCTGTATTTTTCCAAATATTCTCCTTATTGAAGCTAGGGTGAGGCTTCTAAAATAGAAATCTAATCATGATTCTCCTTAGGTTAAAACACTTGAATGACTTCTGATTACTCCAAGAAGTACGTCCAGTTGCTTGAGCATGACTTGCAAACTATTATTACCTTAACAGCTTCATTATTTATTTCATACTCTCGATTCTAAATTTTTGAACATGTTCTTTTTTTCAGAACCAACTTCATTCTTTCTCCCCTCTTTAACTCTCATTCATCCTTTAGGTCTCAAATTGTTACATGATTGTGTAATGATACCCCAAAGCCTTCCCTCCCTGTTCATCACCAGCCCAAACTTCGTTCAGCACCGTTGCAGTGTGTTTCTGGAAGGTCCTTATTGTCAGTTTGTTCTCACTGCTTAATATTCTGCTTCCAGCTCCTTTCCCCAGTCCCCCCGCCCACCACCAGTTTCCAAGAGGGCAAACTATTCGTTAGTTAAAACCTGTCCAAGAGATAGTGTTTCAGTAAACATTTATATAATGAATATAATGTTTTAGAATTTCAAGGACTATAATATAAAAAATGTTGGTAGAATATTTCATAAACATAGTAAGATATAAAATTGAATAACAAATATTAAAGGAAAAATTCCATTCATAATAAAACCTACATGGAAATAAAAATGCTGTTTTCCTAGAGCGGTAGATTATGGGTAATTTTAAAATACAATTTTAAAGCAACACAGAAGCACCTAGATTTGAAAAGACAATACCTAAGTCAATTTGTAAGTCCCAGTGACTTCAGTGTTTTCTGCTTTCAGTTCCTGGGTATATCCTACTAAACAGACTAATGATCCTGTCCTTGGTAGCTTAAGATGGTACTGTTTTCTCACTCCTTGGTGGTATATCATTGGTACCTTTTACAAAATAGATCAGTTTAGTGTATTTGGAAAGAAATCTATTGAGGCAGGTGCCTCCCTTCCCTGTTTTTTTTTTTTTTTCCTCTTTTCTTTTCTTTGTTTTTTTTTTGGCCGCGCCGTGCCACGTATAGGATCTTAGTTCCCTGACCAGGGATGGAAACCATGCCCCCTGCATTGGAAGCACAGAGTCTTAACCACTGAACCGCCAGGGAAGTCAGTGCCTCCCTTCCTTGATGAACTCATCAGTTGTTATAGGGAATTCCTTGGCAGCCTGAACATACCTGTTCCCTTCCCAGCACATCTGTTGACATTATGTACGTTAAAACATTCAGCCAAGACTTGAGGTCGCAGCACACGACTGTCATCTATGACGTACAGTAAGTTCCATCTGCTCTTTGAAGAAAGAACTCTTGGGTTTCTTATAATGCTTTCCAGCATTTATGTTTTTTTTTACCACTTTTCAGTTTTGTTGCTATTGATAATTTTATGTTGCTAAACGTTTATGGGTTCATTATTGGATACGGTGTGATTTTTACTGTTCATAAAACGCCTCAAAATACAGGGTAAACGTAGCAGCCACAAAGAATACAGGAAGAGCCCAAACCCAAAATGACCATGCATAATCAGCTTGCTTAAGGAGAGTGGTGTTACTGGTTTACTGTAAAAGTTAATAAAGTTCAAATCTCTTAAGTAGAGGAACTTCCTAGATTGCTTTCCTCTAAGGTATGGTGTACTCCAGCACAACAGCTGTTCCACTCACAATTGGTCCTGCTATAGAAGAAAAGTTTTTCTAAGGCAAGTTCAGTCAACTGCTGTACTTAACTTTCCCTGATTTATTTTATGCCTACTTTAAAATGAGGTTTTTAGATTGCTATATAGATAGCTTCCCACTTAAGAAATAGGAGAGTATTTGCAATTTACTTCAGAGATAAAATATTTTTTATCCCTAAAGGAATGTGTTGTTTACATTCCAAATTTTATTTATTATTATTTGGTTCTTCAAGTGTGACTAAAGCGAACACGGCTTTCTCACTCTCACGGGGATGGCTGAGTATAAGAAGTATTCAAGTGCTTTATTCACATGGTGGCCAAATTCCTATCTTTTGTTTAATTTTACCCTAAAGTGCAGCCAGTGGAAGAGATAATACTTGTGTTATGTACCTTACAGAGTTATCAAGAGGATTAAATGAGATAAGAAAGGTTAAATTCTTTATAAACAGATAAAATAGAAACTGTTATTCAAATCCCAGGGGGGGAAAAAGTCTTTTAAAAAACGAAATACTTAATTAGCTTAATTATTTTTTTCCGACCAAGGAAAACTGATAAATGTCTCAACAATCTGCAACAAAAATTATAGTGCAAAAGACAATCTGATCTGCCTTCACTGCCTTTGCTGCTCTTGTGCGTCAGAGAGGTCAGATGCTGCCAGCTGGCATTTGAAGAAATTACCAACCTTTCTGCCTGCCCTGCTTTGTTTTTCCTTGGCCTTAATTTAGTTCAAAGTTTTAGTCAACTATTTATAATGAAGGTATACCTTTAGATAGCTTATGAAGCAACAAAGAAAAAAAGTTAAGGTGGGAGTCAACCAAAATTAAGGGCCTCAGGTGTGTCACCATTAATGATTATATCCAAAAATAGTTTGAATATAAGGAAAACTGGCAGTGGTGACTTAAGATTGCTCTAAGGACCAAGTAGCTTTCTGCCTCTGCTCTCCTTTGAGGTCATTAGACTGTGCTTGATGGCTCAGAAATATAATGAATATCTCCTAGTGAAAAATGGGTTACTTTAAAGAATCCCTGTAGAAGATTGACATTATACTGGAAGTCTTTCAAGACCATTTGGGGTGAATTAGTGATTTTATCACAGATACTCATGGGTGAGTTTAGTTCTCATGGTTAACCCCCTACAATTGTGCGCCACATTTTGTCTGTATACCATGGTGTGTATTCTAGACAGTCCGTGGTTATCATCAGATCCTTAAAGTGATTTGTGATCCTGTCCCCATACTTCTTCATCTGGTCTTCCACTACACCCTGTGTCAGCTTCTGTCATAGTATATTTTTGCCTACTCCTCTTGCATACCTCTCACAGCAAATAGATTTTTAGACCCTGTCTTCAGGTTCTCACTCTTCATCTTCTGCTATAGAATAAGACTCTCTTAAGCTCACAATTTGTAGTTATCCTTTCTTCTATTGCCCCAGCCATATAGTTTGATGAAGTCCACCTACAATACAGTCAACTTTAGAGGTCTTTTCTTTTTCCTATAAAATAATGATGTGGCTCTACTATCATTATTTATGTTTATTTTTATATCTGCTATCATTATTTATCTCTACTATCATTATTTATTTATTACTAATACTAGTATGTAGCCTGAGTTGTGGATCATAGAAATCTTTCAAAAGTTTGTCATTTCTATTAAGCTTACTAGAAAAAATAATATTCCAAATTGTATCATACTGTATTTCACATAGAAAGGAATAAATGCTTTCTAGTAGACATGGCTTTCCTTTTCCGAGATCATCACTGCTTTTAGATGAATCTGTTTATAGCTTGTCAAAAAAAGACAGAATGTATTACCCTAAGGTAAAAGTGTTTGTTAGCTTTATAAAATGTAGTTTATGTAGTGTATGGAGCTTTGTATATATGTGTTTGTCAGTGAGTGTGTGTGTTTGAGTGTTTTAAGCTTTTCTGATTAAATAAAATGCCTCATGCTTTTTCTCTGCCTTACCTTGCTTTATCTGTGTTAAGTTGTTGCTGCTGAACCAGGAATTGTGATTAAATCAGAGTATATTGCATAGTGTAATTAATGGGAAATAGAAAAATACATGACAAGATTTCTTTCCCCTTATTGTGTCTCTAACATTTTGACCCTCGGATTTTTCAGTGAAACGGCCTTTTTTGCATACTATTTGAACTAGGGGCTTACTTTGTAAAAGATAAGCAGGCTCTATTGCCCACGTGAAGTAATGGCGCTAATTTGACTTTGCCTCTCCACCTAAGTATAGCAGTTCTGATACATCTTTTCGATATTGAATTTCTGTAACGATTCTGGGAATTTCTCTAATGTACTTCGATCTGTGAATATCATTTTTTTGGTGTGTTGGACTCATTAGCAGAGTATCTACATCATAGCAGGTGCTCATTAGCCTCTGTTAACTGAACATTGAAGACTGGGAAAAGGAAGGAACATGGAATCAAGGAACCTTTAAATAATCTAAAGAAATAACAGATCATCATAGAGTGTACTTAGATTTTTGACACAGAATGAAGTTGGTGACATAAAAGGAGAGGAAGCTGATGTGGCCGTAAATGCCAGGCGGGGAAATTCAGATTCTGATGAAGTAGTGCTGGGGAGCCAATTCTTTATCAGGAAAACAGAAACCACACTAGGTATTTCAACAGAGAGAATTAATAAAGTTATTGGTTAAGTAGGTGTTGAGAACTAAAAAAGGAGAAAGGAGATAAGAGTATAATACAGATTTAGAAACTCCAGGAAGCAGCTATTATCCCAGGGCTGGGAGATAAGAGAGAGAATGGTACTGTTATTAGATCTTAGACATTTTGAGAAAGTTCTGTGCAGAGGGAGAACCTCTGACAAAGTGGTGCCACTTGGCTGGTGATAGAATCTCAGTAGCTCAGAAGAGTGGCTACACTGGTTGTGGCTGAGGGCTGGGGATGCTCGACGAAGCCGGTTCTAGAAGCGCTGGGAGAGGAGTGTGGGGCCTGCAAACAGCCGCCCCTGGCGAGGTGCAGAGCTGAGAACAGTTGGCGCCGGAGGGAGCGGCGTTCCTTCTCCCCGCAGCCAGCTCTTCAGTCTCACTTTAATGCCCCTCACTTGTTAGAGCCTAACAAACCAGCTGGCCTAGAAGATATAGAACTATATAGAGTTCTAGACCCAGCGTTTGAAAGCATATAGCAGGTCAGCTTGAAATTTAATAATTGCTGTATCATCTTGGAGAAAAATGTTCTGAAAATGGTGTGGGAGATAATTTTTCTACTCGCTTTTTATAGGCTAGGTTGAAAAGTAGACCTCAGATTCATATTCAGCTGTCTCCCTGACATCTCCACTGGGGTGTTTAAAATAAGCATTTCAAGCTTAATATTTTCAAACAGAACTTTTGGAAGTTCCCTTAGCCTTTGTCTTCTCATTAAATGGAGTCACTGTCTTCTTTATTGCTTGATCCCAAAACCTCAACATCATTCTTTAATGTCTCCTTTTCCCTCACCCCCTATATCTAGTCAGTCATCAGGTCCTGTCAGGTTAACTTACTTTTTCCGTCTATGTTGCTTCCACCCCAGTCCAGTTCTTCTTCTGTCACCTGGACTGGATTAAAGCTTGTGACTGGGTCTCTTTAATCATACTCGACCCCCAACAGTCCATTCACAAAATACCAGAATAAGCCTTTAAAGACATGCTGTTATGTCACTGCCCTGTATAAAACCCTCTATTTAAGTGTAAGTCCTTAAGTTCTTTGTCAGACTTTTCTTTAGTTGACAGGGCAGATGCAGGCGATGATTGGTATTAAAACTGTTTATAAACTGTGGTCACTCTTTGTTTTCTCGTTACTGTTTACTCAGCCCTGTTCTCCAAGTGAATTAAGTCATGTACTTTAATGCTTGGAAAACCTTTTCTACTCATGACTTCAAATTTATAGAAAAGTAAGAATCCATTTTTCTAAAATGTATTGAGCAAGTTCATGTTTGCAAGGTATTGGAGGCAAAAAGAAGACTGGTTTATTGGTTATTAGTTGATTCATGCCTACAGGTCACGTAACAAATTTCCTAAAAACCACATGAAAAAATAGAAAAGAAGAGATAACACATGGCTCTATATGATTGATTTCCCCAAAAGGGGCAGCATAAATTTAGGAAAGTGATACCATTATCTGTGGGAATGATTAGCAAAGGCTGTGTACTCTGGAGAGGCCAGTGATCTATCTGGGCTCTCAGAAGAGGCATACACAGCATGCTTCTAGAAAAGATCTTGTCTAACTTAGAGGCAGAAAAGCACAAAGTATATGTTCTAGGGGACAATGGACAGATGATTTTGACTAGTGCAAAACATTTGCAAATAGGGCTGCTCATAGACGTCGTTCAGCACCTTGAATGCTAAGCTGGAAAGTTTGGGCTTTTATTACAGGCAGTGGTTCAAATTATTGTGTTAGTTGACACTTTAATTATTTGGAAATAAACATTTGTTTTAGCTCTGTTGTAATTAATTACACTGTTGTAGTGGGGTTTTTTTTTTTAATGTGTACTTTATAGATTTTAAAATACCAAATAAACATAATTTTCTTCATTTCTTACATGAATTCTTTGATGAATTCAAAAAGTACTTACACTTTAAGTCACCGTGCATGACACTGGAGAAGGTATAATGAGGACTTTGGATCAGGTACTCTGGTTTGAAAGCCGTTTTTGCATTGTGACCTTGTGTAACCTTGGGTAAGCTACCTAATCTTTTTGCGCCTCCGGGATAATAAAGTACCAATGCCATAGATCTGTTATGCAGCATAAATGCTTAGATGATGAAGATCTAATATCTAATTCTAATAAGGTAGTAGAACAGTATATAAATTGTTCTACTTTAAAACATTAAAACCATGTTACTCTGATCTAATATTAACCATGATCTATTTCTATCACTTTTAACATAGCTGTTAAATATAGCTGATAACATAGCTGTATATTAAGTAATACATGCATAAATTATATATATTTATACAGATCCATAATTTGTCATCCATAATTGGAAACCCCAAAAAGTTCAGAAAAGTGTGTTTATAGTCTGTTTTTAATCCCACTTAGTTTAAGTATTTTTATGTTTGTTATAGTTTGGATTACTGAAGTATTCCACCAGACCCACTGGGGATGTTATGTAATCATTGGTATATTATTTTTCTACAAATCTGAAAAATTCTCAAAACACTTCTGATGTCACAGGTTTTAGATGCAGGGCAGCGGACCTGTGGAGAAGTTATCAATGTTTGTTATATTTTTAAACTTATATTTCAAAGATAAATGTGTTACAATGTTTTGATAATCTTCACATAATGTTTCCCATGCAAAACACATTTACCTCATGACCCAGCAGTTCCACCGCTAGGTAATTATCCAAGAGAAATAAAAACTTATGTTCACAAAAAAAGCCTTGTAGGAGAATTTTCATAGCAGCATTATTCACAATATCCCAGAACTAGAGTCACCCAAAAGTCCATAGTTGTCTCTTGAGACACATAACATCATGCCCTGTGAGTGCAGAGTGGGTACGAGTGGTGAGGATGCAAGAGAGAAGCTTGTTCTGGAGTGAGACCACCAGGTTCAAATTCCAGCTTTGCCGACTAAATTCTGTGTTCTGCTAGGAGATACTAGTATAGCCTGCCATAATGTGATATAATTCAGTGTACATACCGTAATTCGTAACTTGTAAGTCTTGGTGGCCTCCAGCAACTGTGTCATTATGACACACTTCACTGACACCACCTAGTGAAAGCTGTGCTGCTCTGGTTTTTATTCTCCTCTGTTGATGTCACTAGATCAGTTTTTCATTTCCTGTACCCTGCAAAAGGCACACACATGCATGCACAGGCCCTGCACATGCACACACGTATTTCTTCCATCATCTTTGCCTTCCTCCCAAGTTTTACACTGCATCACCAGCTAATGAGTGTGGTTATTTTGTTATCCGAAAGAAGCTGTTCAGTGAAAACATGTGTTCTAGCTCCTCTTCTTTGTACAGCACTGTGTATGAGGCATCGTGTCACCTCACTTCTTCTTTCGTCTTTATTTCTTCTTCTTACTTCTCTGACGTTTTCAAATGTGTACCACTTTCCACTTTCTTGTGGACGGTGACTGAAGGTATACCTATTGCTTTTCTTTCTGTTTATATAGAGTATAGTTTATATACTTATTTTGGTATTCTGTTATACATAGATTTGGGTTTGAAACGATGTGGCAGATTTTAATTTTTAGTATTACTAGTTTTCAGTGGACAAGTTTAAGCAGTTTTATCATAATAGATTTCTTTTTATAAATTTATTTTATTTATTTTTGGCTGCGTTGGGTCTTTGTTGTGCGCAGGCTTTCTCTAGTTGCAGCGAGCGGGGGCTGCTCTTTGTTGCGGTGCGCGGGCTTCTCATTGCGGTGGCTTCTCTTGTTGCAGAGCACGGGTTCTAGGCACATGGGCTTCAGTAGTTGCAGCATGCAGGCTCAGTAGTTGTGGCTCACGGGCTCTAGAGTGCAGACTCAGTAGTTGTGGCTCACGGGCTTAGTTGCTCCGCGGCATGTGGGATCTTCCCGGACCAGGGCTCGAACCCATGTTCCCTGCATTGGCAGGTGGATTCTTAACCACTGCACCACAAGGGAAGCCCCATAATAGATTTCTAATTCTTCTCTTCCAGTGACATTGCTTACTTATTTTTATCTTTAGCAAGTAATGTGTCTTTCAAATAAATCATATTACTTCTTTTTTTTTCATTCATCTGTACACGTTCATAGGGATCAAGGAATAGTAATTCCACAGAGTGCAAGTATCTTCTCCATTTTCTACTACTGCAAAGTATGTTTCTGAAAAGTCGGCAGTGGAACATGCCGACAGTGGCACATCAGTCTTCATGATGTTTTCACTTATCTTAAAAAAAATTCTTTGTGGTTTGTTAAAAGTCCACTTAGCAATTCTCTTTATTACAAACTATAGCACCCCATGTGCTGTTATAGTGCCAGGGACAGAGTTTTGTGTAATAGGAAAGGACTGAGAAGTTTGTCACCTGCTCCTTGCTTGAATCAAGAAGGACCAACGTTACATCAGAAAAATGTATCACTGGGTTACTTTCCTTTGAAATATTAAGTCCCGAGGCTTAGATAATGCATAAAATATGTGAGCAGCACATAGTTCCATTTCTGCCACCATCTTCAGGGATGAACCTCATCTTTCTGTTCCTGAAGTTTATCCTGCAGGATTTAGACGTTTGAGATTTGTAAATACAGTTAAAGATTTCTCATACCAGTCATTTAAAAACTGAATCCTAGCAAATGACTTGGGGAGATGGGATGAGTGGGAAGATAGGCAGTGATAAATAGGAAATAGGCTCTGTTCTCTAGGAGCTTGTTCTTTGCTCGGTAGTTGTGATATACAACAAACTAATTCAGGGCAGAAAAATACGATCTAGGGATAGCCCTTTGAGAAGGTAGCACTTAGGTTGAAGTCTGCAGGGATGAAGTAGGATTTGGAAAGAAGGATGAAGGGTAGAGTGGAGCGCAGAGAAGCATTCAAGATGGAGGAAATAGGAATATGCACAGAGATGAATAACGGAGTGATTTGACTTGATTTATAGCATAAGATATGTGTAAAGAACGTAGATTGATTTAACTTGAGAAGATAGTTTGGGGCCAGACCATAGGTAGTTTAAATGTATTATTTTTTTTTAGATGGCAAGAGACCATGAAGGGTTTTAAGACATGAGAATGTCAAGAAACATTAAGATGAAAGTTGTGTTTTGGGCAGTTAATCTGGCCATTGTGCATAGATTGATTGGAGAACAGATACTATTAACACATTATTGTAGTAGTTTTGGTAATATACCAATAATGACAAGAGCAAGGGTGACCACAGTAAATGGAGAGGGTGTGGGGCAAATCCAAGGTAAATGAAATGGCCAAACATTTTGATGATCAGAGACATCCCTGGGTTTTGCCTGTTGCATAATTACTAATAGTGCCCCATTTCACTATTAAGTTTTTCTTGGCTTGGACAGTGTATCAGCTGACCCTAAGGATGGATTTGCTTTAGAATTGATAGCATTTGCTAATGGAGGGGAGAGCGGGATGTTGGCATAAGAAACGAGAATATATACACAAATTTCAGAAATTCTTATGATTATGATTTTATTAAATTTTCCTTTTGGGAGAATTAAACAAATTTCCTTACCTGAATACCACAGTCAAATCTTACATGTTTAAAATCCCAGTTTGTTTTTGTTTTTTGTCTTTTAATGAATACATTTGAGTTTTAGACTCTTCAACAAAGTGATAGGTGCTGTACAGACTATACTATATTTAATTTACCTAACATTTCCATTGATTCCATTTAAAAGTAAAGCTTTTTAGAAGAACATTAATAAATCAGTGTAGCTTACGTTAGGAATGTAGCTGGTGGCAGTTGAGAGTATCCTGTGTATCAACATCCCATTACTGAGAATGGGCTTCAGCATGTAGCACCTTTTGGTTCCCTGATCTTTTCTCCCTGATTGAAACAGGTGGCTATAGTCACATGATACCTATTTTAAGGTTTGTGCGTAGATATGGCTGTGATGTGTATGGACCATTTCAAGTGCTTATTAGTGCTCTTGTATTTTCCACGTATAGGCGGAGGGAGAAGACAGCCTGAAGAAGATGCAACTGATGGAGCTTGCAATTCTCAATGGCACCTACAGAGATGCCAACATTAAATCACGTAAGAATGAGACTGAGGCTCAGAGCTACAGCTGTTTCAGCTGTTTTGTCCCCAGACCTCTCTCCTTTTGGCAGCACAATACATGAACAGTTAAACAAAGTGAAGAGTTGAAATAACTGTCACTTGATACGGGACTGACTGTCCCATTTTTACTGCTTTCAAGAATTGAGGGCACTCTCTTGATTTTATTTTATGCCAGCATGCCTAAGTTTTGAGTTTACAAACTTTTCTTTTATTCTTTTGATGAAATTTCAACTTCTAAATTCAAGAGTTTCAGGAAATTTTCTGTTAACTACAGACTTAAGACTTCTGGTTTGTTACATTTATGCAAAGGACAAAATTTTTAAAAAAAATAAAAGCTAATTTGGAATATATCTGAATGCAGTGATTCTTCTGTTGAATTCTAGTCTTTCCCCTTGCTTGCACATTTTTCCTCCAGTACTTTTTTCTCTGTTGATTTTATATGTGAGTTCACAGAGAGCAGTAGATGATACTATTTTTAATCCTATTTTCCCCTTTATATGTATTGTGCATGCTTTCATAAACTGTAAGAGGATTGCTTTTTTATATTTAAAAAATGAAATAATGTGAAATTTATATTTTGAGACAGTCTGTTTTACACATCATTCATATGAACATGATGTCATTTAAATTACTAATTTTTTTTAAAGAAATAGAATTTTAAAGACATAGCCAACTTTCCCAAATATAGACACCCTAGTGTGTTTAGAGTGGTTACTTTTACAAATGGTTGGCTTTAATTTACTTGTGAAATTGAGTATATCATTAATAGTCATGTGTTTAGGAATGAAACATTTTTTTGTATTGTTTTTTCTATAAAGAAGTTAATTCCTACAGATGCAGGAAATTAATAACTGTTGGTTATTTGACTAAGTTAATACAATGAAAATTATTCTTTCCTTCATTTGTAATTGAAGCTACTCTTTAGAAATATACCAAAACTGTATTTCTGTGGACTCCAATTACCAAGTATTTTTTAACATCTTTTAATGCAAGTGTTTTTTTGTGCTTCTGCATGCACCATTAGTCTCATGAAATCTTAAAAACATAGATATATCAAATATATGAAGTAAATATAACCTGTTTTAATGGTCTCATTCTTTTTTTCCCCAGTGGCTTTTTAATGTTTGCATATTTATTCTCAATCACGTTGGGGAAGGGGAAGCTGTTTTGCATTTGGTTGGTGTGCTTTGGCATTTCTGTGTGACCAGCGCATGTACTAACGATTTCCTTTTATTTTTCTTCTTCTCTGCTCTCTCCTTCCCTTCCCTCTCGTTTCCCACGTCTCGCCCTTGGCTGTCCCTGTGCCTCCTTCTCAATCTCTTCGCTTTCACTGTAGCAGCCCTTGCCTTTTCTCTTGCAGCCACAGCCCAGGCCGCTCCAAGGGTTATCACGGGGCCTGCGCCCGTTCTCCCGCCAGCTGCCCTGCGCACCCCTACGCCAGCTGGCCCTACCATAATGCCTTTGATCAGACAGATACAGACCGCTGTCATGCCAAACGGAACTCCTCACCCAGCTGCTGCGATAGTCCCTCCAGGGCCCGAAGCTGGTTTAATCTACACGCCCTATGAATACCCCTACACGTTGGCGCCAGCTACATCGATCCTTGAGTACCCTATTGAACCTAGCGGTGTATTAGGTAAGTTGTTCTCCCTGTATGGTTAATGACATTTTTCTTCATAACTTCTGCTGCCCCAGACTTTGAAATGATATATCCATTTTAGAGAGGCAAGACAAGTTTCCATTAGAAAGACTGAAAACTAAATTTTGTTCTATTTCAATCTCTTATAAGGGTTCCCCCTGTAAATAATTGTACCTTAAATTTATTCAGATTCACTTTGGTGACTGAAATTCACTTTGGTTGGGTAAATTTGAGATGAACGTTTTAAACAGAAAATACTTTTCACATTTTTGACATCATTGCGGTCATTCTGAGTTTTAGATCCCACCTATTGGCCTATCCTTTTCATGAGCTCCATCACCCAGTTTTTAGATTCCTTTTGTGTCAGAGATTTATTTGTCAGCTAAATTTTAAACTTCTGTGTGAAAGTCTTTTGAGATATTTTTAAAACTGATGTGTGTTTTCTAATATTTGTGATCACTTAAAATATGAAAGGGACCAGATAAATAGTTGCATTCTTCAGTTTTCTTCAGCTTTTCTCTTTTGAAGTCCTAGTTAATATTAAACATAAGAGATACTCTTAATTTCAGTAGTACAGTATGGAATGAAGTAGATACCAAGTCACTGAATTAGAATCACATTTGAGACAGAAATTAAGATCATGCTATAAACGCTCGGTTTTACATGAACAAGAAGTGGTGTGCTTGAAAAAGACATTACTGATGCCTTTTTTTTATAGAGTGGATTGAAATGCCAGTCATGCCTGATATTTCAGCCCATTGACTTGCTGGATGAAGGACTAGAGTACAGCAGCTGTTCTAACACGACCAGTCAATGTGGAACAAACTGTTTCCGGGCTGCCCCTTTGTTTTACCAGACAGAATTTGAATTCTTTTTTTTTTGAATTGTATATGACCTTGGTGCTGCGTGCATGCTGTTGACTTTTAGGACTTTGATCTTTTAAGTTCTTTTTTCCCAGCATTAATATTGATTTCTAAAAATATGAAAGTCTTTATTTAATGAACCTGGACACTAAGATTTAAACTTGAGAATTCATTGTTCAATTTAAAAAAGCCACGATGCTCTGTATGTTATCTGTGTGTGTGCATGCACTCAGGTGCCTTTTGTTTCATGAGCAGATACATTTTATTGTACATGTTTTCCATTTATCTCTAAATCATTGTAAAAAGTATTATAGGTCAGAATTATACAATAGAACTGTTTATGAGAGGCCTGTTTCTGTTGCATATTTCTCGAAGCATTTTTAAAATAACATGTAACCTATAACCCCTTTATGTTTTCCTTTCTGTTAACGCTCTGTCCTGTGGCCCCATGCCTGCTCCTTTCCCCCAGAGCTCCTCTCTGCTGCACGCACAGCGTCTGTTCGAGGAGTTTGACTGTTGCTTCCTGCAGGGCTGGCACTCTTAGCCACCAGCTGCTGTTCCAGCACTCTCAATGCAAGATCTCGCTGATTTTGCCTCGTGGAATTATACTTACATAAGATTAGTTTTTCTAAAATGAAAAAAGGGGTGATGGACCAGTTTACTGCTTAGAAACAGCAAGAGGCACTGCAGTAAAATTTTTCTCATTTTAAAGCAATGTGCTTTTGTTGTGTTGGAAAATTTTTATTTATAATACTTTAATTATTAGACTGACAAAATTGAAAGCAAAATATACAGATACCTAATTGACATTCATAAGATGAATAATAATGAGTACTAAATGACAAGATTCCATTATCAATTTTATTTCTCGCTTTGCCACCTAAGCAGTAAAACATGATATTGACCACTTGGAGAACTGAGAAAATATTTCAAATTGCTATGTTATAATAAATTTGCACACAGATAACATGCATGCTATATATCAAGTCTCATCATATTATTTTAAAATGAGCAGTGCCCTTCAAAACGGATGCAGACATGTGTGTTGGTGGTAGTGAGGAGATTGGTATTAGCATCAAATCTTCATTGATGACTAATTTTTAATTCCCTTCCTTTTATCTTTAGGTATGGCTTTCCCAACGAAAGGCTAAGAATTCAAGAACGGTCTTAACTGAACCCTCATCAGATCTGAATTTAACAAATGCTTAGTCTCAGCAGCCTCCAGGGGGTGGGAGGGACGCTTAGCCTAGCAGTCAGTGACTGACTTGCACTTTTGCACACTGATAGAAAGGAAAAGTATGTTATTAATTGGTTTAGGCTGTAATCTTACAAAGTAACGGTAATTTATAAAGGAGTGTATAGTAGTATACTGACTGCTAAGTGTACTATACTGTTTGCTTTACTAATCACCTAATTCATTGCAGTTCATACTTATTGACTCAAAGTTTAGAACCACAATCTGTAGGCTTTAAGAATTGCTTTTAAACCTTCTTAAGTGATAGACTCTGGAAGTGGTCTTAAGGTTAGCAAATAATTGTCAGTATTAAACATGGCATTATTTAAGTAGTCCTGCTGCAAGAAAGGCACTTCAGTGAATATGTGACTAGTAAAGCTTAACCATGTTTGGATCTAATAGAGTTCATGAAATCTGTAACTTGGGATTGTAAATGAATGGATAAAATAGGTTAAGGCCAAGATTATTGAAATGAATGCAATATTAATAGATGCATATAGACGCAACATATTATGGTTAATTTTAAGACTACTGTGCCTTAACATGTTTCCTAAAAGAAAACTTTTGCAGTAAACGAACATTTGAAATCCATTTTGATAAACCTGCTGTTAATGTTTGTTTTCTTTTCCCTTGTGAATGTTCTCTAACTTTGTCTTGGTAATTGCAATTTAACTAGGTGCGGTGGCTACTAAAGTTCGAAGGCACGATATGCGTGTCCATCCTTACCAAAGGATTGTGACCGCAGACCGAGGTTAGTTTAGTTCTGCAGTTCTTGTTTATGAGAAATGCGTTGGGTGTCCATAAGATTTGTAGCACCACACCTGATGGAAGAGATATCACTGCTTGCCTGCACATCGTTTCTTTTCTTTTTCTAAATTAATTTGTAATAATTGACAGGTTTAAGGGTTGGGTTTTTTTGGGTGTTTTTTTTTTTCCTCCCTTCATATTTTAACTTATTAAATTCTATATTAGTATGTACAATGATTTATTTCTACTAAAACGTAAATTAGTCCCCTTGGGGAGCTATTAAATTTTCATGTTGCCTTAGTTATTTTTCAGGAATAATTTTTGCTAAAATTTACCTTTTAATTGTTCTGAAATTTTGGGTTGGTTTTGCAAAATGAACTAAGCGGATGGTGCTTTAGCGAGAGAAGTAAAGGAATATATGCCTCCTGTGTCCTTTTGGAGAAAACTGAAGATTTAGTTTCCATTTTCCTTTTTAATAAGATACTTGAACCACTGTATACACAGGGGTATACATGTCAAGTACTTAGCTGAAATCAACAAAGTAAGGACTGTGAAGATAACTTTGATGAGGTTGGATTTTTTTTTATATATCAGAAAATCAGTTCCCTTTTATTCTTACATTCTCTTACCAAAATGGATCCTTTGATTTTTGTCATTTGCTGCTAAAATATATTATCTGAAGGTGAACTGTCTCTTGAAGCTCTGTGGTGACATGAATCCAGCTGTTTGAAAATCCTTTTCGACTAACCTGTGACTGGGAAATAAGTCTTCATTTTTCTCCTTTTCACCATTTGTAATTTGTGTCCTATATATGCCCTTGGACCCTTTTATAAAATTATTTATGTTTATTGAGGAGTGACAGTTTCGGTTTATTGACATTGTTTTCTAAGTTTGTCATTACAAGGTAGGAATCCAAAGCAAGATAAAAAAGGATTTTTTACAAGCTTCTATTATGGCACATCTATTACCTACTAATTAATTTGATCAAAGTATCTAATATTAGTGGCGGAAAGTGATGTATTTATTACCCCAATCCTACATTTTCTATGAACTTAAGAAAGACCTACCTGTTCTACATGGTTATCTTGAATACTGATGATAAATATTGGATACAGCTGTTGTCCACATGAGACTAAAATACCTTCCCAAAGACACTGATGATAGCATCATACATAGTTAGTTTGAAGACTTTTAACTAATACATATATTACTTGTAGAGATTATTCAATAAATAGACCCCCAAGCTCAATGATTATTTATGAAGATAATGTTAAGTGTCAGTGTGTCATGCACAAGCATGTAAACCACCCTTTGTGTATCAGAAAAAGTCTCCTAGTGGAGGAAATTTTAAAAAAATGTTTTAAGTAACTTTCTATTTAAGGAAACCAAATAATTCCGTGAATAATCAGAGCTTTTTTCCCCCACATTGTTAATGTCTAAAACAATTCTAACGAGTATTTAAAAGTAGTTTTTCTTCTGTTAACCTTTCCCTGCATGCCCCTTTTAGGAGATTTCTCATAATTTTGTTTTAACACAATAATTATTGGTCTACTCAATACTCCAGTGCCTTGAGATAGTTGAAAATATTAGGAAGATTTTACTGTATTTGGAAATGACAGCACATTCCATGTGAGGCTCTTTTGTAGTTATATGTGTTTGGATTAGTCCTGTCACTGTTTTTATTAAAAATGCAATGTCAGCAAACCGAAATGCTACTTTTTTTTTTTTAAATAACAAATACTCATATACTGCTGTTACTATCACTGTATGCACTCGTTGGGTCTGAGGGAGAGGTCTGAAATCCTTAAATTATTTTATGATACTACTGTTTTCTCTATTTTTGAGGTTTTTTTTTTTAATTATTATTTTTTAATCTTTTGAAGGGAAGATTAGTGTGAGTATTCATTTAATGCAAGGAAACTCAGCCCTTAGACATATAACCATGTAATTCTGTATGAGCATTTAGAGTACTACATGGTTGACAAATACCTAGTTCTTTACTAAAAGTAAACCCACCTCTACACATATTTGAAAACTGAATTTGAAGCCTATAAAAGACCAGCTGACTTTCTAGTTGTGATGAACCGTAAGTGCTTTGCACGGTTGATACACCTGTGTGTACTGTAGGAGGCCAGGCCTTGGCAGAGGATATAGTCTAGGTTTACTGGTATATATGTAAGTGGTAGTTTGCTTTGTTTATGTATTCCACACTCAAAAAAACGTAATCAGAATTTTTCTAAATAATTTTACAAAAACCATCATTTACATAATTTGTTATAAGAAACTTAATACAATTTTAATCAAAATTTTAAGTGATTTCAAAGATGCTTTAAGATTCTATATTTCTGGAGTACCTATGAAGTGGTATGACTACATCATGTTAAATATTTATTTTCTTCTGATTTTGGAATAGCAGTTTTTAAATAAAATTCCACTTATTTTTAAGAAATTCAGGGAAGATTTGGTCACACTGAAGATACAGTATTTTTGTATTTATAAGGTATCCTAAACGATAGACTATAGAAAGCATTTTTGTTATATGAAGGTAAACCAGTCCATTATATAGATCATTTAAACTCTTGCGAAATTACACCTGCTGGGTTTTGATTTATGAAGTGGCACAGAGTCTGCCTTTGCACTGAGTATCTTTTCATTTACATCTCCTCTGCCTTAGTCACAATGGCAACAGTACAGAAAATTCTCTCAAACCTCAGAATATAGTAGAAATAATTAAGCTATTGAATGAGTCTTAAAAATCATACTACTGTTAAGTGGACCAAGTTTGGTGAAGCAGAATGTGACAGAGGTTGATTAAGGAAGGAGCAACTCAAGGACATTGGGAATGATAACTTTTCCACTTGAGAACTACTTTTATGTTTTACTGTAATTTTTTTAATTTTTTTTGTTGTTTGTTACTTTGCAAAAGAAAATAGTATTTACAGGTGGCTTCTTTTAAAATATAAAATATAAAGCAGGAATGTATATGAAATGTCAGATTTTATTGTTATTTGCAGAGTATTAGCTTTGAAATTGAATAAAGAAAGCTGTTTGTAGTTTTAAAATGCCTTATTGGTATCAATTAGAAATTTCTTCTATTTTTTGATGTACTTAGAGCTTTTTGAGTATAGAATTTTAAATGGCAGGATTTTACAGTGTTTACATGCAAGTGCATTTTATAAGTGTTCTATATGTGTAAAATAGTATTTTCAACTGGAAAGTGTTGGCTAGTGCAGAAGGCCTGGCCTTTTTCTGGTTCCCATGTTGCCTACACTGCTAGACTACAGTTTAGTACTGCATTGTGTCATGAGGCCAAGAAATTCCATGTTGTTTGTAAATAGAATAATTGAAAAAGCAATAAACATTTATTGAACAAAAGAAACCTTGTTTGGCCCAGAGTTTATGTTGAACCAAATTATTCATAGAAATTTAAATTTCTTTAGATTCATTTCTGTTGATCATCAGTTATTAATAATCACATCCATCATTAATAGTTGCTTTAATGCTTGCATCCGAGAGAATACTAATGCTTAATAGCAGTCAGATACTGATAACTGCACTGACTGTTTCGGAATTCCGTATACCAAACCTATCCATTGTTGTTGTTTTCCAGTTTTCTTCATTGACTGCTACTAACTATTAGTTGTTAGTTGTATTTTATTTCTATTTTTTCCTGTTAACAGTTTTTGTTTTTTGTTCTTTGATTTTGTTTTTTTTTTGTGGGAGTGGGCTCTCCTTCATTTGTTCAAATCATGATATGAAATTGTCATGATTTTTATTGTATTCTGTAGATGGTGTCAATCAGTTTGTCAGAATTAAACATGCTTTTTTTTATTAGTTGTGATTAGTTTTTCATGTTGTCATTAAGCCGTCACTAGCTGAAACTAATCTCTTCTCTATCTTTTCTTTTCTTTTTTTTTTTTTTTTGTTTTTTGTTTTTTTGTTTCTAACCACCCAGCCGCCACCGGCAACTAACCTATGACCTTCTGACCTCTGAACTCTTCACCCAATGATGACCTGACCATGCCTGCCTGCTGATCAGTTAACTGGTAATCGCCTTTGCTTGCCTGTCGTCAGTGCAGCGAGCTGAGGCACTTGTCCGTTCGTCTTACCATCTAACCAAACAAAAGACAAAGAAATTGTCCTCCAACTCAGCTTTTGGTTTTTTTGTTTTTTTTTTGTTTTTTTTTCTTTTTTCTGTTTGGGTGAAAGTGGTTCTAGAACCTGCACTGAATAGTAGTAAAGCAATAAGGCCCAATTCATCCCACAGCACTGATCATCTTTTAATGTCCCGCCCTAAGCGAACGGTAAGAAGGCCTCACTTCAGAAGGGGAGACATGGCCCTTAACTACTCAGTGACAGAGGCAGTTACTGTGAGAGACTTCTAGGAATCTTTTCTTCTCATAGCGAGTCAAAGCTCTCTGAATGTACTGTGTGGTGATGCATCATGCATGAACCTTTGGTCAGGGATGTCATTGGTGAAGTGATTTCAAAAAGTATTCAAAATTTGATATGCTGTTTAGTCACTACAGTGCCCTCAGAGGGCAGAAGTTGCAGCCTTTTTTATATTGCCTGCCAAAATTTGAAGTATTAGAAGTGTGCCATGAGAGAAAAACTTAAGGAATTTTGAAAAGTAATGCAAAGAACAAAACTGCAACACTATTTTTAAAAAGATAAATATCTGAGTTAAAATTACTGAACCTTTATTTTACACCTCCTTTAAAAAATATACGAGAACAAGGTACATGCATTATGTGTCACATTACTGGGCAAACTGTTCAAATATTTTTTTTAAACCTCCCTGTATAGAAAAAAATCATTAAGGATGTAAAAGCCATGCTTGCCTATTTGCTGTATACATGTAATGAAATTGTAGATAAAGTGTAGTGCATTGAAACAAATGAACAAAAAGTAGATACTTTTACTATACAAGGGTGCTGGTGCAGAAAAAATATATATATTTTTGGAAATGTAGCATTTTATACTTTCAAGTGTTATAAAAAAAAAAATAGAACAAAGAAACCCTTTATTTCATGAAATGATTTTTTCTGGTGGTTGTCAAGAAACAAAAGACCAAAAGAGCCTTTTTGTCTTTTTTTTATTTTTTAAGTATTGGAATAAGTCTAAAGAAAAGAAAGTGCCTTATTTTCCTTCATGGTCATTTAGTCAACTGTCTTGTAAGATCAGCTCCTCCCTCAGAATACAAGTTAATGCATGTTACTCAGTCGCCCAGTATGTGAAAGAAGATGTGAGGGGAGACAAATGAGTTGATGGTTTGAATTATATGATTTTTGCCACTTTACCTTGATATAAATTTGCCAAATCTGATACTGTGAAAAAATTTGGTAACTTTTCTAATGCCTAGCAAGTAAGTTTTAAAACATTCTTTTAAAATCATAATTGAGTGCTTTTGGTTATTGCGATATTTAATGTTAGTCCAAAGGATTCTGAAATAAAAATTATGTGTGATCTGAACACCACTTTACAAAATTAGAGCTCTATTTTGCTGGGGGGGGGGAGGGGTATTGGATTTTGTATTATTAATTGGAGATAATAATAGTATATTAGCAACCTTTTTCACAAAAACGAATCTTTGTGCTTTTCATTCTGGAAAACAAGGTTTTTAAATGAACCACATTTAATCAGACTTGTTTCTACCATACCAGATCACTTGGGTAGTCCATCTCTGCTGGTTTTAGTAACCTAAGCCAACAACGCCCCTTTTTAACTTTAAAAGAATGTGAAAAACTAGCATCGTTGTGCATATAATACTCAACTACATGTGAGTTTAAACTTCCAATTTCTTATGAAGTTCAGTTTTGTAGTTGAAGCAATTTGTGCACAAAGCCTACATCTAAACTCTTAAGTAATCATTAACTGCTCAGTACCAGACGTGGCAAATATCAAGTGGCGGTGGCTCCCCAGGTCGTCAGCTCCTTCCCTCTTACATACCTTCACAGCTTCACAGTCAAAGGTCAGCAGTAAGCTCAGTAAGCACCTTGATGGTGACCTCCTCCATCATCTTGTCTCACTTGGAAGCCGTTTTCAGTTTATTTACTATGCAATAGACATTCATTGTTCTGTATTCAGCTAGCTTTAGTTTAACACGCCACTGCTTTGTCTTTCTGTTACACATAACAGTTGTTTTGATTTATTTACAATATATGCTGTGCCATTTTGATTTTTATTTTGTTTGGTTGGTTGAAATAAATTTGCGACACTCAAAACACTTGAGGTGATAGTTTAAAAACGATACCAGTATTTGATCTAGTTTCATCTCAACTATGTTATACCTGGACATTTTAGATGTTTATCAAAGGTCTTTTATGGGGAAGAAAGTAAATGTATGAGATAAATGTGTGACATTTATGAGTAATGTTGGCTCTGAACAAACGTTTGAAAACTTAGTTGACAAAATTTTGGATCAACTGAAAAAAAGCATGACTTTTGAAATCTCTGAATGCCTTGGTTCTCAGTATTATCATTCTTTATTGAATTTATTTCTTATTAAAATATGTAGTTTTTAAGACTTTTTTTTTCTGACAGTATTATGTAATTTTTTAGTGCGGGTAGATGGGAGTGTCGCTTGTATGTTACCGTACAGCTGACATGTATTTTTGTCTATTCTTTATTATCTCAGTAGTTTCACGCTATCTATGTATCATAACCAACCTATTGCCTATGAGAAACATGTAAGATAATGTATTTACAGCCATTGTTACAAGTTTATAATGTATTTTTCTATCTTGTTTTATATGTATGTTATATAACATTCAAAAAGAATTTTTTTCTTGATTGAGAAAAGGATACAAAATGCAAAATCCACAATTTTGATAACTGAAAATTGCCAATTGTTTTGCAGTACTTTATTATATTGGGTGTCTTGTCTTTCTTGGGCTTTTAGTTAGCTAATGAATGAATACATTAGACACTTTCGGGTTTTAGTTGGGATTTTACATAGCTTGCATTTTAATTCTTTGGTTCTTTGCTGTTTCTATTAACCCATAGCATTATTTTAATAAATGTTATAATACCAACCTACTAACTCTGGACTATGTCTGTTTATTAACCTTTACGTGTTTAATTAAAATAAACAAATAAAGACAAAGGAATGTAAAGTCTTGAATTCCTGGACTAACCCTGAAGAACGTGACCACAGATAACATAGCGTGACTTGTTTTTATGTTGTTTGTCAGCTGACTGACAGTTCCGCACACTACTGTTAAAATGGCTTTGGTTATCCTGGGCTTTTTACTTCGGGGTGGGAGGTGGGGTAGGTAGGTGCCAGTAGAGACGGGAACAAAGTAGTGTTGGTTTGAGGCGTTCTTCTAGTCTCGCCACTTGCCTTTCAGCCTCTGCATTACTAATTCCACCATTTCTTATTTTTCCTTCTCCAAAATAATCACTGTCTGCTCACAGCATAAAGAGTAAAGAGATTCGTCATAATGATTGATACACCCGAGAAACCAGTTTGATTCTTTGTTGAACCATTTTTTGAAATTTCTATAAGTAGATAATTTTATGGTCACATAAAGCAAAGAATCTGATGATGTCTTACCTTTATTCAGATTTGTGTTTTAATTGGACATTTTTCCTTTATAGAGAAGTTTTGAACTGTTTTAGCCAGCTGCTCCTGTTAGAGGGGCTAAACCCAGGTAAAGCCAAAGGCAGAGTGGCTCTGTGTCTCAGGACAGTCCAGAGTAAGCCGTTCACAACAACCACAAACCCACCTCTCCTCGTGGAACCCTCAGCAAGAGATCAAACAGCGTCACTTAGCTTTATGTCTCACCCTGTTACAAAATACAGTCAGAATACATTAATAGAAGAAGTTTAAGGGAGAAGAAGAATTAATAGCATTTGAAAAGTTATATATATCATGGTTTGCATGCAGGTCAATTTAAGAAGAGCTATTAAATATCTTCATGCTTTTCTTGGCTGCAGCCTAGGTAAAGTGACCTCTACTTACCAATTCTTTAGTTTAACTCTTGAGGTGCATTTTTATTTCACAGATACTGGTATTTCCTTTTCTGTGAAATAGTTCTCCTGGATAATAAAAATTCTCAGGATGAATTTTTGCATTTGTAAATAATGCTTATTTTTGTAAATTACATTTTATTTATTATAAAGTTCTAAAATTTGGGGCTAAAATCAGTCACATGTTACAGAAGACATAACACCAATATGCTATTAACCAATCAAAGTACTACCATAGTATATATACATACATGAAATATGTAGAATAGCGAGAGCATCTGATTTAATCATAATTGAGATGGTTCTTTGGATCAAACAAACATATTGTTTCTCCGGGGTGGGGGGGGGCAATGCATTATTATTAGGTAGAGCTTTACTATGCTACTCTCTGTAAAAGTTCACATTGCCATACAGCTAATATATATTCTGTAAAAATCTGAAGATGTCATTCAAGCTGCTAATATACAAGTCATCATGGCACCATGTCACTGAAATTGATGAAGAATTTCTATACAATTCCACATTTTCTGAAGCCTGTGAATGCAGTCTCATCTCATTTTCAGTTAAGAGTACTACTTTTATGTATAATCATATCGCCACCTTTTATGTTGTAAAAGTCCATTTTTAATAGACAAAAATAACATTACAAAACCCACTTTTATACAGGCTGTAATAGTATAAAACATGGAATCACCAAATTGTTAGAATGATAAAATGCCAGAGGCAGTTTATTGTTTTATGCTACTAGTACTTGACAAAGCAATTGAAAGTTAAGCTTTCAGTCGAGAAGTTGGTGAAATTAATGTACTTAGTAGTCAAGCATTTTTTTCTTAGGCAAAATGTCAGGAAAAATGTAGCATGAAAGTCGATATTCACATTACCCTTACCCCTCTGTAGGGCAGGGTCCACCTAGAAGGGTAGTTGAAGCACCCTGTCCGTAATGCCAAGGTGTGCATATGTTTACACAAGAGAGGAGGTGGTTACGTTTCTAAACTACTGGATAAATAATGATCTAAATTTTCTAGTACACCAAAAGCAGACAACAGGTTTAAATTGCTCATTACCAAATCAATCTTTTCCTTACCAGCTAAGTCTAACACGTTTATAAATGACAGTCTAAGGCTTCTCCAGTTTGGGAGGAGGGGTCTGTTTGCATGTTTGGAATAAGCTGTCTGTCATTCCTTGATAACAATTAGCAACTGTAGTATTTCCAGCAAGTGATTTTTAGTAGAAAGAAATGTATTGCTAAATTAGAATCCATTATTTAATAGCAAAAGTTACCCAGAAAACTTTTTGGACTCAAACTTTCTAAGTACATAAGGTAATTTTTAAACATCGTCACAAGTTTCTTACTACCTTTATTTAAAATGGAAAGATAATTCCTATTATAGACAATTTTACCTTTAGAAATATTCATTTGGTACACACATGTAATTTTATCTGTGGTTTCTTTTAACATAATATTATCTAAGTTGAACTGCCTTTGCTATGAAGAGATGTAACAGAATTATATGCCTACCTGGTACTCAATGCTGAATCAAACTGGTTCACCTAAGCGTAGTACTCTCCTTTCTGTGTCTCTGCTGCACTAATTGCAGGGGGTGGGAGAGAAGGAGGAAGAATGGATTCTCAGGAGAAGTAGTTGGTAGGTGCAGCAGATAGCAACACAACGTGGATTTCTCATTGCTTACAGTTTTGCCGTCCCTTCGTGGCAAAAGACACCACATTGTGGGAAAAAGCACAGCTCCCATGGTAAACAATTTATACCTTTTTTTAAAAATGCTATTATCGAGAAATTTTGATTACCAAATACATCTTTTGTGGTTTATATTGTAGTGGTGTGTATAAAACACTTAGAATTTTATTTGTGGAAATTGTACATAGAAAAGTTGAAATAGGTCTTCCCAAATCCTATGTGAATGGAGAACCACGTTAAGACTGTACATGACGTGCAATAAACCAACTGGAAAAAGTGCATGTGCTTCATCCTCTCAAGCCAGCTGCAGCTGAAAATGCTGCTTATGCCTCCCCCCCCCCAAAAAAAACAAACACCACACGTATAAATATCAGAATAAAGAATGCACATCTCACTTTCAATTTCTATCGGTGCTTTTAACACTATTTAAAAGAAAGCAGAAGAATGTGACATCCTGGAGCTCTAATTCACTTCACTAGAAGCTGATCATAACATTTTCCCTGATTTCCAGTGATTAGAAAAGGAAATCAGTAAAGAGACTTACTACAATGTTTCTCAGTTGGATGTGCATCCCAAATACTTGTTTCTAATTAAGAAACTCAGGTACAATTCGTATATAGTTTTTAGACGTAAGAAAAAAGAAAGGAGTGCTGACCAAATTTTGATCCTGTAGGCTACGTGAAAAGGGTTAGTGTCATCAATTTTTTGAACAAAGAAGAATTGGTAAAAATACCAGTGGTTTGAAACCTTTTCTCAAAGATTTTATCTTGACATCTAAGTTTTAGGACTCCCTTGCACCTGAAATTTCCCAGTCCTTACTTATTCATAAATCTATTCTCCAGGTTTCTTTTCCTCCTTTCTGATCACGCACTAGAACCTTTGTTTTCCTTGGCACTATTCTCCCCACGTGCTTCTAAAAGCCGACAGAAGCAGGGTCCAGAGCATGGGTACAAGCTAGCTGCCCACAGAGGGCGTTTGGTTTGGCCTCTACAGTGTTGCTGTTGCTTTAATTACCTGCCAGCATTTAAAGTCTTAGTAGACTTTTTAAAATCTATTCATAAAGTCTACACTTCTTCAAAGAGCAAATTATCTAGAAAACTGCAGCCTGCATGTGCCTGAGGTAGCCGTCAGCTGAAACTGATGAATTCCACTGTCCCTTTTAAACCAAGAGCTCCCAGTTACTAACTGCCCCACTACGCCTTACTGCCCCAGTATCACACCTGGACTGTTGATTTCCATTCTTCTAACTTGGTTTAGTTTTTTCGTCCCCTCCCTGGTTCCTGTAGACATCTGTGCTTGCCTCTTCAGATTCAGAATGGTAATTTTGACTCTTCAGACTCCAAACTAGCTTCTCAAAGGGTATAATGTAAAACAGGTTTTAATATTTCTCCTTCTGAAAAATCAGATGAGTATGGTTTCTATATAAAAATTAGTCTATGATAATTCATACATTTCTTAATATTTAACGAGGAATTTCTGTTGTGTGGAGGGGCTAGATGACATTTGGGTTTCCTTCCAAATGTCATTTTTTATAATTATCTGCTACCTCTTTGTAGGAGCTCTTTGTGGTCTTGTTAGAAAGCAGTTAAGCTAATTGAACATTTTAAAAATATCCTACATCTAAAAATATATATATATTAGTGATAGTAAGTTGGGAATCATGTTTTTCCAGAAAATGTACATTAAAATTAGATTCTCCAGTTAAGTACTGTTTTGTGAAGTATAGAGAGAGTGCTTATTTTTATGTGCTATACAGCAGTTCCAGTTTGAGAGAGCAATTTTGAGAGAGCATCTCAAAATTAGGATGAAAATTTAACTCCTGTGGTTCTGTTTTCTTTATGTATGCACTGGTTACTTAACCGAATCCTAAGAAAAACTAGGGGGAAGTGGTTAAAAGTAAAATATTAGAAGAAAACATTTGCGAATTAATCCACAAGTATTTTCTTACAGAACTATTTGAGTTGATACTAAAAATTCCATAAGCACTCATTTAACTTCAAACTTTATCACGGTCAGGAATGAATAAAGTACCTTGCCTAAGCTTGAAACCTGAATTTTAAAACCCCTTGTCACAGTGTTTTAAGTGATTTAGCCTATAAAATTAGAATAGACTAATACTGCAGGTGAGAAGCCGTCTTGAACACATTTTAATTGTTTATGTTAATGATGCTTTTGCCCATTGTTTTCTCACTGAGGTAAAAGAGCACTGAAAAACTGTCCAGAGGTTAAACTTATTCTAGATTTCTAGATGGTGGGAGAATGGAAAACTTAAAGTTAGTGGGTGGAGCATTGTACATATGAAAACACCAAAGCTAAGAATCTGAGAAGCTAAGATCTAAACTGGTATGCCAGGGAAGAAAACTAGGTCAACAAATCAAACGTACAAATGCCCCACCTTGAACTATTATTCGAGCATCAGTCTGTGGGGCTATTAGCAGAAAAATCGGTTTTGAAGTCAAAGGAAAAAAATTAAGAAAACAGGGAAAGTCTGATATCACATCTGAGAGTAGTCAGTCTGTCATCACTAAGGATCAGTGTTGGTTTTAAAATGAATTAAGTCTCTCTCATTGTTCTTGGAGCTTATAATAAAAGCAACCTGGCATGGTGGGACACAAAAGAAAAAATGCCATATAAGTTTTACTTCCATGTCTTCCAAAGGGCATTGCATTTTCACTGAATTCTACATGAGTCTATTTGACAAAGAAATTTTGTACTCTTCAAGGAAGACATCACAGATGTGAACTCAGTCAATTACCTGTACTAATAAATACCAAGAAAGCCTTGTAAATACCTTGACCCCTTCAAAGAGGTGTTAACCCAAATTTTTCTCTTTTTTTTAAAATAAATTAAATTAATTAATTAACTTATTTATTTTTGGCTGCGTTAGGTCTTCGTTGCTGCACACGGGCTTTCTCTAGTTGCGGCGAGCAGGGGCTGCTCTTCGTTGCGGTGCGCGGGCTTCTCATTGCGGTGGCTTCTCTTGTTGCGGAGCACAGGCTCTCGGCGCGTGGGCTTCAGTAGTTGTGGCTCGCGGGCTCTAGAGCGCAGGCTCAGTAGTTGTGGCGCACGGGCTTAGTTAGTTGCTCTGCAGCATGTGGGATCTTCCCAGACCAGGGCTTGAACCCGTGTCCCCTGCATTGGCATGCGGATTCTTAACCACTGTGCCACCAGGGAAGCCCCCAAATTTTTCTAAATTGCTTGTTATCCTCTACTAAAGATTCTCCACCTCCACCCTTAAACTCCATCCTAGAGAATTTATAGCAAAGAAAAGTTATTGAATCAAAGTATAGATTGTATCTGAACTAAAACTAATGAGAAGTCATAGCCAGGTGGTATAACTTGTTTTAGTTATTGAAATACACATCTAATATTTTTATGTACGGAACTCCACATTTGAGTAAATGTGCAACGAGTTGTGGCCAGAAAGAGTATTATTAAGGGCAATATTGGGAAGTTCATTCTTTCCTTACCACTGTATCCCCTAAATTCAAAGAGAAGTACTACTTTCTTCAAGACCCCATTGGACAGAGCTAATGGAAAGGAAAAATAGGAAAGAAAAATGTAAACTTAACTAAATAATACAAACTTGAAAAATGGAGTTGGTTACCACACCAACTCCCATTTCTTAAGTAATTTTTCATATGTGATCCTACTAGACCCAAAGGTGATGATGAGAACAATGCATGCTGTGAGATCTATATCCTTCTAGCAGGTTCCTAGCTGAGAATTTGGTAATAGTGTCAAAATGAGCCACCTGGCAGACAGTCTTCAGCAGGTGGTGAGGAACGCCTCAGGCTTTGATGCACGATAGGCTCTTCTGCCTCTCCTTTTCCATCTGAATTACCACCTACCCTCCCTATGAACATTTCTTAAGAGTAGGATCTCTTTGTAGAATTGCTGTAATGAAATTAAAATACAGAAGTAGCGGGGTGGGGTAAGCTGTCGGGCTACGTGTTAGAAAGGGGTTGTTGCAGTACCAAATCGTCTACCGATGGCTTTAAGCAGTAACTGTCAGATAAAAGACACTAGGAAGTATCCCATCAGGAATCAGTCATGTCAGTCTTGTACTTGATGTTACTCATATTGATGAATTATGAGCACCACAGTCAACTTCTGAGCACTTAACTGGATTGGACGCATGGTGTTAAATCCGATGCAACAATCAGTACATGATTCAAAAAACTCAGTAACATACAATGAATAAAAATAACCATTTCTCTGTATATCGAAATGCATTAAAACCAAATGGCTGTGTATCAAACTTATGTTGCCCAAATATGGTAAAGCCATGCAATAAGATAGATTAATGGTTTAAAGTCAAACCAAGAGGAACTCACCCACTTTGGTATCCATGTCCTTTCAAAAATGCTCCCTTGGTGACCAGTATGGGAGATTTTGCTGTTGGTATTCTTGTTACTCATAAGCCTCAAATATGTGGTCTGCGTAGACAACAAAGATAGGAAGTTTCAATAGAAGACATCATGTATTGCACAAGTAATTTTCAGCCTCTTTTTGAAACAAAAGTTATCAATTTTTTCTACCACCCTTAAGTTACACTCTTCAAGCAAAGCAGCTCTAAGAAATTTTTAAAATATTTGTGAAGCCACAAATTAAAAACCAGAGTATACACTGATGTGTATAAAATGGGTGACTCATAAGAAAATAAATAAATATTTTTTAAAGAGAGACAAATGTATAATGTGTATATTGTGCATTTACTTTTCGTTTTTCAGAGCAATATAAGCTTGCTTTCCACAGTTGCACTGTGGACTTACTTTGCCGAAAGCATCCAGATATCTAAAAACCTGGTGTACTGCAAAGCCAATTAGAAACATGTAACCTGCTCCTCAGGAGTCTGTGTGCTTTGTCAAAAGGAATATAAAAACTGCATGTCCATTATCCAAATAAAGATTTCAATTCTACATGTACATTATAATATGCCAAGTTAATTTGGAATATGTGTGTTTACAGAGATAATTAACTATCTTTATTGAGGCTGCTTGATCATAGTTATCTTTTCATGGTTTCTTCCATCACAGAAAATGTCACAACTAAACAGACGTCATTTTATTTTGTTAATTTAATGCCCTGGTGATTCTGGCAAAGGTTTTGTTTTTTAGAGCAGCTTTAGCTTCACAGCAAAATTGTGCAGACGGTTCAGAGGTTTCCCAAATCTCCCCTGCCCCTCACGTGCACAGCCTACCCCACTACCAACATCTTGCACCACAGGAAGCATTTGTTACAACCGGTGAACCTACAACGACACATCTTAATCACCCAAAGTCCATGGCTTACACTACAGTTTACTCTTGATGCTGTACATTCTGCGAGTTTGGACAAATGTTTCATGGCATGTATAAATCATTAAGGTATCACACAGAGTAGAGTAGTCTCACTGCCTTAAAAGTCTTCTGTGCTTCATCTATTCATCCCTCCCCCAACCCCTGGCAACCACTGATTTTTTCCTGTCTCTATAGTTTTCCCTTATCCATATAGTTGGAATCATACAGTGCGTAGCCTTTTCAGACTGGCTTCTTTCACTTAGTGATGTGCATTTAGTTCTTCCAGGTCTTTTCATGACTTGATAGCTCATTTCTTTTTAGCACTGAAGAACATTCCATTGTATGAATGGACCACAGTTTATTCATTAAGTTACTGAAGGACATCTCGGTTGCTTCCATGTTTTGGCAATTATGAATAAAACTGCTATCAACATGTGTGTGCAGGGTTCTGCGTGGACGTATTTTTCAATTCCGTTGGGTAAATACCAAACAGCACAATTACTGGGTCATACAGTAAGAGTATGTTTAGCTTTGTAATAAATTGCCAAACTGCCTTCCAAAGTAGCTGTATCATTTTGCATTCAGAATTTAACAGGAGGAGGATGATTAAGGAGGTAAATATATATATATACACATTTATATATGTATATATATGAATTTCAAGACTGAACTGGTCAGTTACATTGTTTCAATAGACAAATCCAATTTGGAATTCATGCAGATTTATTAAAACCACAAATATAAGTGAAAGAAAAACTCCCCAAGTTACTAAGCCATTTTATGCACACAAGAAACATTTGTGTGCTGAGGAAATTGTGCTGAACACTCTTCCTGCCCTCTGTGAGACAAGACTGAAGAAACAGCTCACAGCCTAGGACTGCGGAAGACAAATTCACGTAATATAAAAATAGTACGTTAATTATCCAGTCTACAGAACAATGGCCTTCTAAGCCCCGATACTCTGCAGAACATCTAGTAAATTCAAGATTCTCTTGTGAAGAGGGAAGCAAAGCATATGTTTATGGTAAAGATGGTTAGATTTTAATAGAAAGTCTTGCTTCTTGGTGTAGCCATATCTGAAGTAACCCCATTTCCTAAAAGCCCACCTTACTGAATTATTATTCAACAAAAATATCTCTATAAAGCGACTTTGGTTTGGCCGGTCAGTCTTAAGGGAAATCACCCATTTGTCCTCCTCCTTCTCTGGTTCCCTGTTGGGAAAGGCGTTTCTTAGGCCCAGGCCCCCGGCAGCTCAGGTCCTAACTCTCCACGTCCCTAGGGAACTAGGGGTCTCCTTTGGATCCAAAGCCAAGCCCTAGTGTGATGTAGCCCCACTCCCCCCACCTCCAGGGTAGGAAGGCTTATGGCCGTCTTCCTACTAGCCGTGTTACTGAGCTCAGAAATCTTTCTTACTCCCATGGGATACATTAATAATAGCATCAAAATTAAATAGCTCTCCCTGAATCCTTTTACTATGGTCCTTGTCTGAGAAGAGGAATTTTATCTAATGGCAGCGTGGCATTTAATCTTAGTAGTCTATATACTTTTAGAATAAGATTCTTCTTTTTTAAGATTGTGAGTCCTTTTGCTAGCTCTGTTCTGTGAAAGCAGCCTCAGATCTGAGTGAAAATACATCTAGTGTGGCCTTAGGGAAAGGGGCCCCAAGTAGGGTGTACCTTCAGTTTCATCTCTCTTTGCATTTAACTGTGATTGGAACCTAAGTGCTTAATAAATATTTGCTGAGTGAATAAATGCCACCATATGCCCCGTTTCCAAAGCTGTGCCCAGAGAACTGTAAATTCAAGGGATAGGCTTAGGCCTTGAAATTGGTGTGGAAACCAGTGGACCAGCTGGCTGGACCCACAGTGAAGGCCTTGAAGCAGGGAGAAGGAGGTGGGCGGTCACTGGGCTCTAGAATAGCCTGAGCCTACGTGTGTGTCTGATGGAGCCAGTGCCGAGGCCATCCTGCCCTGTCTCTTCCATCTACAAAACAGACTATGCTCCTCATTCACATTCCAATGTTCAGGACTCTCTCTGATCATCACTTTAAGCATACACTTAAGTTACTGAGGGACGAGCAGCATCCAGAGAGCAGTTTATCCAAGTTTCCATATCTCGGACATGGCCTAGCATCTTTCTATAAGCATCATAAATAAGAAGAATTAGAGGAAAAAAAAATCGATCAAAGCCCCTTAGAAGTAACTTTGTGATCATGCAGACTCACCCTACTGCTTACAGATGAGGAAGCAGATGCCCAGAGAGATACCCAGAAACGGTGTTCCTAAATTCATACACATGGGCGACAGAACTGGGAATGGCAATAGGCTGAGAAGCGGCATTTTCAGAGCAGAACAACCCAAATTTAAAGGCACAATTTTCTCACAGGGCTTCACTGACATACAGATCTGTACTGTAAGTGAACCCCACACTGCAGCCTATTTACCGTTTCAGGTGGCATTTGCTAAAAACAAAACTGAGAACCAAGAGTCACGTTTTCCAGATGTGTGTCTGATGGAATTGCATTGCGGCAGGCGACCTACAGCGTCTGTCTCAGTGCTGAGGCGTGAAGGGGGAAGGAGTCACGTATCTCGGCAATTCCAGCCACCAGCTCTTTCCCATTTCCCCAGCGGGCCTGGCGTGTGAGGAGCTTCGATCGTGGCAGCTGAATGAGCGGTCCTGCTCCTCAGAAGCCCCATGCCCCCGGGTTTGGAATCCTGAACTAGCGCCTTTCCCCACACCCCTACCTCCTGCTTATCCCCGAGTCCACCCAACTTTATGCTTCTGCCAAACTATTCCAAACTTCTCCTTCACTTCAGGGCCCAACCTAGATACCATACCCAGCTTTCTCCGCAAAGGTGAGGGAGAAGGAGGAGAAAGTGGTATGTCAGGAGGCCTGGCTTTTGCCCCAGAACCCTGGGGGTCAGGTTGGTTCCCCAGAACAGGGCTTCCCAAAGTTTTTCCAGTTGTGGTACATTTAGAAAATAATGGAATAGGTGACGGGGAGCAACGGATGAAGCTACTAATAGCCTGAACCAGAGACCCTGGTTCAGGAGTTACTAGCTGAGCGGATAATATTTTGGATGGACTTAAAATCCATTCCCTTTATATCAGGGGTGGGCTAAAGCAGAACCTGTCACTTTGGGGAAAGTCACAGTGTGATATCAAATGTGATAGCTCAAAGGTGAAAGAAGTTCAGAGTTAAATACAACAATCAGAAAACTAGGATTGTTCACTTACCTATTATCTCCTATTTAGAACATGGCAGGTGTCACGTTTCACTATTTGAAATTTATCTTGACTTTCTATTACCAAAAATTGTTATAATCTGTTTACTTTTCCTACCAAAACATAAGGTATTATCTACAAGACATGACTTTTGGTCCTCCTGGGATCCAGTACGTAAGTTCTATTCATAAATGATTGGTCTCTTACTTCTGAGCCAGAGCAGAACATTTTCCCAAGATTTGACCTCTGGGAAGTTATTTTACTCGACTGTACATGTTGATGAAAAAGCTATAGGGTACTAAAGACTCAGAAAATTCTGAGTGTAATAAAAACTAGCTTTATTCTCACCTTGACCTGCCGTGATAGTGTTCACTTTATCAGAATCAACTAACTGTTTGATCCCTAGTTGCTACAAATCTCCTTTTGAAGAGATGTGAATTGTTAATGGAAGATTTCCACTTGGTTTCAATGATTCTGAATCAACAAAGTTTTATTTTCCCTCTTTTTTCGCCCCGAGTAACCAGATTCAGATTCACTATTTAATTTTGTGGGATTTCAGTTTCCTTGAAGTTAGCATGATTTGATTCTTCTCCCACAGAATTTAGTTCTCTGTGGATCTTATGCTCTAGTATCATGACAGCAGGGTGGTTCTTAACTATAGTAAATGTTCAGTAGGCTGTAGCAGTTTATTTCTTAAGGAGATATTCACACTAATGTTTTCATCAGAAAGCTGTGTGCTGGTAGGGCCTGTGCACTTATAAAGCTCTTACATCTGAGGTGGGTTTTTCCAAACTGTACAGTTGGTCATTTAAGCAGAACTGAAATATCTACTATTAAAATACTACACCACATCTAAATTGAGCCCTAGTCTACAAACTGTTGTTTATTTAACCTAAAAGTCATTTTTACCAATAATTACCAGTGAGTACAAAGGCCTCATTCTCTATAACAAAATCTTAAAAAAATCACCTACTGCCAATATTTGAAATGATACACAGAAGACTAAAAAGCACTCGCCAAACACGTGTCTGACAATTGTTGCCTTAAAATGTGAGTGTTCGGGCTTCTAAAGGGAGTTCTGCATTGTTTTCACAACAGAAATCAATTGGTCTTGACTTACTTTCATTAATAAATCCTTGGAAATTTCAGACTTAGATTAGGACTCAGGGAAAGGAAATAACCTAATTTTAACCACTTTTCAGTAATCGAGGCGCACACAGCCTAGCTTGAAATGCACCGGCCAGCGCAGGGCGTCCAGTGAGAAGCAGCGAGGATGCCTGGGGCGGCTCTGCTGTCCGGCCGCGTGGCCGCACCATCGGGCACTCAGCAAACCCCGGGGAACAGCAGCTAGGACTGTGGAGAAAAGCTCGTTCTCATGCTTCCTTTTGGGAGGTGCGTAACAATTTGCAAACCTATTTCTCCACATGACGTTTGATTTCTCCTTTGGACCGAGGAGAGGGAAAAGCGCCCGAGGCTCTTCGAGTTCTCGATTCACAAGTTTCTTCACCTGGGATTCTGTCCTATATGGTGATGTGCTTTTTAGCAATTTGTATTTTCCCAAATATTAGCAGTAACGTGACTTTCCGCCCCCCCCTTTCAAGGAATGAGGCATTTGTTGCCCTTGTCATTATTGCCATAAACAGACTTTAGGTTAAATAATAGTTTGCCATCTATGATGACGGTGCCAACATCCTGCGTGTGTCACAGACCTGCCCCAAGGGCACCTGGGAACAGACCTTGGAAACCACTGCCTTGCAGACCTGAGGTATCACCCCAGTGTTCTCCCCAGTTTTGTACATAGTCACAGTAACGCCAAATAGTGATACGAACCACAGCCCAGGTAGAGAAAGGACCAGGGCTTTCTTCCGTGGCCCAGTAGCAGCCCGTTCTCCCATCCAGCAGAACAGGGCTGAGCTCTTAGTTACTCTCCCCAAAAAATCACATCTGTTTTTTTTTTAAAAGAGTTAAAAGTACTTGTCCATCACTCAGGGTTTCCAGCTAGAATTCTTCATCTCTAAGGTTTTATATTAATATCTTTCTCACAACACAGTATCTCCATTTATCAGCGTAACATAGGTTATCTGGGTTTATGGCGACTTTTTACATCTGGCGATTTTGGACAGGTTATTTAAACCTCAAATCTCAGATTTCTCAACTACAAAATGGGCAGAAAGGGCGCACCTCCTAGGGCCCTTCAGAGAAGTAAATGAGCTAATGAATGTAAGCTTCTTAGCACATTGACTGGGACTGGTATATTTTCAGCGAGTGTTTGCCATTATTGTCTTGTGTTTTTCCTGGTGCTGCATTTATTTAAATACAAATAAACACAGATTTAAACTATTTGGAGTCAATGGTCAGGGGGCATTTCCTACCTTATTAAAGTCCTGAAAGGACGTAACACGCCTTCCTAAGAAATGCATGCACTTAAAGTCAGGCACCCAGGCGCTCTTGGAAGTGTTAAGCAACATGTTTTGCACATTTTCTACATGATTAAAATAATTGACGCATTTTATAACAAACCGAAGTTTTCAGATAAAATCAAGCTAGACTCCTCCCCCAACTACAGTAGGCATATACGATTGTGATTGCTGGATGTGTCACTTTTAAGCAATGCTATTTAAACCCTATATATCCTTAGAATAAATTCTACTTTGTACATTAAAATTCAGTTCATGTGACTTGAAAATTTCAAAGATCCACAATACCTACACATACCCCCAACAATGACATTAGGATGTTTATTCCCCGCTGTTTTTCTATCGTATGAATATTCAGATGAGACACATGCGTGTAAACGATTCGGTTGGTGACCAAGAGAAGGCACACAGATGCCAGCCTAGTGCTGCCAGCCTCCAACCCTTCGCTGAGAAACCTTCCCAGAAATGACGTTTAAATTCTTGTCCTCTGCTCACTGATGTCAAGGCACCAGGGGCATGGCCTACAGTGACCAGACACCCTAATGTCCTTTATCATGGACCACAAAACTTGCTGAAAGGTTATTCTTTTAAACCCTAATGTTGAAGAAATACAACCAAAGAACTAAGAAGCAAATGAAGACGAAAAAGGCTCTGCTGGTCATCATTTTGTCTGTGTTCCTGCAAAGGAAGCCCCACTGTCACTTTACCAGTTCCTCCAAGACACGTCCGTGACTTTCTCAGGAAGTGACTGGCTTTGCTGTCATTGTCAGAGGAGTGAGCAGCGCAGAGAGAACCCTCTCCTGAGAGCAACGCGGGTGACTGGAGCGAGGTCTGCCAGGCCCACTGCCCTTTGTCGTCAAGGGAAGGTGTAGAATAAGCAACCCCATCTGTGCACTACCTACGTGCCTGCTGTTTCCTGACACGCTTCCTGTAGTACACATTTTGCTTCACTATTTCCACGGGGACCAGGCCAGGATGCAGACAGTAGAAGCCAGCTGCAGCCTTTGAAAGAGCCATCGACTTGGTTCCGAGGGGTGATCAGACACCGAGCACAATTACACTCTTGAATATCTTAGGCTCTTACGCTGCCTGTGTGAGGACAGCTTTGCTTTGCAAGAAACCTAGCCCCTCTGAAAGGTATGATAGAAAATGCAGTAATAACAAAATTACTCCTGGGAATGTGACACAGATCTGCTCTTAAAGAACTCAGAGAGGGAAAGCCAGAGTGAGGGGGAGGGGAGACCAGAACTGAGACTGGGCCCCTCAGGTGGTCAGAGGAGAACCCCGTGAGAACTGATGATGAGAAAGATCAAAGCACCCTCCTAACTGGGCAGCTGGCGAAAAATGGCAGGGGAAGGAGGGGGCAAGATTGCCAGTGTCAGTGTTGTTGTTTTTTAAACTTGTAAACTCTTACATTCTTGGGTTTTATCTACCACACTTCCACAGTAAAGCACATGCTAGAAATTTTGTTTTCTTGGAGCAGATTAGAATGCTTGTCAGAAAGCAAGAGCCTTGTAATTGGCGTTATAGCAGCTTTCCAAGCTCCAGATTGCAAAAGAAAGTCAGGATGGGAGCTGAGTTGTGGAGTAGAGGAGAAAGGTTTGTATAAAGATGGAACCACAGTAGCAGTTGTTCAAGTAAATGGATTTTTGAGGTTGGAAACCCCGTTTTTAAAATAACAGAGGTGTGAAAATGATGCCATTGGCCAACTGACTAGAATAGTGAAATTCAGTTGGTAATAAAGCTGGGAAAAATATAGACAGTCAGCAATGTAATCATGCTGGGAACCTCATCTTTCACTCAGAATCTTAAGGAAGTTTCATTTACATGCCATGTAGATTTAAAAGTACTGCATGTTACATGACAGCTTCCTCCATCGGGTCACGTAAGAAACCTCTGGGACGGGAACGAACTGAACTTAGTGGGCATGAACTTAAATTGTGGACACTGTTTACAATCATACGGCATTTTACCAAAGGCTGTTTCCATTTTAAGTTCTTCCCCACAATTTAGAATCAAATTCAATATATTTTCCCCCCTTATGGTGGAGGTACCTGCAAAGCTATAGAAAAGGATACTTGAAACCCAATAAATCCAACATGGAACCTACCATCCTCCTTTTCAGAGATTTCTGTCTCACCATCCACTTGTTGCCCATGAACCTGGAAGTCAGCCTTGGCTCCCTTCTCCCAGGACCTCCCGCTTCCGGTGACCACCCTGTTAGTTTCATTCTCCACCATCTTCCCTTTCAGAGATTTCTATCTCACCATCCACTTGTTGCCCACGGACCTGGAAGTCAACCTTGACTCCCTTCTCTCAGGACCTCCCGCTTCCGGTGACCACCCTGTTAGTTTCATTCTCCATCACTTTCCCTTTCAGAGATTTCTATCTCACCATCCACTTGTTGCCCATGGACCTGGAAGTCAGCCTTGACTCCCTTCTCCCAGGACCTCCTGCTTCCAGAGACCACCCTGTTAGTTTCATTCTCCATCACCTTCCTGTCCAGGCATGGCCGCCATGTAGATGCTGGACCCCTGCAGCCACCCCATCACCCTTGGACAGCACCTCTGCTTCTGACTTACTGTCTCTAGCTAATCCTCCGCCTGGCTCAGAAGCCCTTCCAAACTAGAGAACATGCCTGGGCTTTCCCACTCCCATCCCTCAGTTTTTTTGGAGTCTAGAGCCCAGAAAGATTCTGGTTTTTGTATTATCCTCCTTTCTGCAAGTCCCTGACATGCCAATTACAATTTAACCTTGTGGACAAGCTATTGTTACTGAGGTTGTGTTATGCTCAAAGCAGTGATTCCTGCAGACATCTCCTTTGAGATACTTGTCACTTTCACACAACATTCATATCCCTTTAACATCTGCTTTAATCCTCTTCATCCCCACTCTATGCCTCTGTCTCTATTACAGCCTCTCCAGTCACCAGAATCCAACACCCCCTCCCCAAAAACCCACTTTTGTAATACAGTCGTCTCCAAACCACCTCAGCACGCCTGCCTTCCTCAGCAAAACAAAAGCCCTCTAGTGAGACGAACCGTACCTACTGTTGTTCCCGAAACATGCTCTTGGAGAGCTTCAAGTCAACCAAACACACAGCTGATTATCTTACTCAAGAATCCTGGCAACACTCTCACATCCTTCATGCTCAGCTCCCCACCATCACCTCTCTCCGCCCTCTCTGCCCCTCACGCTCTGCATGCTAGTCCTGTTTGAATGATTGTTATTCCAACAGATGTGCTCTTTCACCTCTCCAAGCTTTAACCACGCCACTTGCTATTTCCTCTGAACACCATTATTTGCTTCCTACTTTTGCTGGCTAATTGATCCTTGTTTTTCAGCACTGAAGTCAGAAAGTGTCTGCTGAACTGCCAGATGGTTAGTCAACCCTTCCAAGTATCTGAGAACTCCCATAAAGCACTCTGGAAATGTCTGCAGTACTTCTCACACTCCTCTGTGTCTATCACCATCTCATGATGACCTTGAGATGGGAACCGTGTGTTATGCATCTAGCACCTAGAATCGGTTCTAACAGTTGAAAGATAACCAGTGAATGACTGTTCTAAACTGAATGATAGATTTCTGTGTCTGGTAATATGTCAGACTGAGTATTCAAATATGTGCTCCCACTGAAAACAGCAAAACATTGTATAAAATATATTATCAAAAACTTTTAAGCCAACAAAGTAGCAAGAAAGTCAGGAATTCTCTAGTCAAAATTTAGATGATGGCATGAACCTAGATAAGTAATTGGAGCATGGAGACTGGCTCTTGCTAAGGGGATATTTGCTAGCAGGAAACTTGTGTCTCAATTTCATTATTTTGTGAGGCATGGAGTACAGGATGCAAGACTTGGCGCCAGCCCAAGGTGGGGAGTCCAATAGGAGCCCGCACCCCAAACAGCTGGGACTCCTTAGTACAAGGGTATATTAGAAAGGACTTGCCCACACAGACATACAAAGGAACATAAGGAGAAGTGCCCACTTGCAGCTCGGAGTCTGCCTGGTGGAGGAAGAGAAAAGCAGGCTGACCCTGAGAAGTTTAACCACAAGGTGTCTTCACACCGACTTGCAGCCTGAATTCAAGCCTCCTTGATGGACTAAAAACCATCTCAAGCCAAAGATCTGGTTTAAACCTTCCAGAAACAAAGCATAAATCTTCTCTGGAAAAACATTCCTTCACCGCAGGCCTCAGACTTTTCCAACAAATACAATTCCAAGAAAAATGAATGAATAAACAAACAAGGAAATAAGGCACCAGCAGTGAAAACTCATATATGTGTGTTAAGGATATAAATACAGATACAGATACAGCAGAAATAGAGTCACAAAGACTTAAAGGTATGAGATGTACCAGGCACAGACTACAAAATTTCTATGTCTAATACATTGAAGGAAATAAAAGACAAACTTGGAAATATGTGTGAAAAATAAGAAACTTATTAGAACAACCAAGGACATATAAGAGACAAATAGAATGCCTATAAGTGAAAAATATAATAATTGAAAATGAAATCCTAATGCATAGGTTTGAAAGGAGGTTAGATACATCTGAAAAGAAAATTAAGAAAATAACCAGATGTAGCACAGACAGACAATGTGAATGAGATACTGAAAAATATGAAAGACAGAGTGATTTCCAATATACATGTACTCAGGGTTCTAGAAGGAAAGGGAGATCACTAGGCAAAGCCAATAAGTGAAGAAACTGAGAAGTTTCCAGATCTAATGAAAAACACCAAATCATAAATTCAATAAGATTAATGAATAAAAAGAAATCCACATCTAGACTTCCTTAATTTCATACTTAGTGAAAATATTTCAATAATAAGTGTAAAATATATTTTCAGATTAACTGAAAGTAAGAGTTCGCCAGCAGACCTATGCTAAAGGGAATTCTAAAAGACATATTTTAGGCAGAAGAAAAGTGATCCTTGATGAAATATCTGACATGCAAATAGAAGTAAAGATCACAAGTCATAAATATGTGCACAAGTCATAAATATGTGCATAAGTCTAAATAAACTTTGTATAAAATAATATTTTGAGGTTTATCAAAAACAAGATAAAATTAAATGTCCATCAATAGTATATACATTAGAAAGGGGTAAATGGAGTTAAAATATTGGATCATTCAGGGCAGGTGCAAGATGGTAAGGTAGAAAGCCCCTGAGCTCACCTCCTCTCACTAGCACACCAAAATCACAAATGTCTGCAGAATAACCATTGATGACAAAGACTGGAACCTACCAGAAAAAACTCTTCTACAACTAAAGATATAAAGAGGGAACCATGGTGAGATGGGTAGGAGGGGTGGGGTCACAATACACTCAAATCCCATATCCCCCAGGCCAGTGGGGCTTACTTTTGGGAGTCCCAGAGGGCTGGTGGAAATAGAGACTCCTCACTTAAAGGGCTCACACAAAATCTCACATGCTCTGAAACCTAGGGCAGATGCAGTAATTTGATAGGAGCTTGGGTTAGACCTACCTGCTGATCCTGAAGAGTTTCCTGGAGAGGCAGGAGGCAACTTCAGCTCACCCGGGGACTTAGACAACGGAAGCAACCATTTTTTGGAGCTCCTTCCACCACGTGGACACTGGTGGTGGCAAGTGCCATTTTGGAATCTTCCCTCTAGCTTTTTAGTCCCAGGACCCAACACTGCCCTTGCCCCAAAGCCTGCAGGCACCAGTGCTGGGACTCCTCATGCCAAGTAACTAACTGGGCATGGGCACAGCCCCACCCACCAGTGGACAGGTTGCCTTAAGACCCCCTGAGCCCACAGCTACCTGTGGGCATGGCCCGACCTGCCAGAGGACCCAGGACTTCGCCACACACACCATGCAGGCACTAGACCCAAGATACCCATGGCCCTCCAGCCAGAGAACCCAGGACCCAATTTCACCCACCAGTGGGCAGGTACCAGGCTCAGAATCCCTGGGTGCTCTGACACCTGCTCTGGGATCTCTGGGTCCTAAACCCAGATCCAAGGACCTCTCTTTACCCACCAGTGGGCAGGAAACAGCTCAGGGGTCTCTTGGACCCTGACTCTACCCACCAGTAACCCAGCACTAGCTCCAGGGCCCCCCAGGATTCTGCAGTCAGCTGCCTCATGATCTAGTCCCACCAACCAGCAGCCAACAGCCTCCACACTGGGCAGGACTTGGCAACCAAACAGACCAGAGGCCAATCAAGCCAACCAGACTGCCCACGTAGGCAGTCTGCAGCAACAGAAAGACTCACACAGCTGTCATAGGGGAAACCCCTAGAGCATAATAGCTCTGGTGATGAGAGGGGAGCACACTGCTGGTACACATAAGATGTCTCCTATAAAAGGCCACCTCTTCAAGTTTGGGAAACATAACCAACCTAGCAGATACATAAAACAGCAAGTTAGGCAAAATGAGATGACAGAGGAACATGTTCTAAATAAAGGAACAAGATAAAACCCCAGAAGAAGAACTAAGTGAAGTGGAGAGAGGCAATCTACCCAAGAAAGAGTCCAGGGTAGTGACCATAAAGATGATCGAAGAACTGAGGAAAAGAATGGATGCACAGAGTGAGAAGTTAGAATTTTCTAAATAAAGAGTTAAAAAATATAAAGGACAACCAAACAGAGATGAAGAATACAATAACTAAAATGAAAAATACACTGGGAGGGATCAACAGTAGACTAAATGATACAGAGGAATGGATCAGCAAGCTGGAAGACAGAGTAGAAGAAACCACTGATGCTGAACAGAAAAAAGAAAGAAAAAGAAATCAGGAAAGTTTAAGAGACCCCCCTGGGACTAAATCAAGAGCACCAATATTCACAGTATAGGGATCCCAGAAAGAGAAGAGAGAGAAATGCGCTGAGAACATAATTAAAGACATAACGGCTGAAAACTTCCCTAACCTCGGAAAGGAAACAGACATTCGAGTAAGGATAGGAAATGATCCACACACAAAGCTAATAGGAAGGTTAAGACAAAAGTAGTAAAATCAGCTATATCCAAAATAAGCAGTTAAGGACACATGATATCAAAAATAGTAATTGTGAGGGGAGGAGAGTACAAATGCAGGTTGTTAAAATGCATTTGAAATTAAGAAATCAACAACTTAAAGCTATCATGCATATATATAGTTTGTTGTATATAAACCTTACAGTAATGACAAACCAAAAATCTATAGAAGATACACACACAGAAAATAAAAAGGAATCCAAACAACACTAAAGATAATCATCAAATCCCAAAAGAAGAGAACAACAGAAGGGGAAAAAAAGACCTACAAAATAACCCCCAAACAATTCACAAAATGGCAGTAAGAACATACATATCAATAATCACTTTAAAGTAAATGGACTAAATACTCCACCTAAAAGACAGAGTAGCTGAATGGATACAAAAACAAGACCTAGGGGCTTCCCTGGTGGCGCAGTGGTTGAGAATCTGCCTGCCAATGCAGGGGACACGGGTTTGAGCCCTGGTCTGGGAAGATCCCACATGCCGTGGAGCAACTGGGCCCGTGTGCCACAGCTGCTGAGCCTGCGCATCTGGAGCCTGTGCCCTGCAACAAGAGAGGCCGCGACAGTGAGAGGCCCGCGCACCGCAATGAAGAGTGGCCCCCGCTTGCCCCAAGTAGAGAGAGCCCTCACGCAGAAACGAAGACCCAACACAGCCAAAAATAAATAATAAAAATAAATAAAAAAACAACAACAACAACAACAACAAGACCTATATATATGCTGACTACAAGAGACTCATTTAAGACACACACAGAATGAAAGTGAGAGCATGGAAAAAGGTATGTCATGCAAATGGAAATCAAAAGAAAGCCAGGGCAAAAATACTTATATCAGACAAAACAGACTAAAATAAAGACTGTAACATGAGACAAAGAAGGACATTACATAGTGAAAAAGGGATCAATCCAAGAAGATATAACAATTGTAAATATATATGCACCCAACATAGGAGTACCTAAATACATAAAGCAAATATTAACAGACATAAAGGGAGAAAATTAACAGTGACACAATAACAGTAGGGGACTTTAATGCCCCACTTACATCAATGGACAGATCATCCAGACAAAAAAAAAAAATCAATAAGGAAACACTGGCCTTAAATGACACATCAGATCAGATGGAGTCAACAGATATAATATATATATATATATATATATATATATATATATATATAAAATATATATATATTATATATAAATGTTATATATAACATATATAATATATAAATATATTGCATTTAGGTATAACATATATATACACACACACACATATATATATATATATAAATATACATTATATAGATATAATATATTCTGGTACCAGGTGGTGATCCCTGGGCATCCAGTGCCCTTCAGTGGCCTCATCTGGGTTGTGCTGGCCCCCAGTGGGCAGGATGGGCATGAGGTGGCCAAGGATGCTGTGTCTGCATGGCTGCTGGAGGCACTGCGTGAGTCTGGGGTCAGCCTCCTCCGGTCTGCTGGGGTTTGAGGCAGGAGGTACCATGGTTCAGCAGTGACCTAATCCTCTCCACAGGCAGCCTGAATGAGAAGGCGGAGCCTGTGTCAGTCCCTGGTCCAGCAGGCCTGGGCAGCTGCTATCTGATCCCAAGAAGGGGAGGAGCAATAATAATAATAATATATTTATATTATGTTTATATTTATTATATTTACATTTATCATTTTTGTTATATTTATACTTACATAAATATAATATATAAATATATATAATATAAATATACATATAAAACACTCCATCCAAAAGCAGCAGAATACACATTCAAGTTCACATAGAACATTCTCCAGGATCACATGCTAGGCCACAAAACAAGCCTCAGTAAATTTAGGAAAATTGAAATCATATCAAACATCTTTTCTGATCACAACACTATGAGATTAGGTATCAACTACCAAAAAAACCCGCAAAAAATACAAACATGTGGAGGCTAAACAATGTGCTACTAAACAATCAATAGATCACTGAAGAACTCGAAGAGGATATCAAAAAATACCTGGACACAAATGAAAACAGAAACACAATGATCCAAAATCTACCATGGGAACAGCAAAAGCAGTTCTAAGCAGGCAGTATATAGTGATACAAGCTTACCTCAGGAAACAAGAAAAATCTCAAATAAACAACCTAACCTTATACCTAAAAGGAGTTAGAGAAAGAATAAACAAAACCCAAACTTAGAACAGATATCAGAGATCAGAGCAGAAATAAATGATTAAAATAATAGAAAAGATCAATGAAACTAAGAACTGGCTCTTTGAAGAGATCAACAAAATTGATAAACATTTAGCCAGACTCATCAGGAAAAAAGAGAGGGCCCAAATCAATAAAATCAGAAATGAAAAAAGGGAAGTTACAGCTGACACCACAGAAATGCAAAGAATCCTAAGAGACTACTATGAACAACTATATGCCAGCCAATAAAATAGACAACCTAGAAGAAGGGACAAATTCCTAGAAATGTATACTCTCCCAATTCTGAACAAGGAATAAATAGAAAATATGAACAGATCAATTACCAGTAATGAAATTGAATCAGTAATAAAACAAACTCAAAACAAAAGTCCAGGAAGAGATGGCTTCACATTGAATTCTACCAAACATTTAGAGAAGACATAACACCTGTCTTTCTCAAACAATTTCAAAAAAAAATTGCAGGGGAAGGAACACTTCCAAACTCATTCTACAACACCAGCATCACCCTGATATTAAAACTAGACAAAGAAGTCACAAAAATGAAAACTACAGGCCAATATCACTGATGTACATAGATGCAAAAATCCTCAATAAAATATTAACAAACTGAATCCAACAATACATCAAAAGGATCATACACCATGATCAAGTGGGTTTGTCCCAGGGATGCAAGGATTTTTCAATATCTGCAGAAATCAATGTGATATACCACATTCACAAACTGAAGAATAAAAACCATATGATCATCTCAATAGATGCAGAAAAATCTTTTTCACAAAATTCAACATCTATTTAAGATCAAATCTTTCCAGAATGCGGACACAGAGGGAACATACATCAACATAATAAAGGTCATATATGACAAGCCCACAGCTATCATCATATTCAGTGGTGAAAAGCTGAAAGCTTTTCCTCTAAGATCAGGAACAACAAAAGGATGCCCACTCTCACCACTTTTATTCAACATGGTATTGAGGTCCCAGCCACAGCAATCAGACAAGGAAAAGAAAAAGAATCCAAATTGGTAAGGAAGAGGTAAAACTGTCATGCAGATTACATGGTACTATTCATAGGAAGTTCTGAAGATGTCACCAAAAAACTACAAGAACTCAATGAATTTGGTAAAGATGCAATATACAAAATTAATGTACAGAAATCTGTTGCATTTCTCTAGACTAACAAGCTATCAGAAAGATAAATTAAGGAAGCAATCCCACTTACAACTGCATCAAAAAGATTAAAATACCTAGGAATAAACCTTCCTAAGGAGGTAAAATACCTATACTTGGAAAATTATAAGACACTGATGAAAGAAATTAAAGATGACATAGAGAGATGGAAATATATATTGTGTTCATGGATTGGAAGAATTAATCTTGTTTAAATGACCATACTATCCAAGGCAATCTACAGATTCAAAGCAGTCCCTATCAAAATACCAAGGGTGTTTTTCCTAGAACTAGAACAGATAATACTAAAATTTATATGGAACCACAAAAGATCCTGAATTGCCAAAACAATCCTGAGAAAAAAGAACAAAGCTGGAGGTATAACCCTCCCAGACTTCAGGCTATACTACAAAGTGATAATAATTAAAACAGCATGGTATTGGCACCAAACCAGATACATAGATCGATGGAACAGAATGAGAGCCCAGAAATAAACTCATGCACTACAGTCAATTAATCTATGACAAAGGAGGCAAGAACATAGAATGGAGAAATGACAGTCTCTTCAATAAGTGGTGCTATGAACACTGGACAGCTACATGCAAAAGAATGAAATTAGAGCTCTACCCACCACCAGAGCCTCCCATCAAGCCTCTTAGATAGCCTCAACCACCAGAGGGCAGACAGCAGAAGCAAGAAAAACTACAATCCTGCAGCCTGTGGACCAAAAACCACAGTTACAGAAAGATAGACAAGATGAAAAGGCAGAGGGCTATGTACCAGATGAAGGAACAAGAAAAAACCCCAGAAAAACAACTAAATGAAGTGGAGATAGGCAACCTTCCAGAAAAAGAATTCAGAATATTGATAGTGAAGATGATCCAGGACCTCGGAATAAGAATGGAGGCAAAGATTGAGAAGATGCAAGAAGTGATTAACAAAGACCTAGAAGAATTAAAGAACAAACAAACAGAGATGAACAATACAATAACTGAAATGAAAACTACACTAGAAGGAATCAATAGCAGAATAACTGAGGCAGAAGAATGGATAAGTGACCTGGAAGACAGAGTGGTGGAATTCACTGCTGCGGAACAGAATAAAGAAAAAAGAATGAAAAGAAATGAAGACAGCCTAAGAGACCTCTGGGACAACATTAAACGCAACAACATTCGCATTATAGGGGTCCCAGAAGGAGAAGAGAGAGAGAAAGGACCAGAGAAAATATTTGAAGAGCTTATAGTCGAAAACTTCCCTAACATGGGAAAGGAAATAGCCACCCAAGTCCAGGAAGCGCAGAGAGTCCCATACAGGATAAACCCAAGGAGAAACACGCCGAGACACATAGTAATCAAAGTGGCAAAAATTAAAGACAAAGAAAAATTATTGAAAGCAGCAAGGGAAAAACGACAAATAACATACAAGGGAACTCCCATAAGGTTAACAGCTGATTTCTCAGCAGAAACTCTGCAAGCCAGAAGGGAGTGGCATGATATACTTAAAGTGATGAAAGGGAAGAACCTACAACCAAGATTACTCTACCCGGCAAGGATCTCATTTAGATTTGATGGAGAAATCAAAAGCTTTACAGACAAGCAAAAGCTAACAGAATTCAGCACCACCAAACCAGCTCTACAATAAATGCTAAAGGAACTTCTCTAAGTGGGAAACACAAGAGAAGAAAAGGACCTACAAAAACAAATCCAAAACAATTAAGTAAATGGTCATAGGAACATACATATCGATAATTACCTTAAACGTGAATGGATTAAATGCCCCAACCAAAAGACATAGACTGGCTGAATGGATACAAAAACAAGACCCATATATATGCTGTCTACAAGAGACCCACTTTAGACCTAGGGACACATACAGACTGAAAGTGAGGGGATGGAAAAAGATATTCCATGCAAATGGAAATCAAAAGAAAGCTGGAGTAGCTATACTCATATCGCATAAAATAGACTTTAAAATAAAGAATGTTACAAGAGACAAGGAAGGACACTACATAATGATCAAGGGATCAATCCAAGAAGAAGATATAACAACTATAAATATATATGCACCCAACATAGGAGCACCTCAATACATAAGGCAACTGCTAACAGCTATAAAAGAGGAAATCGACAGTAACACAATCATAGTGGGGGACTTTAACACCTCACTTACACCAATGGACAGATCATCCAAAATGAAAATAAATAAGGAAACAGAAGCTTTAAATGACACAATAGACCAGATAGATTTAATTGATATATATAGGACATTCCATCCAAAAACAGCAGATTACACGTTCTTCTCAAGTGCGCACGGAACATTCTCCAGGATAGATCACATCTTGGGTCACAAATCAAGCCTCAGTAAATTTAAGAAAATTGAAATCATATCAAGCATCTTTTCTGACCACAACGCTATGAGATTAGAAATGAATTACAGGGAAAAAAACGTAAAAAAGACAAACTCATGGAGGCTAAACAATACGTTACTAAATAACCAAGAGATCACTGAAGAAATCAAAGAGGAAATCAAAAAATACCTAGAGACAAATGACAATGAAAACACGACGACCCAAAACCTATGGGATGCAGCGAAAGCAGTTCTAAGAGGGAAGTTTATAGCTATACAAGCCTACCTAAAGAAACAAGAAAAATCTCAAGTAAGCAATCTAACCTTACACCTAAAGAAACTAGAGAAAGAAGAACTAACAAAACCCAAAGTTAGCAGAAGGAAAGAAATCATAAAGATCAGAGCAGAAATAAATGAAATAGAAACAAAGAGAACAATAGCAAAGATCAATAAAACTAAAAGTTGGTTCTTTGAGAAGATAAACAAAATTGATAAGCCATTAGCCAGACTCATCAAGAAAAAGAGGGAGAGGACTCAAATCAATAAAATCAGAAATGAAAAAGGAGAAGTTACAACAGACACCGCAGAAATACAAAGCATCCTAAGAGACTACTACAAGCAACTTTATGCCAATAAAATGGACAACCTGGAAGAAATGGACACATTTTTAGAAAGGTATAACCTTCCAAGACTAAACCAGGAAGAAACAGAAAATATGAACAGACCAATCACAAGTAATGAAATTTAAACTGTGATTAAAAATCTTCCAACAAACAAAAGTCCAGGACCAGATGGCTTCACAGGTGAATTCTATCAAACATTTAGAGAAGAGCTAACACCCATCCTTCTCAAACTCTTCCAAAAAATTGCAGAGGAAGGAACACTCCCAAACTCATTCTATGAGGCCACCATCACCCTGATACCGAAACCAGACAAAGACACTACAAAAAAAGAAAATTACAGACCAATATCACTGATGAATATAGATGCAAAAATCCTCAACAAAATACTAGCAAACAGAATCCAACAACACATGAAAAGGATCATACACCACGATCAAGTGGGATTTATCCCAGGGATGCAAGGATTCTTCAATATACGCAAATCAATCAATGTGTTACACCATATTAACAAATTGAAGAATAAAAACCCTATGATCATCTCAATAGATGCAGAAAAAGCTTTTGACAAAATTCAACACCCATTTATGATAAAAACTCTCCAGAAAGTGGGCATAGAGGGAACCTACCTCAACATAATAAAGGCCATATATGACAAACCCACAGCAAACATCATTCTCAATGGTGAAAAACTGAAAGCATTTCCACTAGGATCAGGAACAAGACAAGGATGTCCACTCTCACCACTATTATTTAACATAGTTTTGGAAGTCCTAGCCACGGCAATCAGAGAAGAAAAAGAAATAAGAGGAATACAAACTGGAAAAGAAGAAGTAAAACTGTCACTGTTTGCAGATGACATGATACTGTACATAGAGAATCCTAAAACTGACACCAGAAAACTACTAGAGGTGATCAACGAATTTGGTAAAGTTGCAGGATACAAAATTAATGCACAGAAATCTCTTGCATTCCTATACACTAATGATGAAAAATCTGAAAGTGAAATTAAGGAAACACTCCCATTTACCATTGCAACAAAAAGTATAAAATACCTAGGAATAAACCTACCTAGGGAGACAAAAGACCTGTATGCAGAAAACTATAAGACACTGATGAAAGAAATTAAAGATGATACCAACAGATGGAGAGATATACCATGTTCTTGGATTGGAAGAATCAACATTGTGAAAATGAGTATACTACCCAAAGCAATCTACAGATTCAATGCAATCCCTATCAAATTACCAATGGCATTTTTTACGGAACTAGAACAAATCATCTTAAAATTTGTATGGAGACACAAAAGACACCGAATAGCCAAAGCAGTCTTGAGGGAAAAAAATGGAGCTGGAGGAATCAGACTCCCTGACTTCAGACTATACTACAAAGCTACAGTAATCAAGACAATATGATACTGGCACAAAAACAGAAACATAGATCAATGGAACAAGATAGAAAGCCCAGAGATTAACCCACGCACCTATGGTCAACTAATCTATGACAAAGGAGGCAAAGATATACAATGGAGAAAAGACAGTCTCTTCAATAAGTGGTGCTGGGTAAACTGGACAGCTACATGTAAAAGAATGAAATTAGAATACTCCCTAGCACCATACACAAAAATAAACTCAAAATGGATTAGAGACCTAAATATAAGACTGGACACTATAAAACTCTTAGAGGAAAACACAGGAAGAACACTCTTTGACATAAATCACAGCAAGATCTTTTTTGATCCACCTCCTAGAGTAATGGAAATTAAAACAAAAATAAACAAATGGGACCTAATGAAACTTCAAAGCTTTTGCACAGCAAAGGAAACCATAAACAAGACGAAAAGACAACCCTCAGAATGGGAGAAAATATTTGCAAACGAATCAACGGAAAAAGGATTAATCTCCAAAATATATAAACAGCTCATTCAGCTCAATATTAAAGAAACAAACACCCCAATCCAAAAATGGGCAGAAGACCTAAATAGACATTTCTCCAAAGAAGACATACAGACGGCCACGAAGCACGTGAAAAGATGCTCAACATCACTAATTATTAGAGAAATGCAAATCAAAACTACAATGAGGTATCACCTCACTCCTGTTAGAATGGGCATCATCAGAAAATCTACAAACAACAAATGCTGGAGAGGGTGTGGAGAAAAGGGAACCCTCTTGCTCTGTTGGTGGGAATGTAAATTGATACAGCCACTATGGAGAACAATATGGAGGTTCCTTAAAAAACTAAAAATAGAATTACCATATGACCCAGCAATCCCACTACTGGGCATATACCCAGAGAAAACCTTAATTCAAAAAGACACATGCACCCGAATGTTCATTGCAGCACTATTTACAATAGCCAGGTCATGGAAGCAACCTAAATGCCCATCAACAGACGAATGGATAAAGAAGAGGTGGTACACATATACAATGGAATATTACTCAGCCATAAAAAGGAACGAAATTGAGTCATTTGTTGAGAAGTGGATGGATCTAGAGACTGTCATACAGAGTGAAGTAAGTCAGAAAAACAAATATCGTATATTAATGCATGTATGTGGAACCTAGAAAAATGGTACAGATGAGCCGGTTTGCAGGGCAGAAGTTGAGACACAGATGTAGAGAATGGACATATGGACACCAAGGGGGGAAAACTACGGTGGGTGGGGATGGTGGTGTGCTGAATTGGGCGATTGGGATTGACATGTATACACTGATGTGTATAAAATTGATGCCTAATAAGAACCTGCAGTATAAAAAAACAAACAAACAAAACAACAAATACTAAACTTTCATTGGGTTATTTGTATGGAAATATGTTAATATAAATGTTTCAGACATTACATGAAATTTCTAAAAATCTTATATTTGTATTTGTATGGAAATATGTATGGAAATATGTTAATATAAATGTTTCAGACATTACATGAAATTTCTAAAAATCTTAAAAAAAAAAAAGAATGAAATTAGAACATTCTCTAATACCATATACAAAAGTAAACTCAAAAATGGATTAAAGACCTAAATGTAAGACTGGACACCATAAAACTAGAAGAAAACAGAGGCAGAACACTTTTTGACACAAATCATAGCAATTTTTCTTTCTCCTAAAGCAAAGGAAATAAAAGCAAAAGTAAACAAATGGGACCTATTTAAACTTAAAAGTTTTGCCCAGCAAGGGAAACCACTGACAAAACAAAAAGACAACCTACTGAATGGGAGGAAATACTTGCAAATCATATGACTGGTAAGGGGTTATTATACAAAATATATATACAGCTTATTAAACTCAACAGTAAAAAACCAAACAACCCAACTAAAAAATGGGCAGAAGACCTGAGTAGAAATTTTTCCAAAGCAGACATACAGGTGGCCAACAGGAATATGAAAAGATGCTCATCATTGTTAATTAGAGAAATGCAAATTAAAACCACAATGAGATGTCACCTCACACCTGTTGGAATGGCTATCATCAAAAAGACCACAAATAACAAATGTTGGCAAGGGTGTGGAGAAAAGGAAACCCTCATACACTGTTGGTAGGAATGTAAATTGGTACAGCCACTATGGAAAACAGTATGGAGGTTTCTCAAAAACTTCTAACATATGACCCAGCAACTCCACTCCTGCGTATGTATATGAAAAAAACAAAAACACTAATTCAAAAAGATACATGCACCCCAACGTCGCAGCATTATTTACAATGGCTGAGATATGGAAGCAGCCTAAGTGTTTATCAGCAGATGAATGCATAGAGAAGATATGGTATGTGTATGTACACACACACACACACACACACACAGGAATACTATTCAGCCATAAAAAAGAATTAATTTTTGCCATTTGTAACAACATAGATGGACTTGGAGAGTATTATGCTAAGTGAATTAAGTCAGATAAAAAACGACAAATACTGTATGATATCCCTTATATGTGGAATCTAAAAAAATAAGACTAGTGAATATAACAAAAAAAGGGAAGGGGGAGGGGCAAGATAGAGATAGGGGATTAAGAGGTACATACTACCATGTTTAAAATAGATAAGCAACAAGGATATATAGTACAACACAGGGAATATAGCAAATATTTTATAGTAACTATAAATGGAATATAACCTTTAAAAATTGTGAATCACTATGTTATACACCTGTAACTTATGTAATATTATACATCAACTGGACCTCAATAAAAATGTTCAAAAAATATTGAATCATTCAGGTTAGGCTGGGTATTCCTACAGTAACAAGCAGTCCTCAAATGTCAGTGACAGAATACAATAAAGCTTTATTTTCCCTTACACCACTTAGCCACATGCAGGTCAGTACGTGCTCAATCACAAGCCCTCAAGGACCCAGGGGAAAAGAGTTTCCATGTTGACACATCTTTCCATATTCATGATGGCAGGGGGAAAAGAATAAAGGGAATCACTCATTGCTTCTTAACCACATATGACCTCCTTCACCTCTTCTTAGCCAAAGCAAGTCACGTGGCCACATCTCCATTCAAGGCATGGGGTGTGGGAGGGCAATCCTAGCATGAGATTAAAAGGAAGAGTGCTGGGCGCAGTCCTGTCTCTGTTAGAGCAGGAGAACAGGGTTTCTTCAGAAAAGATTGGTGTTTGTTTCTGCAGACATGATAGCACATGATGGGGCAACCACTAAGAAGAGTTACAAAGGATTTAACTTCTATTCTGTGGAGGAAAAACATGGGGAGAAAAATAATCCATCCAAATAAGACCAAAAAAAAAAGAGGAAAATAAAAAGTCAGGAAAAGTAAAAGCTACAAAATAAGGAAGAAGATATAAATGTAAACTTAACAGTTGCAACAAATTATAAATGAACTAAAAGCTCCAGTGGAAACACAAAAGATTATTATACTGGATTTAAAAACAAATCTAGCTACATGTTGTTTACAACAGACATATCTAAAGTACAGGAGACAAAGAGATTGAAAGTTAGAGGATGGAAAAAAAAGCATATGAGCAAAATTCCAGGCAAAAGAAAGCAGGTGTTCCTATATAAGACAAAATCAATCTAAGAAAAAAGATACATTAGAGATAATTATAAGACATTTGTCAATTTTTAATAATTAAATAATTTGAAGTAGATAAATTAAAAAATGATCAGAACTATAAAGAGAATTAAGCCAAGCCACATTCAGACTGGATTTTAGTGTAGTCTCATTAATCAGTAAAGCAGGTACACAAAAGGAGGGATACAGAAAGCAGATAGACTGTTTAAACAATTATGACTAAAAATATTGACCTATTGTTTTTACTTAGAACACTGTATCCAATAACTGCTAAATACACATCATTAACTGTGTATTGTATCAAAGCAAGTCTTCAAAAGATTAAATAGACTCTGCTCTCTGTCTACAGTACAATTAACCTAGAAATCAAGAACAAAAATATAACCAGAAATTCCTCATATGCTTGAAAACTCAGAAATACATGACCAACATCATGGGTCAAATAAGGTATCATAATGAAAGTTAGAACATATTCTGAAGTGAATGATAGCAGAAGTACCATATATCAAAATATGTATGATATAGCTAAAGCAGTAAATGGAGTGACACGTATAGCCTTGGAAGTTTATACTACAAAATATCAGTAAGAAAGGCCAAATGACTGCGTGGGTTCTAGTAGGAGTATGGAGGCAACCATATCTCCATATTCCTCCTCCTAAAACCACACAGGGCAACAAGGAAAATGTATGAAAACACTAATAATATACACCTTTCAGTAAAACTGTAAGATAGAGGAAACCTGTAAACTCCAAAACATCAGTAAGTTTTTGGGGAAAAAAACCCCCACAGAAATCAGTATAATCAATATAATCAATACAGTATAATCAATAGCCACTATGGGTGCCAAGAAAGAAGTGGGTGTTCCCAGAGGGTTAGTGGAAACACAAGAATGAACAGGGCAGAACTGAGTACCAAGGGAGAAAAATGGAAAAGTTCTGGAAAAATCCATGGAGAACAGAGGTCTCTGGATTAAAGAAACTGCCTGTCATTCTAGCAACAGACAAAATAGCCCTTTAACTGAGAAACCAAGGGAAGTAGCCCTTCAGCTGATTTGAGTTCTGTTAAGGGCTTGTTCAATAAAATTCAACGCACATGAAAATGAATTATAAAAGTAAAACTTCTACATTCCTAGAGAGATACTGTAAGAAAAAAAGAAAATGAAAGCTTCTCAGCAGAAGGACAAAATTAACAAAACAAAGAATCCACAAAGCAGAGGATAATTGGCATTCCATCTTTCAAAATGAATTTTAAGAGAAAAACATCCCTATAAAGCAATTGCAACTCTGAAAGAACGTCACATACTAAAATTTTTTAAAATTCAGAGATGAATGGAAGTCAGAAAATTTTGGAAAAAAATGCAAAATCGTTTCATATTGCAGCATACACAAGGGAGAATGAATATTATGGAAATAAGAATAAGGGACAGAGTTCACAGAAATGAGCAAAGAAAAAGAAAACGGATGAAAGGAACTAGAAAAAAAATGAAAGGAACTAAAAAATAAACTAAATACAAGCAAAAGATGTTACCGAACCAGGTTCCTTTGCCGGACGCTCAAGTCAAACGCCGAGCCGCCAAGGTTTGAAGCAGAGAAGGGGTTTACCCACGAGGCAGCCCCGCGACGAGCTGGGAGCACAAATCTCAAAACTGCCTCCGCAAAGGCAGGGGCAGGGGCTGGAGCTACTTATCAGATAAAGCCGAGGCGGCGGAGCGTGAGAAAAGGTGGCTGGGAATCCGGGAAAGGCGAGCTAAGTGTTCTGCGCAGGCGCAGCTAAGCTACAGGCTTCCTCACCAGCCTCACGTGTTAGTATTTTCCGAGCGTGGAGTTTTCGGCCCTCTGACGTCAAGAGGTCACTGAGAGGACACTCACGCATGTCCAGTTACAGGGTCGGTGGTCCCAATCATCCTTAACAGGCTCCAGCTCGGAACTGGATACACCTGACTCCGAGTTCCTGAAAAACAACTCTGCTGAATATCTTATTATTTAGGCTACTTGAGGCCTGAAGGACATGCAAGATTTTTGTATCAACAATCAAAGCCAGCTTGATCATGAGGCAGGTTACGGATGTAATGGATCTGATGATTACCCTCAGTTAAGGAGACCCAACATTTGTATAACTGATATGCACAAAGATATAAAAAAATAAAACAGGAAAGGTATTTTTAAACTATAATTCAAGAAAACTTCTCTAATTTTTTTTAATGGTGTAAAGTGACCCTAATGTTTATATGGGAGAGATCTATACCTGAGAATAATCACGAAAAAGGAGAATAGTGAGGGAAGACGTGAACCACCAGCTAGCAGAACTGGAAAGCCAGTGTACTCACATCAGTTTGGAAGCTTCTTAGAACAGACACATGTATCAGTGGAAGGGATAGGAAATCCAGAAATAGATCTCAAATATATGAGAATTTAATATGTGACAAAGTGGTATTTCAATTCAGTGGTGGGCAAAGATGGATTATTAATACACATTGTTCTGGCACAGCCAGCCATCTATTTGTAAGAAAATAAAAATAAATAAAATATACAAGATTCTTATCTTACATTATATAAAAATAAATTCTGCATGAATTAAATATTCAATTAAAAAATTAAAAAGACAGAAAAACACTTCAAGCAAAATAAACAATTATATTTACAGTCTAGGGGTGAAAGAGATTATCTGGCAACCTTGAAACAATAAAGTAATAGAATTATGTGACTATATAGAAGTCAGAAAGTTTTGTATGGGAAAAGAAAAAATAAGCACGCCTAAAAATGAACAAAAATATAGGCATTGTTGAGGAAAGGGTTTAATCTGTATAATATACAGAGAATTTTTACTAATTGCCAAGATGGGTGTAAATAACCGAGTAAAAAAAAAAAAATGGGTGAGAGATTTGGAGAAGTAATTCACAAAAAAGCAAATCCAAAATGACAGTAGTATTGAAAGATGATCAAATGCAAAATTGTCAGAGTAAGATGGCAGCCCAGCCTCATGATATTTCTGAACTACCAAACAGTTGGGCAAAAACAACAAAAAGACTTCTAGTGAGCATGTGGGGCTAAGGGCACCAGCAGGCATGGTAGGGAATGTAAAACTTCACAATTGTTTTGGAAAACAAATTGGGAATATTTGTTAGAACAAAAATATACTGACCCTCTAACCCAGCCGTCTCACTCCTGAGAATTTATCCCACGGAAACAAAGCATCAATCTGTAAAATATTTGTAAAAGATATTTATCACAGCATTGTTCACAGTGGCAAAACCAAATGAAGATGCAGAGTCAGGGAAATGATTAAATAAGTTACAGAACAATCACTTGGGATATTATGCAGCTGTCACAAAAATAAGGAATTAGAATTATACAGAATTGCAGGGATTTTACAGCATATTGTTGCATGTGAAAAGAGAAACTATAATACGATCTCACTTTCATAAAAAAACTAACTGATCCCTTCATTATCTAAGTATATGCATGTATGTGCATGTCATAAATATGTGTGAGTATAATTATCTGAACATTGAGAAAAATACTTAATAATCTATAATGTTAACGTCACGTGGCAGAGACCTCTTCCTGGTCCCCAGAACCCAGCTTGCTACCTCGATATCCTTGCCATCCGTGACCTGACCATTACACACCTCACCTCAAGGTCACAATTTCTGTTAGTTGGGGTAGCACAAGCTGCTATAAAAAAGAAACCAAGGAATCTAATGGCTCAAATTAGATAAAAGTTTACTTCCTGTTCATATAAGGGTCCGAGGTAAGTGTTCAAGGTTGACTAATTGCTCTCCCTCAAGCAGTAGTCTGGGAAAACAGATCACTGAAGAGCTGGTGGCTTGTTATGCTACGGCATAACATTTGGTAAAACTACCCCTGCAGGACCTTGGAAGGCAGACCACGTGCCTGTCTAGCCTGCGGCTCCAGGAAAAGAACTCGTGTCCTTGATTCTTCCAGTGCGTGCAGGTGGCCTCGTGTCTTGGCTTATGGCCTCTTCCTCCAAGGCAGCAGTACAGCAACTACTGTCCTCTCTGACTTCTCCTTTCACAGTCCCGTTTTCTCTCTGACTCTGACCCTCTTGCCTCTTTCTTACAAAAGAACTCGCTGCTGATTACATTAGCCCCGCTTAGATAATCCGAGAGTGTCTCCCCATTCATCTCAAGGTCCTTAATTAATCACATTTACGAAGTCCCTTTTATCATGTAAGGTAACATACTCGTGAGTTTCGGGGCTTAAGATGTGGACATCTTTTGGGGGAAACATTATTCTGTCTACCAAGGAGGGAAAAGAGAGAAAGGAAAGGAAAAGCAAAAATAAAAAGACCAAGGTCATTGGTATATTATGCGAAATTATGTTTCTTTGTGTAAACAAGCAACTTTTATTTAGTTTTTAAATTTTTAAAAATAATTTTTATTGGAGTATAGTTGATTTAACAGGCAACTTTTCAAGAGAAAACAATATTTGAAATAAAATCATAAAGGAGGAAGTAAAGGAAGGGGAGGCAAAGAACGAGGAAGAGTAAGAAGAAGCGGAAACAGCAATTTTCGAGGAACAATTTCAGCTATTGTATCCATTCTTGCCACTGGGCGGGCAAAGGTATTTCAGAAGAAACCATTTCAAAATCTGATTTTATTTCTCGCAGTCTGAGTTTCAGTTCGCTTGTTGGGAACAGAAAAGCGAGTGAGGGCACGGATGGGGATTTTCATTTTTAAAACGCTCCCAAGGTGCTGCCTTTCTAGAACAGAAAGCTGCTACTCTCTCTTCATTATAGAATCAAAATCTTTTTTCTTTTTTTTTTTTTCTGAACTGGCGTTCATTGAACAGTCTGTCCACCTGACAGCCAAGCTGGACTTCGTACAATGCCTGCCCATTGGTAGGTGCTGGGAAGACTCTTAAGAAGGCCAGATAACTTTTAAAGATGGTATTTGGAAACAACTAACACCTAAAATACAATTCTTAGAGAGAGGATCCCTTGGAGAGAAATGAGTTGAAATTAGGCATAATACCTATTTTTATCCTCTTGAAATTTAAATTTTCTGGAACCAAGAGTAAGGTTACGGTGTGAGTGTTTTTTTCTTCTCTAATTCCTAAAGAGTTTTAAGAATAACCATTTCCTTTCCTTCCTTATCTTTCTCTCACCCTTGAGACTGAATGTAGTCTCATGGAGGCCACCAATGAACAGATTCTCGTTCGTGGGTATCACAGGACAGCTGGGGGGGCCACGGGTACAGGCAGTGCCACGTGGGTACAGCTAGGGAAGTGTCACCAGTCAGAAGCAGCGCACAAGATGTAAACCTCGATTACAGCTCCGCAAGTCTGCGATGCCCAAGAAATCTAGATCCCCTCTGCATGAGGCTCTTCCCTAACCCTGAAAGGCAGATCCTCTGAGGCTGTCCTCTGAGAGCAAATTAGCAACACAACTCAGAACCTGACTTGCCTTCTCTACCAGAGTCGCCCTTGTCCACCCACTTGCTGTCAGTCCCTAAAGACAATGCACGTTTCCAGGTGAACACAGGCTGGAGCTGGCAGATGTGTTCTCTTTGCCGATCTGTTCAGTCCATTGCGGTTTCAGCTGTAACTCAGCTGTAAAAAGTAGAGACAGATAAATCCAACACTTACACAGCCCCCTCAGTCAGTTACTATTATCCACGAGCCTTTAAAGATATGGCTTGCTCAAGAAGGCATTGGAGCTAAGTTATCATTTATGTTTGTCAAAGGAGTTGCAAATGTGTAATAAGATTCCAGAGTTAATGTTTTGTGCAAAGCACTTAGGAGAGCCAGGATGAAACGGGCTCAGGCTCCTGATGTTTCAATTAAAGATTGTTTCTAATCAGAGGTGGAGCAAAGGCTGTGTAGAAAATGTCAGTTCATCGTCCGATCCACGGGTGCAGCCAGGGCCCGGCAGCATGGATGGAGTTCCTGTTGCAGGAGTGAGGGGTTCCATCTGAAGGTGCTGGGACACCCTGGACCCCACGCACATGGCTGCACATTGCCTTGGTGTCAGTGGCTCTGCCCCGAGTTCTCGTGAAGGCTGGCCGGTCAGCACTGAAAAGCAGCCCCGGGTGCATCACCCCAGGAGAGAACAGCGACAGGAGCAAGTCCGCGTCCCCACCGGGGCACCGGGCACCCCCCTCCTCGATGGTCCCCTGCCTGAAATGCAAACAGCAAGAGCGCGAGCAGGGCCTGCCCAGTGCCCCTCTCTCCCTCCCCTTGGCTTTCATCTCTCAGGCCCTCTGTGTCCTTCCCTGGAAAGGTCACCCTAGTTGGGGGCTCTTGAGAGAGAGTAGCATTGAGTAGAAGTGTTGGGATGCAAGCAGCCTCTAGGGATCTGATAGGAAACCCTTTTGGACTTCCGAGAAGTAAGAACCATTTCTTTGCTCAGATGCTGAATTTTTTCCTATTTCTTGTTTTGTTAGTCATGCAGGGAGCAGGTAGCCCCTGAGTTCTCGTCTTCTTTATCTGCCTTCTCCAATTCGGGGTGCGACCTGAGGGTGAGAATGCTCTGAGTCTCGGCGGGAGAGGGTTCTTAGGGACTTAGGGCCACTCCTTCCCTCCAGCTCTGCTGCCTGCATTCCACCTGCTGTCTGACGCTGGGCCTGTGGGCATCCGATTAAATCGTCTGTGAAACAACTACGTCTCATGCGTGTTGGTTGGAATTGGGTGTGAACAGCCGTTCTCCCGTCTGTACCTGGAGGCAGGGTGGCGTGGAAGGTACAGGCAGGGCGGCTGGGATGTGGGCGCTGGGTCCAGCCTGGATTCTAGTCTCCGTTCTCCTCACCTCTAACCGAGCTCCCTCCCTGTACGCTTACTCCACACCGTCCAGCCTCAAACCGCAGCTAGAAGCATCTTTCTAAAAACAAATGGGACCAGGTGAATCTCTGGCTTTCAACAGTCTACTGGCTTCCTGTAACACTTGGAATAACAAGGACAAGGACAAGGGCAGGCCTTGGCTGGAATCCCACCTGGACCCCACCTGGAACCCCATGGACCTACCTGGGACCCCACCTGAGACTCTACCTGGACCCTACCTGGGACCCCATCTAGGACCCCCTTGGGACTCCACCTGGGACCCCATCTAGACCCCACCTGGACCCTACCTGGGACTCCACCTGGGACTCCACTGGGACCCACCTGAGACCCCACCTCGACCCCACCTGGGACCCCACCAGGGACCCCACCTGGAACCCCACCTGGGCCCACTCTCCCTCTTGCTCACCAGGCTCTACACCACTTGGCTCCCACTGTGACTCCACCGTGCCACCCTCACTCCCACCTGGGGACTTCTGCAACCAAGGGCCTTGACCACAACTTCCCCCCCGGTGCTCGTGTGGCTCCCTCCTTGCCTAGTCCTAGTCTCAGATCTACTGTCTCCTCTGTCCTGGTGTCTAAAGTAGCCTTTGAAGTGAGCCCCGCCTCACCACCCAGCTTATCTGTCAGGGCACTTACCTCTAGTTGAAACGATCTCGTTGCTGATTTGCTAGTTCACGCCTGCTTCCCACTAGAACATCAGCATCATGAGAGCAGGGACCTTGCTTGGCCGCCTCCCAGGGCCCTGACGTCTGGGAACTGCAGGTGAGCAGCCTGGGCTCAATGTGTGCTCCGTACGCGGCTGCAGTGGCCAGTGGGCTGCTTCACTGCTGTGGACCTCAGTCCTCTCACTTATAAAAGATCCCTGCTGCTTACTTCAGGTGTTAGAACACACGTACAGGTGAGAGAGGGAGCTCATCTTTAGATGCCTCCTGAGTTACCCTAAAGTGTATTGGCTCCTCTCAGTGGGCATCTTATTAACACTGCTGTTAAAAAGACCACAGCCACTGGCCGGCACCACCTTATGTGAGAGCCGTGTGTCAGCGGAGTTCCATTGTACAGAGGGGGTTACACTCTTTACTTATAGATTGGGAGGTGAGAGCTGGGGAGGTGGGCAGATAGGTGTGACCTACCGAAAATCTACTTACCTCCAGAGGCTGATGAGCTTGGACATACTTTGTGGATGGTGAGTCCAGCACTAACCACACTGATAGCTTTGTTCCCTGTTCCAGTAGGAAAACTGTCTGTCACTATTTTCACTGTATACTGGCTGGCGGTCCACTTACCCTTGCAGGGACTTGGTGAGCTGGGAGGGCGACCGGGGCCCCAGACTCCCTGCAGCATTGTGTAAAGCAATCACATTAATGGGGATTTTGTGTTAGCGTTTGAAGAATGACAGCCTCCAAAAGGGGCTGATGCAAAACCACAATGTCTGTGCGGGAATCAGCCAATTGATATCTGGGCACAAGCTCTCATTTCATTAATGCTGCTGCTGTGAAGCCAAATGAAAGCTTATGAAGTTAACTGAGTAAAACACTAGGAAACAGGCATCTTAAGGTTGCAGCGACTAGTGGGTCCTGCAGGAATCACTAAGACATTGTTTTGATGAAAGTGATTTATAAGGATGCCCTTGAATGTTTAGAAACATAAATGAAAGTTCTAGGTGGCCTGTCCGGTCATTCTGGGACTGTTCTAGACCAAAATATATCCTGATATGCTTTAAAAGGCATTTTCTTTGGTATATCACAGAATAATAAAATCCCAACTAGTTCTTTTTTAAAAAAATCCAGGTCTCGGCCCTCCTGTTTATGTCATAATCAGTTTACTATTAATTTACATTTATTAACATCAGTGCAGGCACAATTTTGTGTGTGTGAGTTGAACCTGCAGATGAAAATGTGGTTGAAATAAAAATTAATCTACCTGTCCCCTTCTTTTTTCCCTTCCCCAGTCCAGGGAAGGCAGAGAATGCTGGGGTGGCCTTCAGGGAAGCAGAAGCCCTGGATGGTTCCTGGGGTCCAAGGCTCTGCCTGGTCCCCTCCTCTCAACCTCTATATCCACGCCACTAACATCTTAGTTTTCTGGCTCCTAAAATTCTCTTGTTGTAGGATCCATTGCCGTGGAGTAAAGTTTAGTCTTTCATTAAAATGCAGATTCCCCCAGGAGAGGACAAATTTTTGAGCCTTAATCACCGCCGTTATAGCCTTGGGTCCTTTGAGCACGATTTAGAAGAGGAGGGAGTAGGAAGCTGAGGCGGGGACCTGCTGCAGAGAGGCGAGTGGGGTCCAGCCCTGCTCCACTGCCTGCCTGCAAAGCTGCCTACAGCCACGCCCATCTGACTGCCTCTCCATGTCCAGATTTTGAACTTTCCACTTTGAAGCTTCAATCACAGCATAACATCACTTTGAAGCTGCATCTTCTATTTTAACATGTTGATTTGAATCACCTTTTTGTCATTTTTGTCTCATTTGTGTTGTTTTCATATAAAAGCCAAATAATTTTTCCATTTTCATGCATGATAGTCGCTAAGATTATTTAGCTGCCTAAGTTAATAACAGTCTGTCATTCAGAAAACTAGTTTGCATTTCATTTGGGGAAAAGATTTTAATAATTAAATACAATCAGTAGTGGAATTATCATTCTAGCAAATATCAGAATCTGAAAGAGACGCTGTGAATTTGCACTTAACGCTAGCGCCATGGATTCCATTAATGGCTCTTATTTTAACAAGCTTCATCATCTTTATAGGTTTCTCTCTGATTTCATCTCCTTTCCCTCTTTTATTGCTTGGCTCATATAAATGCTTCTGTTATTTAGTTAATAGGAGGCAGGAGGGAGAGATGTATATTTCCCACTTGATATTAACATTAGGTAAGTCCCTTTGGAGACCTTTTGATCATCCATATTGTGTGCGCACCATACTTATATTTTTAAAGGCACGTTTGATTAAAGAAAAACATGGTAAATTCCATGGTCTTAATTTCCAGACTCAGTCAAAGGAGCTGTGCTTCGTTAGTTCCTAGCTAAGCATTCATTTCCTCCCATCCCTTTGGTTCTTTTTTTTTTTTTTTCCCAGCTGTGTTGGGTCTTTGTTGCTGCACGTGGGCTTTCTCTAGTTGCAGCTACTCTTTGTTGCAGTGTGCGGGCTTCTCATTGCGGTGGCTTCTCTTGTTGCAGAGTTTGGGCTCTAGGTGCATGGGCTTCAGTAGTTGTGGCACGTGGGCTCAGTAGTTGTGGCACACGAGCTTAGTTGCTCCGCGGCATGTGGGATCTTCCCAGACCAGGGATCGAACCCATGTCCCCTGCATTGGCAGGCAGATTCTTAACCACTGCGCCACCAGGGAAGCCCCCCTTTGGTTCTTTGATAAAGGCCAAGGGAGGCTGCTGGCGTGGACTGGTCAGCAAGCTTCTGAGGCCAGACCCTCCCTGCACTGCGGTCCTACAGAGATGATGCCCGGGGCCTTTGGGCATCAGCACGCAAAGCGCTTTGTGTTCAGCGCCGTGAAATGTTGTGGATTTCCCACAGGCCTGTTTTCACACCAACACGCTGGTCTAATTCTTATAACCTCTGTTTGATCCGTAACTCTTGCGATGGCCTCTGCTCCTCTTCCCGGGGGTGTAGTCTGTCGTCCCTCTGGGTGGGGCCACTGTTAACACTGATGGGAGTTACAGGTGGCAGAACAAGAGCCTGGTCCCCAAGGTGGCCCGTCACCACATGCCTCCCAGATGCAGACAGAGGGAGGAGGAGGGTCCCTCCCTTCCTCACCCCCCGCCATCTCCCTCCTTCTCTCCCTCCCTCCCTCTCTCTCCTCATTCTAAGGCCCGTCACAGAGGACTCATTTGCAGGGCACAGCTGGAGGTTGAGGGCAGTGCGCCGAGGGCTGCTGGAAGCTCCTGCGCCAGCCCTGCCTGGGCTGTTCATCCTGGGGAGTCTTCTGAGGACTGAGTCGTGGAATGTTCCCCGGCCCCTGAGGGACGGTGACCTCTTAGTCCCGCAGGAGCAGCCAGCCCGGCGCTGAATTTCAGGGCCAACGACTAGGAAGGATGAGTCTGGGACCCTGCCTGGAACCCAGCCTTCCTGGGACCGATCTGCACTTTAAACAGTCACAAGGAGGGAATGTAGCTGGTTTGCACTTCTATAAATAGTTTCTTGTTGTTTCTACTTATAACAAAAGCAAAAAACTACTTTTGCTTATAGCTTCTGAAGTCAAGTTTGCATATTGCATATATATTTCATAGAGATGAAATGTACTGAGGTTAAATCAGTTTCTAGGAAGCACATGTAGTCCTTACCTCTGGAATCCGCACCCCCCAGCATTCTGCAAAGAGCCAGTAGCACAGGTGTGGTGGGCCACAGGTGCAGGTGGTCCATGCTGCAGGTGGGCCACAGGTGTGGGTAGCTTCGTGGTGGCGCTGTGCCGCTCCCACCTCCGTCCTCCCCTGCGGAGAGGCAACTAAGCAGGACGTCGGCCTCTCTCGCTGCATTTCACGCGCCGTGCTTTGCAAATATTTAATAATCAGGATGTCACGCGAGAATGAAAACAGAAACAATCCTCTCTGCGAACCTGTTTTCACCATCCTGATGCCGCTGCTTGCTGTCTGCTCTGCTCTGCACTGGCGATTTGCAGGCCTCGCTCCGGGCAGCCTGTGGCCTTGGGCTTTTGAGGTGCCCGCCTGGCCGCAGGCTCGTCTGCTTGGGGCGCCCAGGCAGGCCCCAGCGGCCTTTCTACAGAAGCTGTGGGCTCTGGGGATGGAAGGGTGGAGGAGAGAGGCACTTCCGTGAAAAAAATTTAAAAAGAAAACAGAAAAGAAAAGCTGTTTTCCTTCAGTTTATAGATTCATGGGGTGGAGGGTGCAGACCCACTTCTTGTGAATCCTGATGCCCATCTGGGGTCCAGGGAAGATGTCTTGTGCAGGGCCGTGCTCACTTTGGGGATGAGGACTTTATAGAATTTATGTCCCCAAAACCTTCTGCCTAAAAGGAGGGGGAGCAGGGAGAGCAAGAGAGAAGGAATATCACACATGTATCCAAATGAGTTAATAGAAAACTGTTCTTTTTTGTCTTCACTTGGAAAACATGTGTCTGAGTTGGAATGAGACTAATTTCAACTCTGGAGCTGGCAGATGAACACGAGTCACGCTTTCCAGAGGCGAAGCCGGCCAGGGTCTCTGCGGTTTGTAAGCTGCTCACCTCCCAAATCCACAGAGAGCGGTGTGAGCCCACGGGCAGGTTCGTGCTTCACGCAGCCCAGGCTCAGGTTGCTGCTGTGTGTGAACAGTCATGAGAATGAGAAGGATAAAAATACATGGAATAATATTTAGTCATAACAAATACAACAAACCCTCGAGACAGATTAAATGTTTTTCCCTGTTCCGATGGATGGAGGGCTCCCCGTGGCTCAAGCACAGAGCTTTAAACACATCCGTGTCTCCAAGTTTACCTGCGTCAGCATCACCTGGAGTCATTAAAGCCCCGAGGTTGGGATGCAGCAGGTCGGGGGTCGGCCTGAGGATGTGCGTTTTTGCCCAGGCCCCAGGTCATATTGGTATTGCTGACTCAGGGACAACACTTTGAGAAAAACTGGTCCACGTGAACTAATTTAATCCTAATGAGCCTCCAAGCCAGCCGTCCTTCTTCTCTCCGCTGCCCAGTCAGAAAGCTCAGGTATAGAGGCTTTAAGGACTTGCCTACATTCCAGTCCCGAGTGGGTCCGCCGCTGAAGCTTCGGACCAAAACCACCGTTTTCCACACCACACAACCTCCTCGGGCGTAAAGAGGCCAGTGGAAGCTAGCTGATGGCCTTGGCCTTTGAAAACTGTCTTAGTGTTTCCTGTAGTCACCCTTATTTCTTCCCGTGGAGCATGTCTGGGCACTGAGTAATAATAATAGACTTGCAGCTCTGCTTTGTGACCCAATAGTAAATATGAATCCTTCTGACAAAACTTGTTTCAGTGGTAAAGGCTGTTGTTTTTAGCGTTGGGCCTGAGATAGTGAGACCCTTTGCTGAGAGAGAAGAAAGGCACCTGATTTTTCTCTGTTTTTTTCCCTAAAAAGCAAATATCTTTACCTCCCAACTCCCACAAAGCAATTTTTAAAGGCACAATAATTGACCATTGCTAATGAATTGAAACATTGATCTTTTCCATATGTATAATTTTCATTCTAAGCATTAAAAAAATTCTTGAATGATAAATTTCTAAGCGTTAAAAAAATTCTTTAATGATAAATTTCTAAGCGTTAAAAAAAATCTTGAATGTTAGATTTAATCTCAACATCAGCTCTCAAACACCTGGAAGGGCACGCAAACTTTAAAAGCCAATGAACTGAATGGGTCGTTTATAACCTGAACATTCTAGAAGTTGTCGGAGTCCCAGGAGTATCCCCCATCAATTATAAATCGGTACTGGGTGTTTACACAGGTTTCTTGTTCATCATGATTCTGAATCTGGTCTTCTGACAGATGACAGTCTCTCCTGTTTTCTTTGAGGGGATACAACCCTAAAATAACCCACGTGTCAGAGCCCAGCTTTTCTCTATGGCCCATCTTGCAAGCAAAGGTGTTCTATTAGCTGGGGCGACTTTTCTGATCTGTAAAAGAGGCATAACAGGAATTTCTTCATCAGTTGCAGCCATAATAAAGAGGCCTGAGAAGACTCCCTCAGCTCCACCGTTTCCAGCAGCTAACGTTTATTTCACGTTTATTTCATGCTTGGGTCTGCAGGTGGCCTGGGCCGGGTTGGGCAGCAGAAGGGCGTTCTCCTGGCAGATCAGCAGAGCACAAGCAAGCCAATGGGTGTAAGGCCTCCCTCTGGCTGTATCATGCTCACTAAGGCAGGGGGCAAAGCTGGTTGCAGGGCCGAGCCCAGCTAAAGAGTCAGAATTCTCTCCTGCCATGGAAGCAGGCAGGACGTTTGCTGAACAGCAATCTACACCATCAAACTCACAGTGTCTTGTAGTTCCATTAAAAAAATCAATAAATTCAAGGGGAAATAAATCAAATTGGTCATTGCATAGTTTTAACTTTCTTAATAGTCGTTTTCTTGCTGCAGAAATTTAGCTCTAGGTTGATGAGGTTGCTGAATGTCGGTAGATATGATATATTTCCACTTGGTTCACAGTGAGTGGTTAGCAAATTTGCTGAAGGAGACTGCTTGTATCTTGCCAACACGTCCCAGTCTCTCTTCATTGATTTTAGTTTTACCGTAATTAGGATACACGGGTTCTGGCTATAGGATATTAAAGCTGTGAATTATTTCCTGCAAAAACATCTATGATATTAGTTAAAGAGAAAAATCTCACCACCTGGTGGAAAGGAGCTAGATGAAATTATTTGCGTTGGACTAATTTTTTTCATTTTTAGCTCCTTTTAGGGTTTGGGTTCGGGGTTTGGTCACACGAACTGACACAGACCATGATTTGTCCTTGTCACAGTTGCAGGTGGTTAGGTAGAGGCCACAGAGGGGACCGATTGCTCAGCCCATCCTCCAGCCCTTCAAGCTGGACGACCCCGAGCAGACATGGGGAGGAAGGGGGTGGGGGGACTGGAGTATCTTCTGGGTCTAGGGCGGCTCTGAGAAGTCTGGACCTCTTCTGTGTTGTGCCTGCTCTGAAGGCCACCAGGACAATGGCTCTTCACTTTCTTTTGGGGTCATGACTCGCTTTGAGAGTCTGATGGAAACTATGGCTTCCCCTCCAGAAAAAATACACATAAACATACATACCAAACTTTTAACATTTAATCTTTAATATTCCTTTGAAATGCAATCCTTGAATCCCATCTTCTTTTCTGGAATTTTAGATACAAGTTGATGTAGATGCTAAGATTTTTTAATGCATACAGTTTTAAGTCCCTACTTAATTAGATTTGCCAACATGCTTTACTGATTTCTTTCACCCACTCTTTGGGTTCACTTTCTTCTTCCTGAAGTATATCCTTCGGTGTTTCTTTCAGCAAAGGTTTCTAAGAGTGGTAATTCTTGTTTGCATATGTCCGCAAATATCTTAATTTCACCCTCATCCTTGAATAATAAATTAGCTGGACATAGCATCCTAAGGTCACAGCTCTTCTTCTGTTATCTTCTGGCAGTTTACGCTCTCATTCATTTGATCTGTTTCATGCTGGGTTTCTTCATCAGCTGGATTTCCCTGTGCTGTTTGTAACTTTTGTTTGAGAGCTCATGTTTCATGGGATTCCCTCCTGTGTGCACCTCTTTCAGGTTCTTTTTTGGGCTGTGTTGTGTTTTTCGGGTTCTGTATTAGTCAAGGGTCTCCAGAGAATCAGAGCCGATAGATTTATTATAAGAAGTTGAATCACACAATTAGTGAGGCGGAGTCCCATGATGAAGCTGGAGGCCCAGGAGAACAGGTTGTATGTTTGAAGCCCTGAGAGCGGATCACCAACGGTATAGAAGGGCTCAGAACCAGGAGTGCTGATGGTGCAAACCCAGTCCAAGGGCAGGAGAAATCCATGTCCCAGCTCAAAGTCAGGCAGCAAGAGAGGAGAGAGAGGGAATTCTCTCTTCCTGCGCCTTTGTGTTCTGTTCAGGCCCTTGGGGGACTGGATAGTGCCCACCCACACTGAGGAAGGAGATCCGCGTCTTACCCAGTCTGCTCAGCCAGAAACCCCCTCACGGACACCCAATATCTGACAGAACACGTGGGCACCCTGGGGCCTGGTCAAGCTGACACATAGAATTCACCATCACAGGTTGGAGGGGCTGTTTCGGGCGCCCTCCAAGCGGGTCTGGGGTGTGTTGACCTCAACTCCCCTCTGTTTGGGTTGTGAGAGTGGCTGTGGATTTTAAATACACGTGTACAAGATTTGATCCCTTGTTGCAACGTGTTCGGAGAGCTCCGTGTGTGCTTCCATCGTGATCTTGACCCAGCAGCCCCGTGTCAAGGGACAATGATGGGTGCCAGAGTATGTGACAGGCAAGCTGTAGGGCCCCCAGGAGCGTCAGGGAGCCTCTCCACGGTGCAGGGCTGTAGCCGCGATGAGGGTTTCTAATTCAGAAACTGCAGGCGGGATCGAGGTCGCCGCCTCCTCCAGCTCCGCCCCGGCCGCCGCACGTGCCCAGAGCAGCGCTGCCCGCAAAATCCAGTTCCCACTGCCTCTATCCACAAAATTATTACCTGTTATCTGAGCTACTTGAGCCTCTTTACCTTGAAACCAGAGTTGAGTTGCAAGAAGAAACTGTTGTGTTTCAGTTTCTAATCGCTTTGATTTTTCTGGAAGTACAGCTTCCGTGTGGGAAATGAACAGTAGCCCGGGAGCCGTCTGGGCTCACTGCTAGGCAGCTCAGCACCCCCCCCGGCCTTTCTAGCTCTGTGTTTACACTGGCTTCTTCTTTACAGCGCTGTTTTGCAAGTCCAGAAGAGTGAAAATATGAAGCCAGAAGTGCAACGGCCAGCAGCAGTGCTTGGTGGTGGTGTCCTGAGTCGCATCTGTAAGACTTGGCTGATTTGCAGCCTCTCTTTTGTGAGGCTGGGACTCAACGCATCGCCCAGGGTCCTGGTGGGCGGATTGCGCGTTTACTTCACAAGACTTGGTCTATCAGGTTAGATGTTAGTGGAAGCCATGGTAAGCAGTTACTGAGAAAGTCTCGGTAGTAACATCTATTTGTACTCACCCAAAACTTCCAAATAAATTTAGTTTCCACACAAAAATAGGGATTTTCAAAATTCCATAATTTTGCTACTCAGGATACAATTACAAAACTAATTAGAACAAGTTAATGATAAATATGCAATACATAAATACAACTAAAATACTGAAGGCCATAAACATTGTTGGAATAAAAAAATGTATATACGTATGTGTATTTACTGCATGGCAACAGAAAATTGCAAAAACTGCCTATTTGCCTCAAATTAGTTTGTAAATTTAGTACAATGTTTACTTTGTTTACAACGGATTCTTTGGCAACTTGGTAAAATGATTCCAAGGAAAATATCCAAAGAAATTTTGAAAAGAAGAGTAATGATGAAGTCTTTCTTACAAAAATAGTATTTTCTAAATTTTCCATGAAATTTCACTTTAAAAAGAATGGGGAAAAAACCTTTTTTTTTTTTTTTCTTCTGATTTGGTGATCTTTGCTCTTTGACTTACCCTCTCCTTGTGAGTTTGAACCTAGTCTCATAGATGGGAAATGAAAGCCATAAACTAGATTCATAGTGGGATTTTGAGAGACGCTTTGTGACTCAAAGATACCATGACCCTCAGTGTTTAAACTAGTAAAATGCTCATAAAATGGTTGAGATTGGTGTCCTGCAGAATCTCAAGTGTCTCCAAAGCAAACCTTAACTGTGGCATGTGCTCTCCTTGTTGGAGACCAGGATATTGTTTCCAGAAGCTATCAGTGATGCATGTCAGTTACAGAGGGCAAAAGCCTTGTCCTTTGTTTTACACAACTGAAGAAATGAGACAGCAACAGAGGGCAGCTGGGTTTTTTCTCTTATTCCTCTTCTCGTGGAGGCAGATCAATGACAGTATTAACTCAAAATGTTATCAGAAATGGTTCTAGATTTTCTAGCTCATCATAGGACCAATTCAAATGCTAGTACCTAATAAGAGAAAAGGGAAGGATCCACGTGGTCCCTGAGGTATCAGTGGTCTCACATTAGGTCATCATCCTTCTAAAATGATAATTACTATTAAACATCCTAGTGTAGCTATCACTTTCCTACTCAGTGCCTACTTTCCCCTTGCTGTGTCATAACTTTGTTCAGATTTTCCTCTCTCTTTATCATAGCCATACAGTTCAGAAGACATTTAGCATATCCCCAAATCCAGGAATTTATGTTAGCCAATGGGATGTGGAATTCTTCTGGGAACCATTATGGTTCCATGGGGGCCCTGATCTAATCTGTCTGAATCGGATGTGTATCTGTGGTTTGGAGGGGGAGGTTTTCTTTTGCTCTCTTCTGCTGGCCGTGAATGAGAACACATGTTGCCCTGATGGTTACAGGGACCATCCCACAGCAAGCCTTGAGAAGAAACTGATACTAGAACACGAGAGTGGAGAGAAGAAAAACATCTGGATCTATGATTCCTTCTCCACTGGCCTGTACCACACCTGGGTTCTCTGCACCTCCAATTACGTGAGCTAATAAACTTCCTTATTGTCTAAGCTAGTTTGAGCTGTGATTTCTGTTTCTTGCAGCCAAAAGTATCCTATCTGAGATAAATACCATTCAATTATACCTGGGTGGGAGGTTGAATGGTGGTCCTCAAAAATATATGTTCATGTTCTAACACCCAGAACCTGTGAACATGATTGTATTTGGAAAAAGGGTCTTTGCAGATGTAATTAAGTTAAAGGTCTTGAGATTATTCTATACAACTCAATAGTAATAATAAGAATAATAATAATAAATCAAATTAAAAATGCGCAGAGGAACTGAATAGATATTTTTCTAAAGAAGACACACAAGTAGCCAACAGATACATGAAAAGGTGCTCAACATCACTAATAATCAGGAAAATGCAAATCAAAACCACAATAAGGTATCATCTCAAACCTATTACAAGGGCTATCATCAAAAAGAAAGATAACAAGTGTTGGATAGGATATGGAGAAAAGTGAACACTTCTGCACTATTGGTAGGAATGTAAATTGGTGCAGCTGCTATGAAAAACAGTATGGAGTTTCCTCAAAAAATTAAAAATGGAACTACCATATGATCTAGTAATCCTACTTCTGGGCATATATCTGAAGGAAATGAAAACAGGATCTCCTTGAGATATCTGTACTCCCATGTTCATTGCAATATTATTCACAATAGCCAAGATATGGAAATAACCTAAGTGTCGCTCAACAGATGAATAGACAAAGAAGATGTGATAAATATACATATAATAATGGAACGTTATTCAGTCATGAGAAAGAAGGAAATCCTACCATTTGTGACAAAATGGATGGGCTTTGAGGGCATTTAGCTAAGTGAAATAAGTCAGACAGAGAAGGACAAATAGTGTATGATATCACTTATATATGGAATCTAAAAAGCCCGAAATCATAGAAACAGAGAGTACCGTGTTGGTTACCAGGGGGTGGGGAAAAGAGAAGATGTTGATCAAAGAGTACAAACTTCCAGTTAAAAGATGGAAAAGAGAAGATGTTGATCAAAGAGTACAAACTTCCAGTTAAAAGATGAATAAGTTCTGGGTAGCTAATATACAGCATGGTGATTACAGTTAACAATACAATATTTTAATATAATATAATACAATACAATAATTTAATACAGTAGCATTAAATACTTGAAAGTTGCTAAGACAACAGATCTTAAATGTTCTCACCACAGAAAAGAAATAAATAAATCTTCTTTATCCATTCATCTGTTGTTGGACATTTAGGTTGTTTCCATGTCCTGGCTATATATGATGGAATATTACTCAGCTATAAAAAGGAACAAATTGGGTCATTTGTAGAGATGTGGATGGACCTAGAGTCTATCATGCAGAGTGAAGTAAGCCAGAAAGACAAAAACTAATATCGTATATTAACACATATATGTGGAATCTAGAAAAATGGTACAGATGAACGTATTTGCAGGGCAAGAATAGAAGTCTAGACGTAGAGAATGGACATGTGGACACAGGGTGGGAAGGGGAGGGTGGGACGAATTGGGAGATTAGGATTGACATGTATACACCATATGTGTAAAATAGCTAGTGGGAACTTGCTATAAAGCACAGGAAGTTCAGCTCGGTGCTCTGTGACGACCTCGATGGGTGGGATGGCGGGGGTGGGAGGGAGGTCCAAGAGGGAGGGGTTATATGTATACATATAGCTGATTGACTTCACCGTACAGAAGAAAATAACACAACATTGTAAAGCAACTATACCCCAATTTAAAAAATTTTAGAAAAAGAAACAGTAATTACATGATGTGATGGAGGTATTAGCTACTCTATTGTGGCCATTTTGAAATATATAAGTATATACACTGACACATTGTTATATGTCACAATGTTAAATGTCCATTATATCTCAAAAACGCTGTAGAAAAAAAGATGAGCTCACCCTGGATTATCCAGGTGGGCCCTAAATCCAATGATGATGGAGACAGAGGTTAGAGTGATGTGGCCACCAGCTAAGGAACACCTAGAGCCACCAGAAGCTAGAAGAGGCAAAGAAGGATCCTCTCCTAGACGCTTTGGAGGAAGTGTGGCCCTGCTTCCATCTTAATTTCAGATTCCTGGACTCCAGAACTATGAGAGGATAAATTTCTGTTTTCTAAGCCACCATGTTTGGTAATTTGTCACAGAAGCCCCAGGGAATAAATCCAACCTGGTGGGAGATCAGCTTCAATGAACACTGAAATGAACAGAGCTGAGACCTGTGATTCTTTTTTTGGTCCTTCCTGGAAAACTCACACCAGCATCAACCCACAGAGGGACATATCCTGCCTTTTCTTTTTGGCAATTCTTCCAATTAACATCTTGTGTATTGCATGTCTTTCTGGTGCCCTGCCTTTCTCTAAACACCCCTGTGGATTTTTGAGGTTTTGGAGACACATATTCTAAAACCTGATGGGTTGAGGTTTTTGGTCACATCTTTGGCAACTCATCTGTAGGAAGAAGGTAAGAGCTGGTCCGAAAGGGAAAAAAAAAGCTGCAAAATCTATGGCATTATTATTCAGAGGAGATTTTCTGGTAGAGTTATATCTAAAATTTTTCAATAAATTAATTTTACAGACTTTCAAGGGGTAGCTTTTAGATGAATGGATATATTACTTGAATTTAAATTCAGCCCATTAAGTCGTCAATTATATTGTTGTTGCAACATCATGTGTTTAATGTTAATGACACACACAAATAAAAAAGAAACGACACAAGAAAGCTATTTGCTTTACTGTTTTGGGTGAGCTGAGCCAAATGCTTAACAAGATACTCTTTGTAGTCAGAGCTGAGGCTTCCAGAAAGGAGAATACACAGTAAAAGCAAACTCTTCCTATCAGGAGGCATTCTACAATGTGACAAGATGGAAGACGCAGCCATGATCACCAAGTGAGGAAGAACACAACTTCCTTGCCTGTGTCTCCATTCTATCTTCCTCCATTCTGCTTTTCTTCCATTTCCCTAATATATGAATCAGCCCTCTGGTTCCAATTCCAATTCCTCTGCTCCTAATTTTATTTTCTTCCCTGCTTCTTTCTTCAAATATCCTCTGATTCCATTGAGTTTACTCTACCCCCTAAAACTTGAAATCTGACACTCTCTCTGACCACAGCCCCCTATTTTCTTTCTCAGGCAAACCTGGATCTTTACTGTGACCTTCAGCTCAAACTATAGAGTGCTTTTGTGCTAATTAGAAAAAGCTGTCCCCTTTTGGACGGGCAATTTGGAAAATGATTCCCTTCTGCATGGTCACAGACCCACAGGCTCGGTGCTTCACCACGATGACAACGTGGATTTGTACCCCACGCATCCCTTAGGGTGAACTTCTGTGTAGTGCGAAAATGGCACAGTCATCTTGGTACCCAGTGCTAGCCATCTCACTGTCCCTTTTCTCAGCCCACCAGGTGGTGTTGGCCGTCATTAGCCTGTCTACCACTGGACCCCTTGGTAAATCTTTCAAATACGCTCTCCATGGTGTCTCTGATTCCTCTTCCTCCTTGTCCTTTCCTGGACCACATCCTTGAGTGCAGAAAATATGTGTGTTTGATGTGCCACTGGGTCCTCATCCTGGCATATGGAGCTGGTAGGATGGTGCTGCCATCCATAGGAGTTCTTTGCCAAGAGCTTGGTAAGTACTGAACTAATGAATGCATGGTTTCCTTTCAATCAACCCATTAATCAATCTCACATCATTTTCTCTCTGCTGCTGCATTTTGCAGAGAAAGTTGTACATCTAGGAAGACTGACATCAATTCAAATTCACGTAGTAGAACTCGGTCAGCTCTCAGTGCTGCTGGGAAATACTTATACTCATCTTGAATGACTTCTTCTCATAGGTCCCACAGAATGTATTACAAAACCACCATCTTTCTCAAACTCCCACTTGAGTGTCCATTTTGGGAACAGAATGTATTACCTTCTACATTACTAAATCACCTTACATAAACTTGAGGCCATTTGAGTTTTTCCAACTTCTGCATTCTCCATTGTCTTTCCATCTTCATGCAAACTCACCTTGTCCTCAGTAAAAGATGTGTCCTTTCTTCTCTACCAGACTACCCCCTCCACTCTCACCATTAGTCAAAACTTTGGCCATGTCTTCTGCAAACTCACTTTCCCAGTTTTTCCTTTGCCATGTCCTATAGATATAATCACTCCCACCTGCTCCCTTGCCTCATTTCCCATGCTGGCACCCCAGTTCTGGTCCTTACCACCTCTTACCTTGCCATTTCAGCAACTTCCCAACATGTCCCTTGTCTAGGTGCTCCACTCTCAACCTTTACAGGCTGCTAGACTAGTCCTTTGAAAGTTCAACTTTTGGTTGTAGCACTTCCCATCCAAATAAAGCCATCAGAGGTTCATTGGTTGTCGATACAGAATGGATTCCAAATCCCATAGCCTGGCCTTCAAGGGTCTATATATTCTGGGTTCAATGGAAAACTACAGCCTTAATTTCCATAATTCCCCATTTTTACTACAGTAAATGGAAATATTTTCTGTAATCATGCCCCATGGTTTGAGCCTCTGGTTTTATTCATGTGTACATGCTATATTAAGTGGTTTTCAAATTTATTGCAAACTTTCTGCAGGCTGTTTTGTCAATATGTTTAAAAAAATCTATATGTTGCATATATAATAATTTTACTTCTAAGAACTTATTCTAAGGAAAGAGTTGTGGATGAACACAAGATTTAGAACACTTTAAATTTAAGCATATCTTTCTTTACACTGAAAACCTTTTTCCTAATGTTGTTAACAATTATTATTTGTCTTATCTCTAGTATGTGTGGGTGTTTCAAAATAATAATAATATTATAACTAACAAAAGATAGAGACAGCAATTTAGGATTACTTTCAGATGTTTTTGGCCTTAGGATATATCCCATTAAAGACATACCATCGAAATATTGTGTTTTAGGGTTATTATAAGAATTCTTTCATGTGGATAAGATACAAGCTGGATATTCTTTTGGCTTATTTTCAGTTTTTTGAGAGATTTTTTTCTTTTTAAATTAATTTTGCTTTTTAAAATTTGGAAAACATTATGTAGATTCAAAGCCAAAACCATTGGGTCAGGTGTGTTCAGTAAGATCGAGCTTCTGACCTTGGCCCCTTCCTCCCCTTTCAGTCATACAAGGTAGCACACTAGTAATGTTGTTCTGCAGCTTGGTTTTTTCACTTAACCATTTATCCTGTAGATAACCTCATAACCAGAGAGAGAGATTCCTAACTCCTTTTACAGCTACGTAGTATTCTGTTGTCTTCAAGTTCAATCAGCTCCAGTCCCTATTGATGGACATTTAGGTTGTTAACAGTCTTTGCTGTTATGAACAGTAATAAGTAAATAGCCATGTGAATATGTCATTTTGAGTTTTTGCCAGTGTATCTTTGGTACAGGCTTCTAAATATGGAATTGATGGTTCACAAGGGTAATGCATATGTAATTTTGTCAACTCCTGCCAAATCTCTCTTTACAGGGACTGAACCATTGTCATTCCCACCAGTAAGTCCAGCAGGAGGCAGGTTAAGTCCTGCCTCTTTTCCCACGTGTGGTCAAGCTTTTGGATTTTCACTAATCTGATGAAAAATGGCATCTCAGTTTCAATGAGCAATTCTCTTATTATGTGCAAGGTTGAGCTTCTTTTCCTAAGTGTGTCATTTGTGTTTCTTTCCAATGAACTGATTTGCATATCTCTTGCCTATTTTTCTGTCAGGACACACTGTTATTTCTAAGGCTGAAAACTCTTTCCATTCCCTTTTATCCCTTCTACATCTTGACTGTGAGGAAATGGCAGAATCCAGAGGTTAACACAGCTTTCAAAACAGAATCATCACCTTTACATAGTTATCATTTTTCTTTAAAGAATTTCTGCCAAGCTAGGAGTCCACAACTGTCAATTAGACCTACTGACTAATATTTCATGGGGTCAATGCCCACCCCCAGCCCAGCCAAAGACCATCAACAAAACACACCTGTGTTTGAACAAGTTGGGTTGATTACTTGTTGTCCTGAGGGGCAACGTACACCACTGGGAACTGTGAGGGTTGCAGTAAGAGGGTGTTAAAGAGGACTTATAGGATCTGGGCTTTAGTTGGGTGATTTGGGGGAGGATTTAAGCTTTGCTCTGGATTGGATGCTGTCAGGAAGTGGCGGTAATTCTATCACTGGGCTTTGTAATAAATCTTATCTGAAGGAGGGAAGACTAGCTCAAGGCTAGGCCATCACTAGTAAAGACACAGTCACTCATGTCAGCCAGGATGGTGGGGTGTCAGGTATTTTGTGGCCTGGACAGTGTGCGTGGTTTGTCTCTGTTTAGACACGATTACTGGTGGTCTTATTCTCGTCTCAGCCCATCATGGTCACAAAGCAGCCTCATCTGATGTGACATTTTGTGAAGTTTTCTGTGTTCACCAGGAGAACACCAAAGCCTGCCAGGCCAGCTTGCAGCAGTACTGGTGCCCAGATGACAGTGCCAGGCCAGCTGCTGGACACCAGGACTGCTTTTCTGTTTCTCAGCGGGCACCGGAGCAGAGTCTCAGGCCCTGTTACTGTAGTGACAGGTGACCTATCTTGTAATGTTTAGTGATTGAAATTCTGAGGAATTGAAGATACCCATATTTAGGTATTTATTTCACGTGGCATTGTATAATATCTCATCACATGAGCCTTCAATTATGTTCCACCTGAGAGAGGGCCAGGGTCCAGAACTGTGGTCTTTTTTCTGGCTTAGCCTTTCAATACCCAGAAAGTCTTGTTAAAAATGATGTAGCCTAGGGTAGGGGGATCTGGCTCTGAGAGAAGGAACTTTGACTCAGAAAAGAGGGAAAGGGAGGTTGAGGGGAAGAGGGGTGGGATGAGCTCAGGGATGGGGGTGGTCAGCTCCAGGGTTGGGAATTGGAAGGACTCAGAGTTGCCCCACCTTTCTTCGGTTTTTCTTAGAATTCCCATTTCTCCTCAATCCTCTCACCACAAGCAGGACTTCTAGAACTGGATGGCTCTGGGGTAAATGTAAATGGATAATAAACAAGAGAAGAGACGGCTGGCCACATCTGGGATATTGGAACTAAAAATCATTAAGCTGTCTTGGAAGCATCTAACGAGGAAGATGTGGTTATAATACTTCAGAAAGTACACCTTGGTTTGAATAGAAATTCTAAGGCAACATATAAGTCTCTTGAAAATCTCAAGATGTAAATGATTCACACTTCACATTTTAAAAATAATGGATTAGAGCAACAAGAAAATAGATATTTAGGTAATTAGAAATAGCACTACATATCTGAATATTGCAAACAGGTATTGCAACCACCTGGAAAGCTATATCACTTTTCTGAACGTCACTATTTTCCTTTGCAAGAGATCTTTCTCTTAAGTTGTGCTACTGATTAGGTGTGGGAATGTGTTTTTACAGCATCTGGTATACTTCCTGGCACATAGTGAATATCCAATAAATCATAGTCAATTATAATAATAATGAATCTGAATCTTCTGCCTTAAAAATATTTTGTGCACCTCTAACAAGTGGATATTGATATTTTCTCTTCATAGAGCAATTTTAAGTTATAATGCAAAGGTCGTAAGTGGGGCTGTCTGCATTGCCAGAATGCTAAAAGTTAAAAATAATTAGGTTGTAGGGGTGTTTGGAACCACAGGGAGGCTGCAAGCCCTCTCTTCCTTGAAAAAGAAGTTGCAACCTGCCCAGCTGTCCACAGAGCTCCGCATGTGGTGCGGGCAGCCACTCTCAGATCCTCCAGGAAGATGCAGAACCAAGTCTTCCCAGCACAGGAGACTAACCTGAGCGTGGCCTCACCTTGGCTTAGGGCATGTTTAAAGGAAAAGCCTCACCCTGCGTGTCTAACCTCACTTCTCAGAGGTGTTTCTTCTGCCCTAAAGATGTCCGAGAGGCAGCGTAGCCTCAGAGACCCCAGGGAGAGGGCAGGACAAGGCTCCGCCTCCTGCACGGTGCTCAGATGGACGGCGCTGCTCTGCGCATCCGGGTCCCCGGGCTCTGGGGAGGTGGAATTGCCATCAGCCCTGTCAGGTTCTCAGGGGCGAGAGCAGAGTGCCTGGCGGGGAGAAATGCCACTTTGCAAGGGAAAGGCAGGAAGCTGTGGATACTTGTAACTTACCTGATCAGATCCTGCCTTTTCCATTGGAGAAACAACTTTAAAATATCAATCTTCTCTCCAGGACCACCAGCAGCCATGAGTCTGCTGACCCATCTAAGCCTTCTTCCCGGCACATGGTGTTTGTCAATTACAGGGAGTTTCCAGAGCTTATTGAGCAAACCCAACAAAACCAGAATTAAAAAAAAACAACAACTCTGGGCTTCCCTGGTGGCACAGTGGTTAAGAATCCACCTGCCAATGCAGGGGACACGGGTTTGAGCCCTGGTTCGGGAAGATCCCACATGCTGCGGAGCAGCTAAGCTCGTGCGCCACAACTACTGAGCCTGCGCTCTAGAGCCCGCGAACCACAACTACTGAGCACACGTGCCACAACTACTGAAGCCTGAACGCCTAGAGCCCGTGCTCCTCAACAAGAGGAGCCACTGCAATGAGAAACCCGCACACGGCAATGAAGAGTAGCCCCTGCTCGCCACAACTAGAGAACGCCCGCGTGCAGCAACGAAGACCCAACGCAGCCAAAAATAAATAAATAAAAATAAATAAATTTATTTTTTAAAAAAATTAATTAAAAAAACAACTTTTATGGCTTTCATTAAGTGGCATCCAAGGACAACCTAACCAATAACGTTTCCTTCCACTTTCCTCTGGACTAGACAATGCTATGCCCTAAGTCTGAAGCATTGACCAGTTGGTCATTGATGATACAGTTAATCACCGATCACTTTCTTAGTATGGCTGAAAGTTGCCAATCTTTACCTTTGGGAGTGATGTAGAAATGGACAATAATTTGGATGGCTTTTTTCCTGTTAAAATATGAAATGCTTTGAGGCTGGGGTAGTTATCTATTGGCCACGTGACTGTCCTAAACAGCCAGAGTTATTCATTGACTCAACACTAAACACGTTATCTGTTGAGCACTGTGGTATGCAAAACAAGGGTTGCCCAAAGTGGTCCACCTCTGTATCCACAGAATCCGTAAATATGTTAGGCTACATGACAAAGGGGATTGAAGATTATAGGTAGAATTAAGGTTGGTAGTCAGCCAACCTTAAAATAGGGAGATTGTCCTAGATTATGTGGTGGGCTCAATGTAATCAAGGTCCCTTAAAAGTAGAAGAGGGAGGTGGAAAAGTCAAGGTCTGAGTGATGAGATGTGAGAAAGACTCCTTTGCTGGCTTTGAAGATCGGGCGAGAGGGGCTGTGAGCCAAGGAATGTGGGTGGCCTCTAGAGGCTGGAAAAACCAAAGAAACCATTTCTCCCCTAGAGCTTTCAGAAGCAACCAGCCCTGCCAGTGTCTTGATTTCAGCCCAGTGAGATGTGTGCCAGACTTCTGATCTCCAGAACCATAACAAATTTGTGCTTTTTAAAGTCAGTATGTTTGTGGTGATTTGTTACAGCAGCAATAAGAAACTAATACATCCCCTTCCGTGGTCCAGGCTCTGTGCTGGGCCCTGAGGATGAAGGGGTGCCTGAGACGCGGCCCCGCCTCAGTGGACTCACGCTCTCTGGGGGCAGTTGTGCTGCGGTGTGGTTACTGTTTAGGGTCCACGTCTTCTTGCTCACCTGTTTCTGTCCACATGGCGCTGTGACAACCTGGCCCGCTGTGGGGAGGGAGCGGCTGGAAAACTACTGAACTCAGCGAGAAGAAGTGGTTGTTGGGAACGACCTAACTCTCCCCTTAACTCTAGTAAATTATATTACATATTAAAAATTTTTCCCCAACTGGTTGTTTTGATTATATAGCACAATTTAACTCCTTCCCAATCAATTATTTTTTTTCCTTTGAATAACTTAATTGCCTTTTATCCAATGTACTCAGTTGTGAGGTTATCCTAAGCCTCTGTCCAGAGGGCCCAGTCTCGGGACGGGCAGGTCTCTGGGCATCTGCGAGGGCAGGAGTGTCCTGGGCCTTCGTGGGCTTGTCGTCTGCCAGGGGATGGAGAGCAGCTCCTTGTTGGTTATCCATGCTCTTGCTCTAAATTGTTTGGACTTGGTTTTGTCATCATAGCATCAGTGGAGAAGGCGAAAGGGACAGCCGGGCATTGGGGCAAGAAGCCAAGCAGGAAATGCTGACAGTAGGGAACGTGGACAAGCAGAAGGTCTGGGCAAAGCCCTGCCTAAGAACCCCAAGCAGAAACCACAGGAAACCACTGGCTTCCCTCGCTAGGACCCAGCTCGAGCCCCGCTGGGCAGAGCTGAGGGCAGCGGGGCGGGGCTGTGCGCACCCTCACCGAGCCGGCGAGGACTTTGTCCTCAACAGAGAAGAGGGCGTCGTTTTCCTTTGTTCCGCGGCAGCCAGATTCCAGGCCAAGCCCAAGGTCAAGCCATCCGTCTGTTCTCGCCATGTATGTGGATCCGGCGGCTTCTGCAGGAACAGGAAGCAGCGAAACGCATCATCGTTAGAGGGTCCGTGCCGTGGGTCGGTGTGGGAGCCTGGGCGGAGCGCGCCGTCCTGTAATGAGGCGCAGTTCCCAGTCATTTCACCACGATTGTCATTTAGGCTCAATTACGGCCGCGGATCTCATTACCCCTCAGTTACGGGGTTATCACCACCTTGCAGTACAAGGAATATGCATTTTTCACCAGCCGCGAAGGGTGCATTTGTCTTGGCTCCTCGTGGCCGTGCCCTTAAGTGTTGAGCCGGGAGGGGTTGACACAGAGCCGGGCTGGTGGACGTGTCATCCCAGGTGATGGCTTCATTCTTCACAGATGTGTGACCGGCTGTCCCGCAGGTGGCTCAGCTACGGACGCTGCCCCCCTTTCCCCCACCACTGCTCGTGAAAATAATCCGCGAATGTTTCCTCTAATGCCTTGTGTTGTAGGATGAGCTAATATTTTTCTTTCCCTGTTTCCATTTTTTCCAAAGCTTCCTTCTTTTCTATCCTCATAATCCAGTTACTTGGGCTGCTGCAGCATCATATGTGTACTCTTTTTTTTTCAGATGTTTATCTTTTTTTTGTTTTTCTTCTGCAACCTGGTTAAATTCACCCATTCATGTATTCAATCACTGCGACTTGATGACTTTATGCCTGGCGTTTCCACATTCCAGGGGGAGAAATAACATGCAAATGAGTCAGTAAATATGTAATTTCAGGAAGGGATGGGCGCCCAGAGGGAAAACATATCAGGACAAAGGATAGAGAAACTAGGCAGCGGGGAGGGGAGCCACTTACATAAGGGGTCAGGAGGCCTCTCTGTGCCAGGGTGAAGTGGCCGGGAGGCCGGTGGAAGAGCTGGGCGGAGAGCATCGTGGTCAGAGGTGCACGCAGGCCTCCTGCAGGGACTCAGCACAAGGTGAGCAGGGTGATGCCAACTAAGTCCGCCCAGTAGGGTCCCATCCCTCACTCCCGCAGAGAAGAGGGTCTGGACTGGCCAGCAAGGGGATTCAGGACCACAGGATGCTTAACTAATGAAAACTCCCCTCCTGCATATTTTTATATAAATTATCAAGCTATTTCCAGCAAAAGTAGATTTTGATGGAGAAGAGGCTTGAACTATCCAGATAGTTGCTTCCGTGTTCCACATTGTTTTGTGGATGGAGACAAAGCCTGATTCAAGTCTTCTTTTATGAACACTGCTTATGACTTATCTTCTGCTAGTTGAAGCACCCACTACAGATGGCGAATATTAAAGATGCTGCTTGGATCAAAGTCCTGACTCGGCTGGAATGAGTTGAGATGTCTGGTGATGCTCAGGGCCGCCGCCCCAGGGGGCAGGATGAGAGGAATGTCATGATCCCATAATACACCCACAGTAAACAGAGCCTTAATTTACCAAATTACGGGCTCTTTGTATTTTGCACAGAGATTGCACTGTCAGAGCAGCTAGTGCATAAGATATGAAAAGGCACAATCTTTCCAGGTAATGTAGGGAAAAACGTAATTTTGCAACACTTGATAGAGCAGGAGGCTAGAAATTGAGATCGAGGGAGAACGCTGTTCTGTTTAAAGACCGCGAATCCTATCTGCAGAGAAAATATCTGGCTTTTCTTTTTTTCTCTCATTTTTAAGAATTAAAAATATAAAATCTTAAAATGTAAGGAGCATGTTTTCAGGTCCTGTGAGAAGCAGGGTAGAGAATGAAAAAGGTGATTTAAATGGTAGAGGCTAAATTTAGCTTTGTTTTTTACGAGCGGCTCATAAAATTTCTTACTGAGGAGAAACTGAATGAATAAAGAGAGGGTAATTCTTCCTCATCTTAGGGAAAATTTGAAATTCTTTTCAAAGAAAATAGCATATAGGCAATGTCTTAGTTATCTATCGCTGTATAACAAATTACCCCGAACGTAATGGATTTAGATAATGAACAGTTATTATCTCAGAGTTTCTGTAGGTTAGGAATTGGGTACAGCTTGGCTGCTTGTCTCCAAGTCCCCACACGGTTGTCACCCAGGTGTCTACGGGGCTGCTGTCTCATCTGGAGACTCAGCTCGGGGCAGGGTCCGCTTTCAGGCTCACGACATGGGTGCCGGGAGGATTCAGTTCCTCGCTGGCCGATGGCCAGAGCCTGTCCTCAGTTCCTTGCCTCGCGTGCCTCTCCCTAGGGCAGCCCACAACAAGGCAGCCGGCATCTGTCAGAGTGGGCGTGAGAGGGCGAGACACAGCCTCGAAGACGGAAGCCACGGTCTCTGCATAGCCTAACTTCAGAGGTGACATCCCATACCTCCTGCTGTTTTCTATTCACAAGAACCTTCCACAAATCCCAACCCATTAACGTTGCTGAAGCAGAGATATCTGAAGTGAGCCCATGTCATTTCATGGGATGACCGAAAGGCTGTCTTGGGCAAAAGGATGGCTTTGATAGTTAAGAAAACAGGAAGAAGGCAGGAGGGGGGTCTTCGAGGGATTCTGGGGTTCGGGGTTTGAGCGTTAGATTGAATGATGCCCTGAATACGTTCTCTATAACGGGGCGTCTCGCACGGCAAATCACTTTCCCCTCCGCTGGCTTTTCCCAGGCCCTGGGTGAGGCCACACTTCTCCCGCATCCCACATCCTTGTCTGTTTCCAGAGCCTGGTACATTCACCACATTGTCGCCTCCTTATCCTCTGCTCTTGCTGTTTTCATAAGAGCCAGTGACCAAGGCATGGCTGTAGGAGTTCTGAATTTTAGATTACAGACTCAGGTGATGGAGAAAAGTAAGCTATTTACTTTTCCTAAAACTTAGTTCATTTCTGTTTCTCTAAATCTCAGTCTGTTTCTAAATCTCTTGCTGCGTGGTCTTTCCATCCTGCTTTAAACTGGGCAGCTTTTCGTCTGTTGTCATTATTTTGTTCGCCTATAGACTTGACTGAGGCAGGCACTTGCGTGCGGTGTCTCAGTGCACCGCCGTGCAGTCAGTCCTGCGTGGAAGGTTTTCTGATTAACAGTGTGCAGACAAGGAAACTAAAGCCGAGGCAGAGGAAGCGACCCGCCCGGGTTCTCCCTGCAGGGAAGGTGGAGAGCTGGGATTTGAAGCCTTGACTTTTTTCCTTCTAGAACTGCAGCCTCTCTTGTCATGCTAACCCTCCTCTGCTTTAAATAACAACCAGTTGCACACTCTATATTCCCTTTTCAGAATGTAAACTTCCGAAGGGAGGGACTTGAACACAGCAGACAATCAATGGATAATTTTTGAATTGAATAATTAAATATAAAGAAATTGAGTAATGTGAGCGATGAAGTCTAAAAACAAGTGGTTTTATGTCAAGGAAAAAAGTCTTTTTTTTTTTAATGCAGGTTCTATAAGAACCTGATATTTGTAAAAAAATAATAAATGGCTTCATTGCTAGGAATGCAAATTCATGACCTACCATAGGTAGTACTGTACTTCTGATAAGCAGTGTTTGTTCAAACAAGAGTGGTTTAGTGTTATGAATTATTTAGTTTCTCCTTCAACATGGAAAATAATTCAGATCTGATCGCATCTTTTGAAAATGTCAAGTGTGATATTAGACCGTTTTCTTAGCGTCTCTGCTGGTGGGAACCGGGCATCATTTCCTGATCAGTCCAGGAGCCAATGAACCTTCAAAGCCAACTCAGGAATGTTTCTGGGAAGAAACTAAGAGACGAAATGGAGGCGGAACGAGAAGTTTACTGTGCTCAACATCTGGATATTGGAAACACCAGCCACTTGTCTGAGTAGGAACAGGGTCCCTGGTGTCTCAGGTGCAGTGAGAGCACCAAGACATGCAGACAGGCAGGGGCCCATCTTCACGGAGGCTGGAAACGTGAGACAGAGGCAGCAATTTGTGTGGGGATGCAATTGTGCCAAGGATGCAGGTGATTTAATCCTTATTCCCACCCCAGGAGGTACTATTTTACAAATTAGTGAACTAAGTCTCGGAGACGTTACACAACTTCCTCAAGGCTCAGAAGTAAGCCAGAATTTGCATCCAGATATTCCGATTTTAGGAGGTTCGCACACTCATTTCTCATTTTAAATAGTACAGATGTGTTGTTTGCCTGTCTTCAAAATCTGGACATAATCTGGTTCTCCGGAAAGAAGCTCCATGTTTATTCTGTGGAGCACACGCTCGCTGTCACTCAGCCTCTTTCATGCGGGAACTCGGGTCAAAACGTCAGCCCTGCGGGGTGACCTCATCCTCCAGGCTCTATTCTGGGGGCACGAACACAAAGCAATGCACTCCATTAACTTGATTCTGCATAGAAATGCATGCCCCTCTGCTAAAGATCTGTCCACATACAGCCATGTCGTTTATGTCAGGACGTGTCTGAATAACCCTCAGAAATACGGGGCTGCGAGGAATTTTGCATCTCCGCCTGGTCCACCAGGAGGCTCGGGGTCCATCCCAGGGCTTAATTCATCCCGAGTTTGAAATTTATTCCCACACAGCCCCTGCATATGTGGGAAAACTACTAGATTAGTTGCGTATTTTCCCATTTTCCTTGAGTAGTTTCAGATCATTTCAAGTATCTTTTGTGCATTTCCAAATGGGGATTTACTCTAAGCCTTTCTAAATCTTTCTTTGGAAGTGTGTGCGTGTTGAAATATAAAGTGAGCCCATAAAGATTTCACTCAGCACACAGACCTACTTATACCCTCCATTTTGTAATGAGGCTGACCTCGGTGGCAAAGTCAACATTCTGTGTCCTTAGGCATCAACTAGACCAGGGGTTGGCAACTACAGCACGTGAGCCAAACCTGTCCCGCCTCGTATTTTTGTAAATAAAATTTTATTTGAAAGACAGCCACACAAATTTGTTTCTGTATTGTCTATGGATGCTTTTGTGTTAAAATGGCAGATCTGATGAGTTGTGACAGAGACCTTATGGACAGCCTGCAATCCCCAAATATTTACCAGGTGGCCTTTTATAGAAAAAGTTTGCCGACCCCTGAAATAAGATGCAAAAGTAATATAATATTATAGAAATTCATGTATGAGGACAATTTCAGCTGACCTATCTAGATAACAGGGGTGCATTTTTTTGTGGATGCTGGCTTCACGTAGGGCTTAGTGAATACTTCTACTGTAAACCACTTCACTTCATACATGTTGGGTCCTGGGTTCAGGGAACAGAGTGGGTCCCAGTAGAAGTCTTTTCACCAGACGTGTGCCTTTGGGAAGCTGCTTTTCCTCTCCAAAATACCTGAGCAGTTGAGAGCATCAGAAGAAATAACAGAACTGAATTTCTCTGTGCTACTTTGCGGGAGGTATGGTTTCAGAGCTCTGTTTAGCCCTTGAACTACGATATTTTTCAACAACAGTGTGTCTAGGGATCCTTTTAATCTAACCACTCGTTACCACCTTCCCCCCCTACCCTCATGTAGATTTGGGGAGCAGTTTGTTAAATTTTGTATTTATTGTAACGTTCAACCCGCATTATAAGTATGGGAGAAAATTATACTGCATTCATTCTGAAACCTGAGGGAGGGGAATTGACAATACAGATACTGAAGCCATTGAAGGAAAAATAGTGAAGAATTGAAGCAGTACTATATGTAATTAGAATAAATCTATTTTTAAAACACTTGAGTTCACCAAATAATTTCCTTCTTTTCCATGTTGCCTATGTGGACATATCCTTAGTTAACTAAACTCATAAAAAGTCACTGAGATGAGAAAACTCTGTATTAAAATAAAATTTAAATGAACTTTCAGTATGGATTGAATACAAGAACCCATAAAGATTTATTGCTATTATTTCAAACATCATTGAAATTAGACTTAATTATCTGTGCAATTTGCTGGAAATAGCATTTTAGCAATTTTTGATCAAGTATATGTCATTACTTTAAAAATAGAAATGTACCAAACTGCTTTTAAAAAAAATTCCCCCAAAACATAATTGCTAAATTGCCTGTTTGAAAAAGTCTGTCTTCTTCCTTTCCTCATCCCTAAGAATTTTGCCACCCCTAACTCTTAAATTGGCAAATAAGTCCTTTTTGTTTGCTTCTTTTCTCGACCATGACGTTTTTGAGCAGCTAGATGTGTTCATGTGAATACCCAGAATATTCCCTTGCAGGGAAAAGGAAAGATATCCCCTCTTTGGGAAGTTGTAGACTTTGGAAGGACATAGATTAAAGCCTTTTCATTGCTGGGCTTTTCCTTGGGGAAAAGTAATCTTGTATTTTCTCTGAGTGTGCCTCTGTCCACACTGCATGGAGAAAAGCTGAAATTTATCAAGTTAATTAATTTGGATAATTCAACTGAGGAATCGGGCTCTGCAGTCTACTTTTCTAATGGCTCATTTTCATCAAGGTGACAAGGTTAAGTTTGTGGAGTTTCCCTGGAGGCTGTGATTTGTTTTTCACACTTGACTTCTTCCCGGGACTCTACATCACACAGGTGAGACGCAGCAGCTTCCGTGGGCTGTGTGCACAGAAAGACCTTTCTCTGTGAGCCACGCCATCTGGGTTTGCTCCTGGCCCGGTGGCGCCCTCAGGCTCAGTTTCTCACTGTTGGCTCCAGGATCCACTCCAGCGCTCCCCCGACACCTCCTGAACATAGCCGATACCTTGGCATCCCGTCTGCCCGTTGCCCTCACTTGTGCTCTGTTGCTCCAGGCCCTGTTTTCTGCTTGGTTCTCGTCACTGTCCGTCCAGTCAAGTCTCAGGACCATGATGTCTGGCCCCTGCTGTCCTCGGAGCGTGACTCTCGCCGGCCTCTGGTGTTCATGATGTCCCTGCGTAGGAAGAAAAGGCCAGCGTGTCCAGTGCCTGGAGGCCTTCGGTTCTGAGAGGAGGGGTGTCACAGAGCCTCGGTTTGCGCTGACCTTTTCTCAGGGCTGCTTGAGAAGCAGCTCTATGTGGGAGAGCAGGGGTGACCCAAGTTTGGGACAAAACAGAGCCTCCTTCTTGGATTGAGCTGTACCAGGCAAGTGTAGCCACGTTGGGAGCTGAGAGCCCTTGGAATCAATATGTTTAAGACAAGTGTAGGCCGAGGACCAAGGTCAAGAGCCTTGAGGAGCCATGCTGCTCATTCCCCAGACCTGTCTCCAGGCCCAGGACCCTGTGTCTCACATCTGAGTTTTAAGAGTGTGTGTGTGGGGGCTTCCCTGGTGGCGCAGTGGTTGAGAGTCTGCCTGCCAATGCAGGGGACACGGGTTCGAGCCCTGGTCTGGGAAGATCCCGCGTGCCGCGGAGCAACTAAGCCCGTGCGCCACAACTACTGAGCCTGCGCGTCTGGAGCCTGTGCTCCGCAACGGGAGAGGCCGCGATGGTGAGGGGCCCGCGCATCGCGATGAAGAGTGGCCCCTGCTTGCCGCAACTGGAGAAAGCCCTCGCACAGAAACGAAGACCCAACACAGCCAAAAATAAATAATAAACAAAACAAAAAAAAAGAGTGTGTGTGTGTGTCTGTGCGCAATGGGAGTTGGGGAGAGGGAGAGAGAGCAAGAGAGAAAGAACCAGATGGTGAGGAAGAGGGGGAAGGGGAGGAGGAGGGGGATTGCAAAGTATGGTCTATGGTTACTCCCATCCAGGTAGAGCTGCCCCTTTGCAATGTGAGTTTGTCTTTCTTCCTATCAGGACTTAAAGATCATTGTCCCCCGTGTGCTCCCCTAACCTGGGCTGGCCTTATGATGACATGCTCTGACTAACAGAACACAATAGGAATGACATTTTGCGACTTCTGAGACTAGGCTTTAAGAGGCTTGTGACGTCTGCTCCCTCTTAGAACACGGCCCCGAACGGCTCTGGGAAGACACCGTCTAATGTGATGGGGGGGGGGGGTGGCCATGTGGAGGAGAACCGGGTGCCCAGCCACAGCCGCGCGATCACCAGGCGTGTCGGTGAGGCCATTGCGGCTCTTCCCGGCCAACAGTCCAGCTGGATGCAGCTGCGTGAGTGAGCCCAGGGGAAGCCAGCTGAGAAGCAGCCCCGTCAGATTTCACAGAGACATGAAGAATAATAAACCCATGTTGTTTTAACTCCATGAGTTCTGGGGTCGTTCCTTAGGCAGCAGATGCTAAGCTAAGCTGCTTTACACAAACGCTGTAAGATATTTTGGGGTCTACCTCCACTTCTTTGGGGAACATAACATGTTTCCAACATCCTGAGAGAGTTTATTATCCTAGCAGCTGGCAAGGGAATTCCCCTTGAGGAGAGAATATTCTTTTTGGCAGTAGGGTGATGGTGGGGATTGATGAGGCTTTGAGAGTGCTTTGGGGCAGAAAGAGAGAACGGAGGCGCCAAAGTAACAAAACTTCCCTACATGAGAAACAAACAGGGGCCTGGGTGTTGGGGGGAGAGGTGGGGAAGGCTGGGGCTGAGCATAACTTTGGTGGGGGCATTTGTAGAAATGTCTGAGGGGCTTTGATGGGGGGTGTCAGATGATTTGCTGCTGAGTACACACCTCCATCCTTTACACACAAGAGCCTTATGGGAGCTTTTATTTGGATGCCCAGGGACATCTGGGTTATCCATAGTTTCAGTACATTGAGGACCCGAGAGGTTCTAACATGTTTTAGGTGTTAGTGAAGTTGATGGTGGGGAAGCTGATTCTTTGGGCACCCAAGGGAGGCTAAGTGGGTAGTAAAGGTCTCATTAAGAGGCAGCATGTGGAGGCCGGAGCAGAGAGCCAGAAAAACGGTGGACCCCAAGCACTTTTCCCTGGGAGTCTTGGTTCAAACCTGTGTGATGGCTCTGGAGAGAACCAGAACTAACCCGAGGTGGGAACCACATAGGGGGACTGGGACCCACTATCAAGAAAAGATAAGAGTACCTGACCAAGGAGGTGAAAGACTTAAATGCTGAGAACTATAAAACATTGATAAAGAAAACTGAAGATGACTCAAAGAAATGGAAAGATATCCCATGCTCTTGGACTGGAAGACTTAATACTGTTAAAATGGCCATACTATCTAAAGCCATCTACAGATTTAATGCAATCCCTATCAAATTACCTATGACATTTTTCACAGAATTAGAATAACCATAAAATTTATATGGAACCACGAAAGGCCCAGAATTGCCAAAGCAATCCTGAGGAAAAAGAACAAAGCTGGAGGCATAACTCTCCCAGACTTCAGACAATACTACAAAGCTACAGTAATCAAAACAGCATGGTATTGGCACAAAAACAGACATACGGATCAATGGAACAGAATAGAGAGCCCAGAAATAAACCCACACACCTACAGTAAATTAATCTTCTACAAAAGAGGCAAGGATATACAGTGGAGAAAAGACAGTCTCTTCAGCAAGTGGTGCTGGGAAAGTTGGACAGCTACATGTAAATCAGTGAATTTAGAACACTCGCTCACACCATAAACAAAAATAAACTCAAAATGCCTTAGAGACTTAAATATAAGACATGACACCATAAAACTCCTAGACAAGAACATAGGCAAAGCATTCTCTGACATAAATTGTAGCAATATTCTCTTAGGTCAGTCTCCCAAGCCAATAGAAATAAAAGCAAAAATAAACAAATGGGACTTAATCAAACTTATAAGCTTTTGCTCAGCAAAGAAAACCATAAACAAAATGAAAAGACAACCTATGGAATAGGAGAAAATATTTGCAAATGCTGTGAACAACAAGGGCTTAATTTTCAAAATATACAAACAGCTCGTACAACTCATTATCAAAAAAACAGACAACCCAATCAAAAAATGGGCAGAAGACCTAAATAGACATTTGTTCAAAGAAAACATCCAGATGGCCAACAGGCACATGAAAAGATGCTTAACATCGCTAATTATTAGAGAAACACAAGTCAAAACTACAATGAGGTTACCACCTCACACCAGTCAAAATGGCCATCGTCAAAAAGTCTGCAAACAATAAATGCTGGAGAGGGGGTGGAGAAAAGGGGACCCTCCTACACTGTTGGTGGGAATGTAAATTGGTGCAGCCACTATGGAAAACAATATGGAGGTTCCTTAAAAACTAAAAATAGAGCTACCATATGATTCAGCCATACCACTCCTGGCATATACCTGGAAAAGATGAAAATTCTAATTTGAAAAGATACATGCACCCCTATGTTCATAGCGGCACTATTTACAATAGCCAAAACATGGAGGCCACGTAAATGCCCATCGACAGGTGAATGGATAAAGAAGATGGGTATATATACACAGTGGTGTATACTCAGCCATGAAAAGAATGAAATAATGCCATTTGCAGCAACATGGATGGACCTAGAGATTATCATACTAAGTGAAGTAAGTTGAACAGAGAAAGAAATATCATATGATATCACTTATACATGGAATCTAAAAAAATGATACAAATGAACTTATTTACAAAACAGAAACAGTCTCACAGACTTAGAAAACAAACTTATGGTTATCAAAGGGGAAAGGGGTGGCGGAGGGATAAAACAGGAGTTTGAGATTAACAGATACACACTACTATATGTAAAATAGGAAAACAACAAGGACCTACTGTATAGCACATGGAACTATATTCAATACCTTGTAATAACCTATGATGGAAAATAATCTGAAAAAATATGTATATAACTGAATCACTTTGTTGTACACCAGAAACTAACATAACATTGTAAATCATCTATACTTCAATTAAAAAAAAAGATAAGAGGCAGAAAAAATAGTCACCTTGCTAGTGTGACTGCAGTTCTAAACTTTGCTTTAGTGAGAACCGGGGGATCATATGCTCGCCTGTGCGGGAGAGCCAGGAAAGCAGAAGTTGCTCAGTGAATGTCACTCGCTTCAGGTGAAGGGCGAGCAGACGGGAGAAGGGGCTCCTAGGGCTATCAATTTCCAGGGAGAGAATTTACAATGCTTTTTTCTGGCTGACTCAGCTGATCAATGTAGTTTCAAGTTAACTTTTTCTTTTTTTAAAGAAAAAAATGTGCTCCAATTAAGTAAATAACCACTTACTGACATTCTTCTGAAAAATTTTATGCATCTGTATTAGTTTCCTGTTGCTCTATAACAGATTACCACACCTCGAGCAGCTAAAACAAAACAAATCATCACCTGATAGTTTCTGTGCCCAGGCGGCCAGGGTGTGGTTGTCTGCATACTCAGCTCAGGGTCTCCAGATGCTGCAATCAAGGTGTTGGCTGGGGCTGGGGTCTCGTCCGAGGCTCAGGATCCTCTGCTAAGCTCACGTGTCCTGGGGAGAATTCATTCTTCGTGGCTGCCACTGGCAGCTGCTCTCAGCTCCTCGAGACCCCCGTGGGCGGTTCACAGCGTGGACGTTTGCTTTCTTGCAGGCTAGCAGGAGCAAGTCCCTACAATGTCACCTTCTTTCAAGGGTCCCCCTGATTAAGTCAGGCCCACACGGGATAATCTTTTGATTACCAAAGACAGGGGATCGCAAAGCCCACCACAGAGTGATACCTCGTGACATCCACAGGTCCCACCACACCAGAGGGATGTGCACGCCAGGGGTGGAATCTTGGGGACCGTCTCAGAGTCCTGCCCCCCACAGTATCTGTGTTTCAGCAACTTGCTCCCCGCTTTGGAAGGGCCTGTCACAGGCTGTGCCCTGTCTTCCAGCTTTCTTCCGCTCCCATGGTGCCCTCCCCTCGTGCACTTCGATTTGCACATGCAGCAAAGCCGACTTCTCTGCTTCTCTGACTGCAGGGTTGAGGGTCTGGCGCTTACGTTCCCCCACGGAAACGGTGGTCAATAGGAAAGATTTCCTCTCTTCTTTGGCTTTGCAACATTTACTTTTAATTCAATTGAGTTGAAAGGGAAGAACTGGTGTAAATCAGGAGAACCAGGAAAAATAATGTACTGGTGCCCCATATTCAGAAATCATATTTTAAGTGACAGGAAAGGTTGGTCCACCATTTTCACAGAGATCATATTCACCAGACATATGCCCGTCTTTCGTGCCAGCCCAGCTTCATGGAGAAACTAGCTTGATGCTCAATGGGAAACCAAGTATCAATGGATTTGCATCTTGTTAGGTTCTCTCGAGGTCTCCAGATGACTGTTTTACTCTTTTTTCTTTGTTCTTAGGTGTGCTCTGCTCATTTAGAGCACAACAAAGTCAAACTCGACGTCTGCCGTGTTTCTGCAGCCGGTTCTCCGTGCACGGAGGTGATTCAATGAGGTAATTAACGCCAACAGGAAACCATCAGCATGTGTGGGTGATCAAGTCTAAATAATTCAGAAACAAATACCCGATGTGTTTGGCATGTTTAGATAGACTTTCACCTTGTTTGCCTTTATAACAGCTCCTAGATTCCAGGTCTGTTGGTAGATTATGAATAATGAGAACGTTACTCCTGTCCTGAGAGCTGGCATTTGCAAATCACATCATCATTTCGCTCTTAAGAAAATACCGCGTTATTCTATTCTGACATTTTATTTTCAGGAAGGAGAGCAGTTATCTACATAGGCTCACCTCAGAGCGCCTACAACTGATGAAGCCTTATCACGTTACATAAATAATTTAGGCATGAGTGTCATTACAGGTGTAAATCAAAAGGACAACTTATGCTCCCAGATCGCCTGTGTTTGTAAATGTATATTGCGTTTAGTAAGGTGGTATGCCACCTGCAGAACTATTCAAATGGCTTAAACCTCACTAGCTGTTGGAGTCCGACAACTAACCAAGCAGCTGTGACTTCATTGGCTGGTGTGACACAGACCTGATGTTTACTCGGCAGACAGGAGAGGGAACCTGTTTAAAAGCTGGCTGTGCTCTAGAACAGCCAGCCTTGAGGTTCCGTGACCTCAAGGTGCATGAGAATCGCCTGGTGGACTTGTTAACACACAGATGGGGGCCACCCCCAGAGTTTCCGATTCACTGCCTTTCTCCCAAGGTCCCTGGCGATGCTGACCACACTTTAAGAACCACCGCAGCAGAAGAACGAAGGATTTCTCATGGACGGAAAGCTGGACTTTCATTTAAGAAAACACTTTGATGGAACCTTTCAGGTGACAAGTTCAAGGCACCCTCTCCAGCTGCTTCTGATTCAAAAGGGGTCAGCAGAGAGGAGTGAAGGAGAGGGAAAAGGAAATTGCTGTGTGTAAAGTAGGGGGTTTGTGGTTGAGCTGCAGCCAGAGAGCAGGCTTGGGGCCACGATGATGGGAAAGGATGAAAGGAGGGGGATTCGGTATAGAACATGGTGGCAGATCGAGCATAGACAAGGCTCATAAGAAATTTCCCGAGATAGGGAAGGGCCTGTGAATCCCCAGAAACACTGGAGTCTGAAGTCTGATGTTCAGTTGGAAGTGGTCTGTGGCCCTGGGGCATGCTGGTGTCCCTGAGAGCTGCTTAGAAATGCAGAATCCCAGGCTCTACCCCAGACCAACGGAATCAAAATCTGGAATCTAACCAGACCCGAGTTATGTGATTGCACTTTGAAGTTTGAGAAGCACCAAGGCAGAGCTGCCCAGATTTTACGATGTCAGCACCATCTGGGACACATTTAATATAAAGATTCCAGGGCCTCACCACAGCCCTGAGTCAGAATGTCCAGAGGGAGGCCTGAGAACCTTCTTTAACAAGAAGATCAGCTGATTCTTATGATAAAGAAAGTTGCAGGGGTGGGGGGTGGGGGGTGGGGGGGGCGGCTTCCCTGGTGGCGCAGTGGTTGAGAATCTGCCTGCCGGTGCAGGGGACGCGGGTTCGAGCCCTGGTCTGGGAGGATCCCACATGCCGCGGAGCAACTAGGCCCGTGAGCCACAACTACTGAGCCTGCGCGTCTGGAGCCTGTGCTCCGCAACAAGAGAGGCCGCGACAGTGAGAGGCCCGCGCACCGCGATGAAGAGTGGCCCCCACTTGCCGCAACTGGAGAAAAACCCTCGCGCAGAAACGAAGACCCAACACAGCCATAAATAAATAAATAAACAAATAAAGAATCCTGGTCAAAAAAGGTGATGATTTAAAAAAAAAAAAGAAAGTTGGGGGGGAACAAATTAAGGGAATGAGGGAGAGCTATGTCCTTGCTTGGAGTAAACAGAGGCGGGGATGGGACAGCAGCTCCGGGGGCAGAGGGCAGGCAGGGGTGAAAAGCGAGCAGACCAGGAGAATTTATAACGAAGATGATGGAAAAATATCACCTCACTGCCAATAACCTTCAGACCGACTTGCCAATATTAGGAAGGCCTCTGGACTCCTCTAGACCAATTATCCTCAAATAGGTGTTGGGAGGGGAGAACTTTCGGCCCGCTGGGGACATTCAGCAATCTCTGGAGACATGTTTGGTTGTCACAGTCAGGGTGATACTGAACTAGGCTCACCTTGTCGCGACACGTAGCCGCGCAAAGCGTTGAGACCGAGGCTTTCAGCAAAGAGGGTTCATTCACAAGGCAGCCGAGTGAGGAGGCCGGAGAACTAGCCTCCGATCTGCCTCCCCAAAGGCAAAGGGCCCGGGGCACTTACGGGATGAAGAATGAAGAAGCAGGTTGTTCGATGCGTGGGGAGCGTGGAGAGCGTGGGGAAAGGTGATTGGAGAAAGGTGAGGTCATCGCCGTCCTGCGCGGGTGTAACGAAGCTCCAGGCCTCTGCATGTTCCAAAGGGAGGGGCTAAGCCTGACCCGAGAGTGGAGTTCTCCGCCCTCTGACCTCAAAAGGTCACAGAGCGGACACACGCGCATGCCCAGTTGGAGGGTCGGTGGTCCTATCCGGTCTCAACCAGCTCAGCTGGAATTAGACACAGCTGACTCCGAGTTCCTGGAGAACACCTCGGGCAAGCGGATTTTTGTGTAGGCCAAGCGCTGCTTGGAGGGCGTGCGAGTCTTAAAAGACCTTGACTCGCGAAGGCAGGTGAAATGGATTTCACCCGCCGTTTCAAGGGCTGCTGCTGGCGTCTAGCAGGTAGGAGCCAGGGTATTACTAGCCATCCTGCAGGGCACAGGCCCCGGGACAAAGGAATACCCAGCCCCAGATCTTCGTGGTGCTGCGGTCGAGAAGCCCGGTCTCGGGCAGCAGTTCTGAAGGGTGATCCCAGGCCAGCGGCAGCAGCGTCACCTGGGAACTTGGGGTCCCGTCGGACGTGCAGATCTGGGGGCCTGCACATCGGACGTACCGAGTCAGACGCTGCGGTTGGGGCCTAGGGATCTGTGCTTTAGCAGACGCTCCAGGCGATTCTGATGCAAGCTGTGGTCTGAGAACCACCGTAGTGGGTGGAGTACGGTTTACAGCCTTGCACACGCGACTGCACGTCACGTGAAAGGCTAGCCCTAGGAGGCTCCAGTACCTGAGGACACCTGTGCCCGTGAAGGCCTTCCCGGGGAGCTCCATCAGAACGCAGGGCCCTGGTCCCACCTTGGACCTGAGATGCGCAGCTTTCCCCCCACCCGCCTCAGGGCCCCCGTTTTACCACTTTTCCGCACACAGCCCGCAGCGTCCTGGGGAGGTGCCTGCAGGCCTCGGCGGCCGCGGCCGGCACACTGACTTTTAAGTTGGGAGAGTTCTTGCCCTTCCCTGCAACCAGAGAAGCCCCATTTTCAACTGTTGTGTGACCTAGGCTTCTGAAAAAAAAAAAAGCTTTGTTCTGCTGAAAAAGGAGAGAGCACCCCAGCTTTCCTCACGCCCCCACACTCACAGAGAATGAGCTACTGATACGAAATGGGGATAAGCGGAGGGGCCTCGGACCCCTGACCGAGCTGCTTGGAGGCTGGAAGGCACACGTGGGGGCCACCCAGCCACTCCCGAGGCCGGCTGGTCAGTATGTCCTAGAGAAACCACGGACCCAGCACACTGGTTAGGAAGTCCCTCTCCCGGGGCAGCTGTCAGCCCCAGGATTCCTACGACAAACCCCCCTGTGTGAAGAGTATGGGGGTTTTGCTTGTGAGGACCTAGCGCTCCCCTACGTGCTGGGGCACTTGGGATTTCCCCAGTAATGTTGCCAGGGTGCTCCAGCCACAGCGCCTTATCTAACAGCTCATTGATTTAGCAATTGTTTATTGAACATTTTCTATATGTTAAGCACTCTGACAGATCAGTTGACTTCATGTGACTTCATAGCAATGCTGTAAAATGTCATGGGGACAGTATCTCCATTCTACTAATGAGAAACAAAAGCTTGGAGAGTCGAAGCGACCAACTTACCCAAGGTTACTTGCTCACAGCACCGAGGGGTGTTATGTCTAGACTCACCCCCTGCTCCTCCTGCACCCATCGTCTCCCCAGGTGGGAAGCACAGCCAGACTGGGAGGCCAGTTGCTTGGAGAGAGGATGGAGCCGCTGGCCCCAGCTCCTTCAGCCCGGTGTCAACCCCAGGGCCCCTTAAATCCATTTCAGTAAACATGGCTGCACGCCTACTGTGTGCAAAGCACCGTATTAGGAATAATGAACACCAGGGAGCAGCTGGGGTTTATCAGGTCAGTCCATGTTCTAGTTTTAATCTTAATAATATTTCAAAAACTCGAAGCCTCAATGCAAAGGAGATTTCAACTGCAGAAAGGACGACATTGGAGAACATGAATCATTTTCATGTACGTTTGCGGGAGAAGAAAGAGGAGGTCACCAAATCTGTCTACCCCTCTCTCTACCGAGCTTGCTGCTGGACCACAGTTACCAGCTTCCCTTGCGATTGGGTTCTGTTGTGATGTTACCAAGCCCTTGCCGCTTCCAGGCCAGCCCGTAAAGGGTCCCCACAAGTGATGCTTGCTCATCTTCCCTCCTCTGCTGGCCGGACCAGGTGACTTTGCAGGCGTGGGTTGAAGACGGCAGAGCCACAGGATGGGATGGGGGGAGGCCTGCCTGCCTGAACACCTGCTGTGGGCTTCCCCCAGCGAGCCAGCAGCCAGGGACAGCCAGCTGAATGCCCCGACGAAAACAGACCCTCCTCAGTCTGGGTCCTGGCTCTGCCCCGTTCGCTGGGAGGCCCTTACAAGTCATTAGCGGTTGTGAACTCTGTTTATGCTTCCATAAAGGGAGACGCACCCTCTGCCCTTCCAAACGGTGACACTGTTCACAGGGTCAAATAAGAAGACAGACCGTGGACTCAAGTGCTGGATTGATGGTTAGATTTGTGTTGTTCAGCTGCTCGAAGTTTTAAACATTTTGGGATTAGTTGCCAATACTTAAAAGCCAGGAGACTTCACATAAAAATTTCATCTTCCCACTTTTCTTGAAAAGTCAGAGGACTATCAAGCCTACATCCCCACGTGGCCACGACTGGCTGAGGGTCCCAGCTTCCCTTAGACAGACCCCACCAGCCTGCTGTCTGACAGTTGGGCCTCTTCACTTAGGTTACTTGCTGGCCCTTAGAGCATCTGAGTTTTCAACTCTTGTATTACTCACATGGATGCTTATATTATTAATGCAGTAGCTTAGAATTTATAAAATAAAACCTACATTAAAAAAAAAAAGCTAGCACTACATCTAGCATTTGTCTCAGTGAACTGAGCTCAGTCAGACTACATTATGAACTGAGAGTTGGATATCTCCCAGTAATAGCCAAAAATGACAGGAGAAGATTCTGATTTACAGGGGAGACTGAGGGGGAAACCTCCAATTATTTGGCATTCTCTGGCTCTGGGTCCTTGGATTCAGGGTACTTGGTTGACCTAAGCCCATCCTATGAGCCTGAAACTCCTTGGAAAGAGTATCATCTTACCTAGTCCTTGGGAAGCTGAGAAACCCACTTAGATGTGCTGTTCTCATCTGTTTCCTCTGGGCCACAGCTTTCTCCAGGTTCTGCTAGGCCAAAGAGCAAGGAGTCATCACTGACATTCTGAATGCCCTCTATGTTTAGGGGAAGACACGCAAAACCTACGTTTTCAGGTCTTGTAACGAGGTCAGCGCACAGGAGGTGTCCGTCATCTCCGTGAGATCCACTGCCCTACAAACAGCACGACACCCTCCAGCCTAAGTGTGTTAGCGGTAAGGGCCCCCCCTGAAAGTGTTAACAGGCCTTCCAAAGCACAGAACTCACCATCCAGGCCTGACTTCTACCATCCCAGAGGGGAAAACAGTTTGCAAAGCAGTGAAAAGCCTGAGAGGCAGAAGAACAAAATTTGAGAAATGGATCCCCGAGAACCAGTTATGTTTCATTCCGAGCAGAGCCAGAACTGCCCTGCTACTGCATTACTGAAGCTGGGAGAATCGTACTTGCCACTTGGAATATAGTTAGAGGCTTGATTTTGTGAAATTGAAGACTCTTCCTACGAAGGCACAGAAAATAAGATGAGAACACTGGTGTATGGGGAGTCAACTAATGCATTCCAAGCAATTTGTTTCAATTCAATTTAATTCAAGAGATCAGTAGTCATTTATTATTCTACCTGCTTTGGAAATAGTGTGTGTTTCATATTTTTCATCATGGTCATGAATAAAATAAGTCCCTTAGTAGGAAAATATGAAGAAATTCTTCTCGTGTCGGAAAAACACTTAGGAGTAGCTTGTGTGTGTCCTCCTCCGGTCTTGTGCGCGAGGTGCAGAAGGACGTTACATTACGTGACCGAGGGTCGCGGCGGATGAGGGCTGACCGTGCATCACGGACATTGTGTGGGAGCAAAGCGGGTGCAGCACCGAGGGATATTCAAAGCAGGCTGACACAGCAAAACTGCAAAGTAATCCTTCTTTTATGCCCTGTGCCGGGCAGTCTGTGGAAATAGGGCTTTTCATTGAAGAGTCCATGGGAGAGGTCAGAAGAAGGTCACAAAGGTGGTCTAAATTTGCAAAATAAGATCCATGAGGAAAGTGTGGTCCGCGTCCCCCTGGGGCCTTAGAAATGCAAATTCACCCCAAGTCTCCGGAATCAGACACGCTGGGGGGTGGTCGCCCAGCCCTCGTGCTGGAACGAGCTCTCCAGGTCATCCTGACGCAGGCTGAGGTGTGAGCACGCTGGGTGAAGGGGACCAGCGCTCGCTGGCACGGAGAAGAGAGGGCGGAGGGGATGGGGACATCCTTAAGTTCAGCAGTCAGCAGCTGGCTTCCTCCCGTCCCCCCCTCCCATTTCTCCTGAGGGCAGAACCCCGGGCAGTGGGGCAGTGAGAGGGGCGCCATAGGGCTCCCAACCCTGGCTGTTGGTCAGGATCACACGGGGAACTCTCCTAAGAGCGCACACCCTTGGGTTATTCTGATTTCACTGGTTTGTTTCATCATTTATTTACCTCTTTATTTATTTAAGCTTCCCAAGTGAACCCAATGTGCAGCCAGCCTTGAGAACCACCAGTGCCCGGCAGAAGCCCCGACCATGGCGGAGGAGGAATGGATGGGAGTAAATGTGCTGCTGCCCCACCGGGGATTCACGTGGGAGGGGCAGACGGCACGTCTGTGGAGGGTCCTTTCGGGGTCACTCGCCCAGGAGGGGCTCTGCTATCTACCAGGACTCCTGAAAAGCATCAGATACCCGGACAGCCGCCCCTGCATCTCGTTAACTTATCTCTTCTAAAGGAATGCTGTCCTGGGAGCGGCTCCTGCCTTCCCTCCCTGTTCCTCTCCTGCCTCTGTCTCTCCATCCCACGCGCCACACGCTCAGCCGACCTCACTCCGACCCAACAATACTGAGCTGAAAGGTGATAGCAGGGTTTCCCCACTTGCATCTGAAGAGAAGTGTTTTCTTTGGGATGTTTGTCCATTTGGCTTTAGAATCAAGGGATTGATTTATTTATTTTAAACATTGTCCTAGATTTTGGCTAATGGGAAAAAAACGCTCTTCTAAAGTTATTCTTATCTTCATTTTCTAAACAGCTGTCAGGCAATAGATAATATGGGAAATTTCTGTTTCAGAGGTAAAATGAAACCTGCACATGTTTTAGGAGGTGAAACCCTGATGTGCTCTGCTCTCTGTCGACATACGTGCCATGTTACTGGTACAGCGGCCTCTGAAGGGTCCAGGGGATGGAGTGACTGAGGCAGATCATTGCTCTTCATCCTGTTCTCACTAGTGTCGGGACTAGTGTTCCTTTCACATAAGGGGTTATGACTGCTCAATCTGTCCCCAGACTGTCCCTCTGCCCGCCCAGAATGTCCCGTGAGGCACTCTTTCAGTGGTGGTGGCGTTACTTCTCTTTCTCTCCCTTAGACTCACGTATTCCTAATGGGAACACAGTGTCAGAGAAAGGTTCTGATTCAGTGCGTGTATTACGTGCTGGAGGATGGCAGTTTATCCTTGGGCAGTTTTACTCCGGAGCTGGCACTTCACCTGGGCCTTCAGCAGACTGTTCCGGTGCTGGACGTGGTTGGCAACTTCTGGCTGGTAGAGTACATGTTATACGTAGATCTGATGATAAGGACACACTCCCATGCTGCTTTTGTTGTAAAGTGGGGCTGGTGTTCAGAAGTACCGGGTCCTGGGCCAGCAGAGCAAAGACTTTGGCTAGCTCTTAACGAGTGCTTCTGCCTGAGATGTTGCAAGCAGGCAAAGCCATACTGTGAATACACGTGTATTTCTGTGAGACATAACCACTGACCCTCGTGGGGTGGAAGGGATTCGATGTGGTCAGCCTGCCTCCAGGTAGGCAGCTGGTTTCCTCAGAGGATGGGGCCATGTTGGAGGCACAGCACTGGGCTTGTGCTCACAGGTTGGAAACGCAGAGGCGGCCGACAGTAGCTAGAACAGTCCCGGGGAGTACAGGTGGTCTATAGCTTGTCTCCAGCTCTGCTGCTGACCCGGTGCTCATCATGCCATAGATGCGGACCGTGACGGAGCTTGGCTGACGTCAACAGGCCTCATCATTTCACCTGCTTCTTCACTCATGGCCCCTCCAGTGTGGGTAATTTCTGGTGGGTGTCAACATCTGATACATGTGTCTTTACACTCTGTGCCCACGCCCACATGTCGATACACCTCGACCTCAGACTTCTTTCCCCCATCTTCCAATCTTTTTCCCTTCCAGGTCCCTGACCAACCAGCCAGGCCATTCACAACTGCCCATGAGTTCATTTATTGTCTGATCTCAGGGAACTTCTCTTGCCACCCAAAAAGAATGACCAGGTGCATTGCCCAAAGTCCTGACCATCAGGAGGGTTTTCCCTGAACAATATGTTTTAAAGACACCCCTGACTATTGTCACGCATCCACATACCTAGCTGACTCAACCATAAACTAAGCTCCCCCTCCCAGTCACATAGAGTCACCCCCTCCGGCCATAGGCGTGAACCGAGGAACAGGTGCTGTTGTGACTATGGTGGGCGACATTGGAGTTTGGACGACCTCTTCGTGCAGTTCTCTTGTGCCCTCTGGGTCTACTCGCGTTGGAACCCACACGTACTGCTTTCATCTTACAATAGACAGTACAGAAAAGCATTCTTTATTTATCCTAGTAGTGTTGTTACTTTTCCTCAGTGGTGACTGACAGGCCGGGCATCCAATCAGTGGCTATCCTTCCCTGTTCCTGGTGGCTCTCACTGCCGCCCCTGCTGATATAATATGCCCGCCCTGACCTACTGCTTTAGATACAGTGAGTTACAACCCTGTATTACATGCCAGTGCTGGAGAGCTGAGTGTGTTAAAAAGGAACACATAATTTCAAGAATCACTGGCTGTCATCTGTACAAATGCATAATGATTAAAAAAAATCTTGTTGAATCCTTTGTCTTTTTTATTTATACCTTCTCAAAGCTCACTTTCTTATGTCAGAATGTGGTTTTTCCACAGCAGAGGAATATAATAAAATCTTAGCTTCCACACTTAAAAAAATACATGAAGTTTATTAAATAAAAATGAACTATTACAAAACAGATGCTCTCTAAAGAATAGAATTTTTGGTAACTTACCTTTTAATATAAATAAGGAATCCCCTCCTCAGTTCCATTTTTTAACATTTAATATGTAATTAATTAAAATCATAGTACCTTCACCAGTAACATACTTTTCTTTCATTTTTCAGAAAAAAATGTCTTTCTTATTCCCCAAAGGAACTTTGAAATGAATAGAAATGGGGCCAAGACGGAATCTCCCTAATTCACTCACTCTACATTTGAAATTTCAGTAACTCTCAATAGTATATGTTTAAATGTTTCCATGTTCATTTCATTTTTTAAAAAGCAAACTGATTACCTTTGAGGCTGGAGCAACAGTCTATGAAAATGAAGTCTTCATGTGCAGGTGGTATACTTAGAACCAAATGTAAACATTGAAGTTATTCTTTGATATTTGACTACACCGAGTTTTGATTTAATGACATCCTTGTTTACAACTCGAGCTGGCGCTTAGATTGGCCCTGTTCTCACCTACCTGGTTGCCAGTTTCTCACTTCATGGCATCCAACCGTCCCCAACCCTCATTTCTCACACTTGCTCACCTCCGAAGCATCTTGCACCTGTGGATGGGAGTGGAGGGAGGGTTTATGCTGGTCTCCTGGTCTGCCCCCTCCAACCCTGACCCTCCTCAGACTCCACTCTCTTCCTGGTGCTGACATCACTTCTCTTCTTCTCTTTCCTTTCCTCTTCTTGTTCTTCTCATTTTTTCCTTTCCTTCCCCTCTTTCATCTTTTCTTTTCCATTAAAAAAATCAGAATCATATATATGCACTGAGTCAGATAGCACAAATTCCTCCCCGTTTTCCGTTCCCCAGAAACAACCACTTTCAACTCTTTCAGCTGATTCTTTTGGTATTTACTTTTGTTTCTCTAAAAAATGCTTATATTCATATTTCTCATTTTATTTTAGCTTTAGGCATTATTTATTGATTTTCTACTTTAGAAGATGAGGGTTGATTTATTTTTTTACACTCCTCCAGGCCGAGTCCACCACACATGTGATACCTTCAAGCTCTTGTTTTTACATTTGCTTAATATTCACGTACATGTTTCCAGTTAAGCCCAAACTCTCCCCGAATTGTATAAATCTCTCGTTATCCTCAAACACATTAGGTAATTCATTAATTTCACCTTCAGTGAATCTCTGGAGACTTTTAAACCACCCAGTCTAGACTGATGTCTTTCAGTTCAGCCACAAAGCTCTGGTTTTTGAAATGCCCTTCATCACCGTTTGGGGATCACCCTGCTTCTTCCTTGTTTTGGATCCCTAGCTACGTCTTTTGCTTTTGTACTCTAATCCTTACTTTACGGAGAACATCCTCCTATTCCCGAGAAAAGCTAGTAGGTGGTACACTTTCAGAGAACTGTCTTATCTGAAAATATCTTTGTTCTACCCTTGTACATGATTACTACTTTAGTTGGCTGCCAAATTATAGGTTAGAAATATCAGTAGGTTAAAATTGTGAAGGATTTGCTTCAGCTTACAACATTGTTGGTGAGAAGTTCGATGACATTTTGATTTTTTGATCCTTTGTATGATACCGGCTTTTTCTTTTCTTCTTGAAAAGTTATAGGAAATTTTCTTTGCCCTAGGGACATAATTTTACAGTGATGTGCCTTGGGGTGAATCTACCTTCATCATGGTGCTGGGCATTCATTGGGTCCTTTCCATTTGTAAACACAGGTCTATTTTTTAGAGAAAAATTTTCTTGAATTATCTTGCTGATGATTTCCTCTCCTCCATTTTCTCTGTGTGTCTTTCTGGATCTTTTATTATTTGGATGTTGAATCTTGTAGCCTGTCCTCCAATTTACTTTTCTCTCTCTATTTCCTTTTTCCCTCCCTCCCTCCCCTTCTTCCTTCCTCCCTCCCTCCCTCCCTTCCTTCCTTCCTTCCTTCCTTCCTTCCTTCCTTCCTTCCTTTCTTTTCCACCTCTTTTGGGAGGTTTACTACATTTTTTTACTCTATTAGATAGAACAAGTTTGGCTGCTGAAGTAAGACACAGTAGCAGACACAAGTTGTTTCTCTCCCATATAACTGGTCCAGGGCTGTTGTCATGCCCTGAGGTGTCAGGTACCCAGGTTTCTTCTACCCATAGCTCTACTGTCTCTAAGCATTGCTCTCTTTCACAAGATCCAAAATGTTCCAGTACTGTGTCCACATTCTAGCCCTTGTAGAGGATGAAATGGGGAATGGCAGAGACACAACTAGGATGCTTGGTACATCATTTCTGTTTACATACTCTTGGCCAGAGCTTAGTTACCCAGCAACATTGACTGTAAGGGGCTGGAAAGTGTGGTCTTTAATCTTGGATCATGCTCCCACCTAAGAAACGTGGCTTCTAGTTCTGCAGAAGAAGGGAGAATGGAGATTAAGTGGCAATTAAGAGTCTCTGTCCCGATTCTCACTTTTGGTAACCCACATATCCATGTACTTTCTTTTTGCCTCCACACAGAAAACATTTGCACCTTCCTAAGAAAGAGAACCCTCAACTCCAATCCACTTACTGCATCCAGCCTTCCCACTCAATGCTCTTTATAACCAGGATACATAAGCAGAATAACCTTAGGGACGACTCCCATTGGACAAAGGAAGAATGAAGGAACCCACAGAAATGACTGATCCATTGTGATGCTCAAATCCTGTGGGAGACTAAGTGTTAGCTCCTGGCCACAGCTGGTTCTGCTCTCTGGGAGAAACCGGCTCCCTCGTCCACTGGGCTCTCTGGGCAGTTCAGCCTTGCCTGTTATCTTCCATGGCCACATGTAAAGTGGACACTGCAGAGTGCGTCCTTTTACAGGACCAATGGTTTTGTGCCCCAGTTTCCACAGGTTTGGACAATCAAGGATTTTGAACTGGTTGAATGGTCACAGTTGGGTGTCTTCCGCAATGTGATTCACTCAGAAACTTACACATCCTTCAGTCTATTTCCTCTGTCTAGTTCCATGGGTAAGACAATAGCCAGGGATCGCATCTGGACAGTTCTCAGCTCAAGATCTCTGTTTATACCCTCCCCACTCCTTCTTCCTTGAGAGCATCTGAAAAAAAAAAATGGTTTTGGTTGGAAGGCAGCACCCTTGTTCCAATTTTGCCTGCTGGGCTGGCTCCCCTGCTCTGCCCGGGAGCCCTTAAGGAAAGGTCACTGAACCAGGATTGGGATCACAGTCTTCTCTCCCACCAAGACAAGACTGTTACCTATTACCACTGCTTCATCTGGGTCACAGAAGCATTTGGCATTTTCAACTCTGCAAAGCTGCCAATGACCTGACTCTTAGCAAGTTGAGATTGCAGGCTGCAGAGAGGGCTGTGTGCCCTTCAGTCCCTGGTTCTTTTTCTCTGTCATGTAAAGCTTTGCTGAAAGTGGCAATGCGCGACAACATGTCTCGGTGGATCGCAGCATAGTGAGGCCAGGTTCGTGCTCCGGGGACAGGGAGGCACTGGGGACATGGTCAGTGGGTGCTGGGAGCGAAGTGTCGTCCTGCTGCAGCTCCGGAAGTTCTACTGCGGGGGTGAGGGCAGGAAGAAGCCAGGAGGCTTATTTCGAAACTGTCTCATATAGTATTTTTATTTACATACAGTATTTTTATTTAGATGCAGTGCTGATTGGAGGGGATTTGGAAGAGTTGCTGGAGATTCAGGGGGGTTTCAGCTCTCCTGATGGCACCATTGATGCTTCTTCCCTGGGCTCCAATGAGGAAACTCCACAAACAGGCAGCTGGATCTGAAGCCTCTTACTTTTGCCCAGCGTCAGTTTGCTTCTCTGAGGCTCAGGCCAAGAGAGACTGGGGGCAGATCTGCTTTTGTCCTTGAGGGTGAGCGAAGCTTAGCAGAAAAATCAGTTTCTTTCCATATCTATGAGTCTCCTCCCATTGCTATGTCTTTTGTAACTGGAACAAGGCAGCGTGGGTCCGGCTGATTCACGATTTTATGGCGAATGAACTAGAACAGACGTGGCCCTGCTGGCAGGAATCCAAAGCTCGTATACTTTCCTCAGACCTCTGACTTGAGTAATGAAAATTCAGCTGCTCAATTCAATTGGGATCCAGGTAAACAAGAGAGAGAAAGGTGAATAGCAAAAGGTAAATTAGATCATGAAGCAAATGTCAAGTAGAGGGCAAGGTGGAAGGCAGGCCTGGGATGGGGATGATCTTTGATTTGCAATCAGTATTTCTTGCTACCTTTCTGAAGGGATCAAATTAACCGTGGTGAATGGAGGTGGCGGCATGGCAGGGATCTGCAGGACCAACGGCAGGACAAACTCCCATAACCCCCCTGCTAACAAAGGGGCTGTGTCTCCTGGCTGTGGACTTGCCCGTGTGTGTCCTGTCGTCCGCACGACCTGCAAGTCCCGGCCGTCGCGCCGAGGACCACCGTAGCTCAGTTCTGCCAGGGATCAGGTCTCGGCACGGATAACCACAGCCTCTGCAGATGTGAGGACACAGAGATCTTGTTTGCTTACTTCCGGCTTTAACCCCGGCCGATGGGCTTTAGACTGGATCTGGCCGAGTCTTTATTCTTGTGCAGACCAACCTTCCTCTCAAAACAGTAAGGTCTCCCAACCCCAGAAGCTCTCTCCTCTGCTCAGGCGGAACGCCTGTCTGCCAGGAGGGCACACATGTTTGTGTGCAAAGGTCGAAATCCACTGCCAGTAGCAGCTCGCGCCAGACATACAGATTCCGTGACCCTGAGCCGGATTCTCGTGCCATTTCCCTGTTTACTCCTGGCCTCAGGAGTGACATATTTTAGGGACCCTAAACAGAAACACTGGTTATGCTGTGGATTTAAAACAAAACAGAGAGCCGGCTTAGCCAGGGTCCTCCAAATGCTCCAAGGCAGGAGGGCAGGGACCCCCGCTGCCTGCCAGCTTCATTCTACGATGTCTGCATCCTGGTCCCCTGGAACCGGCAGTCTGGTTGGAGCGATGACATGGCACATAAAATCACAAAACCGAAAGCTTATGCAAGGCGTTGCCAGGCTGTGTGTCCAGTGGAAAAAATAAACAAGACCATGGCCTCAGGAGGCGATCGGGGTGCAGAAGGCAAGCGCCAGGGCCCGGGTGCTGGGGTTTGATCCCACCCGGTGACTTGTTAGTGGTGACCTGGGCAGGTTAACTGTCCTCTTTGTGCCTCAGTTTCCTCTACTGTGGGTGGAGGTGATTAGCAATATCGACAACGAGGATTAAGTGAGTTCTACATACAAAGCTCTTGGAGAAGCGTCTAGCGCACAGTAGGTGCCCTGGCTTCACTGGGCAAGCTGATCGTTCCCTTTTCGTCATCAACGGGGCTTGTAGGAATTCATGGGAATGAGCAGCCCCGTCTGGTTGCGCTCAACAGGGAAGCCTTCCCAGACCAGGAAGGATGTGAGTGGAGCCTTGGGAGATGGTACACTTTGGGTGGAGAAAACAAGGGAAGGTGTTCCTGGTGGGGAAAACTGCAAGAACAAAGGCCAGGAGGCCTGTCTGGGGGTGGGGTGGGAGGATCCGGTACTACTGGCTGATCCACTCCTGACGGTCAGTTCTTTTCGGCTGAGAACCCGGTCTGGATGGATCCTGAGGGTGAAGCACAAAAGCCGGTGGCAGCTTATCATCAAATCCCACTGACTCCTGGGAATGTGAGCTGGGTTCATCTGTCGGAGAGAAGTAGCCAGCGCTGGCTGGAGCCCATGGTTTATTCTGGAGAAAAGTGAGAAACTTTGAGAGCAAGACTGAAGCAACAGATGGTGGGTGGAAGGGAAAGAGGATATTATCCAAGTGCCATCATGGGGACAGAAGGAGAGCTCAATACCAATTGGACTAAAATCAACTTTGGGATATTCTGAGGGCATCATGAAAAGACTTGAAGGCTCAGTGGTCTTTCTCACCAAGATGTTTCCTTCTGTCGTCCCTTACTCCTTGAAGCTTGCTCTCCTGGCTGAGCCATCATAGGGCCCCATATCAATCCCAGTGTGTCCTGAGACCCTCACACTGGATTGAGACACCTCCTCTTTCTCCCTTTGTAGAAGCCTTCCCTCTGCTGAGACGAATGTTTCCGCTTATATGTATGGCCTCCACACAACACGTATGGCCCTCGTGGTTTCTGGGCTCCTCCACCAGACGGAGACCTTTTCAATGACAAGAAGAAAGCTGGAACCCCCAGAACGTAGTCCGTGTAGAGTTTGCCCGGCTTCCTGGGGGACCGTGGCCAGGAGTGTTGGGCCAGGAGTGGCCTTGGATTGAACCCTGGAGAATAACAGATCTTGAAAATTAGATCCCAGGATCTAATTTTCAGCTGAAATTGCTTAGAGTACCAAATCCAACATGGAATTACCCTGTGGTGCTTGCTTGAGCCCTTGGTTGGTCACAGATATCTGGGAGCCCCAGAAGGTTCCTGTGAATTCCAGAGAGAAGACAGATGCCTTATTGAGCATCCTTGGAGACATTTGGATCTTTGAAAGGTGAGAATCAGGCCTGATGAAAATTCTCCCTGTGACAGCAAACACAGACATTCTGGAGCGGACCATTCAGCGTTTAGGTCCAGACACGAGTATCATTCACGTGCTCTGATCGCCTCTGTAGGTGACAGTTTTCTGCTGACGTAGTGCCCCTCAGGTAGATGAATGTATTCTGGATGAAAAGTGGTTCTTCACAAACTTTAATGCAGGAAGTTAAAGATTGACCAGGTTGATTCAAACCAGGTTTGAGTTGGCTTAAACAAGCAGACTGGACTCCTTGCTCGAGGGCTCAGAACCCCGAGAGCCCTTGTACACACAGTGGAGTGATGACATGAGGCATTTCTGTCCCCTGAACCTCAGGAGTCAGTTGTTTAAGGCATATCCAAGCTTTCGTCAGTCTTGGTTTTTCTTGGGATTAAAAATAAATTAGATAGTGGATTTTGAGTATATGGTCTCCAACGCCCTGACTAATTTATCCTGAAGGGAGAGAAACTATCCAATAGGAATGGAAATTGACAAAAAGGCTGCATTGAATTCATCAGTTAATCAACAGGGATATGTTGGCAAAGTGATTAACTCTACTAGAAGATCATGGCTCTGGCCAATTCTATTTGCAATCCAAGTGAGGGTGGTAGGAAAAGTGTGTTCTCCTGTTTGGCCTAAAAGTTATACTCATTTCATAGACTGGTGCACAAGGAAAGTGTCTGGGGAGGGGGGAATTTGTATGACTTATTTATTCCTTGAAAAATTGAGCATGTCTTATGTCCAAGACACAGGTTTTGGCATTTTGGAATACACACGCTCCAGACAGACACACACAGATACACACACATAGACACACACACAAACACACACACACACAGACACATACACATACAGATCCACACTTACACTCTGCCCTTAAGAAGTTTTACATAGAGGCTTCCTTGATCTTTTGAAGGAATATATAACATCAATTTAAAATGATCTAGTTTTGGGCAAGAAAACAATCTGTCTTTGGCAAAGACAAGAAGAAAAAGGGTACTAAGCCCATCTATTAACATCTATCCAGGCTTGTGTTTGGTACTCATTCAAGTTAATAACCATCACTCCTCTCCAAACCCCGCCCCATGATCCTATTGGACTATATAATAGACCTCAATAACTCTAAATGAGCTATTATATTCTGCCATATAATTATATATTTAGGACACATGTATGGTTAAAAAAAGAAACCCACAGAAAAACACTGAAACAAATTGCAGAGCAATTTCAGTGACTGATTATATTTAAGCTGTAGTGTGTCAGCTGTTCTCATTTTTTTTTCAGAGTTCCCAAATCCACTAGACAATATTCCAGAGCTATCAAGTGTCAGTCTTTATTTTGGAATCAAAGTCATTTTGGAAATGTGAAAAGCCTGCTTCCCTGATCTTTTCTTTTTGAGACTCATAAAATATAAAAACTGGGACCTCACTTATTTTTCTTGTTCAAGTCTTTTATCTGCATGTCCTAGTCAAACAATAAGAAGAATAAAAATAAAAGCAGTTGTCATTTACTGAGCACTTACTTTTTGCCAGGTACTGTGGTGTGTATTTCATCTCATCTCATCTTAATCTTCACAACAAACTTACGAGCCATGAGTTGTGTGAAGACCCCGAAGTATTAAATATTTTGTTTAAGGACATGTGGCTCGTAAATAGTGAAGTCATGATGAAAGCAGCGCTGGTTAGTCCATTCTTATTATTCTGAGCAATAATGACCGCTAATGTATTTTCATTTTGTAAAGTATTTTCGCGTATTCACAGCGATGCTGAGAGCAGGGATCTTGGTGTTCTTCCCATTTTACAGATGGGGAGCTTGTGGATCAGAGTGACTGTGATTTGCCCAAACACAGCTCAAGTCCCAGAAGGGCTGCTAGGGGCCACACAGCGGGTAAAGCAAAGCCAGCATGAGAATTGGGTCATCTGACTCCAAACCTGGTGCCACTCACAATTCTACACCAAAGAAACAAAGTAACTGAACAAAACAAGACAAACACACACACACACAATACCATTCAGGCATCAGGTGAGTCTTTTGCCCTCAAGTATCAGCCAGGCTAGGAAGGGAATCTCTGCGAATATCTGCGCCGTGGAGCCCGCCCACCTGTACACCTGTGAGGGGAGGCTGAGGGGGCCCTAATGCAGCGGTCCAGCCACAGCACCACAGGGCATCTGAGGAGCTGGGCAAAGTGCAGGAGCTGGAGCTCACCTTGATTCTTTTCACAGGCCAGGGCATGATGCGGGGAGGAACCGGGCAAGCCCAGAAATGTGGACGAGTGTGGGGGGAAGGGCTGGAGGTCAGGCAGGGTGCGGTCATGGTGAGAGCGGACGTCGTGCGCATTGTGTGCTCTGGGAGAACACTGAAGGGGTCCTTTTAATCTTCAGAGTGAGCTCAGGGGTATACAGGGTGCATATACAGCCTCTATTCATTCACTTAATACATGATTAGATGTCAGAGCTGTTGGAGCTACATTTTAGGAAATTACTATTCATAATGGAAGTCCTGGCAAGGTTTCCTTATAATCAGCAAAAAGGGGTGGAGGGCTCGGCTGCAGCACCCACGCAAAAGGCTCTTAATTTACGAGTGATGTTACATTATGCCGGCTGCCAGATAGTCAGTTACGGGAAGTGATACAGTAAGTCATCGGGGATGTGCTAGTTCTTCTCTTTTCATTTGACAACCACAGGAAGTGGCCATTAGCCAAGCCATCTGAGGAGAGAGCATCTGATTGCTCTGCTACGTGCACAGTTTCTTGAATAACTCCAAAGACCTAAGAGGAAAGATGGCTGGGCACGCGGGTGGGATGGCTGTGCGGAGCACAGGGGACCCGTGTGATTATCCGTGTGTACTGGGACTCAGCACTAACAGGCATCCGAAGGGCTCCTGGGACTTTTCCAGGTTGGGCTGACCTTACTCAGATTTGTCATAAGCCTTATAGAAATAGTTTGGGGTATTTGGGGGTGGGCGGCAAATGATGCGTGAGGAACTTATACATATCTAATTCCTTTCTTTGTTCATTTCTAGAGAGAGCAATTCAATACCATGAGATTTCCAATGTGTCATCTTGCATGAAGGCAGATTGGGGCAGGACTCTGTATCCAGGACTGACTGTTGGGTGCAGAGGGTCGGTTGCTTCTCTCCTTTCTGAAGCCCAGACTGAGACCTGAACTGTGGGGAAACTACCAGAACTCTCGGGTGATAACCTAAGCCAAAGAGCCTGGGGAGAACAGTGGGGTATGCATGTTGGGGAGAACAGTGGGGTATTCATGTCTTTCATAAAAGCAGTTCCAAAGATGCTGTCAAATTTTGATGAAAAGACTCCTGAAGATGGTATCAGGTAACTAAAGCCACAGACAGTGGGTCCCTTAAATATCTACTGAGCAGGCATTTACAGGAGTGTTTGCAGGAAGAGTTCCTTCCCTTTCTACCCAAGTGATGTGAATTTGCCCTCCTAGTTAGATCTTTGGCTTGATACCTTCCTTTTCCAGCATGGCCACCATTGCTCTTTGACTTAATAAATATTTTTATGCTCATCAAAAAAGTTTTTTTTTTTAAATTAAGATAAAAATACTTTGATAGAATGGTTCCCAAACTTTCTTGCACATGGGAATTATTTGGGGATCTTTATAACATTCTGATGCTTGGCTCCCACCCCCAGACATTCTGATTTAATTTGTGTGGGTGTTGACCTGAGAATCAGGATTATTAGAAGCTCCCCAAGTGACTGTGCCCAAAGTCTGGGAACCACTGCTCTTGTCTTTTTACTCTTCATGGCCTTCCTCGGCACATCTGCTTAAAAATTCCTTAGCAAACTTTCAGTATTTTCATAGATCCTTTTCTCCAACTTGATATTCCTGCATTATCTAGAGCTTGTTTATTAGCACAGTGTAGTAGTCCCATGGGACAGATTATGTTGCTGTAACAAAAAATAACATCTAACATCTACAATACAGGTTTATTCCTCACTCAGGCTGCATATCCAGTGTGGGTCAGCAGGGGGCACTGCTTGTGGTAGATCTTTGGGGACCCAGTTGACAAGAGGCTTCCTTTTGGCCTGTGCTTCGCCATCACCTCAATTAGAGGAAGAGAACTTGGCGAAATGCACACTGGTTCTGAAATCTTCAGCTGGGGAATGACCCTTCATTGGGATTCTCATTTCAATAGCCTAAGAAAATCGTATGGCTTTGCCTCCTGTCAAAAGGGGCATGGAAGCATAATCTTACCATGTTCCTGGAAGAAGGAAATCCAGACATATTTGGAGAATAGCAACAACTATTATTACACATGGATTGCTGATTTTACATTCAAAATTCTTTTAGTTTGGCTAATTCCTTTGAGCCTTTTTTTTTTCCCCTTACAATTTTGAGAATTTAAGAGATTAAATTTGCTGCTTCAAAATGGAAATACTTCCTTGCTCTAGACCCAGGAGGGAGGGTACTCCGGTTTTCTCAGATCCTTTTGTGGCTATTTTCTTGATTTTATTACTCTGTTAGTCAGGAGTGTTCCCCCGCCCCAAATAACAGCAAATCCTAGCGGCAGGTCTGAAACAGCTTGTGATTTTTTTGTCTCATATATCAGAAGTCTGGGTGCCAGCAGTACAGGGCTGGCTCTGAGCCATTCAGGACTTAGGTTCCTTCTGGATTTCTGCTCAACCATCCTTAGTATTTATGCCTTTGGTTTCATGCTTACTGACCCACCATCATAAGATGGTTGCTGCCCCTTCAGACTCCTGGTCCAAGACAAACGCAGAGAAAAGACAGGGAGGAAGGAATCAGAAGGCCCCCATGGTTTCTCTTTGCAAGGCTTTGCCTCTTTATTTGGGAAGGGACCCCTCTCTGGGGTCCCTTGCGTGTCTATCTTATTGGCCAGAGCTCGCGTCCCAGGGCCACCTGGAGCTGCAAAAGAGCCTGTGTCGTAGAGAAAGGCAAGGAAACGGAGCTGGGTGAATGGCTTTTGTGGAGTCAGTCAATCTGCAGTTTAAACCACCAGGGGTGAACTAAATTTGTGCTGGAAACTCCAAGTCTAGCCCTTGGGCTGTCACCTTTGAGAAGTCCATAAAAAGCCCGAGTTAATTTCTGATAACTTTGTGACCTCAGAAATGGAGTCCAGATTCTAAACGATAAAAAGAGTTAAAATACCTTCTGTCACAACGTGAGCCTCTATAGGGTATCCTGGGTGGCTCTTTACACCTGAACCCCACCTAGATTTAGGGTCAGGTCACGGTGAGCTACTCAGAGTTAATATTGAATATCAAAAATGGAAAATGTCTCTACCCAAACAATACATCTGGTGCTATTATAGTTCAGAGACTTTGAATGCCAGAGCTTTAGAATACTGAGGCTGGGTGGAAACTGGGAAGCAGAGCAGTTAAAGTTGAGCATCCCCCGTTGAAATGAAGTGGAGAATTAAGACAATTACCTTGTACTTCAGGCAAGAAGAGGAAGTGCTCGTCTTTCGAGAGTGACCTTCTGGTATCCTATACCACAGCTTTCCCCAGGCCACCAAAGACACTAATAGACAGGACTATTGCCCTGTCTGTTTTCAGAGCAGTTAGCTGCTGTTCAGTTCTATCTTTTCCCTGACTATTGAGTTTTTTCATCTTGGAGGAAAGTGGTTCTCAGGACTTAATGGCATTAAGATGTGGCCTGGGTTTTTGGCTTGTAGATCTTCAGTGAAAGCCGATGGCCACAACGGTATTAAAAACTAAAGACTGCAGTAAAGCTTTTAATTGAAAACAATTGGACCCTGCTGGATGGTAATTACCTTGGCTGCTTGCAAATAATATCCTGCCCCTGATAACATGAAAGGAAAGCTGAAACCCAGTGAACAGGATCTGCTTGATCTGCCTCTAATAAGGATGGAGCTCCCCAAACTACTTTCTCCAGGGATCCTCCAGTAAAAAGAGTTAGAAATGAAGAGGAGACTTTGCCATAGCAAGAATTGTAAACACAAAGCATTCGTTTCTAAAACAACCTAATGGATCCACGTTTACTTGGAGAAGATTGAAATTCCAGCCACATTCAGGAGAAAAAAATAAAGATGCTTTACATGCTTCTTTCTTTTCTCAGTTAACGATAGACCCTAATGAGGAAGCTGTCTCATTTGGATGATTACCTTTAAGATGTTTGCACACGAGCTGCTACCTCGCCTGAAAAGCTGCAGGCATTGGGAAGCCTAGGCTGCATGGGAATGCCAACTTTGCTCTTACAGCTTTACCCTCTCAAAGCTAACATTGGCTCAGATAACATGTAAATCTGGAATATAAATATTCAGGAGGCAGGGATGTAATAATGCGCTGATGGATTCAGCCAGGGGGGTTAGATGCACGAGCAAATTTTGGCCACAGGCTCCTTTCTAAATCAAGATAACAGGTGATCTTAAAAGTGTGACTTGGGGGAAGCGGGGTGGGAAAGGGTCTTAGGAGGCCATGGGTTCAGTGGTTCCCCCAGCAACCACAACCTGAGATTCTTGTTGGGAGCTGTGCGATTAATATTCTTTAATGGGCTCCAGGTTGTTCTGTTGAAAAGCCCTGATCTAGCCCCATCTGCAGCGTAGTCAGCACCAGGATCTACATTCCTGGTGGTCATTCCTGCACACCTGCATCCCCCCTTAGTGTGGGGCACTTAGCTTCACACAGACTTCAGGCCAGCTATGTTAGAATCACTCCGTCGTGGTGGTGACCCTTAGGGCTGCTCGCAAACACTCTTCCCTCTAACTTAGGGCCCCAGTGGGATCAGATCTCTGCTCCCTTTGAAATCAGGCGTGGCCACATGACTTGCTCCAACCAATGACATGCAAGGGGAAGTGAGGTTTGTCCCTTCAGTGACTCTCCTGTCCTCTTTCCTCTTGCCTCTGCGACTGGCCGGGCTCCAGCCCCATCAGCCTGGTTCCCTGAGTGGGCGGGGACCCCAGCTGACCTATGTGGACTGAGCATAACCTCGAGGGCCTGTCCTGCCAAAATCAATGCTCAGCAGAGCTGGGTGGGCTCCTGAGGGGGACACTGACTTCCCGGTGAGGCTCTACTGGGGTGAGGATGGAGCAAAATGAAATAGGTGAGTGCAGATTATTAAACCGTTAAAGACACTGGGGCGAGGTCTGAGCGCCTGCTGCCACCTCCGTAAAGCTCCCCTCAGGTGTTCAGTTTGGGACCCTGAACCTGGAGGGACTTCTCGTTTCCACCTGTAGACTCTCCTCACCCCCAGTCACTGGAGTCACTTTTCTGGGCAGCAGGACAGTGTGAACGCTTCAGGCAGGTGTGAAAACAAAGCCCACACAAAACCAGTGAGACGCTATGGCTGTATTCACAGGAAAAAGTTATTTAATCATGGTAAAACATAAAACATTTATTTTAGCTTCAAATATATTGTAATAGTTTATAGAGCAAAAATGAAACATAAAAAACCAAACAAAAGAGGGAGAATGCGTGTGAAAGATTTCTTTAAAAAAAAAATCTCTCCACTTTACTATGGCAACTCTGGCTTGCCTATTCCTTCTTAGAACATTCTCAGCTGTCTTCAGCAGTTGGGTTGTGTGCCACTCCCCTGGATGGACCTTCACTTTGCTACTCATTATGCTTAATCAGGGCACAATTCATTGGATTCCCCTGGTGTGATTTTTTTCTTGGTTTTCAGAGCAGTTAGCTGCTGTTCAGTTCTGGAATGTTCTCTGTTCTATAGCAACCAGGATATTTTCTCTCTCGGATGCTCTATTGCCTGCAGTGGTCCTGGCACATGATGCCATTCCCTCCCAAGAGGCTGGAGTGTAGAGGGGCCATAGGAGTCATCAAGCTCCTTCCTCTCCGAAGGGAAAGCTTCTCTTCTGTCCATCTGGTAGACGTCTGGTCTTGGCTCTCTTCAGTGATAGGAGTTTTCTGGGGCCTGAGATAACCTATTCCTGTACGGGGACCCAATTTTTAGCAAACCCTTCCTTACATTGAAAACTATTTCTCCCAGTAGCTCCCACTGTTCTGGCTGTGAGTTCTTGGGGAATGAGTCTCATCCCTCTTTATGTGACACCTGTTTAAGTATTTGAGGATACTGATCCTTTTCCTCTATGAGTTATTTTCTTCAGGCTACACTTAACCATTTTTTTCATCCATTCTTCATGCAATAGAGCATCTAGCCTTACAAATAATTCATTCACTTTTAGACTTGGCCACGGCCCTTTTAAAGCTATAGCCTTCAGAACTTGAGCCCACATCATTTAGAGTCTCATCAATGTCAAGTAGTGACCTTAAAATGGGTATTCAGTGCTCCTAATACAGATTAAAATGATTGTCAAACTTTTGGGTCATATTTCCTTTCCTTTCATTTTTTTCATTTCATTTCTTCTCATATCTTTATTTTCTCCATGTTTCCTTCCCTTCATGTCTTCTCTTCCCTTCCTCTTCCCTCTTCTTTTGTTCCCATGTTTTGGCCACACGAGCTGGTTTTGGGGTCTGGGGTATGTCCCTGTAGCTGCTGAAGGGATGTCCTGACCAGATGCCAGGGGTGGGGATCAGCCTCTCCACGTTGGGAATCTCCAACTGCAGAAATTCTGGAGGCAAAGAAAGCACAGGGTCACCAGCAGATACACCTGTAGGGAAACAATGCTTTCCTCACATGTGCTAAAGCAGGGACAAGGAAGAGTAATAGGGTCCCATGAAAGACTGCAACTATGTGAGCCTAGGAGCGCAGACCACTTAACCGAGATTGAAGACATGGTCTTTCTGCAGCCTTAAGCAGTGTCCTCTTTGGGACCAAAAGGAACTCATGCTTTGAATACAATTTTTGAATCATTGCCTTAGTCTTATTCAGCACTAAAAATTTCAATTTTGGTGACAGTGGCAGAATATGTGAATAAAGGACTATAAATATACTCCTGATATTGGATTTTGTTTGAGAAAGATGTAATGGGAAAGCAAGTTAGCTTCAAATATCCCATAATTTTTCATGGGCAGTTAAGATAACTACTTGCTGTTGGTATTATGCTATATAATTGTACGGTGTAATTGCTTCTTGTAGTCGCATAGTATCTGTTCTGTAGCATTCTATTTTATAGGTATTTTTAAGGTGTATTTTTTATTGATTTGGCCTATACACAGCAATAAGCTGCTCTTGACTTGATTAGATACTAGAGTGAAGCTGAAACATTTAGTGCATTGATTCTTCATCTATAAAGCTGTTTATTTGCAGTTCTGCATATATTTATTACCATGGTGTAAGTAATGTTAACATTATAAAGAATATCGGGATTTGTGTGTATTCCTAGTGACAAATTAAAAATTCCATGGTTAACTCTTTCAGGATACTGCCCAGATAATCTAGGTCAGTGGTAGAAAACATAAAGCTATGCCCAGGGGATCACCTTCTAGGCAGGGACTGTGTGTGTTTATACCCGTATCAGGCCTAGAACAGTGCTTGATTAATGTTGGTTGACTGAGTGATTCCAAGGGGGATTATTGTTGAAAATTCCAGAAATTAACACAGCCAAATGATACATTTCCTCCCGGTTTATTTTCCTTGAGCAAGGATGGGATGATTCTGGTTGCATCTCTGAGAAAAAGCATGGCGTAGTATAAGACGTGATTATGGGCTTTCTCACTAGTTCCTTGAAAAGGAGTTCTTATAGTTCTTTTTTTTTGTCTTCTTTAGTGTTTTATTGATGATAGTCTCATGGCTGCTACCATTTATATATGTAAATATTGTCTGTCTTTGAACATTATTTTATTTTAACGAATCACTATTCCTTTTTTTCCCTCCATTTTGCTTCCACTGGTGACCAATGGTAGTATGTAGGTTAGCAGACGGAAGCTAATTTTGGTGATGAATGGCAAGAGGCAGCTTTTAGGATGGAATGGAGGCTTGTTCTTGGAAATGGCATTAACATTTCAGAGTAACTGGGGATTACATTAGTGCACTGATTCTTAAGTTTTTGAAATGTTCTCATTTTCTTTTTCCACATTTTGACTGGGTGAGTAAAAATCAGAGTGAAGAGGGAGAGGTGGTTTGTGATTAAAGACAGGAAAGATGGATCGAGGCATGGCGTGGGAGAGTAGATCTAGCCTCTCTGGGTCTCTGCAAGCTTACGGATGGATGTATGCCTGTAAATGGCTGGAGGAGCCTGATTTAGCTTATCACTGTTAGAGGTAGTTGACTGAAGAAGCCAGGAAACATTATTCACAGCTCTCTATAAAGTGAATAATTTACTCTCTTCCCTCTGATAGAATGAAATCTGTAAAGCCTTTGGGACTCTTTGGATAAAGTGCTCTACAAACATGTCAGATGAGTTTTGGTTTTATTACAGAGGAGCCTGGTTAGGATGGAAAATGGGAGTTAAGTTAAACATAAGGATTTATTGCCTGAGGGAGCCTCTTTGAACGGAATTGCTTTAAGAAACAAATATGTGATAAAGGAGTTAAAATCATCTGCATGTTATACATTTTATTTGATACAGTTACATTTGAATGCAGGTGCAAGTCATTTTTTTGGGTAAGTAATTAATATTGTATCTGTAGCCTTGCAAAAATCCCATGTTGTCGCTTGAATGCAGTGATATTCACTCATGATCTCCAGCTAAGCCTCTACTACTGGGCCTTACAGGTGAGCGCTGCAAACACCTGGCAGCAGTCACTAAGTTCTACTGGAAACTGGGAAGGTGGTGGAGTGCGTGTGTGTGCCTGTGTGCATGCATGCACATGTGTGTGTGTGTGTGTGTGTGTGTGTGATCGACTGCTACAAGGGGAGGGAGAAGGAAGGGCTGTGGTAGAGAGGAAGTGGTTAGAGGAGAGAGAGAGCTGGGATTCTACAGAGGAATTTGGTCTCCAAGTTCTCCATTTCCTCCTTAAACAAGAGTATGCCTATTGTTATAGGCCACGGTGAGTGATATTGAAATGTCGATTGTATCATTGAATGGGATGGGAATGGGATGTTGAACTAACAGGACATTTTGTACTCCTTGGAGAATGGCTCATTATGTTAATGTCATTCACAATGGAAGTGGTCTTCAATTGCAGGAAATGAGAAAAGTAATAATAGGAGATGTCTTTGAATGAGTTTAGCACTGTGGCCTGGCAGCGTAATTCCCCTCCCTCCCTCCTCCCTCTCTCCCTCCCTCCCCTTCTCCCTCCCCCCTTCTTTCTTTCTTTCTTTCTTTCTTTCTATCTTTCTTTCTTCCTTCCTTCCTTCCTTCCTTCCTTCCTTCCTTCCTTCCTTCCTTCCTTCCTTCCTTCCTTCCTTCCTCTCTCTCTCTTTCCTTCTTTCTTTCTTTCTTTCTTTCTTTCTTTCTTTCTTTCTTTCTTTCTTTCTTTCTTTCTTTCTTTCTTTCTCTTTCTTCCTTCCTTCCTTCCTTCCTTCCTTCCTTCCTTCCTTCCTTCCTTCCTTCCTTCCTTCCTTCCTTCCTCTCTCTCTTTCTTTCCTTCTTTCTTTTCCCTAACAATGGATTAGTTAATGTAATCAATCAGATTATATTCTTAGAGGACACCAGGTCAGAGTCCATAACTAAGTGTCAGTCTGGGCAAGTGAAGGAAACATTCTGACCCATAGACCAGGGCACTTAGGTACTTAAATCGGCTAGAGAACTTTATCTTCTAGCTTTCTTCTTCTCTCAGCTTATTTGTTATTAAAGCAGCTTTAGCTCTACTACTATACATTATATATTGCATAATATATATAATTATATATTTATTATGTATTTTATATTATATATTTACATATAATTATATATGATTTTTATATATAACTTTATGTCTGACATATATTATAATCTACTATTTATGTATTATTTATTATAACCATAAGACTGGGTATAAAATGTAACAGCAGCTTCGAACCATTCATCCTCCTGGCAGCTGACAGCTCTGATCCTTTGCCACCTCCCTAGGGTAATGGAACACTTAGACAAAATATAAACATGCCACTTTCTTTTGAAGCAATGATTATTATCAAGCAATTTATTTTATTTACTCATAATGCATGTAAAGTGGAACAGCACCAAAGTGATTAGTTATTTTTGGAAAATGCCTGGAAGGTGTCTTCCCTCCATAACCTCTCCATGTTGCTGTCTCACGGGACAGCCAGGCTCCGGGACCGTTGATCTGGTTTTGATGGCAAGGGTCACTCTTGCTGCTCCACAAGATGATATGTGTGGTGACTTAAGATTCGAGTTCACTTAAATTGATTGAGAATTACTGGGCAAATGGCCATCTGCCTGAGCTTCTGAATCCCAGACAGCTAACTTCAGAAACCCTTCAGGTGCTCCGTGGATGCCGGGGTGTGGGTGACTATTCCAGGGTGCGGGTTTATCAGCTTTGCACCGTAGCTTTGCTTGAACACTGGGAAGAAAGCTTGTGGTTTGTCCTGACATGCTCACAAACAGTTTGCTGTTGAAGCAGGTTTCCCCTTATCCTTGATGAGTTTTAGAAGAGAAAGGCTGTGAGTCTTTGCTTGGGTAGTTGGTTTGAAACAGATCATTATTCTTTTCACTAAACACAGAGCAGGTCAGAATGGTTTCTTGAAACATCTGGTTTGGGCATTGGCCTCAGGCTCCAACGTTCATACTCATAATAAAATGAGGCTTAATAACCACCTCTGCAGTTGTGCTAGAAGAAGGTTTTAGCAGAAAACCATCGAGTAATGTAGCAAAATGGTTGACTGATAAGTTGACGAACAAAAGACCGGCTTGACTCTGCTCTTGTGCAGCTGATGGGATAAGGGGGTCATGGTTGTGGTGTCCTTGTGAACAAGGACTATTCATTTTTGCATACCAGCACTTCGCACAGTAGTAGTATGCTGTGGGCAGGAGGAAACTGTTTTGTGAATGAATAACTAAAAAGGTCAGAAGATGAAACAACAATAAGCAATATTCTCTGAGAGACTGACTGCTCATTTCCATGCTGAAATACAACATTAGCCATAGACCCAGTGTGGGAAACGTACAAAGGCTTCCTTGCTATTTTGCCACACTAAGGGTGTGGTGGGCAGAATTCGAAGATGAACACAATGACACACACCCTTGTATAATTCCCTACTCTTGATGGAATTTAACTTTTTTTTTTTTAATAAATTTACTTATTTACTTATGGCTGCAATGGGTCTTCATTGCTGTGCATGGTCTTTCTCTAGTTGCAGTGGGCGGGGGCTACTCTTCGTTGCAGTGCGTGGGCTTCTCATTGCGGTGGCTTCTCTTATTGCGGAGCATGGGCTCTAGGCACACGGGCTTCAGTAGTTGTGTCATGTGGGCTCAGTAGTTGTGGCTTGCGGGCTCTAGAGCGCAGGCTCAGTAGTTGTGGTGCACAGGCTTAGTTGCTCCACGGCATGTGGGATCTTCCTGGACCAGGGCTCAAACCCGTGTCCCCTGCATTGGCAGGCGGATTCTTAACCATTGCGCCACCAGGGAAGTCCCTAACTTGTTTTTAACCAAAAAAAACGGCAAAGGTGAAGGGACTTTGCAGATGTAGTTAAGGTCCCTAATCAGTCCACTTTAAATTGATCAGAAGAGAGATTATTCTGTGTGGGCCTGACCTCATCAGGCGAGCCTTTTAAAAGAAATTCTAGAGGTCAGAGACCGAAGAGGTCAGAGACAATCTCTCCTGCTGGCCCTGAAGAAGCAAGCTACCAAGAGTTATGTGGCTGCAGTGAAATGGATTCTGCCAACAACCCTGAGAACTTGGCAAAGAACCCAAGGTTCAGATGAGTCTCCAGCCCTGGCCAACACTTTGATTCCAGCCTTGTAAGATCCTGAGCAGAGAATGCAGCTAAGCTGTGCCTGGACTCCTGATCCACAGGAACTGTGAGATATTAATATATGTTGTCTTAAGCCACTAAATTTGTTGTAATCTGTAATACAGCAATAGAAAACTAATACAAAGGGTGAGTGCACATATATATGTATTGCGCTATGTTGTATTTCAGTGCTGTATATCTAGGGTGTGATATGTTTATTATTACCTGCAATCAGTATTTCCTTTCATGTTAATTATAATCCTGTAGGTGGGAACCAAATGAAGATTTTGGGAAGAGATTTGCTTTCCTTTTCTTAGGTGATAGAAACTCCCTGGCAACTTCATTGACCTCTTCAGACTTCAGTGGATAAATTAGCACATACAGCAGACTTAAAAGAGTTTAGCAAAATTTCTATCACCTTTCTAGAACAATGTCACCTGCCCATAGAATGTTTATAATCCTTCACACATGTTATCTGTATTTTCAGTGTTTTTCCAGCTGACGATAAGGAGGATCATTCTTGTGCCAAAGGGCACCTGGTCTTATTTGATGGCAAAATGGAATCTAAACAAATTGTTCTCTCTTTTTTATTTATTTATTTTTTAAAATTTATTTTATTTTATTTATTTATTTATTTTTTTGGTTCTCTCTTGATTCTTGTGAAGTTTGGGTAAATTTCTAATTTTAGGCATTTTCAGGGTCTGTGTGTAAGAAGTGGTCACAGCTCGATGGAAACAAGTGGTGACGGAGGTGTTAGGCAGGGGACTTGTGTGTTGATTGGCCCTTTCAACCCTCCCCCACTCTTTTAGAGAGACAAACTAGTTTTCACTTATTAGATGCACGGGTGTGAAATTTGGAAGGCGTTAGTGAAGCAGAGGCAGTTTTCCTGCCCCCTGTTGGGTGTTTGGGTGTTTTTGTGTATAGTGCTCCAGTGTCCATGCCCAAGTCCTGGACTACAGGAGGCCACTGTGGTTGTGGCTGTGACATCAGCTATGGGAGAGTGTTCTTCAACTTGCTGCTCCAGTGGTGGCTTTAGAAGAAGTAGCTCCCCTTGGGGTAGTTCTAAATTGTGGTTGGAGTCATACTCACAAGTTCAACCTGGAAAGGCTCTATCAGACCCTCTGGCAATATTTAGGCCCTAATTCCATGTACTAAAACCTTAACAGATTAAAACACCTTGAGTGAGTTCCACTGAACCTTGATGCATATGCCTGGGTTTGCCTGAGTACTGAATATATTTTTTAGTGTATGCATTTTTTCTTTTTGAACAATCTTGCAAGAGAATTATCTGTGTTTTAAGCCCTTGTGAAAGACCAGCTTTGGTTTTTTAAATCCCTTTGTTTTGGGCATCTTCATTTTGTTCATTAATTTCAACTCTTACTTTCACTGTTTCTTCCCACCTACATCTAAAAAAGCTTTATTCTGTTGTTCTTTATATAATTACTTAAGTTGTATATTTAGTTTATTAACTTTCAGCCTTTTAAAGAATTTTCCCCCTAAAATATGCATTTAAGCCTATAAATTTCTCTTTAAGTAGTATATAGCTGCAACACATGAGTTTTGATAGGTAATATATTTATGATTGTTTAGTTCAGAGTATTTGTATTTTCAGTTATGGTTTCTTCTTTAAATTAAGGCTATTTAAAAGGTGTTTTTAACTTTACACATGTATAGAGGATTTAAAAAAATCTTTTTATTATTGATTTCTAAATTATTTGCACTGGGGCTAAAGAATGTGGTTTGTATATTAACAGTTTTCAGAGATGCGTGTTGAAGCTTAGTTTATGGCCCAGAATATGGTCAGTTTTTATAAATGTTCCACGTGTGCTTGAAACAAATTCTGCAATTTTAGGGAACAAGTCAGGATAGTTAATTGTGTTGTTCAAATGTTCTATATTTTTTTCTCATTTAAAAAAAATTGCTTGGTCTATCAATTATTTAGCAAAGAATGTTAAAAATACTCCTCTATATCAGTTTCTTTTGAAGTCTTGCCATTTAAAAAATATATGTTATATTAATAGGTGCATATAGGTTTAAGATTATTCTATCCTCCTGATGGAATTGATAATAAAATTGATAATTTTATTACAGTCTAGTGATCCCATTTATCTCTACTAATGTTTATTGCTTTACTATTTTTCCTATTATTAATGTCAACTCTCTTGTGGTTAGTATTTTTTATGTATATCTTTTAAGTTTCAGCTTCTCTGAGTCTTTACGTCCTAAGTGTGTCTCTAGTAATATATGTATACATATATAATTTTTAAAAAAAGATCCTGTCTGACAATCTGTGCCTTTTAACTGATGACTTTAATCCACTTACATTTATTGTGCTTATTGATATATTTTATTTATTTCTAATACCTTATTTTTGTGCTTTCTCTTTGTTCTACTTTTTCTTATGCTTTTCTTTTTTCTTGCCTGCTTTTGGATTGACTGGGATTTTCCTCCTGTTTCTTCCTGATTATAAATTTTCCGTCTGCTTGCTGGAAGTAGTGTATTATCTTATAATGGTTTCCTTAAAAAGTTAAAATATAAAGTTAACAAAGTCCAAAGTCAATTAATATATTTACTTTCTAAAGGATACAAGAACCTTAGGATGACTTAGTTTGAATTTTGCCCCTCCTAATGAATATACTATTGTTCTTAGTATTTTAGAATTTATATTCCTACTCAAAATTTGTGTTTTATGTTTATCATTAATTTGGAAAAATTCTCAGCCATTATCTCTTCAAATATTTCTTCTTCACCCTTGCATTATCTCCTTCAGAAACTTCAATTAGATGTATGGTAGACTCTATGATCATATCTCTCAATTCCTCATTAATATTTCCTTTTCTCTCTTTATATCTCTGTGATTCATTCTGTGATATTTCTTCAAATATATATTCCAGTTAACTAATTCTCTCTTCAAAGATGTCTAATCTTCTGTTTTAACCTATCCTTTGCATTTCTAACTTCATTATGTTATTTTATTTTTATGGTTTTCCAATTTTAGAAGATTTCTTTGGTTCTTTTCCAAATTTTAATTTTTTAAAGAGTCTTACATCATGAGTTTGATATCTTCTCTAATTTCTTCAAACATAGTAGGCATGTGTAATTTATATATTCTATTTGGTAATTCTAAATTTTATTTCTTTGTGGGTTTGCTTTTTTTGTGGGTTTGCTTTTGATATCTATTGCTTCTGTTGATTCTTTTTCATGGTGGCTTGTATCCTTGAACGTATTCCCTGATTTTGCATTGTGAAATATATTAATTGGAAATTTATTCCTAAACATAATTCTCTGAGGTCTAGGCTTAAGGTTCTTGCCCTGTTCCTGTGGACACAAACACCTGGGATTATGGGAGCTACACAGGTAGTGAGATTCTGGACCCAAATTCAGTGAGAGTCAGAATGTGGTTAAGAATCCTCAGGGTGGAATTGTCCCCCCTCCATTTAGCACCAGTGTTGAAGCAGTCTTTTCATACTGTCTCCTTGTAGGTGTTCTTTTCTGAGGGGACTGGTGTTCATTATGTGGTAGTCTCACTCTGATTTAATGCCTTACTAGATACTAGACTTCCCCTTTTTTTCCCTGCACAGCCCCCAGAGATTAACAGAGTGCTGTATCTTCCAGCCTTAGCCTTTGCTTACCAATATCTATTTAGGATTTGTCATTACTTTTGACATGTGATAGTTTAGTTTAAATTCCTACCAAGCTAGCTGTAAAAAAGATTTCAAAATGAATATTACATATATATATATCAGTTTTAATAGTTCTGTATTTGGATGCTTTTGATTATATGCCATTATTTATCTTCATGAAAATGGAAAGTACTAGAGAGTTACTGGCTCACCTGATCCAGATACTTAGACTGTAAATTCCTGAGAGCTTTTCTGTTGTAGGTCCTCATGACGAAAATAAAAAGAAACTTGTGCAAGAGCATCTTGACAGGAGGACTCTATCCTCTGTCCTTATTAATTTAGTTTCCTCAGTTGCAAGTCTGCTTAGAGAAAATAAAAGTCATCATAACATAAAAATAGTCACTAATCAATGGAAGAATGACCAGTCCACATGGAAACTACCTTCCTTATTTTATCAAGGTTTTTATTACATCAGACTTTGTTCTGCATACGAAACGTTTGCAAAATGAAATTGGGGTTCTTGCAATAGAGGCAGGTTATATAAAGTTGATGAAAGTGATGTTGGGGAGCTGTTCCAATCTTGTGATAGCCCTTGAAAAGTGAGCATCTGATAGAGCCATTTCAGCTAACAAGTGAAGAGTAGATAATTGACAAGGACAGCGACATGTACCTGTTTTAAAAGATTGTGAGGGACACTTAGAAGCAGAGATGAAGGGCTCTGACTTTTTGCAAAACTGAGCCTCTTTTGATTGCACCAAGGAAGTTGAATATAACATGTAGGATGTCATGTTGTGACATCTCCCCCCATCAATACTTGATATGTTGGTTGCTTAATAATAACCTGAAATGATTTGTTTTTATGGTTTTCAGTTTAAGATAAACCCCAGTCTACTGGTTTTTATCACTATGAAATACTGGTTTCTGTTTTATGTGAATTAACTGTGCCAGCTTTTCTTCCTGTACCAACTTAATGATAACAAGGCCTCCTGGGTAACAAATCACACATAGCACAAGTCTGGTGTAAACTCCAAAATCCTTTATTCCAAGGAACTGGTGAAAGCCCATAGCCAGGCTGGGCAACAGTACATGCCCCGCTGGTCCGGATTCCTCTTCCTTTCCTTGTGTGGTCCAGATTAAGGTGACTCTTTTCTCTGTGTTCCATGCAGATCTGCACTTGGAGGGCCACTTTTTTGTCCAAGGACCTTCATGAACTTTTAGGGAAAAATCAGAGTCTGCATTGGTAAGTATTCAAAATTTATTCAGAGTATTAAGCATGTCTTGGTGGCATTCTTAAGGTTGTTCCTCTAAATATGGGCTGTAAATTGTCCCACTACTTCCTTTTAGCCCTGGGAATATCTTTTACTCTGCATGGGGCTGTAGATCTAATGCAACACATAGTCAGTGTCTGCTTGTTTTTTGTATCTTGTTGCCATGCTGGGGTAATGGAGAACATTTTCTCTGATTCACAGGTTGGTGGGAAGAATAACTGCTAGCTGGGATTCAAGCTGAGAACAGACTTTCCAAACTGGGCAGAGATCCACCCAATGTCTTGACCCTTCCCAAGCATGTAGTGGAAAAGCTATAGAACCCCTTGGATGCCTCTATTACTCTTCTCATGACCAATATGACAGGCGCTGTAATGGTTAATAGCATAGACTCAGGGGCCAGAGAGCCAGCATCTGAACCCCAGTTCCACCTCTCCCGGGGGCATGGCTTGGAGAAGTGAGTCACCCTCCCAGTGCTTTTGTTACCTCATTTGCAAAAAGAGCATCATTACTTCATTATGGTTCCTGCCTAAGGTTTGTCATGAGGACAAAAATGAGTTATTATCTGGGATGAGCTAAGTAAATGTCAACTAAGTTTTTGTTACCATAAATTGGACAGACGCCATCATACTGAAAATGAATTAATTCTGAGATTTTAGGCATAAAGTGACACAGAACAAGTAAGAGGAACATGTGCACGTGTGTGTGGTTGAAGATGATTCTGAGTTAAGGTGCACTCAGCACCATTAAACCTTCTTCAAATGTCAGTACCCAATATGGGTGCATAGAAAGTGAACGAATATTTGCTGGGATTGAGGCTTCTAAATTATTCATGAAGGCTTTGTGATCTTGAATCCTTTAATTCCATCACATCTCTAGTACAAAAGGCAAAACCAATGTTTTCTGGTTATAGATTTTGTAAAATAAAATCCTTCAGCTGTGCCAGACTGGTGAAGCTATTTTTTTTTTTTTTAATATAAGGTGTCAGCTGCTGCTTATTGCTTCAATGAAAGCCTAGCACTGGAGAAACATCAGGAGAAACCTAACTCCATGGAAGAAAAAAATCGTGAACAAAGGTGTTTTAATCTCTGGATGTGGTATTAAGCTCGTGAGACTGTGCTTTGGGGTTTCTATGCAAAGACAAAGATGCCCATGTAGCTCCTGCTACTGTCCCCTCCCCTTTGTTCTCTTCTCCACCTCTCCAGTCCTGCCCATTCTTTAAGCCCCAGGACAGATTCTACCCCTTGCCAGGGCATCTCCCCAGACTGACCCAAGGGGAAGTGATCTCTCTCCACTTGAACTTTCCAAGTACCATTTTCTAGTCCCTTCTTTTGACATGCAGATGCACTGTTGGTTACTGTCTGCCTGTCTCAGATTTTCAGCTAGAATGTAATTTCAACAAGGATGGAATTTCATTTACACTTCTTTAAATCCGCACACTGCCAAGCACAACAGATGCTAAATAAATAGCTACCAAAGGACTGGATCCTAGGACCTTCAATTCTAATCCTGGCTCTGCAGCCAGCTTGCAGCCAACTTGCTAAAGTAGCTTTTGGCATCTTAGCCACATGGACTGTCACACAGATATGCCTTAAATAATAGTAGTAAATATCATAACAATAGATAGTACTTACTGAGTTCTTATTAATTTCAATATTGTTCTAAGCACTTTACATGTGTTAAATAATTTAATCCTTATAATACCTCTATAAGGCATGTCATCATCATTTTATAGGTGGGGAAACTGAGGCACTGAGCAGCTGAGTAGCTTGCTCGAGGACACGGCACTAGCAGTGAGACAGATCCAGGGTTTAGTCCCAGGCGGTCTGTGCCTCAATCTCAAAATGACACGAGCAGTAATAACCCCACGTGGTGCTGTGTTGACTTGGTGAGACTGTAGTCCCAGTTATTCAATCAAACACTAGTCTGGGTGTGGCCGTGAAGGGATTTGGAAGGAGTTATTAAAGTCCTTACTCAGTTGACTTTAAGCGGGGAAGATGATCTTGGGGAATCTGTGTGAGCCTGACTTAATCAGCTAATTTAAAAACAGGGCTGAGGTTTCCTGGGAGAGAGAAGAGATTCCGCCTACCTGTGCCGTGGAGCTCCATCCCGCCGTGATCTTCTCTTCCTTGCCATCAGCCCCTTCATGCATGTGTCTTGTACTGGCTCTGCTCCCCTGGCTGGACCCTGACCGAGACACACCAGGACGCCTACTTTGTGCTCCAGTTTACCTACCGCTGTCCTGGGCTCCCCTGCCCTGGGCTCTCTGCTCCCTTAGATGCTCTTCTCCATCCCTCATGGTTGCTGGTGAAAAATCCTCCCTCCCTCCAAGGTCTGGCTCCGATGCCACACCGGACAGAATGAGCACTTCCTCTTCTGGGCTCCAGCCCACGATTTCCAGCACTTAGAACACTCTTCTTTGCATTATAGGCAATTCCATCCTCTCCCCGCAGTGGGCAGGGAGCAGTTTGAGGGTAGCGGCCAGTCTCACACCTATCATCAGTGGAGAACAATGCTAGCCTAAGCGTATCCATTTGTGGATACAAAGGATTAACATTTCCTTGGGCCAGGTTGAAAGGGATTGCCTTCCTGCTTTGGTGGTCAGGACATTTGCTTTCCTTACTGGGGTGTTGTTGATAAGTGCTTTTAAACCTAGGAGACAACACAGCTAGAAACATTAGGATTACAGTAACTAACTGGTGATACTCATACTAATGACTAACTTTAAAAATATTTCCCCTTTAAATGCAATGCTTAAATCTTTTCCTCCTAAATTAAAATATGCTGCATATCCACAAAATTCAGAAAGAATGAGTGAGTGTATGTGTGTATGTGTGTGTGACCTGGGCGCAATCACTCATTAGTAACTCACACTTGCATGCATACATGTCCACGGTAACCAGGGATTAATGTGAGTTTGTAGGAATAACTGGATCAGAGGAACTTTTCTTCGTGTTACCCAGGCCCCAAATTAACTGAAATATCATCAGGGCAATGTTCTAACTCCCTCTATCTGTTCTGTCCTTTTCCCCTTTTGTCAAACAAACAAGCAAAAACGACCTCCAGGAAATGACTGGGGTAAAATTCAGAGCATGTTTACACGCAGCCAAGTTTGGTCATTCTGTTCTGGGAAGCAGCAGGGGCAGCATGAGGGTGTTCAGAAAAGAGGAGCCCAGTTGGGTGGGCAGGAAAGGCAGAGTGTTGAGAGCAGCTCTGCTTTGATCACGTTCCAAGGCAGGGCTGCCTCTGGCGCTGTGTGCCGGGCTCAGGGTGTCGGAAGGAGGTTCGGTCTCCGAGTCTGTACACATGGCTGCTTTGTCGGGGTCTTTGCTGTGAATGTGAGGGAGTTTAGCCTCCAGTGTGGAAGCAGAGGAGGACAGATCTGGACGTGGCACAATGTCTGATGTTTACTGCAACATGTGCGTTCAACGTGGTGATGCCTTGTGTGGTCCTTCCGGAGATCATGATCTTTGCAGGAAGTGCTCCCATGGGAGGACTTCCAAACAAACTAGTTGGAGTTTGATGGAGAAGATGGTATTGGTGAAATTCAATTTTAGGTTGAATTTAGTGGTTTTCTTACAAAGTACAAGAAATCAAATACCATCTCTTTTTCTGTTTACCCTGTACATAGGTATTTCATGTAGGGTTGTGTGTGCATGTGTGTAAGTTGAACAGCCGAAGATGGGATTTTTGAGTTCAATTCTTGTCATTTCTAAGGCCTAATTCATTTCCATCTTTCCTAAGGATAACCTGTGCCTATTAAAAACCATTGGAGAAAGAAATGATCTTCATTAATAACATTCTCATAATGTTCTAAAAGCAGAGGAGATCTCAAAGAAAGGAACTGATAAATAGGCTCTCTCCACACTTCTGGGCTCACTCTTAAAATTTTCTATTCAAACAATTTTAATTTTAATTTTTTTTTTTTTTTTTGGCCACAGCGCACGGCATGTGGGATCTTAATTTCCTGACCAGGGATCAAACCTATGTCCCCTACAGTGGAAGAGCGGAGTCCTAACCACTGGACCACCAGGGAAGTCCCTATTCAAACCCTTTCATACAAAACTGCTTCCGTTTGTTTTGAGGGCCGGCAGTATTTCAGAGATGGATCAAGCGTGTGTTCTTAAGGGGGACACTTTGAGAAAGAAAGTGACTTATTTTCCTTTTTGAAATTGGTGGTGCAGGGCTGTGGGGTGAAGAAAGCTGGAGGAACCCCATGTGCTTCTCTCTTTGCGGTAGAACATTCCCCAGGTTGTAGGTGGGGAAACTGAGACCTCAGGAGCTTAAGAGGCCCATCCCACGTGCCCATCCCCTCCTGGGTGAGGCAGACCAGCCCTGATGAATGAATCAAAGACCTGGTTTTCTTCCTGTGGTAACAGGTTTGTTTTGTTTTTTGAGTTCTCACATCCAAGCCTTAAAAAAGTCTGCTGTGGTTTCTGGATGGGAACGCGGTGCAGGACCTGGGAAACGTGTTCCTGGCAGCAGTTGTGAAGAGGAAACAGATTGTGCACCTTTTTTCTTCCATTGTTCTAGGGTAGGACACGACTGCCCCCAGACAGGGTTGTTAGGAAAGAAAGTTCACAGCAACTCATGAAGCCCTGAGGAAGCTCTAGATGAACGGCCCTCGGGAAGTGCAACGCATCAGAATGGGGCAAACCGAAATAATCGAGATGTTCTAAGTTCATAAACAGGGTTAATCGCGTGTCCCCCCAGACAATGGTATTTCAAACAGGAAGACCTTCAGTGCATCCAGAGACGGTTTCTCAAGGATGTCTGCGGTGTCGTCTATAGGGAGCAGTGAGGAAAGAGTGTTTCCTCAGCAAGTCGTGGAAGAGCTCAGGTGGGGTCACTCCCTGCTCTGTGCTGCCGGGGGCACGTTGTGCACAGCCGCTCGCTTCCTCATTGTGTCTTGCAGGTGTTTGGTTGTCCTTCGTAGCCTGACACGCAGCAGGCATTTAATAAATATTATCGTCATCTCTCATGAGAACTAGACGCCCATCCACATGAGGGTCACACACCTGATCACTGGGGTGAGCGTTCTGTCCTGGACAGCGGCTGTTTTCATATTTAGGTGATTCTGCGGAGAAAACATTAAACTGCTCAGAAAGCTTGAAGGATTCCTCTGGAAGTAAAATAACAGTTGAACCTGGTGTTATCTGGCCTTTAAAATGAAAAGCTATATTCAATTTGATAAAATGCCAATCAAGTAATTTATTCTACCTATTAAGTGCATCATAAAATGCTCACAGTTTAGTGGGGGAAACAGATTCACCAGCCAGTAAGTACAATGTTGCATAATTAGTTGGACCAAGTGACCTCAGAATTTGGTGGCGGAGTAGGGAGCTGGGAGGGGCTTCCATGGTCAGTGGAATTCCATGTGTGCAGTGGAATCATGGTGCCCCTGGGCGGGTGCAGGGAGTGGTTATGTAAGCTGGTTGGGCTGACATCTGCCCTCTACTGGCCAAGCCAGGCGCCCGGGCCCAAGGCTGCGTTCACCTGCAGGAAGGGATGCCTTTTCCTAACTTTCACAAAGACGCCAGATGGGCTGGTAGTAGTTCTGCAGGGAACGTGCTGGGTGCTCTTATCTCCGGAGCAGCACGGAGGGTGGGCACCAGGCCCAGGCAGGTCTTGGTGAGAAGAGCCCACACGGGGTCCTCTCTCAGCAGTTCTCCGGTAGAGGTTCTATTTTGTGGTGACCGCAGCCAGACTCCCGACTGGCTTGGAATCAGTCATCCCACCCCGCGTGTGGGCAGCAGTGGCGTGCACACAAGGCTGCTGTGTTCTGGGGCTTTGCAAAGTGACTTATGCCAAACAGAAAACTGGGAGACAATTTTGTATCTTACCACCAAGAGGGAGACAAGTATCTAATTTTCCTTTCACGGTCCAACTTTAGTTTTCAAATCACAGATTATGTGTTCTTTTTTTTTCTCCTATCTTTGTTGAAAAATCTTTAGAAAATAAAATCTACTAAAAAACCAAACATACAATATTAACATAGGCTCTTGAAGCAACATTTGGTGTGACCTCAGCTTCAAAGTTCAGGGGTAGGGGTGACATTTCGAAGCAGAATAGAGACAAATTTAACTTGTTTGATTTGATACTTAGGAAAGTTTTCTTTTTTTAATTTGATACTTTCAGTGAAAAGCTTAAGTATTGGTATTTGTGTTACATTCAAAAATACCCACGTGCTCTCAAATAACATTTTATACCATTGTAAACATTCGTGTAAATAGTCCCTTCTAAATAAATATATCCTTCTAACAGTGAACTGTGATACCTATTTCTTAATGAAAAAACTAGGTCTACAAATCCCCACTATTGCATTGCTTTATTTGCTGATCCCTAATAAATTGAACAGGTTATGATATTTGCTACAATCATACAATGTTGGAACTTCAGGGATGGAGCTATGGTCAACTCTTGGGCCCCACTGGTCTTTAAATGCAGTTTGTTTCTTAGATCATGGGTCCTTTGTGGCATTGGTAAGGTCACTGCCAAGAGTGACACATAGGAATTATTCAGTGCATGTCGGCCAACCAATTTCCACTTAGGTGGATTATTTTTTTGGCTTAATCATGTCAAATACATAAAATACATATCAAAAGTTACATAGAAAATACATTAAAAATAGATACGTCCCTCAATATTATTGCCCATGGTTGTCAGGAAGCTTTCCCTTATGTTTTCTTTTAGTAGTTTTATAGTTTCAGGTCTTACATTTAAGTCTCTAATGCATTTTGAGTTGATTTTTGTATATGGTATGAGATAAGGGTCCAGTTTCATTCTTCTGCATGCGACTATTCACCATTGTGAACATTCAATAAAGAATCCACTGTTGAAGAGCCTATTCTTTTCTTCTTGTGTGTTCTTGGCATTGTTGCCAAAGATCGGCTGACTAAATGTGTGGATTTATTTCTGGACGATCCCAAAAGTAAAAACAGACAAGAGGGATAGTGTAAAACTCAAAAGCTCTGCACAGCAGAGGAAACATTCAGCAGAGTCAAGAGACAACCTGTGGGGTGAGAGAAAGAACCATACATCTGATAAGGGGTTAATATCCAGAATATGGAAGGAACTCAAGCAACTCATTAGCAAAAAGCCCACCCAGTTAAAAAATGGGCAAAGGACCCAAATAAACATTCAAAAGAAGAGGTACGAATGGCCAGGTGTATGAAAAGATGCTCAACATCACTAATCATCAGGGAAATGTAAATCAAAACCACAATGAGATATTACTTTACACTTTTAGGATGGCTATAATCAAAAAGACAAAAGATAATAAGTGTTAGCGAGGATGTGGAGAAAAGGAAACTCTTGTGCACTGTTGTTGGGAATGTAAAATGGTACGGCCGTTATGGAAACCAGTATGAAGCTTCCTGAAAAAATTAAAAATGGAACTACCACACAATCCAGCAATCCCACTTCTGGGTGTATAGCTGAAGGAAATGAAATCAGGATCTTGAAGAGATATCTGTACTCCCGTGTTCATTGCAGAGTTATATGTTATTCACCATAGCAGAGATATGGAAGCAATCTAAGTGACTGGTGACGAATGAATGGCAAAAGAAAATGTGGTGTGTTTGTGTGTGTAGACAAGGGAACATTATTCAGTCATAAGAAAGGAAATCCTGCCACTTGTGACAACATGGATGAACCTGAAGGACATTATGCGAAGTGAAATCGCCAGACACAGAAAGACAATTGCTGCATGGTATCACTTAGGTGTGGAATCTAAAAAGGTCAAACCCGTAGAAGCAGATAGTAGAATGGCAGTTGCCAGGGGGCGGGGGGAGGGGAAATTGGGGAGATATTGTCCAAGGGTACAAAGTAGTTACATAGGATGAGTAAGCTCTGGAGATCTAATGTACTGCATGGTGTCTATAGTTAATAATATTGTATTGTATACTTGAAATTTGCTATGATAGTGGATCTTAAATATTCAGCACACACACACATACACACACACACACATGCACACACGTAACTATGTGAGGTTGATGCCTATGCTAAGTAGCTTGATTTTGGTAATCATTTCACAATGTGTATCAAGATTTCACGTTGTACAACTAAAATATATACAATTTTCACTTGTCAGTTTTATCTTAGTAAAGCTGGAAAAAGGGGAAAACTTGGCTTAACTCATAAAAATATACGTGGTGCTAAAATAATAACTTCAAATTTTGCCAAAAATTGTTAATCTGTATGATTGGGTTTTAAAATTGAGGTTTAGATTGAAGCACCACGAGAGCCAAAGTGAGACAAATATTCTGTGCAGAATTTACAGGAGAAAGTCTTCCAAGTGGATTCCATCAGTCTTGAACTTCTCAACCAAACAGAAGATTGAAGAGAAGAACAAGGGAGAATTTGTGTAAGTCTGTGAAGAGATGCATTTGGAAAACGTCATTTCCTCACAAGGAGGAGGTGCCCGGGGAGCCACAGCCTTTATCTCCACTGGCCACCTTGGTCAAGAAACTGCAGGGGGACAGTCCCTAGCAATGAAGAACTCTGTAAGATCCTCAGGAAATCATAAAATCATCCAATCTTGGTAAAAATTACCTGCCCCACCCCTAAGTTCCCCAGGTCTGAAATTGCAAGTAATCACTGGGCTTGGAAGTTGGGGCGGGGGAGGGAGAGCTTTAGTAAGGAGGTGGCGACGGACATTCAAATTTCTGATATGAAATTGTGCTTGTGACTTGGTGATCATAAGATTGTTTATTCCCTAATAGTGAGCTGCCGGTTTCCATCCAGGAGCAGGTGAAGTTGGACCCACTGAAGGCATATTAAAAAGGCAATAGAAGACCAAAATAAAAATGCCTTTGGATAATACCCCACAAGTCTGCATTCAAAATACTGGGTAAAAAGGTAAAATTCTTTAATCAGCATTCTTTAAAATACTGTGCTTTGCTTATCCTATCTCTGAAAAGTGTGTACTGAATTTTGATTTTAAAAGAAATATGGCATATATTTATGTAATCGTAGCCAGTATAACATGCTTTACCAACTCGGAGTAAAAACTATGGTCATATTTATTTCACTTTTCGGGTAGGTGCTGCCCAGGAAAAAGGAATTCCACCACCTCCCTTTTGAGGCCTTTCTTCCCTTCCCCTCCATGAGAATCCCCAAGAACCTGGGAGTCACCCTTCGTTCAGAAACTGGCCGCGTTTGTGGCTTTGGCGCTTGCGTTCACGTAGTGGCTGAAGCCACTCCTGTTGGCCCACCGTGGGCTCCCTGGGCGCCTCCCTCTGGATGTCACACATTTCAGTTCACACACACTTGCGGCCACTGTCCCCAAACCACCATCCCAGGGTGGCTGGGCCTCAAGGGGCTTCTAGATTTAGCCCCAAACCCTGAAATCTTAGATTCTTGGTTTGAGTTAGGGTACCAGGCCAGTCTTCCTCCCTTAATGGGTTTCCCGTCTTTCTTTGGTATCATTTGCTTTCGGTGGAGACTTGGTTAGGAGCATCTCAGACTGTCACAGGGCTTAACAGAGCACAGAATTGCAAAGAGACGTGCTCTCCCCTTCCTCCAGGAGGGTCCGAGTCCTCAGACAATACGGACCATCTCCCGGTGGCAGCCTGTTCTGCACGGGATGGGGGATTATCAGGCAAGAAAAGGTCCCCAGGGCAATGGCCTTACATTTACATAACTAGATTGATCTTCCAAATACGTAAAAACCAGCTTCTAGGTGACTTGTTTTCTAGTACAAGGCATGCCTTCTATATTTAAACTGATAAGCTGATATGTGCAAATTTGAATTTGGGAAGAAACATGTTAGTGAGTTGATCTAAAATTAGAAAATGTGTATTCCAGTTGGAAAAAAAATTTCCCCAATATCCATGATACTTTTTAGGTCCATTCCTACAGCTCCGTCCACCGAGTTAACCACGCCCCAGCCTCTGACACGCATGCAAACAACCTACACTCACATCTGACTGATAAGGTGTGAACACCCAACACTTGGGGCACTCGGTCCACACGCACAGGCTGGCCACAGATCTGCCACCGTGTGAGTGATGGGCCGGTCTGATCAAATGCCTTCTTTCTTAAGAACTTGAACTAGAAGCGAGGAAAGGGTTGTTAGTCGTAAGAGAAAAAAGAGGTGCAGGTGTTTCTGTGACCATCAATGTGGAGGGCTAGGGTGAAGGCCCCCATGCTCCTGCCAGGGGGTGCTTCTGGGTCTGCTCTGGATCTCGACTCTCTCCCCTCCTCCAGCCAGAGTGCAGTTGCCCGATTATGACATCAGTTCCGGGGCCTCCACGAGGGGCCTCTCGTCACTCCTCACACAAACACATCACTCCAATCTCTGCCTGCGTCGCCACATGGCATTACCCCTGTTGCATAAGGAACAGCAATTATCCTGGGTTAAGACCCACCAAAATGACCTCATCTTAACCTGATGACATCTGCAAAGACCCTGTTTCCAAATTTGGCACATTCACAGCTTCCAGGTGGACCTGGGTTTTCAGGGGACACTATTCAAGCCAGTACTGGTCATCTTCAGAGACGGTTGGAGAGAGAATCATCTCAGCGAGGGATGTGGGCGACTGCGGGTTGCATTGCATGGGCAGGAAGCAGGAACCAGGGTGTGTGGGTAGTGCTCTGAGGCAGCTGGCCGGGGAGAGCAGAGCAGAGGCATGTTGAAGGGGAGGCAGGTAGAGACATTTCCTTGTCCTTGTCCCTGGATGGGAACAACCGGGACAAGTTCATAGGCTGCAGAAAGGACCCAGCCAACAGGGCAGGAACGGGGAGGGACGGACACTGCACGGACCCAGGCCTGGGGGAGGGAGGGAGTGACGGGGTCCGGCTCAGGGCTGAGGACCTAACTTGGAGGCAGGAGGACCAGCAGCCCTGAATAGAGCTGTCAGCCCGAGGCCAGCTCAGCCATGAGGCTGAGGGCAGATGGAGCTGGACCGTCTGCGTCACTCAGGGGCTGCTTTTTTCCCTCCTCCGTGGGTCTAGATTTGTTTCATTGTTCTCTTGTTTTTAAAGGTAACCGTGAAAACATATGACCACCATCTGCCTCCTCAAAGGCCCTGCAGCTCTGTGGCTTGTTTCTGAAGCCCTGATTAAGCAGTCAAGGCCTGTCTGGGGCTGGTGTCAGCTCCAACAACAATAGGTGCACCACCAGGGGTCCCTGGGGGAGGCCACTTCCCCTGTACACAGAGAAGAACTGAAGAAAAAGAAGGAGGGGGACACATCTGAGGCCCCGGAACCCAGTGAAACCCAGTGGAACCAACCCCAGAGCTCTATGTATTTCGGTGTGGGGATCTCCACTCCAAGTCCTGCTTACAGGTAGTTAAGGGATTTCACGTGAGTAACCACTGGCACATCCTGTAGGTTCTGTCCTCAGAGCTAAATGGGTTGATGTTTCACATGAAGCACATTTCTGTTGATCTTTCTTTCAAGATGATGGTGTTGGAGAGTTTTGACGCAGTCAGTTTTCTTACCCCCTCTGAATTCTGAACTAATAGAGAAAGACATAGAGGATTCAGATAGGGGCCAAATTTGTTTTTTACTGGAAAAACTGGGTAGACTGGGACTTATATGGGAGGTCAAAATGAGCTTCCTACTCCTTTTTCCCTAGCTTGAGCTTCCTGGCTGAGCTTAAGGGTCCAGCAGGTGGACAGGGCCTGCTTGGCGACCTTCTCATCTGCAGGACACCAGGTCTGGAAGGAAGCCCAGGAGAGTAGAAGGCCCCTCATGAGCAGCTTTCTTTGGCTCTGAGCCTCGACTCTCAGGGGACCAGTGGTGGTCAGACTCTCATGATCTCACTTGTTATGTGCATCTTCTTTTCCTTCCTCAGGAGACAGCCAACAGGTGGTGGACAGAAGGCAGCTACCTGTGCCCCAACGCTCCTGAGAGGGTGGACGTGTTGGCGGAAGTTCTTGTTTAATGGGTTGGCAGGGAGGTAGGGAGAAGGGATCGTCCCGCTTACAGATACCCTATTATTGAATATGCATTCTGAGATCTGTTTCCATTTTGTGGCCTCTTTTTCTAGGTAATATCCACGACTTGTAGAAGATTTGATTTTTTTCCTGGGAGAAAAGACAACACAAGTGAAACACTCCGGGGATTCAGTTAGATAGATGGTTTTGTATCCTGAATTTTCCCTATACTAGGTAATGGTGTCTTGGGCAACTTACTCAAACCTCTCTGAGCCCCAGATCCATCATCTCTAAAATGAGGATAACAAACACTTTGTTTAGGAAACATACGTAACTACTTATGAATTAGTCAGGATAGGCCGGGTTACGCTGCAGCAGCAGCCTCCAAATCTCAGGGGCTTAACATACGCATTGATTCCTCTCTCACGGGCTGCAGATACAGGTGACTCTGCAGGACAGCTGTCTTCCCCATAGGGGCTCAGGGATACAGGCTGCTTCCGTCCTGAGGCACTTCCATCTTTCCACCAGCATCTGTGATCGCCGTGGCAGAGAGAACAGGGGATGTGCACGAGCAGTGCTTGAAGAGCTGGCCCAGATTCCTGCCTCAGCACGGGAGTGGCCGGAAGCATAATCCTCCAGGGTGCCCCAGGAAAGCAGACAGACTAGCATGATATAGACTAGCATGGGGGTCTCTACCTCAAGTACTTATCCTTTTCTTCCAGGCACCCTTCTGTTCATTGAACAAATGACACTGATTCTTCAAACTAGCAAGAGGCTGGGGTGCTGAGGGCCCCTGGCTCACGTTCTTTGCAGTGCATATACCTGTGGGAGTGGTCAAGTCTCCTATAACACGATTCTTACAAGTTGGAGAAATACTTGCCTAGAACTTCAGCAGGCAGGATAATAATATTCCCTTGGTTTTCTCAAACAGTACTGGATTCAAATATTTTACCCTTACATGTCCCAGTTTTTAGTCTGGGGAATATCTTTATGGCTTTATAGCCAAAGATAAAGTCATCTTAAGACTCCGATTAGGATAAGAATCATGATTTCTTATCTTAGGAGAATAGCTTGGCCATGGAGAATTAAGTGAATTAACTGAGTTCCCTGGGAAGTTAACTGAAGCCCAGCTCTTCACTCTTCTGTGAGTATTTCCTGTTTATTCTCGCCTCTCTTTCTACTCATGTTGATTTCTTGTCTAAAATGGCTTCCTTCCTCTCCACTTTTTCCCCCAACCTTAAGTTGCAAGTGCACATTTGGCCTCACACATCAATTTTTTCTTGATCCCAACTCTCAATGATTGCTCCCCCATGTCTCCAAAGTCCTAAAGCACTTATTTATATACTGTCTATTTTGTTCTCTAATTGTTCATTGTGTTAGTCTTGTCTTTTTTTGAATATAACTTTTTTTTTGAGTGTAAGGTTTATTTTCCCCAGTGTATTCAGCTACCATGTTTGTGTATCCTATTGGTGGGAATAGTTCCCAATCTTGAAAAGCATGTAATCTAGTAGAAGACAAATCTATGAATTAGTCACTTGGCTGCTGGGCAGATGTGAGCAACGCATCGTGGAAGTTTGAGAGACTGACTCTCTTTTCCTCAGAAAGGAAAATAACAGTACAGTGGCAGCTTAGGAATTAGATTAGATTGGCACTGACTTTCAAAGGCTGGGATGGATGTTGGGTGAGAAAAAGATGTTTTCTACAAGAAGGAATGGAGTGTGTAAAGATCCAGGGAGCATCTATTTGGAGAATGGTGAGTAGTATGTTTTGAAGGGTGAATAGTTTATATTATATTTAGTGGAAGGTAAGACTGGATATGATCAGGGCTGCACTTTGGGGAGATTAATCTGGCATGAGGTTTAGAACACTCTGGAGGTAGAGATACTAGTTAGAAAGCAACTACAGCAGCCCAGGTAAGAGATAGGGTGGCTCAAGCTAGGGTGTAGAAGCAAAAACAGAAAGGGACAAAAGATAGTTATTCTCTTTTGTGGAATCCACAAAAATGGAGTTGAGAGAATTGTAAATCCCATGTGCAGCGGAAGTCGACAGAGGAGTTTCATGAAAGGGGATGAAGTCAGCGGTCTCTATCACTACAGAACGTGTAAGAAACTCATGGATCTGGTTCTTAGGTGGTTAGTAGCAGGTCATAGCTTGGTGGAACCTGCTACAGTTATGAGCACATAGACGGTGATGATAAAAATCAGGGTTTGATTTTGGGAGTGCTTATCTCATTTACCGTGAAAATTCATGTCATAGTAATCGTTACCATTTGATGCATAACAAGTGACCTCCCAAATTAGTGGCTTGAAATATCAACTGTTTTATTATATTTCACAATTCTGTGGATCAGGAATTTGGGTAGACCTTGGCTCAGCAATTTTTCAGCTTCATGCAGGGTTGACTGGACTCCCTTGCTGGTCATAAGTGGCAAGTGGGCTGGTCTGGATGGTGTGAAATGGCTTAACTCCCATGCATGAGACCTGCAAGGGTCAGCTGGAAGGCTGGGCCTTCTCAACATTCACAGATGTCCTGGAGTCATGAAGACCCTTCTTTATCTTTAGCTCTGGAAACACGCCCTTAAGATTCTTGGAAGCCATCTTTTTTAATAGAGAAGGTCTTCGATGCCTGCCTTGGACATCCTTAGCAGGATGTTTGTCCGAAACCATCTATGAGACGCCACCTTAGCTCTCCTGAGGTCTTAACAAAGAATCTTGCACTAACACCCTGGATTTGATCTTTGCCCTGAAGCCATTTTTTCCTTTCAGAATCTTTTGCTCAGAGAGGCTAAGGATAAGAAAGAGTTTTATTTTCAAACCTAGCAAGCCCTGGCTCCTTTATATTTCTTCTACATTCTGCTAAAAAAAAAAATGAACAGTTTCCTCTTTGGTTCATCTTTGTCTTCTTGAATTACATCATTGGCAGCCAGATGAAGAGTTCTGTATGCTGCTGGGAAAGCTCCAAAGTCAAATTCATGAATTTATAGATAATATCTTTCATTTTCCATGTTACTGCAAGGGATGGTTTTGTTAAACAAGTTGCCCCTACATAACATACATCGTCTTCTCTCCAGCCTCCAGTAACATTTCCCCACTGTCCTTCCTTTCCACTGACAGACCCTCTGAAGACTTTCAGACCTTTCTCTACCACCAGGTCCCAAACCCAGCGCTGTATGTTGTCATTTTTGTCACAGCAGCAGACTGCTTCTAGGTAAAACTTTTTTTTTTTTTTTCCCTAACCAGCCTATGGCTGCATAACAAGCTAACCCCAAACTTAGTGACTTCTTAAAACATGAATAATTTTATTACGTTTCATATTTGGGCAGTGAGGAATTTGAGCAGGGCTCAGCTGTATTGTTCTTCCGTTCCATGTTGCATTGAATAGGATTACCTGTTATTATTTGGCTGGTGGCTAGGCTGGCCTGGGGGGTTCAAGACAGCTTCTCCCAGGGCTCTGGCACCCTAGCAGGGATAGAGGGATAGAGGGCCCATGTATCTCAGGGCTTCCCCATAAACCCTCTAAGGCAGGAGTGTCAGACTTCTTACATGGCAGCTCAGGACTCCAGGAGACCAAGGTGATGGCTGCCAATCCTTTTGAAGCCTAGGCACAGAACTGGTCTAGTGTCATTTTCTCCCTACCCTATTAGTCAAAGCAGTCAGAGACTAGCCTTGAGCCTATGGGAGGAGAAATAGTTCCCGTCTCTCAGTGGGAGGAGTGTCAAAAAAATATGTGGTCATCTTCACTCTCTCACAATAGCTCATCAATCGAGTTGATCAATCATACAAATTATCTGCAGATATGTTCTATTAGCATTTAGCACACAGTGGGCATTTAGTAAATACTTCTTAACTTACTGAGTGGAGCATATTAATCTATCGCCCAAAAGAAATAATAGAGTATAGAGGGGCCTTTGTAGTAGAGTTAGAATCTTGGTTTCTGGAAGCTTGCTCTGTGAACTTGTGCAAATCTCTCAACCTCACTGAGCCACAGTTCTTTTATTTGCAAAATGTTAACAATATTCTATTATGTACCATATAAAATTGTTCTGCTATGCCCTACATAAAAATCTTTAACAAAATATGTTAAAGATTTTCTAAAGTCTAAATTGTTCAGTGTTCAACAGAGCTTTAGTGACTAAGCAGAAGAGCTTTGGGGTCAGGCTACCAGGTTTTACCTTTGTCTCCCGTGTGGTCTTGATCAACTCCCTCATCCATTGAGCCCTGATTCTATTCATTGGAAAAAGGCTGTTACAATCCCAGTCTCATGTAGAACATGAAGCACAGGAGACTCAATAGAATAGACTGAATGTTGCTGTAGTTGTTACTCTTTAGTGCTCTGAGGCTAGAAATCAAGGTTAGGTTTGAGTGCACCTCACATTAGGATCTGTGTGTACAAGTCAGTACAAGGAAGGGAGACAGTCATCCCACTGTGGTGTGAACAACTTAATAAATGGGGCAGGAATAGGACAATAGTTTGAAAAATGGATCCCAAATCAAGTCTGTTTGTTGTTATGCATCAGCAAGTCTAACAGTGAAAAATACTCACCCATAAAAACAGTTTCTTCCATAGCCATTTGATTTCTCTCTAATGAGACAGCTTTTTATTACTCGGTAAGTCCTAGATTTAGCAGTTATGTCATAAGTCCACGTCTGTGACATAGGTAATCCACAGTGTGTATGCCTTTAGTAATCAGTTGGTGTTTAATTAACATGTGAAACTTTCCCATTAAACCTAAATTAAATTTGTGGCAAGTCTACTTGAGATCATTTAGAATGTTGTTAGAACAACATTTTCCTTGGCTGAAATGCCGTTTTGTTAACAAACTCTAGAGCTTTGAACACCGACATGAAGAAGAAACCAAGTAAGGACTTTCCAAGTAAAGCCTGTAGAAGGGGTTTAGTGTGATCATTAAAGTGGGGAGTCTCATCTCCCAGGTGCCCTTCTCCTTGTGAGCGAAGCAGCAGTTCTCAAAGTGTGGTCCCCAGTCAGCTACATCTTCAGCCCCTGTTAGAAATGCAGGTTCTTGGGCCCCACCCCAGACCCACTGAATTGGAAACTCTCAGGGGAGGCCAGATATCTGGGTTCTCAAGGCCTCCAGGTAATTCTGAAGCCCCATTAGTTTAAGAACCACTAAACTAAGGTCTGGTGTTGGGGCAGGTGACAGCGAATATAAACCATCCCTGGAAAGCTTAAACTCATTAAATCACCACCTAGAAAATTACCTACACCCAGAGGACATCTGTATCTTGGCAATTTTTTCTTTCTTTTGTGTCTTTATTACATTAAACGCGTCAATCAAAAATCCCTGGTTCCCATGGTGATGAGCAATTGGGATATAAATGTATGGATATGGATATAAGTTCTGAAACGCTTGCAAGAGTTTCATATTTACTTGACATTCAGTGGGAAATGAATGCTGTTTTCTTCTGCCTGGGTTGCATTTTTCCCCCTTTCCCTGTAAATTGGTTTAGTCATATCCTTTACTTTATGTGCTCCTTTCTCCCATAACTCCAGAATTCGGGGACATTAGACGGCATCTGTAAACCCCATCGCCAGAGAGTGAGAGTTATACATCCCCAGCCCACAGGGAGACCGTGTGATAAATTTAAGCTGGAGCACTTAAGACGTGCTGCAGGCGAGTAGAGAGGGAAGGAAAAGCAGCCTTTTGTGACGTGCGTGGCAAATTTTAGCAGGTGTCTGCAGAAAGCTGGAAATAAGGAGTGAGAGAAGAAAGAGAGCGCATTTCTGGGTGATGTCCACAGAGCGGACCCCACCCGTGACGAGTGTGGCCTCCAGGCAAAGTGGGTTTTCGTGTTTGAGCTGAAGGCAGCTCTCTTATCGTTGCTGTAAGGCACGGACAGCATCGCATGAAGGACAGAAGGCAGATGGCAGAGGCTCAGGGATTTACAGAACCATTTCACTGTAAATAGGACAGGAAAGGCAGAACAACGAGCTGGATCTCACTCCAAGTCTTTCCAGACACAAAGGCAAAGAAGAGGAGGAAGAAATCAAATCCTAATGTCAGTGGGAGACAAGGAGATAGCTCGTGACCAAGCGTAGCTTAGGTGGAGCTGGGCGTGCTTAGATCTGGCAAATGACCTGCACTATTTGTCAAACACGGGAGATTTCGAACCATCGGGCTGTGATGTCCACAAGTGATGAAGCAAAACTCTTCTGCTCTATTTTTATTTGTAAGAATTTTCCCGGTTCAATGCTTGCCCTTAGCCTTTCCTCTTTCATTTCTAGGACGGTCTCACTTTTCCAAACAAGAGGGCCTCAGATAGAGATTGAAACAGCGACTCCGGACTCGTATATGAACAAGGCACCGAGGTGTCATCTGAAATACTTCCTTCTTCCAGCAGCGTCACTGCCGATGGCCGCCTAAAGGACGGAGAGGTTCCAGGGTCAGGAACATTTGTGAGTGAACACGGATTGGCATAAGGTGCAGAAATAATGAAAACCTGTCATCTAGATGAGTCGTGTGATAGGAAACCTACCCCAGGGGCACATCGCCGCAGGAATTGAGAGGGGCCATCCCCTTCCCCAAAGGCGGAGTGCCCCGTGTCACAGACAAGTTCGCAAGCCGAGGTGGTCGACTGGTACAGGTTCTGTAACTGGTCATGGCAGGTTTCCCTTTACCCCAGAGCAACTGGCCAGAGGCCGAGAATTTGAGAAGCAGGAAGAGGGGGTCGGGTGGGGAGGTAGGGTGACGAATCGCTTGGGTTTCCCGGAGCTACGTCCGTTTTATTTTCATCTGGGGGCTTAGTCTAGTGGTTTGAGGGCTCTTCAGAAAGCTGAACTTAACTTTCTTCATGTGAAGAGGGCTGGGGAACTTGCAACACTGGAAGAATTCTCCAGGGCTTTTTAAAAATAAATTATTTTTCTCTCTCTTTTAAAAAAAAATTTTATTGGAGAGTGGGTTACGGGGGAGGGGGAAGGGGGAGGAGGGATAAATCGGGAGCTTGGGATTGACATACACCCACTACAATATATAAAATAGATAACCATCAAGGACCTACTGTATAGCACAGGGAACTCCACTCAATACTCTGTAGGGACCTATATGGGAAAAAAATCTGAAAAAGAATGGATATACATATATGTGTAAGAGATTCACTTTGCTGTGCAGCAGAAGCTAACACAACAGTGTAAATCAACTAGACTCCAGGGCTTTTTAATCCCTTGCCTTCTCCCTCTAAACTGGCCTGGGGAGGTGAGGGTGTTGAGGGCCGGAGTCTTAGACGGGCAGGTGGCTCTGCTGGGCATGTCGGATCTGATTCTGTGCCAAGAGTTCATTGGCCTGGAAGGTGTGAAGCCAGATTTCTCATCCTCATTCACTCAAACGCTGGACTTCTGTCACCTCCAAATCTATAAAACGGGAATGTTGGGCTTTCAGTATAATAAGGATTGAAAGAAAAATGATTATAAAATACAAAAAAAAAAGTCTGTGTTACTTAAATGCAATGTTTACTACATATTATTTTGAGATTCTTTTTTTGTGCCATACCAGTTTACAACTATCATATAAGATTTTAATGCGGCATCTTATCTTTATAATCAACTCTTAACGGAGAGGGCTTCTATACCTAATCTGTCTCAAAACAGCTTAATTTATGGGCGGCTAGCTATACTCAAGCCTCCCTGTAGAACCTTCACGATGTTTGTCTTGCACGATGTTTAGGCATCTGGGTTCTCTGACTGAGAAGTTCCCGAGGGAAGGGTGTGAGCAGAGGCACCGTCAACGCTCCCGGGCGTATGACCTGTGGTGACCACCACACCCTGGACTCCAGAGTCAGAGGGACGGAGACCCCAGCGCAGTGGTGCGAGCATGATTCCCTTCAGCTCAGCAGGGAGCTCGCCACGAAGAAAGGACAGGGACCTGCTGCCTCTCCCTGTCCTGGGAGCACCGCTTGCCCATCACAGCAGCCTGGGGGCCCTGCTCTCGGCTCCAGCAAGATGTCTCCAGGGATGTCTGTGGACGGCGGGGGGGCCACCGGGAGAAAATGTTCTCTACAGCTGCCCAAGAGGTGACCTATGTTGGGGACACCAAGAAGAGAGGCTGAGGTGGCTGATGGAGGGGAGACACTCACTGTGACAGTCTGACTGCACCCTCCCCCCAGACCCTCGGGGCACCTGCGGAGCGAGTGGGTTCCGTGGACCCCTCCTTCAAAAATTTTAACTAAACATGAACCTTCAAAGGAAACTTTTGGTTGATAGTAACATCCCGACTTACTGTCCCCAGCGTTACAGACTCCCCTTCGTGCCCCACCCTCACGCCCCAGTCCACATCCTTCGTGACAAGGTGTATCACCTGCCTTCCTGTAGGAGAGGGCATCGGCTGCAGCCTCCAGCAGGCAATTTCTCCTCTTCTCGGTGACATTCACTCCAGTCTGGCTCTGACAGCGACCAGACAGGTCGAAGGGCAGGAGGGAATACATAATCCGCTTGGCAAGAGATCCCCCAAATCTCCTCATCCGCTGCCAACTGTGGGCTCTTCCTTGGCTGGGTCTGAGCAGCTGGGGGCAAAACTCAAAGTCCAGGGCCACCAGGTCCCCAGTGCCAAGTCCCGCTGAAATAACAGAGCTGAACGGGAATTCTTTTCATTGTTCACGAAGCATAGGTGTAAAGGGCTGCCCGTGATCTATCACCCAGCATGCCCCTCCAGACTCCGGCTGTTTTATAGCTCTTCAACACACCTTACAAACAAACACGTATTGGAGGTTAGGGAAAGACTGATACGTTCAACAGGTCGTTGAAATTTAGCAGCATTGTGGAGGCTGGTCTATACCAGTGTCTCCTAAGCATCATTTTCCACTAATAAATAAACCTGATTTTGAGACAAATTAGCTACAGGGGCCCTCTCCTTTCAAGATTTGATTATGAATGTAAAATGCCTTATTTATATAAAGACCTTATAGACTGTTCATAAACTGGTATGGCACATAAAATGAATGTCAAAGTAATGCTCAAAGAAAACCTTGTATTTAAATAGCTCAGAAAATTTTTCCTTGTATTTTATAATTGTATTTCAATCCTTTTTTTTTTTTTTTTTAATAACAAAAGCCCAACATTCGCATTTCACAGATATGGAAAGAAAATCCGCAAGATGAGTCCCAACCTGGCTATGCATCCAGAGCACCTGGAAATGAACAAACAAGCACACACAAAAGAGACAAACAGAATCCTGGGCTGTGCTCACACCCACGGCAGCCTACTCCCGACCCGGAATCTGTGTGTCTGAAGATACCTCATGTAAGTCACAGGCGTGCTGCCCAGGCTCAGGGTGGGGAGGGATGGGATGGGAGGGTCCTGGGTCCTGGCTGTAGCCAACGAGGTGCTTCTGGTGTTTACTTACTTCATCTCTCAACCCCTAATTACTCTGGTTACTTCTCAGACTTCCTGTTCTGTTTCCTGCTTCCATAAAAACCTAACTTAAAAAAAATTTTTTTTAAACTAAAACTTCCATCAGCTCAAGAAAAACAATCCTTCTTTCTTAATCCTTGAAGGAGAAATGGCCCAGAGTGTGCTGGGTAGCAAGTTAGGGGCAGCTCACTTGTCCTCCCCAACGCCCCAGCTCTTGGTTGCTTGCCGACATTGACTAACTTTATGGGGAACTTTCTGCCCGTGTCGAGCACGCAGCCCCCTGGGACACCAGCCCCCAGCACCCTTGGGATGTAAGATATTGGGGGCTGCAGTCGGAGCATCTGGGAACACGTCCAAAATAAGTAATGGTCAGATGAACAAAAATGAGACGAACTGTCATCTGAAAGGGGGCAGCATGTGGTGGAGGAGACAGGAGTCCTTCCGGCTTCAAAGTCTTAATTGACCATAAGGCACATAAAGCCTAAGACCCCCTGGCTCTTTTTTTCTTGGCGTTACTTGAGCCGTGCTCAAGTGCCCTTGTGCGTTCTTTGAAAAAACTGTCAACCTGCTGCACACAAAACACGTGCACCTGGGCGGCGTTTGCTACCGTGTTGACACGGAGGGTAAAAGCAATCAGTAGTCACAGCAGTCTGCGGGGGAGAGGCGAGGAGCAGGGTCTGGGCCTGCCGGCCATTGTCGGAGCCCTTCACACCCCTCACCCCGGGACGAACCAGCTGTCCACACCCCCCGCCCGCGCAGGCGTTTCCAGCCAGTTAGGACGCTCTGTCCTCCTCCCCGGAGTCTTTCAGGGAACGCTGAAATCTGAATGCCAGATGAGGAAAGCAGATGTTTTCCGCCTCTCCACCCACTGCCAGCGAGCAGGATGGGGACACAGTTCATCGCCCGGGGGGGTGGGGGGGGCAGCTTTGCCGCATGCGCAGTGGGCACACCGCCCAGCACCTGCCGGGCCAGGACAGGCGTGGGAGGCCGCGGTCCAGCTAAACTCTGACTTCCGGGCCAAGGCAGGCTTGGAAAGGGTGGGAGGAGAAGTATGGCACGTGGGCTGGGTAAACAGTATTTGCTAAATTTAGAGCCATTTACACTGGCCAGTTCTGAGTTTTGTAGTCTTTTTGAAGCAAACATCCTTTTTTTTTTTTTTTTTTTTCTGGCAGGGAAGTGATGCTTGGAAGTAGCAACAACAACAAAAATATCTGGTGGAACTGGCGTAAGAGCCCATTGACGAGGGACGGGTTTCAGAGCTCATCAGCCAGCCTTTAATGTACATCACGAGTTTGTAAATGAAAGGAATTCGGCAGGACCGCTGGGAAAACTGCACTTTGCTGCAAAGCTTCCGAAACACAGCTGCTGCGTGCTTGCTCACATCCTTCTTGGCAGCTCCGGCTGACCTGCAGCTGAGGGGCGGTGCCCATGCCTCCTTTGCTCTTTTCAGCTGCTTGCAGCGTGTTGTCACACCTGAGGGCTCCAACCCCTGAGCGGTCCTGCCTCGTTGGACAGGGAGACCCCCGGCCCAGTGTGTCCAGGCCTCGGGCGTTGTGGGAAGCCCAGCTGGCCGCTCCTGGGGGTGGGTTTCGGTGAAGGACAGAGGGAGAGTCTCCTTGAGGGAAAATGAGGCCGACAGGGGCCGAACAACTCGGCCTTCCAGCCAGCTAGAGGGGGTTGGACGAGGATCCCATTTAATTCAGTTCGGTGTGCTTCAGTACAGTAGCTCTTTAAGCACCTACTGTATGCAGGTGCTCAAATATTGCGGAGCAAACAAAAATGAACCGGACTCTTTGTTTGCAGGAACTTGCTCTCTGGCGGAGGAGACCCACCAAGACAAAGACACCTGTGGCTCAGGATGGTTGTGAGAAATTCACACAAACAGGGCGGGGCCGGGGCAGGAGAGAGAAGGTCCTTCTGGCCTTTATTAAAGGAGGACGGTGGCTTCTCTGGTGGCGCAGTGGTTGAGAATCTGCCTGCTAATGCAGGGGACACGGGTTCGAGCCCTGGTCTGGGAGGATCCTGCATGCCACGGAGCAACTAGGCCCGTGAGCCACAATTACTGAGCCTGCGCGTCTGGAGCCTGTGCTCCGCAACAAGAGAGGCCGTGATAGTGAGAGGCCCGCGCACCACGATGAAGAGTGGCCCCCACTTGCCGCAACTAGAGCAAGCCCTCGCACAGAAACGGAGACCCAACACAGCTAAAAATAAATAAATAAATAAATAAACTCCAATTAAAAAAAAAAAAAAAGATAGTGAAGTAAGGATCTTTAAAAAAATAAAAAAAAAAAGGAGGACGGAGGCAGAAGGCTTGAATGGGTGGTTTTCCACCGCTGACCCCCTCCTGCATGATCTTTCTTTCGTGGCATAGAGCTGTTTGGTCTTAAAAATCCGATTTTTGGACTGATAAAAATTCAGTATTTGCTGAGCCTCTGGCTGCGAGCTGCTCTCTCTGGGCCACACGCGGCTGCTCTGGGTTTGAGGAGGGAGTGGAGTCATCAGATGTCCCTGAGGACGGAGACAGCTCACGGGACAAGGTTCAGTGGGCTTTCATGTTTCCCGGCTCGTCCTCTGCAGGCCTGGGTGTTAGGGTGTCCGCAGGCCTCCGTGGGGACTGAGTCCTAACTCCGGAGCCCAGCCGCGGGGCTGGGGGGGGAGGGCAGCGCGGGTCCCACGGAAGCCTCCTCCGCGGGATTAGTCCGTCTCTCCTCCTCTGGGCCCCTCGGACCCCCCAGGGATCCTCCTCCTCCTCAGAAGAAGACACCTGTCTTTCTGGACTCCCTCAGGGCCAGGTGCCCTCCCGCCGCCTTGTTTTATAGCTGAGTCAGGGGACGGGGGGGACCCCATCCTCCATCCTCAGGCCCCTGCTGGTGGCTCTGCCGTGGACACATCTGTTTTCAGTTCCCCTACAACCAAGCCCCTCAACGCCCACTCCTCCCGCACTCTCCCCCCTTGTCCTCCTGACTCCTCTTCCCATTCCTCCCGCCCGCTTCCCCCTTCTCCCCTCCCTCATCATGTTGGTGAGCCTCTCACCTGACTCCCCCGTCCCCTCCTTTCTGCTCGCCATCTCTCAGCCCCACCCTCTGCCGTGTTCCTAGAGACCATCCTTCAGAGGAGGGCCTGGGGCCAGAAGAGCAAGGGGGGCAGGGGGCGGGCAGGGTCCCAGGCTCGTGAGGTCTCCAGGAGAAGCCGCCTCTGGAGGTGCAGCAGGGCGACAGGGGTTGACGTGAGACCCTGGAGCTGGAGCTTAGAAGGTCAGCGGTGACCGTCGAGACCGGCTCTGGGGGCAGGAGGTGGGAGCCTGATGACAAGGGGCTGAGAACAGTGTAGGGGGAGGTAAGGGGGGACTGAGTCCGTGGTCCACTGAGGGGATCAATGGCAGGACCCCCCGCAGAGACCAGGGAGGCGGGGGACGCAGGGTGGGAGGAGGGTGCAGGGAAGGGGGGAGGGGCACCGATGGAGGAACCTTCCCTCGAGGGCTCCATACCTCTCAGGAGAGGAGGTGACACAGGACAAGAGAGGCTGAGATCAGGCTGAGTGGGAAGCAGAGCTCTGGCTCCTGGGATGAGAGCAAAGTGGCAAGAGAGACCCCCCCCCAGGAGGAGAAGGCAGGCAGCACCTGGGAAGAGACTGATTCAAGCAATCCCAGGTGTGGGGACCTGGATCAGGGTGCCCCTACCCCTGTCCCCAGGACCCTCTCTGGCTGCTGTAAGGGGTCCTCGGGGTTCTGGGGCCCAGGAGACTCAGGAGCCATGGTGGGCGCCCAGCAGATCCTGCACCCTCCTCGCCAATCCTGTCACCTGCCAACTGACGGCATTTACTTTTAGGGCCCAGAATACTGTCTGCGGGAACGTCTCCTGTAGGAGAGCCCCCTAAAGCCAGGAGAGTCAGCGCTCGCTGAAGGTCAGCAGGTGTCTGTTGCACTTTGCAGATGGCCGTTTGCAAAGGCAGGGCGTGTCCTTCCTTAGGTAGCAGCTTAGCATCCAGGTAAGCCCGGGGTGCCTGGGACCGAGGCAGGGTGATTTCTAATGATGCTGAAAAATTAAAACACACTTAAAAGGCAATGCACAATAGTCATTAATTTATAATATGTTTACTTACTAAGAGGATTCGCAATTAAGAGCCAAAAAATTAAAGCTATGATATTCACATGGGGGGCATTTAGCTGTGTTTTATTAACTTTTTTACTTGGTAATCACTGTTTTTGCTGACCGTCTCCCACACCCTCTGCATGGTCGCATCATTGGGCCCCTTCTCAGCAGGTCTGAGCCTTTCTGGGAATTAAAGTCCCTCTGGGATGGCTTGACCCAGCGGTAATTGAGCTTCAGGAGAGCTTGATGTCCAAAGCCCTGTTGGGCAGCATTTCTTCACTTTTGATCTCTTTAGTGGCGGTTTAATGAACTCCCTAATTATATTTTGTCCACTGTAGGTTTGCATTCGTCAAAACTGATGAATGAAGAAGAGTATGGGCTCCTGCCGCCCAGGGCCTGTTTAACTAATTTACTGATGCGGTTTTCCGTCCTCCCTGCCTGTCCCATCGTCACCTCTCCGGGCTCAGAACGGGGCCCCTGCCCAGCAGCTCTGGCGGCTTCCAAGTCTCTCCTAAATTTATTGCTGATTTTTCAAAAGGCTTATTCCCCACTTGTGCTCCTGCACTTGGAGGCCCATCCGAGCCGAGCTCAGACGTAGGGAACAGACGTTGGCGATGAGCACCTTGAAGTCAGCTCTGGGCCTGGCTGGGGGCTGCACGGCTGATCTCCAAGGATAAGAGTGACGGCGACCACTCACCGCTTCTGAGCACTTACCGTGTGCTTGAAACTTGGCCAAGCACCTTCCATGAATTAACTCGTTTAATCCTCGCAAGCCCCGTGTGATATGGGCATTTTATTATCCTTGTTATAAAGGTGAACCAAGCCTGGCATAGAATTGCCCTTGCAGGTCACAGAGCTGGTGACTAGTGCACCCTGGAGGTCATGACCCGGGGTCCTCCTCTCAGGCCATCGTGTTTGGCTTCTCTCCTCCTGTCTGCTGTTCTCCCTCTCCCAGTTCACTCTCTTGCTGAAAGCTTGCCTGCGGCTTCACAGGGCACGGAAGGAAAGCCTGCCCCACATGCCGGCTGGTCCATGCGGGCCCCTCTGACCTGGCTCCCGCCCCCTCCTCCTCCCCTCCTTGGTGCTGAGCTCCGGACACTCCGGGCCGCCTTCCGGCCTGCGAGCCTGCTGCCTGGGCAAGGGTGGGTCAGACTGGGCTGTGCTAATGAACCATCCCAAACCTCAGCGCTTTCAAACAGCAAACCTGTGCTTTTCTCTGGGACGAGAACCCAGGTGTCCCAACTCCTGGCAGAACCAGAGGGCTCTGCTTACACCAGACACCGGGGACCTGGCGTCTGGCTCCCACGGGTCCCGCGACCCGGGCAGAAGTGGGAAGGGGAAGTGACGAATCACTCACCGGTGCCCAAAGAAGTGACCTGGCCGTGTTTAACATCAAAGGGGGGCGTTCCTGGACCTGCAAGGGCTGGGGACGGTGCAGGGCCCGGCACCCACCACGTGCTCTCGATGGCGGGTCTTTGAACTAGTTTTGCCCTCCGCCTGGGGGGCTGCCCCACCCTTCCTGTGGCTACAGCTGATTGTTTCATCCAGACCTCAGCTCGAGTCACCCCCTGAGCGACTTTCCTGACCACATAAAATAAAATAACCACCTGGCAGGCCATATCACATCACTTTGTATTATTTTATTTTTAATTTTTCAAGTTGCTGTATAGTTGATTTACAGTGTGTTAGTTCCTGGTGTACAGCAAAGTGATTCAGTTATACACATGCATAATTTCAGATTCTTTTCCGTTATAGCTTATTACAAGTTATTCAATATATCCCTGTGCTATACAGTAGGCCTTTGTTGTTGACTTGTTTTATTTTTGCCTGACACTTATCACTACTTGTCATTTTTCTCACTTGCATAGCTCTATCACTCCCTATCTATCTATCTATCTATCTATCTATCTATCTATCTATCATCTGTCCATCTCATCTCTCTGTCTGTTACCTCTTTCTCTGTCTAGTCTCTGAGTCAGGCTCCCCAGGAGAGGCCTGCTCTGTTGTTCACTGCAGTGTCCCCACGTTCTAGCCACACCGGCCACATGGCAGGTGCTCAGGAATTGTCTGCTGAATGGGTGAGTGAGTGCCCCGTGTGTGGTTGAGCATAACCAGGCAGTAGAATCAGGCCACGGTCAGCAGTCACTGTCACCTGCCTCTCTCCGTTCCTCAGGGGGCAGAGAGCCGGCAGAGATCTTGCTTTGCGGGGGAGGAGCAGGGATGGGGTCTGGAGAGGGTGCAGCTAGTGATTACAAGGAACGTAGGTGTCTGAGGAAAATGAGAATGTCTGGGCAGCTCTTCTCTATTATTTCATGTTTGCAGGATACTTTCAAACACCAGAAGTGTTCGGCGCTGCCCTTGAAGAGTTCAAAAGTCTAAAATCACCACTGCAGGGGCTTCCCTGGTGGTGCAGTGGTTGAGAATCTGCCTGCCAATGCAGGGGACACGGGTTCGAGCCCTGGTCTGGGAAGATCCCACATGCCGCGGAGCAACTAGGCCCGTGAGCCACAACTACTGAGCCTGCGCGTCTGGAGCCCGTGCTCCGCAACAAGAGAGGCTGCGATAATGAGAGGCCCGCGCACCGCGATGAAGAGTGGCCCCCACTTGCCGCAACTAGAAAAAGCCCTCGCACAGAAACGAAGACCCGACACAGCCATAAATAAATAAAAATAAATTAAAAAAAAAAAAAAAAAAAAAAAAGGCTCATCGGCCCTTTAAAATCACCACTGCACAAGTGAGCCCTGTGTCGTTGAAGAAAACTGTTTACCGCCTCTATTGGCTTACCAGGCTGCCGTAAGAAAGTACTACAATTGCATGGCTGAAATTTATTCTCTCAGAGTTCTGGAGGCCAAAGCCAGGATCGAGGTGTCAGCAGGGCCGTGCTCGCTCTGAAATCTGCAGGGAGGAGACTTCCTGCCTCTTGCAGCTTCTGGCGGCTGTCAGCCATCCTTGGTGTTCCTGGGCTTGGAGACACGTCACCCCAGTCTCTCCTCTGCTCTCACGTGGCTTCTCCCTCTGTGTGTCCACATCATCTTCCCTCTGTGTGTCTGTCTCGATGTCTCTTCTCCTCTTCTTGTGCAGACACCAGTCATACGGGATTAGGACCCACCTTAATGACCTCATCTTAACTTGATTACATCTGCAAAGACTCCACTTCGGAATAAGGTCACATTCACAGTTCCTGGGAGTTCAGACTTCACTTCAGATCTTTTGGGAAAACGATTCAACCCTCAGCGGCATCCTAGCCCCATTCTTGCACGTTCGTGGGGTGTGTTTCAATGAGTCACTATTTTTCTTAGTTCAGGGCTTGACTCTGTGCCCTGAGTTCATCTGACTGACGCTGCCATATAGTGGGTTTGCTTGGTGCATCCAAGGACCCAGATCTGGGGCCACATGTGATGGTCTGTCCGTCGTGTGCGGCTGCCATAGTTGGGAACCACGGGCTATAGTAAATTTTCTGCAAATCAGGGAAGAGCCCTGCGCTGGATTCCGAGCCCTGCCCCCTCCCCTTAGCTCTGCGGCCTTGGAAAGGTGACTCCCCATTCCAGGTCTCGTCTCTTCGGTAACAGTAGGGGGTAGAACCCGAACACTCGCAGGTCAATTCCAGCTCTGTAGCCACCAAATCTGCACATCTGGGAGAAGATGATCCCTTTCCTAAATTCTCTTTGCCCAAGAGTTATTGTTTTTAACGCATATGTTGGTTCAGAGAGTCAGATAATCAAATTTGTATGTTTTCTCAGTTCTTTACCTTGAAAAATCTATTTTCCCAAGAAGCCAAGATGACTCCCTTTCTAATCAGGTTTTCCAAATCATTAATTAATTCATTAAAGAGATCAGCTGAGGTCCTAATGCCCATGAAGAGGCAAAAAGAACATGCGTTTCCTTGCTCTTGGTTATGAAACCAGCCAAGCAGAGAGTGCAGCGTGGCTGGGTTGAGGGAACTGCCGGGGCCAGTGGTAGGAAGGGCAGCGCAGATGCCGTGGGTGTGAGGCCAGATGCTCCGCTGGTTGTGACAACTGCAGCGCCAGCCCCTGGCAGCCCCGGCAGGCCCCGCGGGAGCCCGCGGCGGGCGGTGCGCAAACAGGCTGGGGTATCCGCACGTCCAGGGCAGCGACGGCAGATGGAGGCTGTCTCCACACAAGTAGCCCCACCGCTCAGGGAGCCTGTGTGGAACTGCCAATTTCACACCATCTCTGTCTCTTCCCTTGAAGCAGAGGACCTGATTCCTGGAAGTCCTGTCAGGCGTGGTCGCTGGCCTCTGCTCATCCCTTCCCGCCCCCCTCGGCTGCAGACCTCGGCCCCCTGTGCCTGACCTTCTGCAGCACTGAGATGCGGAGAGAACCCGGGCACGTCTGGTGGTGTTGAAGATGGAGGAGGGAAGATGCAGACATCTTTCAACTTGCAGCCTGGCTGTCAGATCCAGGTTTCTTTCTGTTTGTGCGTCTAGGAGGACTTCTTCTACAGAAAATATTTTAGGAGTGTTGTCAGAAAACCTAAGACCACAGTACGGCTGTATGGTTTGGGCCAATGTTTCTTAAAATTAAAAAATGTATAAACCCCTTTTGAAAGACCTCCTGTTTTGACCTAATTGTTTATTATTCTATTATATGAATACCTACAAATATAAAACTGAGAAAAAATTTATACTTCTAGCTCTTATGCAACTATAAAACTAAGACAAATTTGCAAGTTCAATACAGAGAAAATAATAAAAACAACAAAATGCAGATTAGCATTAATTTATTGTGATGACTGATGCTTTGCTGGAAAAAAAAACCCCAATGCATTGCTTTTTACTGCCAATCTATTATTCTGACAGGAGAATTAATTTATCACTGCACCCTAAATAGAATACTGAATAATTTTTTATAAAGCATTTACCAAAAGTCCTTTCTTGCATATTTACTGGTATATTCAGTACTAACGTACTGTTACCAGTTGGTATGTACAAAGACTGACTCCAAATAATGTATCTGCTCCACATATAAATACAGGCACTATGCTAAATTCAGCACATGTCACTACTGTGTTTCATAAGATGACTTCATTCTCCCCTACTGTCCTCTACTCAAACTATTGCAAAACCTTTATTTGGACCATGAGGTGGGAATGCAATACTGACATACTAAAACTTGGCCTCTGTTCTTTACTCGCTAGCCCCTAAAATCATCATCATCATAACGTTTATCTCATTGGATCTAAGATGCACCACTATCTTGTGGACCATTTAGAAAGAAATGCTGCTGCTGATTAAAATAGGAGATGCCATCAGTTATAGGATGTGAAGATGTGAAAAAATATACTTGTTAGAATAAATGCAAAAGAGTAATTTTGGCAAATGTTTATATAGCTTTTATGTGCTAGGCGTTTTTTAAGTGTTTCTGTACACTAATTCATTTATCTCACAACACCCTATGGGGAAATGTATAAGTCAGAATGGGCTAGCTTATGCTATGGTAACAAGCAACACCAAGATCTCAGTGGCTTTTATTTCTTGTGCACATCAAGTCACTTATGAAGGCTCTGTTTCCATCTTACGTCACCTCCAAATCAGCTTGAGCAAGCATGATTGTTTCTCTAGGGGAAGAAAACTTGGAGAAAATCTTGGACCACCAGCTCTTAAATATTTCTCCCCCAAAGTCACTCACATCACTTTCACAGATATTTCATTGGCCAAAGCATTTCATACGGCTGCATCTAACTACAAGGGGACATGTACCTGGAAGTAGAGGAGAACTAAAAATATTGCCGAAAGTAATGTTTGGGACGTATAGATTATACCCATTTTACAGTCAAGAAAACTGAGGCACAGGTTAAGTACCTTACCCAAGACCCCAGAGTTAAAATGTGGCAGTGCTAGTATTTGAACCCAGCCAGCATAACTCTTAACCACTGTTTCTTACTCTTTTGCTGAGATGTTATACGTTACTCCACCTTACTGGTGGATTTCATGACGTCAAATGAAATCTATTAAATAATTTGAGTAATCAGACTTTCGGTATTTGAAAAAATGCTTCTTGGTTGTAAATTATTATTTCTGAACAGAAATTTTATTTTTAAAACTGGTTAAAATAACCCCCAACATGAGTTCACCTGGAAGATTATGGGGTTTTGGCATGAGGGCATGGCAACCTAAAGGTAGTATACTAAAATAGCATGCCAGCATATCAAAGGTGGAACAGCTTTAGGTGATCCCTGAGCTTGTAAGCCCAGACAAGAACTTAAAACTCCGAAACAGCACAGCAGAAACATTAAGGGACATTCTTCTACATCATCTGATCCAGACAATATGTTATTTTTGAAGATTTTCAACACGAAGACACAAAATAGGAAAATATTCTCAGATTAACAGTCTCACCCCCAAGACTGATATACCCTCTTCATTTTGAAACACATTCACTTAGAAGGTTTTAAACCAACAAAGGTGCAGAGAATCTGAAAACGCTTCTGAGCTGTAAGATGTCAGTGTGGTTTTCCATTTTCATGTGCTCGTTGGAATTATAATTACTATGTTATGATATATGCAAAGTTCAATGACAGGCATGTGCCTCTCAACATGCTGAACACCAAAGATATCCTTCGCTTGCTCCAAATTCATCATTCATTTCTCAACACTCTTCCTATAAAATTGTCAGATTGGGGTTCTAGACCACTTTAGAAAACCTGAGACCTTAAACTAATGACCTAACAAAATGACATTGGGTAGGTATTCTCAGCAGTAAGGCGTTTGACACTGAAGTTCAGATCTACTTTATTTGTTCCCCAAAACTTATTAGTTAGGAGTTTTAAAAATAACTGCTTATAGAAAGAATGGATTTGGGGGGGTGTAGGGGTGAGCTTCAGGCTGGGAGGCCAGTTAGATGGTACCTGCAGTAGGTTAGGCCAAGGGCGAAGGGAATGTGACACATGACAGTGAAGATTATCGTGCAGGGTGCTTTCTACGTGCTGTACGTCTGTATCAGGTAGGGTGAAGCCATGATAGGACCCTTCTGTGCAATTTGAGGTGAACGAGTTATTGCCCTGGGCCTTCTAGCCAAGAATCTCTTATTTTACCCTTAAAAATATGTTCCATCAAGTCATCTGTGCAGGTACATCACAGGTTGCAGAAACAAAGCCTAATGCCCTATGGACAGTTCTGATTAGAACATACGTGCAGACTAGGTAAAGCCCCACCATGACGTGGTCAAGTGCATTTATTAATTTAGAGGAGATTTGAATGTTGGAAATTTCAAGTCAATGGACAGGACTTGACGTTCTTGGGGGGGCAGTGGGAGAATCGTGGTGGAGTAGAACTTCCCCGAGATTCAGGCTTGAGTGCTGTTGAAATGCAGACAGGGAGCAACCAGCATGTGTGGTCCTCATTTAGACAAATCTGGAACAGATACAGTTGGAAGCGGTAGGGGACTCGTGTGAAGATGGGCCTTTCGCAGCCAGGAAGCCACAGCACGGCTCCCCAGGCAGAAGCCACTCGGAGGAGGGCTGATGTGTCTGGACTGCGTGAGAACCGCCCCTTCCAGAAGCCTGGCTTCCAAGCAGGACTTATTCCCCAAAGTAAATTTAGCTCTGTGGCTATAGGTAAGACAGGGCAGATAGAGAGTGTTTCTTTTCTGTGATCCAGGCCAGAGTACTTAGCTTAGTTTTTATGAGTGCCTCCATGTACCCATTTAAGCTCACCTAACCCATGTGAGCTCTTGGTTTGAGCCTTGGAGGCCGTGTTAAGATCACCCTTGTTTTCCTGCTGTGGGAACCTCGGCACCAAAGAGCTCCAGACACCCAATGTCGCTCTTCAAAAGAACACATTTTTTCATTGGTAATTTTCAAAATATTATAGTTTTCAATAGAAAGTACACTGAGGTCTTTTGTATAAAAAGCACGTTTAGTTTCTTTATCACTTGCCGCTCCCCGCCCACCAGCTTTCCAGGTATGCGGGGAAACTTGACTTTGGAAAACTGGCCATCTGGTGAATTCTGCATCGGTGTAGCTGTGATGAAAGTCGCCATGAGGTGGTGGAAGTCAGTGTCTCAAGTCTCAGCAGAGGAGGGACCCGGTCCAGCTGAGGTGACGGGGGAGAATCTGCACAGGTGCCGGAATAAGAGGTGAGGTAGAGGTGGGTGTGTGTCCAAGGGGACGTGGGCAGTGAGGCTTTGGGGATGGGGTGGGGCATTTCACCTACCACACTGTCGTCTTGGAGAAGAGGATGAGAGCTATAGCATAGATTTCTGGAACCTTCCGCAGTGACACTTGTGGACAAACCACGTCCAAATGGAGCTGTGCAGATCATGAATATGGGTGGGCGGAGGGACACAGGAAAGGAGAGTGGTCCTCGCAGGACTGGGGGGCTGTCGACTGAGGGAGGAGAGTGCTGGGAGAGGAAGCCTGTTCTATCAGGCAGGAGCGGAGGTGAGTGTGGTCCACCCCAGGGAGCCGCTCCACTGCCCTGCAGGCCCAGGCTATCGAAAACCACTATGCTAATCGGAATAAATATGAAGTACTAATCCAGCAATTATTTCGCCTGCTTTTCAGAAGTTAGAAAGTCTCTTGTGGGAGTCTTTCCAGGATCTGGTTCACTTAATAAAAAACAGATCAGGTGAGTTTCAGCTTCATTTCCTCCCCTCAAGCCAGCAGGTGGGCTCTCAAAACCACCAGATAATCCCAGCTGTGGCCCAAGTTGTCATCATTCTTTACAAATGTAGGCAGGGCAGCATCCTAGGCCCTGAAGGACACACAGAGTTGGATTTATCATGAAGACGCTACTGTGTGGCCGTGTAAGTGCTGGCCGTGCCGGGTTGGGGGTCGTAGGTGCGGAGCGAAGCCCGGTCTCAGTCAGGGGGCCTTTGTGTGAGCCTTAGGGACCACTTGGCTCAGGATGTCCCAGAAGAAAGGGACTCCAAGCTCCAGTGATTTGTTGTTGTTTCTCTTCTAATTATAAATAAATCTTCATATTCATCCCTAACTTTATATCTATCATTTTGTGCCCTTTTTCTTAAAGAACAGGCCCCAAATGGTATAAGATGCAGACCCCACCAAAGCTGGCCTTGTCCTTGCTTAGAATTTTTTTTTTTTTGCTGGTGGTTTGGCAGGTGGTGGTGTCTCTTGAATTAGTTCCTTTTGCTCGCCAGTTTTTGTTTTTTTTTTTTTTTGCTTTCTTCATTTCACACATTCTTGTGATTACAGCCTCAGAGGAGAGATGGGGCCCCTAAGGACACGTCTGGGCAGTAAGTAAAGGAGAGGCAGTGGCCTGGGGGCTGGAGAAACCTGTGCTGGGGGAGGAGCTGGCACCTTGACCCTTAGGGTTCATGGCCGAGGGGTAAGTGGGCCCCTGTTGTCTGCTTGCTGCACACATTTTTATACCATTACAGTGACTAACGTTTCTTAGATGACAGTGCCTTGACCCCAGCCTCCATTTCTTTTGTGTCCGTAGCTCCTGGCACAGAGCTGTGGATAAGACCTTCTCCATCGCGAGGCGTCAGTCGGTGGCTGCAGATGTTGGTGAGCGCGGCCAGCTCCATTCCTGTCGTCCACTGGCAGCCCCGGGAGGCGGCTGTCACTCTCCTGCTTACAGGTGGAGAAACTGAGGTACGGAGAGGTTAAATGACTTCCCGGAGTTTGTACACCTTGTACTTCCCGGAGTTTGTACACCTAGATCAATTCATTTATTCAACACCTTCTAAACCCCATGGGAAAAAAGTCAAGTAACCTCAGTGCTTGGAAGATGGCCCAGTCTGACGCTCACTGGACAGTAAATGCTAGACTTTTCTGCCAGGGGCGAGAAGGCCCAGCTGGACAACGTCAGCCAGCTGGGGGGCCTTAAGGCAGGTTCAGCTTCAGGTTGGAACAATGTGTAGGCTTGCCAGGCCTGATGTAGAGTGGGGAGCAGCAAACGTGTGTGTGCCTGTGTGTGTGGTGTGTACTGTGTGCATGTGTATGCACATGTATGTATGTATGTATGCGTGTCTGTGTCTGCCCACTGGTGCATGTGTGCAAGTGGTGTGTGTGGTTTGTGTATTGTTTGCCTGTGTGTGCTGTGTGTGTGCATGTGTATTCGTGTGCATGTGTGTGTATGTGCATGTGTATATGTGTGGTGTGCATTGTGTGCAAACTCGTGCATATGTGCACAGGTGTATGTGTGCACACACGTGTGCATATTCGTGTGTGCATGTGTGCCTGAAGGGGAGGGCGGGGAGGGACACAGGCCATACCTCTGGTGACGATGGCCTTGCGAGCTGCCTTCTCAGCATTACCGCATCACCTTGGCTCGGTTCAAGGGCTGAGGGGACTTGGGCCCAAGAAGGATCGTGGCTGAGACGTTTGGCTTCTTGCTCTGGGAGCCTGGACGTGATTGATGGGATGGGTGGAGATCTGGCCAGGTGAGAGCTGAGCGAACCAAGAAAAACAATTATTCAGGCTGGGCAGTGAGCCCTGGTGACTCCTGCAAGACCAGCATCAGGCAGCAAGTGCAGGCAGGAGATTTCTCAAAATCAAGTGATAAATTGGAGAAATTGGGTCTGCAGAGAAGTCTGCTGTGATCCAGCCCCCGTGCCTGCCGGCAGCAGCTCGGAATTGCTGGTCGGCACTTTGTGAGCCTGTGTGGCTGGGCTCTCTTTGCTGGATGCCAGACGTCCCAAGTTAAATTGATGGGTCCTGCCATGAGGGTGCTGGCTAATGGGAAATGTAAAGGATGAGGCCGGCTTTAGCTTTCCTTGTTCCCTGTCCTTATACGAGAGTTTTCTTCACAGACCGGGCCAAGGCAATCCGTGTTCAACATATTCCTTCTACCTTTCCCTCTGGGGAAGACTTCCACCAGCTTGCGATCTGTTTTGCGGTTCCAGCCCACTGGGCTCATCAGTTCATTCAACTGACTTTTTAAATGGCCTCACTTTTCCTGACACGGGAAGGGAGGCAACAGTGTCCTTGCAGGACAGTGACTGAGCCTTACCAGCCTTCCTGGAGGTGGCGAGGGTCTCGGGTTCAGCTCCGGGCCACCCGGCTCATGACACAGGCTGCAATATTGGAATAAGAGCGTGTGTCACTCAGGATGCCCCGACTTCTCACCCCTGGGACATGAGAGGTCACTGCCCTCCTACCCACCTCCCCAGGCCATGGCTGCTCTAAAGGGACCATAGAGCAAGAAGCCAGGTCAGTGACCTTGGCGGTGTTCTGCTTCGACCTACCTTTGGCTTCTTCCTCTTCTTGCTGCCAGGGATGGCGAGCGAGGCGGGAGAGGGAGAAACGCTGGCAAACTGATTCTCAAGCGTGGTGCTTCCAGGGTCCTCAGCCCCAGGGTTGCCGGGACAGGACAGGATACCCCCATCTGTCCAGGCTGAGGCTGAGTGACCGGCTTGATGCACAGCCCTGCGCTGTCAGTGGGACTTGGTTATGGGTGCACTTGGACCCCATAGTCCCAGAGCGAGGCTCGGCCTCAGCCGCTTCACCCTGTGTGATCTTGGGTGAGCCATTTGGAACCTCGGTTTCCTCATCTGAAAAGCAGGAACAATACTCCCTATTTTGACGGGGGATGAAAAGACTGTGGTTATGCTGACCACAGTGAGAGCTTGATGAGACAAGCTTTGTGCTTCGTGTTTCCGAGCGGATATGCTGATGTAGAATAATCCTTTTAGAACAGGCAAATATTTCATGAGATTGAATGTTCATGCACAGGAGGAGAAACCAGCAAACTTTCTGTTCATCAGCTGATGTATTTCACTGCCAAGATTCTGGTCTTCCTCGGAGAAACTGAGTATCAAAGGCAGACACCCTCGTCTCATGTTATTAGGTGTTTGTGGGGCATGAACCCCAAATAAGTAGAAAACTCCAGAGCAGAGACACCCCCCTTTTTCAAAATAAACAATAAAGCTCTGTGATGGAGACCTCCAAGCACACTTTAAAAGGTACAGCTTAGTGTTCAAAGAGTTGATCATTTTGTGAAAATTTGGTGACTTTTTCTTATTTTCAGTTACACTTAAAAGTTATCCACACCTTTGAGAAAGCAGACAGCATTATGACCACAGAAATATACTTGAATGTGTTCCTTTCATTCTTATTTGTTGTGAATAATTCTTTATCTTCTTAGCTTCTGACCTATTGATTTGGCATCACCCTGAAGGATAGTGCTTAGGCTCAGAAGATATGACTGTTGAGATGCTAAGAGATTTCCGTTTCAGTACTGCAGAAGAAATTGAGATTGAATCAGGCAGGATGGCAGCTAGTTACACAATTACATTACTCCCTGAACTAAAAACAAATACATTGACAGTTGTAATCTTTGGGTTTATCAATTGCGAGACGTGCTAATCTTATCCTGCCTCTTCTTTGTCAGACCTGCCTCCAGCAAAGAGCTGTCGTGGTGTTGGCAGAAATTCCTCCTCCAGTCTGAGGATGTTAGCAGATTTCTCAGTTTATTGTGTCATTGTGTATTAATCCTGAATAAGCATTCGTGGTAATATAATAGTCACATAAAAACTTACCAACTGTTTCAACCGTTTCAAGAATTAGCATGCGCCGAGGACTTAAAAAGTGCATTAAATTTAAAGGCAAGAGACCTCAGGGCTGTGCCAGCTGAGTGAGGTTGCCAACTACTTTTAGCTAAATTGCCTTTTCCTGGGTCACCTTGAAGCATTTTCTTTTTAAAGATCTGAATCAGTTTCCTGTTTTGTGGGCGTACTCCTTTGTTCAGAAACATTCAAGTTGGTATAAGAACTAAGAAAAAATTGTAAGGGGGGGTCCTTAGCATTTTATTCTATGATCAAGATTACTCTTCCTATTTTTAGATTTATAGGGTCTGGTGTGGTTTGGGTATCTGTATGTAAAAAAAAAAAATCTATATTTTTAAATTAAACATATTTTATTTTATTGAAAAAGTATGCACGTATGCCATAAAATATTCAGAATATGAACAGGCACACGCGCTGGCAATCGCCTCTTTCCTGCTGAAGGCGCGCAAAGCCCTCCAGAAGCAACCACAGTTAAAGGGGAGCGTCTCTGCTCATTCACGTGCTCTGACTCACATTGTCATGTTTTAGAGGTGGAGGCGTGCCTTGGGCGCGACCGTGTCTTGCTCTTCTCAAGCTGGTCTTGGGGCCCGTTCCCTATCAGCACCTATAGATCTACTGCATTTTTAAATGGCCTCACAGACCGTCGCTGTACGTGTGTGGTTTTTTTCAGCCAGTGCCCTGTTGACAGGCAGCTGCCTAGTTTCCAGTCTGCTGTCATATACAAGGCTGCAGCAGCCTGTGTCTTTGGGTGTCTATTTACGTGGCTTTCCTGTCCTGATGAGGCCTCCTCTCCGGGGGGAGTATGGTAGGTCTGGCGACAGGATGGTGGCCCGGATTGTCGGGATCTGATGGCGCCTTCCTGGACCCCCCCAGCCCTTCCACGTGGGTCCTTCTCCTGGGGCGCCCTCTTCCCGCCTCCCTCACGTCACGCAGTGTCTGTAGAAGAGCCGGACCCAGAACTGACAGCCAAGAGTAGCCCCAAACCAGCATCCTTGAGCTCTAGACACATTGTCTGGGTCTACAGTCACACCAGGCATCACGTTCCAGTCTCTTTCCCCTAAACCAGTGGTTCTAAACTGGGGCGTTTTGCCCCTCGGGGACATTTGCAATGCCTGGAGCCACTGCACTGGGGGAGACGGTGCCACCGGCATCTAGAGAGGGGTCACCGAGGGGGCTCTGAACCCCTCCACGTGCACAGAATGGCGCCCAGCGGAGGATGACCTGGCCCGAGATGTCGGCAGAGCTGCCGTGGAGAAACCCTGCTCTAAGCCTCCTTCCCAAGAGGCTGAGGGTCTGCTTGCAGGTCTGGAGGATACGCTGGACCCAAACCAGGCCCCCCTGCCTGTCGGGTTCAGACTGAGACCAGGCTTAGGCTGGAGTCAGGCTTGGTGGTAGCCTGGGTGGGAAGGGCTGACTTCCACAGGCCAGAGGCCCTCAGTCCTGGCATGGACAGGGGGCCACTGCCAGGGCAGGGCCGGCAGTGGCTCAGCTCTCGGGGCTGGTGCCTGGACACCTGTACAGTGAGTGCAGAATCCTGGACGGCCAGGGTCCCCTACGGCGGGGGATGAAGATCACCAGTCAGATCCGGAGACGCTTTCCCAAGCTGCCCACTTCCTTTCCAAGAATCAGAAAAACCTAGGGAAGGAGTAGTGGTGCCCAGATCCCGTCATCGCTGATAGGGTGTCAGCGGCAGCGGGGATGCCGGGGGGCACTGATGTGAGCGGAAGAGGATGAGAGCAGGTCAGGACGCATGCAGTGACGGGGGACAGGGGACGCTGTGCTCGCCACTCTTCTCAAAGCACTTCACTTCCCAGAGGAGGGAGATCTAATCCCTGGTTACCGTTCTGACAGGACTGTGGAGACAGGTCTGAGTGGAGAGCTCAGGCCGGGGAGGGTGGAGGGTGGACAGAGCCAAAGACACGGCCTTAGGGGCCCCTGGAGGCCCCCTCCTTCCTTGGCTTCCCAGATGGGGAAGGACCAAGGCTACAGGTCAGATGCCACAGTTTGGGCTCTCAATGCTCCTGAAGCAAAAAAAATAAAAGATTCTTCCAATCCCCCAACTCTCTCTCTTCCTCCCCCTTTCATTTTGCTTATCAGAGGTTTCCTTAAGAGGACTTAGGCGCCCTGTCAGACCCTCCGTTTGTAACCTGCCTGTGGTGGTCTGGTTGGCACTGATGACTTTCCTGAAAGCCAGACCGAATCCCTGGGTGCGTGTCTCACCCTCCTTATAATGATTGGAATAAGCTCTTCTTTTGCATGATTGACGTGGATCCTAGAAGGTGCCAGGCCATCTTACGTGGGCTTTGGGTGGGAAGAATTCAACAGGACTGGGAAGATAAAACGTGTTTTTCAGGAATGTACTATTTGAACCAGTGGAAACTGCAGGATGCAGGCTTTCCATTCAAAGTATGTCACCGACGGTGACCCGCCGGCCCCCTCCTGGCTGCAGGGAGGGAGGGAGGGTCTGTGCCTTTGGCTGCAGCACCTGCTGGAAACTCCTCGAAGATGGAGGGTGTATTAATTGTCCTTTGGGAGTGTTCTTGCCCTGTCTTAAATAAGTTCTATCGGAAGAGGCATCTGATGGAGTATCCCCTGTGTAAGATAAATCTGTTCCCCAGGTTCCCTAACTATCCTCGGGGCCTTGGCAGCCGGCGATGGGATGAGCAGATGTGAAGTGACCCCGGTGCCCTGTGTGAAGCTCACTGCTGCTTCCGCAGCACGTGGGCCTCGGGCCCCAGGCCCCTGTGAAGATGGAGCCTGGCAGGGTTTGCAGGGGCTGGGAGTCTGGCAGAGCCCACGCGAGTGCCCGCAGGCCTGGGGGCCTGACCTTTACAAAACAGTGTCAGACGCACCGATTCGTGGTGTGTCGCAGCCCGAGTGACAGGGCCGGGGTTCGGGGATGCTGGCGGAGACCCCTGCCAACCGCGTACCCGGGGCGCTGGAGGGCTCGTTCCTGGGGACCGGGAGGCCGCGTGTGGCCCGACACCGCTGTCCCCGCTCCCACACCTCGTCACTTGGGTCTGTCCTCAAGGCCATCCTGGCATGTGCAGGTGGGGGCTCCGTTCCTCCGGGGCTCCCCATCCCTTCACGACCTCCGGGACCCAAGGCCCGGTGCTCTGCCTGCCCCGCTGAACCCACCCCTGGAGGGCCCAGCTCCAGCCCCGCCGCCGCCCAGGCTCCGTCCCAGCTCCCTGAGCCTGGCGGGGCCCCGCGTCTGCCAGGCGCCCTGTCTGCACCACCGAGCTTCACCCGAGGCACACCTTCTCAGTGAGGCTTGTGCCGCGGTGACCTCCCTTCCCACCCCGCCATCCCGCCTGTGGTGGACAGAAGAATGGCCCCCGGAGCTGCGCTCGTCCTGATCCCCAGAACCTGTGACTGTGTCACCTCACGTGGTAAAGGGACTTGGCGGGTGTGACGGAGCAGGGATTGAAGACGGGGCGCTTGTCCTGCGTTTTCCGGGCCCCCCGTGTCCTCACAAGCACCCCGCCAGGAGGGGGACGGGAGGGTCCGAGTCAGGAAGGAGATGTGGTGGGTGGGAGCAGGAGGGGGTGCCGGGGAAGGGCCCACGAGCGGAGGGCTGCGGGCAGCTGGGAGCCGGACAGGGTGGGAGCGGTTCTGCCCTGGAGCCTCCAGAAGGAGCCAGCCCTGCCCGCACCTTGGTTTCAGCCCAGTGAGACCCGGTGGAGCTTCTGACCTCCAGAACTGCAAGATAATAAATACATTTGTGTTATTTCAAGCCACTGCATTGGTGGTGACTTGTTCGAGCAGCCCCAGGAAGCCACCACGCTGCTTTGTCTCCCTACACTTCCCACCAGCTAAACGTCCAGCCCTGCTGAGCTGCCAGCAAGGAGCTGTTGTCCGAGGGGACGAGTGGACAGACGTGCACGGGGAAGTGTCCTGGGGGCCATGGGGGCAGCAGCTTCTGTCCCGGGGGCTCCGGGGATGCAGGCCTGTGCAGATGGGGTCAGGGGCTGGGAGAGCGGCCGGGGGGCACTGGCTGAGTCTCCCGGATGAGTTTGGGGTCCTGGGGGGTGGAAGTGCTCCAGGCTAGCAGGTCACGGTAAGAAGGCTGGGAAACTGGCAGAGCCAGCTGGCCAGGGAGGGGCTTGGGCGGGGTGGAGGGGAGGGCCGGGAGGGAGGGGCCGGGGAGGCCAGGTCAGGGAGGCTGGAAGACCTTCCAGGGACGGGACTCAGTCTCGGAAGCAGTGGGGCCTCTTGCAGGGGCTCTCGCAAGGGCCGCATCGCTCAGATCTGACCCTGGCGGGTGAAGGTGCGAGGCCAAGGGCCAGCCCAGCTGACTCAGAGAGAGTGTTTCACGTGCAGGCATCTTAACGCTTTGTGTGGGCTGAGGCCTGCAGCCGCCCTGAGAGGCGGAATCACCGCCGTGTCATCGTCACCCCATCCCCAGACGAGGAAAGAGGCCCAGAGCGTCAGGCCATTTGCCCGAGGTCACATGCTAGTACCGTATATATACGCGTCCCGGGTTGGACCAGAGAGTCTGACCCCAGAGGCCAGCGTGTGGCCACCGGTTCAGCTCCATCCTGAGGACGCCGCAGGACTTGGCTTCCTAAACCACACGGGAGACGAGAAGGGCTGAGGCAAGACAGGGGCAGCGGGAGGAGAGGAAGAGGTGAGTAATTAAACGAGAAGCATTGGTAGGCTTGCTTATCAATTAGACGTGGGCGGCGGGGAGAGTGAGCCCTGAGATCCCTCCACGGCTCTGTGCCCTTAGCCAGGATGCTCGTCGCCTTCCAAGCAAAACTAAGCTGTGTGCTCCAGAGCAAGGGTTTCCGTATTATTTATTTATGAATTTATTTATTTATGCATGAGGGTGCCCGAGTGAATTAATTTCCTTCCTTCCCCATAAAGTAGACAGTGAGTGTTGGGCTTTCGGTGAAACCTCCCGCAGACAGCCCGGTTTCAAGCCCGAGGTCAAGCTGCATGTCCCAAGTGTTCTGATCTCATGGTGATGTTGCTGTCAAGCATTCAGTTAAATATCCATGAGATGTTAATTTCGCCACACAGGGCCGGACACATAGTAGGTGCTTAGTTTGGTAGTTGTTTTCCAATTCTTTGCCTCTAAGCTCTTGCTGAGTTGATTTAGGAGACTTCATTTATGTTAGCACAAAAACAGGTGACCTCCTATCACCAGAACTGAACGATGAGAATTATGCTGTGTTTCCCTACTTGCCTGGCCTACTAGGAAGCTTGGAAATAAATTCTGTGTTCAGTAGCTGACGTTGTCTTCAGCAGAGTCAATATGTTGTCCCTGCCCCCCATCCGCTCACTCCTTTTATTCTTTGTTTCTGATTTTGCCTTGTTCTCATTACTTTCTCCTAAGTGTCTGAGTTTTTTTCCTGCCTCAAATCCATTTCAAGAAGTAGAAAGAATACATATATGAATAAAGTTAAATATGCATTTAACGAATCAGTTCTCTGTCCCACACGTTTGGCAGATTATGTAATATTAGGAAGAATAAAACAGTGGACATTTTTTTTTTTTGGCTGTGCTGTGCCGCTTGTGGGATCTTAGTTCCCTGACCAGGGATTGAACCCAGGTCCCCTGCAGTGGAAGCGTGGAGTCTTAACCGCTGGACTGCCAGGGAAGCCCCCAACAGTGGATGTATTTGCAGATTCTTGTACTGTCGTTTCTCCCATCTTGTTCCCAGTGAAAACGTTTCCCTTGTCTGGCACGTGTTTAAATTTAAGTGAGAGAATATTAAATGGAGACAGTGATGTGAGCTCCTGTTTACTGACAAGACTGGAACCACCTGGACCCTTTTCTCTTCTTCTTCTTTCAGCTATACTGACCTTGTTGTGACCTTAGTTTTCTCATCTGTGAAATGGAGCAGTGGGACCGAACAATCTCTATGCTGTCTTCTATTTCTATCTGTTTGGAATCTGCAGACCAAGGTTTCTTGTTCTTATACGTTTGGATGATTTATGACCTTCAACTCCGGGTGGAGACCTCCTTCCTGTGGTCCTTGTGTCCAGTTCAGCCAGAGCTGTGTTTAGCCAGGTGGTCTCCCAGCACTTCCCAGCACTGGAGGGCCTTTCTGTCCAGTGAGCATGGGGTTATCATTCCTCCTTTTAGAAAGGACGGAGTTGGGGTTCTGCAGGTCTAAATACCTTCTGTACCGTCACCTCGTCACATTGTTGGGGACTGAGCAAAGGCACCCCCAGCCTGACTATGGGTTCTTGGTGCCCTCAGGATGCTGAGCTCGGAGGATGCCTGAGGCCATGCAGGGAGCCTCGGCCCGAGGGTTGGGGAGAAGTTCTCTGTCATCTGTGCTATAGAGTTGGTCTCCTTGGAAGATTTTCTTTGAAATCAGGGTTCTGCTTTTAGCAGTTTGAAAACAATCACACCACGCTTTGGTGGTTCCTCGTTTTTACTTCTGTTGGAATTGAGTTAAAACTCACAACCTTGTGTTCATCCCTCTTTCCTCACTCTCTCCTCCAGGCTTTTTGCCAGCTGCTTCTGAACAGCGGCTGGGAACACCTGCTTATTTTCACCCAGCCCCCAGCTCCTTTCTGCCCTTTCACGCATCTCTGACCCCGTCCTTGGAGTCTGGCTGTCCCTGCCCCTGCTGACTTGTCCCTGCCCCTCCTTCCCTGTCCCCAGAGCCCCGCTGAGCCGTCCGTGCCCTGCATCCGTCTGGCACTCACGGAGTGCGTCCCGGACCTAGGTTCACGGTAATCACCATCCCCCACCTGTGTTGTGAGCACTTTCTCTTGCAAATTGAGATGGTCAATATGCAATCACTTCAGATCATTACAATCCTGACACTTAAGCCTTTTTAAAAGACTATTTTTAGAGCAGCTTTAGATGCACAGCAAAATTGAGAAGAAGCTACAGAGGTTTCCCGTATCCCCCCTGCCCGCCCCCATGCACAGCCTCCCACGTTATCCACATCCCCTACCAGAGGGTACATTTGTTACAGCTGATGGACCTACACTGACACGTCATAATCCCTCACCGCCCATAGTTTACATTAGGGCTCGCTCTGGGTGTTGTGCATTCTATGGGTTTGGACAAATGCGCAATGACATGTATCCATCACTGTAGTATCGTAGAGAATAGTTTCACTGCCCTAAAAATCCTCCGTGATCCGCCTATCCACCCCTCCCCCAAACCCCTGGCAACCACTGATATTTTCACTGTCTCCATAGTGTTGCCTTTTCCAGAATGTCATATAGTTGTAATCATACAATATGTAGCCTTTTCAGATTGGCTTCTTTCACTTAATGATATGCACTTTAGGTTCCTCCATGTCTTTTCATGGCTTGGTAACTCATTTCTTTTTAGTGATGCATAATATTCCATTGTCTGGCTGTACATAGTTTTAAAAATTCATTCACCTGCTGAAGGACATCTCGGTTGCTTCCAAGTTCTGGCAATTATGAATAAAACTGTTATAAATGTTCATGTACAGGGCTTTGTGTGACATAAATTTTCATCTCCTTTGGGTAGATACCAAGGAGTGTGATTGCCGGATTGTACAGTAGGGGTATGTTTAGTCTTGTAAGAAACCACCAAATGGCAGTCCAAAGTGGCTGCACCATTTTGCATGCCCACAAGCAGTGAATGAGAGTTCCTGTTGCTCCACATCCTTGTCAGCACTTGGTATTGTCAGTGTCCTGATTTTGGCCATTTGAGATAATTGTAGATTTTCATGCAATTGTAAGATATAATACAGAGACATATGTATACCCCTTACCCATTTTTCCCAGTGTTATATAGTTATTACATCTTGTACAACTATAGTCCACCTATGAAACTGACATTGGTGCAATCTGTTGACCTTATTAAGACTTCTTCAGTTTTACAAGTACACACTTGTGTGTGTGTGCACGTGTGTGTTTAGTGCCATAAAAGGGTAGCACAAGGGATCCTTGTGTTGAATCGTTCTGTATCTTGACTGTCACACAAATGAACATGTGGTAAAATTACATATGTAGTATTTTTAGGCCTCTCACAACTATGCCTTCCTCATGATGCCTAGGGCTGCTGGGCACATCATAACTGCTTAATAAATATTCAACATACATAGAGCTGTTAATAAATATCTTGTGTCTTAGAGAAAACAGCAATGACTCAGAAAATATGAGCCCTGGTCTAATGTTGTATCTCCTTTGAGAGCAGGTGGTAGAGTGGAAATAACCTCGGATTTGCAGCAGAAGACTTGAGTTCAGAGATTGGTTTTGCTACTTACCAGCTTGGGAGGATTTACTTTAAACCTTGTTCCTTGGTGTCTTGCTATAAAATGAGGCAGCCAGATTAATGATCTTTATGGTCCCTTCCAAATTTAAAACCTTTGTAAATCTAGAAACTGCGGCATCCTTCAACCTTTTAGATCTGAATTTCCCTCCTTAAACCTTTTTGTCTTGTTATTTGAGTTTATCAGCCCAGAGTTTGTTTCATTTTCAAGCTTTGAGCCATGGAAGAAAAATAATCTTCTACTTGATTTCTTACCAACTCAGAGACGACTTGAAAGATCTCATTTGCATGAAGATTTGAAAGCAGAGTCTCAGATCGAGAGACGCAGAAGCTTTGGGAAATGTTGGCACCTGTGTGGACTGCAGGCCAGCCTGGGCAGCGGGCACCTTCCGAGATGTCCACTTGCTGAGCTGGCTTGAGGGATGTCTCCCCAGCCCAGCCTTCAGCAGAGCAGGTCCTGTGTCTGACAGCCCAGGTGAGGTCTCGCTGCAGTGAGAAGAGGACCAGCATCTCCGCGCCCAGCGCCGGGAAGGTGCTCCTCTCTTGCGTACAGTTCTCTTTGACCAGCCTTCGGGGTTGGTGTCCTCCTTGGGGGCCGGTGTGACCCATCTATCAGACGCTGTCCCTGACCCCCAAATACGAACCATAAAGTGACCAAAGGGAAAGAGAAAAGCCAAACACACTGGACGAGCGGCACATTTGGCTGAGCCCGCTGTCCGGAGCAGGTGTGCAGGTTGGGGGCACGGCTTCTATCCCAGCTCTGCTTCATACCAGCTGGGTGACTTCCGGCACCTCCCAGCCCTCCCCTGCCTCAGTGTCCTGATCTGTAAAATGGGAATGGCGACGTTCCCTATCTCAAAGGGTTGCAGGATAGTTAATTGAATTAATACCAGTAAGAGCCTGGAGTGGTGCACGACATATATAAGTACTCGATAATTGTTGCCTATCATCATTTTGCCTTGTTCTTTACCTCCTAACTTGGCTGCCACTCCCGGGAAACACAAGACACCCTTGGGCACTCAGCCTGTGTGGTTGCAGGTGTGTGTCTGGTGGCAGCACTTGGGGGAAAGGCGTGATGATCGGATACTGGATTCTGTCTCGCTGAGTCCTGACGGAGCATCAGGAACTCCTGGGGGAGGGCAGGCGTGCGCATTTTCTGCAAAGCCATCAGTGCAAAGCTCATCCTGGGCTTTGACCTGGGAGGTCCCCTCTCCTAAACATGAAGCCGCGGAACGACTCTGGAAGACTGGAACCCAAGCAAAGGGCTCTCCTGAACGCTCTGGGCAATGGGCCTGTGCCATCTGGAGAGGCAGGAAAGTCAACGGCGTTTCATAAGTCACCTCGCAGCGACCTGAGGATCCTGCGTTCACATATGCAGGTGGCGCTCACACATTAAAACTCTCTAAGCAAGGCTTCTTATAGCTTGTGCATTCACGTGTTGCTGCCACAAAGCTATGAATTTTCTGATTTTTGTCACACTCTGATGAGACTGAAAAAACACAGTTATATGTGCTCTTGCTGACTGAATTGCAGAAGTAATTTCTCATACAATTGAAATCTCAAATTTGGTAGAAGCCTTGCCCAGTGAGACAGGAAGCAATTTATAAATTCCCATTAGCTTCAGTCGCCAATCAGGAGTGTGCTTTGGCTTGTTTTTTTCCCGCTCCTAAGGAAGACTTACAGCTCACTAATTCCGCAGGCTGAACGAGGTTTCACAGAGCAGTTCCCCTGGACGCTGTGCCTGCGGGCCCCTCATCAGCAAGACAGATCTTCCACCAGGTGGGAAATGCAAACCCAGTTGCGCACTACAGGCCCGTGGAGAGGAGGCATAAGGTCTTTTAGGAGTTGAACTTCTCCCTGGGGACCTGGGGACCTTCCCATTTTTCTGAGTTCAGAAACATTCAAGAGAAAGTTTCTTGTGTTTTTGAACTTTCAGTTTGGAAGCCTTTGCTAAGAGGCCGTGTATGAATTTGAGTTTGTATCCTGAGATTCAGAGATCTTGGGGCCTCAGGAACCTTGCCTCTTTTCCTCCCTTGCAGGCTCTCGTTTCTTCCTTCTCTGCATATTTTCCTTTAAAATAGATCCTTGTGGTAACCGGGTCTCTGTCAGTGCAAACCCTGATGCGAGCACAGTTCTCCTGAAAGGAAACTTGAGTCCCCAGGGTGCCCTAGCTCTGTAGAAGCTGGCTCAATTGATTGTTACTTCTAAGGAAATTGGGAGGAACCACATATTTATTATAACACCAAGGCTTTAGAATAGCACAGATTGGAAATGTCCTTTCTTTTATCTCCGGTGCTTCTTTTCACAGAAAGGAAGACTAGAGGCTATTCCAAGAGAGGACTTTGAGGGAGAATTCCATCTCACCACCAGTGTCAGTGGAATTCAGCTGGGTGCTGTCACTGGGTGCTGGTTGAGGGCGTGACGCACGAGGGGGCATTAGGACAGTTGTCTTTTCATGAGGGGCTTCTGGTCTCCAGACAGGTGGGCAGGTCCTCTTGCTGCTTTCAGTACATTAAAGGTAACGTCCTCTGATCTGGGCAATGACACAGAGACATCAGCTGTTCCCGGCAGGAGTGGAGGGGGGCCGTGGGCCATCGTTTTGGTAGATTTGGCTACATTCCCACGGGCTTCCCCAGGCAGTCTCTCTGGAACCTCCTGTGAGTCTGGCTAGAGGCGTGTCTGAAGAAAGCGGCATCGGACCCTGAGTGGTGGGCAGACTCGCCCGCTAGCAGTCACCACTGACTGGGTGTCCACGGCTGCCCAGCAATGGGCCAATGGCCTCATGCACACGTTCATAGCACTGATGTCAGAGTCGATGGCTCAGAAAGGACGGTGATGCCCAGAGGTGAGGGGGTGCCATTCCAGATGGCCAAGGACCAGGCCCAGGGCCAGATGAAGGGAGAAAGGAAGATGTTAGGAGGCCTTTGGGCCCCAGAATTTTCTCAGGGTGGAGGCAGTCAGGGGCGCTGGGAGGAGGTGCTTTCCTCTCCCCAGGGCGTGTCTGCTGGGGACCGTGGAGGGCAGACCCTGGGCTAGGTCCCCAAGGACTATTTCTGGGAGATGTGGACAAGTGAAAGCCCAGGTAAGGATAACTGCCTGCGAAGATGCTGTTCACAGCAAGTATTTATCTCACCAGGACAAGGCCTTACAGACAGCCTCAGTTTCTCAGGAATTGGCACGCGCAGCGTGGCGGGTGGCGGGAAAGGGGGGGTTGATGCGGACCAAGTAAGACGGAACTGGGAGGTGATCTAGAACAATCCCAGGGCACGTCCCATGGCCCTGGCCGCCTAGGATCCCACCATGCTCACCTGTCCCCCTGCTCTTTTGTCAGGAAGGCCCTTCCCGGGAACAGCCCGAACCCTGAGGCCTTGTCTTTGAGGGAGATACTCCTTCTAGCCCCCTGCAGCTCACCAGTGCTGACCTTTGACGTGTCTTCAATCCTGTATCCAGTTAAGTTTGTTTGCTGTGATTCAGAAGCGTGAATCAAGGGCCTGGTCTCTCCTCCTCCCTGGCACGCTCCAGCCCTCCACTGCCCTGCATATTTGCCTTTAAGACAAATTAATATGTAACTATGTCTGATATCAGTGGTAACAGGCAAAAGATGGTAATTTTAAGCTAGAATCAAGGGAGCTAGATAAGCTTGCTTGTAAGCTGTAAAATTCCAGACGTGTGAAGGATTCTGTTCAAGTCTCTTCCAGGGATCATAGTAGCCTCTCAGGCCACATTTCCCACAGTCAGGACTCATCTGATGCCAGTTACAGGGTTTTGTAGCCCCCTGACAACAGGAGGACCTCGGTGCGTGTTGAGGCCAGGTGCGGGGGGATCACATGAGCAGCGGGGGCGGGGGGGGGGTGGTATTTTGTATTACTTCTCTTTCCCAATCACACTGCAACCTCTTCGGTGGCAAGAATTGCCTTCTTTTCGATCTCCAGTTCTTAGCCTCGTACCTCACACATAGCTGACGCTCAGTAATTGTTCATGCAGTGAGTCTGTGCGGCAAGTAATCACCTTCCTGACACAGGAAAATGCCTGATGTGCGAGCCCTCATTAATCTCTACTTACCCAGCTTACCTCCTGGGCAGAAATAAGGGAGTCACACTATCCATGTATCTTAAACACCTGCAGCTTATGGTATTGGAGGCAAATGAACCCCGGAGTTGGATGAGTTGCTTCACTTTCCTTGAATTTCAGTGTCCTTGCCTCAAAGGCGGGTGCGAGAATGAGAGAGAGCTGGGCTCCTGCCGAGGGTGCAGCCCCAGATCCTCCAGCGCTGCCTCTCCTCCCGCAGGGGCTGGGCCGTGGCAGACACCCGGCCACGAGCGCCGTGAACGCAAGGAGTCTCCAGTGTGACAGCGTCGCCAGCACCATGGCACGCGGAGGGTACGGGAATCTTCCTCCTTAGAGTCTGTCTGGTGCAGGATCAAGGTCACGCTGCCTGGGGTCCCCCTGCCTTTAGAGTTTTCCCATTTTCCCTCATACCTTCTTTTGACCTAAGATTTCTGCAGGAGTTCCCGAAAGTGCGGCCAATGGGGCCGATCTCCTGGGTCATACTCCAAACTGTCCCTGCCCCGCAAGGAATGGTCTGCCGTGGGGTCGCTTCTGGGTGGCAGCTTGGTCCCTCTTGCCAAACTCCTCCGAGCAGCGGGCAGGCTGTCCAGTGCCCCAGATGGCCCATCACATTTCTGGTGTCAGGACACAGAATAGGCACTTCTGGGGGGTTTAAATATGAAAACCCTTAGGGTCTTAGATCCTTGCATTGTGCGCCTGGCGGCAGGAGGGCAGGGCCACGTCTGGGGATGGGGGGCGCTTGGCAGGGTGTTATGCGTGCAGATTGGTGTTAAATTCCGTTCCATTAAACATCTCTATTAGTGATCTGGAAGTGGTATGTGAACAGAACATTAAATACCTGAATACTAAGTTGGGAGGCGTTACGAAAGACAGACCCACCTCTGTATCACTCGCTCCAGGAACAGAACTTGGGTAGTTCAGCTGGTCAACCGAGTACAAGTGGAAGATCTTTGTCGACAACACCGTTTGCTCAATTCGTAGCTGGCATTTTGTTTGACTTCCTTCACAGGTGTATCCTGATACTGGAAGCCTTTTTATTTATGTTAGTTTCCGAATGATGGGCCATCCTATCTGTATATTAAGGGTCCAGGTAGAGAGAAAATATTTTGGAGAGACTGAGGTGGTGTAAACAGAAGCAGGGGTGGAGAACAGCACACAGTGGTGGAGGCCAGTTCCCTCGACTGTCTGGAGGCTGTCTTCTCTCCTGATTCTGGGGAGGCTTCGTCTGTTTTCTAGAACCGTACCCGGTCCTCCAGAGAGAGTCTCACAGATTTCCTTCTCAGGAAGAGCTTGGTGAGAGCAGGCTGAGAGCTTAGCACACTCTTTATTCCTGTGGCGTAGATTTGGGATCAGGAGTCCTGGATATCCATTCTTGCTCTGCATTTTTTGACTAGGTAGCTATGATGAAGTTATTTACCCTCTCTGAGCCTTAGTGTGTTTTTATCCGTGGGGATGGCGGGGGGGGGGGTAAAATGGAGTGATCCCAGGGTAAGGCTGGGAGGGTTAAATGATGTCCTTGAAAGAATTCTGTGAACTGTAAAATCATTCAAAGTTAGTATGACATTGGATTGATTCTGAAAGAATGAGGCATACCATCCCTGTGCGTATGAAATACTCCAAATAATTATCAGCAGAGCGGCCAAGAACATTTAGAAATATGGATAGGAAATTCAATCTGGAAAAATGCTAGTAAATACTTAAGGGGCAGTAGAAAATTGGCAGGGTTTTTGAGTTGGCAAAATTAATCAAACTATTTTTCAGATGCTGGGGTTCAGCAAACTATAATGAGTTTGCCAAGCACCTCGTCTTATAAATTTTGGATCCTTTGTGTGTTTCAGCTAAAACATGGTCCATAAGCTTCTGATTCATTTATACTTAATTTGCTAAAAGGCTATTTGTTAGCAGCAATCAGACGTTCTGGAAACCTGCTGGGCCCACTGCAAAGAGGCTTTCCAGATTTCTTTTTTTCAGAAACTTTACTAGCCTGGTACACAAAGACCATCTGGGTATATTTAAACATTATTTAGTTAAAATCTTATTTTAAAACATTCTTGAATATATATATATATATATATGTAAAAATATATATATATAAAATATATATAAATATATATTTATACATATATATATAAATATATAAATGTTGGCTATTCAGGATGGACTTTATTGCTCGAATCCTACAACTCATTCCCCCTTTTAGCGGTACTGACTGATACATGAGTACACATGTGGAGATGTGAGCTAGTCACGGCTCAGACTATGACCTTTATTCAGGGGAAGACTGGGTAAGAGACCACAGCTTAGACCTGGGCCGCCACGGAGCTTCCCACTGCCTTGCCCTCGACTGGAGGATGCCTGAGGTGTCTATCTGGGGGGTGGGCTCGCTGTGAAGAGCGGAATTGGAAACCTGCCCAGGCCCTGGACCCTGCACTCCTACCCGAGCTGGGGAGGGGGGTGGGTCCGTGCTGGCAGTTCCCCGGCCATCACCTCTCCTGTCTTCTTCGCTTGGGGAGGAGAGAATTAGCGGGGAGCCATCTCTCCACCTGAGGCTGGCTCCGGGTTTAGGTGCTTTCTTTTCAAGTCCGAGGACATGTGGGCTGGAGGACGGACGGAGAGTGACATGTGGATTCTACCTTCTGACCTGCTCAGGGGGGGATGCTGGGAACTGACCTCTGAGGGCCTGAAGCAGAGGGAGGAGGGGAGAAGGGCTAGGGGAGAGGGCGCTTACCTGTGTTTGGCAGCCGCTCAGGTGTTGTCTGAGGAGGTGCTCTCTGAGCTGGGAAGCTTCAGTCAACAGGGCTGCTTTAATCGATAGGACTCATTTTACCTCTTTTAATAAGCTTTCCTTCCCCACTCCCGTTATTAAAGTGGGATGAAACACACTGGGAATTGTAGAGAATACTGAAAAAAAAAAAAAAAAAAGAAATATTACTCTGTAATCCACCTGTCCAGAAATACATTTTTCTATATTTTCTTCCTGTCTGTTTTCTGGCTGTGTCTGTGTCTTAAGGGGAGTAGTCGACATTTATATAGAATTAGGGCCCATACTGTATACATAGTTTTATATTTCTCAGTTTAATATTTCATATCATGAACACTTTTCCACACCTTTAAAGACCTGAGTTTTAACGGAAGCATAATATTTTACTTCCTAGGTTGTTTCCAAATTTGCAGCATTATAATTATGACCTAATTACATCCTTGAATATATGCTTAGTATGAGTTTCTGGCTTTTCTTTAGGACAAATTCCCAAAAGCAGAATGACTGTGTCAAACGGTAGAACACTCTAAAGCTATCTTCCAGCCAATACATATTGCTGACTTTTCGTTAAAAAAATTGTGCCACTCTTGCCCTTCATTTAAGGATGCTTGATCTCTGTGCTGTGACAACTCTGTGTATTATTATGTCTAAGCACCCCTGCCCCGCTCTTTGATGCAGTTTAAGCTCTGTCATTAAGCATGCTGAGCTGGAAGGACCAGAGTGATTCTCCTCACGACGTGGCCAGCCAATGGCTCCGGCCTGAGCCTGGCGAGCTCCCTTCCATGGCCCTGGGGACGCCGTGCCCTCCTGGAGCCCCTCCAGCCCTCAGCTGTGATGCAGCTTCCAGTCGGCTGGGTCCTCCTTCCTGAGGGCCGCTCGCCAGCTGGTTCTGCGTCTGAGTCCCAGACCGGAGGCTCTGGGGACATTTCCAGGCCCCGGCCCACTCGGATCTCAGAAGGCTTGTTAGCTCACCAGATCTTCTTATGTGACAGGTTTCCCTTCTGGGTGGTCTGGCGCATGATATTGAAGATGGAGTTGGAGGAACAGAGAGGTAGCCATGAGTCTGGCCATTCCTCCACACGCTCACGTCAGCGATCCTTCTGGAACACCCTTCCCGAGGCCTGTGGCTCGGGGGCTCACGTACAGTTGGACTTGTTTGCTATCCCCTCTCTGGGTCAGCAGAACCCTGCCCGCTCTGTCACTCAGCTGGCAACAGCAGAGGAAGGGCCGTGCCCCCCGAAACCATCTGCCAAGGGGAGAGCTTCTCCTTTGCGGTTGTAAATGAGAAATGCCTTGCAAAATAAGATAGAGCCGCACCAACTTCCAGAAAGGAATCCAGCCCCCATCAAATCCTGCAAGTATATTTCTACGTATAATGTGGAAAATACACACAGGATACATTTACACACAACGCCCACGCACAAACGTATTCATGCGAGCGAATGGGACACCGAGAGGCCTTGGATGGAAAATTCTTGTCTGCTTCCACCGGCATTCAATGGGTTCATTTAAAAACGCCGCCCCTTGCAGGAGTGCCTTCCCTTGAGCTGTGACTGAGCCCGAGTACACCTCCCCTTCCCCTTCTGGATGATTCTGGCTCTTCAGGTCACCCCTGAGCACCCGGGCCAGGCTCACCATACTCCCTCCACCCTTCAATGCTTCCTCTTCTGTCTCCATGGCTGGGATTGGAGGGCGAGAAGGAAGACAAATTGATTTTTCTCTTTTTATTGCTGGGTATCTGTGCACAGAATACATCTGACACCTTTTCCAAACCTGTACGTCCTAAGAGTATGAAGCAGAGAATTAGGCTATTCTGTCTTTGAGATTCCAAATGAATCATGCAAATGGCAACTTTTCTATTTTACCGTCTCATTTCAATGTCCCAATGGGAAAACTCCTAGGATCCCAAAGCAGAAAAACAGTTGAGGAGGATATTAGTGATAAACATATAAATTCTATAGAAGTGAACATTGTTACCTTGGTATCCTGAACTCAAGGAAATAAGTGAAACCATTTGGCCCATGCTTGCCTGTATCCGGGCATCCATTCTGACTGATTCAGACCAGAAGAGTCTGGGCCAGAATGGGCGGGGGTGGGGCGCCTGCAGCCACTGTTTGGTTTTTCTTGAGTCCATCTCGGGAGTCCCTTGAGCGTGTGTTCTGCAGTACCTCTTGATTGCCTGGAGCTTCTTGTGATTAGCTTGGAGCTCATCATTCAGCAGATGGAACTAGGACTGGAGGAGTAGCCCTCTGTGGGCTTAATACTCTCTTACAAGTAGTATGAAGGGCTGCTCCAACACGACCAGCTAAATGTGACCCCATCAAGAAGAAGCCTCATCTCCATTTGATTGCATACTCCTTCCAAGTTTACCTTATTTATTTTTACGGTGGTAAAATATACGTAGCATACAATTTACCATTTTGACCATTTTTAAGTGTATAGTTCAGTGGCATTAAGTACATTCACACTGTTGTGCAACCGTCACCACCACCCATCTCCAGAACGTTTTCATCAGCCCAGACTGAAGCTCTGTCTCCGCTGAACAATGATTCCCCATTCCCCCTCCCTCCAGCCCCTGGCACCCACCCTTCCACTTTCAGACAGTAAACACCTGAAACCTAATCCTGTCCGAAATAGTCTGGCCACAGTAACAGTGTGTCCGTCCAACTCTGGGCCACCTCATACCTAGGAAGCCGGCAATGGTTGGTAGTGATTTGCCGAGTGTTGGGGGCGGGGCTTGCTCACCCCCTGCCCGTCCTCTAGAGACTTGGTCCCCATAGACACTGCACCCAGGTGAGCCTGGGCAGCCGGGTTCTGGGCTTCCTGAGACTCCCCGCTCAGTCCAGAGCTGACTGAGCACAGGTGAGTTCCTACCCAAAGACAGGTCGTGACCTATATCCGTCACGATGACTGGGATCCGCAGAATGAACTGGAGCCATTAGGCTCTTCTCTCTGGAAAGTGGAAACTGCCCGCATCAGTTGCTGAGAATCTGTGGTAAAAATTCCACAAGGGGACTGTGTGAGTTTGCTTGGGCTTCCATAACAGCCTGGGTGGGTATGAAGTACCACAGACCATGTGGCGTAAACAATTGAAATATCTTTTCTCACAATTCTGGAGGCTAGAAGTCCGAGATCAAGGTGTCAGCAGGCTTGGTTTTTCCTGAGGCCTCTCTCCTTGGCTTGTAGATGGCCGTCTTCTCCCTCCGTCTTCACATGGTCATCCCTCCTTGCTTGTATGTGTCCTAATCTCTTCTTCTGACAAAGATACCGATTGTATTGGATTCGCACCTACCCTGATGAGCTCATTTTAACCTAATTGCCTCTTTAAAGAACCTCTCTCTAAATAAGGTCACATTCTGAGGGCAGGGAGGTTAGAACTTCAACATACTAGTTTTGGAGAGACACATTCAACCCATAACAGGGAGTCTGACTTGGGGTGCCCTCACGGGTGCTGCAAGGTCCAAGGACATCAGCTGGGTGAAAGGAGAATGGAGCCAGCTCAGAGAGAGAACAGAGACGCCACGCATGAGAAACCACGGGACCCTGAGGGAGACCTGGGGGAAGCACATGCCTCCTTTCCCAAGAGTTTTCAGGGACCAGTTCTAGAACTTTTCCATTTCCTTGAAGGCACCTGAATGGGTCCCTCTTCATGCACCAGAAAGTCCCTAACATGCACAGCCATAGGGAAGGATGTGGCAGAGATGGATTTGAAAAGTAATCACATTTTGTTCACGGAAATGTGCTTAATTGGCTGCTTCATCGTCTAGCTCGGCATGCCTGGAGGTGGGGAGAGGTTAGCCCCAAAATATTGAGTCTCCCCAGATGCCCCAGCTTTAATTTGTGTTTGCTATGTTTTGGGATCATGGTGATTAGTGATGTTTGCTGAAGGCTCCAAAATAATTCCCCTTCTAGCCGTTTTTTCCTGAAATTTAGTCTTTCAGCCAAACAGTGTGGTCCTTACCCCATGTTTGTTAAAGAGGTTAAGAAAAATGTCATCCAACCCACAGCCAAGAAAGGAGCTCTGAGCAGCTCGTGGGAAGTCAGTGGGCCTTTTCCAACCGTCTAGAACAAACAGAGACTATACCCCATACGTACTGGGAACTACCGGCCCTGCTGCCCGAGGTGCTGTGGTCAGGCTCCAAGGGTAGAGGACGAGCCCCTGGGCCTCTATCCACCGTCCTCCCCTGTCTGCATCCTGGTCTCCATCACCCATTTCCTCTGCCGTCTTGTTCTGCCAGCATGGCCTTGTCTTATTGCTTCAACTTCCTTTTGAAACACTCTCATAGATTTCAAAAACAAAAACAGCCAGTGAAAAATCTATATTCGAAAGTTTGTAAAGAAATTAAATGTTGTGTTGCTTTAAAGAATATAGAGTATTCTAATACCAGAGCAAGAAAAGAGGGAGAGGCAGATGTCTGTAGGCAACTCTTTAATTCATAAATGAGCATGATTGAATGTGAGCATTCACAGTGAGCATTTTCTGTGCAATTCTTATCATACTGCATGCGTAGCAAATTCATTTTTCAAAGATAGTTCAAAGGCAAATGTCATTCTGCCCGCCACCCCCTCCCCCCAAATCAGGTGTATACATTTACCAACAACTTCCAAATTAATGGAATAGGCATTACTAAGGTCTTAGCAATCGTGGCTATAGGCAGGATTTCAATCAGTGTGTTTGACGTCAACAGCACTGGACACAGGGAGATTCATTTAAAAGTGGTGCGACTAAAGGCCATCATTTAATGGGCTACATCATGCAAGCACTTCAAATGTACCTATTTTTAAAACGGGAGCTTTGCCAGTGAGACTCCAGACCTTGAGCTTACACTTTAGAAGGTGTTTTCTTTTCTTTTTTTTTTGGTTGCAAAACTAACATCTTTTTGCTGGAGTGCGCTGGTAGGGGGCCCAGGCCTCCGGGTGTTGGGCTGTCAATGGTGTGGGCACCACCCGTCGCTGGCGCGGGCTCTGGGAGATGAGTTTGGATGACCCCACGGTGCTCACCTGCAGGGTCCCTGCCAGGTCTGCTCTGTCGGCCTCCTGCTTTCATTCTGGCCAGCTCTCACCAGGCAAGGATGTTGTCTTTTCTGATTAAATTTCATATGGGCCTGCAGGTGATGACAGGGAAGAAGCCAGGTACAAGCGACCTTGACCTTCACTCGGGGGCTCTGGGCTTTTGGCCTCAAGAAAGAGTAGGAGACGTAATGGAAAGATCCTGGCTGGGATCTCAACTTTGCTTCCTAATGGTGGTGTTTTCAAGGTTTGAAGAGCTGCCTGTTCCATTCTGTACATTTGGGGGAGCTTTGAAATTAAAATCTGGGTTCAGCAATGTCCTGCACAAGAGTCCCTTAGGGTCACTCCAGAGGCCAGACCTTGGCTGGCTGGATGCTATTTTGACATGAAACCCTCACATGCTTTGGGTAAGTTGGCCCGTGAGAGGAAAGTGGGGAAGGGGGAGCAGGGGAAGGGTGTCCTCCTCTCAGCCTCACGAGCAGAGGCTGCACCCTGTTGGGCTGTGAACCAGCCCAGCACATCATGCCTGGGCGGCATGAGGATGGCGCACCGATCTCGGGCCCATCCTATGACGGGGCCTCAGCACCATGTGGATTCTTGAGTTATAAGCCTCTGCTTTTCAGGAATCCATCTGGTTCTGGCGAACTGATCACCATTGTGGTTATACCGCTGTGGAAAGACAGAAAAGAGACATGATAACCACACTGGATGACTTCTCTGTTGCTCATTGTGGAAACAAGTTTGCACCAATTTCACCTCTCCCTATCAGAGATCAAAATGAAGTAAAAATTTGAGGTATAAAAAGCACCTGATCTGGAATCAGACCTCGACTTACATCTTCATCTCAGCACTTAAATCTGTGCAAGCTTGGGCAGGTCGCTTAACTTCTCTGGTTCTCCGTTTGCTCATTTGTCAAAGTAGATAGACTGGGGCCACAGGTTTCCCTGGGCACCGTGAGAACTGAGTGAGGTAATGCGTGTGTGACAGGCCTCATAAACTCTTACGAGTCACAGGAAAGCCACGGGGTGGGTGGGTCTCATTTTTTTTTTTTTTTGGCCGAGTTGCTCAGCTTGTGGGATCTTAGTTCCCCTACCAGGGATTGAACCCAGGCCACGGCAGTGAAAGGGCCAAGTCCTAATGACTAGACCGCCTGGGAACTCCCAGGTGGGTCTCTCTCTCTCTTTTTTTTTTTAATAAGTTCAATTTTTTATTAATAATCTTGGAACAAATATGTTAACAATTCCTTAGAGTTATATGGCATTTTTACAATTTTGAAAGAACTTTCACATACACCAATTAAACCCTCACAACATCCCTGTGAGGTAGGCAGGGTTGGTGTTATTTTCCTATTACTAGTGAGGAGAACAAGTCTCACGGGTGAAATAAGGTCACACAGTTGGTTAGCGATGGAGCCAGAACTGGAACCTAGGCCTCTGGACATGCCTCCCTGAGAACATTCAAGTAATGACGTCCTATGCTATATAATGAACATTTCTCTCCTACGATGATCAGATCTATTTTTATAAGTTTGGTATCACCTTTTCCTAATATCCAAAAACACTGAGTCACAGTTTTGATGAGACATTTCTTCCCTGTTACTGGACAATTTCTCTTTGATGTATCAAGCACCATCCTAAGATGAAACTTACTTGTGTTTTAAGTTTTGAGGATCCTTGGCTCTAAGTTCTAAATTACGATATAAAAATTTATTTTAGAAATTCTGCAAAAGTATTCCTATGTTGAATATGTCAAACTTAAACAAAACCAACACCAGCCTGTTTACATTTTTGAAAGCTTTGCAGTCTTTCCCAATAAGATGTTTAGATGTGTCTAAATGGAAAATAGGGAAAGGTGTTTAGCAACTTTACTGGGAAGCCTATGCAGAGTGCACCTAAACGCAAGTCACATCACACTGATTTGTTTGTGTTGGCCTTCCAGAGGAAGGAAAACCATTAGAAAACTTTCAGGTTTGATCCCATCTTATGTGTGACATCATCAGCAACAAGCTGGAAAAATCTGAACTATACCAATAGCAGGGTTTAAGCAGTAGTGATCAAAGCCTATGTACGTATGGTGAAAAGGAAGAAAACACCTGCACTTCAGTGGTTTTGCCTAGGTCCAGTGTAAGTGTACTTATCAAGGCAGATTTTAAGCTATAGCATCTCTTGTGTTAAATTTCCAAATGTGAAATATGGTGGCGTTATCAACTTGGAATGTAAGACTGAAACTGAATGTAACTGACCCCAAACTACCTGTCAAAAGCAGAGTAATGCTCCTTGGGCATAAAAGGCAAGGGATAAAACACAACGGCTCTGGCGTGGAGAGAAAAACAGCAAATGCAAACCTTCCGGTTAAAGTGAACCATAGACCATCAGGCATGTAAAGCAGGTTTTAAAAATATGAAAATGACACTGAGCTGTATTATCAGGAATTATATTCCTAAAGTTCTAGTTTTGGCCTTTTAAATTTAAGAGCAATAGGAAGAAACCTAAGCCTGTGGGGAGGGCGTGGGGCAGAAAATGAATGGGACCTAGAAATGGGGCTGAGGAGGTGGGAGGTTAGGGAACAGCAAGAAACAGCGTAGATATATTCCAAATGGATTTAGAATCCCTCTGAATACATCCTCTCCAAAAATATTTGCTAAATTGAGAGATCTGGTCAAAAAAGTTGGTGACAATAAAAGTGACTCTTTTTTCTTACAAAAGAAGTATTTAAGTATAGGTTAGAAATCATGCTGTTAAAGATTAGTCCACTGATCAAGCTGTAGAAACTGAAACTTAAGTGCTGCTGTCAGATACACTGCAGAAAACTGCTTCCAAATATAGAATTACCGTAGCAGGACTCAACATTAAGGAAACCATTAAAAAACAAGCACTTAACTTTTTATAGTTGAAGCCTAGTGAAAATACATTGGTACCCTTAAGAAATGTAACAGTTTAAGGTGAAATTGCAGCTACATTTAAGTTTTCGATCAAGAATGTTCTCGTTTGGTATCCTGGGCTCAAAACGAACTACACGTTTGAAATGCGTAGAGACTACAGTATATTCCTTACATAGCATCATTTTCATCATCATCTTCGTGTTTTCTCTTCAGTGGGTTTGGTTCATTGGCCGTGTTCTGTGATAAAACCATGTTGGTGGTAATAAGAATATTTTGGGGCCCAATCATTGAAGGAATAAGCAGAACATTTTGAACTGCAGTTGTTGCAGGAACTACGGTAGGAGTGGTAGGTCTGCTACTAACAGCACCAACACTTAACCGTGGAACCAGTCTTCCTTGGTTAGGTCCCTTTTTAATTAAGGACTTTAGCCTGTAGTTCGGAGCTGTTAAGCAGTATCTGTCAGGTGGCAGTCTGGGTCCTGCATATGGCTTAATCAGTGGTAAAGGGGTTTGATTTTTCTGCCTTGTAATATCCAGTAAAACATCTCTAGGGGGAGGAGAGGTAAAAGATTGGTCAGCCCGACACTGGATTGCCAGTCTCACATCATCTGCATCAACATTAGGTTTCTTAGCATGGCTTGAATAAATTTTTGCGTCATGCAGAATTGAAGTCATATATCGGAAAGCAAATTCCAACATTTGATTTTTAACCCTTTGCTCGTACTCCATAATTCCCATATCCTTCAGGATCTGTGCCATCACCGAGGCATCTCTCGGAGCGTTCTTGGGAGGCGCCATCTTGCCCGACTGCATGTTATCTTGCTGCTCGTCATGCAGGGTCTCTTTTTTTTAAATTAATTAATTAATTAATTAATTAATTAATTAATTATTTTTGGCTGTGTTGGGTCTTCGTTTCTGTGCGAGGGCTTTCTCTAGTTGCGGCAAGTGGGGGCCACTCTTCATCGCGGTGCGCGGGCCTCTCACTATCGCGGCCTCTCTTGTTGCGGAGCACAGGCTCCAGATGCGCAGGCTCAGTAGTTGTGGCGCACGGGCCCAGTTGCTCCACGGCATGCGGGATCTTCCCGGACCAGGGCTCGAACCCGTGTCCCCTGCATTGGCAGGCAGATTCTCAACCACTGCGCCACCAGGGAAGCCCCAGGGTCTCTTTTTGAACCCAAATGTTGTTTACTCAAAGGTTCAGACTCATCTGGAGGACCCATGGGTGTTCCCCGTCTTCTCCTCTGCCCACTCCTGTGCCTCACACAGAGGGGCGCCCAGCACAAAACTAGGACAGCAAAGAACTGCCCCCTGAAATCTCCGCGGGCTGTGGGAGACCCACAGCTCTACATAGACCCATCCCGAGGGCTGACCCACCAAATAGGAGGGAGGCCTTCTCCCAGGTGGCTCCCGGTTACGGAGGGGCACCTGCAGGGCTGGCAGCCCACTCTCATCCTCATCCTCAGCCTCGTCCTCATCAGCAGTTCAGCCCGTGTGGCTCCCTCACAGGGCACGGAAGGGGTCTGCTCCAGAAGCAGCGAGAACCAGTGTCCTTGGCATGAACAGGTGCATCCTCTAGAGGGGGAGCAGGGTGGGACATCGTCCTGGCTGCCGAGTGGTACAGATGGGCCAGGGGCCAAGGGATGTCACTTTATCTCCTTGTAGACCCTGCTTGGGGTGGCCTTGGGAAGCCCGGCCAGAGGACAGTTACTTGTTATTAATATCCAGTTCTCAGAATACTTCTCCCTTTCCAACACATGTACATGCGCATTCTTGTTACTGACTGAAAATACTAGTTTTCCTGATAACTCACAGACATTGAAATGGCTACTTGTTAACTACCAGGACTGGAAAGGGATTGGGGTGGTTGCACGACCGAGGCCATTACAAAGCCCTCTGCGCACAGAGTGACTGACAAGCAAGAAGGTGGAGGGCGTTAGGAGGTGTGGGATTCTCCTCTATCTTAAAGAACTTGCAATCTGGCTGGGAAACTAAACACTAGACATGAAAAGGCAATAGACACTCGTTTTGCAATTCAGAGAAAGTTGGCCCTACGGAGGAGGCAGTGCTGGAGCTACTCAGCTAACCGGATGCAAGCTGTCCCTACGGGGGAGGAGGGTACCCAGGGAGGAGGTACCCTACCCAGCTCACTGCTGCAGCTGCCCCGGGGAGAGGAAGAGGCGCAGTCTCCATCTCCTATGCACAGAGGCACTGTTCCCGGCGTTTGAATAGATCTGCAGTGAGTTTTAATTTACTACCTTTTAAAAAAGTTGTCATTTGCCTGCTTCAAAGCAAACCTGCAGATTCGCTCATACGATGCCGGTGCAGCGTCTGTTTCTGAGACCACACCAGTTTCATGTATCGTCTTCCCTTTTCCTCGCCGGCTCCCTCACATTGCGGCAGAGAGGCCCGGATGAGCCACCTAGGATCATCTCTGTTCCCATCACACTTTGTCTTTTATTTAAGGATGTTAATGCTCCTAGCAGCTCCTTATCTGCCTCTTCAGTCCTCGGGATTCTGAAGGCGACGTCCATCAGCTCTCTCCTGACAGCTGTCTCAGCACCCCAAACAGCTCGAGAGGCGCCCCTCTCTTCCTCGAATCTGTTTGCTTTCTTTTCCATCAGGACTTCTTGTTGGATCATGATTTGATGTCCAGATTCCCCTGCCTATCTCCCTGCCCAAGACTCCACTTCAGGTTGTTAGCGTTGGGTATTATGTGAGTCTGATTTTTTGGGGTAATAAATATGCAAAGGGAACAGGCAGCTTGATTTCTCCTGAGCAGGTGTCTTCCACTTCTGCATCTGTTCTTCTAGGGTTGTAGGTAGGTCACCGAACACAGAGTACCTGTGTGAGCGACGAGAGGCACACGGAAGAGCCGGACCATCAACCACCCGCCCCTTCCTCGGGATGCCTTCCCCTCATCCCACCCAGGTCAGGGTACCGACCCCCCAGGGCCTGGCTGCACTTGTTCCCAAGAAGCTGTGGTTGGTTTCCCTTGGAAGCAGTCCTTCCCTTGATTGTTGTCTGGGGCTTTCCCCCTCTCTGTGTGTGTGCTGTTCACAGTCAGACATTTCAGAGAACCGTTTGCTGAGTTCCGCGGGCCCACCCTCACCCGCCAGCCCGCTCAGCCGTCCCATCGCTGCGCCTTCGCTGCCGGGATCGTCTCAGCCTCCTGCGCTGCTCCAGGCCGTGACCGCCAAGAATGGAAAAGGGAAAAATGAGTTTCTTAGAGTGGAACCCAAAGCTCGGTAGCCGGATGACATCCTTATAACTGAAGTATTTATGTGTCTAAATATTTCAGCGGCGTCCGCGAATAAACAGGCAGTGTACAGAAGTGGATCTATCACACCTGGGCAGACGCCGGCGCGGCTGGCGCACACCCGCAACCGTGTCACTGTTCTTGGAACACGGGAAGGGTTTTCTCTCCTTGAGTCCCCATTAATTTAAATCAAAACTAAAGTGCACTGTGGCTCTCTTCTGCTGGAGACACTTTCCACTTCACACGTTGTCAACCTCATTTACCTTGTTGCTGCTCGGCGGTGGTCACCTCCGTGGAAACGCAGACCCCGCACAGCGGCGGCCCTCCTCGGCGGCCCCTTCTCCCCCCTCCCTCTCCCCCTCCCCTCCCCCTCCCCCTCCTCCCCGCCCCTCTGCCCCTCCCCCGACCCCCCTCTCCTCCCCCCCCCTCCCCGAGGCCACTCCCTGTGCGGAAGCCCTGGTGCAGGTGTGTGGCCTGAGGAAACCTCTCACCTGGCATCACTGCTGGACTCCAGTGAAGTCCAGCCCCGGTCTCTCTCTCCTTGGGGTGTTTGCAAGGACTCAGATGTTGGGAAGGAACTGAACGACAGTCTGCCATGGAGCATTCCCCGGAAGGCGGAAGGCGGAGGCAAGGGCAGGTCTTCAAACAAAACAAAGGGGAAGAGGCGGTGATGATCTGACAGTGAAGGTGAGCTGATAGCTGTGGGCCAAATTCGGGCCGAATTCTATTCTAACAGGCAGGGACTTGCTGTCAGCACTAAACAAAGTGTCTGAAGATATCATTTTAAAATGCAGATTTCTGGCTTCTGTGAAGTATGGGTCCCTCTGCCCTGCTGGCTCGACTTTTCCTCGTGGAAATGAGCGGGCTGGCCTTCAATGGGCCTGACTTCCCCACACGCTGTCCCCTGCCCCCAGCTGACGCCCTTCACTCAGTTGTGGACTTGACCTGTCCCTCTGGGCTTTCAAAGCTTTGGGCTCCTGCCCCGAATTTGGTAACGCTGGGCCCACCACCTACCTGCTGCCTTTGTACAGAATCTAGAGGAAAAGCTTGCACACAGCACACACGTGATTCAAGCCCATTTCATCGCACACCTGAAAGTTAGATGTGGCCTTTGAATACTTCTCATAATGAATAATTCCCTGACAATAGCTTCCAAACATGAGACAACCAGCTTTAGAAAGGAATCTAGGTTTTCTTCATAAAGTCAAGTAGCACACCAAAAGCGGAATTCATTGACCTCAGCGCGCATGTATTGACCCCCCGCTCTGGGGTGGGCCCTGTGAGCTTCTGCCCAATTCTCTCACCAGAAGGCGAGCTCCACGGGTCAGGAACTGCGTCTCCTCGACTGCCCCACCTCAGAGCCTGAGCCAGGTGATTGACGCAGACGTTTGAACATGAGTGGATGAGAAGACAAGGGAGACGTGGCAGGGGCTCTGTCAGGAGGGCATCCAGCCGCTGTGGGAAGAGCAGAGGGGATTTCTTCCAGCCACGTCGAGAGAAAATGGGGCAGGGAGGAGGGCTCAGTGTGTGCAAAGGCCAGGAGGCTGGAGAAAGCAGGGCACGTACGGGGAACAGAGAAGGAAAGGGGCTGGTTGCAATAAAGAGAAAAGAGACTGCAGGGTCCGGCAGGGGCCACGTCACTGTGGCCTTGCACACTTCTCCAGGGAGTTTGGAACGGTTGTCAGAGGAAGATGACAGGTCAAGGGAAGAAGGAGACAACTAACCCAAAGTCCAGGAGTTTTAACAAGAGGGGGAAGAAGCAACGGTGGAGAAGCAGCAACAGAGAGGAAAGAAGACCTCATTTCAGTGTCCCCGTGGCGGAATGGGCGTCCCCTCTGGAGAAGGTGCGGGCAGCCAGCCTCTGGGGGACTCAGGCTGCACTTAAGATTGGACGGTGGAGTCAGACAGACCTGGATTTAAATTCCAGCTCTGATGCTTGTCTGATCTTGGGAAAAATCCTTCATGACTCTGGGCCCTGGTTTCCTTATTTGGAAAATAATGCTAACTTTGCATGGGGTTGTGAGGGCTGTATAAGATGATGTATGTAAACCTGACAGTGGTGATAAGAAACAAATAAATGATAGCCATTACTTATTTTGGAGTCCCTTACCTGCAATGACCTACCTGGAAGACAGAAGCTTCTCAAGGCCTTTCTCTTCCTTGGACTCAGCAAGCCCACCTGACCAGACAGGAAACCTGGGTCCAGGGCATCCTTCCAAAAATGGCTTTTATAAATTAGGATGGAAATACATGAAAGCAAAGAATTAGTTTGTAGGGCTGCTGCAACAAAGTCCTACAAACTGGATGGCTAAAAAAACCAGAAATATGTATTGTCTCAGTTTTGGAGGCTAGAAGTCAGAGACCAAGTTCTGCAGGGTTGGTTCCTTCTGTGAGGAAGACCCTCTTCAGGCCTCTCAGGTTCGGTGGTTGGTGGCATCCCTGGTGTACCTGGGTTTGTGGAAGCCTCACCCCGATCTCTGCCCTCATTTTCACAGGGTGTTCATTCTCCCTGTGTGTGTGATGGAACAGCAAATGTGATGGATAAAGCTTTAAAAAGCATCCCTTCTTTTTCTTGACAAATGAAGACTCTGTCACTTGGTTTGCTGTCTTCTTCTCCACCCTGGTTCTGTCATATACCTGGGTGCTCCCAGGGTACACTCGATGGCCTGGACCCTGGCATTTTGACCGTCATAGTTCCAGTGACCCCTCCCCCACTTCATCATGACCACTCGATGACACGGTGTCATTGCAACATCAATAGTATACACGTCCCTCTCTCCAGCTCAATCTGCTTCTCCCAGTTTAGTGAAACTCTGTACTGTACCCATTTCTGCCTCCCTCCAGCCCCTGGCAACCGCCATCCTGCTTTGTGTCTCTCAGAATTTGACTACCCAAGGTCCCTCATATAAATGGAATCTTACAGTCTTTGTCTTTTTGTGGCCCAGCTTATTTTGTTTAGCATTGTGTCCTCAAAGTTCACCACCTTGCAGCATGTGTTAGAATTTCCTTCCTCTTTAAGGCCGAATAATATTCCATAGTGTGTATATGCCATATTTCATTTATCCATTCATCCTCTGATGTATGCTTGGACTGCTTCCACCCTTTTGCTATTGCAAATACTGCTTCTATGAATATGATGCACAAACACCTTTTCAGGACCCTACTTTTAATTCTTTGGGGTTTCTGCTCAGAAGTAGAATTGTTGGATCATATGGTCGTTTTATTTTTCATTTGTTGAGGAATCTCTATAGAGGCGTCACCTTTTTACATTCCTGCTGACAGTGTGGAAGGGTTCCAATGTCTCTACATCTTTGCCAACACTTTTTATTTTCTGTTATATATATACTACATATATATATATATATATATATATAGTAGCCATCCTAATGGGTGGGAGGTGGTATCTCATTGTGGCTTTTATTTGCATTTCCTTAATAGTTATGATATTGAGCATCTTTTCATGTGCTTGATGGCTACGTGTACATCTTCTTTGGAGAGGCATCTATTCGAGTCCTTTGCCCAGTTATAGCATTCTCTTAGCAGCATTTCACGGGACCGGTCTTGTCCTTCCGTTCTTCCCATTGGCTCCCTTGACACCAGATGCTTCTGTAATACTTCCCCCACACCTCTGGCTCTCTTCAGTCTGTTTTCCTAGCTCATCCTCCTCTACCCAACTTCTGCGTCTCATGCTGCCTCACAGGTTTTTCTCTGAGGTCTCCTTTCCCTCCTGCTCCATTCTTGCAGGGAGATCTTATCCCTGCTCATGACTGGTGCCAACTCGAAGCACCGTTTGTATGATGGTGACCCTTAAATTTAAATTTCTGAATCAGCAGTTTCTATGAATTCCAGATGCATGTCGTCTAATGGCCCACGTGACATTTCCACTCGCATATCTTAAGGGTACTTCATCACGTTCCAAACTGAACCTGTGCTCTGTCCCCAGACTCCTTCTTCCTCCTGGATTTTCTGCTTTGGTAAAAGGAACCATTATCTATCCGGCCCCCAGAAACCTCACAATTAAGACATCTTTCCCTTCCTCCCTTCCTCTTGAGTCTTGAGGATTTCAGCTTCTAAATACATTAAACAACCCTCATGTGGATGTCACTTTCATCTCCTTCCATCCATCCTCGTTGCCACCACGTGTGTCTAACTCTTACTGTGGTCCTCGAAGTCCACCCCAACATTGACTTTTATTTTATGTGCTACATGAGTAGTGGTCTCTTTACAATATGCACTGTATTGTCTCTGTCCAGTCCTTAAAATCCTTTATGGGCTCCCTGTGTTCTAACAGTAACATTCAGTGACTCCCACCTACCGCAGGGTGGGAGTGAAAGGGGAGCAGAGGAGCGTGGGGGGCTGAGCTTTGGGGACACCCCCCCCAAGGAAGATCTGAAGAATGGGAAGGCCCAGAAGAAATCAAGGCCAGGAAGGCAGGGGGAAGACCAGGAAAGGGGAGAAAATGGGAGCTGGGGGAAACGCACGTGAAGAAAAAGATGACGGCCTTGTCAGATGATGCTGAAGTGTGCAGAGAAGGGAGGGCTGGACGATGCTTGGAGTGAGCTGAGGAAAGAACATGAGACAAGGAAGTGGAGACCGTTCCTTTGAGCTTTTCTGAAAAGCAGAATTAGAGGGAGTGTTCGCTTGCTAGGACTGTTGTAACGAAGTACCGCAAACTGGGGGGCTTAGACAACAGCCACCTGATTCCTCACAGCTCTGGAGGCCAGAGGTCTGAGATCAACGTGTCAGCAGGTGTTGGCAGGGTGGGTTCCTTCTGTGGCTTCTCCCCTCAGCTTGTGGACAGCCGCCCTCTCCCTGTGTCCTCAGAGAGGCTTCCCTCTGTGCCCAGTTCCCTCCTAGCGGGACATGGCCACATGGGACTGGGGCCCATCCTAATGGCCTCATCTAACTTAATCACCCTTTAGAGGCCCTGTCTCCAAATATGGCCACATTCTGGGGTCTAGGACTCCAGCATATGAGTCTGGGGGGTGGGGAGGGGGAAAATTCAGCCCCTAACAGATGGGGAGTGAGATCCCGGGGCATTTGCCACCTCTAAGCTCCTTCTACATGAATTCCGGGGCTGACTTGGCTTTTTCCTGCCTAAGTTACTCTCTTCTCTTTTCCTAGTTTCCCCCTTGTCCCCCCTCCATTAGGTCAGTAAAGACGTCGGCTCTTTAGACAACACCTCTCTGCTCTTTCAAGCTGAGGGTCTCTCCCCGCAGTGACACTCCTTGTTTTTGTCAGTTTCCTGCAGTCATTTACTTCTTTTTTTTTAAATTGTTTTAAAATTTTTATTGGAGTAAAGTTGATTTTCAATTTTGTGTTAGTTTCAGGTGTACAGCAAAGTGAATCAGTTATACGTATACATATACATATATCCACTTTTTTTAGATTCTTTTCCCATATAGGTTGTTACAGTGTACTGAGTAGAGTTCCCTGTGCTATGCAGTAGGTCCTTGTCAGTTACCTGTTATATATAGTAGTATGTATACATCAATCCCAATCTCCCAATTTATCCCCCCCTTCCCCCCACCCCCCGCGGTAACCATAAGTTTGTTTTCTACGTCTGTGTGCCATCATTTACTTCTGTTTCTTTGAGCGGAGTCTCTCCTTACAGACTGTGAACTTGACTGTAAGACTCTTATGTGTTCTGCTCACTATTACATCCCGAGGCTAATACCATGTGCCAAGTCTAGGGCTTGGCACATGGTACGTGCTGCATAAATATTTGTTACATAAATGATTGATTGAAGGAAAAAAACCAACATGCTCCCGGGTAAAAATTTACTTTCATTTTGCATATTTCTAAAAGTATATTCCAGAGGTTCAGTGACTCATGCAAACAAACAGAACAAGGCACGTTTAGGCTAGAAATCAAGACCACCGAACATAGGAGCTGAGATGGACGGCACCTTTGGTAACTTGCTGTTGATTACTCGGTGTTCATTACCCCACAATCCAACACCTGCGCGTTGAGCCAGGCACCAGTTTCTCCACTCTTTACGTATTTGAAAGGGGTTATCATGTAAATTTCCCTCTTTTCCAACATGTTCTATAAATACACACTAAAATACTTTAACTGCAAGAAAGTTACCTCTTTGAGGTTGTGTATTCTGTTTAGTTTTCTTGAAATGCTCCCTCTATCAAGGCGTTTGGAGGAAGACCCCGAATTCCTTAGCAACACTATGACATCGGCCCCCCGCTCTCTGCTGCTGGCCCACGCTAGTCTCTCCTGACCTCAGGGCCTTGAACTTGCTAGCTCCGCCTAGGATGCTCCTCTCCCAGCTCTCAGCCCTTCTGGTCGTATGTGAAATGCCCCCTCTGCTGAGGGGCCTTCTTTGCCTTACATATGTGAGGGAGCAGCCTTGCCACTGTTCTTTGCTACGTGGAGCATTGATCTTTAACTTTCCCTGGTCACCTATCACAGTCTGTATGTAGATCACTCCTGTCTTTGCCAGCTTTTCAGCCATTCTGTCTGCTGGAATGAGAGCCCCACAAGGACAGGGCCGTTATTCTCAGGAAGTCTTGAGTCCTCAGAATCCAGAAGAACACATGGCACAAAGCCTTGTATGATACGTATTTGTTCAAGGGATAAAAACATTTTTAGGTGGGCATTTGATTCCATTACAAGAATTTAAAGAACTGAAGAATTAGATTAACTTGTAGAAAACAAGAGCAAGAGCAAAATCAAAACAGGCTTTCACTTTTAAATGGAGCAAGTTTTAGGTGAATAGAGACATTTTATGAAAATGAGACCTAAGCGTATAGGATTAAAAGTCTCCTGGTGTGGAGAGAGGCCAGACCATGCTTCACCATGGTGCCACCAGCGGGCTGGGCATCCCCGAAGCCATGGGATGGACACGACATGTGCCGTGGACTGAACTGTGTGCCTCCCAAGTTCAGATGTTGAAGCCCCACCTCCTCATGTGATGTCTTTGAAGACTCGGGCTTTGGGAGGTGATTAGGTTTAGATGAGGCCACGGGGGCGATGGGATTCGTGTCCTTGTAAGTAAGAAGAGGCCACAGAGCTTGTCTTCTCGCTCTCCACCATGTGAGGACACAACGAGGAGTTGGCCCTTCAAGCCAGGAAGGGACCCTCACCAGGACCCAAACTTGCTGGCACCCAGATCTTCGACTTTCAACCTCAGAACTGTGAGAAATAAGTGTTTGTTACTTAAACTGCCCAGTCTATGGAATTCTTATGGTAGCCTGAGCTGACTAATACAATATGTCTTGTGAAGGTGGTAATTGTATGTGCTGATAATTGCTTAAAGACAAGAAAGTGTGTGCACCGCCAGCTATACCAGGGCCCCAGGGCCCCCCATGGCCCCCCATGGCTCAGTGTCTGCTTGGTCAATCAAAATCAGATAAACAACAAGGTCCTACTGTATAACACAGGGAACTATATTCAATATCGTATAATAAACCTTGATGGAAAAAAATATGAAAAAGAATATATGCATATGTGTAACTGAATCACTTTGCTGTACAGCAGAAATTAACACAACACTGTAAATCAACTATACTTCAATAAGATAAATTTTAAAAAAAGTCAAATCAAGTCTAAAAGAGCAAAGAAAAGTAATCAGGATGCTTCCCCAGTATCTCAAGGAAACAGCAAATGGAGAAACACAATCCTATTTCACCATAAAGATAAAAAAAGATCCTCTCTCCCCACCTCTGGTCACTCCCAGTATTCTCCATGTGGGCAGCTGTGCCCCTGTGTTTTACCTGCTCCCACTTCCTGAAACTTAATTTATCTGCTCTCACAGAGTGAGTCAGGTTTTGTGCTTCGAGTCCACGGATGAGCCTGAATAAGAGTTTATCAGCTCCCTCAGGCAGCAGCATTTCTCAGCTTCTAGGACCTTACATGCCTCTACCTTTCCAGTAGCAAGCTCCAACTGTGACTCAAAACTCCCTTTGTCTCTGGGCCATGTCCTGGCATGTTCTGTGATTTTCTCAAGCTTAAAGTAGAAATCAGGCTATTGAATCAGCTTCAGAACTGGCTCGATGTCAAGTCCCGAAGCAGCTACCCCACTCCCGAGGGACCTGGTAGGTGGATCTGTCAGGGCCTCGAGCGAGTCCAAGTGTGTTTGACGTCACTGCCACTTTGGGTGCGTGTGGAGAATAACATTTGCTTGCAGCATTGCGAGGAAGGGTTTAGACTCCTTGTTAAGTGAACTTACGTTCTACCACACACATCTGTTACAGCACATGACACATTGAGTCCTATTCAGCATAGTTTCCTTCTAATTGAAAAACGAATCTCTCTGTGGTCTCTGCCACGTTTGTGGTAGACGTGACTAGTTTCCAACAATAATTCCAGTTTTCTTCCCCTTTTCAGAAGCAGGAAGACTACCTTCAGCCCCTTGGAAGTTGGGTGGCAGAACCAGTGTGTGACTCGCCATGTTTTCTCCCCCTGGCTTGACGGACCCTGAAGGCTTGTGCTGTAACGCGTGGGCCACGGATTGAAGAAATCTGGATTCTGTGCCACTTCCTGTAGGAGAGTCAACCACCATCAGAATCCATCAGACTTTGTGTGAGTAAAGATTAAGGTTTTGTTGGGCACTGAAAATTTGGTGCCATTTGCTGCAAAGCGTAACCGAAGCTCTGCTGATTGATAGACTGTCCTTCCAATGCTCGGATGTTTTCTGAGGAGCAGCATGCTTTGGATTCATCCACTTCTGCTCCTTTCCATCATTCGTCCAATAATCTTGTGCTGGTAAAGCTTGTGAGTCAAAACATACTCTTGGTCAGGTATAGGGTAACAAATGGAAAACAAAGTATAGCAACGGACTCCAACTTGGCTTTCGAATGTCAAGCCTAGAAAATAATGTGGAAAATATTACCCAAGCGTAACTGGGAACCTTGTGGCCAATGTTTTCTCATTATCAGCTGAAATAAAAAAAGAACTTAAAGTAATTCAAGTATTTCACTTTACTTATCAAGAAGATATCCGGGAGAGGGGTAATATCGGGGAGAGGGGTAGGTAGAGGGTAGATTCTCAATGTACAGGAAAAAAACTCAAATTTATTTCTGCCATTTCTGCCACTGTTAATATCCTCCACGCGGAGCAACTGCTCCCTGAAACTCTTGTCTCTCTTTGCTTTTCATCTTCAGTCCCTCAAAATTCTGTACCATCTGATACTTGCTGACGCAGTGCTTCACCGCAGTGGACGGATACTCTTCTCCTCTGCCTTCCTGGTTTTTTTAAAAAGTCCTTTTCTTCTGCCAGCTGTTATTTGCCTATCCAATTGAAAAAGAAAAAGGCTACACATACTCACATACATTAATAACTTCTCTTTCTGTTGCATATTTACACAAGTATCAAATTACTATGCAAAATTAGCATGACTTTATTAGCTAGAATAAGAAAAATCAAACTTTGGACAGACCATGGTAGTTTAGAACTTGGGTCTGTGAGTCTCCTTACCCCCAGATTTTTTGTTTGCTAGCAGTGTGAACTGGGCAGCAAATTATGAAAAGTAGTAAATATTCATGTTTACTTTCTGAATACTAGTAAATACATTTGTAAAGAAAAATTAATAATACCACCCACTCCACAGGATTATTATGAGATTTTAATGAGACAGACGATTCATGTCGAGGACCCAGGACAGTATTTGGCATGTAGTTAAGATCTCTGTAAATATTAACTCTCTTCTTCCTCCTTTACCTCCTCCCTCTCCTCTTGAAGCCCAGCCCACTGTATTTTATTATCCTCTGTCATTTGAGAAGCATGCAAGTATACTAATTCACCCATTCTTATGATAGCTTATTATAGGGTTTATAACATTCCTTTTACAGATAAGATCATGGAGGAAGAAAGGAAGAGAGACAAAGGGGAAAGAGGAATGAAGTGCTCGGGGATCAATTTCTCTCATTTCAATTTTAATTTGAGTTGAGGGGGTAAACCAGCTTCCGGCCTCCACTTTCCTTGAGAAGTCCAGTTAACAAATCTTTTCGATATTTCCAGGCCACTTAGTTGGAAGGCACTTAGTTGGAAGGTCTGTGTTCCCTTAAGGATCAACATGAAACAATCTGGCAAGATAAAATCAGTGCGGTCCAGCCATCCCATTGAATTTGATTGATGGAATCTGAAAATTTCCAAACATTCTTCTTACGTACGGGAGATGACTAGTGTATTAGTTTGTTCCAGCTGTCATAACGAAAGACCACAGACTGGGTGGCTAAAACAACAGACATTTATTTTCTCACACTTCTGGAGGCTGGAAGTCCAAGATCAAGGTGCCAGCGGGGTTGGTTTCCCCTGAGGCCTCTCTCCTTGGCCGTCCTCTTGCTGCCTCTCCACATGCTCATCCCTCTGTGCACGGTGTCTGCTGTCTCTCTCTGTCTGTATCTTAATTGCCTCTTTTTATAAGAACAGCAGTCATATTAGATGAGTGCCCACCTTAAAGGCCTCATATTAACTTAGTCACCTCTTTAAAGACTCCATCTCCATTCTGAATAACTGGGGGTTAGGGCTTCAACGTATGAATTTTGGGAGAATACCATTTAGCCCATAACAACTGTAAGGTACAAATATACTTTGTCAGCTTATTCATGTCTGAACATTTAGATGTGTAAGGAAATTCATTGTTTTTAATACAAAAGGCTCTGTGGAAGTTGAATACCACTGGTCTGAACTTAAGTCACATCCTATGGAATTGAAAATCACTGTCGATGTGCTGTGTGCTGTCTTAGGAAACTGTGGAAAGTGAAGCTCATTGTTCATTTTGGTTATGACTTAGTGATGAGCCAATGACATATTACAAGTTCATGAAGTCAACTCAGGAAGTTGAACCTGTGATGATTTTTTTTTTTTTTTTCTGACTTGACTATTGTAAGCATGACTTGAGAGAGAAACTAATAATGCTTACAGGAGAAAAAACACCATTCTCTGAACCCAGTTTGAGGACGGGGAACCAGTACAGTGTTTAAGGGGGAAATGTTTTAGTCTACAGCATATCTACATGATAATATGTCCAAGGATTGTTTGACATCATCTTTGTAAGAACCTAATGGATATTTTTAAAGAATCCCTAAGCTATTTTATTCCTGTAGAGCACTATTTCACAGTGATATCGGCTATTTTGTGTTGGATATTTCCTTCTCCTACTTTCCTCTTTGAAAGCAAAAACTAGAACCCTGGGAGCTCAAGAGGTTATGAAAGGCAGAGGGTCCCAGATGTGATAGCCAAGGTTGAGTGGGAACATGGCTTCCTTTATTCCTCTTTCAGCAGGTTGGGACTAGAATGAAGGCCGAGGTGTGGATAATAATGTAGTTATCTTTCTCCTGATCTGATAATCTCACGTGCACAGGAAGATCTTCAGTTTTAGAGTTCAGCATGCTCTTGTAATGTGGTGAAAGTGGCTGGGATGAAAGGTGGCTGGAGCATGTGACTAGGAAGTAGGAAAGTAAGGAGAAGTTCAGCTCTCCCACCAAGCAGAAGGCATGGGTGAACCCAGCTGAGGGCATAGCTGACTGCACATCTTTGGTTATTCTTGGACCCCGGAAGGAACAGTTTGAACTCTTGGACATTTAAGATGATGATTTCTTCAGACTAAATTCTTACAGTCATTTAATAATGTTGAAAGTCCAGTTGTGGGGGGTTTACTGTTATTTTTGTAATGATCTTATAATAACTAGCTTGGGGGAAAGTAAAGGACTCCAGAAATAATACTCACCTTCAATGATTCTTCATAAGATTTATCCTAGTTGGCAACCCCTACTCTGTGACTCTATGGCTCCAGCCTCCCCCTTCTTTCCACCTGATACCTGGTGGGTCTCCCTCTGTTGACAGCTTCAGTTACTATCTGGGCATAGGAAACAGGGACCCTTTCTCCTGACTTCTGAGTTCCTCAGTGTCATTCAGTCTAACCCTTGGAGTATTGGTTTGCTTAAATGGGATCATCTGTCTCCAGTGCATGATTAATATTGAAAGCCTGAAAGTTCTCCTAGATGACGTTTAAGGCATCACTTAGCTCTAAACTTTCTAAAATCCAGCGCCTCATCTCCATAATGCACTTCTCTATTTTATCCTGCAATGGGAATATAACTCTTTCATCAAGAAAGCTTCAACGTTCTTTGACTATTTCTTGGGCTTCTCTGTATCTCATATGCTACCAAATGCTGCCCGCATTGTTTTCTATAGCATATTTCCTTGTTTTCTGGCAATGAAAGCTTTATGACATTTCCAAAATAAGTTAAGTCTCCAGTATCTGAGTAGGCAAAGCATTTGGCAAGTCCCAATATGTTAGAGAGTTTGTGAAGTCTATTCTAAATTTTTCCTTGTTTCTCTTTTACCCTACACTAGGTGAGAAATGATTTCTGCCATCCTTTCATCATTTGTCTTCTTTCTTGGGCCCCCTGAGGCTTGCGGCCAGACATGAAGGAGGGAGTCTCTCTGAATGATAGCCTGTAGACTGTCAGCGTTTCCCTGGGAGGGGCTGAATTCCCTTCGCAATCCAAACAAGCAAACCAGAATAAAATCTCTGCAATGTTTCTGGCCTATAAACAGCATGCCTTCCTTGGTTCGCTTCCTGACACCTCCCCAGGCTGTTTGGGTTTTTGCAAACATCCTCGTTGGCTTCAGGAAGGGTGGGATACAATTGTTTAGTTGTTCAAGGAGTTCTGAAGTCTCTCTCATCAGCCAGGCGTTCCTTAAGGAAGTAGGGCCAGAACAGGCACTCTGGAGGGAGCAAGGCATAGAGCATAAGGGAGATGGAAGAAAAGCTGAAATCTTGCACCAAAGTGCAGATCTGGAAAGGTTTGGTAAAAGCAACTGCACTTCGTTCCTAACAGGCTTGTTTGTGTTCAGCCATTAAGAGCCTGTGATCCACTCTGCTTCTCCCTGTTTAGCTCAGGCTAGAATATTGCACTAGCCACTTTACCAGCTTGCCGTAAGTGCAGCACTTCGAGGGGTAAACGGCCAGGTCTTTCTCCATCAGAGGGTGTGAGCAGACCCTTGGTTTAGATCATTCTCTGTGGCTGCGTGGTGTCAAGAGCCGGGCTGATGTGAGAGCGTATCATGTACGGACAAGAGCACGTGAACAAGCGTACGAAAAGCAACGGCTCCTTTTCCTCCTTTCCTTTTTAAAAGGAAGAGCAAGGGATGAAGCCTAAATGGATTGTCTTTCTGTTCTTCGTCCTCCTTCTGACAAGAACAGCTGTGACATTACGAATGACAAAGAGGCAGCAATTTGCAGGGGCACTGGGCCAAATTACGGGAATCCAGTCCCTAACTTATGCGTGGAATAAATATACGTGACTTCGGGGACGAGTCTTGGAACCATTGCAGATTTGCACATGGTAGCTGGGTGTATCTGTGAAGCACTGCATTTCCACCACGTTTAGCTCTGCCATTGCTCAGACGATCCTGAGCGGAAGCCCACTGGGCTTGCGCGGTTGTTATAGACACGCATGAGTTTCTGGACAGCTGACGTTTCAATTTTAAACCTTTCTTTATTGATACTAAATTTGTAAACCACAAGTGTATGAACCCGTAAGTGCGTACTTTGCTATTTTTTCAATGTTTCAGTATATTTCTTGAGTGGTTTTCATGTAGTATGCCCACTGCTATATATACAGTAATGTTTAGCAAAACTTATTCAATATATTTCCATGAGTTTGTAGTGAAAGTGCCTTTAACAATTCAGGGGTCCTAGGGATCTAAACGGTAGCGTAGAAAATAACTTAGAATGGCTGCAACATGGGACGAGCAGATTGTAAACATTCTTTTCTTAGTCTCTAAGCTCCTCTGAAGTAGGTGTCATTGTTTATCAGTTAAGATCTGGTCCAGTGGTTCCTCTGACTCACACTGTAACCTGGGAAGTCTTTGTTTTTCTACCACTTGTATCTGGGGATGATATTCTTCAAGTGGAAGTTGTCAGGTAAGTGGTGTCAGACAATTCTCCCAGGGGCCCAGCAAGCTCTGAACCTAATATGTAAGCTAGGTGCCTTTACTAAGGTAAATACTGATTGCCCCCGACTAGGACTGGACAGTAGATCCTTATGCTGTATTGTGTTTCAACACTGGTCACTTTAGCCTCCCCCAGTGGAACTAACCATCAGTTTTTAAATTTTTACATGGCATTAGGATGGTACTTGTCTATTGATCATGGGCCAGAGTCCATGGTGAAGGTGGTTGGATTTCCAGCATTTGGCACACTGTGACATAGATTGGTTTCCTGAGTCTCAGAGCTATTTAGAGATTCCAGATAGTACCAGGGAGAGCCTCACAGGGGAATCTTCTCTAGTCCTTGGTGATGAGTGGGACAATGAGAGAGTAGGTTCTGGGCCCAGCTAAGTGTTATTTTCTCAGAGGCAACCAGAGGGTGCATAGCAGGGCCCTTAGATTCCTCTAGGATTTGGGATGGTAGAAGAAACAATGATCACAGAATCAAATAGAGTCTTCTGAGGACATACATGATTTAGGGTTTGGGACCTTCCAATCTTAGTCATACTGACTGTGGCCTTCTTGTAGGTGTGTTTTCTATTAGCTTCTCACCATAATTAGTAATATAGCCTATGAAATGGAGCTCGAAAGCTAAGGATGATGTCAGCTTCTGATGATTTATAAACGTTTTAATATTGTACTTGCATGAACCTTATCCTGACCAGTTTCATTGCTTTGCTTTTGGTTAGAATATGAATATAAAGTGATGGCCACATCCACCTATGATTTCTGTTCTTGTCAAGTTTGGTTTGCAAGATTCATTGCTGTGTAGGTAATTATGTATATATTTTATCATTTCGTTACCTTTTTTTTTTTTTTTTTGATGGCCACTTTTAAAATTCTAAGTTTCCAGAGGACAGGAGAATCTTTGCCATCTAGGTTAATTCAATTAACATTTAAAAAATCTTCTTCAAGACAATGTAGTGGAAGGAACCCAGGAAATGGAGTCAGTACTCTTGGCTTCGTGTCCCAACTCTGTCACTATGTGACCTTCAGTGGGTCACTTGATCTCACGGGCTCTCAATTTTCCATCAATAAGCTGAGGAGAAAAACAGTGTTCACTCCTTCAGAAAGTCATGATGATCAAGTGAGATACTGATACAAAAGCACTTTATAAACCCTAATATCAATAATTATTATTTAATATCAGTAATATCAATGTAGATTTTATTTAAAATGGTTTCTAAACTTAAGGGTGTTTTAAGGTTAATGCTTATTTCTAGATTTTTGCTTATGTAACTATGTATAACACATGTTCTTGGTTAGGAAACAGTTCTATCCCATGCTGTCTTGACAGCTCTGAGAATTACAAAAAAAAAAAAAAAAAAGACTGGTAAAGAAACTCCACTCTTATTTTTACCGTAATGATTTTTTTTTTTTCTGTTCATTGTTTCAATTATTTGTATAATTCTGTGTAAACCAAAGTGGGGTAACCTGAGCTGTTGATATCTTTCCAATAATTTAATTTCATGTTAAAAAATCTCATTTTGCAGATTGGGTCTCCTGCTTCTGGCAATATATCAGAATAGATAATTTGAAGAAACATTTGATGTAAAAAACTAGATCCTGGATATATGACAATAACCTTAACTTTTGATGTAACCCTGAACTCACTAGCACTCAATCTTTATTCGGATATAAATAAGATTAAATAAGATTGAAAAAATTGAAAGAAAAGGGATCTAAGACTATAGGAGAGAGCAGTGAATAATAAACAAATGTTTGGGAGGTGAACTTGAGATCAGATGCTTAGATCACCACCACTATGCAGAGAAAAGACCTGAGACTGTGAAAGTTGGGGAAATAAAACCCCTAACTCCCACATGGAGTTCTCTTAATAGCAACTAGAATGACCACAGGTTAAGCTAGGCTGGAAACATTACCAGTTCAGGTCCTGGAATCACTACAGGTTAAGTTAAATAAAATAAGTGTTCACGAATAAATAATATCCCAAAGAAAATATATAAACCACCATAAAAAATAAGCCAAACCAACAAACGCCATATGTAAAACCTCAGGTTTTAAAATATTGGTATTATCATACGCAGAGTATAAAATAGCTACCAGTGAAATGGTTAAAATCAATTAAACAAATATATAATAACAGTGAACAGAAAATAAAAGTTACAAAACTGACCAATCATATATGAAAAACGAAAGGAACCATATAGAACTTTCAGGAATAAAAAATATAAATCTTAAAGACTCAGTGAGTGACTTAAAGAGAAATTTAGATATACATGAAGAAACAATTCATGAACTAGAAAATATACCTGAAGAAATTACCTAGGATGTAGCCTATATAAAAAGAATAGGGAAATTTGAAAGAGAGATTAAGAAACATGGAGAATAGAATGAGAAGAGATAACATGTCTAATTAGTTTGAAGGAGGAATAGAGACAACTGAGGAAAGACAATATTGAAAAGATAATAACTAATAATTTTTCAGAACTCATCAAAGATACAAATCCACGGATACTGGAAGAAAACTGTACACTAATAAAAGAAAGATAAAAGAAAAGAAATCCAGACACAGACAGTACTACATAATACCAAAGACAAATAGAAGATTTAAAAATAGCCAAAGAGATTTAAAAATTTCATTACACATAAAGTAAGAGGAGGGAAAAATAAGGCAAATAGAAAACCTGCAATTAGGTGGTAGAAATCAGTTGTGCTTTATCAATAATCATAATTAATATAAATGGATTAACCTCACCAGTTATATGACAAATATAATTAAGAAAAGAAAAAGTTAGTTCCTAATATAAATACTATTTACAAAAGATAATTCCAAAATATAAAAACTTGGAGATTTTCAAAATAAAAGATGTAAAAGATAAACCAGGCAAATGATAACCAAATGAAAATTGTTACAGCAATATTAATATCAGACATCAAAAACTGTGAATTATTACACAATGATAAAATTTCCAATTCCCAGTGCATTGAGAACAAAAAATGTTTGTAGTAAAAAAAAGAAGGAACAAGAAAGAAGGAGTAAATCAAAATCCGTGGGGTCTTGAATTTGATTTGAAATATCATTATGGACTCATGATGGATTTTATATATTAAAAATCTATTTTTCTCTTGGCTCTGTTCACTGAAAAGGCCTGGAAACAATGTGCAATCTAGTAATAATGAACACCTCTACAGTCCAGATTGTGGTCTGTAAATACCTTTTCCCTCTAAAAGGAGCCATGAATTTTTGGAGAAAAGCCTGATTCCAGGTCAGGGGTAGGGGAAGGGGAAAACATACAAGATGGGCTTCAACATCAAAGTCCACACTATCATGTTGAAAACACTAAGGAGATAACTTGAAGAAGCTCCCACCAGCAAAAGATTAGATATTTTGAACATCAATACTAATAATATCTGCAACGGACTGATGCACACTAAATGTATTTATATCAATGAGTTTGTAATGATGCAAAAATCAAAACAATTAATTGGTCACCACTGAAAGATGCTAGTAAACCAAACTCTGTTTCAAAAAATAGTAAATAAATGAAAAGAATCAAGCATTTATTCTGACTTTCCTAGAAAAATTGTACCCTGGATACTTATAGATGAGGAGAAAAACATTTTTATTGAAGAATTCCAACTTCCTCCATCTAGGAAATCTATTAGTGGCTTTTCTTTTGGTGAATACACTGTTCTCCAGCGTTCTTTTCTTGTTCTCATTAGGCTGAACCAGATCATAATGTTATGATTCTTCTGCTTGGGGGCTGGACTGTGGGTGGGAGGGCAGCAGATCCCTGAACATACTGGTATTTATACTTTGTAAAGAACATCACAGTTCTGCCCTCAATTACCAAGTTTCAATATAAGAATTCTTTCTACCCATACCTGCTTGTCTTTTCTTATGAAGCATATCTATGACAGAAGAATTATATTGTTAGTGTGTCACATACTATGTGGTTTGACATAGTAATTGTTAATTGTTTGAACATATGATAATTTCAAACTGACTAGTTTCTTCCCTTCTTCTTTCTTTCCTTCTTCCTCTCTCTCTCTTTTTCTTTACTTCCTTTCATGTACTTATTTTAAAAAATATTTATTAAACTTCTACTAGGGGCAGTCACTGTGCTAGGTACTGGTGATAAAGGGGTGAGCAGAAAACCAGCTCTGCCCTGACTCTACAATTTATAATTTCAAACTCAAATTCATAATGTACGCAAAAACTCTATTGTTTAGGTCTATCAGAATACTTTTTCATGATACTCAAATGGTACTTTGCCCCCTTATTAACAACAGAAATTCAAGACAAAGTCTTCTAAAATGAAGCAGCCACAAACCTTCAATTATCCTGTACTTATAAATCTTTATATTTCAAGTCATGAGTCTAAAATTTTTCTGAAAATAATTTTTGTAGTCAGGTCTCTGCAAATTGCATATTTGGATCATGTTGAGCAATTCACATGCAGTGAGGTAGTTTATATTGAAAACCTGAGAGAGAGACGGGTGGACCTGGTTATGCTCATTTTTCTGAGAGCAAATGAAAATGACTAACTGCATCGCTTCATGAATGCAGTCTCACTCTGAATTGGTTTTACATCTTCCATTTGTCTTGCCCAGAAAAATATTTTTCTGTGGCATTTCCTCTTTAGTGTGGTGCATTCACAAGTAGAGCTGTCATGTAGAGAAGTGATCGTCTGTGTAAGAAGCGAACACTCTACCTTTTTATTCAGGTTTGCCCTCTTAATTCAATGCCAAGCTCACTCATGACCTTAAAGCATCATTCTGGACTTTGGGGAACTTCAGAGAACAAAGTCTGTTACACCCAGTGTGGTAGGTCTAGCCAGATAAGAGATTCATTCCTCTTTGAAATGCAGCCAGGCCCCTCTGATTTTAAAAGGCATCGCAGTAGAATAAAAGCCCCCTTATGACAAACGAGGTGTGTTTCTGCTTTGCTTCCTATCGTGATCCATTCGTAACCACTACTGGCTGCAAGGAAGATCAGTGGTACTTAGCAAGGCTTTTGTTGACTGGGGAAACCTAGCCCACTGTAAATTCCAGGTGATGGATAGTCTTTTTGCAATTTTTGATTTAATTTAATTTTATTCCTTCTGGTCTATGAAGAACCCCATCTTTGTAATCTCTTAGGAGCAGATTCTGTTTTGTACCAGGGCTATTTCTGAGAAGACACACAGTCCAGGCTGAAGCCTGTGTGACTTCCAGCTGGCTTCTTCCACAGTCTCCTTGTAGAGAAAAAAACCCACACAAAAACAAATGCAGGAGGCTAGCGAGGGTGATGCCATACATATGCATTAAAAGCTTAAGGGCACTAGGTCTCCCCAGCTACTCACTAAATGCTTCCGCTCCGGGCACCATGGGTGAGCTTGTTAACCCTTCACGTCTGCAGAAGGGGATCGGCAAGGGTGAAGTTGCTGGTGCCCTTTCGAATCTACAGTTATTTGTGGTACCAATAAAACGCTCACGATGGGCCCAGATGGTGATAGGGATTTTAGTCATGAGCATCTCTGAGCAGCATTCACACGCCGTATTGCAAAGGAAATGGGCAATGTTTTAGTTTTTTAGTTAAGAGAATGGGTTTTGGATGGCGGAGGCCTGGATTTGAAACTGGGCTCTGCAACTTTCTAGTTATGTGACTACTGTCAGGTTACTAACCACTGGGTCTCAGCTTCCTAGTTTGCAGAATGAGAATGACATGTATCTCTGTCTCACAAGGATGTTGTGAAGATCAGTCAAATGTTACACGTAAAGTGCAGAAAGCAGTGTTTTAATGAAGGGCAACTTTTAGAAATACCGATGACAAGGATGATGAGGAGGACGATGAGAATGAAGGTGAGAATGAGGAAAAGGATGAGGATGAAGGTGATAATGATGGAGGAGGCTGACGAGAGGATGACTTTCCAAAGGTATGTGAAGCAGCCCCAGAGAAGGCAATTAAAAGTCGTCAGGCATCCAGGTATCTCCTACTTGTTTTCATCTATTTGGCTTTTTATCATTGAGGGCTGGCTTCCATATCTACATCTCTCTTTTTTTTTTTTTAACATCTTTATTGGAGTATAATTGCATTACAATGGTGTGTTAGTTTCTGCTTTATAACAAAGTGAATCAGTTATACATATACATATGTTCCCATATCTCTTCCCTCTTGCATCTCCCTCCCTCCCACCCTCCCTATCCCACCCCTCTAGGTGGTCACAGAGCACCGAGCTGATCTCCCTGTGCTATGCGGCTGCTTCCCACTAGCTGTCTATTTTACATTTGGTAGTGTATATATGTCCATGCCACTCTCACGTCATCCCAGCTTACCCTTCCCCCTCCCCATATCCTCAAGTCCATTCTCTAGTAGGTCTGTGTCTTTATTCCCGTCTTGCCACTAGGTTCTTCATGACCTTATTTTTTTCTTTCTTTTTCCCTTAGATTCCATATATATGTGTTAGCATATGGTATTTGTTTTTCTCTTTCTGACTTACTTCACTCTGTATGACAGACTCTAACTCCATCCACCTCGCTACAAATAACTCAGTTTCATTTCTTTTTATGGCTGAGTAATATTCCATTGTATATATGTGCCACATCTTCTTTATCCATAATTCAAAAAGAGTCATGTACCAAAATGCTCATTGCAGCTCTATTTACAATAGCCAGGACATGGAAGCAACCTAAGTGTCCATCATCGGATGAATGGATAAAGAACATATCTACATCTCTTTATAAGTTGCCCTTTTTTTGAAGTTATCTAACGAACTCTTCTGTAATCCAAGTTCAGCAGGCTATTGACACAGTGGTGGGTGTGGCATTTGTACAGCTCAGACTCTGTGCTGAGTCTTTCCCCCATTGCTCCTTTTTTATATTCTTTTCAAATTTAATCTCCAATAACTTCGACAGGGTCTTATCCTTGAGACTGAAACTTCATCTGAACACGTAAGTGAGTGCGTTTCCCATACCTATGGAACACGGTGTTCAGGCAAGTGCAGCTCTCTCGAGGCTGTGGCTCCCACTGATTATAACAGGGGATTGGTTTCGAGCTGGGGCCTACAATCTACAGCCTGCAGGCGAAATCTGACCACCGCCTGTCTCTGTAAACAAAGTTTATCAGGACGCAGGCAGGCCCATTGGTTTACATGCTGTGGACGCTGCCCCCTCCTGCAACAATAGACTGGAGTAGTTGCAACAGAGACCTTACAGCCCACAAAGCCCAAAATATTTACCATCTGGGGCTTTGCAGATAAAGTTTACGGACTCCTGGTTTAGCGTGGAAAGGAGTGGACTCTATCTCAGCATTAGGGATGTTGTGTTTCTAAGATGCAGCACGTACAGTGGGAAGGGTCTTTTTTGGGAAATAAGTTCGTTCCCAAACCTCCGAAATTTTCAAGTGGGGCAGTAGACTTATTGTCTGTTTTATTTCCTATGCTCAGAATGGCATTTTATCGAAGATTTATGTTGATATTTTTTCAGAAGCTTTTGTGGCACCCAGTGCTCAAGTAGCGTTGCTAAATCCACTAAGCCATTAGGACGAGTTAATAAAAATAAGAATCACGTCACTGGCTACCATGTCCAGCTGTCCCTGCAACCAAATGCTGCAACTGTGTGCAAGTGACAGCACAGAAATGAAACTAGACACAGAGTCAGCTATGATAGTGTGCAGAGAGAGGGATTAGAGAGACCGCATATAAAAGGACGTTAAGTGAAAAGAAAAGGATCAAAAGAGAATATGTTCAGAGGTAGAGAGAAACCTGTTGAAACATGGTTATAAATCTCAAGCTCTTTCATATATGATTTCCTGGGGTCCCCTAGACCTTATAAGATATGAGGAAGCAAAGGAGGGTGGGGACTGAGGTGGTGATGGCGATGAGAGGAGCAAGGATGGATGAGAGCAGAAGTAGGCAACACAGCGCACAGCTGGACCGGGAGCTGGTGGGAGGGCTCTGTGTGTGGAGAGACAGCCTAGCGAACACTGTTATCTGGTCCCTTCTGTTCTTGGAGCTTTGGGAATGGAATAGCAGCCAGCCGGAGCCGGGAACCCCCCACCCACGGGCTGTGCATCCCGTCTGAGGAACAGTGATGCGTGGCTAGCAAAGAATAATCGGCTACTGGGAGGTGCCCATGAAATACATGTTTGAGAGTTAGTTTTGTGGGTGGAAGAGTAGATGATGAAGAGTGAGATACTCTTGTACAGAAAGAGGAATCAGAAGAAAGTAGGGAGTAGAGTATTGCAATGATGAGGTCATATAAATAGCTAACAAATGACCTCAGTTTATACCTAAGAGACAGAGGGAGCAGGATGGGTGCAGTGGGAGAAACCCCATTGCAGGTGACGGGAAGAGACTTTAGGGCCCATCTGTCACTATGTATGTGAACAGGACAGTCAATTTCCCACAGGCTCAGTTTTCTCAGGTGTAAAATTGGGTCAGGTGGGATGGGGCAGAGACTTGATGAAATCAAGGGATGCGTCTAGCTCCAAAACTGCTATTGCTTTATGTCTGTCTGCATTTCCTTGTTGGTGGCTAAAGACTATTCTCTCTCTCTCTCTTTCTCTCTCTCTCTCTCATCTATCTATTCTCTGTTATCTATCTTGAAAAATACTGCCATTGTGTGTTTTGTCTTAGCAGGAATAAAATGCAATTTTTCTGTGATTTGAAAATGCCTGTTGCTCTTAAGAGCTTGAATTGGTCCACACAGCTTAGTGGTTGGGAAGATTCTGACTGTATGAGTTGTGGTTGTTTTTTTTTTTTTTTTTTTTTTTAATATCTTTATTGGAGTATAATTGCTTTACAATAGTGTGTTACTTTCTGCTTTATAACAAAGTGAATCAGTTATACATATACATATATCCCCCATATCTCTTCCCTCTTGTGTCTCTCTCCCTCCCACCCTCCCTATCCCACCCCTCTAGGTGGTCACAAAGCACCGAGCTGATCTCCCTGTGCTATGCGGCTGCTTCCCACTAGCTATCTACTTTACATTTGGTAGTGTATATATGTCCATGCCACTCTCTCACTTCGTCCCAGCTTACCCTTCCCCCTCCTCGTATCCTCAAGTCCATTCTCTAGTAGGTCTACATCTTTATTCCTGTCTTGCCACTAGGTTCTTCTGATCATTTTTTTTTCTTTTTTCTTTTTTTTTTAGATTCCATATATGTGTGTTAGCATACGGTATTTGTTTTTCTCTTTCTGACTTACTTCACTCTGTATGACAGTCTCTAGGTCCATCCACCTCACTACAAATAACTTCAAGATGGCGGAAGAGTAAGACGCGGAGATCACCTTCCTCTCCACAAATACATCAGAAATACATCTACATGTGGAACAACTCCTACAGAACACCTACTGAGTTCTGGTTTTTACTTCATTGTATACAGTACATACGATAAGCAGGAAAAAAATTCTAGCAACTCACAAATAAAAACTGATAAAATGTTGGGCGTGCTAAAAAATTTATCCCTGGAAAATCACAGAATTTATGTGTGTTGGTAAAGCTGCTGCTGGGAGAGGTTGGGGGGAAGAGCCAAGACCAAAAAAGCTCTGCTGCCATTTCTTCCGTGCTGATCACTGTATGCGCATTAGCGCCTTGAATTCTCACAATCACCCGGGACTTACTACTATAACCGTCCTCCTTGTAAGAGGGGAATTATGTCTCAGGAGAGCTGACGGACTTGCCTGCAGAAGAGGTGAAGGTGAGATCTGGATGCCAGCAGGTCGTGCCCACACTGCCTGCTCTTAACCTCTGTGCCTACCCTCCGCACTCTTTCATCATGGCAGAGCACGCTGATTTAAGTGCAGTTAACTCCTCGACTTTGCACTGGGGTTGGTGCGGCAAGTGTGAAGAGCACAGACTTGACAGTCTCCAGACCTACATTCATATTCCTGCTCAACTACTTACCAGAAGGATGAACTTGGACAACTTACCCGTGTTATTTTCCCATTTGTTAAATGCAGATGCAAAAATACATCTGAGATTGCAGTGAGGATTAAAGAAGTTACACTTATAATTACCAGGCACATAAGGAATGCCCAGGCGATAATATTGTTCATCTGTTCTCTTCATCTGACGCCCAGAGTCTGCAGTTTTTGTTAGGAAATAGGGTGGGAACAAAAGAAGGCTGGGGCGCTGGAATCAGCAAGTTTTCAGGTGAGTTGAAAAGAGAAGAAGAGGGACTTCCCTGGTGGTCCAGTGGTAAAGAATCCGCCTTCCAATGCAGGGAATGTGGGTTCGATCCCTGGTCAGGGAACTAAGATCCCACAGGCCGTGGGGCCATTAAGCCTGCGCGCCACAACTACTGAGCTCACGCACCTCAACTAGAGAGCCTGCGTGCCACAACTACTGAGCCCACGTGCCCTGGAGCCTGCGCGCCACAACTAGAGAGAGAGAACCCACATGCCACACCCAGAGAGAAACCCGTGCACCACAATGAAGAGCCCGCGCCCTGAGACAAGAGATCCCGCGTGCCTCAGTGAAGGTCCTGCGTGCCGCAACTAAAGACCTGACACGGCCAAAAAAAAAAAAAAAAAAAAAAAATTAAAATTAAAAAAAAGAAAAGAAAAGAAGAAATGTCACATATATGACCCATGGTGCTTGTCTACACCTCCAGGTCCAAGGAGATGCAAAGCATGCGTGGGTCTGGGAGGGAAGGAAGTTTCTCCAAGGCATTCTGTTTGGATTTGAGTCTTGAGGGTGAACATGGCTGTGTGTTAGTAAGAAGGAGGCCACAGGGCATGTCACACAAGGGGAAGAGCAGGAGGAATGCATGGGGACTTGAATGGGCCAGATGGGGTTTGGGACAGTCAGAGGATTCACCGGAATGGAGTCATTCTCATGTTTACTAGGGCGAAATGACGGTTACTGAGAAGCTGGTCTGAGGGTAACCTTGCAGTACGAAGCTTGGTAGGAGATGCTGGGGGGTCTTCGTGGCAAGCCCTGATGGAGGCTGTGAGAATCTGGCAATTACAGACCTGAAGGGCAGAGCCGAACCTGACGCAGATTTGAAGGTTTGCGACTGATGGCATGGGGTGGGGGGGGGGGGGGGGAGGGGAAGCAGAGGGACCCAAGGTTGTGACCGAATGCACCCAGGAGGGTGACGGGCAGGTTGACAATTCCTGGTACTTTGCGAGGAAGAGCCTGAGCTGTTTTTGTTAATTAACGTTGAAAGTCTTAGTGATGCTTCAAATCTCACCCAAAAGTCTAGCCTTTCCCATTTTCCAGTTGGTTCCTGAAGGTCCTGAGAACATAATTGTTCATAATTTAGAATTTGATACAGTCGTTGTGAAGGGTAAAACATCTAAAGCAATGTTTCTAATCGCCTTGAAGCAGCTGGAGTGTGCTGTCCTTTGTTGGCCCCCTGGAGTAGCATTCTCCTTAAAGGCACACATATTTGTTCTCCATTCCTCCTAACAAATTACTCCACAGTTTAAAGGCTGGAAACAACACCTATTTATTCTCACAGTCTCTGTGGCGCAGGAATCCGGGAGCAGCTCGGCTGGGTCATTCTGGCTCAGGGTCTCTCTGAATGTGTCCATCAGGCTGATGGCCAGGGCCACAGTCATCTCAGGGCTCCATAGGAGGACCTGTTTCCAACCTCGCGTGGCTGGGCCTCCCCATGGGGCTGCCTCCCAATATGGCGGTGGCTTCCCTGAGTGAGTCACGTAAGAGAAGACAAGAGAGAGCAACAGAAATGGAATCCACTGTCTTTGACCTCCGAAGGGACGTCTCATTGCTTCTGTCATGTCCTGTTTGTTACAAGCCAGGTAGAGGTCCAGCCACACCCAAGGAAGAGGGGATGACCCAAGCCCCTGGGTACCAGGAAGTGGGGGCCAGTTGGGGCCATCTGTTTCCCGTATGAGGGCTTCCCTCTTGTGCTTCAACGCTGACCTTGAAACAGCTCTGCTGTTTCATCATCATCATTCAAGCCATTCCCTGCAACCATGCATGAACGTCCTACTATGTGCAAAACCAGAGTAAATCAGAGAGTTTGCCCCCACATCGCTGCCTTAGGAAGGGGAAGGTACCATTTGAGAGTCAGATCAAGTGCAGATCATTATCCTACATGCTTTCACATGAAAAGGGAAAAAGTGATTCCTAAGATTTTACATAAAGAAAGATGATATCTTTGTTAAATGATAGTCGCCAAAGATACTATTATCAAGAGGATGATTTTTACTTTTCTCTCAGAAACTCTGAACAAAAGATGTTGCCTCATGTGAATCTGTGCCATTTGCATCTGTCACACTTCCTCTTTCAAAAATAATTAGTAGTTTATTTACGGAGTTGGCTCCTAATTTGGTTCCTAATGCCCTGAGCTGAGTTGAGGTCAGTAAGAATCCTTTTCATCAGATCGTTTCCTCCTATTAGTTTCAGAAATAATTTTTAGCTACCCTCAGAATCTCTTGTCTTCTCTGGTGCACCCATTTACATGGGTTTTGTTTTAGCTTCAAGCACATTCACACAGTTTAGTGACTCTTTTAGAAGCCTTGGGAGTTTTTTTCGTTTTAAATGGAAAAGGCATTTGACATTGGGAGTCTTCTTCACATTGTTTTAAACTTTAAGAGGTTTCGAGTTTGAGTAATACTTAAAAAAAATAGTATCTTTAAGAAGTTTGGAAGAAAAACATATGCATGGAAAGAAAAAAATGCATATTATATGTGGTCCTCATCAAATTAAACTTGAGTCAAAATAGTGTTCCCCATTTCTGGAGCTTCCATGAAAAGCCTCATTTTGCTTACCATGCACCTTCTTAGGTGAGATGACTTTTCATTATTAACTACTGGATAAACTGAATAGATTTCCCTCGGTGAAGGTCACCCTTACTTATCAGGGCTCACCTGATCAAGAACCTCTCTCTCCCTTTGTGTTGAAATAGCTGATTGTCCAAAAACACTTGCATAATATCCTTTGCTTTTCTCTTTTCCACTTGAGGTAATCAATTACCCTGTTTCTTTGTTTTTCAAATGAGAATATTCGCAACTTTTAGCGATTCAGCCACCGTGGGCATACTAAAGCAGGAGAATGTTTGATGCTTGCAAAGCCCTTCCAGATCCTTAGATACAGGGTATTCTGTAAAAGCATGTTGCTTCCTGTCTAATTTTAAACTTTTTAACCTTAATGATAAATCAATTTTGCGTAGTCTGTTTGGACTCTGAGATTATTTCCCTGCTCTCAGAGTTGTACACAAGAAGGCAGATAGCCTAGTGTGTGTTCCCACAATATCATAGAAAGAAAGGTTTTCATAAACACGTAGGGGAATTATGCCGAGGGCCTATTGGGCTCTGGTAAGGACAGCTGCAAGTAAGTCGATACCATTTGGGCCCGGCCTCAGATTCACTGCTGGCCCTGGGCTGGCAGCTGGCCTGTGTTACAGGATGTGACAACAGACTGCTGCAATACTGGTCCAACTCTGGAAAATGCTGGGCAGACAGGACAAATGTTTTAGGGAACAACTGGTTTGAAAGAATAGACTGAAACTCCCAGCTGTGAGGGTCATTTGTGAGAAAGTCTCCATGCTAGGGTGAGGGTCAGAAACAGCTGTTGCCTGGGGCTTAGATTTTAAACCAAAGTAAATTGCTGGCTCCAGGACAAGATTTTGATCATATATGGATTTGTTGAAATTCAGCTGTTGACTTCTATGGGGTATGACTTTGGACACGAATCCAAAAGTCTCCTGTCATTTCAGGCTTTACCAGCTAAAACCAGAGCCCATCCAATAATCCCCTCAGTCTCATCTGAGGTACCAGCAGCATAGCTTTCATATCTGGGCAGGTAATAGCCATAGAACCCGTGCAACGCCTGATTGTCTAACTATGTGTTTGTTGAGTGGAAGGCTAAGTATCTAAGTTAGACAACTTTTTGAGGAGACTTGTGTAGGGTGGGAAGGGGACGTCCCTTATTAGATGACAGAGTAAAGAGGTCTTGCCTCCTCTCTTTAAGAAAAAAAATCCCATGAGGGCAGTAAGAAGAATAAGAAACATACATGCATGCCCCAACTTTGGAGAAACTGTGAGATTTGAGTAACCTAAAACACAATCTATAAAGGAGTACACTGAAGGTCAGAGACGGGTTCAGGAGTATGTGAGGCGAAGACACCCTGAGGGCAGATTGCAGGTACAGTGTGGTTCTCCAAGGCATAAAGAGCTCTGGGAGAGGCAAATCCAAACACCCTGTCTCAGGGAAAAGGAGCTTCCCCAAATTACTTGCATAAAGGGAAATCAAGGAAGATGGGAATGAATGAGAAATCATGAAGACAGGCCACATGTTCAGGAAATGGTTTGTTGTAGGTCTCAGCTGTGAAAGGAGAACCAAAAGCTAAAAGAGCTCATAATGTGTCATAAAGAGAATTCCAACCAGCCGATGGCAGAGCCCGGCCTCATGGTCCTTCTGTGATGAACCAGTTTGGGGTGGACTCATGAATTAGAATACAACATATGCCTATGCAAAGATGTTATAAGAGACAGAGATAAAGGCAAATGGAAAAACAAATGGCAGATAAGAAATAAAATGTTGTCATAAAGCAGATTAAAATTATGACCAAAAATACCCATGGATTTAAAAATAAAAGCAAAAACAAGAATAAAAAAATCTAAGCAATAACCTCTATAAAACTAGAGCAGAAAGCAGAGATATGAGAACTGAGGGAAGAAAGGGGGGTGTGAAAGGAGAGAAATATGAACTGTGAGAGCTTTAAGTAAGAAATGAAAAGAAAAATAAAACTATCACCATAATGAAGATTTTGTTGAAAGTCACAAAGGATAATATAAAATGTTAAAAAAAAAAAGCAATGAGAGATACAAAAGACAGGATTGGAAGACACATGATATTCAACATATAAATAATTGGGGTACCTACAGGAGTATAACAAAATAATAGAATAGAAAAAATATATTTAAATATTAAAAGCAAGAACAGATTTCATAAATAAAATAAAATTAAAGTCTACAGAGTAGAAAGGGCAAGTGGAATTCCAGGAGAAATTGATACAAATTGATTCACTAGATACATCTGAGGAAGTTTATTGGAACTAAAAAAAAAGGAAATAATAAAATTAAATAAATAAATAAACAAATAAATAAATAAAAGAAAGAAAGGTTCTTTGGGGACCTAAGCAAAAATATCTCTGAGAATAAAACCTTCATACTGGACTTAGACTCTGCAAAAGCAACGTTTAGTGTGACAAAGAGAAGAACATGTTCAGGGGACATAGCGAAAATGAAGATTATCAGAAATGTTAAAATAAAAGAATAAGTAAAAACCTAGCAGATGCAAACAACAATAAATCCAGAGGTCATGGTTTTGTATCAGACTTTGGGGCAAAAAGCATCAAACAAGACAAACATAGATTTTATGTTTTTAAAACTGATTTTAAAGCTTCTATGGAAAAATAACCACACAAATTTTGAAATCAGAGAATAAAGAGGGGGCATACTCCTTATATTTAAAATAATATGGTTTACTGTATACATAGATCAATCAATGTAACCAAAATAGGCCCAAGCACTCTAGATATTTTGTATATCATAAAATGAGATTTCAAACCAATGGGGAAAATGTTCACATTCAATAAAATAACATTGGAACAGTTATAGTACAACATCTGGAAAAAATTAAAGTTGAATTTCCTATTTTCCATCCAAATAAGTTCCTAATGAAAAAAAGTTATATGACAATAATAAAATTATAAAAATTGTTAAAAGGTTTCATGGGAAAATCTTTTAACAAATAATCTCGCCACAGGAAAATTTTATAAATTTGACCCCAAATCCACAAGCTATATACAAAACAAAAAGGACTGATAAATCTGGTTACATAAAACTAAAGAAAATTATCTACGGCAAAAACATCACACATGAAATCAAAATCAAAACAAAAAATAAAAAATTTATTGCAACATTTCACAAAGAACTTAATTTCTTTAATACACGAAGAATCCCTACAAATCTATAAGAAGGTTATCAACAGCCCACTGGAAAAATGGGCCAAGAATACAATCTGTCACAGTGAAAAAAATCAAGCAGCCCTTAAACATAGGAAAAGATGTTCAACCTCACTCATCAGAAATATTCAAATTAAACCTAAAAAGAAGTAACATTTTTCAAATTGGCAATGACCATGAAGTTTGGTATCACAAGGATTTTGCAGTGATGTAGAGAGATGGGCACTAATTGCTTTGGGGAGTATTTATTTTTATAACCCTTATAAAGGACAAATAGGTCATGTCTATCAACATTAAAAATATGCATGCATTCTAGGAACTAAGAGTAGCAGTCCCAACTTCCAGGAATTTAACCTACACACATTCTCATACTTACGCAAAATAACACACGTACAAGGATATTTACTACAACAGTTTTTTTATGGTAGCAAAAGAATGTTGTCAGACTAGAGGTCCATCAATAGGAAAATAGGAAACTGGCTAATGAAACATCCACATACGAGAAAACTAAGCATTTGTTAAAAAGAAAGAAGCAGCTCTATAAGTATGATCTCCAGGAAATGTTACATGAAAGAGGTGACAGAGCAGGATTTTTCATGTGTTACTATCTGTGTAAGAAAGTGTGTGTGTGAGAGAGAGAGAGAGAGAGAGAGAGAGAGAGAAAGCTGACTATTTCTTTGAAATTACTCATAGGAAACTGGAAGCAATGGTGGGCTGGGTGTGGAAGGAAGACTAGGTTTTATCAACTCCGATCTTGTACCTTTAGAATGAAGCATGTACATATATTACCCATTGACTATAATCACAAAATAAAGGTCTAGGAAAAGTTATTTCATAATATTTCTTAATGTTCATTCCCAGAATTAAGAAGGCCTTTGTCATATTTTAAAAACATTCTGTAATTTTCACCAATATCTTTATATTTGACCATCTGTAGAAATAGAAAAAGTGACAGCAACCTTTGAAAGATGCACATCTGAACATTTTCTTGCATTGCTGTAAAGCTCCTTCCGTTCCTCTCTAAGGTAGAATGAAGTTCCAGCAGCCTATGGGGAAAGTCAAGGACATCCATGCCCTGCCCTATACTTAGCTCTCAATCTCACCTCCCAGGGCTCCCTGCTCCTCCTGCCCCAACTTCCGGATGAGGGGACCTCATCTCCTCATCTCCATGCTCACTTCCAGTCCTCTGGCTCCTATGGCTTTGCACAGTCTGCAGCTTTTACTTGGGAACTTCCCCCCCTTTTCTATGTCACTCCTGTCAAGACTGCCCTAGAAGACTTGGCTCGGGCATTTCCATCCTGAGACCTTCACTGGCCTCCCATCTCGTGCTGTGTTGACTACTCATGTGTTATTGTTACCCCATTGGTCCAAGCCTCCTCCTAGACCAGGGACTCCTTAGGGACAGGTCACAGTTATCTTGGCATCTCCAGGCTCTTGAAAGGAGTAGGCATCAAATACATACATGCTAAAGCGAAGAGTGTCCCTGAAGGATGCAGAGAGAGCATTTTAATCATGGCCAAAGGGAGTTGTGAGCTTTGGTGGGGGAAGGGCGGTGCATAGGTGTGCTCTGCCTGTCAGCCCACTCTGGCAGCTAAGAACCAGGATGCTGATGGCTCTTGCTCCTCGTCCCCTGTGTTTCCTTCTCTAGGCTGGCGGGGTCTGGGACACAGGAGCTCCATGTAGCATCCCGAGGATGGGTCTGCAGTTGGTGACTGAGGCGAAGCTTGAATTGGTTTCACGCTGCCCACTCGCACCTGCTTGTTCGCACCTGTTGCCTCGCTGAGCCCATGCTTCCTGACCCAGCATCTCAAAGTCCCCTTCATTGCCGCCTTCATCTACCAGCCAGAAATTGTTGTCATGGGCTCTTCTTGAATTTAAGGAATTCAGTTCTCTCTGGCTGTTTCAGAAGAATATGTGACCCTCCTGGATTCCCACCATCTTCCTCTCCACAGTCAACCATTCCCCAAATCCAGTTTTCTACCTCTCAGGTTCCTCTTCATTCTGGCCCCTTCTTTCCATCCCCTCTGCTGAAAGCATCTTTGCTGCATTTGTTGGAATGTCCTCTTTACCCGGCACCTGTATTTCTCTCCTCTAATCTGTTCTCTGCTTAGCAACTGGACTCATCTTTCCGAAAGGCAGCTCTTATGGCGTCATTCTCCTGCTCAGAACCCTCCAAGAGCTTGTTTAGGGTCAAACTCAGTAGGATGGCTGATGATGTGCTGCATGGCCTGGTAGCTTCCCACCTCTCCAGGTGTGTCTGGAGGTCTCCTCTCCTTCTTCAACGTCAGTTCCTTGAACATTACAGTCATTCTTACTTTGAGTCTCCCTCCCAACATACCCCCTCACCCACCCAGTGTCATTTCCATCTGAAAGCCTTCTTCAACCCCACAAATATGGGTTCAGCACCCCTTCTGTAAAAATGTCTCTGCATCTTCTTTGGCTGTCTTCTCTGCACTTATCATACTGTATGATAATCATCTCTCTAAACATAGTAAGTCAGGGAGGGCAGGGAAGATGGGGTTTCCTCCAGTTGCATCCCTGGTTACCAGCAGGAGCCTGGTGTGTATAGGTGATCAACTAATCTTTGTTGAATCCATCATTAAATCAAAGTGCATAATGTCTCCAGATGACGCAGGGGAGTAATAATGTTAGGACCCTTGAGGCTAAAGGGGTAGAAGCAGCAGCAGAGAAGAGTCAGGAAGGGAGATGATTTGAAAAGAATCATTTTTTCTCTTTCCTCTTAAATTTTCTTGTCCATGGCTGCTTAAACACATTTATCTAAACTGCCTCACTTTTTTTCCCCTCTAACTTAAGTATATTACATATAACATTATTATACTATTACTGTATTACACTGTTATATAAATTATTTTACACAAAGCAATGTAATGTAATAACATTAAAGGACGTTTTAAACAGAAACACATTTTATCCATAACCTTCCCAATGTATCCACTGATTTCATCATTGCATTTTCTGTGTATTCTTTGCTCTTATTTATACTGATTCTTACATAGTCATAATAATATTTTGCATTCTTCTTGTTTACTTCATATTTTACTGTAAACCTTTTTCCTTTATTGTATATTGTTGAAGACAGGGAACAAGTAGAACCTTAGCTTCCTCTGTTCCAAGTACAGTAAGCTTGAATCTGCTAAGGTTTTCTCAAGGGTCTTAGTTTCCATTAAGTTAATCATTGTAGCTGCCTCATCTCTGGATTCTTTCCAGACCCAAAACATTCCTCGAAATACAGAAACCAAAGCTACACCCAATTACATGCTGATCCCTTGTTTTCCATCTTTGCAGAATAATCTGTATTGTTCAGCTGTCATCTCATTGCAGGGTGTGCCCTATTTTAAGAAAATGCAGTATTTGAAAATCCAAACTTGCAGTACAGATTAACTGAAGAGCAATTATTATTCACAAAGCGTTCTTTGTTTTTAAAAGGATTTACTGTAATATATCTTTAAATAGCAAAATTTCTGATACATGTAAAACAGATTTGATTGAGAACAGCACAATTTACATACGCCTTGAGGAAAAAAATTTCTGTGTAAAATGAGGTACATTTTCACTGGTCAGAGGCAAGTCTCCACATCTTTCTCCAGGTGCCCAAGGGTCTTCCATTCTCATTTCAGAGTTGAGACTTTCAATCTAATTAGAAGACCTGGGTTGTTCTTAGCTGAGACCAACCATGGGACAGAGTTTAGTACTTGATGTAGGGCTTGGCTGGTTTTTCAGTGTTACTCATTAGATGCAGGAATAATTGCTTCTTGAAATTTTCATTTAGCATAAGGGGAAGTTAATAGAATCCTTTAGTCTCTCATGTGGCTGTTTAATGAACTGAACTATAAGGGGCTATGGTATTTGTATAGTTAGATTGTCTAATAATATGCCTTCTATTTGTTCACCATGCAAAATCATTATTTATTGTAATCATTCACCTCTTTTCACCTTTCTTTTAATACTAAAGCTTAGATAAGAGTTGACATTCCGCATGGAAAAATTACTATTGTTTTGATTAATGAATATTATAATAATAGTTTATAAAAGGATTAGGCTTCTAGAATTTCTGAAGACAAGCAAACTTGCATCATGGTGAAGACTTATAGACTTATGGATGTCTTTTTTGGTGAATTTATTGGGAAAGGAAGTGAAAATAATTCACAGAATGAGAAAATATTTGTAAATCTGTATATCTGATAAGGATCTAGTATTCAGAACATATAAAAAATCCTTACAACAATAAAAAGGCAAATAACCCAATTAAAAAGTGGTCAAAAGATTTGAATAGATGTTTCTCCAAAGTCGGCGTGGAAATGGCAAATAAACTCCTGAAACTATATGTTCAACATCATGAGTCATTAGGAAAATGAAAATCAGAACCACAATGAGATACCACTTCACACTCACTAGGATGGCAATCATTATTTTCATCTTCATCATCATCAGACAAGTGCTGGTGAGGATGTGGAGAAATTGGAACCCTCATATATTCCTGTAGGAATGTAAAGTGATGCAGGCACAGTGGGAAGTTTAGCAGTTCCTCAAAAAGTGAAACACAGAATTACTGTATGACACAGCAATTCCAGTCCTAGGTATATACCCAAGAGATTTGAAAACATGTTCTCACATAAACTGTACATAAATATTCATTATGAATATTTCATAGATGTTCATTATCGGCATTACTCATGATAGGAAACAGACTGGTGCAAATGTCCATCAAGTGATGAATGGGTAAACAAAAGTGGTATACCCATACAATAGAATATTTTTCAGCCATAAAAGGGAATGGAGTAGTTATACATGTGATGACATGGATGAACCTCGAAAACATTAAGCTGCGTGAACAAAGCCAGACACAAATGGCCACATATTGTATGATTCCATTTATATGAAATGTTTAGAACAGAAAAATCCAAAGAGACAGAAAAGTTGATTAGTGTTTTCCATGGGGTGGGTGGAGAGGGGATTTGGATTGACTGTTATTAGATGTGGGGTATCTTTTTGGAAAAGTTGTGAAATTAGATAGTAGTGATGGTCTTAGAGCATAGTGAATATACTAAAACCATTGAACTGTACACTTTAAAATGATGAGTTTTATGATACGTGAATTATATCTCAAGTTTTTAAAAAGCCAGATGAAATAAGACTTGTTAAGGACACTTGTATCAATAGATACCATAAACAGAAAGGAGGTTCGTAAAAGAACTGACCTATAAGAGCTAAGAAAATAAAGAAATAAAATGAAGCGATTCTCTACTCAAACTCATACAATATCCTCTTAAACCAGAAGCTAAAGAAGGACCAAATCCAATAGTCAAAAGTTCAGTAGAGAAAGGACTCATCATACCTTGTACCAGTTCTTGTAACACCCTATCCTCCTGGTGAAACGATACAGCCAACGACCACAGCAACCAAATCAAATGCAGATGAAGAAACAACCAATACTGTTTAGTGAAATAAATTTCTTTAGGACCTCTGGACCATAAGTAGAATAGTCATTCTCTCCTTCCTTGTAGTACCAAGTACAAATACTAGTTTGTCTCTGCTGCCTATTGAGAATGCATATTTTATAGTTGTACATTGTGTTTGCTTTCTTTCACGGTCCCTTACATCAACATAGTAAATATTTGTTTGCTTCTCTTGGGAAAATCCTAACAATATATCTACACTGTCATGCCCCAAGGATTTACTGAAGCATTACTGGCTTTTCTCAACTCTGAGCTCAAGGACCTTAAATTTCCCTTTGATTCTATTCTTATCTAATATGTAGATGACCTTTTGTTGTGTTGGAAAGATGAGGTAAGCAGGTAAGCTTTAAGACAGATTCCATCTATCTACTTACTGTTTTATCTCAGAAAGGGCAGAAGTTTTCCAAAGAGAAGTTACAATTTTGTTACAGTAAACTTCATTACCCAGGACATTCTTTATCCTAAGGAGGTTGATCCCTTGCTTATCACAGACTACAGAACCTTCAAAACTTGCCCACGCCAGTCACTAAGACACAATTCAGAAGTTTTCTGGGTCTCACTTGTTACTGCAGACAGAGGCTTCCCAACTTTTCTGAAATTGTCATGCTGTGATATGACTTAACCAAGGCCTGGTTAACTGGTTACCTCTCCCTGAATCCTAAACATTAACAGGCTTTCTGTGAGTCAAAATTAGCCTTTGTCAACTTCCGACTCGGTGCCTGCAGAATCATTTTTTTACATATTATTACATAAGAGACAAAGCCCTTCCTGTTCTGACTCAGCTTCATGGGAATCATCAGTGACAAAGGCCTTTCTACAGCGTTTCCCTTGACTCGTTGGCCAAGCCCTACCCCACACAGTATCTGAGCTGTGGGAGCTGGTTTAGTGGAAGCTTTGTGGACTTGGCTTTGGGTTCTCCTCTGATTTTGTTGGTCTTTCATGGTGTACATCCTTTGTTGCTCACTAAGGATACACAACATGATGTTTCTCAGCAAGTAAACTTACATCTTATAAAACTGTATTATTTTTTCCAATGCCTCACATATTTCCGTTCATTAATCCTTTGAATCCTACTACTTTTCTGTCATACCTTGAAGAAGGAGAAACCCATGACTCCCTAATCTCCATTTGTGAACTGACTCTACCCCGAATATATTTATGAAGAGTCCCCCAGAAACTGCAGACTTACTCTTGGTTGTTGATGGGTTGTTTCTTAAGACTGAAACAGTAAAATATCAGATGAGTTAAGCTGAAACAAATCTCACTTCACCCAGAAGGGCAGAATGGAGATAATAAGGCTGATATATACACTGAGAGTAGCTATGCTTGTGGGATAATCTGTGATTTTTGACTGCTTTGTAAACAAAAAGAGTTCTTGAGCTTAGTGCGAACCCCATTTAAGAGTGGTCAGCAAATCAAAGAGTGTTGAGTGCTCTCAGGCTGTTAGAAAGTAGATGTTCTTTTCAAAAGGGATACCATGAGGCTGAAGTCGGTGCCTTGGCTGGTTATTATGTCAGACAGGCAACCCCCCACTGAGATTCCAACCCTCATAATATACCAAGAAACCAAGTCTTTGGAGAGGCAAAGAGGCTATAACAGAAAGCAAGACATCAATCAGCTCCAAAGTAAGAAGACCTCAAATGGAAGCTTTCAAAAATTTTTTGCTTAAAATTACCCACCCCAGGATGGGAAAATGGCTAATGTACTCAGTCAACATTGATGGGGAAACATTACTAAAATTGTTAAGGTTGGTGGGGGTCTCTCAGGCATGTCTCCTTTGTCACCAGCAGAAGTTTGGTAAAACTGTAAATGTGGGTAATGGTGGGACACGGGCAAGAATCCAAACCTCAGGGCCCCTTTGCTCATCTCCAAATGGATTTCACACAACTGCCCTCTGCAATGAGTTTTGAATATGTCTTTTTGATTATTTTTAGGATGGACTGAAGCTTTTCCTTTCCGAAATTCTATAATTCTTATAGTAGTAATTCTTTTAAATTGATTTTGTGTTCCCAACTGGGAACTTATGTGTCAATGGACAGGATATTCCATTTTATTGGGACTACTATTCAAGAGCTTTACAAAGCCCTGCCACTTTACTACTGTGTACATCATCTCCAACCTTCAGGAAATGAAGAAAGGAAGGAGGAAAGAAGCAAAAGAATCTCCAAGAAATGAAGAGAGAAAAAAAAGAACTGTAGAATTCAAATTAGTAGAGCTCTCAGGGATTCTAGAACTTCCATGACCTAAGGGATTGCCATTGGCTTTCATAGCAAGAAGGTCAGCTGCCTCCAGGACTCATGGACTCTGTGCCCATGAATTAGTAACAGGCTGGCCCAGTTATCTGTGAATAACACTTCCAATTCTAGGCTCTACACTGTAGAAAGCAGACACAGTCAAATAGTGCAAGAACTCATGCAATACACGCAGCTGTATCAACAGGTACCAGCAGCCTTTCCTCAACATCCTCCTAAACAAACTTTATATTACTAATACCTAGATACCCAGTCTTCTGAAAGAGACATTAGGTGAAGACAGCCCCCAAACCCCAGTGGAAAGGATGTTATCAAGTACTATTAACAACTAGAACAACAGTAAAATTCCAAGGCATTGATTCTTGGATTCATGTGTCTTAATTAAAGAGGCAAAAACTATTCTTAACTCACTGGAAGACTTTCTCTATTGGAGACCTCAAGCTGAGGGTTCTTAGAAACCTCCAAGAAGAAGAGGATCTTCAGAAAAAGATAGCTTCTACCCAGAACTTTGAACCAAGTTGATGATTGCACGTGATGTAGACGTCTTCCACCTAAATTCCACAGGAGAAGACTACAGAGTGTCATTCTCTAATCTGAATTCTTTTGTTATGTATTTTCCCAGCTATCTTCTTTCTTCTTTAGCTGGGTTAAAGCTGCTTTGACCTATGTTACTTATAAGGCTTAATTCTTAATGTTGCCCTTTGCATTTTTAGTCACTCTTTGGTAGGGACCTAGTATCTGGCTATACTTTACTTGCTAAAACATACAATGAAACTGATTGCTGGATTTGTACACATTTACCTTTGGGACCACTTAACTTCCTTTAGTTCCAACTTCTTGTAATTAATCAGTTGGTTTCCTGGGTACCTGAACTCACCTTTAGGTGACTTTTTATTTGGCAACTACCACAATAGCAAGAAATCTAAAATCCTTATCTTGCATATAGAAAAGGAAGTTCATTTCTCCATCAAAACAATACTTGGGGGCCTTTTGTGGGAGCTAGCTTTAGTAACTGAATTTTCAAAGAAATGGAACTGGAAGAGGAATAGGGTTTGTATTTGGAGGCTGTATCTCCATCACAGATCTTACAAGTAAGGCACAATACTTTTAGTCTACTTTAGATCTACCTAATAATCATTTTGATACTAAAAATTTTGTTGCCTGGCACTGAACTATTCTTGGGTGAGTGGTGTCAAAACATTATGACATCATTTGACAATCCTATTTTGGCCAAAACCAGATCACTGAGTGTTCCCCAGTGACTGATATGGGATTTGTGACACAAAAGCACACTGGCTATTACCTGAAAACTGGACTGAAACTTGCTACTTTGGTAAACTGATACCAGCCTTCATGATAGTACCCAGCATTCATTTCGATCCAGCAGTTTCTCTTCTAAGAAAATAGGTCATTTGATCATTTAACTCAAGACGGAGAAAAACTGGACTTTGATTTAAGAACCCAAACTAATCACTCAGAAAATTATGGATTGTTTTCTCCCTCTATGTGGCTTCATTTCAAGTTTTATGTTTTACAAAAGGCCAAGAAATTAAGGAGAATCTTGCATGTCATGATTTAAGGACCAGAAGACAGAATAGATAATCCCACCAAAGTCATATAAATCATTCCTTGAGAGATTCATGAAAGAGGGCATAGGACATGAATGCTATATTCGTATCTAAAGACTTCTCTGGAATCTTCAATATTAATAAAATGACCTGGAGTACAAACAAATCAATCATAACATTACATACTTTTGCTAATATCTGTATATTTGGTCCTGCATGCTCTTCAGATGGAGAATGTGACCTCTCGGTTTAATCTGGTCACTCTCAGCTCCTTGCTGGGAAAGAGACTGCAAATCTGGTAACAATCTTTCCCTTGGTATTTGTCCGTGTTGTAGTGTGCAAATGTGTGATCTCCAGCATCTTAAATGCTGCTGTGCAGCTGCTGTACCTCAAAAGACCCGGCAAATGGCCATCCAGCAAAAAGAACAGGAAAACCTGACATTTTATGGAAGTTGACCCAATCTTGCCAGAAGCTTGTTATGCAGTCAGACACCTCAGATAGTGGTAAACATATGGATCAATCATACCCCCGGGTATGATCCTTAATGGTCCCTCCTTTAGCTCAGGCTGAATAATTACAACAAGGGGGACACTGAAAAACAAAAGCATCTCTCTACCCACGTAGCTTACTGTCTAACTTAACATGACTTTACTATTACACTGTCTTTATTAACATAATTTTATTATTTCAGGAACCTTTTGTCCAGAGAGCTGTAAATAATTTTCTGAAAGACATAAAAAAATATTTAATAGAAAGAATCAAACCACAGTTACTCATTGAACCTCTTGCTTCAATATCATTGCTTTCCTGTGACCATCAGTTGTAAATTATTATACAGAGCACTCCTCTTCAAGAATGACAGGAACCAGATTGATCCTCCTGCCTGAAATAACCAACGAAACAAAGCAAAACAAAACATATGACCCAATGGTTTTTTCAGACTCTGGATATCAGGCAATGAGTGCAATAATCCTGGAGCAATGGGGGTAAAACAAGATACTAAAACTTCTCAGCCTATGGCCTTGAGATAATTTCCAGATTGTGGCACAAAGAAGAGAAGCCCAGCAGAGTCTCTGAGTCAAGGAGATGGAATAGAGTCTGGGGTATTAAAAGCAGCTAGAGGACAGAGCACAAGAGGGTAGAAAGCTATGAAGTGAGAAAACCCTGAAGGTTACAGGGAGTCCCCCCCTTAATTATTCAGCAAAGTACAGATCAACACAGATAATTGGGGAAACTACTTGAACACCAGCCACACTGGAAAGCTCAACTCACTGGGCACTGGGTTGACTATTCAGAAATGTTGTACCCCTGTGGCAGGGAGTGCTTACCCCTAGACAGTGCACTTTTCTAGACACGCATAACAAATCATTGATATGCAAGATCTGAAAGGACCAAACTGAAAGGAATTTAACTGCACCACAGAACAAAACTCAAGAATATTTACAGGAATAAAAAAATATCCTACACTCAAGATAAAATTTGCAATGTCAGGCATACAAAGAAGCAGGAAAGCATGATCCATAATGGAAAAAAAATATATGAAATTAAAACTGACCCAGAATTGACTAAGATGTTAGAATTAGCAGGAAAAATACCTTAAAAAGTTATTATAATTGTATCTTATAGTTTCAAAAATTTAAGTAGAGACATGGAGATATAGAAATGACCTAAACTGAACTTATATAGAGAGAAACTACGATGTCTGCAATAAAACACAGTGGTTCAGGGCTTCCCTGGTGGCGCAGTGGTTGAGAGTCTGCCTGCTAATGCAGGGGACACGGGTTCGAGCCCTGGTCTGGGAGGATCCCACGTGCCGCGGAGCGGCTGGGCCCTTGAGCCACAATTGCTGAGCCTGCGCGTCTGGAGCCTGTGCTCAGCAACAGGAGAGGCCGCGATGGTGAGAGGCCCGCGCACCGCGGTGAGGAGTGGCCCCCACTTGCCGCAGCTGGAGAGGGCCCTCGCACAGAAGCGAGGACCCAACACAGCCATATTTAAATAAATAAATAAATAAATAAAAATTAAAAAAAAAAAACACAGTGGTTCAAATTAACAAAAGATTAGACATGGCAGAAGGGAAGATTAGTGTACTTAAAGACATAGTAATAGAAACTATGCAAAACAAAACACAGAGGATAATATTTAAATGAAAAGAGCATCAGTGAACTGTGAGTAAACTTCAAATGATATAATAGACACTTAGTTGCAATCTCCAATGGAGTTTAAGCAAGAGAAAAAATATTTGAAGCAATAATGGTGTCTTATGATAAAAAACTATAAACACACAAGAATCACAACATGAAGAAAACACCAAGGCACATCATACTGAAATTACCTAAAGCCAATGCTAAAAAGAAAACCTTAGAAGTAGCGAAAAAAAGTAACCTGATCTGTACAGAAGAACAAAAATAGGAAAACAGTGCACTTCTCACTGGAAACAATGTACATCATAAAACACTGGAGCAATGTCTTTAAACTCCTGAAAGAAAAACACTGTTAACTTAGAAATCTATACTCAGCAAAAATATATTTCAAAAACAAAGGTGAAATAAAAATGTTTTCAGACATATAGAACCAGAAGGGATTCACCACCAGCAGACTAACACTATAAGAAATTTAAAGGAAGCCCTTCAAGACAGAAGGAAAATGATACCAGTTAGGAATCTGGATTTATACAAATGAATGAGGAACACAGGAAATGGTGGCTACATGGATAAATATACACCAGAATTTTTATTGTTAACATCTCTTTAAAATATACTTAACAGTTTAAAAATAATAATATATTATGGGGTTTATAATATGAAAAAGTAAAATATATTAAAACTATAGCATAAAGTCAGGGAGGAGAGAAATGGAAGTTTGTTAAGTTTCTTATACTATACATGAAATGGTATAATATCACTTGGAGATAGACTGTAATAAATTAAAGATGTATACTGCAAACCCTAAAACAACCAGTAAAATGACATGACAAAGAATAATAGCTAGTGAGCCAACAAAGGAGATAAAAAGGAATCATAAAAAAAAATTTAGTTAATTCAAAAGACGGCACAAAAAGAGGGGAAAGACAATAAAGAACAGATGTGAGCAAAATGATAGATTAAACCCTAATCATATCAACAATCACATTAAATGTAAATGATTTAAACACCTCAGTGAAAAGGCAGAGATTGTCAAATTGAATGAAAAAGAAAGCCCAATGACATGTTGTTCACAAGAAACAGACTTTAAATTTAAAGGCACAAATAGATTAAACATACAAGTATGGAAAAAATATTCCATGCTAAGATCAGTCAAAAGAACGCTGCAGTTTCTATATTAATATCAAGAATATCAAAGAATATTACCAAGGATAAAGAAAGTCATTTCTTCTTCCCCTTATGATAAAGGAGATTATCAGTCAAAAGACCCTAAAAATTGTAAATGTTTATGCCCCTAGTAACAAAGCTTCAGAATATATGAACTGGAAATTGAAAGAACAGCAAGAAGAAATAGCAAATACACAATTATAGTTGAGCATTCCAAGAGCCGTTTCTCAAAGCTAATAGAGCAAGTGGATAGAAAATCAGCAAACAAATACTAGACATGAACAGCACTATCAGCCAGGATGACCTGATTAGCATTGATGGAATGCTAATGACATTATGACATAGCATTCTATGACAGCATCATGTTCAATGCCATTAGTCATTAAGGAAGGAAAATCAGTACCACAATGAGATGTCATCACCTATTAGAAGGGCTAAAGTTAAAAAGACTGACACTACAAAGTGTTGGTGATGATGCAGAGAAACTGGAAATTTCATACACTGCTGGTGGGAATAAAAAAATGATACAATTTTGGAAAATACTTGGGCAGTTTCTTAAAAAAGTAAACATCAACTAAATTGTCCAGCCGTTACACAGTTAAGTATTTATCCAACAGAAATGAAGACATACGTTTCTACAGAAACTTATACACAAATATTTAATAGCAGCTTTACTTGTAAAGGCCCAAAACTGGAAACAACCCAAATGTCCGTCCTTCAACAGATGGATGGATAGACAAATTGTGATATATCCGTACAAAGGAATACTTTTAAACAATAAAGGGAATGAAGTATTGATACATGCAACATCAATGAATCTTAAAATAATTACGCAAAGTGAAAAAAACATACAAAAAGAGTATGGACTGAATAATTCCATTTACGTAAAACTCTCGAATCTATGGTGTCAGCAAGCAGATTAGTGGTTGCCTGGGGTGGAGTCATGGAGGGGGGCGGGGGAGGATTATAAAGGAGCATAAAGAGACTTCTGAGGGTGATTGTTACATTTATTACTTGATTGCAGTGTCGGTTTCATGGGTATACACACATATCAAAACTTAAAAATTGTCCAATTTAAAGATGTGCAGTTGATTGTACATCAATTATACTCCAATAAAGCTGCAAAAGATAAGTTTTTTTACAAGAACTAGAAATAGAATATTATTATTTCATGTTCCTTACTTGCCCAACCTCACCACGCCTCCAAATTGAAAGAGGCACCTTAAGCCAGACTTCAAAATCTCAACTAATATCCCGACATGCCCTTCCCTCTCTGAGATCCTGCCGTGGTCCTGCTGAGCTGGTGCTCTCCTTGACACCACTAAGCAATAAAATCAGCTTTGGCTGATCAACAGATCGGTTTGGTGATGTTTTGGGGAGCCAGTATTTGATGGCACTTCCATGCCATGGGACATTATGCAGCTCTTAAAGGGAGGGAGTTCATTCTATCTCAGTGAACAGAGGAAATCCAGGATGCAGTTAAGTGACAGAAGCCAGATGCAGAGAAAAGTTTAAAATTTTCATAAAGCACTAACTAAATAAAACATTTTAGATGGACATATATATGTGTGTGTGTGTGTGTGTGTGTGTATATATATATGTATGCCATGATTATATGACCCACAGAGCAAGTTATGAATAGAATTATGTCAGTCAGTAAACATTGGTTATCTGAAGAAAGATAGAAGAGGGAGGAATAAGCAAAAAATAAGCAAACAGACAACAGAATCACCTGTCTAAAGAAAAAGAAAAGTGTCTATAATCAAAGCAGCATTTATATTATAAACTCATTTCTATGCTTAATCGATGGCTTCAAACTGTTAATAGTGATAACATCAAGTTTCCTCGAATTTTCCTGAATTAACAGACAAAAAAGCACAGTAAAAAGTGTTATTTTATTACCTTCTCTGTTACCTCTCTCTCTAACCTGATAGGCCTAATGTCTCATTACTTATAATAATTCTAGTGTAAATACTAAATTTTGAAATAACAAGATTTCCTTAATAAGGATCTTTTTTTTCTATAGCCATAACTTTTGTATTATCATTTGTTTTACAAATCTCATTAAAACTTTGCCACTAGATCAATGTTTCATGAATTTTTTAAAGATATAAATCTTCTACCATATTTTTTAAAAAAGAAAACTGCTCCAGTGACCCTGTTATCACTTCTACAAAACTAGCCTAATTCCATACAGATTGAAAAGACCTTGGCACTGCCTTTGTCTCCAGTGAAAAATGAGCCGCATTTGATGACTGACCTTCCAAACAACTGTAGCTCCCGCAGAAATTTATAGGCTCTATCGGCCCACAGCTGTTACCTTATAAGACTCATTTCTCGGGCGCTCAGGGGAAAACCATTCCACTGGTAAGGCTGAGTTGACAGAACACTCAACAATACAATCCAATAAAACGGATGCATGTAAACCGTGAATGAGAGCTTTGACTAGAAGCAAAGATGAGTATTTGTGTTCCTGAAGACAGGCACAATTGTGTCGTTTTCGAGAACATTGGCTGTTGACATTCTCAATTACGGGAGAGGCTTAAAAATGGATGCTTCTCACTGCCCTTCCTCAAGATGGATATGAGAGAAAATTTCACAAATAATGATGTTTATAAAATAGAATTGTGGCTGAGAGTATATTATGTTGTTTGGAGAAGTGAATTAGCATCTTTTATCTATTTGTGGTCTCTTGTCAATGCTCATGAATGCAGTGGGAAGGGACGGTGTGTTTCCTGACTGATTCCTTTTCATGCTGTTGGCAGAATTGCCTCTTACCCTCAAACGAAGAGATTCCCCTCATCCTTTCACATTACCAAGCAGCTCTCTGCTACCCAGACGCCAAGAAACAGATGCTTCCCTTCTTTATTTCCTTGAAGGGCGGGACGTTATAGAACTTGATAGATGGGGGGAGCAGTTCCATTTATAACCCTCCAATTTCTTGATTTCTGGTGCTCCAACCACATTATGGCGGTCACCTTGGGAAGTTGGGGGAAATGTTTTATCCTGTGTTAGGATGAGAAATCTGACTAATGCCTTGATAGTCCAAAATGAACTTCCTGCCTCTTGGGTATCACCTTTGTGTGTAACCTACAGTGTCTGCCTTTTTGTCTCTCTTCCTGCCCTATTACCAGCTTCCTCCTTGCCCTCAATGGGCCACTCAGGTATCGTTCAGAGAATTGTTTTATCGTTCAGCTGCAAAGGTAAAGCCTATGGTGCAGGGAATTCAAAGATTAGATTGCTGGGACCCTGACAGTAGGCCCTTGTAGATAAGCAAAGAAAAAAAATTTTTAATTAAAACTAACATGAAATTGTAGTTTCTGGTCATTAATTGTACACAGTCTGATTTAAATTTCTGAAGCTCCTTGTGGGTCTTGCACTAGTGATTGAATCTATGGGAACAAGGATGATCATGGTTTTTGTCTTCGCAAGTGACTTTGCTCAGAATTTCTTTACAACTTTTATTTCTACTCTGGAATTAGACTGAGGTGGTATGCCCCCAGGACAGAGGCAGGGGTTGGGGTGTAGTAATTAAGAACTCTGACTATAGTTTCCTGTAGCACAGGAACCAAACCCTTCTAGGTGCCCGGCCTTTGGAAACGATTTCAAGTAATACTATTGAAGGCATTTTCGAGAACAGCATTTCTTCCCTTTGGGGTCCCTAGGCTCTCACACTGCTGTGGAGGAGAGCAGAGTGGGCTCAGGAATGCAGCACGCTGGACGGGGGAGCAGAGGCCATGTGCTTTCCGTTCCTGGCTACGGTGGATGTAGAGACTGCCACGGTCAATTTCCTGTGATGTGGGGAGCTCTGGCCTGGGGGAGGTCACTCTCCCCAGCCATGGTTCTGGGACCTGGAAGGAGTCATTCAAACTTCATGAACCTGGTTTTTATCACCAATGACATGGAAATGATAGAATGTGTGCCTTTTATCCCAATCAAGTCTGACCCACTCTGCAGGTTCTGCTGGAAACAGTGGGAATTGTGCCAGGGTGGTTGGAGGACAAATGAGTGGCAGGAAATGCTGGTTCTGGTGAAGTTTAGGAATCCAGGTTCCCCAGAGAAACAGAACCAACGGGATGTATTCTTTGTCTTTAAAAATTATTTTTATTAATATAGTCTTCTGATTACAAATGTAATTTGTGCTAATGTAGTTAACAGTATTGGTTAACTACAGTAAAAGTATAACAAACTGAACAAAATCACCTGTGATCTCTCCACTCAGAAATTACCATCCTTTTATATTATGGTGTATTTTCTTCTGGGCTTTGCTTACGAAAAATTAATTTTGGTGTCAAATGAGTAGTTCTATACAAGTCCCGTTGGAAGTTTACGTTTAGCAATTTTACATCTCATGGTTTTAAACTTGAAGCAAACGCACACACACGTGCACACACACACATATTGAGAGAGAGAAAGAAAAAGAAGAAAGCGGAGGAGGAGGAGAAGAGGAAGAAGAAGAAGGAGAAAGAGTAGGGAACTGGCTTGTGACGTTGTGGACTGTCAAACTGAAATCTACAGGGCAGGCCAGCAGACTGAAAACCATGGAAGTGCTGATTTGCAGCTAGAGTTCAAAGGCCATCTAGAGGCAGAAGTCCCTCTTCTGGCAGGTAGTCTTTCTTTGAAGGCCTTCAACTGCTTGAATGAGGCCCCCCGACACTAGGGAGAGTGATCTGCTTTTTTTTTTTTGCATCTTTATTGAAGTATAATTGCTTTACAATGGTGTGTTAGTTTCTGCTTTAAAACAAAGTGAATCAGTTATACATATACATATGTTCCCATATCTCTTCCCTCTTGCATCTCCCTCCCTCCCACCCTCCCTATCCCACCCCTCTAGGTGGTCACAAAGCACCGAGCTGATCTCCCTGTGCTATGCGGCTGCTTCCCACTAGCTATCTATTTTACATTTGGTAGTGTATATATGTCCATGACACTCTCTCACCCTGTCACATCTCACCCCTCCCCCTCCCCATATCCTCAAGTCCATTCTTAAGTAGGTCTGTGTCTTTATTCCCATCTTGCCACTAGGTTCTTCATGGCCTTTTTTTTTTTTTTTTTCCTTCGATTCCGTATATATGTGTTAGCATACTGTATTTGTTTTTCTCCTTCTGACTTACTTCACTCTGTATGACAGACTCTAACTCCATCCACCTCATTACAAATACCTCCCTTTCATTTCTTTTTATGGCTGAGTAATATTCCATGGTATATATGTGCCACATCTTCTTTATCCATTCATCTGTCGATGGACATTTAGGTTGCTTCCATGTCCTGGCTATTGTAAATAGAGCTGCAATGAACATTTTGGTACATGACTCTTTTTGACCTATGGTTTTCTCAGGGTATATGCCCAGTAGTGGGATTGCTGGGTCGTATGGTAGTTCTATTTGTAGTTTTTTAAGGAACCTCCATACTGTTCTCCATAGTGGCTGTATCAATTTACATTCCCACCAACAGTGCAAGAGGGTTCCCTTTCCTCCACACCCTCTCCAGCATTTATTGTTTCTAGATTTTTTGATGATGGCCATTCTGACCGGTGTGAGATGATGTCTCATTGTAGTTTTGATTTGCATTTCTCTAATGATTAATGATGTTGAGCATTCTTTCATGTGTCTGTAGGCCATCTGTATATCTTCTTTGGAGAAATGTCTATTTAGGTGTTCTGCCCATTTTTGGATTGGGTTGTTTGTTTTTTTGTTATTGAGCTGCATGAGCTGCTTGTAAATCTTGGAGATTAATCCTTTGTCAGTTGCTTCATTTGCAAATATTTTCTCCCATTCTGAGGGTTGTCTTTTGGTCTTGTTTATGGTTTCCTTTGCTGTGCAAAAGCTTTTAAGTTTCATTAGGTCCCATTTGTTTATTTGTGTTTTTATTTCCATTTCTCTAGGAGCTGGGTCAAAAAGGATCTTGCTGCGATTTATGTCATAGAGTGTTCTGCCTATGTTTTCCTCTAAGAGTTTGATAGTGTCTGGCTTTACACTTAGGTCTTTAATCCATTTTGAGTTTATTTTTGTGTATGGTGTCAGGGAGTGTTCTAATTTCATACTTTTACATGTACCTGTCCAATTTTCCCAGCACCACTTATTGAAGAGACTGTCTTTTCTCCACTGTATATGCTTGCCTCCTTTATCAAAGATAAGGTGACCATTTGTGCGTGGGTTTATCTCTGGGCTTTCTATCCTGTTCCATTGATCTATATTTCTGTTTTTGTGCCAGTACCAAACTGTCTTGATTACTGTAGCTTTGTAATATAGTCTGAAGTCAGGGAGCCTGATTCCTCCAGCTCCATTTTTCGTTCTCAAGATTGCTTTGGCTATTCGGGGTCTTTTGTGTCTCCATACAAATTGTGAAATTTTTTGTTCTAGTTCTGTGAAAAATGCCAGTGGTAGTTTGATAGGGATTGCATTGAATCTGTAGATTGCTTTGGGTAGTAGAGTCATTTTCACAATGTTGATTCTTCCAATCCAAGAACATGGTATATCTCTCCATCTATTTGTATCATCTTTAATTTCTTTCATCAGTGTCCTATAATTTTCTGCATACAGGTCTTTTGTTTCCTTAGGTACGTTTATTCCTAGATATTTTATTCTTTTTGTTGCAATGGTAAACGGGAGCGTTTTCTTAATTTCACTTTTAGATTTTTCATCATTAGTATATAGGAATGCAAGAGATTTCTGTACATTAATTTTGTATCCTGCTACTTTACCAAATTCATTGATTAGCTCCAGTAGTTTTCTGGTGGCAGCTTTAGGATTCTCTATGTATAGTATCATGTCATCTGCAAAGAGTGACAGCTTTACTTCTTCTTTTCCGATTTGGGTTCCTTTTATTTCTTTTTCTTCTCTGATTGCTGTGGCTAACACTTCCAAAACTATGTTGAATAATAGTGGTGAGAGTGGGCAACCTTGTCTTGTTCCTAATCTTAGTGGAAATGGTTTCAGTTTTTCACCATTGAGGACAACGTTGGCTGTGGGTTTGTCATATATGGCCTTTATTATGTTGAGGAAAGTTCCCTCTATGCCTACTTTCTGCAGGGCTTTGATCATAAATGGGTGTTGAATTTTGTCGAAAGCTTTCTCTGCATCTATTGAGATGATCATATGGTTTTTCTCCTTCAATTTGTTAATATGGTGTATCACGTTGATTGATTTGCGTATATTGAAGAATCCTTGCATTCCTGGGATAAACCCCCCTTGATCATGGTGTATAATCCTTTTAATATGCTGTTGGATTCTGTTTGCTAGTATTTTGTTGAGGATTTTTGCATCTATGTTCATCAGTGATATTGGCCTGTAGTTTTCTTTCTTTGTGACATCTTTGTCTGATTTTGGTATCAGGGTGATGGTGGCCTCGTAGAATGAGTTTGGGAGTGTTCCTCCCTCTGCAATATTTTGGAAGAGTTTGAGAAGGATAGGTGTTATCTCTTCTCTAAATGTTTGATAGAATTCGCCAGTGAAGCCATCTGGTCCTGGGCTTTTGTTTGTTGGAAGATTTTTAATCACAGTTTCAATTTCAGTGCTTGTGATTGGTCTGTTCATATTTTCTATTTCTTCCTGGTTCAGTCTCGGCAGGTTGTGCATTTCTAAGAATCTGTCCATGTCTTCCAGGTTGTCCATTTTATTGGCATAGAGTTGTTTGTAGTAATCTCTCATGATCGTTTGTATTTCTGCAGTGTCAGTGGTTACTTCTCCTTTTTCATTTCTAATTCTATTGATTTGAGTCTTCTCCCTTTTTCTCTTGATGAGTCTGGCTAATGGTTTATCAATTTTGTTTATCTTCTCAAAGAACCAGCTTTTAGTTTCATTGATTTTTGCTATTGCTTCCTTCATTTCTTTTTCATTTATTTCTGATCTGATCTTTATGATTTCTTTCCTTCTGCTAGCTTTGGGGTTTTTTTGCTCTTCTTTCTCTAATTGCTTTAGGTGCAAGGTTAGGTTGTTTATTCGAGATGTTTCCTGTTTCTTGAGGTAGGCTTGTATTGCTATAAACTTCCCTCTTAGCACTGCTTTTGCTGCATCCCATAGGTTTTGGGTCGTCGTGTCTCCATTGTCATTTGTTTCTAGGTATTTTTTGATTTCCCCTTTGATTTCTTCAGTGATCACTTCATTATTAAGTAGTGTATTGTGTAGCCTCCGTGTGTTTGTATTTTTTACAGATCTTTTCCTGTAATTGATATCTAGTCTCATAGCGTTGTGGTCGGAAAAGATACGTGATACGATTTCAATTTTCTTAAATTTACCAAGGCTTGATTTGTGACCCAAGATATGATCTATCCTGGAGAATGTTCCATGAGCACTTGAGAAAAATGTGTATTCTGTTGTTTTTGGGTGGAATGTCCTATAAATATCAATTAAGTCCATCTTGTTTAATGTATCATTTAAAGCTTGTGTTTCCTTATTTATTTTCATTTTGGATGATCTGTCCATTGGTGAAAGTGGGGTGTTAAAGTCCCCTACTATGATTGTGTTGCTGTCGATTTCCCCTTTTATGGCTGTTAGTATTTGCCTTATGTATTGAGGTGCTCCTATGTTGGGTGCATAAATATTTACAATTGTTATACCTTCCTCTTGGATCGATCCCTTGATCATTATGTAGTGTCCTTCTTTGTCTCTTGTAATAGTCTTTATTTTAAAGTCTATTGTGTCTGATATGAGAATTGCTACTCCAGCTTTCTTTTGATTTCCATTTGCATGGAATATCTTTTTCCATCCCCTCACTTTCAGTCTGTATGTGTCTCTAGGTCTGAAGTGGGTCTCTTGTAGACAGCATATATATGGGTCTTGTTTTTGTATCCATTCAGCCAGTCTGTGTCTTTTGGTGGGAGCATTTAATCCATTTACATTTAAGGTAATTATTGATATGTATGTTCCTATTCCCATTTTCTTAAATGTTTTGGGTTTGTTATTGTAGGTGTTTTCCTTCTCTTGTGTTTCTTGCCTAGAGAAGTTCCTTTAGCATTTGTTGTAAAGCTGGTTTGGTGGTGCTGAACTCTCTCAGCCTTTGCTTGTCTGTAAAGGTTTTAATTTCTCCATCACATCTGAATGAGATCCTTGCTGGGTAGAGTAACCTTGGTTGTAGGTTTTTCTCCTTCATCACTTTAAGTATATCCTGCCACTCCCTTCTGGCTTGCAGAGTTTCTGCTGAAAGATCAGCTGTTAACCTTATGGGGATTCCCTTGTGTGTTATTTGTTGTTTTTTTTCCCTTGCTGCTTTTAATATGTTTTCTTTATATTTAATTTTTGATAGTTTGATTAATATGTGTCTTGGCGTGTTTCTCCTTGGATTTATCCTGTATGGGACTCTCTGTGCTTCCAGGACTTGATTAACTATTTCCTTTCCCATATTAGGGAAGTTTTCAACTGTAATCTCTTCAAATATTTTCTCAGTCCCTTTCTTTTTCTCTTCTTCTTCTGGGACCCCTATAATTCGAATGTTGGTGCGTTTAATGTTGTCCCAGAGGTCTCTGAGACTGTCCTCAGTTCTTTTCATTCTTTTTTCTTTATTCTGCGCTGAAGTAGTTATTTCCACTATTTTATCTTCCAGGTCACTTACCCGTTCTTCTGCCTCAGTTATTCTGCTATTGATCCCGTCTAGAGTATTTTTAATTTCATTTATTGTGTTTTTCATCGTTGCTTGGTTCCTCTTTAGTTCTTCTACATCCTTGTTAAATGTTTCTTGCATTTTGTCTATTCTATTTCCAAGATTTTGGATCATCCTTACTATCATTATTCTGAATTCTTTTTCAGGTAGACTGCCTATTTCCTCGTCATTTGTTAGGTCTGGTGTGTTTTGACCCTGCTCCTTCACCTGCTGTGTGTTTTTTTGTCTTCTCATTTTGCTTATCTTACTGTGTTTGGGGTCTCCTTTTCACAGGCTGCAGGTTCGTAGTTCCCGTTGTTTTTGGTATCTGTCCCCAGTGGCTAAGGTTGGTTCAGTGGGTTGTGTATGCTTCCTGATGGAGGGGACTATTGCCTGTGTTCTGGTGGATGAGGTTGGATCTTGTCTTTCTGGTGGGCACGTCCACGTCTGATGGTGTGTTTTGGGGTGTCTGTGGCCTTATTATGATTTTAGGCAGCCTCTCTGCTAATGGATGGGGCTGTGTTCCTGTCTTGCTAGTTGTTTGGCATAGGGTGTCCAGCACTGGGTCTTGATGTTGAGATGGAGATCTCTGAGAGATTTTCGCCGTTTGGTATTACGTGGAGCTGGGAGGTCTCTTGTGGACCAGTGTCCTGAAGTTGGCTCTCCCACCTCAGAGGCACAGCCCTGATGTCTGGTTGGAGCACCAAGAGCCTTTCATCCACACAGCTCAGAATATAAGGGAGAAAAAAATAGAAAGAAAGAAAGAGGATAAAATAAAATAAAATAAAGCTATTATAAAAAAAAATAAGAAAAAAATTATTAAGAGTAAATGTATTCAGAAAATTTTTTTTAATTTTTAAAAATAGATTTATTAATTTTTATAGTAAAAAATAAGAAAAAAAATTATTAAGAAAAACTTTATTAAGAAAAAATTTTTTAATTTTTTAAAATAAAAAGTATGAAAAAACTTATTAAAAATTTTTTTGTAATTTCTAAAAATAGAAAATAAGGAAAAAATTATTAAGAAAACATATATTAGGAAAAAAAATTTTTTTAATTAAAAAAAAAAAAAAAAAAAATGGACGGACCTAACCCTAGGACTAATGGTGAAAGCAAAGCTCTACAGACAAAATCTCACCCAGAAGCATACACATATACACTCACAAAAAAAGGAAAAAGGGAAAAATTAATATATCCTGCTCCCAAAGTCCACCTCTTGAATTTGGGATGATTCGTTGTCTATTCAGTTATTCAACAGATACAGGCACATCAAGTTTTTTGTGGAGTTTTAATCCGCTGCTCCTGAGGCTGCTGGGAGAGATTTCCCTTTCTCTTCCTTGTTCGCACAGCTCCCGGGGTTCAGCTTTGGATTTGGACCCGCCTCTGCGTGTAGGTCGCCTGAGGGTGTCTGTTCTTCGCTCACACAGGACGGGGTTAAAGGAGCAGCTGCTTCGGGGGCTCTGGCTCACCCAGGCCGCGGGGAGGGAGGGGTACGGAGGAGGCGGGGCGAGCCTGCGGCGGCAGAGGCGTCGTGACGTTGCAGCGGCCCGAGGCGCGCCGTGCGTTCTCCCGGGGAAGTTGTCCCCGGATCATGGGAGCCTGGCCGTGGCGGGCTGCACAGGCTCCCGGGAGAGGCGGTGTGGAGAGTGACCTGTGCTCGCACACAGGCTTCTTGGTGGCGGCAGCAGCAGCCTTAGCGTCTCCTGCCCGTCTCTTGGGTCCGCGCTGGTAGCCGCGGCTCGCGCCAGTCTCTGGAGCTCGTTTAGGCGGCGCTCTGAATCCCCTCTCCTCACGCACCAGGAAACAAAGAGGCAAGAAAAAGTCTCTTGCCTCTTCGGCGGCTGCAGACTTTTTCCTGGACTCCCTCCCGGCTAGCTGTGGCGCGCTAACCCCTTCAGGCTGTGTTCATGCCGCCAACCCCAGTCCTCTCCCTGCGATCCGACCGCAGCCCGAGCCTCAGCTCCCAGCCCCGCCCGCCCCGGCGGGGGAGCAGACAAGCCTCTCGGGCTGGTGAGTGCTGCTCGGCGCCGAGCCTCCGTGCGGGAATCTCTCCGCTTTGCCCTCCGCACCCCTGTGGCTGCGGTCTCCTCCGTGGCTCCGAAGCTTCCCCCCTCCACCACCCGCAGTCTCCACCCGCGAAGGGGCTCCTAGTGTGTGGACACCTTTCCTCCTTCACGGCTCCCTCCCACTGGTGCAGGTCCCGTCCCTATTCTTTTGTCTCTGTGATTTCTTTTTTCTTTTGCCCTACCCAAGTACGTGGGGAGTTTCTTGCCTTTTGGGAGGTCTGAGGTCTTCTGCCAGCGTTCAGTGGGTGTTCTGTAGGAGCAGTTCCACGTGTAGATGTATTTCTACTGTATCTATGGGAAGCAAGGTGATCTCCGCGTCTTTCTCTTCCGCCATCTTGCCCCTACCAGCCGAGTGATCTGCTTTACTCAAAGTCTGCTGATTTAAATGTCACTCTCATCTCAAAATATCTTCACAGCACCATCCAGACCATGTCTGATTCAACATCTGGGTACCATGGCCGAGTCAAGTGGACACATAAAGTTAACCATCCACCCAGTGAGGACTGAGTGGGAGAAACCCGTGCTTTCATTGGCTGGCGTGGAAGCAGCTCTGCCTTGATGGGTGAGTTGGAAAGTCAGATATGGGAGATGGTTCTTGGGAACAGAAGGGACCATCTTGTTCTGGCCACTTCTCTCCATCGCTCTGCTGACAATGTGTTAGCAGACATGTGGTGGAAGCTTGACTCAGCACACCACCTGTACTCGCCTCTCTGGGCTTGTGGGAGGTAGCCTGAATGGTGGTCATGGAAAGAACCCAGGAATGTCCAGAGCGAGCCCCAGCTCACGAGGAAGGAGTGTTCTTGGAGGTGGTTTGCTCATCAAACTGAGAAATAGGAGGTGACTGTGCTTGGTCTGTGCACCAGGTCCCCTCTGAGAATTCCCTTGATCTCTCACCCTGAACTCAGTTTCTTTAATGAGAAGAGGGGAGGTCAGCTCTGGCAGAGGAGGGCCCGTCTGAGACTCTGTCCTTGGGAGGGTCTCCGGTTCTCCTCCAGCACTTTGTGGGGTAGATCCTTCCTTTAGTGTGGAACCCCTCGGTTTGCTTAGCAGGACATGATTCAGTTATCTTTACTTATTTTTATTTTATTTTATTTATTTATTTTTGGCTGCGTTGGGTCTTCGTTGCTATGTGCGGGCTTTCTCTAGTTGCGGCGAGCGGGAGCTACTCTTCTTTGCGGTGAGCGGGCTTCTCACTGCGGTGGCTTCTCTTATTGCGGAACACGGGCTCCAGGTGCCCAGGCTTCAGGAGTTGTGGCTTGCAGGCTCTAGAGCACAGGCTCAGTAGTTGTGGCACACGGGCTTAGCTGCTTCGTGGCATGTGGGATCTTCCTGGACATGGGCTTGAACCTGTGTCACCTGCACTGGCAGGCGGATTCTTAACACTGTGCCACCAGGGAAGCCCCTCAGTTATCTTTAAAACGAAGAAATTCACTGCCACATCTCATCCACTTTCTAGTTATAGATCCTAGTTGTCACTTAAGAGTTACTTTATTTTTAATATCTTAGGAATTTTATTGTTATCACATATTTGCCCATAAGATGATCATGTCACAAATTAAATGTTTTGTGTTTCATTTTATCTACCATATAATCTTTTTCTTGATGGACACGTACATACTGTTACATTTTCTAGTTTAAAACCATGAGATGTAGAATTGCTTAAGGGAAACCTCTAAGAGTACTTATGAGACTCATTTATGGGACGTCAACATTAATTAATATTTCATAAGTAAAAGCTAGAAGAAAACACACCGTCATGTAAAAAGGTGATCATTTCTGAGTGGAGGGATTGCAGGTGATTTAATTTGTTATACTTTTAATGTATTTTGTTAACATTGTACATTAACATGTACTACATTTATAACCAAAATAATAGATTAATAAAAATCACTTAAAGACAAAGAAAATAAAATTACACTACAAGAAGACATTATCCGTGTAATAGGTCTTTCATAATTTAATACGAAGAGATTTCTATACTTTGCTCAGCTTGTCTTACCCATCCCTGAGGTATGGCAACTAGATGAACAATTATTTGCAAACCTCTGGTGATAAAGATGTGAAGCAGTATCAGCCTCTGGGGGTGGACAACAGTCTCCTTGTCATAAAGAGCTGATTTTATCTTTTACAATTTTTGGCAAGCTTTTGCACCCCTCCTTGGGTGAATGTGAGAAATCACCCAAACCCATGCAGTCCAAACTCATTCTGGGCCAGGATGGAGAACCTGTGGTGTCTCCAAGCCGCGTGTCTCCCACTGTCTGCAGTCTGGGCCCCGTGGTGAAAGGGAGAGAGGACCCAGTGTTCTGGGTTATAAGGTCTCACCCCAAACATATCTCTTCAATCCTTTCTGTTGGAATTATTTTTTTTCCCCAGCTGTGCATCAAGTTTGTTTATTCTTACACTTTAGAATTTATCATAGTTTGATTTATTAACATTAACTTGGCGATGTCTTATTCCCTTATCACACTGTAAACAATTTGTAGGCGAGGACATTTTGATTTTTTCCTATGATCTCTGGAATTGCTAGCACATTGTTTCTCGTGTAGTAGACGTCTCATTGTGTTGAAGTTTCTACGATGCCATTCTGGATAACTGGAGTACTTGTCTGAGGTCTCACCAGTGTCATGACTAGACTCCTGGGCTCAGATACCTGTTAGACACTCTCTGTGGGACTGAGTCTGAGGAGCAGGGTCAAGGACGCCGCCTAGAGCTGCTTTGCTAAGACCCTCAGGCCAAGGTTAGCGGATGAAGTCACTATTCCAGTCCAAAACATCCAGTCTCTTCATTTTTAAATTCAATTGAGAAGAGTGGTCAATTTAGAGATTAAAATGGATTCCAGCCATAAGGGGCCAGTTAAATCTTTTAAATAAATTATCCAGGAGATCCAAGCCACTAAGAGGAAAAGCATTGTGAGCTCTCTAAAACAACCTAGGAACATTTAGAAATGAAATTCACTCTATATGACATAAGGAGAGTCCAGATTCTTGTTTCTCGTTCACTTGACAAGACCGTGCCTGGTGAAACACAAAATTCTGCTCAAAAACAAGGAAGGGTAGGGCACTAATAAAAATACTAATATTAATAATTAGCGCTTACATAGCTTACAAAACATGACGTTCAAGTATCTTTGGTAACTCATGAACCCCTTCTTACGATAATTCAGTTTCCAGCTTTGTGTCTCCCCACCCCAAACATCTTTGACCTCAATTCATATCCTGGTTAGAAGTTATTGGGTTTCCTTGGATATTTGTTAAGATTTTCCAATTTCTCCGAACTGATTTCCGGGCATCAGAGCTTCTGCAAAGAGTGAGTGAATCAGATTTCGTACATCAAGTTTACCTGATATAAAAATTATGTTATATTTTCATGTTAAAAGGCACTTTATGTGGGATTTTTTTCCTTACGCTGGGAGGCTCAGATTTTGTAAAAGGAGCAGACACCTTGTGAAGATAAAAGATGAGGAGATGATGGAAGTGTCATCAATAATTAGAAAAATGGTACTAAAAATTAGAGATTTTTTAAAGACCTACTCAGATTTACAGTGGTAAGAAGAAAGAATTCTGCAAATCTCACTATCAGCCATTTAGTGGCTTTTACAGGTTGGTGGATTGTAAAATGTGCATTCAGTCGGCGAGAAAGGACAATGAATTAGAATCTTCTGACCATCCGGATTTAAAGGTGAGAGCTGGGGAGGGTCAGATACAGGGGGAGATCGGCAATGGAGTGGGGAGGAAATATTCCCTAAAGACGAACATTCTGGAAATTTTTTTTTTTTTAATTTATTGATTTTTGGCTGTGTTGGGTCTTCGTTTCTGTGCGAGGGCTTCCTCTAGTTGCGGCGAGCTGGGGCCACTCTTCATCGCGGTGCGCGGGCCTCTCACTATCGCGGCCTCTCTTGTTGCGGAGCGCAGGCTCCAGACGCGCAGGCTCAGTAACTGTGGCTCACGGGCCCAGTTGCTCCGCGGCATGTGGGATCCTCCCAGACCAGGGCTCGAACCCGTGTCCCCTGCATTGGCAGGCAGATTCTCAACCACTGCGCCACCAGGGCAGCCCCTGGAAATTTGTTTTTTACAGACTATTTTCTCTCTTTCTCCATCTCAAAGTACCAAACAAAACACAGTCTGATCAGGAACGTGTGCTCCCAGAGGAAGGGGGAGGGCCTGCGGGGAATACAGTTTTCCTTCATTCAGCCTCTGAAGAGAGCAGACACCAGAAAAATGCAGCAGCAGAATGAAAACTTGTCCCCCAGACTCTGCAGGTGACTTAAAAGCACTTCTTTTAAATAGAGGACTGACTTTCCAAGGCCAACTTTGGTCGTGTTGGCAGCTAAGTCTGAAATTTTCTGAATTATTCTGGGGATGGTATATCATGGCTAGAAATGTTCTAAAGTGCAGTTTTCATTAGAGCTACCAACTAGTCAAACATCTTTTTGGATGTATACATCATATAAAATAGTTACCAACTACACGAGTTGACATTTATTCAGTCAAATCATGTTCTTCTGAGCCCTAAGTGGGTATAGAAAAACAGCAAATAATATCTATGGTGTATGAAGCTCTATTCCCCTACACTGGTGTTAAAAGGAGTTATTTGTGTGCAGACACTGTAGGATCTAGGCATATTGCATGCGTGCTCCCTTGATATTTTGATGCAAATGGCACATAGCTAAAATTGGATGGCAACAGACACCCAGTGGGCTCTGGGAGTGTGTATGAGTGTGTGTATAGTAGAGTTTTGGTGGAGGGTAAGGAGGCTTTGGGACCAAACCACTAGCAAGTCCCAGTGTTTAAAGACAGAAGAGGAATTTATATGAAGATTGTGTGTATATGCATGTGTGCACGTATGTGTATGTGTGTAACACACACACACACGAAACCCTAGGGGTTTGTTGATTTGCTTGCTGTCATGCTAACTTTACCCTCAGCAGTGTGGTCCCCTCCCAAGTTCAACATCCAGAACAATTGATCTCACAGGCTTTGCAGCAGGGTTGGCATTTATAAGGGTGTGGAGCGCCATGTTTGTTTTGATGGCTTTTGCACAAGAAAGTTAAATAGGTTCCTTTGCTATAGGACCTGTCATAGTGTAAACAGTCAGTATACATTGTGTGTGGATAAGAGGAGATGGGGTGTGCTGGGCTTCCCAGGTGTATTGGTTCTTAGAACAGTGCCTGGTATAAAGTAGTGTGTGCATGCATGTGTATATGTGTGTGTGTGTGTGTGTGTGTGTTAATTGTTGCTAAGGTTATTACTTATTATTGTTATTACATTTGTCTTTGGAGACCTTTTTCATAGAATTTCCTAGGACTAGAGTTCCACTAGAACATGCTTTCGGAAAAGGCTGATACACCCTCTCTTGGTACTAAGGGAACTCATTGGTTCATATTACATCAATTAGGAATTTGAAATAATTCACTGGGGCTAGTGAGACATTTGTCTTTGCACTATCTATAACAATGTATTTTGTTAGGAAATCAACATGGCAAAACAAACTTTGGAAGGAATGCTTAATTTTTAGCAAATGGAGGGTTCAAAATACCCACTTTGGCACTTTGGAAGCTCCCATTCATTTACTTAGAAGTGTTGGTGGGCCAATGACCTAGGAAGACTACCTTGGACTCCTTCCTGGCAACAGTTTATTATTTTAATTTACTTTATGTGTTTTAAAATAAAGACACTGCATTTGTAGTCTTCTCTTGGTAGAACTAGTGATGCAACATGCTTAAACTTTTCTTTTTACACTGAGTTGTGTCATTATTAAATTTCATCATGGTTTTAGGCCTGATACATCATATTCATCAAGGTTACTTTGAAAACTTTCTTGTGTTCTAACAGGTGAACTTGACATTGTTTATAAACATGCCTGCAATTCCTCATCCTGACCATCCACTCAAATAGGAAATCATGATCCTGCAATCCCACTCCTGGGCATATATCTGGAGAAGAACATAATTTGAAAAGAGACATGCACCCCAATGTTCATTGCAGCACTATTTACAGTAGCCAGGACATGGAAGCAACCTAAATGTCCTTTGACAGAGGGATGGATAAAGAAGATGTGGTACATATATACAATGGAATATTACTCAGCCAAAAAAAGAATGAAATAATGCCATTTGTAGCAACGTGGATGGGCCTAGAGATTGTCATACTGAGTGAAATAAGTCATACAGAGAAAGACAAATATCATATGATATCGCTTATATGTGGAATCTAAAAAATGGTCCAAATGAACTTATTTACAAAACAGAAATAGAGTCACAGATGTGGAAAACAAACATGGTTACCAAGAGAGAAAGGAAGGGGAAGGATAAATTGGGAGATTGGGATTGACATATACACACTACTATATATAAAATAGATAACTAGTAAGGACTTAGTTTATAGCACAGGGAACTCTACTCAATACTCTGTAATGACCTATATGGGAAAAGAATCTAAAAAAGAGTGGATATATGTATATGTATAGCTGATTCACTTTGCTGTACAGCAGAAACTAACACAACATTGTAAATTAACTGTACTCCAATAAAAATTAATTAAAGAAAAAAGGAAAGCACGGTGAGAACCATGGGTTGCCTTCCTCCCTTCACTCCATTGGGCATTGTTATCTTGCAGCATCCCCACAGGCTCGTGAGAGCCTGTCTGAATCTCCTAGACTATTGCCTTTTTCTGTTGTTTTCAAAATTAAAATTCTTACTGAGCCCTGATAGACTGTGCCCTTCAGTTCACCCGTAGCTCTGAGGCCCGTCATTGTCAGAGGAGGAGCTGGAATGAGTTAGATAGGATTTTCTCCCACTTTTACAATCATGATTCTTAGTGTGTATTTGCAAAATACACACATATTCCTTTATTTGGAATAAATTCTAATATTTAATCAAGCATCAAACTTTCATTGACCGGTCTGTAATTACCACTGAGGTAGGTCTTCCTCCCTCCCCACTCCCTCCTTATTCACATGAGTCCACGTTTGTCCATTTCCAGGCCTTGGAGAATTTTCTCATCTTCCGTGTCAAATATAATAGCTGATGGCCCTTCAGTAGCACTTGCCTATCTGACAACGTAATGCACAACTTTCCAGACCGCCTTCAGTGTTCTCATAAATCTGGCCAGAAAGAAAGGCCTTTTGTACCCTGGATTTATGACTGGTAATTCCAAAGAAAGTTTCAAATAAATAAATAAATACACATTTAAAGTAAGATTTTAGCACTGATTTTTGGTTGTCAAATGGAAGAAAAAAAAGATTTCAAGCTGAGTTTATTACAGCTTGAGAAGATTTGGAAAAGGATTCAAGACAAACATTTTTGGGCTGAGAACATGTGTGAGGTCACCATGCCCTCACAGAAGTCTTCTGGTGGTGATGTTGAACGGTAATAGGATATGGAAATCTGCAGGCTATTCCTGGAAACTCCTGACTCATCCCGTTATCTGGGGAACGATTCTTATTATTTCTGCATTACTCTTCCATCTGTAAAATGCGAATGCATGTTAAGGCTCTAACCTTCAGGCATCCTTGAATCTGGGGTTGTCTGCTGGAATCCGTCCTTCAGCAACTTCCTGGAAGTGCTGGTGGAAGTGTGGGTGGGCCGGCCAGGCTCAGGCACGAAGGGATGCGGGGGGTTGGGATCTTGACAGCGGAGCCTGGGGTAACTGCGGAGGCCAGGAGATGTTCATCACGTTACACCCCAAAGGGTTTTGCAGGATGGGAAGGCCTGAATCGCCTCCCGCGTTTAGGGTCTGGGCATATGCCAAGGGATTAGTTGTGTGGTTTTTATAATGGCTTAGAGATGCTGAAGACAGGTGCATTTTAAAGCCTTTATAGGGTAATAGTTTCCTTTGACTTAAAAGAAACTTGGAGTGGGAGCTTGGGGTCAGCAGATGTAAGCTTTCATATACAGGATGAATAAACAACAAGGTCCTACTCTATAACACAGGGAACTATATTCAACATCCTATGATAAACCATAAGGGAAAAGAAGATAAAAAGGAGTGTTACATATGTATAATTGAATCACTTTGCTGTACAGCAGAAATTAACACAGCATTGTAAATCAACTATATTTCGATAAAAATATTGATTAAAAAAAGACAAGGTGAAGGAACAAATAGCAAATAAATAAAAAGCTTAGATGTATAAGACCTGCCTGCATCCATATAATAAAGTCATATTTTCTGCCAAAAAAAAAAAAAAAAGAAACTTGGGCGGGGTGGGGGAGGGGTGACCGGTGGGAGGGCCACCCAGGCCCTTTCTAGATCGACTGTCATAAAATCCAAGTAAGTGTACTCAGGCATTCAAGATCAGCTGAGTGGCGCATGAGTGGATTTCTTTATGTAAAGTCCTAGTTGTTTTGTAGGCATATCATTTTGCAGTCGTTGTAACTGTGGTTCTGTTCAGTACTGAGAACGAAGATGCTGAGAGGATAAAGAGGCAGGGACGAGAGGCGACATCAGGTGTTTGGGGAACACCACGTGTAATTGGAAGGGGCGGCGTCGTGCAAATGGGCGTTTGTCCTGTGCAACATGGTTGAAGATGGCTTAGCAGCGAGTGGCTTCTGTTGACAAGTAGCAAGGTTACAACTAAAGCATCAAATGACCCTGATGGTAGAGACTAGAATGTACCGTAACTTCAAGGTATGTGACCGGACCATATAGCAATATTTGTCCCACTAAATGAACAACCTTACAGGGCTTGTAAAGGAAAAAAAAAATGTCCGTGGTTTAAAAATGGCTCTTTATCCTATTTAAACCATTTGGTTAAGAAATGAGAGAGAAAAATCACCATTTGTTATTTTCCTTGAATTTCAAGAAGACGTGATTGAGCACAAGTCCAGGACTGAATCCTCATTAAAGGGATAAGGAGAGAGGATTCATTTCCAGGGTCCAAGTACTTGTTCCGAGCAAATGATATATCGTAATTAAGCACCAAGATGTAGAGGACCCAGAGTTGAAAATGATTTTTGCCAATTAATTCTGATTAGCATGTGAAGACAATGAGGGCAGGACTCATTATCTCACTCCACCAGCACGGAGAGGCTGCCCACCCAGGTCACATCACACAGGGTCAGATTGAACACTTGCCCAGACTCTCTCTGGATTCTTCCTTCTCTGGGGCAATCAGAGCTTGAAGACACATGAAGATGTGCAGCTTCCACTTGGCAAAGTGGTTTCAACGTCACCTTGTACTAAGGGGGACATGACTGTAGGACAGAGGGTTGGATGGTAACAGAAGTCCCTGGAAAGCTTGGTTCTTCCTTCTCTCTTCCTGAAACTTTTTATTGGAGGTTTAATCACAGTGGCTAATATTCGTTGAAAGCTTACATTGTACCGAGTAAAAGATAAGCACTCTGTATATTGTATCACAATAGTCCCATGACACTGGTACTGTTAAAACCCATGTGGTGGATATCACACACGGCAGATATGCATGGGGATTCAGAGCCAGATCGCCTGAATTCCAATCCCACCTCCACCATCTATGAGCTGTGTGACTTTGGGCACTTTTCCTAAACTCTCTGAGTCCCAGTTCCTCATCTATAAAATGGGGATACTAGAGGCTCTCTGACTCATAGAGCTGTTCTAATGATGAAATTACAAAATGTGTCAAGTGCTAAGCTACTTTGGTAACTTTTTAACATGAACTAGTAACACGACTCTTGCTGAGCTTAAGAATATGAATTCAGAGAAGAAGGAGCTTGTGCAATTCTGTCACTGTCAGCCCAGCCAGGGGCTTTTCAAGGAGGGTTTGTTAGGAGACCTGAGCGTATTAAATTTGTTGCTCTGGGTTCCAGCTGAGGCTTAGGCTGTTGGAAGCACCCGCAGCATCTACATTACACCCGAGCCACATGGAGTCCCTGTGGTGTAGGATGCATTGGGTGGAAATCGGTTTGGGTTATGTGCAGAATGACCCAACTTTTGCTGGAAGTAGCCTTGCTTTAGGGACGGAGGATGAAGATTGACAAGGTGTCATTTACACAGCCTTCGGCTCGCTGCCGCTTGGACCCTTTGGTTGCACACGTGTGCACGTGATTTACATGCCTGTAATGCAATCAACGTTTGAGTCAATAACATCCATTTCAATCCCTGCTGAGGAATGCCCTTCTGTTGTACTAACAGCTGCTGCCGGGCTCGGGCTCATATATCTCTCAGGGACAGGGGACCCTGAACATTAATGCATCTCAACATCAAGAAGATGAGTGGGAATGTGTAGAAAGTGGTCAGTGAGGAATGTGTGAAATGCAGCTGCTTTATTGAGGTAATTTTCCCTTTAGTTGAGTTATTTTCAGAGACTTTTCAAGTTGAGCAAAAAGACAAAAAAAAAAAGAAAAAATCCAATGAGCTTTGGGACAAACAGGTGTACTAATTTATTACTTCTTCTCTTATTAATGCCATTTACAGCAACATGGATAGACCTAGAGATTTCCATACTGAGTGAAGTAAGTCAGACAGAGAAGGACAAATATCATATGATATCGCTTATATGTGGAATCTAAAAAAATTGGTACAAATGAACTTACTTACAAAATAGAAATAGAGTTACAGATGTAGGAAACAATCTTATGGTTATCAGGGAAGAAAGGGGGGGAAGTATAAATTGGGAGATTGGGATTGACATTTACACACTACGATACATAAAATAGATAACAAATAAAGACCTACTGTATAGCAGAGGGAACTCTGCTCAATACTCTGTAATGACCTATATGGGAAAAGAATCTAAAAAAGAGTGAATATATGTATATGTATAACTGATTCACTCTGCTGTACACCTGAAACTAACAGGTGTGTGTAATTTACAACATTGTAAATCAACTATACTCCAATAAAAATAAAGAAAACCCAGAAAGAAACAAAAAAAAATCAAAAAGTCATTCTGATTATAAAGGAATGAATGCTCATTGAAGAACATTTAGGAAAAACTAGAATTATAGAATTATAAAAAGAATAAACTAAAACTAATTTTTAATTTAAAATTAAATTTTTTTAATTTAAATTAAATTTTTAATTAAATTTTTAATTTAAATTAAAAACTAGTTTTTAATTTAAAACTAAATTAAAAACTAGAATTATAAAAAGAATAAATTAAACAAATTCTAATTTTCTTACCAAGAAATCAACACTGTTGACTTTTTGGATGAGTTTTTCCTCATGTTAATAGACGTATATACATTTAAGTGTGTGTAAAATGAGGATTATGCTGTGTGAAGCAATGTGTGTCTTGAGTTTTTATCCTTAGCACATATTGTAAACATTTCCCCATACGATTCAATAATCTTCAGAAATGTGATTTTGGATGCTGTCTTCTGGTCCGTTGAATGTAATTTACAAAATGATTAATCTAATATCAAATAATAAGTTTCTTTAAATTTTTCACTATTATAACTAACATGGCAATGAGCATCCTTTTCTATAAATCTTTGTGTATCTGAATTGTCCCTTTGGATAGATTCCTAGAAGTGTATTTAGTGTATCTAAGTATATAAATACTTCAAAGACATCCATACATATTGCCAAGGGTGCCCTCCAGAAATATGCCAGGTTAACCCTCCACCATCAGGGTGTGAGCATGACCGTTTCTCCACACCCTCACTAGCACTAAGAAGGTGCTTGTTTAGTGCTCTGAGCTCTACTCTTTGTGCTCCATCTTGTCTAAATTTCTAATATTTATCTTTAATTTCTAATGTTAAACTTGAAAAGTGATATTCCTTATTATATAAATTCAATCATACTGAAATATACAAAGTGAGAAGGAAGACGTCCCTTCCCCTTGTCAATTCCCAACGCCAGCTTTAGTGAGTCGTCTGATTGGCGCCTTTCTGATTCTTGCTCACATTTATAACATTTTGCATATGCATAGGCAAATATTTATGATAAATTAGAATCACATGCTATACACTATAATGCAAATTGCCTTTTTTTCACTTAAACTACAGACATCTTTCCATGTCAGTGTGATGAGACAGTATTTCTTAATGTATTGTAGATGTAAAATGATCTTCTTCATTACTCCCTTATCAAAAATGCGGTAATGAGCATCCTTACACATTCTTTTTTTTTTTTTTTTTTTTTTTTTTTGCCACGCCGGGAAGCTTGTGGGATCTTAGTTCTCTGATCAGGGATTGAACGTGGACCCTGGCGGTGAAAGGGCCAAGTCCTAACCACTGGGCCACCAAGGAATTCCCTATCCAATCATTTTCATTTTTGATTCTACAGGATAAATTTCAAATGGAATTGTTTGACCTAACTGCTTTTGATAGCTATTTCCAAACTGACTCCAAAAAAATTGTGTACTAATTTACACCCCACATCAACATTGGGTGTTATTTATATTTTTTTGTATTTTTCCACTCTGTTATAGGGAAAAGTATTACCTCGTTCTTCTTCTAACTTGCATTTTTGGGTTTGTTACAGTTAATTGTTCTATGTCCTTTTTGTATCAGAAATGGCTATGAATTGTGGCATATATTTTTGGTTTATCTACTGTATTTGGGTGGAGAAAATTATATGAAAATATTCCAATACTTCTTGTCTTAAGACAAAAAAGTTTACGTCTTCTTCCAGTTACTACCTTATTTTTCTATTTCTCTTTCAAAACGAATTGTGTATGTGTGTATTTCTTCTTGGCATCTCACCATGAATACTTACGGTAATCTCAAATTTAATCAGGACAAAATAGAATATTCCCCCTAAATTTACCCTCACACAGGCATCCCCATCTCATAAACTAGACTAGCTAGCCAGTCCCTTACGGTAAAAGTCTTGGAGTTTTCTTTCATTCTTCTCTTTCCTTCAGGGCTCAGACCAATGCCATCAGCAAATGCTGTCAATGTGAACTCAGCAAATTTCCTTAACAATTTACTGCTCTTCCCTTTGATCTCAACCCAGATTCACCTCAACATGCTTGTAACAACTCTCCCTTCTTTTCAGGAGTCCCCGCTGCCTTCCTAGTCATGACCACACAGCACGAAGTGTTTTTGTTCCAAAACGTGAATCAGATCACGTCATCTCCTGCTTAGAACACTTCACAGAACTCCCAACTCACCTAAAACAAAGTCCCAACTTTGAACCCTGGCTAACATAATGCACTATGTGGCCTTGTCTCTGTCCTCCCTGGACCCCCTCTCCCGTCCCCGTCTCTGCTCCAGCCACGCTGGCCTTCTGCAAACAGTCAAGGTCATTTCCGCCTTGAGGCCTGTTGCCACCTCTTTCTTCCACCAGGAATCCTTCCTTCCCGTGGCTGGGTCCATAATATGCAGATCTCGTCTGAATGTCATGCTCTCTCTTGTTGCCCTATTCTGATTGTCACTCATTGTGATATTTTTTAATCAATGGACGTGTGACTTGTCTCCAAGCTCCGGGAGCGTCTGCTTTATTCATTTCTCTGCTTCTGATGCCTGGAGCAGGGCCTGGCATATAACAGGTCCATGGTAAATGTTGATTTAACTAATGACTAGGTGGATAAATACCCATTATACCTGCATTTTCTTATGACCATGCCTTATTTATGTGGTTCCCTCAGGCTGGAGTTCACTAATCTGTTTGTTCTGTTTTTGAGATAATTTCTAATCTTCTGTCCTTTGAGGCCTTTCTCAGTCCTTAACCTGATGTGATCTCCCCCTTCTCTGAATCCCTGCAGCATCTTATGCTTCTCAACGACACTTACCCTTTGCTCCATATTTCATGGTCATTTATGTCTGTGTCTAATTGCTCCAATAGAATTTGCGAATCTTAATGGCACGAATGATGTGAGTCTTAATGACACAAATGATGTGTTTCTTAACCTGCTTCTCTCACAGCCCCCAGCAGGGCTTCACACACAGAGGGAGTGCTCTAGGAATATTTGCTTAACTGAGCCCATTCTTGCTGTCATAGGATGGCATAGTATTTTAGGGCTGATAAAAATACTTCATGAAATATGCTGTGATCTAGTTCCTGGTTTTAAGAAAACTATTCTGACCTTGGCCCTAGTTAGAGCTTTATAGATTCTGAACTGGAGCGAGGCAGGAGATGGCGCGTGAGGTCGTCAGAGTCTGCTACCAGTTAGATCGGAGAGCCTTAGGCGGCAATTCTATCTAAAATCATTGCTACTCTTTCTTCCCTACTCAAAACTCATTAGACTATCTATGGAAACAGTCCTCCTGCCTCTATTTTTCTTAATATGACAAACCCAAGTTGGCTCTGCTAGTCTCTCCACGTTATCTCCAAGGACTGTCATATTTCTAGTTTCCTGATGAATTGGGCTGCTGGTAGCTGATATCTCTGAAGTGCCGTGGCTGGTGACATCACCGTAGGGTGTCTGCGCTCTGTCTAAATGACAAGGCCTGACACCGGCTTAGCTTCCCCCTCTAGCTTGAAGGGACCAGGAAGGAATGCCTGCAGGCGGGAACATGGAAGGCAAGCCCACAGGGAAGGATGCATCTTGGGGCTCTCAGGGCGGATGGGATAGACAGCTGAGGAGTTAGTAGAGGGAGAGGACGTGCGCTGACATTTTCCGGTGCCTCCCTGAAACCTTTCTATGAAACAACACAATGGGGGCAACGCCCTCCAGGAAACAGGCTTTAGCACAGTCAACTGGCACGTGACTTTGCTAGAACATTTTTTTTTTTTAACATCTTTATTGGAGTATAATTGCTTTACAATGGTGTGTTAGTTTCTGCTTTATAACAAAGTGAATCAGTTATACATATACATATGTTCCCATATCTCTTCCCTCTTGCGTCTCCCTCCCTCCCATCCTCCCTATCCCACCCCTCTAGGTGGTCACAAACCACCTAGCTGATCTCCCTGTGCTATGCGGCCGCTTCCCACTAGCTATCTATTTTACGTTTGGTAACCTTGCTGCCAAAAGTCATCTTTTGCCTCACCGGTCTCAGATGCTCTGCAGGACAGCCGATCCTAAGTACATTTTTGAAAAAAGCAGCACAGATTAGAGACTGGGCCTTTTTTTTTTTCCCTCTCTTAATTTCCTTTGTATTATTCCACTGTCAAGTTTCCAATACTATAATTTTATCTGCTACCAAGTTGCCGGCGATAAACCATTTGCCTTGACACAGTCATTATTTTAGGGCTTCGTATGGAATTTGCTCTGCTTAAACACACTGTAGGATTGATCTTTGCATTTCTTAATGCCTCGAGCTTTTCACTTACAGCACATCTTTTAAAGGAGCAGAGACGAGACAGTGGATCTTGGCTTTGTGGTGGGAGTTGGCTGTGGAGAGTGACAGGTGCAAGTGCAGGGGACAGAGATGGGCGGGACGTTGGGGGGCGGTGAGGCTGCTGTTATTCTAAGATGTTGGTGGTCACTGACCGGCAAATCTCACAAAAGTATTGGAAGGAGATGAAAATTTTGCTTCACTGTCATCCACGCACTCGAATTTTCACCTTTTAGAAACAACTGTTTCCCTCTTAGGAAAACCATCAGACTGGAGGGAATGGGCAGGCTGGTGCATGAGAGCATTAGAGAAGTGCATCCCTTGGTGATGGACTGAGTGGAAGGCATCTAACTGTGAGGAGGGGTGATGTAGACACAGGAACAGAAGGCAGTTCACCCGGTTCTAGCATGGGATGCCCAAGGGCACCCCTGGAGCTTGGAAAGGACTCGGAAGTCTTGCTTCCCCTGGAGGTGGTGGCGACAGCACCGACCATAGTGACTCCAGCTCAGCTCACGTGTGTTGAGCCCCCTTGTGAGTGCAGGTGTCGGCTTCAGCTGGTACCCGTCTGATCTCAGTGTACCCTTCCAGGGAGGCAGTTACCATTCCCAGCCCATTTTAGAGAACAGGATACTTGAACTTTGAAGGATTAGATAACAGGTCCAAAATGGCAAAGTATCAGATGATGGATCTGAGAGTCATACCCAGGTCAATCTGATTGAGTCCCTCCAAATTCATAATCACAGTGTCTCATGCTGAGGAATCCAGGGACAATTCTAGCCTTTTGTGTTTGGCACAGTGGGGACAAACATGGTTTTTTTGGCTGTTTGGTAGAAATCAGAGTAACTCCGTCCGGCACGAGGAGACTTCCTACACTTCAGGCACTGTTACTGCTATATCCTACTGACCTGGCATGCACAGTTGTATGGGCAGTCCTCCCCCCCAGGTCACTGCAAGACAAGTAACAAAGTACAGGAGGGGTAAGGACAGGGTTCTTAGCTCTGTGTTTGTGCTACGTGCCTGATGGGGAGGAGGGGCTTGCATATAACGAGGTTAACGTGGACAACACTGGCCAACAAGGCATGGAAGTTACACTCAAAACCCTCAGAGGATCTCTGGTTTCAGGAGTGGAAGATGATGTTGGGAAATGCTAAGCTTTTGAGGGAGCTGATACCCGGAGGCTGATTCCTGGTCAACATTAGCCTGAGTTTTTCCATTTTATTGTATCACACTGTTTGAAATCAACATGCCTACAAAGTGATGAACCTTTTGGGTTGTCTTTGGACCCTAAAAATGCCAGATGCCTTTGGAAGGGCTAATGAATTATTAGCCAGGAACACATTAATATACATTTACTTAAAGGGCTTTCTTCCTAACACTTAGTTAAGATTAACTGCACCAAGGAAAGGGCAGTTTTATTTGGGAAGAGATGAAAGGAGACTTTCAAACGTGTAGAAGGCAAATGAACATTGACCAAGTGCCTACAATGTGCCCAATTCTGTATGACAACGTGGACGCTATTCCTTCCACTTGATAGAGGAGGAAACAGACTCAGAGAAGAAGAAAGGTGAGCAAAGGAGGCCAAGAGGGAGCTAATTAGGAGGAAGCCATGTTATGGAAACTTCTAGAAGCGGGGGGAGAGGTGGACAACCGTGAGTCCCCTTTCTCTAGACTTCATGCAAACACCCCTTTCAGCTAACAGTCTTTTTTCGGTCAAATTCCAGTAGCCTAGGTTAATACCTTCTTTTGTATTCAAACATGTTTCCTAGACATTCAACCCCAGCTGCATTTGTTGGACTGGGGTGTTCCAATGTCTCCTCTCTACCTGCTTACAGACCATCTCCTAGGACTGGTTTCTCTTCAGATGGTTGGCTTTATCCATTACATGTGATTCTTGGGAGTTTCAGTCTCAGGAAGGTCTTTGGTTTCCAAGTTATTTTGGACACTTTATTTCTGCCCCATGTAGTAACGATACATTTCTCTAGAGAACGGGAATATTGATAAGATGAGGTGAGCTGAAAGAAAAGAGCTGGGTCACCACAAGTGGTTGTGACTTTCACGCAAAGAGGCCAGGCTGCAGCCATGGGGGCAGTGGTGGTTGACATCACCTCCACTCTCTGGCACCTGCATCTTCCCACATGGACAAAGAAGCTGCATGGACCAGCATAATTCTCGAGAAGAGACGGTGGGTGCTACAAGCAGCCTTGACTGTTGTGGCCGCTCAGAGGTTGAGCGGGAGCAGAGGTTGCAGAAAGTATTGCAGATCCGGCCCCTGAATTGCCTGCCAGGGGTTCCTCCAGCCAGGTGACCCCACCTCCATTTCAACAAGGCCAGCATCACTGACAGCATTCTGTGTCCCCTCACTCAGGATGTTAATCAGATTAAGCATATTATATTTTTCTTCTCCATTAAATCCTTAGTATTGTGTTTGAGAATAATTGCAAGAGATTGTTTTATTTTATTTTATTTTGATTTGTTTTATTTTATTATTTTATTTTATCCACTTAGGATGCAAGGGCCTCTTGAACTATGTATGGAAATTTAAGGACCATAATATGGAAATTTTTACTCGGAGTCCAAATCTCTGGCACTTTGGTCACCATATCAGTAGGGGTTGTATTGGTAAAATTGTTTCCATAAAGTTCTATTTTGGCAAACTCTCACTCACTCAATAACTGTACCTACCACGTGTCCGGAACCGTGCCAGAGTGGTTGGGGATATGGTGAACCAGACAGAGCCCATTAGGAAGCCCATTAGATGTATATATTATAAACATACATATACACATGAAAGAAAGTGTGATACCACACATGATGTATTGTCAGCTGCAAGGTTTCTCAGTGGCAGCACTATTGCCATTTGAGGCCAGATAATTCTCTGTTGTGGGCTGTCCTGTGCAAGGTAGGACGCTTAGCAGTATCTCTAGCCTCTACACATTTAAAAGCTAGTAGCACTACCCAGTGAGAAGTCCCGATGGAAAGGGAGTTGAAGGAACACTTTGGGGAAGATGGTGGCACTAAACAGAACCTGCTAAGGAAGCAGAATCGGGCACGTGGCTTCCAAGGTGGGAGCCGAGGAGCCTTCTCCAGGTAGGAAGAAAGCTCAAGAACATGGAATTAGAGGTGGAATTGTACTTAGAAATATGAAGTCATTCCTTAAGAAAAAATAGCTAGTGTTTACCGAGTACTAGGTTTATGTCAAACGTTTTAAATGCATTGCCTCATGTAATCTTCACAATTACTCATCAAATATGAAGACTGAGGCTAAGGAAGATGCAGAGACATGTTCAAGTTACAGCTTTGCATCAGAAGACACAGGCATTTCTCTCTGGGCTCTGAATCAATCAATATTCTAAAAATAGATCTAATCCTGTGCCAGGTGCTATTCCCATTGCCTCCTTGCTTTGTCAAGACCCCAAAACAATGAAGATCAGGCAGGGGGTAAGACAAAGGGGTCATTTGTCATTTAGGAAATGGAGGTAGGAAGCCAGGCTCGTTGGAGAAATAATACTTACGTAACTCATTTAAGGATATCCGTGTGCTTTCTTAATGGGAGCGCCCCTGTTCGTAATCTCTCAGTGGCTTACCGTCTCACTCAGAATGAGTCAAAATCTTCCCAATGACTGTCCTCCCCCACCTCTCAGACCCCCTTCTTACCCACCCCCTAACCAGTCACTGGGACCACTGCTGCTGGGGGTTCCTGGAGCCCTGGCCATGTCAGACATTTGCCCACGGTGATTCCTTCCCCTAGAATGTTCTTCCCCGGTCAGCTGTGTGGCTAGCTCCCTCACCTCCCTCAACTGTCTATTAAAACAGCACCTCTCTGTAGGACTTTCCCTTTTCTCCACCCAAATGACCTTCTAACTTACTATGGATTCTACTTATTTCATTTCCTGTCCAGCTTCCCCTTCTAGAATGCAAATTCCACAGAGATGAGAAGTCTTGTCTGTTATTCTCACTGCTGTAGACCTAAGAACAGCGTCTGGCACATAGTAGGTGCTCTTAAAAATAGTTTTGAACCAATGAGTAAATTTCCTTGTTGGGCAGGTTGGTAGGATAAAATGAAACGTTCCTGAGAAAGGCACATCCAAGTACGTGAAGAAGGCTGAGCGCCATCATGAGAACCTAGTTCTGTCTGTCTCCTTGAGCCCCTCTGCCCACCTGCCCAGTGAGCCACTGGTCCTGGGAACAAGGCTGAAAATGCGACTTGGTGCTTTTGTGAAGAGTCACGGTCTGTTGGATCCTTATGAGTCTGAGCTTGCCTTAGCATGAAAAGAATAATCACATTTGGGGGAATAAAAGTAATTACTCCATATGGCTTAATACATCTAATAACTGTTTAATAAAGGATATAAAAATTTCCCTGCTTTTCACCTTAGTAAATGTCACTCAGTCTATAACCTAATTACTTCAATTTTCCATTTAGGAAATTAATTCATTTCGAAGGCATGAAAAAGCAGCTGGGAAATTTTTCTTTCTGGCCAAAGACTTAGAAACTCAGATGAGTTCAAAGACCTCCCAGCCCACCGAGGTCAAGAACAGAGCTTTCAAGTCAGCTAAATGGACTTCCACTTATGTCCCTGCTCCTTGAGTTTGACCTGAAGTAAATCAATTAAAGCAGATACAAGATGCTCAGGTTTCTCTCTGTCCCTTTCTCACTTTCAATTTCTTCCTGCAGGGGACTTGCCTGATACAGAGACAGCTTAGCAGCAACATTAAATAAGGTAGAATGGACCTGGTGCCTCTGGATCATAGTTTTCTAATTGTGAAAAGGAGAGGAGAAATCAATTGTGTTCAGTACCTACTGTGTGTGGGGCATTTAGATAGGCATTCGGCATATCTTTTCTTATTTAATTCCCATACCTTTTGAACTGAATAAATGAGCAGATGAATATTGAACACATAAATCTTGTCTAACACTTAATGGATGCCTACTACCTTCTAAGTATTATGCTAAGCATTTTACCTAAATTTTCTCAATTCACGTAACAACTCCACAAGGTAACAACTGTAATTGTCATTAGCCTTATCTTCTAGATAAGAAAGTATGTGTTCGGTGAAGGTAAATAATTTGCCCAAATTGCTTAGTTTCTAAGTAGTAGAGCTGGATTTTGAGGTGCTATTTTTTCCTAGGTTGAACAAAGTTCAACAATTTTCAATACCTTTTTCAAGATCACCAGGCTAGTACGTGGCAGGTTGGACTGCAAAGCGTTTCTTCATTACATGACAGGTTCATCTTCTTCTAAGTGGTTTCACGCAGCCTACACGATGTTCCATTTAACCTGAGATAATCCTTGGATGCAAAATTGTGATCGGCTGCAAAGACACCTGCCCTGCAGTGAGCACGTGTAGGAGCAGAGCTGAAGTCTGCAGCCTCTGTGGGCCCCTCTGTGCCACCGCCCACAGTGCTGGGCTTCTGGTCTTCCCGAGACAGAGAAATCCCCACAAAGCAGGGGATTTCCTGTCTGAAATGAAGACATTCCTCAGCAATGATTGGACAAGAGACAGGCAGTTTTCTTTTTTTTTTTAATTTTTATTGGAGTATAGTTGGTTTACAATGCTGTGTTAGCTTCTGCTGTTTTCTTTGAAAAGAGGCATATACCCTCTTTGGCAGGACCTCCCTCAGTTACCTTCAGAGGCTAAGCTTGGTCCAAACGATGTCCCTGATGCAGGCTTCTTGAGACTGGGATTGACGGTGGGGATCGGGTAGCCGTGGGCTGGAGTGGTTTATCAGACTACGGCAGCCTCTTTATAGAAACCCGCTCGCCAAATGCTAGTTCCTAGTTTTCTTTGAGAAAGGAGACCAACAGATCCTTGGCTTTTTGTCCGTCTCACTTAGCGATAAATACTGATTGTGACTAGCTGGTTAGTGCTTACTTCTCCTTCCTCTGGCTCTCTCCCACAGCAAGGGCAGAAGCGTCCAGCCCGGTGACCTTGTGGGTCGACCTGGTGCTAAGCCGACGCCTTTCCCAGGGCCCAGCACAGCCCCTGCTTTGAACATCCTGGGTCCTCACTCAGGGTCTGTCACTCATCCTGGAATGTGGGAGTATGTAGTCACTGCCCACACATGGGAAAAAAGAACGATGCTCTTTTCCTTAAGCCACCTGACACAGTTCCCTGGGGAGGGTGTTTAGACGGAAGGATGAAGGAGGGTTGTGGGCAGATTGCTCAGAGGTCACGGGCTTTGCAGGTGTGCGGGGAGGGCTACAGTAGGACTTGACAGCCAACAGGACTCATGAGGCAGTTCTTGGGGGGCTGGGTGTGTTTAAAGAATCCACTGATGGGAATACAAGTGCCACCTCCCTCTCCCTCCTGATCTGCCAACTTTAAATGCAGACAGATGGATGGGCTATTGTTATTAAAAAGAATAATCAAAATGATCTTCCTCAAAGAGCAAAGTTCTCTTCAGAGCATGATGGCTCATTCACTGCTAAAACCTAGAAATTGCTGGTGAGGAAGATCATGGGCTTTCCCCCTTAATTTTGCACACTTAAGAATTCAAACCTGCGTGAGGCTTGTTATAGGAGATTGATGGGGAGGTACTGGTAGGATTTAGGATTCTAGACATGAACAAGTGGGCTTGTGCCCAACTCACACCTCCTACAACAGATGCTTCCTGTGCTCTTGTCCGATTTCCTAAGATTCTCTACTGGTGATGTTCACCACTAGAATTTAAAGGATAAAAAGACACATTGAGCTTGGTGAGCAAAACATACCTTGTTTACTGAGGTGGGGATGAGTGTACAATACATATTGTAACAGTTACGTTTTAGGTGGAGCATTATGTCCCAAAGTTATAAGGTTTAATATTTTAAGAGCCAAGGAAAAGAATCGTAATTCATTTTTGTTCATCAGGATTGGAAACCTGTTAGGAATCGTGTAGGGTGCTGGGAAGAGCAGTTCTTCGTGGTAAAAAGAAATTGGCCTCTGGTTCTGCATAAGAGGAAACAGGAGAATGGTTGAGTGTCTGGCGGGGTCAATGCCTCAAATGTGGCCTGATTTGAAATTGTGCCATTTTATGGACACATCAAGACTACGTTTTATTTATTTGTATTTTCTATTTTTGTAGTGAGAATTTATTAGTTTTAAAGAGAATTTGTTTTATAAAATATCCTTTTCAAAATGTGATGCGACTTGGCATATGGATGTTTACTCTCAAGGAGGGAAGCCAGACTTAGTGAAGGAGGTGAAGGCCACGTGGACGGCACGCAGCGCAGAGCTACGATGCGGCAGGGACTTCGGGAATCAGAACTGTGACACTGTTGCTATTTTATTTGCCTTCTTAGTTTCTAAATACCCTGCTTTACAGTAAGTCGAATCACATGAACTTGGTCATATTTGCCTATTTGTGATCTACAAAAATGGTCATTTCCTACGAATCAACCTCATAATAATAGGTTATGGTAATAGTAATAGGTAAGCACAGTAATAGTAACCTCCAAATACAGAGTTACCTGTGGTTTCCAAGTCCAAGGAATCAAGGTGGGAGCGGGGAAATCCGCATCCGTGGACAGCGTGGAGCTGGGCTCGGGGAGCTGGAATTGTCGATGGAGTTCTTTATGCGAAGGCCTCCCAGCTCTCCCTCTCCCTTGCCCATTGGGAATGGTCCAAGGGAGGACTTGGGAACCTCAGGAGTAAGACTGAAGTAGGCTTGGCTGGCTCCTTTCTCCATTGCAGGGGCCTCACGTGGGCATGAGCACGTGCGAGATGAAGGTGGGTGATTGTAAACAAGCTTCCAGGTGAGGGAGGGCGGAGGCTCCCTCTCTCATTCTGGTTCATGGTAGACTTTTACAGGCCATTGCTCCAAGTCCTTCAACAAGCTGCTTCAGGCGTCTTAATTGACTCCCTTATCTTTTAAGCCTCATTACTTGCTTGAAGGTATTTTGGTGCAACGGTAACTCGCCGAACAACCTCCCCACACCCCCAACGATATTCTAAAGCTCAGCTAATGTCTATGAAGTTCCACTGAAGAATTATTATTTTTTCTCAATCTATATGTTGCAAATAATAAATGCAAAACTGTGTTTTCTTACCAAAAAAACCCTATGTTTTCTTGTGGCATATTTCTGATTTGGACTTCGGAGCATTTTGGGCCATTTTTAGAAAGTATCTTCTATAAACAACATCTTCTTTCCCTGAAAAGGTCCTGCAAAATCAACTGATTCTTAGAGTGAGATATACAATGATGAACCTTCAGTGTCTTTCATACGTCGGAATCAATTCCAGAACAACACACACAACTTTGAGCTTTAGAGATCGGTGACCTTAATAACTTTGGCAAAAGGCCTTGTGAGAAATCACTGTGAAGGATTCGTTATTGCTACACACGATACACGGAAATGACTCCAACTTGCCCTCCCAGGTACTTATCAGTATTGCTGCCCAAAACCATAAGACATGCTCCACTTGACCTTTTGAATGTACGTTTTAATGATAATAATGCTACCAGCTAGCTGTAACAGGTTTAACAGGATAAACCCTGAAATTACAGTGACTTAACGCAATTGAATTTACTGCTTATATAATCATCCAACATCATGTTCAGCAGATGGTCTTCCACACAGTGATTCAGGGATCCAAGCCCCTTCCCTCTTTTGCTCCATTGTTTTTGACACGTGGCTTCCACGTTCACTGTGGTAAGGGGACAAAGGAGTAGTGAAAGCACATTAGCCTCCTAATTAAAAGACAACATGACTTCTGTTTACAGTCTCCATTAATAAGAGCCAGTATCATGGCCCCATCTAAATGCAAGAGGACCTGGAAACTTCTCTTCCTTGCAGCTCTATGCTTTGGAAGGGGAACACACATCTTTGTTGGACAGCTGACTCTGTGACACAGTAGAGTATCATTCTTTTGCTTTGTTATTGTTAAAGAATCAAGATATCCTAATGACATGTGCTTGGGATTTTTTTCCAAAGGATTTTGAAGAGTATACAGTCTTGAAAAGTTGCTTCTTCTTGCAGAATCTGCCTTCTCCTTGAATGGACAAATTGCTTGGGTGTGACTGTCCATAGCTTCTGCAGGGTCTCGCCTCCTTGACTTGTACTCCATTGACTCTGGGAAGGAGTCGCCTTCCTTCTTGTTGGAGCCGGCATTTCTATTAGAAATGACACCTTTGATTTCTGTGACATGCAGTGGTGTGGTGTCATCAGGGAGATGTTTCTCTTGGGCCATTTTAAACGTCAAATTTGGTTCAGTCAGAAGGTACTTTTGGAGGAATTCACTGTGAATGCTGCATGCAAGGTAATTCCACAAACTCGTCTAGGAAATCTCCAGTATTGCATGGTTGAGACAACTGACATAGCTTTCCAATGACTCAGAGATGTGCTCACCAGGTTCTTGATTTCATTTGTACAATGTGAATCTCTAAACTATGATTGATGGTTCCGGTTCAATGTGTGCCATAATTCTACAAGTGCAATAAGTATTTTATTCTTTCATATAGCAGAAACATGGAGGGATCTTTGTGGATAAGCAGTAGTGGATAGGAGCTGGAGATTTAAAATCAGACCTTGTAACTTTATAAACTTCAGTTTACTTATCCGATGGGAACAAAAATAGTGCTCATGTCGTGGGAGGGCCGTGAGGACTGAGGGAGGTTATTCAAGTAAAATACTTAGCCCAGGGTTTGGAACATAGTAAGTGCTCAATAAGCGTAGCTCTTCTTTTTCCTTTTCCTTTTGGGTTAGCTTCCTATTGCTGCTGCAACAAATTACTGCAAGCAAATGTATTATCCTACAGTCCCCTGAGTTAGAAATCCAACATGGGTTTCACAGGGCTAAAATCAAGATGTGGGCAGGGATGATTCCTTCTGGAGACTCTGGGAGAATCTGGTCCCTTACCTTTTGCAGCTTCTTCAGGTGCCCATGCTCCTTGGTCTGTGGAGTCTTTCTGCATCTTCAAAGTCAGCAACAGCAGGGAGAGTTCTCTCCCATCGTATCCCCTGGCTCTAGCCCACCCTTCCGCCTCTGTTTTCCATGTGTAAGGACCCTTTGATTACTTTGACAAGGCTGGATCATCCAGAATTAACTTCCCACTTTAAGGTCAACTGATTAGCTACCTTAATTTCATCTGCCACTTTAATCCCTCTTTGCCAAGTAGCCTAACACATTCACAGGTTTTGGGGATTAGGATGTGTTCAGCTCTGGGGGCAATTTTTCTGCCTACCATACCTTCTTCTCTTTGTTGTCATTAAACTGTTTGAACCCTTTAAGTGCTGATTTACTTGGTGCATTGCTCATGTTTGTTTTTCTAGTGAACTCCTCTCACTGTTGGAATCTTCTGAAGTAGTTTTTGATGTCTAATTCCTGTTTTTGCTCCAAAGCAACTATTTTAAGCACAGTGGAACAGAATAGAGATAGGGTTCTATTATTTACCAGTAGCTATTAAAAGCAAAATAATAATGCATATTATAATTTATCTCCCTCGGAGGCTCTCATGTCACTGGAATATACGTCAAGTTCGGGAGCCTACACAAACCAGCAATGGCTGTGCAAACATTCGCTGTGCAAGGCATTTGTTTCCACTAAACAGTTCTGGAATGACTCCACATTAACTCAGTGCTAACTGTGTAGGATACTCAAAAGGAGAAAAACAAAAATTAAAATTAAAAAATCCGGGGCTTCCCTGGTGGCGCAGTGGTTGAGAATCTGCCTGCTAATGCAGGGGACACGGGTTCGAGCCCTGGTCTGGGAAGATCCCACATGCCGTGGAGCAACTGGGCCCGTGAGCCACAACTACTGAGCCTGCGCGTCTGGAGCCTGTGCTCCGCAACAGGAGAGGCCGCGACAGTGAGAGGCCCACGCACCGCGATGAAGAGTGGCCCCCACTCGCGGCAACTAGAGAAAGCCCTCGCACAGAAACGAAGACCCAACACAGCCAACATAAATAAATAAATTAATTAATTAAAAAAAAAATTAAAAAATCCATTGTTGTTGAACTTGCTGTTCTCTGACACACAGCCCCTTCTCAGGGTATTTGCATTTTCATAGTTATCAACATCTTTGGCCAATTCAAGGGTGGCTCCGATGGTGGGTTCCCAGGCCAGCAGGTAGAAGAGGATTTGAGGATTGGACCAGGTCATATCCAGTGTTGGTCCTACTGTTGGTATCCACACCCTCTCTTTCTCTTCTCTGTATCCCCTCATAGGGCTTCAAAGGGACTTGAAAGATAGTTCCTTGTACAGAAAAGATACTCTGCTCACTGGGAAGGGAGGACCTGTTTGTTAGCCTTGAGCATCTCTCTGACACCTGATATCCGCTTGCCCGCAGCAGCCGTCTCTGGGCGTCTGTCCCGTTTTCTCACGTTGGGCTGGGCTCTCCAGCCTCTACCTACCCCCTCTCCGAGGTTGGCTGCAGGGATGCTCCCGTCCAGCCCCAGGCCTGTGCCTGGAAGCTGGCCGATGGGCTCCAAGAGGGAGGAGGGAGCAGAGCGAACCCTGGGCCTGGCTGGGAGAGAAACCAGCCTCAGAGGAAGCAGAGCAAGGAGCAGGGATTGGAGACATGTTGATAAATTCCATTTAGCAAATGACACAATACATGCTCAGGCACAATGGCCTTTTCCACAGGCAGATCATCCCCGCCAGAGGCTCCGCTGTGTAAAAAAGGAAAGGAAAGGAAAGAGCCGTGGAGCGCTGAAGAGGGGGGCGGGCTGCACGGGGCAATCAATGCCGGCCTTTGTGCCGCCTGACATTTGAGGGGCTTGTTATCGGCGACCGCGGCTGCTTTATCTAAATGTATTTCCCCAGCTGCCAGGCGCTGATGGGCGGGGGGCGCGCCCGATGGCCGAGACATGCGGAGATGCCGTGCCTCTGGCGGGCGGGCGTTGTCACTCTCCAGCTTCCCCCTCAAAGGCAAGATGATACGTGTCCTTTCTCTCTTTGTTCCTCCTGTTGACTTGAAGAAACAACCAAACAGAAAAACCCGACCCCAAACAAGACCACCACCCGGTACCAAACCAACCAAGCCTATGCGGCAGGCAACCCAGGTCCGCGGAGGGACGGACACGAGAAGGGAAGCGTGCATCACTTCTCCGTTTGGACCAGATGCTGTTCTCCGGCTCTGTCCTTCTGTCCCGGGCTGTCTGGCACCCAGCTCTTCTCTCTGCTGTTTGGACCCTGACGTGAGGCTCTGAGGAGGACAAAGCCACCCTGTGAGGTTTTGATTTTCCTTCATAAAGTCTAACCTTTGTCCAGGCCCACACCTGCAAGCTTGTCTCCCTGAGCCAATGCCCAGCACACATCATTCTTGACCAAATCACTCTCTGGTATTGGAGAGGAACACAGGCTGGGCACCTGGTGTGATCTCAGGCGGTCAGTACCAGGGACACTGAGAGGTCATCTCACGACGGTTAGGATGACTTCTATCCAAAAACAAAAAAAACAAAGGCAAGCATTGTTGAGGGTATGGAGAAAAGGGAATGCTTGCATGTTGCTGGTGGGAATGCAAAATGGTGCACCCACTATGGAAAAATGGAAGTTCCTCAAAAGATTAAAAATAGAGATACCGTATAATCCAGCAATCCCATTACTGGATATTTATCTCAAATAACTGAAATCAGGATCTTGAAGAGATGCCTGCAGTCCTATGTTCATTGCAGCATCATTTACAATAGCCAAGACATGGTAGCAACTCAAGTGTCCGTCAATGGATAAATGGATAAAGAAGATGTGATATACACATACAATGGAATATTATTCAGCTCTGAAAAAGAAGTCAGTTCTGTGATATGCAACAACATGGATGAACTTGAGGACATTATGCTGAGTGATTTAAGCCGGTCACAGAATAATAAATTATGCCTGATTCCACTTACAGGAGGTGTTTAAAATAAGTAAATTCAGAGACTCAAAGGGTGGCATGGTGGTTGCCAGGGCCTGGGGAGCGGGGGAAATGGAGAGTGCTTATCAATGGGCATCACATTTCAGTTGTGCAAGCTGAATCAGTTTCTAAATATCTGCCACACCACACTGCCTGCAGTCAACACTGACGTCATGTCCACTTAGAAATTTATTGAGGAGAAATCTCATGTTAAGTGTTCTTACCACAAGAACTTAAAGTTAAAGAAAAATACTGAGGTCTCTAGCACCAGGCAGGCTTCCACGTACCACTGTAACCTCAGGCAGCGACTTAGCCTTCAGTTTCCCCATCTGTAAAGTGACAACAATACCCACATTTTAAGGCCATTGTGAGAATCAAATGAATCATCACTGCCTGTTGCCGGGCGCGTAGTACTTTCTCAGTGTGTTTAATTTATCATCTGGTCCATTTTCTTAGGAAGGGTTGCACTAAAACTATTTTAAGCACGCTGTTGGATGTCTCCTTATCACTTGGCTATTTCCAGGAAAAGAAGTTCTTCCCAGGCCCATATGGATGAATTAATGTATGGCTAAACTAATGAGTTCTCACGTTGGTCTATTTTTATGTTCCCTCTCTCGGCCCAACATTTAGATGCTTCCCTCCCTACGTTTAAAGTATGTTTCTCCTATCATCAATCTATAAGCCCTCGCATTGTGCGTGCTGTTATAAAGGAAAAATAAATAGGAAGAATAAAGAAGTAACGTGTTTAGGGAACCCCTGTGCAAAGGGTACCAGCTGAATGGGGAAGGCCGGCTGGTGGATGAGATGTCCTACTGTTGACCGCCACTGATCTGCAGATCTGCAAAGGCTGTCCTTCCGAGCTGTGCATGGATTCTTTTTTTTTTTTTAAGACCTGATTAAAATTACCGCTGCTGCTTAAAAGGTTTGAGGATCTGCATGGAAATGTCATCTCAGAGCTGGACATAGATTTACACTTGCTTAGAGCTAATGAATCCAATAGGATGGGTGTTACTGATGAAATTAACCATTTTTTCCCCTAATGTGAATTTCTGCTATTGTGTTGTCTCAGAAAAATATCACTTAATGCCAAAAAAAAGTGTTAAAATCCATAGATAGAGTGACATTCATCATCTCTATTATCTGCTTAGCTACAAAGGATTCTTTGCCAAATATGATAATTAATTAGCTCCATACTTCAACTCCCAGGTGATTGTCTCTCATTAGGGGCTGAAGTGGCCCCTGTGTGTGGCCGCTCCGCTAGCTGAGCCGATGGTGCTTGGGGAAGCTATATAAAGAGAAACAACATCAGTATAATTATAGGCAAAAGAGTCAGATGCTTGGGATGTGATTTATAAGCTTGGTGTTTCTTTCCTTGACAGATGTACTAAATAGAAGACTTGAGATTGAGATGTGGGCTATTATTGAAATAAGGAAACAGTACCCTTATGATCAGTATCACCGACAATTCTGAATGCAGGAGAAAATGAAAAACCAAGCCCTTTAAAATACATTTGGCATTTTAAAATGTATTGCTGCACTTTGCTCTTCTGTAATTCGGTTTTGACTTGGTTGTAGGATCTGATTTAGTTTGGAGCGGCTGTCTGCGTCATTCTGTTACTGTTAATGCTATGCTGGAGAGAACTGAAGCGTAAAAGGCCCTCTTTGTTCTCAGGGCAGCAATGACTTCTGTGTCCTGAAGGTTGCAGGAAAACGGGGTATCTTATTTTGTTCTCTGGAACACCCCAAAGACTGAAATAAGCAAGTAGTAAAACTGAAATTGCAGGTATGTGTTTTTTAAAGAGAGACACCGGGCTGGCTCTTTTTCCCCCGGTAGTGTTTGGTCATCTCAGCAGAAGATTCACGTGCTCCCTGCTCTGTCCTGCCTGAGTCCCTGCAGGATGCCCTACAAGCCCCCTTTCCTCCCGCCACCCTCTCCGAGCACGTGTGGGCGTCCGTCCACACACGCGTGTGCAACATCACCTTCGGGAGAATTTCTGTTTCTGCAAAGCCAAGGAGCCCTAGCGAGCCAGCAGCTCCCAAGAGCACGTTTACATCAGTCTGAACTTCACGGCAGCTGAAATATTCATGAGGTGTCCGTGTGTGCCCGGTGGGATCACACTAGCTTCGGTGGCAGTGGACAGCGTTGGTGACCCCCCCCTCCTGTCCCCGGTCCCTCCCCACCCTCCCTACTTCGCTGACACTGACACTTGTCCCTAACCCTTTCTTAATTCTGGAACATAATTCATTAGGACAGCCTTAATGAGCTGATAATTAGTCTGGTGGGTGGAGGTAAAGAGGGAGGGGGCCGAAATGCCAGACTCAGAGAAAGTCGAGCGGGCTGGGGCATCTTAAAGGGCCCTGAGAGAGCTTTTTGTCAACAAAAATGGATGACGCTTGCAGGCAGTAAAACTTTCAAATGACCTTCATTTCAAAGTATTAGGCTGCTATTTTTCGCTGGATGGTAGTTTCATAAACATAAAAAGCACACATCTCATTCAGAGTGCGGCAAAATTTGTCTCAAATATGCGGAGCTCCCCCCTTTTTTAGAAAGACTAATGTGGTCTCCATATAGTGGAGAAAATGACATAATGTCCCAGCCTTTCACTTCAGCCGAAATAGATATTTACAGCCGGCTCCTGTGCTCTCTCCGTCTCTTCCTTTTCTTCTTCTTCTTCATTTTTTCTTTTTTAAAGGAAAACACTAAATGATGTACATGGATATATAAATAGATAGGAGAGAAAGTTATAAATCCCAGAGAAATTTTGCTTGCTTTCATTCAGGAAGATTGTCCACTGAGTTCTTCAATTTACAGAAAACGCAAAGGCATTAATAGTCCCCTAACAGTCAGAAGATGGAGTTATGATGAACTGTGCAAAGTAACTCTTCTTAATGGGAGAAAAAATTCATCACAACTATGAACAATGGATATTTTTACTTTATTGAAATCATTTGCTTCTCAAGGTTAAACTGCAGGAAGGCAGATAGATGTTTGAATTTGCACAGTCTAAATGAGAGCAAATGTAAATATGTTCCAAAGAATGTGTCGTTTCTCCTCTCCTCCAGCTTTGTTGAGCTCCCTTGTCTAGGGATGACCAGGGACGTGGAATACATAGGACCCGACCAGGTAACGGAGGACTGGTGAGGCTTTCTGATTTCAGCAGCACAGTCACAGCTAAGGAGCAAATCCGAGGTTATGTCACCAGGTTTGGGGAATGAGGAACAAGGATGATTGGAGGAGGACAGGAAATCCAGTTCCTGATAAAGATGAAAACAGTAACTATGTGTCATTTTCAAATAATTCCCTGGTTACCAGTCAATAAAGGTAATGTACATTAAGAGTGCTTTTCCAAGAGAAAAACACTATACAAATGTTGTGTTTTATTGCTGCTCTCAGAATGAAGAGGTGATTACTTTTGCTTGGGTTTCTGTGGCCTAAATAAGAATTGGCCCTGCCTCCTTCTGTCACCTCTGATATCCTGGTTCAAATAGAATTCCTTCCTGCCCTTAAGACTTGAATTGACCAAGTGTACCGCTAAGTAAATCATGAGTCATGGTCTTTACAATCAGGTGCTGGTGGAGCGTTTGGGAAAGCAAGTCTTCTCAGCACATTAATCGAAATTACCTCTTGGCAAATAGCTCATTGCTGTAGCCACCATCGGCTGAGCCCGTGACATGGGCTGCCATGTTGCTGGGTGACATCCATGAGAGTGGATTTGGGTCTGGGGCGATCAATCTACTTTCCTGTCCGGTGCTTCTCAGACATTGACGCCCATACGAATCACCAGCAGAGAAGCTGGGATTCAGCAGGTCTGGGTGGGAGCCTGAAGGTCTGCATCTCTACCAAGCTCTCAGGAGATGCCATCGCGCTGGTCCAAGGACAGCAAGCACTTGACATTGGCAGTCACCTGATAGGCTTCGTTTCATACGACCTGTTCTCAGAGACTCTTTTCCATCCAGCCTCCAGCTGCAGTCTGGGTCCGGACCAGCAGGCGAGTAGAAGGGCACGTGGCTGGTGTGGGCCAGGGGGGCGGGTCACAGCTCCAAATGATAAATCAACGTGAGCACAGATTATTCAACATAAGCCTATCAGTTCTGCTTTCCTAAACCTCTGATGAAGTCAGATCTTATTTATTCTCCCTACCTCCTCTTAGGTTTCACAGAGGGAAATTCCTTTTCTTTGATGGATTTGATAAAACTCTTTAAGATGGAGCATGACTCAGTTTCTGATGTGAGATACACTGAGCTGCTTCTCCACAGCCCGAGCGAGTAGCTGAGTTATGTGACAGGCTGAGGCTGGGCAGGGTGGAGACTCAACGTTAGAGGCACTCGAGGGGCTCAGTCTAAAACTGGAACTTCCCTTGGAGAGGCTGGACCTTCCAAAGGGCCAGTTATGATTCTAGTCTGACAGCCTGGGAGCCAGTCAGACTTGCAACGCTGCTCACTGGTTGAATTTTTGTTAGAAAAATTGCTTCGCATCTGAGCAGCCCCATATTCTCCTCCAAGCCATCAGCATTCCACACATCTTTGGGGTAATTGCAATTTCGTGTCCGCAGCGTCCACTGTGAGCTGCTTTTTTTTTTTTTTTTTAACATCTTTATTGGAGTGTAATTGCTTTACAATGGTGTGTTAGTTTCTGCTTTATAACAAAGTGAATCAGTTATACATGTACCTATGTCCCCATATCTCTTCCCTCTTGCACTTCTCCCCCTCACACCCTCCCTATCCCACTCCTCTAGGCGGTCACAAAGCACTGAGCTGGTCTCCCTGTGCTATGCGGCTGCTTCCCACTAGCTATCTATTTGACATTTGGTTGTGCATATGTGTCCATAAGACTCAGGATAACCTGGGCAGCTTCATGTCCCTTGGAGCCACTCTCAGGCCGGCGGCTCACAGGGAAAGGGCTGAAGGCACTAGGCTGCCTGGGATAATAGATTCCTTCCCTGGGCATTGCCTGGACATCGACCACAGTCTTCATACAGTCTACAGACCCCCGTTGCATGACTTCTATCCTCTGTGACTAAATATTCAGTCAAACAGTTTTCGAGCTCTAGAAGGATCCATTTCCTAAAAAACAATTGGATTGCCAAAAACATGTTATTTTATTCATTGAAGCAATTCACTCCAAAAATCTGAGTAGTCGACATTAGCATCCTGGAAAGGTATGTACCTGAAAATAACACATTTGCATACCTCAGAATAGAAAAATGCACATTTCTCCCCTAATTCAGAGTAGCTGTGTTTAATTAGTCTGTATGGAGGTCTGTTTCCTTCAGGGTTGTTTACTTTGTATCCAAAGCTGAGCCTTGCCCAAGCGTTCTGCTATTTCAGTAGGTCTTCTGACAAACCAGGCCCCCCCCCCACCCCGTGGTCAGGAGAATTAAGTCTAGACCTAAATAAAAGGCTCCAGAAAGCTGGAGGACGTTAATGTTTAAGTTTAATCAATTCAAGTGTGTTGAAAAACTCAAGCAAAATTGAAAACTTTAAGGGTACACCCTTTTCCCCAGCTTTCCTGTTGCAAATAAGGTGACCAGCTGTTCTGGTTTGTACAGAACTGTCCCAGTGTTTGCACTAAAAGTCTCCCATCTAGGAAACCTCTCAGTCTTGGACCAGCCGGGATGGTTGATCCTAAAATATCTGTGTCCACTGATGTCACTTACAGCAAAGATAATATCCAGGAGAGCTGGTGGTGCTCGCCATGTTTTACTAACTAAATCAACACCATAGTGATGGTTCCAAGGTGACCCCTTTAAGTGGCAAACAGTGTATTAGCTGAACTCATCCCTGACTCGTTCTTGAGCCACCGTGGACCGCCTTTCAAAGCATCCAGATGGTCATTGCTTGCCAGGGGAACGGGGATGGTCATAAATAAGCCAGCTGGGCAGGGGATTGGGGAATAGTATGCTCGCTCGTGAGGACTAATCCTGAAAATCGGTCCATGTGCTGCTGTTGTTGGCTCCTACAAGGGATCGCCAATCCGTGATCTCGATGTGTCCGTAATCACAGGCTAATCCATGGTGGCCCAATCCTAGTCTGATCGCTTCTGTGCCAGGGCCTAGTTTTCAGCTTATTTACACTGGTAGGAGCTTTGCCTGTCAGGGTGTCGTGTTAAGTGAGGACCACTCTGGGAGAGGACGAGCAGATATGATCATGAGCTTCTTTCCTGCTGGCTGGAGTAGATCTGTCTGCAATTTTTTAAATTCGGTCAGAGGTTGGTGCCAAGAAAATTCTTCTCCGCGATTCTTACTATACAAAATCTTTCCCTCCAGCAAAGAAAGTCAAACAACAAGGAAGTAAACCCCCCAAACCCGGTGGCATCAAGTTCTGACAACTCTTCCTGTACAACGCGTGTCTGTTCATTCCTCCGTGGAATCTAGTCCCCAGGTTGTCTCACTCACAAACACACTCCTTTCAAGTTTAGCCTGTAGAGTCTTTTGACGTTTAGCTTCATAAATAATCACCTTGATCATATTCTACCAGTGACCAAAAATGTTCTCTGCTTCCTTACGCATTTAAGTGCTGAACCCTGAGTTCAGTTAAGTGGCCTCTGAAAGGGGGTGAGAGCACAGCGGTGACCAGAGTTCCCCAGTTCCGAGCTAACTTAGGCAGATAGTTAGCTCGAACACTAAAGGGAACATATTGATTTTCTGGGCAGGGAAGGAAGCCGAGGCCCTCACAGGAACGCAGGAGAAACCCCAGATCCAGGTCCTGATGCAGAAGCGTCCACCTTGGTCCAGCTCTGATGAGCTCTTCACGGCTCCATTCTGCAGAAACAATTTGTCCATCAGGACCCCCGGAGTCACATTCCCCAACTTTAGCAAACTCAATGGCAAGAGGAAAGCATATAACTTGCATATTTACGTATGAAGCCCAGGCAAAGTCTCCTGCTCTCAAATGTCTACCTTTTGATGGCACTTTGTTGGGCAATGGGATGTAGAGGCAGGATGGCCTGGCTTAGGCTACGCACCCATTCCTGTGGCCTCACTTAAGCTGTGACAGTGTCCCCAACCAGATAGAATGGAAGCCGGTGGCTTCCTATAGAGAGAAGTACCAGACAGCCCAAAGCAGGATATATCCTGTGCCACCACCTAGATGAAAAAGTGAGGTGTCCAATGCGGTAGAGTGGACATTTGAGTCTGAGTTATACTGTTTACTTACCTGTGTTATTAAAATTAAACAGGTAACTGAAATGTGCTCCTGTCAACTCTGAACTGCATTTTCAAGCTTCATAACAAGGGTTTTTTTTTTTTTTTTAGTGATTTCAATGCTTTTATTTTTTTCATTTTATTTATTTATTTTTAAATTTTTATTAGAGTATAGTTGATTTACAATGTTGGGTTAGTTTCTGTGGTACAGCAAAGTTGTATCAGCTATACATATACATATATCCACTCTTTTTTAGATTCTTTTCCCATATAGGTCATTACACAGTATTGAGAAGAGTTCCCTTAATTTTTAAATGTTCCACCATTTCAAGGCCTCTGGTAGGAAGGATGGCTGGAATTACTTCTGTTTAACCAAGTGGCTTGACCAGTGCTTCCCAAGTTTTAGTTAAAGTTTTTCAGCTGAAATTTTCATTCTCTTAACCTGTCCTGCAGCACTTTGGCCTAGAAATCACCCTGTTCCTGAGTCATCAGAGAAGTTGCCCTGCCTTTGGAGCATTAAGTCTCATTTGGAAAGATTTCCCATCTGAAGGCTTATTCGGAGGCAAAGGCAGGGACCTGGGGGCCAGGACCTCTGTCCCCGTCCATCTCCTGAGGGGCAGCCTCGGTCCCTCAGCCCGCAGAACCCACCCCCCATAGAGGACGGATGCGGGGATCACTGAAGAGATGGTAGATCTGTCTTCTTCCCACTCAACTTTAATTTACTTGAAAACAAAAGCATTTCCTATGATTTGCCTGACATTTACACCTTGTGTCCAAGTCCTCCAACCACCCTGACCACAGAGGACTGCGCAAGATCGTGCTGTTTCTCGGCGCCCCATTCAGACCTCTGAGGGGGTCCATCCCGTGAACTAGGACTTCACAGTACAATTCAGCCCTCCCCATCCTAATCACGTGTTCCCCCAGCTCTAAGGGGGCGAGATTAGAGGTGTCTGGGTTCAAGTCCCCCCATAGGGCTCTGAACAAACACTTCAGCTCTTAAGGCCTCAGTTTCCTCGTCTGTTACGTTAGGTTCTGTACACCCCACCTGGGATGGGTGTGAAGAAAGTCCCAGAACCATGCCTGTCACGGGGGGGAGGGTGCCCCAGCTCTTCCTTATCAGTTTGTTTTTATTTTCATTCCTCCCCATGCCGCCTCCACCAGCCTGGATGCTCCCCACCCCACCCCCTCTCTGTGCCTTTGCTCAGGCCGCTTCCCCCAGCTGGACCGCTCAGCCCCTTGGTTCATGACGGTCGGGTGAACAGTCCTGGTCTCTGAGCACCCCTCGCCCTCCTTCCTGTGTACTCGCCTACACCTGCCTGTGTGTGGACGGCAGGTCAAGGGGCTGCCCTGCTCCCTTCATGCTCAGCACATAGTAGGTGCTCAATAAATAAAAGCTCTTTGGCTGCAGTCAACGAACATCACCTCCAAGTCGGTGTTAGTTTAGTCCTTCCACCTGTTTCTAACCAAACACCAGGTGAGGATATTGGCCAGCAAGATGGCAAATGGGTTTCTTTCTCTTGCTACTGCCCACCTGGTCCTGGAGGAAACCAGGCTTTGTGAATGATGGAAGGTTCTCAGCGAAGGGTGGTGTACACTGAGGAAAGGGTCTTCAAGCCAAAGAGAAGAAACATTAAGTGCTGGTAATTGGGAGTTGGCCATTTTCATCAGCCCTGGACCACTTGAATAATGATACACACTCAGTGTGACCGATTTCCTTGGTTACCTCGAACCTTGTTTGCAGTATTTCTATTCTTCACAAAATAAGTTTTTACTGAAATGGCTAAGGTGATCTGTCTATCACCACTTCTCTTCTGTTTGTCTTGTAAATTCCATTTATTGAGGCTTTATCATGGTTTCTGTCATTGTTTTTTTTCTTCCTTATCATTTGTACATTATCTTCTTCCTCCTTTCTCTCCCTCTTCCCCTCTCTTCGCTTTCTTCCCCTCTCCCACCCTACCCTTTCCTAGAACCTGGAATGGTGTTCTGTGCAATGTGGATTTTCGATGTTTACTAACTCGATAAATGTAAAAAAAAATTTTTTAAGACTTTATTTTTTTTAGAGCAGTTTTAGATTCATAGCAAAATTGAGAGGAAAATACAGAGATTTCCTGTATGCTCCCTGCCCCACACGTGCACAGCCTCCACCATAGTCAACATCATTCACCAGAGGGTACATTTGTTACAATCAATGAACCTACATTGACACGCCATAATCACCCGAAGTCCATAATTCACTCTTGGTGTTGTACATTCTATGGAAAAATGTATAATGACATGTAGCGATCATTACAGAATCCTACAGGGTATTTTCACTGCCCTAAAAATCCTCTGTGCTCCACCCCCTCCTTCTCCCTCTCCTCCAGCCCCTGGCAACTACTGATCTTTTTACTGACCCCATAGTTTTGACTTTTTCAGAATGTCTCATGGTTGGAATCATAGAGTACATACCACTTTCAGACTGGCTTCTTTCACTGTAATATGCATTTAAGTTTCCTCCATGTTTTTTTCATGGTTCGATGGCTCATTTCTTTTTAGTGCTGAGTAATATTCCATTGTCAGGATATACATCAGTTTATTTATCCACTCACTTACTAAAGGACATCTTCCAAGTTTTGGCAATTATGAGTAAAGCTTCTGTAAACATCTGTGTACAGTTTTTTGTGTGTACACAAGTCTTAAACTCTTTTCAGTAAATACCAAGGAGTGCAATTGCTAGATCATAGGGTAAAACTATATTTCGTTTTGTAGTAGACAACTAAACTATCTTTCAAAGCGACTGCACCATTTTGCATTCCCATCAGCAATGAATGGGAGTTCCTTTTGCTCCACATCCTTGCCAGAATTTACTGTTGTCAGCGTTTCAGATTTGGGTCATTCCAATAGGTGTGTAGTGGTATCTCTTTGTTTTAATTTTCAGTTCTCTGATGACATATGATGTGGAACATTTGTTCATAGGCATGTTTGCAATCTGTATATCTTTTTTGGTGAGGTGTCTAGTAAGGTCTTTGGCCCATTTTTCAATTGGATTGTTTTCTTATTGTTGAATTTTAGGAGTTCTTTGTATATTTTGAATTAGTTCTTTATGAGATGTGTCTTTTGCAAATATTTTCTCCCCATCTATGGCTTATCTTCTCAGTTTCTTGACATTGACTTTCATAGAGCAGAAGTTTTTAATTTTAATGAAGTCCAGCTTATTAATTCTTTCTTTCATGGACAATTCCTTTGGTGTTGAATTTGAAATTCATCATCATACCTAAGGTCACCTAAGTTTTCTCCTATATTATCTTCTAGGAGTTTTATAGTTTTGTGGTTTACATTTAGGGCTATGGTCCACAGAAGTTCCCAAATTTAATTTCTGAGAAGAGTGTAAGTTCTGTGTCTAGATTTATTTTTTTCATGTGGATGTCCAGTTGTTCCTGCATCATTTGCTGAAGAGAATATCTTTGCTCCCTTTTATAGCCTTTGCTCCTTAATGGAAGATCATTTGACTGTATTTTATATTTATGTGGTTCTATTTCTGGACTTTCTCTCTTGTTCCATTGATAGACTTGTGTGTTCTCTCACCAATACCGCACTGTCTTAATTACTGTGCTTCATAGAAAGTCTTAATGGCCTTTTTTCTCATATCATTTTCTCCACATGCTTAAGTAGAAAGTACCGTACACTTAAATAGTATCAACTCTTTGAGTTGAGAGCCTCCATACCATTATGATACTGATTTAACTTTATTAGACGGTTGGGAAGCTAAGGTTCTTTAGATAGAAGAATATCCCTGACTTTTTATGTGTGTCAAAGGACTACAGCAACTGATAAAATTAATGAACAGGAAGAAGGCTTGTGTGTGTGCTTTTCTTCAACCACCCAGTGGGTGGGCACCAAGTTTTCACAGGATCTTTTGGGCTTGAGCCCATCCTTCTCTTCTCTGGCCTTGCTTTGAATATCAAATAGACAATCAGGACTTCCTCTAAGCCAGGAACTGAGTAATTTGGGAAGAAAAGTGTATATTTTAATCGATTGTGAGGACATTTCCTTCATGATGCTGCCTTAATGAGGAAGTTGTGTTTCCGTTGTAATCACTCTTCTATTTCTTCTGTCTCTCTCCCCTCATACGTATTTACACATTTCAGGATTTTGCTTGAAAACTATATTATCTAGCAAGTTGTCTACGTCACACAGTGCAAGAAAATCAGAGTTTAAGTTGCAATGCAGGTTATCTGACGGTTTGTTTCAGGTTTTGAGATTCTTTTCCATAATCTCTGTTAGGAAAGTTTTCTGCAGTTCTGTCTTGCTTTGGAACTTCCACATAAGTGGCTCCCCTTTTCTGTAGGACACAGGAAAGCACACATCTGCCCCCACTGAGGTCCATTAGGTAGATCATCCCTTAGAGTAAATCCCAAGAAGATTGCTGTTACCCTGGACCCTGACCTCCAAGCTGCAGAGTGGGGTTGGTCTAACCAGTTGATACACATCATTTGAAGCAATGAATGCACTCTCTTAGAATGTTCTCAGTCCATGATGCTGTGTAGAAAACAGTTTTCATTTCCTTTAGTTACGGGTAAAGTTTTACGACATGGTTATAAACCCCTTGCAAGTGTGCACTTTTAATGGAGATGTTGCTTAAATTTTAATTATCACAGTACAAGGGGTTCTTAAAGAAGATTGTAAGGTGAGAGTGAAATAAGAGGAGAAAATTATGGGGCAGGTGACGGCAGATAATCTAGGACCATATTAGAAATAGTCAGCTGAAATCCAGGTACAGAGGACATGCAATATAAATTATATAATGAATTGAAATTGTATTTTTGAAACCCTGAAAAGCATAACTGAATTAATCTTCTGATTTGAGCTCCATGGGCTACACCTCATTCTCAGCAAAGCTATACACCTAGTGCTGAACAAGACAAAATGTAGAGAAGCCGTCGTTGGTTGGCAGAACTAAAATAAATAAAGATTGCTTTATTCCCCGATAGAGGTGGAAAAAGGGGTCTCTGAGTGGTTGTAAAGCCAAGCTGCGGTGCTGCAATTTTATAAACGCTCAGAGTTTTCAAGTTCTTAGGCAGACACCCAAGCTCTTCCTTTTTGGGGTCACCTACCATAAAAAATAAACCTGCTTCTATGGTGCTGTCAGAGCAGCATTATTGGGCAAACATTCACTTATGGATGGGATTTTTGCTTTGCTTTATGTTTTGCTGCCTGAGATCTCAGGTTCTATCCTTTTGCTGGAGACTGATCCTTTTCCATTGGAATTTGGAGGTGATAAGGGCAGGAGGCCTTACTAACCAGATCCGCCATCTGTAGAGGTGGGTGCTGGAGGCCCAAGAGTCTTATGTTTGGAGACATGGTCCCTGGACCCACCTGCAAAGCCTTCCTCTTTTGGTCATATTTGCCTAGTTTTGAACTGAAAAGGAATTTGCTTAAGTTCAGAAAAAAAATTGTAAATAAAATCTTAAAGTTTGTTCACTAAAGGTTTCTGTGTGTATATCGGGAGGTTGTAGAGGATTTTTGTGTGCTTACCACATACCATGATAGAACTTAAGTTTTTCTCCGTGATTCGGTACTTGTTCAGTCCTGATGTCTGTGTATGTGGTCACATGTGCACTAGCAGTGGACGTGTCTGTGCATTCAGACCAAGAGCTCCACCATTTAGATCCAGGGCTGTGAGATGTCCAGAGTTTCCTGTGTTTGTATTTTATGCTCTTCAAAAGTTAGTGATGTTTAAAGGCACACTAATGAAAAACTTTTGTATGCATTACTACAGTGAACTTCCTCTACCAGAAAATAAGTAGAAATTAATATTTTTCCCCCACTGTAATATTACTGTTTACCAAAATGTAAATAGAGATTGACAAGCAATCTGTAAGTTCTGCCTTAACACTAAAGGAAAATAAAGTTTTTAATTACTAAAGGAATATGAATCAGAGCAGATTTTTAAAATTTTTAAGTAACAAAATTCTGTTTTAAAATATGATCTAGATGGAACCCTGCTAAGGACTAAATTGTGTCCCCCACACCCCACAAATTTCATAGGTTGAAGCCCTAATACCCAGTGAGACAGTTTTTGGAGATGGGGCCTTTGGGAGGTGATTAGGTTCAGAGGAGGTCATGAGGGTGGGGCCCCCATGATGATATCAGTGCTCTTATAAAAAGGGACAAGAGACAACTTGCTTTCTCTCTCTCTCTTTCCCTCTGTCTGTCTCTCTCTCTCATGAGATGTGAGAAAGATGGTCATCCGCAAGCTAGGAAGAGAAACTGACCATGCTGGTCCCTTGATCTTGGACTTTTCAGTGTCCAGCACTGTGAGAAATAAACCTCTATTGTTTAAACCACCCAGTCTATGGTATTTTGTTACAGCAGCCTGAGCAGACTAATACAAATACCCATACATAAAGCAGTTTAAAGTGACACTTATTATGTATAATTTTATATTATATATCATTACATAGAGTATATTATGTATTGTTATATATTACGTAAATTATGTGTAAATGCTTTGTAAGCAAATTTTATAACACATGATAAAATCAACTAATGGTAATATTAGTTAATTTGGTGTTGCTTGATGTGTTAAAATTGATTTATAACATATTGGAGTCTTTGCATTGTTTTTATGTATATATTTCAATTGTAAGAAATATTTCAAATACTTCAATTCAAATATTTGCAGAATATCTAAAAGCACCATTGGGAAACTTGGTGGTGTTTCTAAAAGTTTGAAAACCATTAAACAAAACTTTATCCAAATATATTTAAGCTTTTCTTGAAGGTGTTTGGAAGAGTCCTCTGGATGAGAATGTGGACTTTTTGATAAACCCTCCTGCTGAGTAGAGAGACTGCAGTATAGTGTATAAGAACACAGGCTCTGTTTGAACACTGGTCCCTGATTACGAGTCTCACTTTCCTAATTTGTAAAATGATGTTGTATTAGTCTGCTAGGGTTGCTGTAACAAAATACCCAGACTGGGTGGAACAAACAATAGTAATTTATTTTCTCTTCTGGAGACCAGAAGTCCGAGATCAATGTGCCGCAGGGCTAGTTTCTGGAAAGACCTCTCTTCCTGGCTCATGGACGACCATCTTCTCACTGTGTCCTCACATGGCCTTTCCTCTGTGTGTGAGAGAGAACCCTGGGGTCTCTTCCTCTTCTTGTAAGGACACCAGTCTTATTGGATCAGGGCCCTACCCTCATGACCTCATCGAACCCTAATCACCTCCCTAAAGACCCCATCTCCAAATACAGTCACTCTGGGGGCTGGAGCTTCAACGTATGGATTTGGGGAACACAATTCAGTCCATAACAGGGAAAATCAAGCACTTAACTCGGGATCGGTGTGAGGTGTAAGTGGATTGACTCATAAGCGGGACTTAGAACAGTGCCTGGCACAGAGGAAGTGCTGCATAATTTGTTAGCTGTGTTTATTACCGGAAAAAATCATGGCCTCATAAAAACCATGCTATTCTTATTAAGAGAGTGGCTGCACTTTGGGAAGTGGCGGAACACGCCGTGTGTTTTCACTGAGTGCTATCTTGGCAGACAGAGGTCGGAACTGGTCCTCTGTCGCCTGCAACTTGAGCCGTGGTTCCCCTGGGGCCCTCCGGGGGTGGGAAGCAATGGAGCCACTCGATGCCTTGGCAACTGAGTGTACAATTCTCTGGTTATCAGTCCTTGCGGTCCTGAGCAAGATGGTCCACAGAGCATGATTAGAAGGCGGCTTGAATGGACGGCTGTCCCAGTCCGATCTGCACACTTCAGGTTTGCCAGGCAGGGCTGGCCTAAGACGGCTGAGTGTAAACATTCAAGCCCAGCTGGGGGTGGAAGCTGGGTTCCATCATCCTTTGTAGCCTTGGGATCCAGCCTGGTGCCTATGGAAACATGGTAATTGTTGGATGAATGGAAAAGTGAATAAAATATGGGTGAATGGCATCTTTCTTTTAGTTAAAGATTCTGTGAGAGGCTAAGGATTGTTGGCTGCTTCTTTCCTGGCAAAACAGAAAAAGGAAAGAAGGAAGGAAGGAAGGAAAGAAGGGAGGGAAGGAGGAAGGAAGAAAGAAAGGAAAAGAAAAATACAGAAAAGAAGACAGAAACGGAAGGATGTAAGGAAGGAAGGAGGGATGGAAGGAGGGAAGAGAGAGAAAAGAAGGGAAGGAGGGAGAGGAAGGAAGGGAGTTAAGAGGATGTACACGGCTGTCTTGGAGGATAGACCTGGCTGTCATGGGCTTCACCTACCTCTCTTATCGTGTATGTCACCACATTAATTCCTCTCTGCTCTGACACCCACTCTTGTGTGCCCCCGGGGCTGTGCTGAGACTGGCTCCACCCAGGTCCTCTTGACATGGAAGACAGGGTGTCTGCAATCTACAGGTGTGAGAACACACAACGCCGGGAATTAGTTAGCCAAGGCAGCAAAGAAATAAATGGAGAAGGGAAAGCTTCTTGGCAGTTTCCATCATCATCCTTGTCATTCCTCTTTCTTGTCCTTCTCTTGGGCTTTTTCTAATTGTGGAAAGTCTGGTGCGGAGGGAGAAAGCACTCAGAAGAAGCCCAGAGGAGTCCGGCTGGGCGTGAGGTGGGACAGTGGTGTACGCGCCCGTCCGCCTGGGTTCGGGGCAACATTAAGGCACTTGGTGAGCTGAGACCAGGTCCTGGGACCAATTGGGCAGATGGGCTTAAGGCACAGACGCACACACACACGCGCGCGCTCACACACACACACACACAGACCCACGTGTAACTGAGAAAGTTCACGGGGATGGGAGGACCACGACGTTCTGGAGGGCTAGGACTCTAGCTCAAGGCAAGCACTTATCACTCGCTGTTTCCGTGAGCTTTTCACAAAGCGTGATTTCTCCACTTCCTCATGTAAAACAAAAAGATTGATGATCTCCAAAGCCCCTTCCGGGCTCTAAATCTTATAATTACGCTGCATAATCTTACTCTTCCGCTGACAGGATTTTCTCATCCCAGAAGCTCGGAGGGAGGCACCAGTGTTGCCTTAGAGAGATGCAGAGCGGATATGCGATGCTGAGCTCTGGGGTGAGGGCTCGGCTGCGGATTTCCTGGGATTTCTCAGGAGTTTCCCAAGAGCCCAGCCAGCGAGCTGCTGCCCAAAATGATAGAAGTTAACAACAAAATCAGGGGAACAAACACGTGTAACCAAACTAAGAAAATGGCTGTGGGGCTTCCCTGGTGGCGCAGTGGTTGAGAATCTCCCTGCTAATGCAGGGGACACGGGTTCGAGCCCTGGTCCAGGAAGATCCCACATGCCGCGGAGCAACTAAGCCCGTGAGCCACAGCTACTGAGCCTGCGCGTCTGGAGCCGGTGCCCCGCAACAAGAGAGGCAGCGATAGTGAGAGGCCCGCGCACCGCGATGAAGAGTGGCCCCCGCTCGCCGCAACTAGAGAGAGCCCTCGTACAGAAACGAAGACCCAACACAGCCAAAAAAAAAAAAAAAAAAAAGCTAACATTTAAAAAAAAAAAAAAAAGAAAATGGCTGTGAAGTCTTGGGGGTGAAAGCCCGAGAATCTGGGCTGATGCCCATGAGGTGTGTCCCCCCGTCATGGGGGTCCTCACCCCCATCAGCTTCCCAAGGTCGGCATTCAGACAGAGTACAGGACGGCCCAGCAGGAGATAGACTGTTACTGGCCAGGGTCAGAGCTTAGACAGATCTCTAAAACACAGAAAAGCAACTTGGGATTTAGGGGGTTAAAATTCCCAGCAGCTTTAAAAAATTGCCCTTCCCCTCTGCAAAATGAATAATCAAAGACATTTTGGCCATTGGCTGGTAAATAGAGCAGCTCGAAAGCACAAGAAATCATTCCAGTAGTGCAGGGAGACATAAAATCTCTGAATTATATATTAATATGTCATGTGAGAAGAAAAAGTGCTAAAGAAATAGTGTAAGAAAAATAAATAAAACCACATTAAAAGTGAGCATGTCCCATTTGGTCAGTTATGTCAAACATAAAACAACAAAAAGCTGTTAGGAAGTTATCAACATTTTTAATTTTACGGCTGCTTTTTCCATTATAAACTACATCAAGGTGTGAATGGGGCTGAGGCTGCAACATTGATTTTTTTATGTCCACGTTAAATATACATATATTTTAAAAGAATTTGCAAGGTAGGATGTGCATAAAATTATTAAATTGAAACTGACAGCCCTCTGGTCTTCTTTACTTCCTCGAAGAAACAGCCTGTTTTCCTGGGATTTCTTCTCGCTGGATGTTCAGAGGACTGGACTCCAGGATCTGCCCCATAATTCACTGTGGTTCGTATACTATTTTGGGCCTTAATTTTCCCATCTCTGAAGTTGGTATTAAGTCTTTTTTCTATTTATTATTACTAACAATAGCAACAATACAATTATGGTTACCGTCAAGACTTGTATATGTTGAACTAAATATTCCCATGTACATGAAGGAATAAGACCCCAAGTACTAGAGCGTGCCCTCACATTCTCCAAAAGCAGGGAGCACTTGTTTTAAACTGTGGTCTTGAAGAACCAAACGCATTGCATGTTTCCTTTTGCTGTTGCTGTTCCTGTTGTTGTTTTGGTTGTACCTTTCGGTAAATCACTACAGTTTTCTGTTTTAGATTTCAAGGAGGAAAAAAATGCCACATGAATATGAATAACCACCCATTTGGAAATACTGAGTGCAGCTGTATGGGGTTTAAGACACAGGGTTTAAGAGCAATGGATGTGCAGATGGGGGTCTCCATGCCCTTTGTCCGGGGCTCCTTATCTCCATACACTGCCCCCGGTTTTCCTCTCCTTTCAGCTGGGCTCTGATGTGCAGAGCTGCAAGGAAAGGGGTGCGTCTTGACAATAAGGGTTCTAAGTAATGTCCACTTCCACCTCTGCAGTGACGACACTCCATCAATCCATAGATTGATGGTTTAGATTTCATAGATTTTTTTTATACTGGAAGCTTGGCTAATACTATAGTAGTTGCTGGCAGTAAATATGTTACATTAAACCATAATTATGCTGTGCTAGTCTATCTACAACGTAATATAATAATACTGATGAGAGTAAAAATTCCATTCACATTTTCGTGGCTCTACTATTCACCAAGCACATTCACAGGCAGTATTATCTCCTTTTGACTGGGAAACTTACAAGACCTGGTAAAGTGGTTGAAACAAGTATTCTCCAGAGGACGATCTGTAGCCTGAGTGACTAGCTTTCCATTTCCAGTTAAAAACGTAAGCAAATAAACAGTTGGTATTTACCCCATGTTATTTTGTAGCTTTATCAGGGTTAGTAATTCCCATTTTCGTTTGTAACAGAGGCATTGATCAATTTCATTGAAGTTTCAAATACTCATTACCTTGGAGAATTAGCCATATTCAAGTGAGTCACCTATGGAATAGGACACAGCTGCAACTTCTTTTTTTTTTTTTAATTTTTGAATTTTTATTGGAGTATAGTTGCTTTACAATGTGTTAACTTCTGCTGTACAACAAAGTGAATCCGCTATATGTATACCTATATCCCCTCCCTCTTTGACCTCTCTCCCACTCCCCCATCCCACTTAGCTGGGTCATCACAGAGCACTGAGCTGAGCTCCCTGTGCTATACAACAGGTTTCCACTAGCTAGCTATTTTACATATGGTAGTGTGTATATGTCAATCCTAATCTTCCAATTTGTCCCACCCCCCCTTCCCCTCCCCCGTGTCCACACTTCCATTTTTTACGTCTGCGTCTCTATTCCTGCCCTGCAAATAGGTTCATCTGTACCATTTCTCTAGATTCCACATATGTGCGTTAATATATGATATTGCGATTTTGAACGGCAAGACCCCTGTGTACAAACTGTGTCCTTTTCCAACTTCATATCCTTAAGGACTAACCAGTGATGAGTAATCAGGATGAGATTCTACTGGACTGGTTTCAACACTGTGTGTACTGTGTTTTATCTGTCCGTATCAAGTCTTTGGTAGAGATTCCTAGTTAGTTGTCCAGATCCTTGATCCATTGCATGGTGAGCACAGCAGCAAAGTCAACTTGGTTGACTTAGGGTCTCAAGTCAAGTCTCAAGTTAGAATGGACAAAAATTCCTACCGTTTTTTTTTTTTTTTAAGTCAAGACTAAGAAATACTTGTTGGAGGTGGCCACAGCGCTGCTAAAGGAAGATCAAATTCAGAATAAAATTTAATCAAGCCTTTGTATCCCAGCGTTAGCAGTGAGACACTGATACGCCACGCCACAGGACCTCCATAAGACTGTTTTCTTCTTGGTGCAATAGGATGATAATGACCACCCTGGTCATCGATAATCTTTGTGGTAGTGGGTGACAGAATCAAATGAGAAAATAAACATGGAATCCTCCTGTGAAATGTGACACTTGAAAGAAATGTAAATGGCTATTTTCCATGGCAGGGACATGGCCCGGCTGGGGGCTGAGGTGAGAAATGCATTATCCAGAGACACAAATATGAAAGCAAATTTAGGGCTCTATGGTCTCATACGAGAAACGCATTGCTTTTGTTGCCTCACTTTACACTTGACTCTTGTTGCCTCATTTTACACTTGACTCGCATACCTATGGCTATTTATCATCAAGCCAGCCACTACACTACTGGCCAAATCCATTTTTTTTTCCTTTTCTTGAAGAACTGATTGCAAGGACTTATATTTTGATAGGTATAATTAGATAAATATATTATATACAGATATACACCCATTCGTCATGGCAACTGACTTCATGACTGTCATGACTTATTGATATGCTTCCATTGCAGAGTTCTTAAAACAAATTCTGGTCCACTTTCCATATTTGCTACGATTTTTAATCACAGAGAATAAGGAGGTAAATAATTGAACTGTTCTCCAAAGTCTTTTCCTTGGACGAAATCATATTACCCAGACAGGACGTATCCTCAGTGGATTCTTTCAAGCTTATTTATTTACTTGTTTACTTTATTATCCTGCTGCTGCTCTAACAGGTATGTGAGAGAGTAAAACTGCAGTCAGCCAGGAAGATAAAGCAGGTAGCAGACTGAGTGTGGGGGCCAAACCAAAAGAAGAGGGTACTGGGATATCTTGAGCAGCGTCCAAATCTGTCAGGATGGGGGGAGATGGTGGCAATTGTGTCAAATGCTCATTTGTTTTTCTACCAAATGTAATGTTGAGTGTTTTCCCCGAGATAAAGAAAAAAAAAAAGAACATTACTAATGGCTGGTATCCATCATTCTGTCATCTATTTGAAGCCCCCTAGAAGAGGGAAAGAATGCAAAATAAAATGTGTTTAGTTGTAACCAAAAAGCAAATGCCTCATCTGAAAGTTTTCTTCACCCAAGAAAAATCCTGAAAGTTTCATTTAGCTGACTAAAGAGAAATGTGCTAAATAACGAAAAGGAAAATTACTAAGAAATGCTTAAAGAAGGCTTAGGTTAGCTGCTAGGGGACTAGCAAAACAGCAATTAGGTTTATAGAATGAAGGGATTAAAAGGAACGTAAATGAAAAGTAGAAGGAAATAAACTCTGTTCTAATCTCTAAAAATGGCTTAAATAAAATGCTCATTATAGAATGGGTTTATGAGGCACACACAAAGCGGCAAGGATTAGGAGGCAGGGATTTAAAACCTACTTCTGAAGATGCTGACAAAATCCTGTGCAGTGGTTCCATCCTTGGATACCTCTCTAGCCCACCCAAAAACAATTCTATTTGACACCAAGTGACTTTTCAGTGTTGTATTCAGTATTAATTAAAAATGTTTTTAACTGATTCATTCCTAGGTGAAATTCCACACACACAGATACTCAGACACACACACACAAAATATATATACATACACACATATATTTATGTATACATGGCATACAATTATTTTTGAAAGTCCCTTCATGTTAGAAAATTGCACCAAACAGTAGACAGTAGACTGCAGAATGATTCCTGAAATAGAGTTATTGCAATTCAGGAATGGAGAGTAAATGAATAACCAAATGTACCGCTAATCTTAACTCGAAGTCATTTCCATAACTGATGCTCTGTGAACCTTCTGTGAGCCATGGGCTCCAGAGCTGAGGGATTTAACTTGAAAAGGCTCTGACGCTTAATGATTTACGGCCATGTTCCTCCATGAGCTGGCTGTATCTGCTCTGCACAGAGCACGACAGAGCAGCAGGGAGCCCATTTGGTTATACTGGGAGCCTAATTGTGCAGCGCTCCAGGGCCAAGGGATCTGAAGGGAAGCCTGCGTTCCCTGGGGGCAGTGAGAGAGAGCTGGGAGGTCCCCCAGAGGGGTGTCTGGACTAGGTTTATCTGCACCCAGCGTGGGCAGATGCTTCGTCCAGATCTCACTATCTTGAGAGGCCTGGAGAAAATACCCAGTTATCTGGCAAGCGCTATTGCTTTCTGTGTGTAGCTATTTTGTCGTCTTGAATATTTCATCACTCTACAATCATCTTCCTTTTGGTTTGCTAAGCACTCTTATTAGACAAACCCCTTGGTGCTGAAAGATCTGAAGCTGATTCACTACCCTGTGAAATCCCCATTTCTGGTATATAAAGAGATTTCTGCCTTGTGAGAATTTATCCACCATGTGTGCCATCACCAAGATGACTTTGGAACTGGCGATGATCCTACCACTTCTGGAAATCTGTAATTGAATAAACAATAAATCAATTAGACAAACAGATACAGCTTGATAGAATAAGACTCCGATAATTTGAAACATGTGTTAAATCAGAAATGGCCAGGGCCTTTCTACAATCTGTAATAAAAGGGTTTGCTCAGTGGATGAGCCAACGTTACCTGGGGAATGTGTAAACCACTAAGGGCAGAAAATGTTTTAATGTATTTAGGCAGTATCCACTCAGGTAGCAAAGCCCATTGGAAATTCTGCTGGTGAATACTTTTTTAAACCATCATAATAATTTTATTATCTAGAAGCTGCGAAATAGCATTTTTTAAAAGTCCAAATTAGTGAGGTTTCACTGAGTTAAAAATGAGCAAATCTCTGCCACTCTTAGGTACACACATTATAAATTTAAATATTTTTTTCCTATACCGTAATGAAGATTTATTTTAACATTAAGAGCACACATTTGTCTCTCCATTCATATGTCTTGTCAAGGTTGGTCACACAGCGGGGCAAGAGTGTATTTGCTGAGGTTTTGACCAATGTCTTTTCTCCTCCTGGTGGTTTATGTGACTCCTTTCTCTCCCATCCCCTCCACTCCCCAGCCAGGTGGATGGTTAGCCTACGCTCCTGGTCTCAGCAGGGAGATACGGGGCACACAACACTCAGTCCTGCTTTCCCTTGGCTTTTGTGTTCCAAGAGACCATCCCCTCGGTGAAAACCCTACAAATGTAGAATCATTAATGTGGAGGAAGCAACCGGGGTCAGAACTGTGTTTCTAGCTCTTCTTCAGCTAGGAGAGATTTTCTAAAATTGAGAGAGCAGGACAAGTGAACAATGCAGGGATGTTGAGGGGTCCAAGAGAAAGGACCAGAGAAGTTTGAGGAGCAAAGGGCACCAGAACCCACATCCAGTCCCACGTTCAACTTCTACAGCAACAGCAGAACACCAGAGAGGAGATGGCGGCGTGGCAGGTCTGGACGGACGGGGGCTGTTGTGTTGACTGAACTGCAGGGATTCCTATTTGTGGCGCCACATGGAAACCATGCCCGAGTCTCCAGTGTTTGAGGTGTTAAGAAGGGAGAGGGAGCCTCCGGACTTAGGGGCGGGAAGATGGAAATGAGGACGGCTCAGTGGGGCTTCAGTGAATCAATGACAGATGTCTACACGGGACACCGCATAATTCAGAAGATGGCCACTTGGAGAGAACACAGGTAGAATCACATTCTAGCTCCCGACCCAACACAGAATTAAAACTCCTCTGCACTAGGCAAGTCCTTGAGATCAAGACACAACTTGGGGAAGATGGTCGGTTCACTGAATTGGCCAAGCTTTAAACCTTTTAACAGAAGTTTAGGGGTGGGAATATATTTTGAAGAGTTCTATTTCTCACACCTGAGTTTCTGGACTGGCATACGGAACTCTTAACGCACTGCCTGTAGCTAGGTCGTTTCAGACACACTGCCTCCCCCTTGTTAGGGCTGAACTGTGTCCCCAGGAGTAGTGTGTGGGAGTCTTAACCCCCATACTTCAGAATGTGGTCTCATTTAGAGATGGGCTCTTCACAGAGGTGATCAAGTCAGGGGCAGCGCTGGCCCAATATGACTTGTCCTCATGAAAAAGGAGACAATTTAAATGCAGCCACAGACCTGCAGAGAGGGAAGATGAAGGGCAAACACACAGGGAGAAAGCTGTGTGCAGAGGAAGGGAGCAAGCCGTGTGCAGAGGAAGGCACAAATGGGGTGACGGTGCCACAAGCCAAGGAAAGCAGAGATGGTCAGTGAATCCCCAGGAGCCAGGAAGAGGTGTGAAACGGGTCGTCTCTCCCAGCCTCAGAAGGAATCAACCTTGCCGACACCCTGATTTTTGATTTCTGGTCTCCAGAACTGTGAGAGAATGAATTTCTGTCGTCCCCTATTCTGCGATCCTGTTAGGGCAGCACTAGTAAAGTAACGCACCCCTGTTTTCCGAATTCACTGGTACTCAGTGTTTTTTCCTGCAGAGGTTACTACATGAGGACTTATAATTTTGTTAATATCCCTCGCCTGCCCACTCCACGCACGCTCCCTGGGAGAAGGGAGTTGCACAGTCTCAGGAATGAACAGTGCTTCCTTGGCTCAGGTCCTTGCCTGGATTTGGAGATTCCTGGAGTCACCTGGGCTGCAGATCAAGTGCTCTTGGCCCCCAGGTGGAGGTGTTGCCTCTGCTGTCCTCCAGGTGGGAAACCAGCCCTCCCCTGCTGTCCCCTGGTGCCCGTAGCACATGCAGGGCTCTTGCCCTCTCTTGCCTAGATGTTGGGAGGGGGCCACCCGGGAGCCCCTACCTGGCCGCTTCTGCCCTAGCATCTGCCCCTGAGTCCTCAACTTGGGAGAGTTGCCATAGGAAGGGGAAGGCCTGGCTCACTTGCTACATTCTGTTTCTAGACTCCCACTGTCTGACAGAGATAGAGCCACACCTAGCATTTTATATTTTCTACTACTCCCATTAGAAGAGCAGAAAGAAACAGGTGAAGTTAATTTTTTTTTTTTTTTTTTTTTTTAGGTGAAGTTAATTTTAATAATCTATTTCACTTAACCCCATATATCCAAAATACTATCATTGACACCCTAATCAATATAAAACAGTAGGGTTGAGATATTTTACCTGTTTTTGTTTGTACCAGGTCTTCAGATTCTGCTGTGTTATCTCATGGCACATCTGGATTCAACTAGCCGGTAGTCACAGGTACCCAGTGGCTACCATATTAGACAGTGTCATTTCTAGACCAGAATATGCCTCCAGACCTCCTACCTGATGTTGCATGCTTTCCGGGCCCTGTCCTTAGTAAACTCTGGCATGAGCACAGTGGTTTCTCTGGGGGACAGTCTGAGCCCTGGACCATCGATACATCCCCATCCAAGCCAATAGACTGACAATGTACTCATTGATCATGCAACGAGGCCCCTGAGAAGCTGGTTTTCTCACTCCCCTTTTCTTCTTCTCCTTCTTCTTCTTTTCCTTCTTCATCATCATTTTCTTCTTCTTCTTCTCCTCCTCCTCCCCCTCCCTCCCCCTCCTCCTTCTTCCCTCTCCCCTTCTTCTTCTTTTTCGTCTTCTTCTTTTCCTGTTTTTACATGGTCTTATCTTTGCTCCCCAAACAAGTCACTAATAGGACATTATTCAATACCCCTAAAAGTGTGGTTTCTTGGTTAATTGATTTCCACTTTGTTAGTTAACTAACAGTAGTCTGATTGCCTCTTACCTGAAAGAATCACCTTGAGGCACAGGGCGTCTTTGATAAGGTGAGACGTGCTTCCTGAAGAAAATCTCCACCCTCCCATCGCTGACATTTGTTGTCTCTCTATATTTGCGGCTGCTTAAAAGCTTCCTTGTATCTTTCACTCTATCAGGCAGGACAGGGCTGTAAATTCATCCTTACGTGTGATTTCCTCTCTGGGATAACTCAATTATTCTGGCTTCTAGTACTTCATTTCCTATTAATGGGGTTGCTTGAACTTTTTGTGGTGTTTCTTCTTGGTTTATTTCTTTGATTTATTGAAACCGTTTAAGTGTCTGTTTCACACTAAATTCTTCTTTCTGATTCCATCTTACATCCTGTCCCCATAATTTCATTCCCATCAATAAATGGTGACATTTGTTAACTACCTAGTGTCCCAAAGCTGAGCCACCCATGGGTCACCCATTAATCCATCAGACTCCTGGGGGAGGTTTTCTTTTCACTCCTGGATTTGACCACAGGGTGATGCTTCTCAATGCTATTTTAGCTTTAAATGCTGGGGAACTTGCTATGATTGTGTCTTGATCAGCTGTGACGTGCTGTGCTCATTACATGCCAAGGGACCACAGAGCAGAGAAGCAGGCACTTGGAGGACATGATGCCCACATCAGAGGGAGTTCCTTGTCCTCGTTATGCCCAGAGGGCAGGGATGCCACACCTGCCCTCCTGTGATGTGGCTGCCAGAGGCTGCCCTCTCTCTTCCTTGGTGCCTCTGATGGAAGGTTGGGTGGTTTTCTTTTCTCCTTGTGGCTTCTGCAAACCGCGTCATGGCACATTTTCAGGAAAGTTGTACCCCCCTTAGCCATTTCCCGTGCGCACCGATGTAGCTTCTGCTCTGGGTTTGAGGATTCTGGTCATCTCTTCACAACAACTCACCCAGACCCACTCTCTGGGCTGAGCACCAAAGCCCATACAAAATGCTGTATTTGAGAGTCAAAACTTGTCAAAGATCAGCATTTTCACATCCTTCCGCCTAATACCAGCGAATCCTCATGCCGTGTGGTGGTGAGATATTGTCATGCTTGTTTGTTCGTCCCCACTTTTCTCACCTGAATCTGGCTGAGCCCACAGAGTTGCGGCTATGAATGGCCTCTGCCATGTGAAGTGCCACTGAGAGCTGAGACCATCAGGCTAAGGGATTAACGGGTATGCAGCTTCCCTGAGGGAAATATGACCAGGAAGCAGACAGAGAGCAGCAGGTTATAGAAGGAGAGATGCTTGAGTGAGAAGGCCAGCCTGCTTTCCCCGTCTCGTCCTGGATAAGCCCTTTCCATTCCCAGCCCCCCAAATAGGTAGATTTTCTTCTGTTGGCAGTTCCTATGCAGGGGGTAAGCCCACATGGGGATAAGACTGCATCAGATTCAAATTCTGGTTTTGTCATCGATCAGCTGTATAAACGTGGGCAAGTTACTTAGACCTCCATGCCTCAGTTTCCTCATCTGTAAAATGGAGATGATCATGTGCTTACCGCCATGGCGTTATGAAGACTAAATGAGTTAACTCATAACGTGCTTAAACAGCAACTGGCACACAAGAAATCTCAGCTATTATTTTATTATTACATGAAAAAAGGGGAATGGTTACACCAAACTCACTACACACTTCTGAAGCTTAAACAAGAGAACACATAAAGACATGTTTGGTAGGGAAGTGAAGTACCACTCCAGGCACCTTGACGCTCACGCCTTTGTTGAATAAACAGCGAAGTGCTCTACTGATGTAGGGTCTTTCTGGATGTGGAGGTTGTTTAATGAGGCTTACGTTTTGGGCATGAGGAGGTCACACAGGACAGGAGAGGAAAAAGGAATATCTAGAGAGATACAGACTAAACAGTAAAACTCCAGTGGTCTAACTGATGCCAAGGAAGGGCTTTGTGCCCAAGGAACAGGTCTGAGGAAGGCTCTTCCTTTGGAGACAGTTCTTTGAGAGGGGGAAGAAGACCAGAAGAAGCCAGAGAGAAGGTGATGGGGTGAGGCAGTGGTGGGGAGGGTCTCACAGGAGGGACAAGGCACTAAGGACCAGAGCAGGTTATGACTGAAGCCAGACATACAGTGACCTACTTCTTCAATAGGGGGAGACTGGAGCCTGTTTAGATTTGCTAACCTGTGGTGCCATCTTTGGACCCTCTTCAAGCAAAATATAAATAGGCAGGATTCCTGACTGGATCAGGACAGCAGTCTGAGGCAACAACTGCTCAAACACCCTGGAGATATTAATATACATAACCTATATTGATATTAATCTATAGACTCCCAAGAACCCCTGTGACAGATCTCTCAGACAGGAACTCTTGACAGTTATATTGCTTTACTCAACTGTGTCTCCGTAACAAAGATATAAATCTTGGCCTTACATTTATAAATATGGGGACCAGGGGCAAGAGTTGTGGATGGTCTGGTGGGACCTGCAGAGCCCGGGAGGCCAGACAAGGATCTTGGCTTCATACTCAGAACAGTGGGAGTGATCAGGGTCTGGGAGCAGGATTTATTCAGTTAAAATTATGAGGGTCTCTACTTGTGTGATTTATGAAATGGAAAAGGAAATGTTTTTTAAGAGATATGCATGAAAGCTTCACCCGGAACTGATCGTCGACATGAAATACTGTATTTAAGGTTTGGCAAAGCTGGTTAATTCTCATCTCTGAGTACTTGCACATTTAGAGTACCGAATATGGATAAAAATTACTGAAGAAAGCGTCTCTGTCATCTGTTTCAGAAAAAAAGTGTATAGTTTCTTCACATATTCTCTGCCACTTTCTTGTTTGAGGTTTCCTTTACGAGAAAACAAAATTATATGGTGTCCTGTTTAACCTACCCACCGATGAGTGATTCTGGCAATGATATTTTGTCTTTAATCTTTTGACCTAACACCATTTCTTGTATAAATGTTCAGATGTATATATATGATACTGGACACATTTAACCACTAAATTTGGAGACCTAGAGGGCTGGAGGGGCTTCTGTGGTCTTCTTCTTTGCCTATTGTTTTAAGCAAACATATCCCACATTTTGTTTGAAGAGTTTGCTTTCCATTTCTTTGCAGTGAAGGTAACTACTTGGAAAAAAAGGACAAGCTCGTGTTTATATTTGTACAAAAGTGATTAATAATAAAACAAAGTAAACTTTCTCCAATACAATTTACTGGGTAGCATTTTGTAGAGTGGAAGTAGATGTCTTTCCTCCTGAAGAAATTCCTCTTTAGAGGGACAGAGCACCTTGAAGTGTGAAGACTGCAAACTCCTTAAAAATTTCAGCAAATAGTAGGTGGAGAAGAAAACTGATGTTTCTCGTCTTTAGGCAGATCGAAAACTGGTAACGAGGCATTGGCAATTTGTCATTCCTGATTCCTTTTATCATTATCTATAATTTGTTCATCTTTGGAAGTTTGAAAAAAACTCATTAGCTTTTTGCTGTTGTTGTTTATTTTTCTTCTGTACAGAATTTCTGCTTTGATAATCTACTAGCGAACATTCAGTTTTTAAGTTGGTTCTATTCTTCCCAGAAGTGGAAAGTTTGGGGGATCCTGGCCAGGAAAGAGGTTGAGTTAACCTAAGGCCTCTTTCTTCCCCTCCTTCTTGCCTCTTGCCCGTCTGGACTCTGCCTGGAGAGGTGAGCTTACATAGTTATGGCGCTCTTTTCTCATCCAGTACAGAAATAAGTGATTTCTGGAGAGGACGGTTGGTCCCTGCTCATAGCCCCATCACGCAGCCCAGTATCACCATCCAAGAGCTACACGGGACAGGCTGATAGATGCAGAGACACTGTGCTGAACAAGCCTTTAGTAGTGTGACCATGTGGTGCCACCCCTTGTAAATGCTGCTGCGAGGTTGGACTGGGCACTCAGCTGTCCCCTGAGGCCGATCAGAGCCCCAGTGGACGGCACTCCGAGCTGGGGTCCTGCGAGGGTCCGTGCTTGGCCTCAGGGCATCCCTCCCACCGTTCTTCAGCCACAGGCCCTGACTTCCAAGTGAAGGTCACCCTTTCCCTAAGACCCCTCAGGTGAGCTCAGCGGCTCTGGTTCCCTGGGAGGCCGAGCCACCCACACGTCCTACGCCCATAACTGGCTGGGAAGGCATGTAATCCACACTGACTCAATCCCGGGGAGTCTCAGGGCTTTGGTGCTGGTGATCACACAAGGAGCTCTTTTTTCTCTGGACGTGAACCTGGGGAGGTGAGAGAAGCTGCAGAAGCTTCCTGTCTCCACAAAGCACTTGTCATGGAGAGAGTTTCCCAGAGAGGGTGAGAAAGTGAATCCTGGTGAGTTTAAGTTTCTGGGGCAAGTTGTAGCCTCCACTTACCTTACCCTGAGCTTGTCACTTACATAAAAATTACGTATGTATGTTTATATGGAGAGAAATATGTTCTATGTATCTTTTTTATATATAAGTAAATATAAATATAAATACATATGTATATACTTGAGCAACTTTGGCTTGGATTTTCTGCCACTTGGATCCAGAGAGCACTAACTCATTGGGATTGTACCTTCAACATTTACTAGCAAAAGATTTGAGACACTGTTTTTGGGGTTTTGCAGAGCATATGCAAGAAGGATGACACCTGTGCTTCTGGTCTTCAGGGGCTGCAATCTATGCTATTGGGACTGATACAAACACTTCAGTCCATCCAACTGTCCATCCACTTTGGCTCCTCTGCGAGCTTCATTGAGGTGAGGACAGGATAGTTCTTTGCATTTTGCACATCCATCCTGCCGTCTCCTGCGACTGCTTTTGGCAAAGTGTAGGTGCCGGAACTGCTTGCTGGCGTAAAGTAACCATTTGTTAGCGTAAGCGGCTAATCAGTGTTTAACTTCCTGTAGGAGAATTGATCACAGCGACATCATTTTACTCTTGAGCTCTGGACATTTCATTGCACTGTTTTCTAAAATGCAAAGTGAGGGAAGGGAAGCAGGTTGTGAGGTGTAAAGGTTAAGAACACGATTCAAATACCCAGTCCACTCTCTTCTAATGATTAGGTGGCAAGACACTTAATGTCTCTGGGTTTTAATTTCCTCCTGTGAAAATGGGGCTAAGAACTCCAATTGTATAGATTTAATGTGAGTATTAAATGCTTTAATGCATGTGGATCCTTGGCAAAGCATCTCACATAGAGCAATTATGTAAGCTACAGACTAATTTTGATAAGAAGTAGACCAGTCTTGGAATCCTAACTAATAGAAATGGCTTTTAAAGTTTTAAAATGTCTCATGAACTGCCTATTATTTATGTATCTTCTTCCTAATAAATCACTTTGTGGGTATAAAAGTATATAGATTTATTTGTCAATTAAGTTTTCCTTATTTAAAATGATAAAACAATACATCTTAATGTATAACTTCATACAATATAAAACATTTGAAGTAAAAAGTGACAGCTCCTTCAAACTCCTATCCTTTTCCCTTTCCATATTTCAGACAGAGCACTGTTAGTAATTAGGGTGAATTCCTCTTGATATTCTTGAATGAACATTAAACAGTGTGTACGTGCAACTTGTGTTTCTCCCCAAATAATTTATTATAAGCATTCATAATAATAGAATGCATAGAGGAACATTTGGGAATTTTATTTTGTTGAAACATACAGTGAAGATGTCATGGCTTCTGGAAGATTCCAGTTTTTGCCAGCAGCACATATATGTTACTGCGAACTGGGAACGCTTTGGACGTTGAGCAGTTTGACCACTTTCACGACCAGAGAAACAGATTTAAATGCACAAGTGCCTCATAGTTACGAGTGTGTATTTCAGTTTAAAGAGAGGTCATCTTTCCAAAAGTAATTTATAGAAGCATACATTTTGTACTTCAGGTTTGGGCAAACATTTTTTATTCTTACGTTTTTGCCTGTGTTGATGAGAACGCTAGCTTGTTCTTTTTCTCCTTTTATAAGTCACAAGTCTTTCATAAGAAAGTTATATTAAAAACAAAACAAAATAAAACAAAGGGAGGCTTGACCTAGAAGAACAGATGTACATAGTGACTATATTATACATTTGGAAAACGGTGATAAAGAGAAATTTATATTGGCTTGTAGCCAAAATTCTATGTTTAGAAAGATACTGAAGTGTCAAAATTAGCAATACCTGGTCAAATATTAAAGACTTCTGGTTGGAAATCAATATCAAATTTTATATCTTTGATGATCCTTAGGGTTTTTCTTCTCCAATCAGCCTGGGAGATAGGGAAAATGGAAATGGGAGATACTGCTGTTTTTCGTAACAGATTTGAGAGCACTTTGACTCTTCATGTGCATATGCCATACATACATACATACATACATATAAAACGTTGATAAAAATAAATCTTTAGAAATGTTATAAGGACAAACAACCTTATCTTTCAGATATCAGAGTATATTTGAATAGGACTGGGGGAGACAAATAGATCATAAAATTTCCAGATCCATTCTGTTGACCTGTTCTGAGTAGACAAGACAAATTTTTTAAAAATTGGAAAGTAATGTCTCAGACATGACTTCTCTTACTTCCAGCCAAACTGGGGACAGTGGGTGAAGGAGAGAAGAAGTAAACAGACTCATTGAGTTCTGTGTTTTCATAACAGAAAATTCCAGTTAAAATCGGCCCAAACCTGAATCTCTGCCTCAGGCTGATCAAATCAAATTAAAACTTTTGGCAAGTTTCCCTGAGGTCAGATAGGCCTGTAATTGGGTACTCCATCTCCTCTCAGATGAAATTTCCATCTTGGTGACCTGTACAGGTACTTAGTTACCTAGCGAGAGGTTCCTCACTAGTATTATAGTAACTGGAGACCAGAAAGTCTGGACATGAAATAAAGTTCCCGTTATAGTCCGATTTTCAAAAGCCTGGCATTTGAAGACTGGAATATGGCAAACATATTATAACGAAAATGTAATTTTGAACACAAGTACACACTTCCTGGAAAATAAAATAGTTTACTTTTTAAAATAATAGCAGATAGTATTGTTTTCAGTATATAGTATTTTTCCTAATGGTACTACTAAGATATGGATAGATACACTTTCCATCTGAAAATTATAATGAGTAATCACAGGATTTGGTGATATACAACATTCTGCAAGCTACATATGTTCATGGAGCTATTTTATTTTTTGAATCATGCGCATGAGTAATTCATCCTGTGAAGAAATTCAAGGTAGGAATCAGGCTTGAGTCCAGTCAGCACGTGTCTCATAGGGGTTGCCATCTCCCTAAGACCTTCACAGCATCACCCTGATGACTGTGGGGTCTGGGGTCCAGACCCCAGGCTTGAAGGACCAGACACCTGTGTGCTGGCACCCAAACAGTAGTCTGTATACTAGGGCAGAGTCATGCTTACCAAACTGTGAGACTAGGTGTAAAATCTGAAGACCAACTTACAATAAAAAGCTAAGTGGTCTAAAGGTAACACTGATACTTCCACATTTGGCCAAGATAAAGTAACAGGGGCAAAATTTTCTCTCTCGAAAGAAACTAAAAACTGAACGGAATATGTGAAACAATGGTTTTTAGATATCGGACATCAGGGAGCATAGGACGGAGATCCCTGAGAGAGGGGTAACAAACAAGAGCAACTGATGAATACAGACAGCTTATTCCTCTACCAGGTGGAGCAGGGAAGACTCCCTGTGTTTAGGAGATGCAGCCAGAAGTCCAGGTAGACAAAGGCAGCAGAGCACTGGGGACGGAAAGACCCTCCAGAGATCAACAGAAGCTCCCTCTCCAATCTTATTCTAAGTGTTGCTCAGCACATATTGTGAGGAAAGTGCCCCAAGCTTAGGGAAGAACCACGTGAAAGGAGAAGGAACAATCCTCAAAGCTCATGCAACATCAAAAACAGTGCTGTTCACCCAGGCTGACTGGACCACCTTGGAATCACAGGCCATTTAATAGAATCCTCAGAGGGATTAGTTGAAGACTGCTCCATTCCTGCCTAATACGACTCAAAAGCAAGTTTCCAAAGGATCAAAGTATTGCCAAATAATTTAAGTGTATCTTCTTTCCTCCCCATCTCATCCTCCTTTCCTTCTCCCTCCTCATCTTCTTCTTTGCCAGTATTTTTTTGCATAACTCTGTTTTGGTTCATTCCACACTGACATTTTTAATTTAAAGCTCATCGGGAGGCAATTTTTCCAGATTCTTTGTATCTGAACTCTAGGCTGAAAGTACAAAGTACTGACAATAGTCTATACTAGATTGTAAACTTCTTCTGGACTTTGAATTTAAATTAAAATAATTTTCTATTTACTGTCAGATCATTGCTCATGTAGATGTCATTGCATATGTAATTGTTTACATAGCTTCTATGAATGATTTTTTTGCATGCAATTTATTTTTGAACAAAAGTGTTTTATTACTGGTCATAAATTATAATCATGCATAAAGAAATCACAGTGTATTTCATCATAAAAATGTGACTAAATTATCAGGTACTAGGGTACTTTGGGTTTTGGACAGAGAGAGACTGAAATTCTGGTGTTGGCTTTGCCCTAATCTGAATATGTCAATTAAGCCAATTACCTTTCCTTCTTCTTAGTTCCTCCTCAGTAGGATGAGCAGATGGAGATTTCTGAGGTTCTGTGAAGGTGATATGTCACTTGTCTGGTACCTCTAGTATCTGGTATTTTATTCCATTTCTCAAGCTGTCACACAGTAAATGAGTGGAGATACATCAATATACAGGAGTTGCCAGATGCTGCCATTTCTGATGTTCATTCAATGTTTTGTTGGCTGAATAAACACATAGCATGATCTGGGGATAGAATGTTGTTTTTATGGCCACTGTTATGATGGAATTCTGTAGGGAGCCTTCAGAGCCCCTGGCGAATTGTTTATTAGATAATATTTTGACTGGGACTATTTTCTACAGTTTCTGCTGTCTACAGTAATAAAGAGAGAAACCTATACTATACTATTTCTAAAGTTTCAGAGCTCAGGGAAAATGTGGTTGGCCTAAATTACGAGCTTGAGTTTAAGAGAAATGGACAAAGGGGATAGGATTAAACAGTTCTAAGGTTATTAAAAAAATCAAACTCAACTAATTTTGCAAGGAGCTCTAAAATTAAAAATGAAGAAATTGAGTAGAAATGTGCTGTGAGTTGATGTAGCCTCATTCTTACTGTCTGGATATCAGCAAGCGTCCCCAGATACCAAGAATTAACTCTAATATGTTTAGTAGATATAATAAGTGTAGTTTCTAATATTCTGATCAAAAATCAGAGAAATGTAGGTCATAGTTACCCCTGTGCAGAATCACCTGTGGAGATTATTAATATCCAAATATCCAGCCTTACGCAAGAACGATCAGGCCAAAATATCTGGGTTGAACCTTTGCAAGTGTGGTTTGACAAGGCTCCATGGTGATTCTGGCCTCTGATCACAAAATCCTGGGGTTGATTCTTTCTCTTTCTTCAAAACTCAGAGCAGGGGTATCTCCCCAACCACTGGTTTGGCTTAGATGCTCTGGTTCCTTTAGGCCATGGTCTTTCTCTAACTAGAGTAAGGAGGGTTTCCTGGGCAGCCCACCCACTAGATTGTAAGCTCCATGGCAACAAGGAGCAAGTCTCAGTCAAATCTGTATCATTGACCCAGCACGGTGCCTGCCGTACTGTTGGGCTCAATCAGAGGGTCCTGTGACTTCGCGGGGCATAATGATTGTAAAGCATGTGATTTAAGGACAATCATTACAGAGAAAACCACTTTTCATATCTTGTTTAGAAATACATTCTTCCCAGATGCTTAGGGAATAGTAATATAGCTTATCCCTCATTAGACTGTATTATAAAATGTAAATAATGACATTTTATACTATTTTCAAATAAGCATTTTGTGTGATCCTCCTAACAACCTTGTAAGGTATATGTTTTAAAAGCTTCCACTTCACAGATGAAGAAACTGAGTTAAATGTGAGTTTAAGCCACTCTCCTCATATTTTTTCCATGAAGTCCGTCCATCTTCCAACAATCCGCAAGCCAGCTCTGCTCGTGCTGGTATTTTTAATGAGGCTGGGCAAGAGGTGGCCCCTTGATCTGACAGGACTGTTTTCTGGATGCTTAGAGGAACTGGTAACCTGAGACAATTTGATGGAGGCTGGACCATTATCTGACTAGAGAGAATCCCATACAAAGGGCTTGAAAGCAGGAAGGGGCCCTCAGAGGAATTTGTTTAAGCAGATTTAGTCAGGGTTTGGGAAGGTGTTCTTGAAATAAGCAATGCCAAGAACCCAGGCAAGGGCTGAGTCTCCCAATCAGAGCTCAGGTGCCCATGGAGACAGCAGGTAATGCTCACCCAGAGGACTAAGAAGGAAACCTCATGGGTCAGGGGTGGTCTGACTGGCCTGAGAGACAAGTAGGTAGAAGCCGTGAAGAACCCAGACTGTAGTGCTTCACCTGTTAAGAAATGACCATTTAGCCCTAACTTTCTAGTCAGTATGTAGTGAGCCATCCAGAGGTTCCTTATGTTTTCTTATAACCAGTTGACCTTGTGCTATGCTGAAGAGGCACCTCCAAGTAGCGGTTCCACAGAGAAGAAAAAAAATGTAACAAACCTTGCCCGATGGCAACGGAATGTGGGGTCAGTGTCTATTGGAGGGTCTCCCAGTTTGTCTCGTTGCAATCCCCTGGGGTGACTGACATGTGTAATGCAGGGAAAAGACTGGAATGATTAAGGGCATGGACTGATTTACACCAGCCTGTAAGTTCTTAAAGGATTTTTGTTTGTTTTGTCTTTTGCTGGACGAAATAGTATTTTGGTCTTACAAATATTTGTTGAATAATAGACCGAATGTAGGCAAACATGTACTCAAATCCCAAGTAGGCCACTTATCAGTCGTGTGATCTTGGCCAACGTAGTTGATTTCTCCAGGCCTCAGTTTTTTCATCTATAAAAGGAGGTCAATAAAAATTACCTGCCTAGTTGTTTCACTGTTAATTCAATAATTTAATCGTCGTGTGCTCAAGTCAGCTTGCATTAATTTTGAAAGGTAATTGTTAAACTGTTAGTAGCTTGAAATTGGCTACGGTGGAAGAACTTACACCACAGCCATTGGCAGGTAAACATCCCTCCTCTGCCCCAGGAAACTGATTTACCAGTACACCACTGAGTGTAAATCCTGGCACACAGGATTCGGTAAGTGCTGGGTATTGGTACTCAGCACACAAGATGTCAACGGAGTGGTGGTTTCCTGGATAAACAGCTCTAGGGGCACCATTTGTTTGAGTGAGTTGATAAATAATGCACTTGCTGATGAAACTGTATTTAGCATCTACTTACTACAAAGGAGAAGGAGCTACATGTCCCAGAGAATAACTCTCGGCAGAGGGGAGACCAGTCAATTAAGAATTTGATGATGTAAGTTAAGTTTCTGTACAGTCTTTGTGGACCTAGATGCTGGTCTGTAAAACTAGTCCTTCAAACATTTTAACACAAGATGCCTTTCTATTTCATAATTTATTTCTACTAGTTTCTGGTCTCCTCACATTTGCAATTTGGATTATTTTCAGTACACACAGCACCAGCTTAAACAGACAAAGCTCTGAGTAAGTTATAATACATATACTTCTTGTTGATCTTATGAACACTGAGTAGTCTGTGTTGGATTAATCTGTTTAAATCCTTATGCCATCAATGCTAAATATTTTTGTTAACATCTTCTGGTTGTTGTCTAACTGAGGGAGTTTCTCTGTACAATACAATTATTCTATAATTTTGCTCTTGGTAAGTTTCTCTAATTCATGTGAGATCATAATATGACTACTTCCTAAGTATGCAGAGGAAGGAGATTATATTTATTGTGACCGTATGTCCCAGATTATCCAAGACAGTTCCAATGTTAGATAATTTTATTCATTTCATTTAAGAAGATTCATTATATGTCAAGAATCATTGTCTAACTTTACATCACTTTAAGACTCTAATATGAACAAATTCATGTATTATAAAAATTGTAGTGTCTTAACACAAAAAGTAGATGAATGATTTATATAAAAATCATATAAAGGTGTAACACCTAATTCACATTGTTATATATTAAATACCCCTCAATTACTGAAGAGAATAAAATTACCTAATACTGAAACTGTCTTGGCAAATTAAGGACACATGGTCACCATACATAGTCTTGGGTTTGGTAATGGAAGGTGATCAATGTAGTGTATAGTCAGGCATAAAGGACTATCTGATAAAGATCACAGGATTAAATTTGATAATCCATCAGAAAAAGAACTAAAGCAAATCATCACATGGATACCTTATTTTGGAAAGTCAAACTATAAAACTTTCATTAGAGCAAAAAACCCAAAAGAATTGATATTAATATATGTAAGTAATCTACAGGAAACGTGGAGACTTTTTAAGAAATACCTTTTTCCCCCCCTCAGGATAAAAATGTGAGATTAGAAAACGAAAAGTACTATATTATTTATTGGATTAGCAAAGGAGGCAATTGTAGAAAGGACCATGGCATTTTGCACAATGGGAAGATAGTCTAAGTAAAGAGGAAAGAGAAACAAACAAAATAGAGTAGATGGATGAGGTTATGGGGGAGAAAATTCACATTATTTTGAGCACAGTTATGTTTCAAAGACTGTACTAGGGGTTTTGGATATATTTTTACATTTTGATTTTCAGAACAATCTTGCAAGGCAGGTCATATCACCAACTGTCACGATTGCCTAAGTTGTGGAACCAGAATTTGAACTTTGGTCTGTTGGATTTCAAAGCCCACACTCTTTCCAAGACATCCTATGCCTTCCCGACCTCTAGCTGGGCCTCTATTATGTGCCAGCTCCTTTGCAGGCAGCTTCTCATTTTAGTCTCAGGAAAAGTTAGACTTTTTTTAGACAAGCATGTTTCATTTATACATAATATCACAATTTTCATTCTCAAAAGCTCTTTCCTGTTATCCAAATGTTCCTTTATAAGATTTTTATTTTTAAACACTACTCATAAATGTAGAGTTAAAAAGAAGAGAGCAGAGAAAAAGACTGAATTACATTTTAGAATGGTTATTTAGCTGACTGATCTCAATAACTAGTTTACACCTAGTTTAACAATGTGACCTAACCATGCTTTCCAGCCTGGATTGCCCTCAGATTGACCCGGGGAACTCATAAAATCACAGATTCGTGAGTCCCGTGACTAGAGATTTTATTTCGGTAACTCTGGAGTGAGCCTAGGAGTGTGTGTTTCTAAGTCCCCCACTTAATCTCTGAGCCTTACTTTTCTCATCTACAAAATAGACATGAAAATACACATCTCACAAGGTTGTTGTGACATGTGAGATGGTGGATATAAAGCACCTGGGCAGACCTTGGCACACCTAGCAGTGCAGGAAATCAATAGCAGATAGTTACCCTAGTATTCAAAACATGGCCTTGGCTTTATGGAAATAGGCCTTTTTTTAAAAAAAAAAAATTGTAGCTGGTAAATGCTATCTTTGTTCCTTCTAAAATTTTGTCTTGAGTTTTTATTTCTTGAGGACAACCTTCTCCCAAAGCTAGGATGAACCTAATTCACTCCAAGTTAACTGCATGCTGTGCGAGGGCTATTATGAAGTGATGAAAACATGCTGTCTTTCCCCCAAAACTACTTGTTATGAACCCAAGGCATTGGTGTGTTTAAGTTACAGCAAAATGAGTCACAGATACTAATGAGTCATCCTCAGGAACCGTGGCAAGAGAAGTAACGCTCTCCCCGGAACCCAGGGGTCACTTACCTCTTGTCTTTGGTGTCAGTCCCCAGCTTCTCTGGCCAAAGCCTGAATGAGGAATCCCTGCTATGTCTCAATGCCCACGTAGCAGGCAGGTGTGCCCCAGAATCGGCCTTGAGGGTTTGCTCTCGTGAGTATGCAGCTAACTTGTCCTCCTTTCTTGGCCCTGAAAATAGAATTTTCTCTTCTTTTTTAATTTAAATTTTATCAAATAACACATGAACATAGTTTAAAACTTCAAATATCACTAAAAGGTTTAAAATATAAAAGCAAGCATTCTCTTGAGCTCCTCCTTCCCCACGGTCACAGCCCCTACTTCTGTTATTTTAGGTACTTCTGGTATTTACCTCCATATTGTAAATAATATACAACTATTTTTTTCATTCTCAAAATTTTAGATACCACATATTGACTTCTATTTTTAAACGGAAGATAAACTGTTAGCTCTCTTAGACCTCTCCCTACCCCTCTCCATTTCCGCTTTTCCTCACCCTCCTAATACAGTTTTTGATTATTTAATATTTTGAACATTTAATATTTATATTAATAGAGCTTTTTCCACAGATGATTACAATTTCTTTCTTGTACAACATTTGTTTTCAATATCGACTTGCTTAGCTGTCTATATTTCCATCACCAACTCCTCTCCAAAGTTTCCAATCAACTAATCAATCAATCAGTAAAACTCCCTTCTATAATCAAAGATGTGAGTTACTTACCTTTTTGGATACATCAGTCCTGGAGTCCATCCTCCTGGATCTTGGCACCACCTAGGTACTCCAGGCACGGCTACCTGACTTGACTTTCTCTTTACCTGCATTTTGAGAATTATACTTACTTTTCTTCCAAACTTAATCTATCTCTTCTTGGATCTTGTTCTTAGTTTACTCTCTTGTATTTGTTTAACACACTGAACTTTGGCTTTCTGAGAAAATCTGTGTGGGAAACAATCCTTTGGAGACATGCAAGTCTGAAACTCTTTTTTATCTGTCCTTGATTGATAGTTTAGCTAAACTGAAATTTCCAATTTTAAAATATTTTTTCTTCAGAATTTGCAGAAATTGTTCCATTGTCTACATGCTTCCAGTGTTACTCTTGAGAAGTATAATGTTATTTTGATTCATGATTTCTCTGTTTTTCTTTTTTTATTGTTGTTATTATAATCTCCAGAAGCCTTTAGAGGTATTTTTTTTAATCCTTGGTGGCCTAACGTGGGTTTATTTTTAAATTTGTAAATTATTTGCTCTAGGCCTTGATAGATTTTTTTAAATCTGAAAATCCTTATCCTTCCATTCTGAGAAATTTTCTTGTATTATTTCTTTGCTAATTTCTTTCCCAGCACTTTTTCCAGTCTCTCTTTTGGATCTCCTATTATGTGGGTATTGGACCTCTCTGTTTGATCATCTAATTGTTTCATCTTTTTAAGTCCTATTTCTCATCACTTTTTCTTTTAGTTTTACTTTGCAGGAAACTGCTTCAACTTACCTCACAAACATTTAATTGAGTTTTGAAATCCATAATATGATCATTTTAATTCCTAAGAGCTCTTTCTTATTCCTACACTGCTCCTTTCCTAAATCAGGCTATTTTTATTTCAGGCATGTAAAAGATTCTTTAATCTCTCTGAGGATATTAATTATATTATGAAAAAAGTTTCTTCTACTCCCTGCCTAATCTTTCTCCAAATTTTGTTGTTGTTGTTTTTATTCTTTGTTTTTTATAGAAGATTTCCTCTATTCTCTGGTGGTCTTTAGTTATCTATCATATTCAGGAGCAAACCTATAAAAAGTGTATTAGAAGCTATGTGTACTGGGTTGAGGTTATTATCTAGTGATCCTCACTATAGGGTGATTAGATAGTATTGGGCTATGGATGGCCAAATGCCATTAACCTTAGGAATTTCTCTAGAGCTAGTCACTTTCTCTGAAGAAGACGCCTCTGCTCTTCAGACTACTAGTGTGAACCTGGATGCTGGTGCTGGGTATTCTGAGGAGGGATGGGGTTGGGAGCCTCACCATCCAGTACGATGACTTTCACTCAATTCCCCTTGTTTTCAGCCCTTTGTGTCACTTCTCAACCTTCTACTGTATCTAGTAGCTTGAGTCTAGGAAACCTCTAAATTCTCCAGAGAGTACATGTCTTGTCACCTGTTGGAGAGGGGGAGGGAAAGGGAGAAGAAGTTGCCTAGAACAGGGTTGGAGAGAAGATCTGGGGTCTAGGCAACCCTTACACAGGCTTCCAGTTAAGCAGACTGTTTCCAGCCTTGTGCCTCACTTCCTCTTTCCCTTTCCTGGGGTCTGCATTTCCTGAAACTTGCATTTCTGCCTTACTCGTAGCTTGTTTACTGATGGTTTCCCTCTCCCCAGGCGTTCAGTCCTCTGTTTTAGCTACTCTGCTAAATTGGTTATCACTCTTCTATCTGCTTTCCACCTTCCAAAATAGCCTTTTCAATCTTTCATGTGTTTTCAGTGTTTCCTCTGTGCAAACCTTCACCTTAGCTGCTTGAACTACTTAGGGTCTAGGTTGTACAACTTGTCTTCTTGCTAAAACTTCACTGTGGATGTAGGTGTGCTTATCATACTTGAACACATTGTGTGGTCCAGGCTCTGCTGTGAGAATGGGCTTTGGGTAGGAGAAGAGGAATGAGGAGTCACAGGGGGCTACTGGCTGCTCATCAAAGCTGAAGGCTGGGGATAATGCCACGTCAAGGCAGCTTTTTATGTGTGTGTTTTTTTTTTTTTCCATTTTTATACGTTTTGTTCAAAGCTAGAAGAAAGACAAGATTCTCAATCATTCAAATGACTGTGAATCAAGATCTCTGGAATAGAAATGGGGTCCTGATACGAGCCACACTTTCCTGCTTTCCCCAGATCTTGGGAACACATATGCTCTCACTGGTCCAAGGTAATCTGAATCCCAGAGCCCTTCCCTAGCCTTGCGTCTCACTGACTATCGGAGGTCCATGGTCACTTCCAGCTCAAAATAAACCAATTTGATAGAATTATCATCAATTCTCATGTCCTCTACCATCCAGCCAATTTCTCAAACCAAAATGTAGGAGTCAATCCAGACTCTTTTCCACTTTCCACATCCAGTTATTCAGTCAATAAATCTTTGTACTGGATTGAATCATATCCCTCTCCCCAAATTCACATCTACCTGGAACTTCAGAATGTGGTCTTATTTGGAAATAAGGTCATGGCAGGTGTAATTACTTAAATTAAGATGCAGTCCTATTGGTTCAGGGTGGGCTCTAATCCAATGACTGATGCACTTTCAGAGAGTTTTAAGGAAACACAGACACGGAGACACGTGGAGGGAAGAATATGATGTGGCAACAAAGGCAGAGATTGGAGTGATGCAGCGATAAGCCAAGGAGCGCCAAATGTTGTCAGCCATCACTGGAATTGGAAGAAGCAGGAAGGATTCCCCTCCTAGAGCCTTCAGAGTGAGCATAGCCCTGCCGACACCTTGATTTTGGACTTCTGGCTTCCAGAACTGTGAGAGCGTAATGAGGCTTTTAAGCCACCCAGTTTGAGGTACAACAGCCCTAGGAGAATAATACAGTCCCCTTGGTTCTACTTCTTTAATTTCTCTGCATATTGATCCCTTTCCAGTCCAAGTGTAATGGCCTCAGTTAAGGCTGTATCATTTCTTACCTGGATTACTGCAAGAGAAATTTAGTTATGTATTCTGGAGCGGCTTTTGCTGTACCCTCCCACTCAGATGTACTGCTCTCTCACTTCATATATTTTCTAACGTTTTGGTGCTCTCTCTTACGGTCCGTTTTAGATTGCAAGGTTTCGGCAGTGATTATGTTCAGCAAATTTTATAAGTAGAGCTGATTACTAGATGGTAACCATGATAGTATTTATGTACTTGTGGAACCTTGAATGATCATTTGGCCCCCTGAACATCATTATCATCTGTGGAAACTGAACGTTTCGGATTAGTGATGTTTAATATTCTTTCTTATTGTGACATCTTATGACTCTGTGATCTGCCCCACAGCCACTCTTCGGATGTACTTATGTATACGTAGTACATAAGTCACACCTGCCTGAGTAGAATAGAAAGTGCCAGAAGCCCCAGAGCAAGTCAGTCACTCATTGTGAAGTTCTAGGCAACCCTGGACAAGTTGCCTTATCTGTGAAAGGAAGAAAATTAAGCCCAGCAATCTCTATGCACCCTCCAAGCTCCAGCCTCAGACGAAGATGGTGATGAGTGCAGATGAAAACGACAGCCAGTGCTTACTGAGGCTCTGTGTTAACACACGGATTATTTCATTTAACTCGTGGCTCTATCTCACCATGTAGTAATAATTCCACAGAACTGGTAGTTGGAAGGCAGGGTAAGGTTGCTGAATTTGCTCCCTGGGTAAAATTGGCTCCTTTCAGGAAACTAAAATGCCTATCATATAAAGAATAAAGGTGTTTTTAGGCTCTCATTCTTAAACTATGATAACCATCGTTAAATGAGTAATTACTATGGGTGAGTAGTGTGCTAAGGAAGTTAGCTGCCTTTCCTTAAATTAATCCTAATCAGAATTTATCCATTCATTCTGCACATAGTTCTAGCCTTTTTTAAAGGCACAGGAAGTGTAAGAGGAAACAGATAACACTGAGTTTCTGATCTCCTGAAGCATTTTAATTATTATTCCCACTTTATAGATGAGAAAACTCACGTTTGACAAGGTTAACTAACTTACCTGAGATCATACAATAAGTAAATGGCAGAGATAGGACCAAACTTTACTCCAAAGTCCACGCTCTTGGCCACTTAAGCCATGAATATATGTGCAACATCACAAAACAAGAAGAAAAAGATCTGGAACCTCCCCCGCACCCTCCTTATTCAACAGAGGAACTGCAAAAATGTTAGTATCATGGATGTTAGTGGGTTATATTAATCATCAAAATTTATGGGCAACTTTCAAATATTTCCAATATAGGAGGCATAACTATTACTCTTTAGATTAGGGGAGGAAGAATTTGAGCCTAGAACAGAATGTGAAGCTCAAGTCCACACTCTCCCTGCCCCTGTGTGACACTTTGTATTTTCCCCACCCTTCACTCCTCAGAAGCTATTGCTTGATGAACGTGGCCTGGAGTGATTCAGAGAACATACTGTAATATTGGGTGGTCTCTATGCAGATTATTTCCTGGCCGGGTAGGTGGGACAGACTGCAGATTCAGACTTAGCACAAGCATTTGAATCTGTAGTGGAGTCCTGGAGGAAAGATAGAAATTGCTTCATGTGTCGGGGCAACAGTGTCTTGGAATTGCTTGAAGTAATTATCATCACACTTGCTTATTTCCCCAGAATCAAACGTAGAAAGTGGAGCAAAGGCAGCCTTGGTGAGTAGACATTACTCCTTTTCATAGCAAAAAACTTACACCAGAAATAACGACAGTTACCTTTTTTTTTTTTTTTTTTGGATAACCTTAATTTGTCCTCATTTGAAGCATTAAAATTTATGAACAGTGTTAATGGAAAGCTTTTTAGTCTAAGTACGCAGTTGCTGTCTCTTTAACCTCTCACCCCACCTCCATGAGGGAAAAAATTGGTCTTGCAAAGCTTTTAGAAGAAGTATATTTCATGTGAATATTCTTTTCCCATTCTGTATCTCTTTCCCTCCATATTTTTACATTACTTCTTTTGGCCACTGTTCCATTAATAGCATTAGGGTTTTTATTTTCCTGATCTAAGGATGGAAGAATTGAACCCATTATATCTGGTAATTTATCAAACAGCTTCTCTATCACAAAGAACATTTTTTTCCCTCTCTGGGTTTCTGGCACCTCATCCACCCTGCCAAGGGGAGATTGAACACTTTAATCTTTTGAAGGGTTCACGTCAGACGATTTCACCACATGCCTCTAAGATTTCACCTCATGAGAAATTCCCCTTCAAATCTGTGGTTTTGCCTCTTCCCAGGACCTTTTGAATTCCGTCATGTCGTCATGTGTCGGCTGTAGACTTTGCCCCCTTTGAAGCATTTACAGATGCTTTCACTAGTCTCTTTTGAAAGAAAAGTTGGTGGTGATGGTGGGAGGAGGGGCTGGAAATCCTTCAACAGCCCGGAGATGATCTCTGAATAATTCAGGATGCCCTGTGGGGCATCGCTAATACCCAATACCCCAGGGCCAGAGTAAATACTAACACTCTGATCTCTGGTTTCCAGGGAAAATAACTGTAGTAGAAGCAGTAAGCTCATCTCCTTCCAGCAACACACGCTTTAGAGGGAGTGGAGCTTTCTCTGAACTCCGGATGCACGTTAGCACCACCTGGGGAAATTTAAATAAATCCCAGTGCCCAGGCTCCTCACCTGGCCGATTCATGTGGCAGGAATTGCAGGCGCTCAGAGCATCTCCAGTGACTCCACATGCATCTCACGCTCATTCTGGGCCACGTTGGAGGAGATAGTTCTGGAAGGAAGTGGAAGACAATCAGCCCCTTCTGTCCAGCCTCACCACCCTCTCTTCTTTTGTCCACTTTTCACTGCAAACACTTGGGAGGCAGTTGCCTAGACAAGATGAAGTGGGTGGCCAAGGGGAGCAACTTTCCTGGGTGCGGAGAGAGGCCGAGGCCCAGGCTCCCACGCAGAGCCAGACAGGGAGCATTGAGGCAACTGGCAAGCATGTTTTAAATGGATCACCTTGTCTGACTTACTTCATTCCGTATGACAGTCTCTAGGTCCATCGTGTCACTGCATATGTCATTATTTCATTCTTTTTAATGGCTGAGTAATATTCCATTGTATATATGTAAGTCAGACAGAGAGAGAAATATCATACGGTATCCCTTATATGCCTTATATGTGGCATCTAAAAAGAATGATACAAATGATCTTATTTACAAAACAGAAACAGACTCACGGACTTAGAGAATGAACTTATGGTTACCAGAGGAGGCAGCGAGGTGGGGAAGAGTGGGGGGAAGGAATCGTTAGGGAGTTTGGGATCGACATGTATGCGCTGCTATATTTAAAATGGGTAACCAACAAGGGCCTACTCTATAGCACAGGGAACTCTGCGCAGTGTTATGTGGCAGCCTGGATGGGAGGGGAGTTTGGGGGAGAATGGGTACATGTATATGTACGACTGAGTCGCTTTGCTGTGCACCTGAAACTATCACAACATTGTTAATCGGCTATACCCCAGTATAAAATAAAAAGTTAAAAAAATGCATCACCTTAAGGAGGAGTGTCTTGCATAAACACTCTCAGAGTTTTCCCTGTGATTCCACAGCAGTGGAGTCTCTGGAACAGGACTGCTTTTCCTTAGCATTCAGAAGGTGGTTGCCATCCATCAGTCAGGGCAGCATCTGGGGACAGTTCGTTGTCACTTGGAGCTGGAGGACCTCTTCATAGTGATGTCAACCTCCATCCCCAGAGGAATCTCTGTGGCCCTTGCTGTTTACCTGGGGAGAGCCCCAGCACTGGAACTTCTCTGATATGGGTGCAGAGAAAGCACCCAGAAAGAAAGAAAAGGCTTGGAGAAAAAAGGGGAGAAAGGGCATATTTTCAACTTTGTTGTGATGGTGCCGTAAGTGACATAAAGACTTTTTAAGTGGAAAACTCAAGAAATATGGTTACTTTGATTAGACTATGGATCTCATGTTTTGTTGATTATTCCCTAGATTCTGTGTAAGTTCTGTTTAGATTAGTGTCACATTTCAGAGGAGACTTTTGTGAGGCAGGAGGAGACTCCTGTCGGCTGTCCTGGCACATCTTCTACTTTATCCTGGGCCTTCCCAGACCAGTGTTTCCTTCCGCAATTCTCCCTTACAAAAAATAATGTGTCAGACAGCAAAACTATGCAATTAAGTATAGGCACTGATGGGGAATATATGTGTGTGTCTTTATTTTTTATTTTTAAATAATTTTTATTGGAGTATAGTTGCTTTACAATGTTGAGTTAATTTCTGCTGTACAGCAAAGGGAATCAGCTATACGTATATATATATCCCGTCTTTTTTGGATTTCCTTCCCATTTAGGTCACCACAGAGCACTGAGTAGAGTTCCCTGTGCTATACAGTAGGTTTTTTTTTTTTTTTTTTTTTAATGTCATGATGAAACAGCCTTTATTGAGTACTTACTATCTGCCAGATACTGTTCTACACTCTTTTTTTTTTTCACACACACACACACACTGTATTTTATTTTTACAAGAGATAAATAGACTGACACCAAGCATTGTACATGGATGACCACAACAAAAGCAACAATGATTGCAATTACCAAACATGAAACACACTCATACTATGTCATAATATTGACATTCAGTCCAGTAATCCTCCGCTGTAACAGCTCCTTTACTTTGCAGTGAAAATTGATTTGTATATTCTTTGCCTCTAAGTCCTTGTGGGATTTTTTTTTTTTTTAATTCAGACAGAAAGTCACAAAAATTATACTCATCCTCCTCAGTTCACTCAGTCCCATGTAATTAATTTTTTTTTTTCATCTTGATCTTTTGTTAGCACTTTTATGAGTTCATCAGTTTTTCATTAGAGTTCTGAAAATGCTTATTCATTCAGTTCAGCAGTACAGTCAGTTACCAGAAACCTGTACTTGTCAGAGTCTTTTCCATGAATTTCTTGAAGATGAAACCCTTTTATAGGAACATATTTGCAAAATCATCAGAGTACACCCAGAACTGTCTGTAAATGACAAAAGACTTAAAAATGACCACGGTTAAAGATTTGATGAAAGTTCATAATAATGCAGTTGACAAGAAAATTAGTTATTTCTGAGATATACATTTTAAAGTAATAACTAGGATTATGACTTATAACATTATACCAGAACATATAAGATTTTTAGAAATTTCATGTAATGTCTGAAACATTTATATTAACATATTTCCATACATATTTCCATACAAATACAAATACAAGATTTTTAGAAATTTCATGTAATGTCTGAAACATTTATATTAACATATTTCCATACATATTTCCATACAAATACAAATATAAGATTTTTAGAAATTTCATGTAATGTCTGAAACATTTATATTAACATATTTCCATACAAATAACCCAATGAAAGTTTAGTATTAGTTGTTTTGTTTGTTTGTTTATACTGCAGGTTCTTATTAGGCATCAATTTTATACACATCAGTGTATACATGTCAATCCCAATCGCCCAATTCAGCACACCACCATCCCCACCTCACCGCAGTTTTCCCCCTTGGTGTCCATATGTCCATTCTCTACATCTGTGTCTCAACTTCTGCCCTGCAAACTGGCTCATCTGTACCATTTTTCTAGGTTCCACATACATGCATTAATATACGATATTTGTTTTTCTCTTTCTGACTTACTTCACTCTGTATGACAGTCTCTAGATCCATCCACGTCTCAACAAATGACTCAATTTCGTTCCTTTTTATGGCTGAGTAATATTCCATTGTATATATGTACCACAACTTCTTTATCCATTCGTCTGCTGATGGGCATTTAGGTTGCTTCCATGACCTGGCTATTGTAAATAGTGCTGCAATGAACATTCGGGTGCATGTGTCTTTTTGAATTACGGTTTTCTCTGGGTATATGCCCAGTAGTGGGATTGCTGGGTCATATGGTAATTCTATTTTTAGTTTTTTAAGGAACCTCCATATTGTTCTCCATAGTGGCTGTATCAATTTACATTCCCACCAACAGAGCAAGAGGGTTCCCTTTTCTCCACACCCTCTCCAGCATTTGTTGTTTGTAGATTTTCTGATGATGCCCATTCTAACAGGAGTGAGGTGATACCTCATTGTAGTTTTGATTTGCATTTCTCTAATAATTAGTGATGTTGAGCATCTTTTCATGTGCTTCGTGGCCATCTGTATGTCTTCTTTGGAGAAATGTCTATTTAGGTCTTCTGCCCATTTTTGGATTGGGGTGTTTGTTTCTTTGATATTGAGCTGAATGAGCTGTTTATATATTTTGGAGATTAATCCTTTGTCCGTTGATTCATTTGCAAATATTTTCTCCCATTCTGAGGGTTGTCTTTTCGTCTTGTTTATGGTTGCCTTTGCTGTGCAAAAGCTTTGAAGTTTCATTAGGTCCCACTTGTTTATTTTTGTTTTTATTTCCATTACTCTAGGAGGTGGATCAAAAAAGATCTTGCTGTGATTTATGTCAAAGAGTGTTCTTCCTATGTTTTCCTCTAAGAGTTTTATAGTGTCCAGTCTTATATTTAGGTCTCTAATCCATTTTGAGTTTATTTTTGTGTATGGTGTTAGGGAGTATTCTAACTTCATTCTTTTACATGTAGCTGTCCAGTTTTCCCAGCACCACTTATTGAAGAGACTGTCTTTTCTCCATTGTATATCTTTGCCTCCTTTGTCATAGATTAGTTGACCATAGGTGCGTGGGTTAATCTCTGGGCTTTCTATCTTGTTCCATTGATCTATGTTTCCGTTTTTGTGCCAGTACCATATTGTCTTGATTACTGTAGCTTTGTAGTATAGTCTGAAGTCAGGGAGTCTGATTCCTCCAGCTCCATTTTTTTGCCTCAAGACTGCTTTGGCTATTCGGGGTCTTTTGTGTCTCCATACAAATTTTAAGATGATTTCTTCTAGCTCCGTAAAAAAATGCCATTGGTAATTTGATAGGGATTGCATTGAATCTGTAGATTGCTTTGGGTAGTATACTCATTTTCACAATGTTGATTCTTCCAATCCAAGAACATGGTATATCTCTCCATCTGTTGGTATCATCTTTAATTTCTTTCATCAGTGTCTTATAGTTTTCTGCATACAGGTCTTTTGTCTCCCTAGGTAGGTTTATTCCTAAGTATTTTATTCTTTTTGTTGCAATGGTAAATGGGAGTGTTTCCATAATTTCTCTTTCCGATTTTTCATCATTAGTGTATAGGAATGCAAGAGATTTCTGTGCATTAATTTTGTATCCTGCAACTTTACCATATTCATTAATTAGCTCTAGCAGTTTTGTGGTGGCAGTTTTAGGATTCTCTATGTATAGTATCATGTCATCTGCAAACAGTGACAGTTTTACTTCTTCTTTTCCATTTTGTATTCCTTTTATTTCTTTTTCTTCTCTGATTGCCGTGGCTAGGACTTCCAGAACTGTGTTGAATAATAGTGGTGAGAGTGGACATCCTTGTCTCGTTCCTGATCTTAAAGGAAATGCTTTCAGTTTTTCACCATTGAGAATGATGTTTGCTGTGGGTTTGTCATATATGGCCTTTATTATGTTGAGGTAGGTTCCCTCTATGCCCACTTTCTGGAGAGTTTTTATCATAAATGGGTGTTGAATTTTGTCAAAAGCTTTTTCTGCATCTATTGAGATGATCATAGGGTTTTTATTCTTCAATTTGTTAATATGGTGTATCACATTGATTGATTTGCGTATATTGAGGAATCCTTGCATCCCTGGGATAAATCCCACTTGATCGTGGTGTATGATCCTTTTAATGTGTTGTTGGATTCTGTTTGCTAGTATTTTGTTGAGGATTTTTGCATCTATATTCATCAGTGATATTGGTCTGTAATTTTCTTTTTTTGTAGTGTCTCTGTCTGGTTTTGGTATCAGGGTGATGGTGGCCTCATAGAATGAGTTTGGGAGTGTTCCTTCCTCTGCAATTTTTTGGAAGAGTTTGAGAAGGATGGGTGTTAGCTCTTCTCTAAATGTTTGATAGAATTCACCTGTGAAGCCATCTGGTCCTGGACTTTTGTTTGTTGGAAGATTTTTAATCACAGTTTCAATTTCATTACTTGTGATTGGTCTGTTCATATTTTCTATTTCTTCCTGATTCAGTCTTGGAAGGTTATACCTTTCTAAGAATTTGTCCATTTCTTCCAGGTTGCCCATTTTATTGGCATAAAGTTGCTTGTAGTAGTCTCTTAGGATGCTTTGTATTTCTGCGGTGTCTGTTGTAACTTCTCCTTTTTCATTTCTGATTTTATTGATTTGAGTCCTCTCCCTCTTTTTCTTGATGAGTCTGGCTAATGGCTTATCAATTTTGTTTATCTTCTCAAAGAACCAACTTTTAGTTTTATTGATCTTTGCTATTGTTTTCTTTGTTTCTATTTCATTTATTTCTGCTCTGATCTTTATGATTTCTTTCCTTCTGCTAACTTTGGGTTTTGTTTGTTCTTCTTTCTCTAGTTTCTTTAGGTGTAAGGTTAGATTGTTTATTTGAGATTTTTCTTGTTTCTTGAGGTAGGCTTGTATAGCTATAAACTTCCCTCTTAGAACCGCTTTTGCTGCATCCCATAGGTTTTGGGTCGTCGTGTTTTCATTGTCATTTGTCTCTAGGTATTTTTTTATTTCCTCTTTGATTTCTTCAGTGATCTCTTGGTTATTTAGTAACATATTGTTTAGCCTCCATGTGTTTGTCTTTTTTACGTTTTTTTCCCTGTAATTCATGTGTAATCTCATAGTGTTGTGGTCAGAAAAGATGCTTGATATGATTTCAATTTTCTTAAACTTACTGAGGCTTGATTTGTGACCCAAGATGTGATCTATCCTGGAGAATGTTCCGTGCGCACTTGAGAAGAACGTGTAATCTGCTGTTTTTGGATGGAATGTCCTATATATATCAATTAAATCTATCTGGTCTATTGTGTCATTTAAAGCTTCTGTTTCCTTATTTATTTTCATTTTGGATGATCTGTCCATTGGTGTAAGTGAAGTGTTAAAGTCCCCCACTATTATTGTGTTACTGTCGATTTCCTCTTTTATAGCTGTTAGCAGTTGCCTTATGTATTGAGGTGCTCCTATGTTGGGTGCATATATATTTATAATTGTTATATCTTCTTCTTGGTTTGATCCCTGGATCATTATGTAGTGTCCTTCCTTGTCTCTTGTAACATTCTTTATTTTAAAATCTATTTTATCTGATATGAGTATAGCTACTCCAGCTTTCTTTTGATTTCCATTTTCATGGAATATCTTTTTCCATCCCCTCACTTTCAGTCTGTATGTGTCCCTAGGTCTAAAGTGGGTCTCTTGTAGACAGCATATATATGGGTCTTGTTTTTGTATCCATTCAGCCAGTCTATGTCTTTTGGTTGGGGCATTTAATCCATTCACGTTTAAGGTAATTATCGATATGTATGTTCCTATGACCATTTTCTTAGTTGTTTTGGGTTTGTTTTTGTAGGTCCTTTTCTTCTCTTGTGTTTCCCACTTAGAGAAGTTCCTTTAGCATTTGTTGTAGAGCTGGTTTGGTGGTGCTGAATTCTCTTAGCTTTTGCTTGTCTGTAAAGCTTTTGATTTCTCCATCAAATCTAAATGAGATCCTTGCCGGGTAGAGTAATCTTGGTTGTAGGTTCTTCCCTTTCATCACTTTAAGTATATCATGCCACTCCCTTCTGGCTTGCAGAGTTTCTGCTGAGAAATCAGCTGTTAACCTTATGGGAGTTCCCTTGTATGTTATTTGTCGTTTTTCCCTTGCTGCTTTCAATAATTTTTCTTTGTCTTTAATTTTTGCCACTTTGATTACTATGTGTCTCGGCGTGTTTCTCCTTGGGTTTATTCTGTATGGGACTCTCTGCGCTTCCTGGACTTGGGTGGCTATTTCCTTTCCCATGTTAGGGAAGTTTTCGACTATAATCTCTTCAAATATTTTCTCTGGTCCTTTCTCTCTCTCTTCTCCTTCTGGGACCCCTATAATGCGAATGTTGTTGCGTTTAATGTTGTCCCAGAGGTCTCTTAGGCTGTCTTCATTTCTTTTCATTCTTTTTTCTTTAGTCTGTTCCGCAGCAGTGAATTCCACCATTCTGTCTTCCAGGTCACTTATCCGTTCTTCTGCCTCAGTTATTCTGCTATTGATTCCTTCTAGTGTAGTTTTCATTTCAGTTATTGTATTGGTCATCTCTGTTTGTTTGTTCTTTAATTCTTCTAGGTCTTTGTTAATCATTTCTTGCATCTTCTCAATCTTTGCCTCCATTCTTATTCCGAGGTCCTGGATCATCTTCACTATCATTATTCTGAATTCTTTTTCTGGAAGGTTGCCTATCTCCACTTCATTTAGTTGTTTTCCTGGGGTTTTTTCTTGTTCCTTCATCTGGTACATAGCCCTCTGCCTTTTCATCTTGTCTATCTTTCTGTAACTGTGGTTTTTGGTCCACAGGCTGCAGGATTGTAGTTTTTCTTGCTTCTGTTGTCTGCCCTCTGGTGGTTGAGGCTATCTAAGAGGCTTGATGGGAGGCTCTGGTGGTGGGTAGAGCTGACTGTTGCTGTGGCGGTCAGAGCTCAGTAAAACCTTAATCCACTTGACTGTTGATGGGTGGGGCTGGGTTCCCTCCCTGTTGCTGTGGCGGTCAGAGCTCAGTAAAACCTTAATCCACTTTACTGGTGATGGGTGGGGCTGGGTTCCCTCCCTGTTGGTTGTTTTGCCTGAGGCAACCCAACACTGGAGCCTACCCGTGCTCTTTGGTGGGGTTAATGGCAGACTCTGGGAGGGCTCGCGCCAAGGAGAACTTCCCAGAACCTCTGCTGCCAGTGTCCTTATCCCCACGGTGAAACAGAGCCACCACTCGCCTCTGCAGGAGACCCCCCAACACCAGCAGGTAGGTCTGGTTCAGTGTCCCCCAGGGTCACTGCTCCTTCCCCTGGGTCCCGATGCACACATTACTTTGTGTGTGCCCTCCAAGAGTGGGGTCTCTGTTTCCCCCAGTCCTGTCAAAGTCCTGCAATCAATTCCCACTAGGCTTCAAAGTCTGATTCTCTAGGAATTCCTCCTCCCGTAGCCGGACCCCCAGGTTGGGAAGCCTGACGTGGGGCTCAGAACCTTCACTCCAGTGGGTGGACTTCTGTGGTATAAGTGTTCGCCAGTCTGTGAGCCACCCACCCGGCAGTTATGGGATTTGATTTTACTCTGATTGCGCCCCTCCTACCGTCTCACTGTGGCTTCTCCTCTGTCCTTGGACGTGGGGTATCCTCCTTGGTGAAGTCCAGGGTCTTCCTGTCAATGATTGTCCAGCAGCCAGTTGTGATTCTGGTGCTCTCGCAAGAGGGAGTGAGAGCACGTCCTTCTACTCTGCCATCTTGGTTAATCCCTCTACAGTAGGTTTTCATTTGTTATCTATTTTATATATCGCGGTGTATATATGTCAATCCCCATCTCCCAATTCATCCCACCCCCCCATGCCCCCTGCATCCATATGTCCATTCTCTACATCTGTGTCTCTATGTCTGCTTTCAAAGTTAATCCTTAATGTTTTAATATTACAAAAGAGATGTGTGTTTATTGTAGAAGACTTGGTACATATTGATAAACAAAAAATAAATCCCACCATCCCACATTCCAGTTAAAAGTCCCATTGATTTTTTCTCTTCCTGCATCCCTTACAACAAAAATGGGATTTTATCATGGCCCACTGCTGTGTAAACTGTTTTTATTTTTTACGAAATATATACATGTATTTCTATGTTTTTATTTAATATTATTTTGCAGGTTGCATAATATTTCATAATCCAAACATGCTATAATTCATTTAATTAATGCCTATATGGACATTTAAGTTGTGTCTCATTTTTGTTTTCTTTATTTCATCTACAATATTCTGTAATGAATATACTTCAGCTAAACATTTGGGCCCACCCAGTGGTACACTGAAAATACTTTCTGGAGCTCAGGGTCGGGGAGCCCCAGTTGTAGCATTTGTTGATGTTCTGAGGTGTAAGTGCATTTACCTCTCCCACTGTGACCAATTTCAGTGAACGTGGAGTTGGGAGAGGTGAGGTGCCTTCAACTGGGACCACCCAATATGACATTTTAGGATAAATTCCTAAAAGTGGAGTATCTGGGTCAAAGGGTATGAGCACTGTAAAAGATTTTGTATGTTTTGTCTAGCTGTCTTCCAGAAATATCAACATTTATACCCCCGTCAGGAACAGATGGGCGTGCTCTGAAGCTTCTAATTTCCCAAGGATCCTCTCTGTTCTAGGATGGAGCGGACTCTGTGGGCCACGAGACATCTGTCCTTGGGGGCCTTCTCTCTCCTGTCTGGAAGCCAGACGACCAATAGCTTAGCAGTGCATTCAAATATGAAAGGAGGAGTTGGGCTGAATCTAGTAGGTGTCTTTTAGGAAAAAGCTAAATAAGAAAACAACAAATGAGATGCCAAAAAGCAGTTCAGAAGAAATGCCAAGTATCAAGTTATGTAAAGGTTCAGAGGAAGGAGAATCAGTGAGTGGGAGCCTGGCTAGGAAAGCTTCACAAAAGTGAGAACTGTTCCAAAAGAAAAGAGGAGGTATTCATTGGCCTTTGGGTTACCGTGTCTGTATCAATTTCCTTTCAATCACGGAAACCTGGATTCTTGGCATCAACAACAAACAGGATGGTGCCAGGAGGTACCAGGGAGCAAGGAGAGCTGTTTGCCTGGAGCTCCATCTATGAGGCCAGCTTTGCCCACCCTCTGCAGCCTTGCTTGAGAGGTCATCTCCAGAATGGAATCCCTGCCCATGTTTCTAGCCAGTTTTTCTCAGCCAAATCCCACCTGACTACTTTCCCTTCTGTCTCCCTCTTTCATTTTAGGATTAAAAAAACATCCAAATTGTAATTCATCTCTTTACTGTTGCACCAGGAACATAGCTGATAGATAGAAGTGTGTGGTACCAATTAGATCTGCAGCTCTGATTCCTTGCCTGGAATCAGACTTTCTGCAATTCCGCAAGTTTGTACAACCCAAATATCAGATAACATTAAGGTTTACATTCTCCGTCGAAAACTGTCCCAAAAATTTATTGATGCTTGCAGCATCCTGTTACTCTAGAGCTAGAGAAGGCCAAGAGGAGAATCTTATATTTTTCTTGTTGACCTTTGAAAACTAGTGTCCTGTGACTTTCTCCACAAAACCCATGATCTTCAAGCATCTGTCTTCAAGTTTTCCACAAATTATGCCACTTTTTTCCCTCAATTTTTATCTTTAACAGCTATTAGAATGGCATCAGTGTTTGCTTTTGCCACGAGGATGGGGGTCTGGGAGGAGGAGTGGCTGCCTGTGATTGCATGGCCCTCCCATCACCCGTGTGCGAGAGGTCACAGCCCGCTGGGGAGGCTTTCAAATGAGACAGGAAACAATTTAGGGTAAGAAGTCATTTTAACAAACCATTCTCACGCCAGATGAAATCTCAGATCTTAAAATTTTGTTTGTTTTTTCCCTTCTAAGCTGTTTCCCTTGCAAGTGGAAGACTACTATTTCTTTGTGCAAGTGCAGCTGTGACTAGTGGATCATGGTTTATTTTAAGACAAGAATAGATGGGAGCAAAGGCATACCTGTTGTTGTTTGTCATCCATTAGCCAAATCAAAGTGCATGCAATTTTGTCCAAATACACAGATGAAGATGCCATACATGAAGACACCCCGGCTGGGGGCCGGTGCCCGCTGGATGTGGCATCTTCTCAGCCCTGCTCAGGCTTGGGTGCTTGTATTCTCCTGTCTTTCCTGTGTCCATTGCCCCTGCCTTAGTTCAGAGCTTTATTATTTTGCGTCTAAAAATACAATTGCTTCTTAACTTGTTTTCTTTAGAATCTGTATCTCTGATCAATCTTTTCTGCAAACTACAGCCAGAAAAATCCTGAAGTGTCAAGTCAACTGTACTACTTCCCTGTCTAAAATCCTCAGTGGCTCCCTGTTTCCTACGGGATAAGTTCTACATCTGTTACGTATCATTTGCAGTGTTTCTCGGTTAACCACCATATACCTTCCCAGCCTTCTCTCCCAGCTCTCTTTCTGGGTAACACTCATCTCCTCCAAAGGACTGTGCTTACAAGCAAACATCATGTCGCCAAGACCCTGGCTGCCAAGAAGTCTTTGTTGGAATGCCACCTGTGGGAACACCTCCTGCTCTGAATTACATTTCTTCTCACTGGTATCATTCATGGGTTTTTAGGATCAGTGAAGCTTTAGCATTTTTGTCCACTCTTCCAGCTTTACAGATGAGAGAATTACCCAAAGCCACTGATAATTATAAGAATAGCTGCCACTTATTGACTGCTTTCCTATACTCCTGGGAATGTGTTAAAACATCCTTACTCAATTACGGGAGACTTCAGACACAGAGAGGTTGAGTAAGTCATTAAGTAACTGGTTAAGGGTCCAGCTTCCACAGATGGTCTGCACTGGGGCAAGACTCACAGCCAGCTCCCTGATGCCAGAAGCCTCCCCTACTATACCCTACCTGTGACCCTCGTCGTATACTATTTTGTTATTTTTGTGCATGTATCTTATTTATCCAACTCTATTTGTATTCTGGGTGGTAGGGTCCTTACCTTACCAGTGTTTGGACTCTACGATATAGATTTTCAATAACTTTGTCAGTATGACCTCTGTAATTCAGAATCTGGAGATGCTGAGTAGCTTGATAATGCTTGGGAAGTCCCCAGCCATCCTCTTCTCTGCCCCTTTACAATCTGCTCTTTTCTCCCACAAACACCATTTCAGTCCCATCACCAGTTTACCTGTATGTGAACACCCCCCATTCTTCTTACACTCATCACGTTCTCTGCTAGAATTCTGCTTCCATTTATACAAATATCAAACCTTGTCCTTTGTCCCTTGTTTGGGCCATCATCACCCTACCTATATTTCCTAATAGTAAAATGTCTGCTCTTTTCCTTTTCTCAACCCTAGACTCTATCACGGGTCATTCCCAACTAAGAGCATTTTGTATATATACATGAGTTTGATCTTTGTAGCGAGAATATGAGATTGATAGCACCAGCAAGAAACTACCTGTACCCTCTAGAATCATGCTGTTTGTTTTGAAGTGCCAGGGTCGGGGGAAATTTGTATTTTTTCAGTGCCTGTTGTGTGCTAGCAACATGGGAAGCCCTGAGCACACGACGTCACTCAGTCCTCGCCGTAACTCTGGTAGTTAGACTTTTTTCTCCACTTAATAAGTGAGGAAACTAATGATTCAAAGAGCCATAGCTCACCCTGGGTCTCACTTAAAGTAGGGTCCAGGATTTCAACTCACCTCGGGTCTAAAATCCATGCTTCCTCCCACACAAGTCTTGGTCGACGTGTGCACCATAAAGAAGCAACATCCTGGGTCCCCTGCAGGCATTGGCTTGTACACTTGATCCTCAGTGCTGATGAGTTAGAGGACTGTGGGCTGGGCAAGTTTGGGGAGTGTAGTGACATTCACAGTGAGATGATGTCCAGGTTTCTGGTTGACCAGAAAAGAAAAGGTGCTCCCTAGGGTCCAGGATGGGATTAATGAGAACAAGTCATGTCAAATGAGCCCCACTGGTCTTGGGATTGGTGGCAGTGTTATTCTCAGGCCAGTCTGAGAAATGAGAGAAATACTGTGTGACTAGAACTTTTCAGGGAATTTAGAAAATTCCTGTGATAACCTTGTGGACACATAAAAAAGTGAAGATTGGTGATGACTTCTAGAAGTTTCCATAATTGAACCTTAAATGACATTGATAAACAGATTGAAAGATTGGGGGCAGGGTTTGTTTTTGGCCATTTGTTGTTCAACATTTGAATCAACGTCTTGGAGGAAACACTGGAAGGTGTGTGTAGCTCCCTGGACATGTGTGTAGGAACTGGCTCTATTCATCCTCTCTCCTTCTTGAAAGCTTCTTCTTTTGGGGGACTCTTGACAAAATTTCCTTACTTCTTGGCCTTCCTTCCTTACTTCACTGGCCTTTCGCTAGTTTCTTTGATGGATTCTTTGTCCTTTGGTCCAAGGCTCCTTCTTGGGCTGTCCTTCCTGCTCCCTCCCTCCATGGGTGACACCGTCTGCTCTTGAGTTTGCTTCTTTCATAATGACATCTCCTGACTTCCAGCTCCAACTGATGCTAGATATCTCTGCTTCACAGTCCCACACATGTTTCATGTTCAAGCAAGCCCAAGCTCAACTGTTTCTCTTCCCTGCAAACCTGTAGTCAGCTAATAGACCTCCTTTTTGCCAGTTGTCTGGGCCATGGGCTCTGCTGTCACTCTCTTTTCACACCCCTACTTACCAAGCTTGTGTTCTAGCGTGTAAATATCTCCATCCTTCTCCATCTCCATTGCTGTTACTCCCAATTCCTGCCAGCACCATGCCTCAGTAAGATTATGGAAAGTTTTCTACTTTATAACCCTGTGACTGCTGTTCTGTGTCCGGTCTTGAGCGCTTCATAGCATACTCAATGTTGCAGCCAGGGTGATCTTTTAAAAATACAGATCTGGTCAGGGCACTGGCCTGAGGAAGGCAATTCAATTGTTTCTGTTCCTCTTGCCAGCACTTCTTCTGCCTGCATGTTCTACACCTGTTCACTCTTCCACTTCCCCGTTCAGAGCTCTGGGCACACTGCATTTTTCTTTTTCATCTCGAATAGAGCACACTTTCTCCCACTTTCAGGATATTGTACATGCAATTCCCTTTGTCTGAAATATTCTTTCCTCCCCTGGTGTACATAATTCTTGCTCTTTTCTTCCTTTTCATCTTAGATTTACTTTCCTTCAAAAATCTTCTCTGATGCCTCCAGCCTGAGTTGGCTGTTCCTCTTACGTGCTCAGCCAGCTGTCACTTATACAGAAGTAGAATTACTGCAGAGTGGGATATCTAAAGGTCAGTAAAAAAAATAAAATAAAAATTACCCTTTGGACTCAAATGCTCAAGGAATATACTGAGGTTTGGCAATAGGTGATGCATCTTGTTAACTAATAAGATAAACAATGTTATTCTGGGTGGGACACCCACCTGATGGAATCTTTCATGGGTAAAGGTGATGTATCCCCCCAGAGGCCCTCATCATGTTCCTAGGCAATCTTCACATGACCTTTTGGGCGGATTGTACACCTCTCACACTCTGCAAAGTCTTCCTTGCTTAACTGAACAGATTTCCACTAGATCAGGCTCGTGCTTAACTCCAGCATTTAATTGTTCTGCTCTAGGTAGTGATTTATTCTTTTGTAACATGCCTACAACTTTGATTCCTCACTTTCTTCTTAAGATTTATTGTTGTTGTTGTTTAATTATATGAATCACAAGGAGTATGACCCTAGAATTTAGGAAGAAAATTAAAAATGAAATAAAGATGGTAAAAAATTCTGACAGCTTGTTTATCAAAGCCAATTCTACTGCCTGCTCCTGGCTGATAGGTAAAGAGCTCTGTGAATCAAATTTGTAGCTTATGGCTGGTCTTTGAAGCAGTGAAGTTTCATGTGTTTAATTTGTGAAATATTACTAGGCAATTGCCTATTTTCTTCTTCAGGTATTCTTTTGAATCTCGCCAGTGTTTTCATTAGTCTGTTTGCAAAACATTTTAAAAGACGTGTATGCAAAATCATATTGTATTGGAATACACAATAGTTGTAAAATATCTTTTAATAACTAAAACAATATAACCCTGGGACGTTGTAGCCTCTCAATAAATGTTTATTGAATTAAATTGAATATTGTTAATATTTTTATTTAACTTCAGAGCACTCTCTTTTTTTTAATCAACAGGTATTTCTAATTTGCTTTTTGTAATTTAGGGAATTTGACTTCAATGTATATTGACTGTTTTCCTTTACATAATGACAATATGCATGATGTACCTTCCCCTGAAAAAAAACATAAAATCATGTTACAAAAAAATGATGTTAAAGATTTAAAGAAAGTAGTCATTTTATCTAATTCAGCTAGTGAAATCCTGAGAATAGAGTTTTCAATTCTTTATTTTATTGTTCTTGGGTCTCACCTGAGTCTTAAATAATTTTGGAGAAAACACACTGTACTATTTTATTAAGAAATGAATAGCTATTCTCTAGGCAGGAGAAAACATAGTAAAATGTAATATTCTGTTGTTGAGCTAAAAATGTTAATAGTACTACATAATGGGGCATAGAAATGCTACTTCCTGTAGAAGAGAACTGAAGTATAGCAGCACTTGGAAAGTCTTGATGGGCTGGTCCAGAAAAATACAAGTCTGAATAGAGATACCTATGTGTGGACGAAAAATGCCACAAGCAAAGAGTATGTATGTATTTCGTGCTTTTTACTTACTTATGGAAATAGATACATTTTTGGTCAGGGTGCAATGAATAATTTAAAACATTAAAAAATAATTTTGACTTCACATTAATAGGACAAAATCAACTTCAAATTTAAGATAAAACTAGCTATTTTGTCTGTAAAGCCTTCCCACCTGCATAGCCTCCCCATTATCAGAGTGGGATGTTTGTCACAACTGACACGTCACAACCACCCAAAGTCCACAGTTCACATTATGGTTCACTCTTGGTGTTGTACACTCTATGGGTTTGGAAAAATATACAATGATATGTATCCATCATTACAGAATCCTACAGAGTATTTTCAGAGTCCTAAAAATCCTCTGTGCTCCACCCCCTCCTTCTCCCACTCCTTCAACCCCTGGCAACTACTGATCTTTTTATTGTCTCCATAGTTTTGCCTTTTCCAGAATGTCGTAGAGTTGGAATCATAAGGTATGTAGCCCTTTTCAGATTGGTTTCTCTCCCTTAGTAACATGCATTTAAGGTTCTTCCATGTCTTTTCATGGCTTGACAGCTCATTTCTTTTTAACACTAAATAATATTCTGTTATCCGGATGTACCACAGTTTATCTATCCATTCACCTACTGAAGGGCATCTTGGTTACTTCCAAGTTTTGGCAATTATAAATAAAGTTGTTATAAACATCCGTGTGCAGGTATTTTTGTGGCATTTGCAATTTTTTTTTACAGTTTCTGTTTCTCTCCTGAGATTACCCACCTGTTAAATCATTATAAGAATGCTTTCTTTGAGTCCCTGAATATATTTGTAGTAATTGCTTTAAAATCTTGTCTGCTAATTGCAACATCTGGGTAACGTGGGGGTGATTTTTTGACTGCTTTTGCTCTTCAATTTTAATCAATTTTTTTCCCATATTTCTAGTAATTTTTTTTAGTGAACTTAGGACATAATAATATGTAGGGAGTATGGATTCTGTTTTATTCCTCTGAAGAGTGTTGATTCTTGTTCTCACAGTAGTTAACTTGCCTGGAGTCACACTCCAAACTCTGTCTCCCCTGCAGTGGGCAGACGCTGAAATCTTTGCTATATAATGTAAGCTGTGTTTTCATGGGTTCCCTGTGCATGCATAGTTTAGGAGTCAGGGTTCACTCCCCTGGGATCTATCTCCCTTCTAGGATTTCCTGCTGTGTTTGCAGCTGCTCTGCCACTGGTCTTCTCTGTCCTCTGACACTTTAGCTAGTAAGGCTGTGGTTTTCTACTGCACAAGATGCATGGATTATGATGTCCCCTCAGTCAAAAAGCTGCAAACTCACAAACCTCACTGATGATCTTTCCATCTTTCCAGCCTAGACTCCACTCCAATCTATGCCCATTTTTGGTCATTCTTAGTGCCTTAGTCTTTAAAAAAATTTTTTTTACCTTTCCTAATTGTTTCCTGCAGGAGGGTAGTCTGACTATACAACTCCACTATTACTTCCCCTTTGTTAAATTTTCATGATTCTAAGTGGTTCCAAAACTTGAATTGGTCATGTTAGTAAATGGTCAGTTTTAAAGACGTGGGTTATTTTATACACAGAACTAACAAAGGTCTAGGGTGTTATAGTGGAAAGGAGATGGGGTACAAAATGACTTGTCTAGTGTTTTTTAAAAAAGATTTTTAAGATGGGAAACGTACAAATATTTAAAATATTTATTCATGCAATGATTTTTAAAAATGTATTGAAGAGATATTTATAGAAAACACGTAAAAGTTGCTTGGATGAATATTTAAGATGAGTCAGATGTGGAGAACTATTCTCAAGGAACTCAAAATCCAGAAAAAATGGGAAGAAATGCCCTAAGTTGTGAAGGTGAACAAAGCTGGAGAACAAAAAGTACAGGGTCTTAATCCTTTGCTTAGGAATAGCCTTTACCACTGGAACAGCATGTGCCCTGAGGTCTGGTCTAAATGAAAGTTACCAGTAGTTACACAGCAAAATCCCAGGTAGCTAAATTCTGAGGGAAAATAGGAAAAGAGGTAGATAACTGCTTAAAACAGGAAATATTATAGCAATTATGGTTTCTGCACATTATGAAACTCTTTATAAGGAATACCCAGTTAAGAAACCCTATTCTACTTTATAAAACAGCAGGTGTTTCCGCATTGGTGAGTGGAGGTAGGATAAATGTTAAGAATTGAAGAGAGAGCATTGTGGTCTCCAGAGGGTAAATATTCCAGGAAAGCAAACCTCCTGAAATGTGCAGATAAGATGTGATCTTCCAGCAGGTATAGCCAGGAAGGCTGAAAATTCTCTGTATGCAAAGAAGAAACCGTGCATGCCAGTGAAGGTGGTGTGGACCCAGCAGCGTGAGGCAGAGCTAGTCAGAGAAGAAATGGAAAATTCAGACCTGCCTGGGTCAGAAATTTCCTTGAGGACCCCATACAGGTTTCATCAAGTCTCTGGTGGATGCGGATTTGACATTTATACAGGAACCATGATACATAGATGGATAGATAATCTATATATAGATAGATGAATAAATAGAGATAGATACATAGGCATATAGATATCTAAATGCAAACACACACACACACATATGAAATACAGCTGTAGTTTACTGCCAGAATAACCCACACAGTTCTCGTTTATCTGTCAGTTCGGTGTTTCTCAGGTCTTTTGCTGTTTGTTTTTTTTTTTTACCAAGAAGCCTTTCTAAATTTTGTTACCGAATTAGAACTCAAAGGAAAATTGTTTCTGATTTTGGCCCTAGAACAGACAAGCCAATTTGGCAACTTCCCATGCATACTGGGCTAAATGAAACATATTACATGGGCATGTAACAAGTTGTGATTGAAAGGAATGATTATAAAATGGAGAATGGAGAAACTTTAAGACTAAATATTTATCAATTCACTTTAATTCACAAAACGATATATCGAGTTCTGGTAGAAGCTTTGTCTTTATGCCATGCTCTGGTGTCCTAAGCACAGTAGGTGATGGCTCTATAACAAATTTAAAATGGCAATAAACCCTACTATCTTTGAACAAGAAGGAACAACTTCAAGAAGTAAGATGTTCTATATAGTTGTACAACGCAAATGCATAAACAGATTCTGAGATCTGTGATTTTATGCATTTAGTATGTACATGTGCATTGGCAAGTTGAGTGCATGGGGGGGAATAATTTTGCCTGAAACGAACGATTTCTTGGAAGCCATACTAACAAATTTCCTCCGTCTAAGCATTAAGTCAAGCACTCATGTCCTCTGGGTCAGGGTTCCATAAGTAGTTCTTGGCTCTTATTGGAGTGCTGCCCCAGTTCTAACACCAGGCTTTACTTTGGTTCTGGAATGCCCCAGTTTCTCCCAGTCCATGACTTGATTTCCTCTCCTTTCAGATTGCATTAAGTCAACCTGAAGTTTAGAATTATTTAGTATTGAGCAAAGTAAAAATAACCTGAAGAAGTGAAAGATTATACGATTGTTTCATTCTAATAATGTATTTTAACAAACTTTTGTTGATGCATGACATGCAGAAGAGTGCACAGATCGTAACTGTATAGCTCAATGAATTTTTACAAAGGGACTACATCTGTTTAACCACAGCCCGAGTCAAGAAATAAAATACTACCAGCACCACTGAAGCTCCCCTGAGCATTCCCAATCATTGTCGCCACTCCGAAGGCACTTGCTGTCCTGAATTCTAAAACCACAGGTTAGCTTTGCCTGTTATTGAACTTTATATAAATAGAATCATGCAGGATATACTATTTTTTTGTTCATGTTCTTTTATTTAACTTTAGGAGACCCATCCATGATATTGCATGTAATTGTAGTTTATTTCATTGCTGTTTAGTACTTCATTTTGTGAACGTACCAAACTTGATCATTCATTCTCTTGTTGATGGATAGTTGGGTTGTATTCTAACCTTGTCTATCATAAATAACACTGCTATGAAGATTCTTGTACAGGTCTTTGGGTGCACAAAAGTACGCCTTCTATATGTACCTAGGAATATAATCTCTGGGTCATAGGGTATGTGTAGATACTGCTAAACAGTTTCCCAAAGTGATTGTACAAATAAACACACCAACAATATGAGTCCTAGTTGTTCCACATTCTTAAGCTCTTTCTATTGTCAGTCTTTTTAATTTTGGGGTGATTATAATAATAACTTGTTGTAGTTTTAATCTGTATTTCTTTGAAGACTAAGGGGCTAAGGACAGTTTATGTATTTATGAACCAATTAGTTATCCTATTCTGGGAAGTCTTTTTGCCTATTTTTCTGTTTGGTGTCTGTCTTTCTCTTATTGGTTTAGAAGATTTCTTTATGTAATTTAAAAGGAGGTACGCAAAGATAAGGGATTCAATGTAGGTCTAAATTAGACCTGCCCAAATCCTCAGTTGTTCCAGAGGGCTCACTGGAAGTTTTACAGGACGGCAGATGTAGCATATTTCTACAACTTTGGGTGCATCCCCCAGCAGGCCCAGGCCCAGATGAGGTGAGAAAGGACAGTCTCCACGGGATGCTCACTTCTTGTCTTCTCTGCTTGCCTTGAACAAATGAGAAGGAACTAGAGAGCACCTGGGGGTTGGTTGAGAATGCTTGTCCCAACGATTACATCGGGACCCATAAACCCCTGAAACTTGCCGCTGGTTGGCAACATTCACCAAATGTGCTGCATTAGGGCTGAAATCGTAGGAAAATGAAAATCTCTTGTGTCCCATCCCACAAAGAGTTGGGGGGACTGGTCCCAGAAGTTAAAGGACACTTGGATGCTAACTTGTCCCAGTGAAAGTTTCCCCTGACAGATGGTGGCCCCAGCTCTGTCCAGACACTTCCAGGGATGTGAAACTCCATCTTATATTTTTTGAGGAAAGCTGCTCCTTATTATTGATCAGCTCTAATTATGAGAAAATTCTGATCTATATTTGTATGAGGTGTGGTTGCCTGCTGCCCACTTGTTCCTCCAGCTCACCGGAGCTCTTCAGACACTTCAAGATGGCCATCATGTCACTGTCTTCTCAACTTTTCCTTTAGACTGAAAATAGAAACTAACCTTCTTGGAATAAAGAAGAGAGAGAGAAAAAAGTACCACAAAGGATGCACTAAGACTGAAGATAAGAAATTTATTGAGAACATTTTCTTGTTCCATAACATCCATCATTTTCCCCTTTGTTTAGTTTTCATCTTATTAAACAGTGATTACCAAGTGGTTCCTGGCAGGCTCATTAAAATCCTTAATTGTCTTTATTACAGGTAATTCCCCTCATTTTGTAGGCCAGTTTCCTTCCTGCCTGCCTATACCTGCTGTTACCCTACCCCCCACCTCCTTTTTTTTTTTTTTGTTCTGGTAGCAGAACAACTTTGCAGTGGGAATCCGTTAAGTGTGTGACCCTGGTGAATACAAAGCACTGCTCAGGTTTTAGTTCTTCGAATGGTGCTCAAGGTCAAGGTGATTTTCCAGAACCTTTGTGATGCATCTTTGCTTGTTTGCATGAGGAAATGCATTGCTGATTCTGCTTCCTGAAACCAAGAGCTTTTCCAGAGCTGCTGGGCACATATGCGGCACTGTGTTTCTACCTTTAAGGAAAGAAAGGGGGAAAGAAAACCTAGAAAGAGATTTGATGATTCATGATAATTATAAAGGAACATTCTGGTGCTTTGGAGAAGTTCTTTCGTAGTCTTGAAATGGACCGTTTATAAGCATTTATTCATTCTATAAGTATTTATGACGTATCTACTTCATGCCAGGCACCAGGCTCAAGTATTGAGGACATAAGGGTGAAAATTGCCCTCACTGAGCTTACCTGCTTGCTGGTTGTGGAGGCTGGTAAAAAATACTCTTTTGATTTCTTACAGTGTGCCTAGCAGAAAGTACTCAAAAAATGGTAGCCATGACCACTACTGTTACTGCTATTACTTAGCACACTGCCTCTACTGCTTTTACTACCACTACTGCTACTCCTACTATTACTACCACTACAATTACTACTAGTATTGATGTTATTACCCCTACTGTTACTACTACTACTAGTGATGTTATTACTATGATTACTACCACTTCTATTACTCTTATTACTACCACTGTTGCTACCATGATTGATGTTGCTACTATGATTATTACTACTTCTATTACTGTTACTACTACTGTTACTACTCCACCACTGTTTTAGTCCTGCCAAACTATATGCTCTTTGACACATTACTTAATCTACTTGTGTTTCTCCCTCCCCTGTTAGATTGGAAGTAGATACATGTTTCTGTCTGCAAGGTGGCAATAAGCACATTATAAAAACAAAACAAAACCAAAAAGGTAGAAGAGATCAGTATACAAATATTTGGGGGAATGTTATTTTAAACAAAGTTTGCATGTGGAAGAATTTCCCTTTAATGTTTAATATGCACGATGAATCTCTAAGTGTATGCACCAAATTTATTTTGCTGCAAAATACTTTTTTGTGTGTGTTTCTCAGTACTAATGAAACCAGTTTCTCAGAAGGAACACCTCTTGTTCTGGTGAACAGATTTTTTTCCCCTTAGTATTGAGCTACATGATTTCCTAAGAACTTTCGATCTTTAATGTTCTATGATTCCATGTGTCTTAAAATCTCCTGGTACCAGGGTGACCACATATCCCAGTGTGTGTGAGATAAGTTAATTATTTATAGTGCTCTCTTTTACTTTAAAATGTTTCCCACTTTGAACAATAAACGCCCTGGTCATCTTACCTAATACAGTGGTCTTACCGCATTCCCGTGGAGATGGCTTAGCACACTGCTTCAGTTGCCTGCAGAGATCCCTGATGCAAGCCCCTCATTGAATATTAAATAATGGGAACATTTCCCTTCCCCTAACACCACCTCCTCTCACCTGATCACCTCCTATTTCTTTTGTGTGATTCTCCGTTTTGAAAGGGAACAATTAACCGGGTTCTATTCATTAGCTCTGGGCAGAGCAGCAAGTGTTGAGTGGCTCTTGGGCTCCTAGTCCTGTGAGAGTTGTTATGAGACATGTTAAAAAAATATGAGTCATGATCTTTGCCTTTAAAGGGCTCAAAACCTAACAACATGATGGGGGGCGGGGAGGTGCATGTGTTTGGCAAAGCATTTGATGATGCAATGAATTCATAAATTAACAAACAATCCCCATAATTATTACTAAGACAAGCCAATCATATTTATCATCTCTGCTTCTGGGTTTTTTTTTAACATATGCAGCAATAATCTGAATAAGAGTGCATTAATTGGATCATAGCTAATTAGATCCTGAACTTCCATATTTAATTTGTGACATTGGTTTGATACTAGCTATTCTCTTTTCCTTCTTTTCACCTTCCATCTTTCCCCTGTTTCACATGGCAACAATTCGCCTGGTCTCAAAAGGAGGGAGATACAGCCTAGACAAAACGGGACATTTACTTTCTGGGTGGATTTTTGAGACAAGTAACAGAAACAACAGCCTGAAAGCCAAACTGACTTTGATTGATAAGAACTAGACTTTACTGATAAAATAATAAAAGATTTCTGGGGAATAAAGCAGGTGGAGTTTGAATATCAAGAACTAAGCTTAGGGACTTCCCTGGCGGTCCAGTGGTTAAGATTGCACTCTCATCACAGGCGGCACAGGTTCGATCCCTGGTCGGGGAACTAAAATCCCGCATGCTACACAGTGTGACTAAAAAAAAAAAGAACTAAGCTTAGAACACTATGCATAGAATACATACTAAATGCTTTAAAGGAAAAAGGAAAATTAGATGACATCACATTTTTCCTCCCTCAAAGGAATGATGGATTCTAAAGTGGGCTGATGGGGCAGTGTTGGCAGGAAAAAGACCCATGAGCCCAAGAAAGTCTCCCCCTTTCCCTCCTTACCCACTAAAACCCAGGGGAGAACAGAGGCCTGACTGATACTTTGGCGGGGGGGACTCAAGGGCAGTAGGATTGCACCTCTGTTTCTGGGGTACGGCTGAGAAGGTGAACGTTCTTTTCGAGAACCTCTGTCTAGAATAGCCCTGGAACTACAGAGCTTCTAATTCAGACGTCAAGTTAACAATTCCCAAGCGGCCTCCTGGCAGCCTGGTGAGGCTCTGCCATCCGCGGCTCGGTGCAATTGGAGGTTGTAAACATTCCCCTCTTCAGAAGAGGGTGAAAATGGTCCTGAGAAGCCCAACGGGTAGATAGGAGTAGCCTGGGGTCAGGACAGGGATGGAGAGGCTGGAGAAGGTGCCAGAGCAGAACACCCACGGGCCGGGAGGGTCAAACGGAGCCCCGGCAGGTGCCATAGGTCAACAGCAGCAGTGCAGGTGGCAACCAGCAGGACACGGAGAAGGAAGAGGTGAGAAGCAGGGAGGCTCAGGGGCTGGGGAGCCCTGTCCTGACGTGGGGACCACATTTAAGCCTCTGGGGAATAAGATGAGCGATTGGAGGGAATGAGGGGGAGGGGGGCGATTCTGAGTTAACTGTTTACTCAAAAGAGACTTGTGTACACTGAAAGTGGCTGAGTTTTGCTGAATCGACAATTTTAAGTGAAAATTTCCACCATTCCCCTGAAATGAGAGCTTGAAAGATGAAGCAGATTTAGTTGTAACTTGCAGGTGTAGAATCTGCCCTTTGACATTAGCTGAGGAGTTTGGGAGGTTTCCACACACGCCAGCAATTTTCAAGGAGGAAACGGAGGTCTAAGTCCAAAGAAGAGGAACTTTGTCTCTGTTCATGAGAATAAAGGCTTTATTCGTCCCAAAGCAACATTTCATAGATATTGTCAACAACGGTTTGACTTGCTCATGCCTATTGTTAAGAAGAAGGGTATTTTATATGTACATTTCTTGAGAATTTCTTAGTTGAATGAGGTCTTTCCTTACAACTTGATTAAGATGTGACTTATTTTGAACACTTACCCTTTGTTACCCTTATGTGGTAACACGGAATCCTCTATACTTCCTGTGCTTTCCATTTCTGATTTTCTGCCTCTTAGTTTTTCAATACACACCTTCCCTGTTACTTGTTGCTGCCCCTCTTCCCTGCACAGGTCAATCTTTCTGCATGCCCATCCACCACCTGGGCTTTGGAATGAATCAGAACCACCATCCTTCAGGCCTTTATCCTGTCATTAAAGGGTAACTAGGGCTCTGAGTTAGATACATTTAAATTAATAGATACACCTGAAATCATAACTGGCTTTAAGAACTAAGTCTTCTCCTGAAAAGTCAGTGTGAATTGGATTTTTTATAAGTTAAATCACTTAAATTATGCTAACGTGGCCTGGTGAAAGAATCTAACTGTGAGTTATTTCGAAAAAGTGACAAATTACTTTCTAGATTGGTTAATTACCATTTATTCATTCAGGCACTTTGCTGTGTGTGCTGGGCACCTTCCTAGGTGCTTAATTTGTCTTGTTTGTAAATCCATTTTGTTGACTATGGCATTTATTTACCCTTGTCACTGTCTTCTGTTTAGGGAGAGTAGGGTCCCTTCTAAAGATGGTCCAGAAAAAAATTACAAGTATATATTTTAAAGAGGATGATAATTTGCCCTTTGAGTACTTTAAAACGCCCACTTTGCTATTTTCCTATTTCACCTTTACTCCAAAGAGCCTTGAATTGCCAGAAGTGGTACAAATGTGGTGAAGTTACTTTACAGTACCAGGCAGTAAGCATGCATTTGACTGCTGGACTGGCTTCTACAGCCCAGCTTGCTCTCTAGGATGAGGTCACCTCCACCTAGCATTCTTCCTGGAGCAGGACATCGACACCTGACAAGGGACGATGGCAGCTTGGCCTAGCATACATTTCAGCAGAGCAAATTATTAATTATTAAGTCACTGGAATTTTGCCGTTCCGTTCAGCTGCCGTTCATGAAGTACCTACCCTGTGTCAAACTCTCTTAGACCCTGTGGATTAAGATATACATGTATCTGAGAACCAGACTGTTCCCAGAGTCCAAGGCTGACGGTAGGAGACAAACACATAATTAATCAAAACACACCATTTTTTCATTCGTTCAACAAATCTTTGTGAGTGTTGAGTATGTATTTGTAAACAAACGGTTTATGAGAGGTTACTTGCAAAGTGCTTGGTGAGGAGCAAAGAGAGCAGCTCACTTGTCAGTTGGGGCTGGGCGGGCACTGCAGAGAACTGTTAGGAAGAGCTTCTCTAGCAGAATTTATTTGACTCGAGCCTTAAAATCGGGGGAAGAGATCTCCAAACACCACAACTGAGGCATGGAAGATGGACGGAAATGATGAGGGAAAATAATGTGCCCTGAAGTTTAGGCTCAAATAAAGTTCCTGTTCAGGAATTTTAGATGTAAGCAAACAGGCAGTGGAGTTTTTGTTTGTTTGTTTCTTTAGTTTAGTTTTGTTTTTCTCCGTATGGGCTGTCTTGAAAGAAATCTGGAATACTATCTCTAGCAGGTTACGCTTTTACTACTGCCTTTGCACCACTTCTATTCATTTAAGAGAGCGATTCATCTGCTCGGATTGGCAGCTTTGGCAGATTCTGCTAGCTGCCTGTCTCACACTTAGAATAAAGACTCTATTTCCCAGACTCCTTTGCCACTCTGGGTGGTCATGTGACTAAGCTCTGGCCAATCCGGTTGGGTCTTCCAGGAAAGTACATAATGACATCTCACCCGGGAGGTGAGACCCTTGCTCCTTTCCTGCCTTCTGCCCGGTCTGGAATACCAAGGTGATGGCTGGACCCAGGGCTGACATCCATGAGGCACAGTAAGTGCAGTGCCTAGCGTCCACCATACTTTAGGGACCCATGAAAAAGTTTAATGCCTTTTAAAGTCAGAAGGAAAAAAAAAAAAAACCTTTTAAGTTGAAGAAGATTTTTTTTTTTTAATACTTACTTTTTTTTTTTTTTAAAGTATTTGTTTATTTATTTATTTATGGTTGTGTTGGGTCTTCGTTTCTGTGCGAGGGCTTTCTCTAGTTGTGGCAAGCGGGGACCACTCGTCATCGCGGTGCGCGGGCCTCTCACTGTCGCGGCCTCTCTTGTTGCGGAGCACAGGCTCCAGACGCGCAGGCTCAGTAATTGTGGCTCACGGGCCCAGCTGCTCCACGGCATGTGGGATCTTCCCAGACCAGGGCTCGAACCCGTGTCCCCTGCATTGGCAGGCAGACTCACAACCACTGCGCCACCAGGGAAGCCCAAAGAAGATGTTTTAATATAATAGTCCTACGTCTGTTTTTATACATAAAATTATATTTTTAATATTTTTTGAGGGATTCATGAAAGCAAAATTGCCCAGGACCAGCAGAAGGCACAAGGCAGCTCTGGCTGTAGCCACACCTGGAGAAGGACAGGGTGAGAGACAGTGGCCCCAGAGAGCTAGACTCATGGTCTAAGTGTCTTGCATTCATTTACAAGAGTGATTTTTGTGCTCATTCATTTTCAACATTTCAGTAAAAGCTGCCTAAAATATTACCTTGTACATGAGATGCAACATTTTGGCTTCCAGCCTTGATCACAACACGTCCAAGAGAAAAGAAAGGCTGCTTAGATAGGAGAGGTGTGCTGGAGCAAGGGGAGTCTGATTACTGTTGAGAAAATGAGGGAAGAAAAGGATAAAGTAGGTCTCAACCGGAGTGAAGCAGGAAAATGATCCTTCATTTGGAAAGGAAAACAAAGAGACAGAATTAAAGTTTTCCAAAGGTGTAAACTGTGAGACCAGATGGACCAGAAGCATAGAAACAGTCCAGAACATTAGCAAAGATGGGAGGCTGAGTGTGGGCCGACGGTGGTCCCGGGCCTGCAGGCCCAGGACACCGGGCATCCGGCTCTGAATTTGGTGCACGGGGGGGCCGGCCATCCTGTACTGCTGCCAGCCTGGGCTAGCATCCTGCCTCAGTAGAGCAAATAGTCTCTCTTTTTCTTTTCCTCCTCCTCCCTCTTTATCTTTCTTTCTTTCTTTTTTTTTTTTTAATGTTTATTGCTGAATGTTACTGAGGTTTTTTGTTTTTTTTTAAGTTTAATTTTTATTTATTTATTTATTTATGGCTGTGTTGGGTCTTCGTCTCTGTGCGAGGGCTTTCTCTAGTTGTGGCAAGCGGGGGCCACTCTTCATCGCGGTGCACGGGCCTCTCACTGTCGCGGCCTCTCTTGTTGCGGAGCACAGGCTCCAGACGCGCAGGCTCAGTAGTTGTGGCTCACGGGCCTAGCCGCTCTGCGGCACGTGGGATCTTCCCGGACCAGGGCTCGAACTCGTGTCCCCTGCACTGGCAGGCAGATTCTCAACCACTGCGCCACCAGGGAAGCCCCTTTCTTTCTTTTTAATTTTTATCAGTGGCATTATGCTGAATAAGACTTTGAAACTTACCTGTTCTAGTTGGTCTATCAGCTTTATTGACATATATTTGAATCTTACTTTTATTATGTCCTAGGGTAGTAGAAGATACTAAATTATATCTGTTACATGCCCGATCTCACTTTATTGTCAGGCAATTGATAGCTTTGGGAGCTGTACCTCTAAGGTATTAAAAAAATAGGAAATGATGTTATGAATAGTTTAATGGTAAGAGTCTGACATTATTTCAAAACAAACTTTGCACCACTATTTTATTTTTTGGAACAGAGCTTAAGCATCTTTGAGTCTGTAGCAGCTGGATAATCTTATGCATTTATGGTGAAGGTTCTTTGAATGCGTCATTATGGCTCTTCTTTCTCACTGGTGAATTGTGCACATTTATGTTGCAGTTAAAACTCTCAAATGGCCCATGGAGGCATAGATTGCATGGAGTTAGGCTGCCTTCAAATGCCTTTTCGGTAGCTTCAGCCAACCCACGGGGGGTTTCTTTCCCTTTCCAAAATGCAAAGCAAAGTAAAAACCAAGTACCAATAACAACAACAAAAAAGCAATATCCTCCCCAAGGATATGCTGAAGTGTTTCTGATTTGCCATAACAAGATTGCTTTCAAATATATATTAATTCATCCCTCCGTTATGCTTTCACAGTACTTTATGTGGATTTCTATCATTAAAATTACAGTAATCACTTTATTCACTTGAAAATCATTTTCTGTTCCCCTTTCTCTATGTACTTTGTGAGTTCTTGGGGTGAAGGGTGAGGTCCAAGAGCCATGATGGTCAAGAGCATGAACAACACAGGCTCTGGGAGACCCGGAGGCAAACCCCAGCTAATCCACATAACGGCTGTGTGACTTTGGGCAAGTTATTAGCCTCTCTGAGCCACTGTCTTTGTATGTGCAAAATCAGGCCGGTGCCCACCACCTTTGTCTGTGGAAGATTGGATAACAGCTGTAAACTGCCTGTCTTAGAACCTGAGCCAAAGTAGGTGCCTGAGAGTTGTTTGCTGAGTTGAATTGCATTAAATACATAATTTGCTTTATTTGAATGCAGGCCATTGCCAATTAAATAAGTCTAACAATACCGAAATGAAATATTGAAAACTAAAAATCTTTCCTCTGGAAATAATTCTTCGTACTGCATCTTAGAAACCCTTCTTATTTTATTCCTACAAGACATTTTCTGGGAAGCCTAGTTGATCTGCACTGTCAAGCAGCTGGCTTAATTTCTGGAACCATAGTTTCATTTTGCCGTAATTATATGTCTTTTTAGAAACGTTTCATTAATCATCCTTGCAGCCACAATGTATCAGTTTTTGTTAACACTGGAAAGTGAAAGTAGAGGGTATTTTGCTTAGGGAAATGGGATTTGATACAGTGAGCCATGAGCATTTCACAATCTGCAGCCGTCTCTTAAGGGAGAATTGATTTTTTCCTGTGCTTCCAGGCCAAGAACGGACTCACAGGGCACATCCCCTGAGCTTCCCAGGACTGTAAGGGGTGAGGGTAGGGGTTATAAAGGGGACTCTGTTAGTGGGGGCTGGTCCCTTGAGAATGAGGCTAGAACGTCTTTAGAACTGAGCAGGGGGCACTTTTGGCCTGTCTTCGTCTTTGTCCAGGCTCAGTAGGTCACCGTGGGCTGGTCGGAAACATGGCTTTAGAGCTTGCCTGCTGCGTAGTTTTTTTCACTGTTGAGTCACTTGGAGCCGATGGCAGTTGACTTGGCTAGGGAGGAAGAACTGTTCCCACAATACAGAAAATGCCGCTGGGAAGACGGCAGGTCCTGGGGTAGGATCTGCCTCTGGGGGTCACAGAATAATTCTGCGTGGCCTCCAGTTTTTAAAAAGCCTTTGTAAGTTCTAGAAGGTGACCACTTATCTTGTTTATTCTCTGTTTGAAGGAATATAAAGACTTTCACTTGTTTACATACCAAGGCAGTACAGAATCTTCTACAGTGGCACTCAAGTGGTGAGGAGTTGGGGATTTTCTTCCATGATCCTTTTCTTTCTGTTGTGGTTTATTTATTTAGCAGTGAGTAACTTCCTTGTCTGCTTTCAGAATTGGGTGTATGTTAGGATCGGTCATGTACATTAGGGTCAGTCATATACATTAGGATTAATCACATATGTAGTTATATATATTAGGGCGTACATTGCCCCTGGTCGTTCCTCTGGAACCTCTTCCCCAACCAATGCTCTCTTGACAGCTACCTGAAAAAGAACATCCTTCTATGGTGGGATTTGAGCTCCAGCTAGCTTTCTCTTCAGTGTTCAAAACATAATAGTCTAATTTGCCAGAAATTTGTACTGTAGATGGCCCACCTTTGGGTATTCTTCTGTTTCTGAAACGTCCCAAATCCATATTTATCATACACTTACTTGCTACAAGTATATAATGAAAAACCACATTCTATGTGATGTTCAAGTTTATTTCTTTCAGAAGGCCAAGAAATGCTTTAAAACCAGACACTGACAAAGCCAATAAAAGGAAAGAAAATTTTATAATTAACCAGGGAAAAAACATAAAAGAAAAAAATATAAAAGGAAAAAAAATTAGGTAAACAGCATGTTGAAAAGACAGGGAGTCTTTCCAGAAAAGCCAATCAATGGAGAAAAAGAATTCATTCAGGAAAGTTAGATTTACACTAAGAAAAAATAGCGACTAAAGAATTAAATTGACAAAAAGTCAATCTAAAAAAAGAAAGCAATAAAAACAATAAAAGTATAAACTTGCTTTACGCCATACAAAATGTGGCCCTGAAAGTTTTCCATTGATCAAGGAACCTTCTTTGCACCAAAGACCAACCCAATACCAAGGTCAGAACTTCCTGTGCTCCCAGCCTGCCAGACGGATGTCCCATGGAAGTGTGGTTATGGGAAGTGGGTTCTGAAGGTGAAGGGCTTAACTCTTAGCTGATTTATTCAAAATGGACAAATACAGCTAAGCAAATGAGAGAGAGACAGAAACCGAGACAGACAAGGGAGAGAAACAGAGATAGAGAGACAGAGACAGAGAGGGAGGTGAAGGTTGCCTTTGGAAGGCAGTGGCTGTCCTTTCACCCCTCTTGCCACCAGGCAGAACAGAGGGTAAACCTCAAGGGGACCCTGTCTAGAGTCACGAATGCTGCGGACAGGCCAGGTCTCCCAGTTTCTTCCAGAACGGCACGGAGCTGCTGTTTCCGAGAGTTTCAGTTCTCTCCAGGCAACCGGACCGTATGACCTTTAGCTACTGTTCTTCGCAACTGTGGTTTCCTGAGCCAGGCCCCTAGAAGCTTCAGCTGGGTCCTGATGGGCAACGGAGCCGGAGAAGTGTCTGTTCTACAGCATCCTGTTCCCATCCTCCCTTCCTGGTCCCTGTCAATACGGCAGCAGCGGGCACTGTTCTCTCATTTTTTTGGCATTGCTCTAGTTTACAAAAAAGTGACGGCAGTGGGAGAAGAAAAATATTACAGGGAAACTGAAAAGGAGAGAAGAAAATCAAGAAAGCTTTATCCTTTCACGTCTTCCTTTTATGGATTTTGCCCTTCCCTGAAGCCTGGACTTGCTGCTGTTGGCAGAGGGGCCTGGCAGGGCTGTGCTGCATGGCCTACATTTCTCTTAAAGTTTCTGGAGGGATCCCCTGTGTTTGTAATTTGTAATATGGGCCTCTGTTTTTCAGAATTGGAGGGATGAATCCAAGGACTATCTGAATTTATTATGGTTGAGTAATTTGATTTTCAAGGTTATTCATTTAGTCAGCAAATGCTGTCTCAGGCATTGGGACTTGAGAGAGCATGAAACAGACAAGAGCCTGGTGGGAAAAGATCAACGAGAAGGAAATAAATCAATGTAATACAAGTGTTAGGTCGTTGGAAGAGCTGTAGGAGAACGATAAGGCATTTGTAATGGGATAGAAGGAGCTTTGGTGGTGGGGTGAGGGCCCCTTACAGAGAGGAGGCGTGGAGTTCCGGAAGGAGAGAAGGAGCCGTCAGTGAGAACGCGGGAGAACTGCAGCTGAGCCGTGGTGAGGACTGGCGTGCCGTGCTTGACTTAAAAAAGGCAGGACGGGGGCTTCCCTGGCGGCGCAGCGGTTGAGAATCTGCCTGCCAATGCAGGGCACACGGGTTCGAGCCCTGGTCTGGGAAGATCCCACATGCCACGGAGCAACTGGTCTCGTGAGCCACAACTACTGAACCTGCGCGTCTGGAGCCCGTGCCCCGCAACAAGAGAGGCCGCGATAGTGAGAGGCCCGCGCACCGCGATGAAGAGTGGCCCCCGCTTGCCGCAGCTAGAGAAAGCCCTCGCACAGAAACGAAGACCCAACACAGCCAAAAATAAATAAATAAATAAACAAATTAATTAGGGAAAAAAAAAAAAAAAAAGGACGGGCTGGCTGGGGTGTTTGGGACAAAGCAGGCAGAGGAATGGAATGAGCTCCAGAGGCAGGCAGGGGCCCTCCGTGTAGGGCTCTGTCATCAAAATTGATTTGCTGGTGACCGTTAATAAAGCTCCACACAGGCACGCCTGGGAGGTACTGCGGGTTCGGGTCCAGACCACCCCCATAAGGCAACTATGGCAATAAAGAAAATCACGTGGATCTTTTGGTCTCCCAGTGCATGTAAAGTCACGCTTACCCTTTTATTAGGGGGAGGGGGGGTAAAATATATTTTCCGTCACTTTATGTCTTGGCACTAGTGACATATGCATAGATTACCCGTCCACAGCTCTCCTACCTTAACAGACACCAAATTACCAAGCATGTTTGCTAAGTGATTACTTTCATACTTGAAAAAATGATATGCCTCACACCAATATAATTATTTTTGTTTTTTTAAAAGACGTGTCTAACACGCAGTTTACATATATGACAATTCTGCATTAACACTGAAAGTAGATAATACAACAGTTTCAAAAACACATTAAGTGTGCAGTAGCACTATGTCTTAACCACAAGGTACATACCTTTATTATAAATACTTTATTGCTACAAAATGCTAACCATCATCTGAGCCTTTAGCAAGTTGTGATATTTTGCTGGTGGAGGGTTTGAAGTATTGCAAGAATTCCCAAAATGCAACACAGAGACACAAAGTGAGCAAATGGTGTTGGAAGAACGGTGCCAACAGACTTGCTCAATGCAGGGTTGCCACAAACTTTCAATGTGTAAAAACCGTAATATCTTCGAAGCCCAGTAAAGCTAAGTTCAGTAAAATAAGTGCTGCCTGTACCGAGCTACCAGTACTGAGCACCGGCTGTCGTGCACAAGGCAGGGTCTTTGTGATCATTATCCCTAACCTCTAGGACGGCCTGGTGGATGGGATCACCCTTGAGCAGAGGATAAAGCTGATTCTGAGATGCTCAGTACCAAGTTGTGGCCACCCTGCTATGAGGTGGCAGAGCTGGGATTCAAATACAAGGCTGCCCGCCACAAACCCACAAAGCTGCGGCACAGACCTTGGCAGAAGGGCTCCCCAGCCACCTGCAGAGATACCGGGCTTCTTCTCCACCCCTCACCCTCCCTGGAGGACTCAGGATCAGTAAGTCTGGGGTAGGGCCTGCAGACACATGCACATTCTAGAATATCCCCAGGGCATCCCGAAGACAACTGATATTTACAGCAGAACTATAGGTCACTCTTCTGTATTCCAGAAAACTTTAATCAATCAAGCAATTTAGCCAGCAGACAGACAGCAATGAACACAGCCCTTCATGTGGGAGAGGAGCTGGGTGTGTTCTTTGAACGCAGAATCTGAGGCACCAGGAGGCTCTTAAAGACGCACAGGGGCTCAGAAGGGGAATGTTAGCATTTTCACTAATGAAATATTTTCCTGCAGAAACATGAATATGGTACAGTTATAGTGAGATGACAGAGTGAAGGTTTTCTGACGGGAAGTCCAATTTTCCCCTGGACCCATAGCATAGCTATATGCTGCTAGAATGGCAAAGCTTAGTTGTCTTCAGTAATATGTATTTTTTAAATTCACACTCTTATTTTTAGTTGCTTGGTAAATACGTTGTCTCTGTTATACAAATGAAGAGCAGCCATAGGCTCCTATTAAAGGGTATTTACCACTAAGTTTGGAAACTGATTGCTTCCCCACAGTTATCTACAATCACAGATTCTTACATGAGATGATGGAAAAAGTAGGCAGGATTAGAAGTGCTCTCTCTAGAAGGAAGTTTTCAGAGACTGTCTGATAAGGATGTTCTGCTTGTTGGTGGGATGTCAGAAGTCCATGAGGATGACTTTCCTCACCGGTTTGAAGCACTTTATTGATATTTATGATACAAAATAAAAGGAACAATTCCATATACATTTTAATTTTCATTCAGAAATGTTTTTGAGCTTCTCTCCGTAAAATAGTTGCCTACCTGTTGGGGTCGGGGACGGAGGTGATGCAGACATGAGTCCTCTTATTAGTAAGACTGATGTGTAGGAAGAGAAAAGTGACAGGTACCCTGACTGTCCTGCAAGGGAGAAAGCGGTGCCCAGAGGAAAGCAGAGATGGACACCCCTGTGAAAGGCAGAATTTGTGACGCCATCCAAAGGAGATCATAGCTGAGCTGTGTCGTGAAGGATGTGTATCAATAGACATCCTGATGTCAGGTGTTCAAACCCGGACTCCTAATCTCATCCCTCCCCCTGTCTCTCACCATCCTCATGGTATTCATGGTGCCTCTGTCCTTCCCACAGCTCAGGCCATAAACCTCGGCATTACTTGACTCTTCATTTTCTCTGACACCTCATTTTCAATCCATCAGCAAGTTACATCTGCTGTATCTTCAAAATACATCCAGATGACCCTTAGGTAGAAAAGTTTTGTGTCAGTGGTGAGGCCAGATCTTGAATCCCAACTTTCTTATTCTAGAGTTCATACTCTTCCCCAAGGGTAGGACAATGTGGAAAATGTATTTTGTGTGTGGAGGCTAGTACTATGAGAAGGGAGTGTTGGAAAATTAGACTCAGAGGTAGAGTGGGATCAAGTCAGGGAGAGCTTTCAATTCTAGGTTGAAGAGTTTGGATTTCATTACACAAACCATAGAGAATCTAATATTTGGGGGTAGGATAATAGCAGAATCTAAACTCCACTTTGGGGAGTTTCATCTGGCTGCGGAGTGAGATGTCTTAAAGAAGAGAAGCACCTTGAGGTGGAACCTGTTCCAGTGGTCTGAAGAGAAGCCCGGAGAGATTTAGTGAGAGTCGCTGCATTGGAGCTGGAAAGAAAGCAACGAAAATGGGCATTTCTGGGGTCCATTAGACATACATTGGCCATTTGTTGGCTTTGAAGGCAAGGAAAGAAGACACAAAGATAACACCTTTTTTTCACATTTTTAAAGTAAAATTTACATACCTTAAAATGCACAGAAGTGGATGTTTTGAACCTGTGTGTAGGGGAAGACAGTGATGTCATTAACATAACTTTATTTTGGAAGAAAAATGAGAAGTTCGGTTAATTTTGAGGTGCTCGTGGGTCATCTTGCTGAAGTTATGCAATCAGGTAGTTAGAGATAGCATAATGCAGAGATGTGGCTCAAGTTACAGATTTAGGAGTAAGTCAGTCAACTTTCATATCGGCAATATTTTGGACTAGATAACCTAAAATCCCTCCTTCAGGAACACCTAGACAATCTGTTCATATGTCTATTTAATTGCAGAGTTGGGCTTACAAGGCGATAAGCTCCAGAAACTAACGAATGAAGTAGGACCAGGTGCATAAAGCTGGAATCCTCAAGTAGCAACACCGAGAGTCGGAGTTTTCAATCTAAACAATATGCCCACAAGGGAGGGAAACTTCTAGGAAGCTTATGTTTCTTCTTGTTAGTTCTGCATAGAAAAAAATCTCTAAGATTTTACAACCGTAGTAGTGACCTCGTACTACTTTTGAGGTTGAAATGTGCGCCACCATATGGGCCAGGAGCCTCCAAGCCAAAAAATAATTTAAAAAGTGATTCTAAGCCGGTAATAATTCTGGGGCATCCAGTAAAATTAAACACAAGAGGGTTGTAATTATATAGCCTCATCCAAGTTTACCTAAGACTCCCTCGGATAAAGTCACGCTGAAGATGTGCTCATACGAGGAAAGATGCCAGTGTGAGCAACAGTCCTATGACACTGTGATATTTATGTTGAGAGAAGGAAGAGAACAATAGGTGAATGGAGTGAGGAGGCCACAGCTAGATACACACACATGCAAAAAGTCAGATACAGCATTATAAACCAGAGTGGAAAAGGATATTATTCACTAATCATGCAACAATGCTGGTTATTCTTATTATATTTCAAAAGTCTAGATTACATTTGTACCTCCCACTGTTCAGACCTACAACTGAACAGTAAAACTTTTAGAAGATAACATAAAAATATATTTTTCGATCTTATGGTAAAAAACATTTTCTTAAATATGATATACAAAGCACAATCTTAAAAGGAAAAGACTGATAAAATTGACAATATTAAAATTAAGACTTCTCCACAATAAGACATGGCTTTAAAACATTGAGAAGACTGGAAGAAATTTGCAAATGCATAGAACCCACGGAGGATTAGTATCCATAATATGTGAAGAAACTCAACAAAAATGACAAATGAACTAAATTAAAAGCTAAGCAATCTATATAAACAGGAAATTTCAGAATAGAAAACCTGAATTGTCAATAAAATATGCAAGGATGTTTAACCATTTGATTTTAATAGCAACGAGATGTGATTTGACAGCCCTCCATCCTGATCTATGTGGGGTACACATAGAGTAGCAGGGCACCCTCTTACACTGCTTATGAGAACAGTAATTGGTACAATTCTGGGAGAGCAATTCTGGGAATGTAGTAATACCGAATACATTCATATGCTGTGATCCCACAGTGCTCCTTTCGGGTACATAACCTAGACTCTAGGGCCTAGAGAGACTCTTGCACATCTACTCAATGAGTCATAGAAGTGACACGGTACAGAGAGAGCTGCAGGAAGGGCAGCAAGATGGGTCTTTGCAGAACCTTTACATGAACAGTAGAGGAAGGAGCAGGGGCAGAGCTCATGGAAGGAGTGGAGGAGAGCTAAGAGAACATAGGTCAGTGCTGTCAGAGACAGAGAACCTCAAGGAAGAGGGCTGGTCAGGTGTATCCAAAACTACTAAGTTTAGGGAAAATGATATCTTCAAAGAGGCTGTTAAATTTGTTCTTTGGGAAATCAGCAAGGAAAATCTTGAAAGAGCTTTAAATGGAGTGATGAGGGATTAACTCATGCGTATTGAGATGGGATAGGAGCCTGGAGGGGTGGTTTGAATAAGGTGATAGCCTTAAAAAGCCTAGGTAGATTACTCAAAAAGTTTAGCTGTGAGAGGAAGGAGGAAGGGAAGTTATTCTCTTGTGGACATGGCAGGATCAGTGGAAGAGACACGAGACTTGAGCTACTTGTAGAGAAGTAGTGAGAATAAAGATGCAGTAGGGACAGAGGATAGTGATGGAACAGAATCTACAATCATTTCTACTGCAGCAAAGACTAAAAGAGGTGTTTTTATGCACTTTAAATTGGAATTTGTTTGTATACATTGAAAAGTAAGGAAACTTTGAGGAAAGAAACACCGAAGTATGCAAGCACTTAATAATTATGATTTGAGAACCAGACTACATTTGAAAAAATACATTTTTTCCCCTATGCTATAACAGTAGGTCCTTATTAGTTATCTATTTTAAATATAGCAGTGTGTACATGTCAATCCCAAACTCCCAATCTATCCCTCCCCCCCACTCTTCCCGCCCCCCCCGCCCCGTAACCATAAATTCCTTCTCTAAGTCTGTGAGTCTGTTTCTGTTTAAAATACATTGTTTTTAATTGCACTTGTTTCAAGATTTTTTCCTTTGTTTCCTTTCAGTTTTTTGTTTGTTTTTAGTTAGGCAAGGAAATAGTTTCCTAGATGTTGGGAACTGATGGGTGGAATCCTTCTGTCTTTTCTTCATAAAAATTTGGCAACAGTCCCCTTTTACTTTGTGGAATGTATCATATGAAACTATGGCATACTTTTGTTCAGAACAAAGGTTTTGTTTGGTTGGTGGGTTTGTTTTAAAAATCCCTTTTCTCTTCAACTGCTAGGAGAAAGTCTGGGGGAAAATTCTAATGTATTTTTCTTTCCATAACATTTTAAAAATATACCGATGCACTCTGGTGGTCTTTCTTTCGCCTTGAACAAAGCTGGGTTACTCAACCTCAGCTTGACTTCCTGAGTCTCAGCCACTTCCTTCCCCTTGTCCAACTTGTGACCCCCAGACATCATTCGGGGGAGCGCTTAGTCCAGCCTTGGCTGGCCACCTGGCATATCTGCTGACTCTCAACCTGTCACTCATAACATAAAGGAGCTAAGAGTAGCCCAGAGAGCTTGACCTCAAGGCTTCCCTCTGAAATTATATTGCACCAACAACTTCAGACTGATACAACAGGAGCTTTTAAGAAAACCCCTTCCCAGAGTCCCAGGGGGAAGTCAGCACATGGAGGATGGCAGTGTGAGCCTCCCCTGCTCTCCGTGTTACGCAAAGTCTTCTGAAGCACCACCCCCTTTCAGGGTACAGCCTGGAGATTTATACCTTTGACTCTTTACTCTCTTCCTTCCCTCTCTATGCCCTTCTCACCATATCCTAGACTGTAACAGTATCAGTTTTTTTCTTTTTCTTGTCATATCATTTTCTACTAGTAATACAAGAACAAATCTCATCCTCTTAACCAAAAGGGGAGCCCATTCTATTTCAGGAGAGAATGGTTTGAGTGAGTCCTCAATGTAAGTGAGGTGTGGTTCTTGATATGCTAAAGGGGGAAATAAAGTATTAAATCTTTTCTCTCAAAAATATTTGGTTCTTGAGTTCATGGCCTTGCTGCAAAATCTTACTTTGCTGCCAGAAGTTGAAAAGCTAAAAAGAAAAAAAAAAATTGTATAGATTGCCAGTTCTACCTGATAAATCCAATCTTCCTATCTTGTGTTAGTAGTGGAATTTTTAGCTAGGTCCATTGTTGCCTAGGTAGACCCCATTTCCCAGATTCCTTTGCAGCTAATTCTGGCCATAAGGCTAAGTCCTGGCCAACAGAGTGTGCAGCATGATGTGAAAAACTTCCAGATGGTGACCTTAAAGGAATGGATGAGACTTTCCTTTCTTGCCTCTTCTTCCATTCTGCTCCCTGAAACATGGATGTAGTGTAAGCCAACTTTGGATGTGACTGAGCACATGACCTTATTAGAGATTTTTCTTGTTTCTTGAGGTAGGATTGTATTGCTATAAACTTCCCTCTTAGAACTGCTTTTGCTACATCCCATAGGTTTTGGGTCATCGTGTTTTCATAGTCATTTCTTTCTAGGTATTTTTTGATTTCCTCTTTGATTTCTTCAGGGATCTCCTGGTTATTTAGTAGCATATTGTTTAGCCTCCATGTGTTTGTATCTTTTACATTTTTTTTTCCTGTAATTGATATCTAATCTCATAGTATTGTGGTCAGAAAAGGTACCTGATTCAATTTCAATTTTCTTAAATTTACCAAGGTTTGATTTGTGACCCAAGATATGGTCTATGCTAGAGAATGTTCCATGAGCACTTGAGAAGAAAGTTTATTCTGTTGCTTTTGGATGGAATGTCCCGTAAATATCAATTAAATCCATCTTGTTTAATGTATCATTTAAAGCTTGTATTCCTTATTTATTTTCATTTTGGATGATCTGTCCATTGGTGAAAGTGGGGTGTTAAAGTCCCCTACTATGATTGTGTTACTGTCGATTTCCCCTTTTATGGCTGTTAGCAGTTGCCTTATGTATTGAGGTGCTCCTATGTTGGGTGCATAAATATTTAAAATTGTTATATCTTCTTCTTGGATTGATCCCTTGATCATTATGTAGTGTCCTTCTTTGTCTCTTGTAATAGTCTTTATTTTAAAGTCTATTTTGTCTGATATGAGAATTGCTACTCCAGCTTTCTTTTGATTTCCATTTGCATGAAATGTCTTTTTCCGTTCCCTCACTTTCAGTCTGTATGTGTCCCTAGTTCTGAAGTGGGTCTCTTGTAGACAGCATATGTACAGGTCTTGTTTTTGTGTCCATTCAGGCAGTCTATGTCTTTTGGTTGGAGCATTTAATCCATTTACATTTAAGGTAGTTATCAATATGTATGTTCCTATTACCATTTTCTTAATTGTTTTACGTTTGTTTTTGTAGGTCTTTTCCTTCTTTTGTGTTTCCTGCCTAGAGAAGTTCCTTTAGCATTTGTTGTAAAGCTGGTTTGGTGGTGCTGAATTCTCTTAACTTTTGCTTGTCTGTAAAGGTTTTAATTTCTCCATTGAATCTGAATGAGATCCTTGCTGGGTAGAGTAATCTTGGTTGTAGGTTTTTCCCTTTCATCACTTTAAATATGTCCTGCCACTCCCTTCTGGCTTGCAGAGTTTCTGCTGAAAGATCAGCTGTTAACCTTGTGGGGATTCCCGTGTATGTTATTTGTTGCTTTTCCCTTGTTGCTTTTAATATTTTTTCTTTGTAGTTAGTTTTTGATAGTTTGATTAATATGTGTCTCGGTGTGTTTCTCTTTGGGTTTGTCCTGTATGGGACTCTCTGTGCTTCCTGGACTTGATTGACTATTTCCTTTCCCATGTTAGGGAAGTTTTCAACTATAATCTCTTCAAATATTTTCTCAGACCCTTTCTTTTCCTCTTCTTCTTCTGGAACCCCTATAATTCAAATGCTTGTGCATTTAATGTTGTCCCAGAGGTCTCTGAGACTGTCCTCAATTCTTTTCATTCTTTATTCTGCTCCCTGGCAGTTATTTCCACCATTTTATCTTCCAGCTCACTTATACCTTCTTCTGCATCAGTTTTCCTGCTATTGATTCCTTCTAGAGTGTTTTTAATATCAGTAATTGGGTTGTTCATCACTGTTTGTTTGCTCTTTAGCTTTCTAGATCTTTGTTAAATGTTTCTTGTATTTTCTCCATTCTGTTTCTGAGATTCTGGATCATCTTTACTATCATTACTCTGAATTCCTTTACAGGTAGTTTGCCTATTTTGTCTTCAGTTATTTGGTCTTGTAGGTTTTTACCTTGCTCCCTCGTCTGTAACATATATTTTTGTTGTTTCTTTCTTTCTTTCTTTCTTTCTTTTTGATGGGTGGTGCTGTATTCCTGTCTTACTGGTTGTTTGGCCTGAGACATCCAGCACTGGAGTTTGCATGCAGTTGGATAGAGCCAGGTCTTGGTGCTGAGACAAGGACCTTCGGAATGCCTCACTCCGATTAATATTCCCTGGGGTCTGAGGTTCCTGTTAGTCCAGTGGTTTGGACTCAGAGCTCCCACCACAGGAGCTCAGGCCTGACCTCTGGCCTGGGAACCAAGATCCCACAAGCCGGTCACTGTGGGTTCCTCTATCCCCTTATGTGTCTGTGGTCCCCCACCAGTGCCTGCCACATGACCTTAGAATGTACAGAAAAATAAGACAGAAAGGAGGAGCTACCCTTCTGGCCCAGATACTTTCATCCCACAATTATATGAGAGAGAAATAAATTTCCATCTTATTTAAGGTACTGTCATTTTTTGCTTCTGTGATAGCAGCTAAACCTATATCCTAAGAAATATATACATTGATAACTTTCAAAACATTATCTCAATAAATTAAGATAGAGTAATAATATTTGAACTTTACAAAGGTTTTCAGAATACGAGTCACACAGCCCAGCTGAATAAATGAGTTGTGAACCAAATAAAATAAGTGAATATAATGGAAACATTCTTGAAACTTTAAAGTACTTAAAAATTAAAGTAATGGTAAGTGCTCATCTAATTTGATAATCTGGAAGCCACATTTATCAAAAGTCCTTTTTGTTACATTATTTTCAGTGAACATGAATTTGAATAACTACACTTACATTGTTAATTCTGGTTGATTAAATGATGAAGAACTTATCTTGGGGATAATCAAACCAAAAAATGGATAATGGAAATAGAGGAAGATTTTGGTGGTATGACTAATGGGTAAATTGTCTTTGATAACTAAAAGCCAAATATCAGAATAGCAGTAATTGTGCTTTAGATGCTTATAAAAACAAATTGACATAAAATGACTTCAGTGAAAAGGTCAAAATAAAATCTTGCCATCTCATATGTATTAACTTAGGGATGGTGGGTGCAGAAGTTAGACATAAGGGAGAACTATTTTTTATTTATAAAATTATATCTATTTTTGAGGTCATGGTCACAAAAAAAGGAAGAAAAATGGTAGCTGCACTGCATTTCAAAGAGTTCTCAGGCTCATCCCTTGAGTGTTCACTGAATACAAGGTATTGTCAGAAAACTCTGGGGGCTACTAGTTTGACAAGTCTTGCTGCCATACTAATTAGAAGATGTTTACAAAGTTTTAACATGCTCCCCCTTGAAAAGCCCATTTCCCCAAGGCCCTGCAGGGAAAGACTTTTTCAGCGTTGAAGTCATCCCGTTGTACTACATGCCTAAAGGTGCTCAAGCTGAATGTTTCCAAAGGCAGACAATCTTGTCATCTTTGGCTATTTCTGTCTTGTCATGTGGTGCCATGTGGGTTACTAGCCACTCTCCCTTCTCTCCCAGCACTCTGCAATTTTAGTCCTGTCTATTGGTATGCCTCCCCCATCTACAGGAAGGTCAAATGTTTTCATATTTCAACTATTTCCATTCCAACCACCTCTCATTAATATCAATTACACTTATTTTAAAGATTTAAATGTTGTTGCAACAAGAATAGAGAAGTTGTGTGAATTTCCCAAAATCGATGGGAAGAAGCTCTAAAAGCACCATCTATGCTTTGTGTGTAATGGCTTCCCTCTGTTCTAGATAAAGCCCAACATTCTTACCATGCATGACTTGGCCCCGAATGACCTAAGTTCTTCATCTTGCACCACTGCTTCTGTTACCTAACTGAACTTGCATCCACTTGCCAGCTCACAGTAAAGCCAGTCTACTGACACTGGGTTGTGGTGAAAGAAAGTGCAGCATTTATTGCAGGGCACCAAACAAGGAGTCCCAGCAGCTAATGCTCAAAAGACCCAAACTCCTCGATGGGTTTCAGGGAAAGGCTTTTAAAGACAGGGTGAGGGAGAGGGTTGCAGGGTGTGTGATCAGCTCATGGACATTCTTCACATTGGTTGGTTGTGAGGTAATTGGGAGTCAACATCATCAACCTTCTGGTTCCAGTTGGTCTGGGGTCTACGTGCTTGTGGGCAGCATACAGTTAACTTCTTCCACCAGTGGGGGTTTCAGTATCTGCAAGACAGCTCAAAAGATATGGCTCAGGATATTATCTATAGCCCTTGAGGCAGAACTAAAGGTTCTTGACTTTGTTTAATGGCTAAACTATTATTATGGTGTCTTGCTTGACTGTTTTCCTTTGTTTCTGCATTTTCTCACTTCTCTGGTTAAATTTATTCTTTGGAACTTGGGGAAAGCCTAGGAGGCTAAAGTTTATCTACAAACAAGGGGAAGGTGGAGGAAGGCCTGTCCCGGGAAGGCCCCATAGGGTCCTGCTTGGTTACACTTCCCTTTCTCCTTCCAGCCTTACTGGCCATCTTTCAGTTCCTCGATTTCCTGCTTTACATTCCCGCACTTGTTGCTCCAGTGTTCGCATCCACTCCATCTTCCTTTACGTCCTTTCAGGTCCCATCTCAGGCTTCTTCAGGGCAGCTTTTTGTTCTCCCCACCCCAGGCGGGCACTTTTGTTATACATGTTCACTGCACCCTCTGTTTTTCCCTTGTATTTTAATTGTAATTAATTATTTTAATGATTATTGGCTCCATGTCTTTGCCTCTACTAGACTGGAAGTCCCAGAAATGCAGATACCGCCATGTGTATATTTCACTACCATGTCTCTGTTGCTTAGTAGTGACGTAGTGAATGTTTCTGAATGAGTGAATGTATTTAGAGTACACTAGACATATGATTTCCATGGATTACTTGTAGATCTATGGATATTAAAAGCTGAGTAAGATAGTCTCAATGCTCAAGGACCATATATTCTTGTAGTTTTCAAGTCAGCCTCTTGCTTTGAACCCAATTGAACTTTGGATTTAGAGTTGACCTATTGGGAAGTCATTTCAGTAACCTGGGTGTTGGGTGACAAGTGCTTGATAAACAGAAGTAGCAACTGGCATGTAAGGGAAGGGAAGATGAAGATGTATAAGAAAAGACAAGATTTGTTATCTGACTTGGAATTGGAGTTGAAATAAAATGAGGAGAGTGGAGCGCAGGGAGAAAATAAGGAAGGAGGGGGAAGAGAATCAGGATTTAGGAACGGAAACAGGGTGAGGCAAGAGGTAGCAGAAGCAGCAGAAAGCTTCTGCAGTGTGGAAACATAAAAGCAAAGCATTTCAAGTAGAAAATGGAGAGCAACAGAGTAAAGAGGCTAAAGCAGTTCTCTCTGCCTGTGGAGACCTTCAGGAGAGTGGGTTTGGTACCCTGGTGGGAATGGGTGTTAGTCCACAGAGGTAGAAGAAAGAAAAGACGGAATAGTCAGAGAAACAAGCAGGCCACCCATTGGAGAGTTCGCCGTGATGGGAAGGGGAGCAAGAGATGAGTAGGTGGCTTTTCCTACAAAGACCCTATGAGTCTGAGAAATTACGTGGTAGCTATGACCTTTCTTCGGATGATTTTGATGGTGATTAGAGAAAGTAAATAGAGGATGCAGTAAAGCCTGGTGAAAACCTTTGTAGGATTTTCAGAGATCTACCCATGTTTCAAGGCAGAAGGAACGAAGCCAGTGCAGAGAAGTGGCCGGAGGTGGGGAAACCCTTGAAACAGAGGAGGATGCTGGTTCCTAAGGGATAAGAAATGGAGAGGCCCAGAACACTAGGGTGATCTAATCTGGAGAGGCTTTTCTCCTTCAGAGTGGAAGGAGAGAAACTCCACTCAGAGTGGAATGGGGGAGAGCAGAAACTTCAGTAATTATTGATAAAGTGGTGTCTGGTCTTTGGGGCATCCTGACTTCGAATGCTTCATTCTGGGAAGGTTCTTAGAGAAAGAAAAGAAGAGAAGAGAAAACAAAAGAGGAAAGGAAACAAGAGAAGAAAAAAGTAAAGAAAAGAAAAGAGGATATGAGTTAACTGTGACCCTGGGAGATAAATCAACCTGCTCAGGAGTTTCAATCTGCTTCACATTTTGAGAAATAATATTTTAAGTGATCCTGCACAATTTTGTGGGAGAGGACAAAGTAGGCCAGTTGTGAGAATGTAAAAAATCTCTGCAGATTGCCAGTGTCCTAACATCTTTGTGATAAAGAGGTTTTATATTTATGAGGAAGGTGAGTGAGGGAAAAGAAGGATTTGAGGATGATTTCTGGCGTTTATGAGCAAATCATATTTCTTATTCACTAAGGCTTACAATGGCCCTAAATCTTTATTAACTCCTTTCATGCCCTATAGCCCAAGATACCTTTCAAAACTGTAAGACAGCAACTTGGTTATACATAAATAGGCTATTTTTTTTTTTTTTACGAGTTTGAATCTAAATGATGAAAATTGACATTTCATCTTGCAAAAGAAAATGAATTGCAGATCTCCTAAATAAATACTTACAAACAAAACACAAATGTCTTTGAATCTGAAGCTTGCCTGGGAATAGCACTGGGCTTTGCCAGAGGTAGACTTTGAACCACTCCGTAAAGCTTTTAAAGGAAAGAGTGCCTTTGAAAGCTAAGGAGCTTGTAGAGTGGTGATTTATGAACAATGTTAAGAAATATGCTTTTCCTTTAATCAAAAAAAAGTCCTGACACTCAGTAAAATGATGAGGATTTATGTGCTAAAACGTTTTGCATGGCAGCTTCTGTGTAATAGATTCATAAATATTTCCCTTTTTTAATTTAAAAGTCAAAATGAATTAGAAAAAAAGTGCCAAAGTAAAGATACCCAGTCAAACAGAGAAGATGAACTTTGGGTTTTCCCTGGCCTCACAGTCTGAGCACTGCTGCACCTCCCTCATCCAAGGTAGACAGAGAGAAGCTTCTAAAAGTTTCGATACAGCCACTATGGAGAACAGTATGGAGGTTCCTCAAAAAACTAAAAATAGAACTACCATACGACCCAGCAATCCCACTACTGGGCATATACCCTGAGAAAACCATAATTCAAAAAGAGTCATGTACCACAATGTTCATTGCAGCTCTATTTACAATAGCCAGGACATGGAACCAACCTAAATGTCCATTGACAGATGAATGGATAAAGAAGATGTGGCACATATATACAATGGAATGAGACTCAGCCATAAAAAGAAACGAAATTGAGTTATTTGTAGTGAGCTGGATGGACCTAGAGACTGTCCTACAGAGTGAAGTAGGTCAGAAAGAGAAAAACAAATACTGTATGCTAACACATACATATGGAATGTAAAAAAAAAAAAAAAAAAGAAACTGGTTCTGAAGAACCTAAGGGAAGGACAGGAATAAAGACGCAGACATAGAGAATGGACTTGAGGACACGGGGAGGGGGAAACGTAAGCTGGGACGAAGTGAGAGAGAGTGGCAAGGACATATATACACTACCAAATGTAAAACAGATAGCTAGTGGGAAGCAGCCGCATAGCACAGGGAGATCAGCTCGGTGCTTTGTGACCACCTAGTGGAGTGGGATAGGGAGGGAGGGAGGGAGATGTAAGAGGGAGGAGATATGAGGGTATATGTATATGTATAGCTGATTCACTTTGTTATAAAGCAGAAACTAACACTCCACTGTAAAGCAATTATACTCCAATAAAGATGTTAAAAAACAAAAATAAAACAAAATAAAAGTTTCTCTCTCCCCCTGGCCCCCTACACACATGTGCGCTTGCACACAAACAGAAAGCGTGAAGATTTAAAAAATTTTACTGAGTGAAGTTTGCTGTAAACCATGCTTCTCTGGTCATTTTCCATTCAGCTTATCGCTATTATTACTTTTCTATAATATCGAATGTGCCCACAGCATGTTATGCATGGAACACAATTTAAATGGATACGTAAAGTGTGTGTGTTATGCATGAAAAGAGTTGAGAAGTAGTAGTCATAACCTGCTTGAAGAAGGGATGAAAAATGAGGCCAGAAACCACATGACGGCCGTGGTCCTCTGGGCTGAACGCGGGCTCCCAGCCTCCTGGACACTTTTGTGCTTCATGATTTAATTCAGCTTGGGTGCAATGAGTTCTTTTCTTTTTGCTTCTGTGGCGCTGGGTGTTGTTGCTGGGGACCGATGGGGGCAGGGAGAGTGAGCGACGCAGAAGCGTTGGCCACACAAATACAATCCCAGGGCAGTGGCCCCAGCACATTGGGCGGGGGGACAGGGACTTGTTCAAGCCACACAAAGCAGCTCTTGTTCCCATAGAAACCGGCGTTGAGCTGAATGAGTAGCTTGACTCTGCAGCCCCTTCCTCTTTCTTTTTAAATCTCTGTTGGCGATGCATTGTCTTCTAGTCATTTTTGTTTTAATAAAAATAAAGACTGTAGCAAAGAAAACACTTCCCACCTCAAAGCAGCTTGCTTTACAGGCTGATGACATATATTCCGGGGTGGGGGGGGTTGGAAATCTGGCTGGATCTCCCCGGATCTGAGATCGGGTACCTTTTCTTCAAGCCGTGTACTGTGTACTGACAGGCCACCAAGAGCTGTGCCAGGCTGAGATTGGCAGACTAATTTGAATACCAATGCCGCTCCGGGGCGGGGGGACTTCCAGATCCAGGGCAGGGAGGGCCCACAAGATTCAATAGTGGTTTCTTGGGAGAGGGAAGGACTTCTCCCACAATTATGAGCTTCCTCCCTTCTCTCACTCCCAGGACCCTTCTCTGCTGGGTTATTGGCAAGTCTACTTTCTATTCTTCAAGGATTAATGCCTCACTGCAAGGGGAAAATGGGCAATTTAAAAAAAAAGAAAAAAAACCTCAAAGCCTGGGATGTCTCTTGCTTTCTCATTCCCCAGTTAGATTTCATTAGGGTACTGCAGAAGAGCAAGGTTTGGGGCCTTTGTTGTCCTATTGTTAGAGTTTAAAACCAGTAACAGGATGCTTTTACCTTTACCAGAAAAAAGACGGGTAACCTTTGGTGCTAATGGAGGTTAGCTAACATCTATAAGCAGCGGAGCTTTCTAAAGGGAAAGGGAATTACTGGAATAGTCTCTAATGACATAATCTGCTTATAAAAAATAAGATTTTTAAGTTCCTGTCAGAATTGCTGAATTTAAGTGATTTGGTACTTTTCCCATATTTGAAATATTTAAAAATCAGAGATTATATCAGAAATTATGAAAATTCCTTTTACATAAACTCTCTCCCCAGTAAAATATTTTAAATATATAAGGTTGTAGGTTTGCTTCCTTTTTTTTTTTTTTTTTAATACAGCAGGTTCTTATTAGTTATCCAATAGGTTTGCATCTTTGCACTGTGAAACATTTTGATTAAACCTGTTTCTAATTAAGCGCCCTAGCAGACTGAAGCACCAATTTGTCTGGTGTAAAATGTACTGGAGAGCCTTTCCTTCCTCACTAGCAGGCTGGGGCTGTTTGGGAAAGAGTGGCGCCCTGGCACCATTACCCTCCAGGTGGCCTCACACACATTCATTTTATTGCTCCACAAACCCACCTGCTGCTTGCATTTGCGGTTTGGGTGGCACAAGGCCAGTGACATGGGACAGGCAGAGATATTGTCCCAGTCTTGAGGGCAGATGTAAATTGTCATCTTCAGTGAATACTTTTTAGGTGTTGGTGGGCATAGGGCATCCTGCCAGGAGCCATCAGTGAGAGACCAGGAGACACAGATGAATCAGATTCATTCTCGAGGGACAAGATGTCTTGTGCTAGCTATCACTCGCATGTCAATTTTATTTCTTGGTAAGTGTGAAAAATGTAGCCCCACATTTTCTTACTAATAGTCCGACAGGTTGGAAAAAGTCGTGCAGTTTTGTTACAGAGTAAGAGCTTTTCTCTTCATATAATATTTTTGAGGCTTATATACTGAAAGAGTTTTTTTTGGTAATTATACATTAAACCCAGTGCATTATTACCTCAAAATTCAGAGAAGATTCCTTGTTCAGAGCTAACTACTACTACTACTACTACTACTACTACTAATAAGTATTTTTCATAAGAACTCATTAAATTGCACAGGTGAATTTTTTATTTTTATGCTAGTCATAAAAAGTGACTTTAGCAAGTTTTGAAAACATATCTGAGAGAAAAGAAAACACTAGTTATTTGATGAAATTCTTTCAATGTGGCCGTCACAGATGGAACAGTTGTATTAGTTCTCCCAGCCATGCCTGTGGGTTCCCTTTTCTCTTGGCCCAGCCTATGAAATTAAAGGTTTAGTAGAGAGGAAAAAGTTCAACTTCCAAATTTAAATTTTTAGCCTCATTAAAAGACACGCTGGGGGCACTGGGTCAGCTTTCATTTACATTTAAGCAGCAGGTCATCACCAAGTCCTCCTCTGGGCACAGGCTTAGGCTTCCCAGGGCCTGGAGGGCGCCGCAGGCATGTGAGTTCCTGGGGGAACTGAAAACAGCAGAACAAGTCAAACCAGTCCTTTCCAACCCAAGTGATCCGGTGGCCCAGAATACAAAGCAAATAGTCAAGGAGGAAAGGGATCCCACAGGATCAGCTGTGGTTGCCCATTCTCTGGACTGAGGATGGGATAGATTCAATCAGTGATGGCCTCTGTTCTGCAAGGTCACCTTCTCCAGGTCTCCCCTGGCAAAGCCTCCTGAGGATGCAGAGCTGACACTCACTGTTGTGCATACGTTGCTTTTCTCCCACCCAAGGGCTCGAAGTTGGGAGTTTGCTAAATAAAGGAAAGATTCCCACTTTCACTTTTTTTTTTTTTTAAAGGTGTAGGCTTATTTATTTATTTATTTATTTTTTTTTTGGTTGTGTTGGGTCTTCGTTTCTGTGCGAGGGCTTTCTCTAGTTGCAGCAAGTGGGGGCCACTCTTCATCGCGGTGCGCGGGCTTCTCATTATCACGGCCTCTCTTGTTGCGGAGCACAGGCTCCAGACGCGCAGGCTCAGTAGTTGTGGCTCACGGGCCCTGTCGCTCTGCGGCATGTGGGATCTTCCCAGACCAGGGCTCGAACCCGTGTCCCCTGCATTGGCAGGCAGATTCTCAACCACTGCACCACCAAGGAAGCCCCCCCACTTTCACTTTTTCCGTAGGTAGGAGAGGAAGACGGGGCTCTTCATTTACTTGCACTTTTTCTTATATTGACTTTCAACTTGTCAGGGCAGTGGTCACACTCCCTGTGCTTTGAGGCCGGGTCCCACAATCGTAGCGATCTGACAGGGGGGGCCTTAAGGGGTCAGGCCGGCCACACCAGCCAGGGCGGCAGGGACTTCACCCGCAGGTGGAGGCCCTGGCTTTGGAGTTGCTTAGCCTCGTGCTTTTTGAAGACTTGGGCTTGTACAAACCTTTGGATCAATTTTAGTCTCCTTCTGCAGCATCTTTTCCAGCTGCTGTTCAGCCCAGGCAGCTTTCCAGGGGGCTTTGTTAATGAATATAATTTTACAGCAACAAAAGACACGAGGAGAACTGAAAGTTCTAGAGGGAAAAGAGCACTTTCTTTTCTCCCCAAGTCGAATTTTTCAAGTCGCAACTGTTTCCTCCGGCAGACACGTACTCACATGGGTCCTGATTTAGCGAATGCCTCGCTCTTTCCCTGGGAGGTTTTGAATTACCCACCTACCAAGACATTTGTTGAAGTTCAAGAGCTCTAAATCCTGATTTAGGATTCTTTTCAGCAGTAACATCACACACACTTTCTTTGTGCGTTATCCAACTCAGAAGTACATGTGGTGCTTTGAAACCGTGTCGAGCTACAATAATGAGAAACGAAGAAATATTATTCTGGCCTTGAAAAAGGGGCTTGTGTAAACCATGAAAGTGTTGGAAATGTGAACCTGTAGTCTCTTACTTTTGCTCTAGTTTCCTCTCTTGGATTGTAAACATCCGTCCCTCTGATCCAAGGGCCACCTTACCTTTCCGTAAACTCGAAGATCCTGCGATTGCAGTGTATTTCCAGGGCTCTTTTTTCCCCCTGGGAATTCTGCTGCCTCAATCAATCAGACTTCAGGTAGTATGGATAATGGATTGGCTTGTTATGAGCATAAATAAATATTCATTTGTGTGCTGCTAGCTGCTCAGAATCTGTCCGTGGAAGTTTCCAGTGGCAAACAGGTATGTGGGATGAGCAGACGTCACCCACCAGAAATCTGCACGGTTCCAGTTGCCACATCTACAGCAGACCCTGGGCATCTTACCTCTTCACCAGTGAGCAGTATTGCTGATGGTTTCACGTCTTACCCCTACATTTCTGACATGGCCGTGACCTACCCCCTTCTCCTGGGGTTTCCTGCCCTGTTTGGATGGCAGGTGGTGTGTGTACATTTTAGTGAATGAGAAAGCACCAGCGGGCGCAGTGTAAGTCACTGATGATTTCCCGATTCACCCGCTGATTAAGTAGGATATGAAACACGGATTAATCCCCTGCAAAGGTAAATAGGTTCAGGCTTGCAAAATGCTCACAGCCCACTGATGCTCATCAAAAGATAATTGATGCGAGGGTAATAATTCCAGTCAGGGATATATATGTTCAAAGTGCTACAGGAACCCAGAAAAGTCAGCTACTAACTTCGTTGTTGGGAAAATTTTGAAAAATGATGAAGCGGATTTTACTCTAAAAGTCAAGTCAAGGTGTTGATAAGTTTCAGTAAAGGAAGAAGGCAGGGCCTCAGTATGACTTCTGTGGGCCCTAGAGACCACTGTCTGTGGTTCCTTCTTCCACAGAAAGAATATACTAAGAAGTCTGTTTTACAGCTCTGTCTGTAATCTCCTCTGACTATGTTAATCTTGTTTATTAACACATTTTATTTGACCTAAGAATTCACTTTCTCTTCTGGTTCCAAAAGAAATCAAAACATTTCATGGGCTCCTAACAGTTCTGAGCCCTTTACATCGTGCCTGCATTACCTGGGAGAAGATGAAGAGAGAAAGAAGAGAAGGAGGAGAGCAAGGCTGCAGGGAGAGGACAGGAAAGAGACCCCAGAAAAAAGAAAGTGGCTGTGAGAGGAGTAGACATCACAAAGGAAGTGATGAAATAAGTTCACCAAAAAATGGGATAAAAATACGAAAGTGGGAGAAACCAAAACAGGGAAGTGAGATAAGCCAGAGAACACTCTTGGAGACCAGCAAACTATAAAACTCTTCCAGAAGCTCTTTCCTTGAGCACCGCTCTTGCATTTGGACGGGGAGGTTTTGTCTTTCCCGCAATGCTGGGTAGTGATGCCTCTGAGAGGCTCCAAGTGGCAGAGGGACAGGTTGGGGGGGGGCGGTGAGGCCCCTGCAGGACACGTAGGTCTGAGTTGGTTGGAGACTCGGGGGGAGCTTGCCAGGTGAGGTCAGGTATCAAGTAACCAGGAGTCTTATTTGGTGCATAAACAGCAATAATCTAGTTTTCTTTCTACAAATGGAGTCCTCGTTCAAGAATTAGAAAATGATGGAACCCTGTTTAAAAAATTACACTTAAGGTGGATCATTTACACCTTCATGTTTATCTACATCTCACTAGGTTTTCACATTTTGGACTTCATGACATGTATTTTGTTGTTGTTTCTATTGCCTGTCTGTAAAAAGCTTTTCCCAGTTATAACAGACTTCCAGGTACTTATTTATTTTAATATTCACAGTAGTTCCATAGGAAGACATCACCAATTGCTATTCTTTTTTTTAATTGTCAATTTTTTTAAAAAAAATTGGAGTATAGTTAATTTACAATGTTGTGATAGTTTCAAGTGTGCAGCGAAGTGATTCAGTTATTATATATATATTCCTTTTTTTTCATATTCGTTTCCATTATAGGTTATTATAATATACTGACTATAGTTCCCTGTGCTATACAGTAGGTCCTTGTTGTTTACCTATTTTATATATAGTAGTGTGTATATGTTAATCCCAGACCCCTAATTTATCTCTCTCCCTCCCTCCCTCGCTATCCCCGTTGGTAACCATAAGTTTGTTTACTAAAGACATCACCATTCTTATTTTGTAAATTAGAAGCCAGGCTCAGCGTTTGTGACTTTCTCAAGGTCCCACAGTTATATCATTTCAGAGGCGGGACTTCACGCTAGGGGCATGTGTGTATGTGTGTGTTTGCTTGACACTGACTTTCTGTGGGACATCAAACTTAAAAGAGAACTGATTTCACATCGATTAAGGTGTCCTTATACACTTTTTCCCATTTTTTTCTCATGTGGTTATTTACGCATTCCCAAATCTGCCTACCATTTTCATCCTTCTCCTTAATGAAAGCACCGTACCTATCTTTGATTTGACCCTGTCGACAACGTAAATACAGAATCATGGGAGAGCTATTATTCCTCTGATACCTAGGCCTGAAATTTGGCAGACCGAATATTTATGTTTATAAAGTTTTTCTAACACAGCTTGGAATTTTCATGCATCTGTTGATGACATGCAAATTGTTTCCCTTAGCATGCAGAAAATCCAAATGTAATTTAGGAAACATTTCTTAGAAACATCCAAATGTACTGATGGTTGTCACATTCAATGCATAACTTGGCAAGTTTTACTTTTTACCCTGTAAGATATAATTTTCCAGGCATCTAGTGCTCAGGAAGGATCTTTATGCATTGGAACTAAGTATAGTTTTATAAGGGAGGTTAGACCTCAGTGGGTTTCATGCTGTACTCACTGGCTTCACTCTGCTTCAAGCCCAAAGACGGTGCCATGACCAGTTGTAACGTGCTTGCTTCAAACCAGCCAGAGATACAGGGAGAGCACGAAATGGCTATGGTTCACTTGTTATCCTACAGGAAAGTGGTATATTCTAGCCATACCCTACTGTCAGTGGCTGGTAGCAGAGGCGGTGCTGTTTCAACCCTATCCTTCTTCCTTAGGTCTACCTGGACTGAGCTACAGAATGGTTCAATGGACTCAGATTAACTTGGGGGTTCAGTAAATCTTGGCTCTTAGCTGTGGCTCTGTTGTGAATTCACCAAGAAAGCCCTGTAAATTAGTCTAGCTTTTTGTGTGCTAATGTTTTCTTGTGTAAAAAATGAGCCCAATAACAATGTTAATGCTATGAATTTTGCAAATAAAAGTTTTTCTACTGCAAATCTGGTTGATGTATTATCTTGCTTACAGAAGGGAAATTAAGAGTCCAGGACCCTTTGAAAAAATATATAAAGTCTCCGGGTCTATCATTGAATGGAATGGCTGCTCATTCCCTGGGTGATTCTAAGCGTTGTGTCTGTATTTTTAAGCCTGCAAAATGGAAAAATCAGTAACGTTAAATAATCAAACTTACAAACTTGTAAAACTCTGTTTATTCAACTAACAATTACTGAGTGAGTGCTCATTGCCTGTGGGTTGCTGGGAACAGAAAGAAAGAAGAACTTGCCCCTGCCCTCGAGAGACCTTGATCGAACTGGAGACAGACACATAATAGAAATAATACGAATATAATATATTCTAAACGTTAATGCAATATGACACCTTCTAAACTCTGTACAAGTAAAATGCTCTTGAAACAAGGAAGAGTGAGAATTAATTTTCCCTGAGGCATCAAATTGAGGAGGTGACACTTGGAAGTAACCAATGGAAGACGGTTAGTTAGCTTTGTAGAGAAGGTGGAGGAAAGCTTTCCAAGGAGATGGAATGAGCTGGTGATCAGGGTGGGGGCAGGGCATCTACCATGGAGTGGGGCCAGCTGGGAAAATACCTCATCATTATATTTATTTCTGTAGCCTGAACACCAGGCTCATCTGAGGTATTTACGTGAGAAAGCAGCATGACCAGAGTGGACATTTCGGAAACATATCTATGGGGCAGAAGGGAAGGGGGTTGGAGGGGATTAGTGTTTGAGTCTGGGAGGTGGGTTTGGAGGCTACTGTATTAGTGACACATCATCACCATGGCAACACCAGAAAACAGTGTACATAGTACCAAATCAGCTCCAGGAGATCAGATCCTTGTAGCCCAGCCACATACTCTATTCAACTGGCCAAATCCACGCCCCCCTCCCCGCCACCGACACACACATATGTTTCCTTCTACCAGCATAGAAAACAAATGGCTTGGTCCTCTACCATTTCTCAGAGTGCTGAGTTGGAAGAATCATATCTGGACATTATTCCGAGGTCATATGTGTTCACATTAACCCTCAGCTTCATGCAGACCCTTCTGCCTTGGCCAGTTTCTCTGCTGTGACTTGGGACACTTACCCCTCTCAGTGTTTTAGCCTGCGTGAAACGAGCCCGTGCTAAATTTTACCCTGGTTTTACCGTGGTCACTCTGATTTCTCCACTTGTCCTCAAATCCCAACACCCACCCTCCATACACACCAAGCAGATGTTATTAGTTAGTTATCTTTGCATTCTGTTTTTGGTTTACTTGAATTTGCAAGATCTTGTGGTTGGTTTGCAGCATTAAGGAACACAAAGCACAGTGAGCTATTTGTTGACAGGATGGTTTGTTTTGTTCTTCCCTTCAGAACATTGTTTAACAAATTGCATCTACATAAGCTGTCAGGCATTCAAAACTGTTTGACAAAACAGAAGCTACTACAGCAAATCCAGCTTCTTTCAACGTGTACGGTCATTTATATGCCCTTTGTTGGGATGGGTTCATCTCCTAATGAGTCTTTAAAGATGTGCGACTTGCTTTGTGCACTTAAAAAAGAGATAGAGAGAAGTTGTTTGGGCAAAGCCTCTTGTCTTCGATTTCTTTTTTAAGGTGTGAATCCTGAGGGGAACTGTGGTTATAGCTGATTCCAGAGTGAGCTCCCACCCGCATGTCCTGCCTCTGTCCATCCATGGTTGCTCCCAAGAGAAGCAACAGAGTAATCGCTTGTCTCTTGGCATTTCTTTTTTCTTTAATTTGTCCTTAATATTTTACAGGTTATTGGAAAATTCTTTAGCTACAGTGGTATCGTTGGACTCCTTTGGACCACCTTTCATCTGTTTTACTGTCATTTCAAATTTTAGTTAAGATAAGAAAGGAGCCAAACAAAGACGTTTCCCAAGCACACTCATCTAATTATCAAACTGTAACATTTCTCTTTAAACCTGTGTCTCGTTATTTTCGGCCCTGATTTGTTTCCTTTGTTTCCTTTGAAACTGTTCATGATATTTAATTACCTTCACTAATTCCTCAGTGCTTAGATGGTCACAGGCTTTATTTTGTATTTTTATGAAGTTCGTCTTGCCCTTTTTTATGATTGATTTTCCGTTTTCTTGGAGTTATTGAGTATAGCACATCGATTATGCAAAATCTTTTGAGCTCTATCACATTTATATTTTGTTCTAAATGACACTGTTAAAATTCGTAAAATTGGTCTATATCAGTTCCTTACCGACAAATTGAAAAAAAAGAAAAAGTATCACTTCAGCACATTCAGAACATTTGCAACCCTAGAGATTTTTTCCCAGCACAAAATGTGTTCAGGAGCATAAGGCAGCCTCAGAGGCACAAAGATTAAAACAACTGAATTATTTCCATTCACTCTACTCTTCAGAGTCATGAAATAAACCCAGAAATAACATGAAGAGTAAAATGATGAATTGAGAATTTGAATTTTTTTTCAGCTTCCCTCATCTAAGATGCTCATCGTTTGGAGGTTGACTTATTGTAAATTTTCATGTCTTTGGTGATTATGGATTACAACCAAAAAAAAAAGTATAATATCTGGATCTTACTGGCCCAAACCAGTTGTGTGAAATTATACTTTAGAGCCATGAGTATTTTTCTTCATGATACGTCTTTCTTTTTACCCGCATATTCAATATTTGATAGGCCACATATTTAATCACATAAGAACCGTAAGAAATGCAAATGCTTTGAAGTTCATAAGGCCACATGAGAGCTTTATGGCTTGGGATCATGAGAAGAAATTTCATTTTTACTTGGCAGTGAAAGGTGAGAAGACAGAAGCCCTATGGAAACACATGGAGATACCTTAGACCAACTCACTGTTTGTGGTAAGTGGGCGGGGCTTGGTTAAGGCAGAAGAGGGGGGCAAAAAAAATTATTTGCAAATTCATTGAAAATTCTTCATCCAAATTATGCCAGAACAATGAACACGTATAAATGTTTGGACCGTCTTTTTTCATATTCCTAAATGGGGCTCTCAGGAAAAGCCTTGTGGAAATGACTGAGCAAGAGTGTATGGTCTGCTTTGGAAAAGTTAGTTTTAAGATACTTAAAACTACTTTTTAAACATAAAATAGTTTTGCTGGTGGAATTGAACAAACATCAAGATGCTGTTTCGATATCTGTTTTAAACAAATTCTGATTTATGATAAAGAGAAGCAATTCCTGCGTGGAGCCAAAGATTCCTAAACCGAATTAGTTTTGTGTTTTAAGCAAGTTCCCTGGACTTGGGAGTCTGGAGCTGCTGGGAAACCTCAGTCTGCTTAACCTGGCCCAGTCTGCTCTGAGACACCCCAAGGGTCAACTGTATGTATTTCTTCCCACCTCTGCATCCAATGACCTCACGCGGTGGCTTGAAATTAGCAACGGTGGGAGTATTTATACCACAGATATTGGCAAATTCTACAAATCACAGCTCTATTCCCTGAGTTAACTGTTAAGTACCTGCCAGAGTATCTGTTTCTAGCTGATATGTAGGACACTTTCTTTGAAAACTCTGTGATGGTCTGATACTGTGGAATGATTTGCTTTTAGCTCTTAGTTGCCACTAACTTTTCGACATAAACTTTAGAGAATCGGGTTTAGTCTCCCAAGCCCTGCACATGGGGTCTGGGCCTGGGGAGTGCTGGCATGGGCTTCTGAGGAGCTCTGTGGCCCGTCTCCTCCCTTCTTGGGGCTGTGCTATCCCACCCAGATCTTCACCTCTGGCTGCTAGAAATACCCAGTGTGTGGTCTGAAAGCTTGTTTAGCTGAAGAACGCCCAGAGCTCTGGAGCTCTCTCCCCTGTGGTCACATTTCCCAGTGAAAGGTGAAAGGGAAAGGTTCCCTTGTGGGAAAATGTTTATTATTTGCTTACATTATATTGTACTCTCCCCAAATCTGCCCCCTACACACAGTTTACAGGGTACACCTTGCACACATTGTAACAGTCACTCTCCTGGAGCAAAATAAAAAGTACAGAGTATGTGGGAATACCATCTTTACATAACACTGACTTTTAATGAGATCAAAACACAGGATAAAAGTAATCACATTCTCAGAATCATCTACACACGATTATGGGGAAATTAGAGTGCAGTGCACTGGTTTCATATATGGTTTATTTATAGAGATAGTTTTGGCATTTCAATAAAAGAATGGCAAAGGTTTGACTGGTTTACTGGTGAGATATTTTGTGTGTATGTGTGGGTGGGTATATTACATACAAACTCTCCTGAGGCTAGGGAGGGACTAAATTGTTCCACTCTCTTGCAAATGCCACAATGTATTAGCCACTTGCACCTGTCATGCTGCAGATTTCTTTCCCAGTGGGAATCAGTCCCCCTCCAAGCAGCCACCCTCTCCTGAGACTAAAGCAAAAGTGCAATGTTTTGGGTGCCCGTTCAGTCTATTTGCATTTTTGACCTTCTTGTCCGGCTACTTTATTTGTCATCTTTCCAACCATTCCGGCTAAAGTGATACTGCTTTCCCTTTGAACCAAATATTTTTATCTCTTTACAACCCAATTTATAAGTATGAAAAAAACATTTTTTTTTAGAAGAGGGTATGGAGGGAGATATGGGAAAAGGGTTTTAAGAGAAAATAATCCAGATTATGGACGTGAACTTCACCAGTATACACTTTGCCAAAACATGGTGCTTCCCTCCTTCGCGGGGATTTTCTTTGAAGAGTTACATTTGTCCTTCATCTCAGTAGGAGTAACTTATAGCCATTCATTTTCTTTTTTTTTTTTAAATTTATTTATTTAATTTATTTATTTTTGGCTGCGTTGGGCCTTCGTTGCTGCGCGCGGGCTTTCTCTAGTTCCAGCGAGCGGGGCTACTCTTCGTTGCGGTGCGCCTCTTCGTTGCGGTGCGCGAGCTTCTCATTGCGGTGGCTTCTCTTATTGCGGAGCACGGGCTCTAGGCGCTCGGACTTCAGTAGTTGTGGCATATGGGCTCAGTAGTTGTGGCTCATGGGCTCTAGGTGCGCAGGCTCAGTAGTTGTGGCACACAGGCTTAGTTGCTCCTCGGCATGTGGGATCTTCCCGGACCAGGGATTGAACCTGTGTCCCCCTGCATTGGCAGGTGGATTCTTAACCGCTGTGCCACCAGGGAAATCCTGCCATTCATTTTCAATTGTACTTTCACATTTTGGTTTTTCTGCGTTATTTTTGATAGAAAATAGCATACATGAGTTGCTAACCACGTAGGGAAATTTTAAGTCTTTTGAATTTTTTTCAGTATCAGTCATAACTTGATTATTAGTTTATAAAAATACTCCTTGGTTTTTATTTCTTCCCCTTTGGGCTCTCTTAGCTATATTTGAAAATGGACACATGATAAAACCTAATAATAAAATTCTGAGCACAGATTTCTCTCCTGGCAACATTCTTGAACCATGATCATACTTTTGTAATGCTGTGTCCTAATTGCCCAGATGACATTTCTAGCTTGTTAGCTGTTGAGCCCTCTTAACCTTGAACTAGCTTCAAGGCCTTCACGGTCAGCACTAGCAGACACAGCCCCCTGCTGGAAGTTCTGGGAACCAGATTTCCCATGGAAATGGGAGGGTCTCTCCCAAGAGCTGGGAGACCAGGAGGCCGGAATAGTACCAATGTTGTGAAAAAATGGATGGTATGCTTTTGACTAACAGCATGAGTTAATATCTCAGTGGATTTTGTTCAACAGCTCTTTGTTTTTTTGAAAGTTTGGGTGATAAATGCAGAGAGCCTGATCTCTTTAAATCAGGGACTGTTTCTCAAGTTAGTAATTCCTGAGAAATATTCTTTAGCTTGTTGATAGGTATGCAGGAAGAAATGGTGTCCTGTGCTCAAGTAAGTTTTGAAAATGATGGATTAAATGCAACTAAACATGATTCTTTGTTGCAGAACTTCTCAGAGCCTCTAATAAGAAAATATTTCAAACAACACACAGAGTTTTTCCTAAAATTGTTGGGCCGTGGACCTCTACATTGTAGCATTTTTATTAATATTTTTGTAAGTGTTTCATAGAATATCAGTGTAGGAAATCCGTTGATGTTCTTCCCATTTTTTCTAAGAGTTCTGTTTTGAAGAATATTTTATTTCAATTTCATTCTAATTTTTCCATAGTGTATAAAGTTGAAGGCTATTTCTTATCAACATTTTTATTGTTGTTTTTAATGCTGACAGACCCAGTGCTTTTCACTTAGTCAGTGATTTTTTAAAAAAAATTCATCTTGGGCCTAATTCATCTTGTGTCTTTGTTCAATGTTTGTGCTAGTCTTATCAATATCTTTGTTTAGGCCTAGGTTCATTTGTATTTTATAGAGATTATCTTTCTTTAGCTTCTATCTACGAGCTTTGTTTTAACAATTGGCAGTTTTAAAAAGTAAGACTTAAGAGTTGTAGGCAAATAAAGTATTAATTATATATTGGAAAAAACCATACTGGTCTTATACAGGTATTATGAGAACAAACCCTTCTCATAAAATCAAAAGGTGTTTGAAAAGGAAGATTTTTTATTTTTATTAGGATTACATGGTTTTCTCTTAAAATCTTCTACTTTAAAAATATTCCTCTGGGATCATGTACAGATACATATCATCTTCTAATTGTGATTGAGCAAGAGGGGTACTTACTAGAAAACATAAAATCTCATGAGAATTTTTTAATTTTGCAGGATTTCCAGTTTGAAATATTTACAGGGTTCTAATTGTTCAGATTACATTTTAATAAACAAGTGTTCTTGTTGAATCCAGATTTTCTGTTTCTTGGAGGCTTGTTCCTAGCTATTGTATCACCTAAAACACTTAAACCCGGTAAACAGTTCTTAGCACAGAATCCAAGTGCCCTTCTATTCTGATTAGCCTCTAAAAGAGAATGACCCATGTTTCCCCCAGGGAATACGGGTCCACTGGCAGAGCTTCAGTCTTGTTCTCGGGAGGACCGCATCACGTGGATTCTCTTCTGTTTAATTTAGGCCACTGCAAAATGTGGCATAACATGGTCAGAATTATTAGGGTCATGCAATGCTTACGGGATTGTTTCCATTCAGTACTTTGATTCGGTAAAGATTCTTGGCTTTAGGCAGAGAGCTGCTTTACTCAGGAGGGAGAGAAAATTAATTCTCCAGTTCTAAATCTTCCATCTCAATGCTGCATCCTAAAGTCATTCGTAAATTCTGCTCTAACCCTGCGGATTCTGGGTCAGACGACGCCGGCTCCAGCTTCCTCCTCAGGATATTTGGGCAGAGAGGGATGTACCGTCTGTCCTTCTGTGCCCGGAGGATTCCACCCAAAGCTCCCAGACGGGGCTGTCGGGACTTCCCAACGAGTCCACGGAACCTCCTCCAGGGCTTTGCATCCTGACTCTTCACAAAGTTTTCCTTCAGTGTGTTTCTCCTTTTAGAAAAATGCAATATACTAACATTTGATTTAAATCAAATGCATTAACATTTATTAGATAATTGCTTCTTGCCAGTGCAGAAATATTCTTTACTCTGAAAATGTATTTGATTCCTTCCAATAGAAGGTCACTGTAAATGTGATGGATATGAGAAAGAACAGAACATTCTTTCTAGGCCCACAGCTGCTGTGTGCACCAAGGCACCACTGGCCTCTCTGTGCTCTGTGTTCTCGTAAATGCAAGGCATTGTCCCACGAGTACTTGAATGATGCCTGGCCCTCCCTACTCCTTCCAAGTAGAGTTCCCAGGCAAAAACCAGAATACCTGGCAATACTTGGGACATACATATACCAAAAAATTACCCAATCTATCTGAAATTTGAACTTAACTGGTGTCTTATTTCTATCTGCTAAATATACCCACCCTAATTCTAAATTATTTAGAATCTTAAAAGACAGGGCACTGGATTTTCTAAAAATGACTTTTCTTTTGAGACAAGAAAAATAAGCAGTTCTTTTTGTAGGTAACCAACCTAATTCTTCTCACGGTCACACTGCAGTTGGTTCACACAACCCGGCAGATACCTGGGACTTTCTCTGCAGGACGGCACTGACGCTGTCAGCGGTTCTCCACTGCGGCCCCTTAAAGCCTAACCTCTCAGCTGTCACGTGAGGGTCTAGTGACCCGGCCACACCTGACCCGGGAACAGGGCATCTCGTTCCAGAGGACGAGGCCTCCTCACCCTGGGGGCTCCTGCTCCCTGTCCCAGGCTCTCCCAGGCCCTCCTCCTGCAGGAAGCCTCCCGGACGTGCTCTCACCCTCCTCCCTGCCCTGTGCTCTCCGAAGCCCCAGGTCTGCTCTGCCGACAGTGCATTCAGGGGCACTTGCTCACTGCTGTGACTCACTTTTGTGCTCTCACCTTCCCAACCTTGCAAAGACCTTGGAAGCACGGGTTTGACTTTTTCTGGAATTCCCCCATATTGTGCACTTGGCAAGTGTTTAGTAAATGCTTCCTGAATGAATAAAAATGTCATCCCTACAGAAGTTCAAGTCACACGCTCAAGAGATTTAGCCCTACAATCTGACTAACATGTTCAAAAACCCATTTTTCTGTAAAATAACAGATCTTACCAATGGCTCTTGTAATAATCCTTGGGGAAGGGAGGGGGGTGGAAATTTATCAGCTTCTTTTAATACCAGAAAGATAATGCCCACGGCCTAAGCTTCATCCTGGCAATTATGTCAGTTCTTTGTTGTTCTGCTTTAGATTCTGTTTCCTCTGTTCTCAGTGAATGTCAGGGACTGAACTCGATCTTCTACTTCTTTTGGTCCAAACTCTCTCTCTCTCTCTCCCCTCTCTCCCCTCCCTCACCTCGCCCTACAAGTATTAAAGGCTTTGCCTCAAGAGGCTCCTGTGTTTGCCACTGTTTCTCCCTCCACTTGATCAAAACACTCTCTGGTTCCTCTTTCTCCCTATCTTGGAAGAGGGGAGAGAATTCTGACTTTAGAGGCAGAAAGTCTGAGTTCAAGCCCTGCCTCTTATTCATTCCGGGGCTAAACTGGATCCCAGCACATTGTGGTGGTTTGGGATACAGAGTGGAGGGCTTGTGAGGATGAGTGAAGGGGCAGAGTCTGACCCTCATCACACACTCAAGAGCCTGGTGTGTAAATAAGTGAGTGAGCCCTTTGAGTGTTTTTCTTCCTTGCTTTTTAGAGACCTAAACACGGCACACTTCAAGACCCCCCCCCAGTGCCATTCACTAATTAGCCCAGGAGGGGGTTTTCTGTTGATTATCCCTCTATCACCTCCTTTTCCAGGGTCCATCTGAGGTCCATCTCATCAGAATAAATGTTTGGTTTCACCAGCCTGCTCAGAGCTGGGGTATGGCTAATAAAACTGAGTCGCTGGTGGTCTCCTCTGTGGCGTGTTTGAGGAGAGTCTGTATTTTGGGTAACCAGGTGCACCAATAAATAACATGAGACTTTCTTACAGTCGAGTTTCAGCTTTGGAGGAGGTGTGTACATCTTGTCCCAAACGCTCACCTTGGATGCTGTGAAGTCACTTTGTTTTCACTGGAGAGGAGAGGACGGGAGAAATGATGCTAAAAGTTCTCCCTGCTGGTACTTTCTTTGCTCTGACAAATTTTTTAAATGTTAGAGCTGGCGTTTCTTAAGCACCAAGAAGTTGTCTTAAAAATTCAGAAAAAGGGGTGGTTACTTTTTCTTTTTAAACTGTGGTAGACACAATGCACGTTGTCAGTGAGAGCTGACACTCCTAATCCTCCCCTGCCTTAATCCCCACGACCACCCTCAGAGGGTAAGCCCCCCTTATGGCGGGGGATCCCCTCCAAGACCCCAGTGGATGCCTGAAACCGTGGCATGGATAGAAGAGTCATTCTTACTGTAGACCTTAGCAACCTCAGCATATGATTTTGTTTCTTTCCTTATGAAGTAGAGAACTTTCACCTTTTCACTTAAAGGAAGCACTTTACAGCTTCTCTTTGGTGTATCCGAATGGCCAGCATCACTCCTCTGGCACTTTGGGGCCGTTATTAAGTAAATAGTGGCACCTGAACCCCAGCACTGTGATACCCCAGCAGCCCGTCTGATGACTGAGGGCTGCTGAGCGACGAACAGGCGGGACGTGCCGGACGAAGGGATGAGTCATGTCTTGAGTAGGATGGAGAGAACACGTTTCATCAGGCTCCTTAGAAAGGCACACAATTTAAAACCTACAAATTGTTTACTTTGGGAATTCTTTATTTAATATTTGCGGACCTCAGTTGACCCCTGGTAACTGAAACTGTAGAAATCAAAATCGTGGATGAGGGGGTAGCGATTGTACTTTCATTGTCCCCATTTTAGCAATGACGACTTCGAGGCTTAGGAACTATGTCAGTTAATGGTTGCTGTATAACCAGCCTCCCCAAATGTAGTTGCTTCAGACAGGGGCTGTTGATGGAGCCCATGATTCTCTGACCCAGCTGGGCAGCTCTGGGGAGGCCGTGCTCTGCAGTCTGGTCAGGACGGCCTCCTGCACCTGTCCAGGGTGGAGACAGGGAGACCGGGCCTCGTCCGCATCTTCTAGCAGCGTGGCTGGAGGCGTACAGGGCAGCGAGAGAGGAAGTTTTTCACGTCTCAGTCGTGTCACTCTTTTTTTTTTTTAATTTTTGAATTTCATTTAATTTATTTTTTTATACAGCAGGTTCTTATTAGTTATCTATTTTATACATATTAGTGTATACATGTCAATCTCAATCTCCCAATTCATCCCACCACCACCCCCATCCCCCCACCACTTTCCTCCCTTGGTGTCACTCTTGTTACTGTACCGTTGGCCACAGCCAAACCCAGAGTCAGTGGGAGGAGAACTAGCCAGGGAGGTGGAGAAAGGGAGACAGGACCAACTGGGGGTCTCGACTACAATCACCTAGCACAGAGAGGTTAAGTAACTTGACTGAAGTCACACAGCTCACATGAGGAGGACCTGGGATTTGAACCCAGACACCTCCCTGGACCTGAGTCCCAGGCGGGCAGAGCACAGACCTAGTGATTCTGCTTCCAGTTACTTGATTGCTATTCTCGCTCTCAGAAATGAAGGTGAAAAGCTAGCCTCCTGGTGTGAAAAGCAAACGCTCGGGTAAAATATGCTGAAAGTTCAAGACCCTTGCTGTATCATAGCTCACCTTGGCCGAATCAGCTTCCAGAAGCCCTGCATCTCCTGCTGGTTTGACTATTCAAGTGAGATTCCCCCCAGCTCGAGTTTATAGTGAATTTTCCTTTGCTTTGCTTTCCCTTCCCTTGAGCTCTCTCTCCGAAAAAAGGATTGTGTGGCCCAAATGCAAAATCAAGTTTCTGAGTGCCCTGCCCGCCCCCTTACATTGCTGGCATGTCTCTGGATGTGTCCTCTGCGCTAACAAACTCACCACCTTGACTTTGGTGTGGAAAATAGGCTCCCTTCCAGAGTGGCTTTGGAATTCTTGCAATGACCACAGTGACGTCCCTGCCCTTGAAGGGTGGTGTGTGAAACCCGCGTGCTGTGCACCTCAGCTCCTTTCTAGAGGATGAGGCTGGGCATCTGATAGGTTGCCTTAATTACGCCATTTCCCTCTCGCTGCCCACATTTCCAAAATCTAATTATAGTGCATGTGACACCCCGTGAGAAGCCGGAGCCAGACATTCATGCAAAGTCACAGCAGGACCGCGAGCTCCCTGGAGCAGCTACAGGGCTCTGCACACCGTCTTCCAGGATGCGATGCTGATTCTGACCCTTCCAGCGTGGTTCTAGCCTACGGGGGCACCGTCTCTGTATCTGATTTATCTCTCACCGGGCGGGGGTCCCTGCTCCTGTCCCTGCCAGTGGGGCACATGCCGTCTTCCTTCTGCAATTTGACATTTTTTTTTTTAATTATTTATTTATCTATCTATTTATTTATTTATTTATGGCTGTGTTGGGTCTTCGTTTCTGTGCGAGGGCTTCCTCCAGCTGCGGCAAGTGGGGGCCACTCTTCATCGCGGTGCGCGGGCCTCACTATCGTGGCCTTTCGTTGCGGAGCACAGGCTCCAGACGCGCAGGCTCAGTAGTTGTGGCTCACGGGCCCAGTTGCTCCGCGGCATGTGGGATCTTCCCAGACCAGGGCCCGAACCCGTGTCCCCTGCATTAGCAGGCAGATTCTCAACCACTGCGCCACCAGGGAAGCCCCAATTTGACATTTTAACCTTGAAGCTCAGCATCTATTTGGAAGGTTTCCCCTTCTGATAATGCCCCACTTCGTTCTGGGTACCACTCCTCTGGAAGAAGGTACTGGAGCCTGCTAGGCGCTGTCAGCCTGTGAACACAGGCTTAGCTGCTCTCCTGGGTGTGTTATGTCTGCCCAGATAAGAGATGTCATATGTCAGCATCTGATCCCACAGAGCTGTTTCCCTCAGATGTGGAGGCCTTGTCAGACCTTGGAAGACTTTTGAAGACCAGCTGCTAAACCTATTAAAAATTCTTCACTGACTGAGATTTCAACAGGAAAGCAAGCCTCCCACCTGGCTGGGTCTTTGTTTCATCACTGGGCGGGGGGATTTGGTTTACAGGGAAAAATGTGAGAGGGGGGCCTGTGAGAAAGTCAGGAGGGAGGGCAACTTCAGTTAAAAACCAGGCCTCAAATCACAGGTGTGTAGAAGCTCTTGGAAAGTGGCACCCAACACAGCAAGCAGGGGGCAAGCATCCCGAGTCTTTTGTTGGCGACTAGAATGGACTGCGGTTCTAGATGCAAGGTTTAGACTCCAAAAGCAGAACAGAAACTACAGGCGGCTCCCATAAAGCCAAGAAGTCCAGTGTATGCGGGTCTCATTGGGCCTCTCTCCCCCTGGCTGATGCTCAGGCACTCAGGGCTGCAGGTGGGCAGTCCCTGTAGCCGCCAGGGCCACCTCGGTGGAGCCTGACCTGTGAGCCTTGCAGGGAAACCAGTTCGGGGCTGATGGAAACCTGATCAGGGATTTTCGGAGCTGCCACGGCCTCAGGAGGAGCCCAAACCATAACTGCCTAAGCTGCCCGGTGGGCGGGGGCAGCAACGCACCCAGCCTGGGGTCCTGGGGCCGGGAGTCCTGCAGCTTCCAGAAGCCCCGCTCAGCCCTGGGGATGCACCCCCTGGGGGTCGGCCACAGGAGCCCAGTGTCTCCCCATGCGCAAGGCTGTCTTCACAAAGGGCAGGGGCTCAGGGACTCCGTCACAGAAAGGATTGTAGTCCCCGCCTACAAATGACAGCACCAGAAGCACAGATCCATGCAGAGAGCTGTGCGGCCTGGGGACGGGGCCATGCAGGTAGAGGAGAGACTCCGGTCCAGAGAGCCCTTTGCTAGGACGGCCGTCTTCCCATGGAGGCCCCAGCAGACACGCGGTGTCCCCCTCATCCCCCAAGCCCAGCTTCACGGGGAGACCAGAGGCAAGGAGGGCTGACGGGGTCTTGGCACTCCCCTTAGTTTTCCTTCTCAAGTTCAGAGGCAACATTACAACTTATTGTGTAGAAAACGAGCATCCTCAAGAATTAATCCATGAGCATTCTGTATGATTGTAGCTGACCATGTAAAGGAACGTGAATAGTAACAGGAAAAGAGAGGCATCAGGTCTCCTTCTTGCCTGGATCTGAGATGCGGGCGGCTGTGGTGTCGTGACGGTAGGACACTTATTCTTGGTGACAGTGTCAAAACCAGGGAGAAAACAGCTTGATTTCCAGGTTCCAGGTTGAGCCCGCCAGGCTGGCAGGAAACTATTGCTTTGTCAACAAAGCAAATTTGATTCCAAAGTTGCCGAGAGAGAAAAAACTCCAGGTCCTTTTATGTCACTTTTAATATAATGGTACTTTAATAACTCTGACACCTCTTTAGATCATTCTGGAATTTTAAGACTTCAATGTGGGGTCACTAAGCCACCTTTGGACATTTCTAAAAAAATTATTTCGAGTTCGGGTGTGTGTGTATGCACGTATGTGTGTGCGTGTATTGTGTGCACATGTGTGAATGTGTGTATGTGTATTCCTGTGTGTGCGCATGCATGCATGCTTGTGTGTGTGTGTGTGTGTGTGTGTGGGTGGGTGGGTGTGTGTATTTACTGCTTTGGATTGTATGACTTTCAAACTGGCTGTTACAGGTGAGAAGGGTTTGTGTTTTATAAACACTACAGCAGCCATGAGTGCTTAATGTTTTTCCTCATCCAAATTGAAGTTTCCCCTCAGAAGTCTCAGGAGGAACTCAGATCATTTTTTACGACTGACCTAAAGGTATCCAAATTATTTTCAACTGAAAGGGCATCCAAGATTTTCAAGTGCCCCGTCACCCCTGAGGACCCAGTGCACAGATTAGCAGGGCAGGGTTGCTGGGTAGGGCTGGAAGATGTCTCAAAGAGGAGAAGAAGTAAACATCCTTTCAACTGCTGGCTGCCAGGGGGGCCTGGGTGACATCTCTAGATGGCTTCACTGAGACGTACAGCTGATTAGATATTAAGGTCAGGTCCTGGGAAATCAAGGTCATGCCACATCGCATTTTTCTCAAACAGCTGGGCCCAGATAAGTTAAGCAGTGGGAGATAGTGCCAAACAGATAAGGTGGCAGTTTTTAACAATCTTAAAATATTGTTCCAGCAAGGAAGGGCCTGATAAGATCAAAGCCTTTGGAATTATTTAACTGGTGCTGAACTTTCTTTTGTCCTTCACGTTCCCCGAATCTTCCCATTGCTCTCACCTCTTGTTCACCACACACACACACACACACACACACACAGACACACACACACACACACACACGCACCCACAGGTCCTCCGACATTTTCCAAAATATGCTGTTATACGGATAGGTTTTTGAATATGAATGAAGGAAACACTCATGATTTTTTTTTTCCATCCTCAGACTGGGTTGATTTATGGCCTGGATTACTGGAAACAATAATTCTTTGCTCTTTATGATGTTTTGGAGAAAGGTGCAGCAGCCTGCAGTCAGAACAGCATGATTTCAACTAGGTTTTTAACAAAAAGGTCTCTGCAGTGAGCGTGGCTGTGAATTGGACAGCTTCTGTAACAGAGCAGTTAATAAGACGCCAGCACATTAATCATGTGACAGCTATGGGGTTGAGCAGGGAAAGGCACTGGCTTTTGAAAATAGCAATTTAGGTTACCGCTGTGTGGAAAGAGGTTGGCTGAACACACTGTTTTTAACCCATAGTAAACAGTTGCATCGGGTTGATCATTTTTACAGACATCTTTTCACGTTTCTCAGATGTTCAAGAAACCTAATGAAGTCACTGGTCCTTTCTCTTATCTTCTCTCTTAATGTCACTATCCAAAGCCAGACACATGTGGAGGAATAAGGCAGTTGTCTAGTAATTCTGGAAAAACTGTTAAGAAGTTATTCTGAAATTTTCTGGACAACGCATCAGCTCATCTACTTTACCATCTAGAACTGGCCACTCCACACTTTTTGCAGTGAGGGAAGCAGCACACCCAAAGGCACGATTTGCTAGTGAAATTGGTTAACTCCTCTTAACTGAGGAGGAATTTGTCCTGTAGAATTTGACGTCTAGAAACATACAGAATTTCTGTTCTTTGGACCCATAAACATTTGTGGTATAAAGCTTAAGAAGTAAAATGAAAGTGATTTCATGAATTCGTTTATACAAAACAACAGTTATCGGTGTGAATGTTGTAGGAAACAAAACCAGCACATTTTGAAATCAAGCAGTGATTAACTTTTGTTTCACTCATTTATAGGGCACTTCATTAGTGGATTTATTGGACAATTACCATCTACAAGAGGCTACAAAGGTGCAGTGGAAATAAACCACACCTTTTGTTCTGAAGGAGAGGAAAGTGTGATAATTACTTTACAGAGTCAGGATTTAGGGTATTAAAATCATGGCTGCTGGAACCAGAACAGCCCAGTTTCAAATTTTGGTTCCAAACCTTTCTAGCTGTTTAGTCTTAGGCAAATTATTACGTAATCTCTCTGTGCCCTAGTTTCCTTGTTGTTAAAATGTGGGTAATAATAGACCTTGATTCATAGAATTGCCATGAGAATTAAAAGATGTATGACAATGAATTCATTAAAAAAAACAAACAAACCCAAAACAATGCCTTTCACATAGTGAACTCTCAGGAGGTAAATTTAGGTATATCCCTATTATAGATTATTATGTATTAATTACAGATGATGGCATAGTTGTGGACTTAGACCACAGGAAAATGTTCAGGATATATTGTTAAAGGGAAAAGGCTACAGAATAGTTTTTTTAAAAACGTATTGCGCATTTGTGCAAATTCCTAACAAAGTGTGATTTGAAAGGAGTTACACAACAGTAAATGTCTTAGTTGTCTATCAGGCTGGAAAAAATTTAAAAAATAAAGTCAATACCCAATGTTGGCCTTGTGATGAGAATCAGGCCCACCCCTGCATGGTTGGTGGAAGAATACATTAGTGTATCTTTTCTGGAGAATAACTGGAAGTGCCTAGCAAATGTCTTAATATTTGGTTTTTGGCCTTTCAATCCCACTTCTTCAAATTTATGCTAAGAAAACAATCATCAATATATAAAAAGATGCATCTATGCATAGAATACTATAGCACAAGAAAAATGAGCAAACTGTAGTTACATGTAATAACATGAATGAATCTCAAAATCGTAAAATTTGGTGAGAGAAGTCAGGCAAAAGAATACAGTGTCCATATAATTAAAATATATTATCATTAAACGCAATTATATAAACACACTAATAACATACTTAAACATTTTAATTATTTAATAAAATTATTATATGTTATTATATAATATTACTATTATACATTAAAAAATCACTGTATGCTTCATAAAGTTCAAAAGCAGTCAAAATTAATCCAGGGTATTAGAAGTCAAGCTAGTAGTTATCTTTGAAGAGGAGAGAAATGATAGTGGTGGAAAAACGGCAAGAGGAAGATCTGAAATCTGGTAATATTCTGTTTCTTGATCTAAGTAGTGGTTACGAAGGTATACTGTTTATACAAAAAGGGGAACATCATTACTGTTCATTAATCGTGGTCTGCTTAAGGACATTTTTATATCCATATTTTGTTACTTTGTAGTAAATTAATAAACTTATCAACATGGAAATTTCTAGATTGATTAATTGTATATTTATCAATATAGAAATATATTAGTGACATAGTAAGCAGAAAACGTATTATACAACACACGTATAATACAGAGATGATCTCATTTTATTATAAAAACAGTAAACCACTTATATGTAAACATAGGAAAAACATACTCTGAAAAGGGGTGCAAAAATAGGTCAGAGATTTTCTTCAGATAGTGGAAGCAGAGGTGATGTTTACTTTTGTTTTTATTTTCAGTATTTTCTGAATGTTTTGCAAAGATCCCATAGTAGAAACAGAAAAAAAGTTCCCCTCGTTCCTCTCCAGGCCAAGCCACTGGCATCTCATGCAGACCTCTGTGTCACCGTTGTCCCCGCCCCTCAAGGATGCCCAAGTCATCTTCAAGCCCTGACTCACACTGTCTCTTGTGTGAACTCAGGGCTCCCCCGCTGCACCCTCAGTCAGGTTGCATCTCCTCGGCACAGCTGAGCAGTGCATCCTCTTCCGTGCCTGGTCCTCCCAGAGTCCTGTCTTCCGTTCCCCACTTACTCATCCTGGTGCCTCACGTGCACTGTCTCCTACGTGAATGTCCCCTCCTCATCGCACGGTTGCCTCATCAGGGCCTCCAGTCGAATATCACTATTCTCACCTGTTGCCTGCTCTCTTTTTCCTCCAAGACACTTACTGGCGTCTAGATAAAACTTGACAGTTTTATCTTTAGTTAGGAGTTCACTTTTAAATGCTTGCCTGATGTGTGCCTCTTCCTTCAGGCTCTACGTTTCTTTGGGGTTGGCGGGGGAGCGTGCCTGTTCTCTTCACCCTCATCTCCCCAGAGCTGAACTCATGCCAGTTACCCAGGAAATATATTGAATAAACAAAACCAAGAAAGGTATTTGAGAAAATAACCAGCAGCTTATTGAAATTAAAAATGAAACATCACCTTGTAACAGAAAAAAGAATGAAATAAAATACATTGCCATTAAATAATAGCAAAATATTGTTAAAATGATATTCTACACAAATTTTTTATGACATGGAAATTGGTTTGTGATCTATTATTAAAAGATATTAAAAGATCTATTTTTAAAAGAAGGAGGTACAAAGGAAAATGACAATAGGAGTCTATTTGTGTGAAAAACAGATGAACATATCTAGGCAGAGAGGGGTTTGGAAATAAATGTGCACAAAGCATTCTCAGGAGCTATCTGTGTATGATGAGATATTGGATGCTTTTTAATTTTTTAAAGAAATTTGGCTTATCTTTATTTTCTCAAACATGCATTGCTATAGTAATGAAAAACAGTGACTGTTATTTTTAATTAAAACTACTAAAGCACACTACTTTGTTGTGTGTTTACACAGCACGAAGCTGTAATCCATTCAGAAGAGTGTTTCTTTCACCGCTCCTGTTGCGACCAAGGTATGTCAGGTAGTTTGGAGCTCACCTCCCAGCGGGTCTTGTCCAAGTTGCATTCCTAACCCTTGAAACAGCACCAGAGCACCTTCAAACCATGCTTCCTCCTGGCTCCATGGGGTGGGACTGCTCTGGTTTCTCAGGGCAAAATTTAGCCCGGTTTCTGAGGAGATACTCCACAGAATTCCGTTTTTGGAGATGCCTTGGATTTTGCTGACATTTAAACAATTGTGAGCATTTCACCACCACCCTGCCGTGAGACTCGGAGCTGGATACACATGGAGACAGAAGTGGAAGCACAGGCTGCTGTTCTTCCACCTCCTGACGCCCAGATGTGCCTGCTGGTTGCCAGGTCCCCTGGGGCATAAGGCCCACGAGGGCAGGGACGTCCAGCTGTCTGGGTCTCATGCCATTTCCGAAAAAAGCACACTCCAGAGGCTGGACGGATGGGTGTACTTCGCACACTCAGTTCACTCTTATTCATCAGGAAAAGGAAAGTTGAGGGGCAGAATCGAAGTCTTCTGTCGTGTAGAGGGGCACGTGAGGTCGGGGAGGGGGCTTTAACTGCACACATTCGGGGTCCCCATAGCAGTTTATGTCATTACACAGTGTCAATCTTTGCCTTCCAATGGCAAGGAGTTTTACAGTGTTGGAACAACCAGCCTGATGAAGCGGCACTGTGAAATATGGAGCGCTTTTGTCGCTTTGAACAGATTACAGTTTTATGCAGCTAAATCTTCATAGGGAATTTTCTTAGAGTTTGAAAAAGCAAGTCACATCCACTTGATGGGCCTTGCTTTATGCCGTCCCTCTCTCGCTCCTTTTGCTGGCGCTGTCACGGTCCTGTCTTCTGATGATCTCAGAGTTCCTTTAATTCAGGGGGGGATGTCTCCCCAAACACGGTCCTTGGCGGCAAGCTGCCCCAGCTCACACATTCCAGGAATCCTCATTAGCTGGGAAAGATGGGACAATGTTTGCCTTCCGCATTCCAGGCTGGGCGAGAGCGCTCTTTTTCAGAGAGAGAGAGTGCCTGGCGTGTTTGTCTAGCGGCACCATCACCCCAGGCTGTTCAATAAAGCAAACACGCAGCCCCTGACTCGGGGTCAAGGCCTATGAGAGACGGCCTCGCGGGCCCGTCTCCCTGGGCTTTGGTGCTGTCAGCATGTTCCAGCCTCCTGGGTACAAAAGGTATTTAGGAATATTGTGGATTGCTGAACTGCTTCTTACCGACCGGGGCACAGATCTGTGAATACGCTGAGGAATGTCCAGTGAAGAGATGAACCCACAGCTTGTCTCCGTGATGTTCCCAGGGCACTTAGGGACGGCGCAACACTGTAAGTTATGAAAACCTTACAGCAAGACTTTTAATCTATGAAATGGGAAGATGTATTTCACAGATTCAGTATTCTAATTGATGGTACTCCCTGCAGTTTCTTTAGAAAACACATCCCACGTTTACACACTGGCTGGTGGATATTTGTCCTTTCCTTCTGGATCAGGTTCTAGTCCGTCCCCTTTGGAGTATATTTCGCTGATGTGGTTTTAAAGCCACTTCCTGACACATTCATAATCATGACGTCACCTGACACAAAAAAACCTAGTCTCTGTGTGTCAACGTGGGGACCGAGGGGGTTTGCAGAGGTTAGGAGTATGAGGGAACATGGTCATGACAGGGCTGTGGGGAAAGGGAAGGCCCCTCCCACCCCAAAACAGCCACCACACGAGGCTGAGGACATGGGCACAGACCACAGGCCAAACCGAGCGGCTCACCAATCCACTGATGACCTACTTAAAGGCTGGAAGTCAACAAGGAGAGCATCGTAAAACCCACCTGTTGTAACAACCATCCCTCTTATAACTACAGCTGTAAAAATTCTAAGTTAAAAATTGGCACCCAAAATCCAAACATGTGTCCCCCAGGTTACATATATTTAACTAGGCATTATTTCAGGAATTTAGGAATGATTCTCTATCGGGACATCGCTACACAACTCACTACATCATCCAATTTAAGGAGAAAAAAATACAATCGTATCGACTCATTCTAAAGATATTTGATGAAATTTAGCAGGTATTCCTAATAAAATATCTAAGCAAATCAGAATTAGGAGGAAATAACTTAAACTTGAAAGAGACAATTTGCAAAAAGTCAACAACAGGCATTATTCTAAAGGAGGAAATGTTAAACCAATTTCCACAAAACTGGGAACAAGACAAGGATATTTACTATCACTATTATTATTGATATTATTGATATTTCTAAGAAATCTAATAAGATAAGAAAAACAGATAGTCTTCAGAATCTTGTGAAGAAGAGATAAAGTTATTCTTCTTCCTGATGATATGATTGCATATCTATAATATCCAACTCCTTCTATTTTAAGAAGTGGAACAACATTGAAATCCTAGAAATAGATCCCAGTATATTATGGAAACTTGACAAAGGAGTGAATTCAGTGAGAAAGGGAGAGACTCTTTACTAAAATTGCTGGTAGAAGTGATTCTGTGTCTATAATGAAATTAGCTTGGATTCTAATGGTTAAATAATATTTGGTGCACTTGTACAATGAACTAATATGTAGTTCCTTAAAATAATGACATTGATCTTTTCCAACAATTTGAAGGCAATCTTACTATGTACTATTAAGTGAGAAAATCAGGACTGGGAGAAGTTTAATAACACATAATACACTTTAAAAAAAAGGAACTATAGTGGATTGAGTTATGGATGGCTCCACAAAGGTGTGTCCAAGTCCCAACTCCCCTACCTGTGAGCATGACCTTATTTAGAAATAAGGTCTTTGCAGATGTAAGGATCTGGAAATGTTAAGGATCTGGAAATGAGATTATCCTGAATTTAGGATGACCCCCAGATCCATTCACTAGTGTCTTTATAAATGAAAGGAGAGGAACATTTGGGACACAGATATACAGAGAAAGAAGGCCATGTGAGGAAAAAGATGGAAGCAGAAATTGAAGTGCTGCATCTTGGTGGGCTGCCCTCTGCGGGCCAGCAGGCCCTGTGTTTGCCCAGCCTCGAGACCAAAGAAAGAGCGTGGAGTCAGCGATGGAGACACCAGTGGTTGAACGGTCGGGGGAGCTTACACGTCGGAAGCAAGGTCCTGGAACGACACCCCACCCTGTGTGGTGGACGGTGGGCAGGACATGGTAGTAGCATTCCCTCCTGGGGTACGGGGAGGTTATCAGTTATAGGAGGAACTGACGTCAGTTACCGGGGAAACCAGCAGAGGGGCATGCCCTTCCCCGCCCCTCTGATAAGCTATCAGGGTGGAGATGTCCTAGTCTTTAGATCAGGGCAATCATTAGCTGGGCCCTGGGACAAGTATGTAGGAAGGTCAGTCCTGTGAGTAGGTGGAGGTGAAGCAGGCACTGGTCAAGCAGGGGAAGGACAGACAGCAAGAGAACATCCGTCTTGAGTGGCCTGACCACACACATCTACAAGCAAGAAATGCCCAGAATTGCCTGCAACCGTCAGAATCTAAGAGAGGAGTGGAATGATTCTCCCTCAGAGCTCTAGAAGGAAATAATCCTGCCAAAACTTTGATTTCAGACTTCTGGCCTTCTGAACTGTGAAAGAATAAATTTCTGTTTTAAGCTACTCAGTTTGGAGTGATTTATTAAGGCAGCCCTAGGACACTAATACAGAAATTAGGACTAATATCCTGTGTGTATATGCTATTATCTGTGCATATTTACACATGCTATAAAGATGGAAAAATGCCTGCCAGGTTGTTAGCATTGGAGATCTGTGTCTTGAGGGCATGAGAGAAAGGATGCGATGGAGGACAGGCATGGGGCCCAGGGAAGATGAACTTTGCACAAGGGTACACATTAGTACACAGACAGCAACTGAGCAGTAATGACCCTGAGGTCCAAGGTGTGGGATGCTGAAAAGATCTAGAACTCTACCAGAACCATGTCCTTGAAAAATGGCTAAAAGGGATATGACCACTGCTTTGGAGAGAAGGAAGCAAGGCTGGTAGAGTAACCTCTGTACATTCCTTCTTTTGGTAGTATATTGGTATATAGCATAAAATATATGAGATTCTCATTTAAAAAAATGCAAATCAGAAATAAAAATAAGCATGGTAAAGTATTTCATAATGGTGAGTCTTTTAGATACTTATATGTATTGAGCTATACACTTATGCCTTGATACGTATATGTAAGTAAAGGTATATATATATTTTTGTGTGCATATATATATTTACGTATGTGTGTGCATATATGTAATGTGTGTGTGAATGTGTATATATATATATTTTTTGTATATATATTTATCTATGTGTTTGTATACATGTTTATGTGTGTGTATGTGTGTGTATATATGTTTAGGTATGCATGTGTGCATATACGTGTGTAATATTTATGTGTGCATATACATTCATGTATGTGTGTGTGTATGTGTGTATCTCTATATAGATACACATATATATGCCTCCTTAACTTCCAGGGAATCCCTGAGATGAAAATGTTTTAACCTTCACCCACTTGCTGAGACAAGTCTGTTGGCCCAGCCTCAGTTCACTCCATTCTTTTTTCTTTTTAAAAAAATTTTTATTGACGTACAGTTGATTTACAAGATTGTGTCATTTTCAGGTGTACGGCAAAGTGACTCAGTTTTATACATATATATTCTTTTTTTTTTTTAATTCAAAGGGGGATGGAGAGTGGAGGGCACGTGAAGAGTCAGCTACAAACAAATCACACACCGAATCTTCAGAGATCTTGTATCCTTTTTTCCTTGCTTCTGCCTAGAGATAACCTCACCTCCAAAGTGTCAGGCTGGGCTCTGTTCCTAATGCTCCCCGGGAAGCAGTGTCCCAGGGCTCGCTCTGCAGACTCTCAGTCTGGTCCCCACGGGTGTCCCAAGCTGGAGGGCAGGTGAGCGCCGCCTGGGCTTCAAGGCCGCTTCTTCCTCATCATGCCCAGCGCTCTTTGCTCACCGTCCCCCTGCCCCCTGTAAAACCTCCAGCCTCTCCAAGGGGCCCAGCAGGTGTGCACAGGACAGGAGCTGGAGAGTTTAAGCGGCACATCACTGCACACTTGAAAATAAGGGTCCATATCATTTGGCCTCTGGGAGAAAACAGGAAGCTGTTTGACCACTTCTTGCCCTCTTGTTGCCAGAGTGTTCAAGAAAAGCCAGAAACCAAAAGATGTTTATTCTAAGGTCCACTAGTTTGTCACCTCTGAATTTTTAACATCTTTTCTTTTTTCGTTTCATTTTTGTGAAATGACTAACTTAAAAAATTCTCTTAAAAGTGATTGGGTTGTTGGTTTTTTTGTTATTGAGCTGCATGAGCTGCTTGTAAATCTTGGAGATTAATCCTTTGTCAGTTGCTTCATTTGCAAATATTTTCTCCCATTCTGATGGTTGTCTTTTCGTCTTGTTTATGGTTTCCTTTGCTGTGCAAAAGCTTTTAAGTTTCATTAGGTCCCATTTGTTTATTTGTGTTCTTATTTCCATTTCTCTGGGAGCTGGGTCAAAAAGAATCTTGCTGTGATGTATGTCATAGAGTGTTCTTCCTATGTTTTCCTCTAAGAGTTTGATAGTGTCTGGCCTTACACTTAGGTCTTTAATCCATTTTGAGTTTATTTTTGTGCATGGTGTCAGGGAGTGTGCTAATTTCATACTTTTACATGTACCTGTCCAATTTTCCCAGCACCACTTATTGAAGAGGCTGTCTTTTCTCCACTGTATATTCTTGCCTCCTTTATCAAAGATAAGGTGACCATATGTGTGTGGGTTTATCTCTGGGCTTTCTATCCTGTTCCATTGATCTATATTTCTGTTTTTGTGCCAGTACCAAACTGTCTTGATTACTGAAGCTTTGTAATAAAAGTGAATTCACCCCAAGGTATCAATTGCTTAAAGCAGCGGTCCCCAAATTTTTAGGCACCAGGGACCTGTTTCGTGGAAGGTAATTTTTCCACGGACCGGGGGCAGGTTGGGATGGTTCAAGAGGTAATGCGAGCAGTGGGGAGCCATGGGGAGAGGCAGATGAAGCTTCTCTCGCTCGCCCGCTGCCCACCTCCTGCTGTGTGTCCCTGTTCCTAACAGGCTGGACCACTCCTGGTCCGCAGCCCCCGAGGCCTGGGGGTTGAGGACTCCTGGCTTAAAGTATAACCACTTTTAGGTTTTCTCGCATCTTGGCTAATTCTCTTAGTCCTGAGCTTTCCTAACTTTTTCAGAGTGAGGAGCACTCCTCTGAAAAATAACATTTATTTTTAAAGTTTTAACTTTGAAATCCCTTTTTCAGCTTTCCACATGATGATAGTTATTCTCCAAGTAACTTTTGAATCAAAAAAAAAAAATACCAAAAATCTACTAAAAATTTAGCAATACTTTAAAAAACAATGTGCATTTTGGTAATCTCAACATGATACTTTTAAAAAGTATATGTCAAACTTTAGTTTCCAGGTAATAGGGGCTGGATTTACCCTGTCATCTGAAACAACCAATCAAACCAGACAAAATATAGGTAACATTAGTTTTCAAAACACTGGACATCAGGCAACAAGGGGCAGTGATCTCTGAGAGATGGAGACAGGTGAGGTGGGCCCCAAGATTGATCTTCAAAATACACTGTAAATAGACAAGCCACAGGCTGGGGGAAATTATTTGCAAGGCTTATATCTGATAAAAGATTTATACCTAGTACATATTAAGAACTCTCAAAATTCAATAAAAAGAAAACAAAGAACCTAATTTAAAAATGGGCAAGAGATTTGAGTAGATACTTCATTAAAGAAAGCTTAGAGGTGGCCAATAGGCACGTGAAAAGATGTTCAACATCATTAGTTAGGGAAAAACCAATTAACACTGCAATGAGATTCCGCTGCACATTTGTGAAAATGGCTAAAATTAAAAAGATGACATTATCAAGTGTTCAGGATGTAGAGGAACGGGATGGCTCCAGCCAGCTGGTAGGAATGCAAAATGCTGTAGCTACTTTGGAAAAATTTGGCAGTTTCTTAAAAAGTTAAACATGCCTTTACCATGTGATCCAGACATTTCACTCCTGGGTATTTGTCAAAAAGAAAGAAAAACTTATATCCGTACAAAGACTTGTACACAAATGTTCATAGCAGATTTATTTGTAATAGTAGAAAACCAGAAACCAAATTGTGGTACATCTGTACAATGGCATACGACTCAGCAATAGGAAGGAATGAACTATTAATACATGCTATAACATGGATGAATCTCAAAATAATTATGCTGTGCAAAGGAAGTCAACCAAAAAAGCATGATTCCAATTACATACAAAATTCTAGAAAATACAAACTAATCTGTTGGGACAGAAAACAGATCAGTGTCCTGGAGAAAAAAAGGGGCAAGAAGAAGAGGGTACAAAAGGTCACAAGACATCCACTGAGGAATGAGGAGCAAAGTGTGGTCTATCCTTACAATGGAATACGGTTCAGCCTTAAAAAGGAAGGAAATTCTGACACCTGCTACACCATGGATAAACCTTGAGGTCATTATCCTAAGTGTGATAAGCCAGTCACAAAAGGACAAGTACTGTGATTCCACTTTTAGGAGGTACTAGAGTCAAATTCATAGAGAAAGTGGAAGAGTAGATGCCAGGGGCTAGAGGGGGCATGGGAGTTAATTGTTTAACAGGGACAGAGTTTCAGTTTGGGAAGATGAAAACGTTCTGTGGATGGATGGTGGGGATGATTGCACAACTATGTGAATGGCGCTGAACTGCACACTTAAAAATGGTTAAAATGGTAAATTTTATGTTATGTAATGTTTTACCACAATCATAAAAGGTCATGAGACAACTTTTGAGGTAATGGCAGGACTGGCCACGTAATTTGTAAAGAAAAAGGAGAAAGTGGCGTCTCTTGTTCAAACATCATTATAAGTTCAAGACTCCGCAGCAGAACACTAGACCAAGCTTGCAGGTCACAAGCTCACCAAGCCTGCCCCGGGGCTGGGCGAGTTCATCCCCTTGACTGCAGGGATGATTTCATCGGGATATACACAAGCCCAAGCTTACCAAACAGAAACTTGAAACATGCACAGTTTATTGTTTATAAATTATACCTCAATAAATCTGCTTCAAAGGAGTAACAAAAAGTATGTCTTTGAAAAGGAGGGCTATTAATGTGAGTGAGACAGCCTCTTTTCACACTAGGCAGTGCTTTATGCAGACGTGGATTATTCTATCTCTTGCTAAGTAGTCTCTCATCAATAAGTTGGGACACTTTGTTTTAATCTGAAAGAAAATAATTCGGGAAGGCATTCTGGTTAAAGATGTGGGCCTGGAGTCAGAGGACTTGGGTTTGAATCCACCAACTCCTAACTGTGACCTTGAACAGGCCGGGATCCCCATTTCCTAACTTGGCTGTTAGGAAGATTACATGAGAGAGTAATATACAAAGCGCTCAGCACCGCGTCTGGCCTTTGGGCTTAACGACCAACCTGTGTGAAAGCAGGGGTGCATCTTTCTCTCCTGGGTGCCGTTCCCCTTCAATCTCAACTGTTGGCGTTGCTCTTCATCGTGGTGTATTGCTCATATCAGAGCCTGGTTGCATGCTGACAAGGCTGTGCCATCTTGGAAATCTTATTAACTTCCAGAGCCTCAGTTTCCTCATCTGTATGACAACCATAATACAGTCGTTGCCCTTATTCAAGGTTTCAGTTACCTGCAGTCATAAGTTTTAAATTTCGAACCGTTCTGAGCTACCTGATGAAACCTCACACTGTCCAGCTCTGTCCTGACCAGGACAGGAATCATTCCTTTGTTCAGTGTGTCCGGCCCCTGAGTCACTTAGTGGCTGCCCGTGTTATCAGATCAAGTGTCTCGGCATTGCAGTTCTTGGGTTCAAGTCACCTGTATTTTACTTAATAATGGCCCCAAAGTGAAGGGTAGTAATGCTGGCAATTCAGATAGTCTCCTACTGTGCCTAATTTATAAATTAATCTCTATCATACAGATGTACGTATGTATGTATGCATGGGAAAAACGTAGTATATATAGGGTTCGGCACTAGCCAAGGTTTCAGGCATCCCCTGGGGATCTGGGAAAGTAACTATCCCTGTGGATAAGGTGGAGGGGTCTACTGTAATAGTATCTGATATGACTGTGGTGAGAATTAAATAAAGTTATATGTAAAACACTTAGAACAGAGACCTAGCATCATAAGTGCTAAGCATAAACGAAAATCCTGTTGTCTGTAGGTAAACCCTGCCCTGCATAGCACATAGTTTGGTATTTGGCATAATTTCCCAAATAAACTACTGGTGACCCAGAGAATTAGGGTCAGTGGATCTCCATTTCCTCCACTTGTTTTTCCTCTTTTTTTTTTTTTTTAAATTGTCTATGAAAGAGATCAGACCAAAATAGCTAGGTAAGACAGCGCCCTATTTATTTGAATTCTAACAAAGAATAAGGGCTTGAAAATAAGTGGGTGAATGTTACGTGTTTGATATTTAATCAATAGCAGAATGTTTATAGAGAGAGGACTAGTCCTGAAATCACTTGAAAATGCAACTAATTATTCTAAAGGATTTGCAGAAGTACAAACAGCCAGATATTTTGTGCTTTCTATTTTTTCAGATGCCTTGTTGGTATAGTTTCTGTAATTCTGACAAAAGTGCTTTTAAAAACTCATAATGTCTCTTTAACAGAGTAGGAGTTCCAAACACTCTAATAATTTTTTACCACTTTCATATTTAAAAATGATATGCCCTCTAAACATTTACATTCAAGATTTGTTTTTCCTTAGATGTGTAAATACCGCATAGCAATTTGCATCTCATGCATAAATCTCACTCTGCTGAATGCAAATATTAAGGAAAGTTTCTTGTTTCTCTTCCTTCTTCTCCTTGCTTATAGTTTAGTTGATTAATATTTCCAGAAAGATGAGGGGCCACTGGTGGTTAGAAAATGAATCTCTTGTTACTACTTTCTTGCAGTCAAGAATAGGGAATTCAGAACTGAATAAGTAGTTCAGTCTTTTACAATACTAATACAAATATTTCAAGCGTTAATATTTTCCCAGATGAATTCACTAAATGCGTCTTTTGTTAGTGACATGTGTAGATGTTGCCTGTGTGGGGATTTATCCAGAAAGAATTTGCCTCTTGGAGTCCTTACAGAACATTATCCCTGAAACTTAAATCAACTCTAATTTCCTGGTGCCCCAGAAAGAAGGCATTCATCCGTGGTAGTAACCCTGATAGACTGAGGCTGCTTCCTGGAATCTCAGCTTTTCATCACTTCAAGTCACCTAGACGTTGAGTTACAATAAGCTCCCCTCAGCCTTGCACTGATCATGTTGTCTGGTTAAACGCTGAGGCTTGTTTTATACTTTGAATTTCCCACACTGCTGGTTTCTTGCCTACTGATTGTTTGCTGGGTCTCAAAAGTTGTCGCAGGAGAGTCTCACCCCCATTATAAAATGTGTCTAAAGTATTTCATTGAGTCATCTGCCCTTGGTACACCTAACTCTTTTCAGCAAATGTCTGGTAATGCTTTGAATAAAAGATGCTACGTGAAAATAAATTACAACATTCTCTGCTTCTGCTGCTACTTACGTGAAATTTCCTGTTACCATTAGGAATTTGTCTTATTTACCCTTTAGTGTTTTCTTCATGTAAAATGTGCAGAATCTGGTATTCTAAAATTATGTATTTTTTCACTCCCTTTTTTTTTTTTTTTTTTTTTTGCACTCATTCTCCAAGCAATTTAATAGGTATCCATCAAGCACCTGCTCTAACTCGCCCAGTGTTAGGAATTGAGAAGCACAATGCAGGGGTCTGTTCTTCAGGAGAACACAGACTTCTGAGAAGGTATAAAACAGCTGGATGGCAATGCCAGGGAGTATACAGTGGAATCAAAGCCAGGGAGAGCTTTAAGATGCTAGAAAATGGAGAAGTGTGTGGGAAAGGAAATAATGAGAGAAAAATATTAACACTATTATTAGATAATATTGATAGTAGAGAATAATACCAACAGCAGTTATCACTGCCAGATACTGTACTTTGTGTATGTTACCTTGATGTCTGCCCACATCACCTTTATGAACTAGGCATTGTTGTCACTACTCTATGGGTGAGAAGTGGCTTCATGGAGGAGAGTGGGATTGAAAGGCATTTTGAAGAAGTCGAATTTGCAGAGCTGGTGAAGAGGAAGAAGAGGAAGAAGGCATTTCCTGGGTAAATGGAGTCAGTGGCCCTGAGAATCAGGAGCTGTGACCGAGGAAAAAGAGGCCAGACGGGCAAACAGATGAGTGTTAATTTGGGGGTGATGGGAGATGGGCTAGGGGTGGGAGTGGCGTCAGGCCAAGTGGGGCCTCACCCAGCAGGCTCAGGAATCTGGACTTTGTCCTGTAAGCATGGAGCTTCTTGGGTGGTGTTTGGGTGATAATGGCCCAACAGAAGGTTGCTTGTAGCCATCCAGTGGGTCAGTGGTGTAGTAACTGAACTGAAACACCATCTTCATCATTGAGTTAATTTTTATTAGCTTCCTTTCAGGGTCTGGGTGTTTGATACTAAGTGCACTGGGTGTTAGTACTAAGTGCTCTAAAATTTACCCCTGTGTGGTGTTCCAATCCACCATCACTCTTTCTTGGAGCACTGACTCTGGTGGCTCCTTCCTCCCCTCCACACACCCATGCACATGTATACACATATGTGCACACACATACATACATCTTACTAAAAAAGTAGCAGTTGACAACCATGTTTGTGGTCTCTAATCTCAGCCCCTGACTACAGGATTGAGACTGTGCCCGGAAGATGATCTCACCCAAGTATTTGGAATTCAGATGTGGTGACTAGCAATGTTGGATGTTTGCTCTTCAAAGGGGATATTATAATCCTCAAGAGAGGCTTGGGTTGAGGTGGGGGAAGGTGGAAGGGGAGGGCAGGAAGAGCAGAAAACTTATACATATTGTACCTTATGAAATTACCATGTTTAAAGGTGAGACGTGACTGACGCTTGGCAACTTTCTATCATTCACCCTAACATACAGTACGTATGCATGAGTGAAGCATGCCTGGCTTTAGGTCCTGAGGAATAGTCTGTATCATCTCTAATCAATTCCTCTTATATCTTAAACTGTCCTGAAGTGTTTTCTCTTCACTTGCCACCAGAAGGTCCTTGACAGAGACCAAAGTTGCAGCCTCTGATGGCAAAAGCTTGCTGTCAAAAGGAGAAAAGAAGCCTGGTGGTTTATTTACATCAGTAGCTCCACTCTCAAGGCAAGTTAGACAGACGTGAGCACTTACCGCTAGCCCCATGGAGAAGCCATGGGGATGACTTATTTGGAAAAAGCCACCCAGGTGGCTTGCTGCATACTTGTCTTCCTTCTGCTATACTCCACCTTTCCCCTGGGTCAAGGGGGCAGGAGCCTCAGTCTTTAATTCAAGAGCCTTTGCAGCGCGGCTCACCCACCCCCGTGCAGCCCCGGCGGCCCCCAGCTGCCTGCTCACCTCCATCCTTGCTCTGGTGCCTGAGAATTGGCCTCCTTCCCAAGCCACTGGCTCCAAGTAACCTGCCTTTCTTCTTCTCATCTCAACATATCTAGTTTTTCTGTCTACTATCTCAGAGTCACACTCTGTGCTATCTTACTAATCTAACTGCTGTCCTCTTAGATAACATATGTACATTTTTTTCACATTAAGAAATGTCTTTGAGTGACTGATGGTGAAAAATTCAAGCTGGCCACAGCCTTAATTCCAGGGCAGCTGAAGAAATATTTTCAGTGGTGCCGATGTCTTGACTATCATACCTCAGAGGTGAGTGTCTGCTTTTTGTGACCTCAAAAATCTATACAGCTTACCCTTCCCCCTCCCCATATCCTCAAGTCCATTCTCTAGTAGGTCTGTGTCTTTATTCCCGTATTGTCCCTAGGTTCTTCATGACCTTTTTTTTTTTTTTCTTAGATTCCATATATATGTGTTAGCATACGGTATCTGTTTTTCTCTTTCTGACTTACTTCACTCTGTATGACAGACTGTAGGTCCACCCACCTCACTACAAATAACTCAATTTCATTTCTTTTTATGGCTGAGTAATATTCCGTGACCACCTAGAGGGGTGGGATAGGGAGGGTGGGAGGGAGGGAGACGCAAGAGGGAAGAGATATGGGAACATATGTATATGTATAACTGATTCACTTTGTTATAAAGCAGAAACTAACACACCATTGTAAAGCAATTATACTCCAATAAAGACGTTAAAAGAATCTATACATATTTAATGAACAATGGCATGAATTCATGTCATGTCAATTTCAAGATGCCATTACCTATGTGATTCCTTTCCTGCACCCAGCAATTGTGCCTTGGTCTTTGCAGTGTGATATTCCTACTAAACGTCTCTCATGCCATCACAGGGGTAATAAAGGACATGGGCATTTTTTTTCATAGAAAACATTTTGGTGAGTGTTTTTTGTGGGAAGATGGACGTTCATGCCAAGGGGAGGGAAGCCTTGAAAGACTGTTTGACTAAGGCAAGGATGATGAAGAGAAACGATACTCATCATTGTAACTGGGGCATTGCAACAGTTGTGCTGTCGTGTAGGAAGAACAAAAGGAACTTCTATGGTCAGTAAGACAAGTGAGGATAATGATTTTAGGAGGAAATAAAAAGTTGAGGCAGAGAGGGGCAAGGTGAGAAGTTTGAGGCAGTTTGGCTGTAGTATGACCAAATCTGGGTTTGCATTTGCTTAAATTCAAGGGCTTACAGATAATTGGGGAAGACCTGTTGTTAAGGCATACAGTGCCTTCCTCTGGAAATAGGGAAAGGAGTGGGACCAGGGCAGAGACAAAGGGATTTACCTTCACCTGGAATATTGTCTTCATTTTCAAGGGGAGGTCATGTGACTCTACTACTCATTTATTTTTTAAAGCACACATATAGAAGAAAAAGTCGAAAAGTATATAAGACTATGCTATATTTATTAATTCGATTGATGGGAATATGGGTGATTGTTATTATATTTGTAGTTTCCAAAAACAGTATTTTTAATCCAAGGGATTTGGTGACATTAAGGAAGTATATGCATTTGTTCAATCCAGGTTCCCCACACTGAGCGCTAAATGTATCCTTGGAGGAAAGAGAGAAGCTGGGAGTGAATGAGATCAAGTTTTTGTTTATTTGAAAGAAGACTCTCTCCAAGGGCATTCAATCAGGGACAACAGTAAATATTTCTTCTGGTATTTTGAAAAGGAGTTACATGTTTATAGGAAGGAGAAGAGCTGGCTGCTTGGGGTAAGGGCACACTCTGCCCTTCCTGGGGCACCCCACTCTGGGGGCACGTCGCTCTGGGTCAGCACGCCAATTAGCAAAAACCGCTGTTTGTAGATTGACACCACCCCGCTTGCAGGCAAATGGCCAAGGCTTAATTAACTGGCCTGCGTAGTTTTGTCACATAAATCCAAACCTATCAGCTTGCGCTCCTGCTCTGGCTCCATTCGCAGCGCGGGCAAAGGCAAGCTGCTGACTGTGGGCTTTGATGCTCCTTTGCCCCGACTAATTAGAGGAGGGCAGGCCAGCGGCTCTCCCCGCCTCTCTGCTTCCCAGCACATTTTACGGTGGGTGGACTTGGCCTTATGCCTGCCTGCGGATGCTTTAGACACTCAAGACCCTCCTCTAGTCTGCAGTGTTTTTCTACATCCATGATGGTCAAATGCTGCCCACACCCTCCTCCCTGAATCCTCTGACTGCCCAGGGTTTCTCCATCCCCATTCATGGCCCTAACCCCACGGCATAGGCCTGGCCAGTGCCCCTTGTGAATGGTGGTCTGCTCCCCAGCATATTTCCACTTGTCCCAGGCCCTGGGGCACCGGGTGTGCTTCTACTCAAGTGCACTTTCTGGCCTGTAGGCTTAGAGCAGCAGAGTCTCATTCTCTCCACCTTTTGCACTAGGAGAAAGGGGCCCCATCCATGGATTTGCTCTTGCTGGGCTCCTGATGTTTGACTTAAACCTTGATGGTTCTGCTGTGTCCCTGTTGGTCTTGGTCACTTTGTCCATTCTCTCTCGTGCGGTTCTCACCCTCGTTCTCGTCCTTCTATCCAGCATGTAGCACGACTTCCCATTCTCCACCTCTTTAGGAGGTGATCATGACACAGATCTATTCATTGATCCTGGTCGTCACAGATTTTGTCACCGTAGCTCTGCAGATAGACTACGGAAAATACCGGAAGCAGAAAGAGTAAAATTCCTCTTCCTCTACCAGGAGGGCCCCCAAAGCTGGAACGTGATCAAGGCTGGTGACTTTTATGGGGGCTTAGGGTTATTTATTCTTCTTGCTACATACTAACAATAATAACGTCATTTTTTCTTCTTGTGAAAACTAGAAATAACACCCACTAAGAAGAAAGACAAACGTGTACCTTTTTTCTTTTCCGTTTTTTGATTTCTAGATGATCTTAAAACTGGTTTTCTTAAAATCCAGAGGGCAATTAGTGTTGTAAGGAGTAGGGGAAGACCTTATATTTTATAGGGAATAATTTTTTTTTCACAGAAGATACCATGCATAATAATTTTGGTTAGAGGTAACTCCTAGGAGGAAGACATCCTTGTTTCTGAATTCGAGTGTGCTACCATAAGTAACACTCCAGTTTTTCCCAAGGTTCCAGAGTTTTACTCTTATGACTCGTGAATTTCTGTGGTGTAAATCTAGGCTTTCCAGTTCTGAACAAGATTCAGCTTATAGATCTTTATTAAGCATTTGGGAAATTAAAATATTCCTGATTCCAGGAATATTGAGAACGTGCAAACAGTTCCCTCTTCATTCCAGATGGCCATGGCCTATATCTTCCCTTCCTGGACAAATTTGGAGTCTTTGGTAGATTTGTGTTTGATGGACATAGAAAATCCCAGTTGTGGGTTTATAGATGGTCCTTCTGAAAGAGAGTGTATGAAAGGTATTTAAATTATTTTTGGTTTTGTTTTGTAAAACATGCTGTTTTAAAATCGTAGTACTTCATGTGAACTATGTACAAGCCATGGCTTTGCAAAAACACTCTACTTACAACACACGACATACTATCATTGAGATGCCCCAAGACAGGGCCTTATTAATATAGCATCAAGTTAAGGATATAGGTTTGATGTGTTTTTGGATTAGCAACAGAAGGACCTGGGCTTCCAAGCAGCGATGGAAGTTTTGATGCCTCATTAAGCAAACCCCATCAAGCATTTGCTTTCTGTTTTCTAGCAAAGCAACTTTCTGTTGAACTGATACAATTTTGCTTTTTTCCATCCACCATTGCAACTTATTCTGCTGATAACAGTATCCCTATGTCTTTTCAATGGTTATATCTTCCATTTTTTGTTTGGTTTAATGGCAACTCATGCTTGTTAATTTTTGCTTTTCCCCCCTGAATTAGAGCCCCAAATTGTAAGGGATTTGGGTGAGATTCTAATTCTTCTGTAGACAAAAGATTCTTTAGAGAATTTGGCGGTGAGGTGCAAATAGGATCTATTTGGTGATGGTTTCATTTCTACTGCTCACTTAGCCTCCTAGCCAATGTTATCACTGTTATAAATACTAATCGTTAATGGGGACCACCCCTGAACTAAGTGCTCTGCTGTCTACGTTGTTAGCCATGTTAATTCAACGGGGTCAGCCATATTCTCCCCTCAGAGGAACTTAATTCCCATCATTGCCTCGTCTTTCTCTTACTGGGAAAGTTTGCAGACATCTGCGAATTCCATAACCAAACTCTCTCTGTGCTCTCTGATGGGTAGTAATTACATTTTTGTGGGGTGGCAAGATGTAACCTGTGAGAACACAGGTGAATTATTTTTTTCTCTGCTGTGTTCTAGAATAACATCAGTGTTTTAATAACCACAACCTTTTTATGTGAGAGGTCCTTTGAGACGTGAAATTGGCAACAATAAAATAAGCTATCTTCTTTTTAACAGTAATTGTAGAGTAGATAATTGTGCAGTAAAGAGGTGCCATAAATGTGTTGCCTGATTATCACCACGATCCTGCCCATTGCTGTACTGTTCTCAGTCTCCATTTTGGCATCAGTAACATTAATAACATGCTTTCATTTTGTTCCCCTTCTTTATGATAATCTCCAAGACTTGAGTGCCTAAAACCAAGCCTAATGGGTTGTCAAGAAGCCACAATAATGACATTTTATTCCATTATTATAATTTGTTTTCAGGAAGCATATTTTTAATTATTTGCATGAATAATATCATTATGTATTCATGACAATACAATTCTGATAATTAATTTACATGATGGAAATTTCTTAATGATTTTGATGTCAATGTTAATAGCAACATCTGATAGTTGATCTGGGGATGTTGACATAAATTTAACTTTTAATATATTATTGCCAACACCACTGGCAGTATGAAATTAATTTGCAAAAAAAGAAAAAAATGTATCCGTGGGGGAAGAATTTCAATGAAAAAAGAACATGAACCTTCTCTGGGGTTTATGGGTCCAGAGCAAAATATATGCACTCAGATGTGACAGATGACTTACTTGGACACAGACTGGTGAAAATGAGCCTGTTGAAAGCTTGTAGCTTCCTATAAAAAGAGCTTGCTGTGAAAATATCGTGACTTGCAGGAAGAAGTGGAGTTTGCGGTCACTTTTTTTGTTTGTTTTCATAATTTTTTCCTTAACAATCTCTCAAACTGTTTTTGAAGCCTTTTGGGTGCTACTTTTGTATTTTGTCTTTGATTGCTAATTTGAATTTTACTTAAAAACTTAATAGGGAAAATGATAGGCCATTGTTATTTTAACTTACAGAACAAAAAGCATTGGGTATGTCCATGAAAAGGTCTGTTCTCATCCATTTCAGTCAGTCAATTAAGTGATTGAGGTGCTAAATCCATTACAAGAGAGTGGACCCTATTAGCTATATTATCTCCTCTTCAGGTAACTATGGAAAAGACACTCTTCAATTTACACCGTAGGAGGGAATTTCATAGTCTCAGAATGTTCATCTTAGAGTTGAGAACTGTGAATAGCAAATGGACCCCTCATACTTATATTTATATATATAGGAATACATACATATTATATATAATATATAATGGAATATGTACTTATTATATATGTATAATATACAATATATATACACAATGTATATAAAATATATAATAGATATAGTATGCATATGTACATATATAATATATGTACACACATATATATGTGTATGTGTGTGTGCATGTTTCTGGTTTACAACTATTGGAATTTCATAGTTCTGCTATTTTTAAGGTGTAAAACATCCTAAAATCCCGATCAACCAGGTCCTTGGTCCTTGTCTAATGGAGCTGCTTTTCTGGGCTCACCCTTCCCCTACAAAGGAAGGTATCACCTTCCCTAATGTGGCCTCGGCACCCTGTGAAATGCTCAGGACTACATAATGGACGATGTCCTGCTCTCTTCTATTCATTTGAAGTAACTACCAGGGCTCTGAAGTTCTTTATGGAAATTAGTTTTCAAAATATCTGGAGTCTCGAATAAAGTAAGCATTGGGAAGTAATGAAAAAATTCCAGGTCAGCTCTAATTTTAATTTGCGTTTGGCCTTTGAAATGTAGTATATGGTTTCCATCAGCTGAGATGGAAGAAACCATCATCCCACGTCTGTTCGGTAGTTTGGTTATTTCAGGCCATCTGGGATGAGGAAAAGGTGAAGGGAAGTAGTCGACCAGCAGATAACAGATATTTTTCTCTGCCCAAGCATTTTCCACATCCTTGCCATCAATGACAGTTAGTGTGACCCATTAGCTCTGAGCTTAACTGGTTTTAGCTGTTTGTGTCTGACCAGTGGTTTTCCTAGGACAGTGATTAGTTTGCAGCAGATGTGAAATATAGACTTGGTCATCCTACTGCCAAAAGCTACTAAGCTCCTCACCTGGCCCTCTCTACCTCAGTCCTTTACTGCTTATCAAAACCAGAAAGCATTCACTCTCACTCTCTTTACCTCTTTATCCTTCTCCCTTTTTCACATCTAGGAAAAAAAAAAAAAAAAGAAAAAAAGAAGGGTGGAAAAAAATGTTGGAATATATAGAAGAAAGATGAGCTAATTCATTTAAGGCTGCACAGGTGAGCTGGCTCTGCAAACTTTATTTTAATAAATATTTTGAGACGGTATATTTTGATTGGTTGGCTAAGAAAACCCTTCAGAGCTATTGAGAATTAAAATATGATTTTGAATGTTTCTGTACAAAATCTATGCATTGTATGATTTGTCAGAACTCACTAAAAAAGTCTGAAATCACTTGCTATGGGCTTTGTCGTAATAGAATTGATCTTGATGACTGTAAAATATATTCCTCTGGTTGTTATACACTACATAATTCAGGATAAAGTTTATAATTGACAATAACTTTTCAACATTGTCATGCTACATTTTAACTCCTTCACTCCACTGATCTAATTGCTTTGAAAAATGTATTATGCTTATGGTATAGTATATGGTTCTTTCTTACATAAAAACTTGGAAATATGATTTGGCTAAATTATGAATCACATATTCCAAGTGACAGTGGACATTTTTGCTATGGATTTTCACATACATGCCATTTGCAATTGTTTACATATGTTATAATCCCTTGCATTTAAATAGCTCATTATGTAAATACATATTTAGGAAATACTTGGTTATTTATTTGCATGGAAACTTTCACTCAATCACTGAACTAAAATGATGCCTTAATGTTGACTGATATGTTGCATGTTTAGTTAAAAAAAAAAAACCCAAAAAACATAAATATTAAAGTCCCAATCAAATCACATTTAACTTTTGAAATTAAAAGATAATAATGCTCATATTTTGAATAAATGTAATTAGCAGATCCTACTGGACCAGAAGAATTATGGTGATAGGTCCCTAGGTAATCGCCCGTGGCTTTGCCTATATTCCAGCTGGGAAAGCTCTCATTTTTCATCAGGTGGTAGGAATTTTGGCAGTAGCAGAGTTAATTGTGTTTATGGGCTGTACAATGTGCTCTGTCTCAGGCCGCTTTCGTACTGAGTCTTTTGGATTGGCCTACTTGAGTTCCCAAAACCCAGCAACAGCCCTGGTAAACCAAGGCCAGCGACGTGGTTTGCAGATCATTGCTAATCCTGTATGGAGGCAAGTGAGGTTTATATCGCTCATTCTTGAGGACTGCCCACTTTTGTGTTGGATTTGTTTATGCACTCAGGCCTGCCGCAGAGGGATATCAGCTTTGGGAAGTCCAGCCCCTGACTCAGAATCAGATGGGGTGTAGACAAGAGGCTGGTCAAGTGGGTACTAGAATTGCTATGGAGAGATGAACATCTCCTGTGTCCAGCACTAGACTTAGGTCCAGTAAAATGGAGCTCTTGGCCCGTAACCATCACAGCTCAGCCTCTAAAAGCCATGGTTAACTTTACCAACAAAACAAGAGGAGGAGAAAAAAGTCTCCCAAGATCTTTGGGATTCCAATATTCTCTGACTTTAAGTCTTTTGGATAAACTGTGATTGTACCAAAAAATAACCACAGGGAGTGGTGAAAATGGAAACACCACATTCTAAGTCAACTCTAGAAAAGACATATTGAAAAGGAAGGCATGGAGGGACGGTGAGGGACAATATAAATGTACCAGTGTCCAGAGAAGAGGGGCGTTTTGCTCTGGGGACTCAGAAATATTAATAGTTTGTCGGAAAGCTAAACTACTTGAGTGAGATGATCTGTGTAAAGAGCCCTCATAGCAAAAGATCAAAAATGGTAGCTGGGGTTATCACCTCTATTACAGAGAAGATAAGGAAAGTGCTCTACTTAAAAAATTATAGGTCCCTTCCACACACACACACACACACACACACACACACACACACACACACACACACGCTTTCTTCCCCCAGTCTGGCTTCTTAGGTAGACGTATCTGTTAATAATTGAAAGCTTCTATAGGAAACTTTCATGCCTTATTAAACAGGTGCATTTGATAGTATATTTAATACCAACACTTTAACTCCCCTGTGTTCTTGATTAGTATAGGCCAGTTGCCCTAAAACTCAAACATAGTGGAGACCAATAAACTTGAGTCACCCTAACAACCTCCAGCACCTCATTTGTGTACCCGTATTGTATGGCAGAAGAAAGAGTGCTCTGAGATTCAGTGAGGATGTTGCTAGCTAGGTCTTGGTGCCTGAAAGTATATGGACAAGTACCACAGTTATCACAAGATAATAGAATCCGAAGAATTTTCATCCCCAAGGAAATAGAAAATAAAATTTAATTTTTGATTGGGGTTTTTGATTACTTTGGAAAACCAGCCAAATTTCCAACCCTTATTTAGAGACGTGTCAATTGGTGAAAGTGTGGGATTGCATGTGTGAAGAGTGGTAGCCTGGGCAATGGGGCACAAGAAAAGGACTAACATGCTTCTCTCCAACCTCCACACTTCAGCAGTCAACTAAAGAACTAAATCTTCTTCAAAGGCAAAGATTATGTTGGAGAATAATGGAATTGTTTTGATTGCTCAAAAATCAGGAAGCTTCCCCAGCTTACCGCTTCCTGCCATTCTTTCCTCTGGGTCCCTCTGGGTCTCTTCTTGCCTTGTGATCAAACTTAGGAACATGGTTCATACCCCTCTACTCCCATTTGTACCTTACCTCCTGGGCATCTGGCTTTCATCTTCATTTTCCTGAGTCTCTCTCAGACCCTCAGCATATATTTGCCATATCATGTCATTTCTCCAGACCTCACAATCTTCTATTCCTCTATCGCATTTGATGTGAGCAACCACTTCATTCTTAGATTTCTCTGGACCCTTAAGGTCTTCACCTCATACAGTCCCACCTCCCCATCTTCTCTAGCTGTATCCCATGCTCCTTTACTGGTTCTTCTTCCTCTGTGCACCTCCAATCTTAGGGCCTCTTTCCCCTGAGTTTCTTGTTTCCTCACTCCGTTATTTATTCTCTTCGTGATCTCAACCAATTCCTGGAATTTTGACTCTCCCAACTCTATAGAGACAACTCTCTCTAGCTTTGCTCTTTCTACTTTAAACTATTTAAACTCCAAGTCTATATTTTAAGCTTCTTACGAGGTAGGAGATCTATTACTATCATATCAAACCCTAAGGTGACAGTGGAAGTAAAAATTTAAGAAAAACTTTGATGGACATTCCAGCAAAAGAGTGTTTAGAGCTTTGAAAGTGACTGCATGTGGGCAATGGGGAGAAGGAACCGTCAGAGACAGCCTGCTGTGTGGAGTCTGAGTGAGTGGCGGGCACAGCCCTCAGAGGCCTTGCCTTTGGGCCCCTCCTCTCTTTTTCTAAGAACGATATCTCTATCTTTAAAATCTTATTCACTCCTTGAGTCCAACCTCTATGCAGATGACACACAGCTCTCTCTTGACATGACTTTTATGTGTGTCCCAGCTCTATAGAAACAGCTGGACATCTATACTGTATTCTCCTGACACTTTACATTCCATACATCTAAAATGAAACTCATTATGTTCCTCCCCAAATTTTCTTTCTTCTCAATACTTATGCTAATGGCCTCCTAATAATTATAACTTCCCAGGTTTGAAACCTGAAGCTCATGTCTTTTTACTCTGTCATTTAATCCTACCCTTTATGTGACATGATGGTTGACTTTTTTGGGTTTTAGCTCTGTCAGACTTCTCACATCTGTTTCCTCTTTACCGTTTCCAGTGTCACCTTCTTGGCCCGATGCCCTTATGGTGGATTAGATTATCGCACAGGTTGTTCACTCACTCTTGCTTATTTCCATGAGAGAGGAAGACATCCCTGCTCTCTTCACGCTGGGCTTGACCAGGTGACTTATTTAGCCAGTGGGATATTGACAGATCTGACTCCACAGAGCTCAGAATGCGCTTACACAGTTGTGCTTGTTTGCTCTTTTGTGTCTATCAGTGTGTTTCTGTCCCTGCCAGAAGAAGAAGGCATGGGTTAGCCCACTGGTCCTAGGAGAGGTATGGAAGCCATATGGAAGCCCACATCAGTTGATGCCCAGCCAACCTGCATATTGTGACTTAAATAAGGGCTTATTGCTGCTGTTAATTTTGGGGTTGTTTGTTATGCAGCATTATTGTGGCCATAGCTAACTGGCATACCTCCGTTTATAGACTAATTGCCCCTGTTTGTAATTCTGTTTCCTCTCTGTCTCGACCCCAGCCTCTCCTGCACACTTTGTAGACTGCAGTTCTCAAAGCACAACTGCAGTCATAGCCTCCAGGAGCAGCTCAACAACTGTCAGTGGCTCCCTATGACATACTGTGTGGTCCACCTGCACAGATTGTCAGCAAGACCCCTGCCCAATGTGGCTTATCCTCTGTTTCAGAGGTCAGCAAACTCTCTTTTTCTGCACTTAGATTACAGTCAAACCCAAGTGCTGGCACAAAATGCACCCAGAGTTTTTGCTTGTCGTGTCATTCCTCATATTATTTCATTAACGTGGATTGTCTGCTTCATGTTGTTTGCCAAATTTCTAAACCCTAAATATCTTTCAAGATACAACCTTGATGCCATCTCTCCATAAATTCTTTGCCATTCTTTCAACACTATGTGTGTTATGATTATTCCCTCCTTTCAACACCATTCGATTTTTTTTTAATTCATGACACTCACTTTTTTTGTACATTTGTCTTCTTCTTGTTTTTCCATCACTCTCACTTCATTCTCTCCAAATGCTCTTATATGCTTGATCTTATGCTTTTCCTCCCCCTGTCTTTTCTGTAGTTTGAAAGTCAGTACATTACAAAGTAGGGTCTCAACTTATTTGAATTGAGTTGAGAAAATAGATTATGTTTTCCCCAATACCTAAAAAAATCACTTGCAGTAATAGAATGGAATTTTATTTTTTATTATTTTTTATTAATTTTTATTGGAGTATAGTTGCTTTACAATATTGTGTTAATTTCTGCTGTACAACAAAGTGAATCAGCTATACATATACATATATCCCCTCTTTTTTGGATTTCCTTCCCATTTAGGTCACCACACAGCACTGAGTAGAGTTTCCTGTGCTATACAGTAGGTTCTCATTAGTTATTTATTTTATACGTAGTAGTGTATATATGTCAATCCCAGTCTCCCAATTCATCCCACCCCCCCCCTTCTACCTCCCATCCATATGTCGGTTCCCTACACATCTGTGTCTCTATTTCTGCTTTGCTAATGCAGATGAACTTATTTGCATAAAATGGAATTTAAATTGTTTTGTTCTTGGGGAAGGTACTATACATTATAAGTGAGTAATTCTGTATCTGGAGTACTTCCCTGCAGGTGGAAGCTTCGCATAGTCACAGGTCTGTATCTCAGGGATCCCAGGAGTCAGGCAGAGAGAATGCCAGGACTTGGTGGGATGTAGAAAGATAAGCCTTTGTCTACTCTGCATGACCCTCCAGACCATTGCTTACCCGAGGGATGGGAGCAGCAGTTTCTATGAAATTAGAAATTATCTCCAGATCAAAGTGGCTTCTTTAGAAAACTGTGTCCATTCATTTGATTAATCTATTTTTATTTATTGCCACTTTGCCACTTTCAGTCTAGAAGGAAAGGTGCATGGTGATTTTAATCCAAATATCTTGAGATACCAGAAATCCAGTGAAAACACTAAACTCATGATGCGATGCATTTTAGCATGCAAGTATGTCATGCCTTATCACGTCCCTTGGCACTTCTAAAGGAGAAAGTTTCACCCAGAATTAGGGATCATGGGAACATAAATAGGGGTCCCACTAAAGGGAGTGGTTAGAATAGCCAAGAATCGACGACTCATCCTTAGAAAATCTAAACCACTCCTCTGTCTTCCATGAACTGGAAATATCTATTATATGACTTGGTGAAGTCATTTGGGTTGTTAGTAATGTCCGGAACATTTTTCTGGATTAGTCAGTCGATACCTTTTTTTTGTACCAGTGACCAATAGAATGTATCATTGAGCATATTACTTAGCTACAGGAAGACTTAAAACTTTGACCACGCTTTAGGAAATTCCCTTAATCTTAGAAAATTGGAGTAAATGAAAGGAATTGAGGTCAGGTTGCACCAGAGAAGTTGAAATCCTTGACTCTAAGTGTCCACGGCTTCTGTCCCCTCACCTTATTCACCACAGCTGATGAAGTGCCGTCTTGATCCAGGGTCCAATTTTCTTCTTCACCAGAGGTTCATTTCATGTGATGCCTGATTCAGAGACAGACATTCTGAAATCCAAAGAGGGTTAACCAAATCACTGTGCCTTATTCTTATATGCTCCAAAAGACAGCTTTATAAATGAACAGTTTTATATCTGTTCACTGATTATTCTGCCTACCATGTCAGTTTTGATTATTGTGCAAAAAATAAAAATGCCTGTTTCTATTTTATAGTCTGTCAGCCGTGCTCAATAGCAGAAAACTGTCAAGTGGTTGGATATGTCTGTTTCTATATAGAAATGTTTGGCTTATTAAATTGTGTCTTTCTGTAATATATTGTGACTTTGAGCAACTGTCCCTAAAATATATACATATGCAAATATATGTACATATATGTAAATATATATACACATACCACACATATATATGACTACACACGTGCACACATACACAACACTTCGGAGTGCATCAGTACGTCACTTTATATTTTTATCACTATTATTTGTAAATAGGAAATGAAGTTACAATCCTTGAAATTATAATGGCAAGCACACAAAGACACAGTTGCTGGCACAGAATTCAATTAACAGATAGCAATCAACCTTGGGTGACTGCATGAGGTAGAAATATACAGGCATGCTAATAAGTAATATCTTAAAGCCGCAACGTTTATCAGCAGCCAGACACGGGCACAAGTGTGGACAGACAACACCGCTCTAGGATATTTAATAAAAACCAGCTCTCTCCATTTAACGATTTGTGTTTAATCATTCAGCAACATTTTAAAACATCCCGGCTGGCGAGCTTTTCAAATGGAACTGCTTTGGTCAGAAAACGCAAGGAGTTATTTTGCTCCACATGGTTGAGAGGGATGGGAGGGGTGGGAATAAGCAGTTTAGGAATAATCAATCAGTGTTTATATTTTTAAATGTTTTTCCTTGTCATTTCCTGACCTTTGAGCTAATTTATGTGCATCTGCTGGGTGAATCATAGTGTTATCTAAGGAAACATACAGAAGGCATTCATTAATACAGAATAGCCAGATGACTGACTTTCTGTAAAATAACATTTTCCCTAGGAGCAGCTTAGTATGGCTTATAGCTACATCGTTCTTGAATTTCAGTTAAATATGAACACCGGGGCTGCTCAGAAACTGAAGAGTGTTGTATTTTATTTTTTCATATATTTTTCATATATGTTGTATTTTATTTTTTCATATATGTAGAGATATCTCTATAGTAGGTCAAAGAAATTCTTTAAGTTGTCTTTCAAGATACCTTGTATTGAGTACAAGCAAAGAGCAAAGAAAGGTTACCATACTATGTGATAGGGAATGCTATAGCTTTCCAGAAGGAGAGTGTGAATTTATGAAAAGAATGTGACCCTTAGTATTTGACAAAAAGGAAAATTGTCTTATATTGAAATAACTCAGAAGCCATGTTTATGATGGCCAAGATTAAAACCCTCATCACACAGAAGTGGTTCAACAACAGCGAATCTGTTGGCATCTGGGTCATGCAATTTGCCTGGAGGTATTATGCCATATTTGCTGCAGGCAAATGCCTGGGGGAATCTGACTGCTTAGCAGATTGCTTTGCTGGGAGAACATCTTCTACGTTTGGTTCCTTGAATCAATCAAACCTTCTGTAAAGCTCTTAGTTCTTCAAAGCAGAAAGGTAAGGGAGGAGAGGGAAAATGAGAATAAAGGGAATAGCTTTGCTGTAGGTACAGCCAAGGAAAGCATGAATATATTCTACTGTAACTGTATTTTTCAAGTACTTCGATCTTTTTGACTATTTCTCCTTTAAGGCTCAAGCGTTTGTTTTTTTCAAGGTAAAAATAATGAAAACAAAAAACAAGCAGAAGGTGTGGTCGAGTCCAGACATTTAATACTTTTTAAGCTTTTGGAATTTTAAGCATGCAGACTTGTTAGAGATATGAAAATGGCACTGTTAGTTTAAGACTGATCGATTGTTTGCAATTTCAATGCTTAGCTGACCAAGAGCCAAATTCTGAGGGTCAAGACTCTGCTGCTTGCCTTGTGGTCTTTAGTGGCCACTTCCTTACTCCGCACCTGAAATGTCCTGGGAGACTTCCCTGTCTACAGAGCAACCTCAGAATTATGCCTGAAAAAGTACCTTCTCTGAAGGAAACAGGTCATCTCCATAGGGAGACCTGCCATGCAGTGCCAATAGCTTATCCCACCTTCTGCGGTTTTCTCTTCTGTCCAGTGAGTGTGGTTGCATGAACTCAGATTCACTTCACTGATGTCTAGAAGGATCCACTGTAGCCAAATTTGGCGTAAAATGAATATGCTGAATCCAACATTTGTACAGAATTGCTTAAATTTTCCATTTACAGTTCCACACAGTATTGTCAGTAGAGTGAAAGTACTATAGCCATTCGACTGGTGAACTTAGGTGTTTGTATATGAGATGAGTATTTAGAAATTTTATGGAAAATGGACAAGGATTCCTGCAGATTCTTTTCCATTTCGTCAGTGTTCATACGTTTTAATTATCTCAAGAAGTACCTATTTCTTACGAGTCTTGTTGCAATGGAGCATTTAAAAACTCCTAGGATCCTTGAAAAAATAACAACTGATGTGGGCTTCTAAGGACATACAAATGTTAGGTTAGGCCATAAAAAATGCATAATTTAGAAAAAATAAGTGAATATTTGTTCTTATTAAAGAATTAGTCCGTTTAAGGAAAATAATATTTTCAAATTTAATGTTGCACATAGTTGTGTAATATTAAAATATTAAAAATCATTATTAAAGATTTCTTTTGCTTGTGTTAGGAAATTTTAATCATGATTTTATCTCTCTCCATGTGTGCTTGGCTTGAAGTGTTCACATACAGCTCTAAATGGGTCAATTCTGGGAGAATGAATTATAGTTTACCCCACACACAGGAAATACTGTAATTGGTCAGAACAATAATCCATATACCCCACTGATCTGCCTAGAAAGGTGTATCAACATTCTTTTAAGTGTAAAATATATGGTTGACTAAGATGACGTAATCGCAAGATTTTGAGGATTAATTATAATTATTTATTTTAAAATGTTTGGGTGGATACAATAATAGTTGGATTTGTGGGGAATATAGAAAAAAAAAAAAAAAAAGCGGACATGGCCATGAACGCAAGGAGCTTATAACCTAGCTGAGGTCATAGAATGAACATCCATGATACAACATTAAACACTTCAAGACAATGTGTAATGAAGTGGTAACCTATTTGCACTGAGCTCTCAGTCCCGTGGAAATTCAGAACAAAGAGCTTGAAGAAGAGTGAAACATGTCCAGGCTAAATGGGCAGCACAGAGTGTAGGTGTTCCTCACATTCACTCCTCCATTAGAAATTTACATTCTGAATTTATGTAAATTTTCCTTGACCTTTTAAAAAACATTTCAATATTTCTAATTCTTAGGCTATCAGTTGCAAAACAGTGTTTAATTTGACCTAATTTGCCCTTTTAAGTTTCAAGGAATGTCCCCTAATTCTATTATGGTAAAACAGAGATTGTTGGATGAATGAATGACTCACCTTATCCATATATTCCAAGATTTTCTAGACTTCAAACATCTCTTTATGTTCTTAAAGGGTCTAAGTGAAATAAACAGCACAGCACAACGAACCCACTGAGGGAGTTTCTAAATGGGATTTTGTGCAACGAGATTTCCAGCTGGACTGAGTCCTTAGCACTCTCTTGCTTGAGCTCCGGGGTTAGGATGGAGAGGAAGGAAAGATGCTCTAAATTCAAGGTTAGCACTGGGAGCCTTATGAAGATGGAGTAACTGGGCATCAAGAAGGAAAAGAGCGGTGATGAAGGCATGAGAGGAAAAGTAATATCATCAAGGTTGGGATTTCTAGAGGAAATGGATGAAATTGTAGAGAGACAAGTGAAAAATTGTTGACGTCATCCTGGTGAAAGAGCCTACAGTAGTGACAGTGGGACTGTGGGAAGGAAATACAGAGTAAAATGCAAGAAAAATGAAAGTAAACTTTAAAGAGCTTGGTAATTGATATGGAGGGTGAGGGAGCAGAGGCGTCCAGAACAAATGTGCTTAAAGAATAATTGAGGAGTTGATGATTACAAGGTCAGTACTGATGTCCAAGAAAGCCATTTCAGTGAAGTGCTGGGGGGAAGCAAGCAGGTGGTAAGAAAGTGTGGGCAGGAGGGTTCTACCACTTTTCAAAGAAGTTTGGCCTTGAAAGAAAAAGGAAAAGGGGAGTAGCAGGATCCAAAGGAGTTTTATTTATTTTTTCTAGGATTATTAAGCCTACTTGTAGGCAGAGAGCAAAGTGGCACAGATAGAGAAAAGAAGGAAAATGAGAGAGCATATATAATTACCAGAGCAAGGTCCTAGAGATAATGATTGGGTTGGGAGTTGAGCTCTGGCCAGGAGGAAAAGCCCTTCTCCTCAGTCAGCCGCTGCTCTACTGATAACTAGATGGGCTCATCATGCAGCCTGTCTGAGCCCCCGCTTCCTGCTCTGTACGTTGGGGGTAAAAATGCCTACTCAGCAAAACCTAATTAAAATTAAATGCAAAAGTGTATGAAATGTGCTTAGCAGAGTCTGAATAGCAGGTGCACAGCAAGTGATGGGAATGAGGACAAGGCTATAATGGAGAGAGCCTAAAACGTAGTGTGTCTGTGACATGCATTGATTCCTGTGGAATCAGAGACAGCGCGATAGTATCTGGTGTCCGTCTCACCTTCCTTTCCTACTTATTATTATCACAGTGTGTTAACATCCTGGATTCTGGACCTCCTTCTAAGGAGTTTGTGGAGTCAGGACCTGGCCCTTGAGTGGCCCATGTGGCCAGGGCTGAGGGCAGCCGTCAAGGTGTACCGGGAAGTGTGGTATCCACAAACGGAAGAAGAGCTGGGTAACAAAAGCGTGCTCTGAGCAAAATTTCAAATCCAAATGGAGTGGACTGAGAGAAGAGGGAGACATAAGGGCTGCAATGAGCCATCGCTCTAGGGAAGTAGGGATGGGTAGAGCCACACTTTCCTAGGGCACCTGAGGCTTGACCCACAGGTAAGGAGGGAGCTGTACCACGTGCTGAACCAATCTGCACAGAGATGTTAGGGTGCGTGCAAGGAATCCCCGATCCACTGTCACCAGCAGCTGCTCAGCTTTTCCTCATCTGTGTTGGCATCAGCGTTTAGAACTGCTGAAACAAGCACTAAGGATAAAAGGTCCTTGCAAAAGATCAATGCATAAGGACACATTTACCATAGGACAAATAACATAAATTTAAAATTACGAAAAAGCCCAATTATTAGAGAAAAATCTCATAAGCACTGGGGCCATATGTGATCACTCACGAAGTCTTACTGTCATTGGGGATGCAAGATTTCTTCAACAGGCATTTGTGAGGAAATCAGGGTGTGGAGTGGACGCTGATTAATAGGCACTTGCTCAAAATACAGAATCTTTGTTCTCTGAGGTCATTACCTCTTGCTGCCATGTGCGTGTGGCCTTATAATTAAAGTGGCCTCTCAAAGAAATGACCTGATGGATTTCTTTATTTTTATAAAGAGCTGAAACTTTTCCGAGGAGAAAATTCCCATTTCTTCGATGTGTCACCAAAGTCAGAAGCTAGTCAAGGAAAGTTCGTTTATTTTAAATAACAAGAAGCATTTGCTCTAGTTAAACCATAGATTCTATCAATTATGCTACTTTTCTTGTGAACATACATTTTATGCTCAGAAAATTTCCTCTTAATATTTCTGCTGAGAAAAACTCCTTTATTGCACAGTGGAGAAAGTGTTTTTCAGCTGTACCATTCTTGTTTCCTAGCCATCTCTAAACTTAAAAGCCAGATTCAATTCACACCCCCTCTTCCGTATTAATATATACCTAACTGAATTTTTGGGGTGGTGGAACCAATATCAGCCTCTTTCTGTCAAATAGCTTCCAATTAATCAGGTGGCAAAGACCACTGCAAGAACCCAAGTCCAAAACAAACCAAAAAAATGATGATGAATAACTAAGAGGGCACCAGTACAATGATGCAAGGCTTATGCAGATTCAACCATTACCATAGCTCTTAGAGTTGGAAGGTAGCAACCTGAAAAACCACCCTGTGTGGTCCTAGCCTTGGGCATGTCAGGTGATTTCCTTCACTGGGCATACCTAGTCATCCTTTTCTATCCTGCTCAAGTGCTACTTCTTAGTCAGAGCTACCTGACTTCTCCAGAACCTTAGTTCTCCCTCTCCTATGCCCTCATGGGTCTTCGATCATATCTCTGAGAACACTTCTCACAGAGAATTGTCTGTGAGCTTGTCTGTCTCCACCACTGGGCTCTCCTAGTGAGGACAAGGGTTATCACTTGTCAATGTATTCAGAGTTCCTACCATACCTAGCTAATCCGAAACAATAGAATATTAGCATAGTAGACACGTTTTGGTCCTCACTTTGTCACCAGATTATACAATTGAATTCTAGAATTGAATTCTAGAATTTTCTACAGCCAACGCATGGTAAGGTCAGATGTATATGTACAAGAATAATGCATTTACCCTAAAACCAGATATTCTTTATTTATATACAGAAGCCCTTTAATTGGACCATTAGAAATTATTAGCTAAATTATCCCTTAATATTGCCTCCAAAATCTTGGTTAAACATTGCCTGACCAGAGAACTAATGAAGAGACATGTTACTGCCATCAAACCAAGGTCTAGCTAGGAAATTTGCTGTTATGGTATCACCAGTTTTGGTGGGTATCTGCCTCCCCATTTCTCTCTGTGGAAAAAGGTTGAGGTCCTGAAAATTTTCTCCAGCCTAAGGTGGCAGAAGGCTGCTCCTTGCTCAATGAGTCCTGGAAAAGGAGTGAACACTCTGCCATTGCCTGAAGGGTAGGAACTCCCAGAAGCCATTGTTCTCGACTCCAGTTCTCCCACCTACCTGAGCTGAGAGGATAGACCCAGAGTAAGGACTGGCTCCCAGGCCGTTTGTGCAAACATTAGAAGGGTCCTCTGCTCAGCAAAGTCTCTGGGGATGTAGAGATACCCCAGAAAACCTGGAGTACCTGTGGAGAGAATTCAGAACCTCCTACACATATTGATTCTCTAAGACCACCCCAAAATAGCCCACTATTGGGTATGATTTCAAAATTAGAGTGTTTTAATGGAACGTTTAGATATAAGGGAGTGATGGCTTGATCAGTTGTGTTTGAAGTTCCACACTTTCTACTTCCTGATCAGTTTCTTCTCTGTGGAGTTCTTTAAATGGGTTCAGCTTGCCTTGATGGACTTTCCGCCACACCTGGGCTCAAGCGCAGTGGAGAGGGCAGGGCTGGTGAATGCCAATGCGTTCTACCACACCTCACTCTTCTCTTGGTCCCTTTGACAGCAGGGTCTTCCCATTTCCTCAGGAGTGAAGGATTGTTCGTAGCACATGAGGTTCTACCCTGACCCACACTTTATCCTCTTCCCAACACTCTCAATGTTGACTATTATACTCATAGAGTCCTCTAGGGCTCATGAGAAAGTTCCAGAATCTTCTCTTTCTCCAGCTTTACCCAGTCTGGATATCCAACCATTTGGCTATGCATTCAGTTATACACTCTCCCTGGCCTAAAATACATTGACATTGAATTTTCCCATCACACACCTTCCTTGTCAGCCTCATGCTGGCTCAGAGCTGGATGGCTTCCATTGGCTGCCTGTCTCTGCCATTGATGTCCTCCTTAAATTACAAGCATTTGAAGGGCCGGGGCTGAGTCCCTGCAGTGCTCTTTGCGCAATGCTCAGCCTTGCATTCATTACCTCTGGTCAATTACCTCAAGCCAGGGCTGCCTGCTTCTTGTCACAATTATGAAAATGCATGCAAAGCATACCTAGCAGGGACTGCAGACCTACAAGTGACTCTTCTTCTCAGACTGTAGATGTGCATTCTCAACAGCCAGCACTTCATTATTTATTTATACTCTGTGTTGTTCCAAATGAGCTGAAGTCACTGTCGTGGAACACGGATTGCAACAATAATGAGGAAGAGGAGCCTTTCTACCCAGCTTTTCATAGAGCAGAATGAGTAGCTGATGACAAACTTTTTGTAGTTGTGTCTTTTCATCTATTTCCATCTTTTGGCTCACTCATCATTTTTCCTCTTCTTGTTGACTTTCCTAGCTTTTTCCTGGCTTTTTATCCTTGTCTCCTAAGTCCTCAAATAATAGTTACTCTGACATATTTTCTGTACTAGGTGCTCTATTAAGGGCTTGACATGCATGATTTTCTTTAAACCTTAAAATGACCCTGTGATATGAGTAGTGGCTTCTGTTGTATCCATTTTAGAGATGAGAAACTGAAAATCAGAGAGATGAATGCTCTTTCCTTAGGTCACACGGAGTAAGAGGAGGACAATGGGACTCTTCCTGTTGATCTTTTGTCACATCTCATACCGCACTGTGGAGAGTTAGTACCCCTGAGGTGAGGGACATTTCAAAGGAGGTGGCAAGAGTACCTTATGGGGGCCAGAATGACTGAAAACCACCTCAGTCAGGATTTTCAGGACTCCATGAACGAGCTTCAAAGAACAAACACTCCATCATCTCTGGGAGGGATAATGGTGAACCACGATCCCAGTCAAGTCTAATAGGTGGTCTTCAGGGAAAGGTGCATACACCTTTTCGAGGCCTCTCCTGCTGTCAAACAGCCTCGGGAAAGATTTTATAAAAGCTTCAGACTCAAGGGAACGCTTAGAAAGGCGTATGGGCCATGCTGGTTGGGGGAGGAGAAAGACACCATCCTGCTTATCAAGAACTTTGTTTTAAATAAACAAATGGAAATTTGGGGATTTTAACGCCAGTTTTCTAGGCTTTGCTAATATTGTTCACAAGTCAAGTACTCTGCCACAGTTAGTAGATTTAAGTGAAATACCAAAATGCCTACCGCTTTTCAAAGACCATAATTAAATTGGACTCTCAAAAGAAATGGTCTTTTGTTGAGTATTGCCCTTAGAGAAAAAGGTTTCTACAATTTGCTTTTATCCTGTAGGAAAGATGCTGGGGATTCTTCATTATTGAATAAACACAATTGAATGGCCCTGGTGTTCGTTACTGTACTAGTGCTTTAAACCAGTTGTATTAACTGAGAACAATGTGTAATGTACAGTAACCATGATGTAGCACCAAGGGGCGTTTAGGCTCCCAGTAGCTTTACTTTAGATATTGGGGAGGTAGGTTTTGTTATACTATCCTCTTGGTGGTTGATTTAAATAATATAGTGGTCTAGTGACCACTGAGGACTTCTGGGTCCATTTACTGATAATGTAAATGAAGTATATTATTTTTTAAAATTTCTTGATTTTTTGACCATGACAGCTCATTCAGCTTTCCTAACTTTGTTTCTTTGTTTCGGAAGGGAGGCTTCCTCATACAATACTGCTACAAAGATACTACTGTTGTTGAAGAATACAATATTTTGGGTCTCAAGGATATGTCGTCTGTCATCTGGAAATAAAACTCAGTTTTTTCATTAGTCGGAATGAATATTTGCCTCCTGGGTTCCTTTGCCAATAAAAACAGCAACTATGGAGGGGTGACCTGTCAAGGTACGTCTCACATTCCCCGATAAAGTCACATTTCTGTGTTTTACATAATTTCTACAACATCCAATGGGTGGCTTATTCAGTAATTTGGACAAGAAGATGAGAGAAGGGAAGAATGAAAAGGAGCCAGAAATAGGTGGTTTTGCTGATGATAGCTTTTTATCCTCAGTGGAAAATGGGTCCAGTCTCCCTCGGCCCTTTGTCTCAAATGCATTCATACCATCTCTCCTCGGAGCAGCGGCTGCCCTCTGCCAACTTTCTGTGGCTCTGAGTCCCTCCCTGGGAACAGGCTGTAGCTTCTCAGTTCCTGTGTTTGTGCTATCACAGAGCTTTGCTCCCGCGAAGCCCTGAATGGCGTCTTTGTAACAGCCTGCGAGATATTTAAGATGCTAAGAGGACCACATTACTGAAGAATGTCTTTAAAGGGAGGAAAATGAAATTACCAATAAAAAAGGAATCTTCACAAGTTCCTATTGTATCTTTAAAAAGAAGGGCTGATATACTTAGGCCCAACTCCTCCAGGCCTGCGGGAAGTTGCCAGGAGCCCCTACCAGCCCTGCCCACCCCCAGAGCCGGGCTGGAATCTAAACCCAAATTAATGACTCTGCTTCTAAGTTGAGGAAAGAGCAAGTAAACCACAGCTGTGGGTCTCAGCTCACTGGGGATTTCTGTTTCGAACTCAGCCAGTGTAGAGTCTCTGAAATTATTTGATTTGGGAACAGGATAAAAAATTGATAATATCTGATTTGTAGATTAGCCCTGAAGGGGGAAATACTAATTTCAAATACCATTCATCTTCCTTTTTATCAGGTCTCTTCAAGCTGTAATGAAATTACCCGAGGACTGAGTCCAGCTTGAGGAAACCTCAGAGGGGTTTGCACATTGAACTGGAAAATTAATCTGTGAACAGCTCACGGTTCAGCATTTATTTAGTCAATATTCAGTGACTAATAAAGGTTGAAAGCACATTTTTTAATTGGTCCATTTATTCATTGAAATATTTTCAATCAAGTCTACACCTTGAGATTTACTTCTCATTTTCCAAAATCATGAATCTTCATCCTAATTGCCATTTATGTTTCCCTGACTAAAACCTGAACTAGTCAAGTAAATGTATTTACAAGTTAAACTTAGCAGGCTTATTTGGAAGGAGAATTAGAACAGTGCTCAGGAGATAAGAAATATGTTCAGTTCCGTGGAGGAGTTTATCATGGAATGCTCCCAAAGAGTTACGTAATTAATATAATGTGGGATATTATACAATAAATAGAGATATAAGCTTTTAAAATTGTGCATCAAAATGGGATCTCAGAATCTGAAGATCACTGCAAAATTTCTACTTTGGGGGTATATTATATATTGAATATAATTATTGTATTTTATGTCATTCTGACATTCTTGTGAAGCCAATGGGTATAATCAATTCAATTTTTTCAATTAATGGTGAGGTCATATAGTGTAATATTTATTACATGGAATTAGGAACCAGTCTATTGGACTTGAACCCCAGCTCTATTTCTTATCATCTGTATGAACTTGGCCAAATCATTTCAACTCTTTGAGCCTCAGTTTCTTACCTGTATAGTGGGGTTGATACCAACAAATCACTGATAGGGTCATTGCCAGGATTAAATGACTTAGTACATGTAAGCTGACTAGGACAGTGCCTGGAATCTAGAAAGCACTTCATAAGGAATTGTTGACGTCGCTACACACCACACTCTGTTCTAGGCATTTGAACTGGGTCATAGCAAGTTACCACCTTCAAGGAGCTAATATTACAGTCAGAGAGGGAGGTGCGTAAACAATGAAAAACAACACAGTACTACACGTTTCACAATAGAATTCTAAGTAAAGCACAAAGTGGGGAAGATTTACCTGCGAAAACAAATGAAGACTTTACAGAGGAGAAGAGAAAGCTAGCCTTGTGTGTGCAGAAAGCAGCTATTGCTTTTCCATTCACACATGTGGAGAAAAACAGGTGGTAATTTTTCAGTTGCATTTGACAAATAAGAAATGATTGACTGGGTGAATGAACAGATGACTGAAGAAGTGGATGAATGGGATTCTGACCAGACATGGCCTCAAACAAGCCGAGAGGCGTGGAGGAGCTCATGGCCTGGATTCTGGGAGAATTCGTGTGATTATGGTTAAAGAAAACATGTTTACCTCTGAGCAATCCTAGATCAGATGTTTAGAGCTAGAAGAGATATTAGACATGATTTCAACAGAAATGAAGGCCTCCGAAGAGTCTAGTTTCAAAAAATTCATTGTTAGGACCAGATCGAAGTTCTCTCCACTACATCCTGTGGTCTTGCTGTAAGCTTCTCTGCTATAAATGACTCCAGTTGGAGAAATAAGGTGCCGAGGGTCAGGAAGGTTAAAAAAAGGAAAGAAAAAAGAAAGAAAGTGCTGGGGTGGATGAAGCCAAGATGTTGTAAAAGACTGAAGAGAAAAGACTCCTGAAAAGAAACTTCCAAAGAGAGGGAATCTTTAGGAGATCATTTTCTGAAATGACGCAGTCATTCATCACTCATAATGCCCTGCTTTTAGGAGTAACGAGCAGAACGTATCTTCTGTGTTCTGTTCTTAGAACTGCATCTTGGGATCACTCACATTCTAGGAAGAAGAAAGGGAACAGACCTGCCCCTGACCTTTAGGTTTTCATCCTCATGAGGGATGCTGGTGCCCTCCGCAGATGGCAGAGCTTGGGGGCTCTCCTGCCGCACATTTTGAGAAGCCCTGTGGGTTCTGCTGATTTATGAAATGCCTCCAGCGTGGGAGAAGGTAAAAGAGAGGGTCCAAGACATATGTTCACTAGCACAGCCCAGCATGTTGGGCAGCGGAACTTCCCTCCAGGCTCTTGGGTTTTGTTTGGTTGCTGAAGGAATTTCTGACCCAAGTTTTTCATGCAAGAGTCAAGACTGCCCTCTGGGGCAGCTACTTCTCATCCTCTTGGGGAGTCGACTCCAGTCTAGTAAAAACCTCCAAGGACAGTGGAGGTCTGGCAGTGTCACCCACCTCTTATTATGCCAACAAGGGCATAAACCAAAGAGATGCGACTCTCACCTCATACATATCATTATAATCCTGTAAAAGAAAAGGCATTTTAACACTAAAAACAGGGTAGAAGGTTAATTAGAAAAAGTAAGACTATATCTTATGACTATATTTAGCCTTTCAGGAAGCTCTCTACACAGTCATTATTTTTCTCATTTCACCAAGAACCAAGAAAAAATTTTGGTACGATCAGTAGTAATTCCCCAAACGGTTTTTGTGTCTGATCTCAGGATGCAAAATTTAGATGCAAGAAGGATCTTGTATTTCCTCAGCCTGACTATCCATAGTAACTGTTCATAGCCAACAGCTACTATTCAGGACCAAAGGACATCACCATTCCCCGGACAAATGAGTCCATCTTCCCTCTTTTCCCACTTCCCTGAAAACACTTCTGTGTGCTCACATTATTGCCAGATCTTGGAACCAGGTATCCTGCTTTCCCACAGGCAGGCTCTGTGGGCCTTGGGTCCCTAGCTGAGGCAGGACCAGTCATGGAGGTGGTCTGTGATGGCTCCCAGGACCCCGTCTATAAGGCTAAGCCAGCGCTGAATCTTAGCTGTTCTGCACACGCTTTCTATGTTAGCTCCCAAAGGTACAGTTGGCACAAGAATCATACCAGGCAGTGTGTCTGACTTTCATCAACAGGTTTTTGGCTGTGGGATTTTTGTTTCAGTCTGCATGTGGCTTTGGAGCGTGACGTGAGCCTATACCCAGGCACTTTCAGATTCTCTGTTGTCTCCTTATGATGGCAATGAAAGTAGGAAATGAAACTCCCTCTTTTGTCTTATTCACATGTAATTACTTTTTTATTAATCCTTTGTGGGTTACTTAAATTGTAACCTCAACTTCTTCCCTGATTTGAGGGATATTAGTGTTGGGACAAAAGTGCCTTTTGACAATCGATTGGTTGTTACCTACGGAGACGAGGTAAAGCCTCCTTCTGCTGTGGGACTATTTGGTTTCATACGTGTGGTCTTTGCCTTCATCGTACAGAAGCTCTTGTATGCGTGGGTACAGTATAAGGTGACAGTTACTAGAGAGAAATGCATTTGCGGAAAGAAATTACAGTATGAACAGGGCTTTGATCATTGGCATTATTTCTGTGCTGTTTCACTTCATTGATACACTTAGGTGCTCTTTGGCTTGGGAAGAACCTATTCAAGAACATACTTGAAACATGTAAGTGGATTCATTAAAATATACTTATCTTTCGGCCTTTGAGGCAGACAGAGTGTGGAGGCCATAAACCACTTAATGGATGAACAATGTCTGTTAGTGTCTTGCATTACATCAGGGTCCATTCATTAGACGGATGGGTACTCCCATGATGGCTCCTAACTTGGAAAGGGTCAGCGCCATATTGAAAATGCTGTCACAGCCATGAACTCCACTGCAACCATTTTCACGGCTTCCACCAGGTGGCTTGGCTTACGTGGCAAAAGAGAAGACAGATTTGCTGACCCCATTCAGAATAAGGGGAAACTAGACCTGTAGGATGTGCCTGGAATCATGAAAGCAAAATGGTGCCTCCTACTTTGTGATGGGTCTCAGGGCATTTGTTTATTCATTCTTTTTTTATCCAATAAACATTTCTCAAGCACCTACCACTTACTGAGTTCTGGAAACACAATGGTAAAAACAGCTCCTGTTTTCAAATCTAGTAAGAAGACAAGAACAGAAGCAAATTACACAGTCTTGGAAGTACTCAGCAGGGATGAGCATGGAGGCTACCAAGGGAACATAGAAGAGGGAACTCGATGAGGTTTGAATGACAGATGTGTGTGTGTGTGTGTGTGTGTGTGTGTGTGTGTGTGTGTGTGTACACACAGCCCAGGAAGGGGTGGTGTCATCATTTTTGGGTCTTAGAATTTCTCTTTCTAAAAACTCATTTGTATGTCTTAAACTTCAAGAATAGCTTGCAGTTATGGATTCTTAGGTTTGGAAAGGACATCTTAGCACTTTAATTCTTTAATACTTCAAGAATTAAAGCTAAAGCGTGCACCTCTCTGGGCCTCTGGACATTTCCTTAAAGAAAACACTACAATACACCTGTGTGACAATCCTGTGGCTTTTCCTCAAGCCCAGGGGAGGCTTAGGGATAGTGAAACAGAGACAGCCTGACCAAGCTTGTCCAATCTCTGCTTTCAAGTATGTCCTCTGAGAGGCAGCAGGGAATGAATGCTCCTCGGGGCTTGGACAATCAGCTGCGTTTACTCATGAGGCTGGGACAGGAAGAGCTTGCTATTCCCACACTCCCCAATCCCCACCCTCCACCCTAAGGATGCTTTGCACATGTTCAAGTCTGAAGAATGTTCCAGGGGTTGGTCAACATGTGTATTCTCGGCTTGCTTTTCTTTCTCTTCTGACCACATTTCTGTCCAGCTTTGTCTTCTGTGGAGTCTTGTTATCAGTGCATCACCTTCCTGCTCTCACATAGTCCCAACTACCGCCTGAAGACGCGGTTTCCACTGCAAGCCTCTCAAGTGATGGCTCCCGTCCTCGTGATGTGCTCTGCACGGCCCGGAGATGGGGTGGTATCCTCCCTGTTTCCCAGACACTGTCTGTTTCTGGCCCATAAAATAAACAAGAGAGACCAAACAGATGACCCCCCAGCATCCTTAAAGCACACACAATCAGATTATTCCAAGTGCCCCCCTTTTCCACTCAAAAAGTCCCCTACCATTCTTCCGGGCGGTCTGCAGTTTGCACCCACGTGACTCTCTTTCTCTCTCTCCACCAAGGCACTGATCATCATTCCTGGTGACTTGCACACCCAGGTAAAGGATCATCAAACACCTGCCCTACTGTCCCTTAATTCCCTCACCTCCAGAATAAACTTTCCTCCTCTACTTCGGCCATCCATTTCCATGACCATTTCCTTGTACTTACTATTACCAGTACCACATTCCCTACAAAGTCTTTAATTAAAGCATTCTCTGGCCCAACGTCTCATTTTTCCAGCTCGCTTACGCTGGTACTTCTACACTGATATGGCTTCATCTACACTGGGACCTCCAATTCATTTGTTCTACCCCTTTGTCAATGTCCATCCCTCCCTACACCTCCTACTCCCTGCTCACCCAGCTTAGATTTCATGGTCCATTACTATGGCAACTCCCTTGATATATCCTCAGGGTTTTTGCCCCTCTATCCCTCAATTGTACTCTCTGTGTAAAACCACTGTTTTGGTTACATCCAACTCTCTTAACCATGTGTCCATATCTGACTAGTTGAAGATGTTCTGGGAAAGATTATCTAATGATGCTGCTGGTGGTGGGAAGATTGTCTTACTTGAAACTTCTCATCACAAACATAAGTGAGTTTTCAGTGCTGGCCAGGAATGCTAGTACATCTCCCAGCTCAACTCACTCACCTCCTCTTTCAAATGTCCATTCCACACCTTTTCCTCCCTCCTTAAGTGTTCAACAGCCCGTCCATCATTTTCACTCTCAGCTGAGGACCTTCTTTGCACTGAAAAATAGAAGTAACTTATAGGGAAGTTGCTCATGTTTTCATCACAAATCCGCCCCCTTGTAATCATGTGCCAGGAGCATGTTTTATTATCTACATTTCCAATCCAACCATTTACTCAGGCAAAAATCCTGGCAGCCATCCTTGGTTCCACTCTTTCTCTCATCATCCACATTCATCCAGAAAATTCAGATCAGTAAACTTTCATGATTCTACTTTCAAAATATACTTTGATATCCAACAATTCCCACCTCCTACACTATACCCAATCCAAGCAAGCACCTTTGTGTCTCATTAAGCCATTGTTATCTACTGAATTACTTGGAATTAGATTTGCCTAACCTAAATCCCAAAATATCAGTGGCTTAAACAAAACAGAAGTTTACAGTCATTCACAGAGATAGTGTGGGTTCTGTTCCAGACCACTGTAATAAAGTGAACAGTGCACTAAAGTGAGTTACATGAATTTTTTGGTTTCCCAGTGCATATAAAAGTTACACTGACACAATATTGTAGTCTATTAAGTATTCAATAGCATTAAGTCTAAAAAACAATGTATATGCCTTAGTTTAAAAGTATTTTATTGCTAAAAATGCCAAAACAATTACAATAGTGACATCAAAGACCACTGATCAAAGATCACCATAACAAATACAATAATGATGAAAAAGTTTGAAATATTATGAGAATTACCAAAATGCGACCCAGAGACATGAAGCGAGCAAATGCTTTTGGAAAACGTCACCAATAGATTTGCCCAGTGCAGGGTTGCCACAAACCTTCAATTTGTAAAAAAGTGCAGTATGTTTGAAGCAAAATAAAGCAAAGCCAAAAAAAGCAAGGTATGCCTGTATTCTTTGCCACAGAATTCCAGAAGTAGGGCATCCTGCTACCTTCTTGTTCTGCCATCCTAGCAGCACCGCATGGGCCAAGGTGCCTGCATCACTGGCCGTGCATTACATTTACACCACTGACCCCACAGCCAGGAGGAAAGGAAGGGCCAACAGGACTCAGGCCACTTGTCTGACTCCCTCTCTGACTTCTGATTACACCCCACTGGCAACTCCTTCTGGAATGAGAGCAAGTAAATATAGCTTTCTAGGTAGTCACATGACTGTCCGGAAGAAGTGCTGAATTCTTTTACTGTGTAAGAAAGGAGGAGAGATTTGGGTAGGTATCAGCAATGCTCAACGCATCTTTGTATTTGCCTCACTGCTTCTATTTATGCCCCTCACCAATCCATTCTCCTAACAGAAGCCAGTATGATATTTTAATTCACAAATTAGAATGTTACTCCTATTTAAATTATTACCTAGCTTCCCATCACACTTAAAATGCAGTCAAAGGTCCTCCTCACCATGTCCTTCCTGGTTCTTCCTGATCTGGTCCCCAGATAACCTTTTATTCCATCTTCTCCACCATTCTCCTTGCTCACTCCTTCCTAGCCATACAGTTTCTAAGACACCAAACTCATAGCCACTTCTGCTTTCCACACTTGCTGATTTTTCTACCCAGAACACCCCTCCCACATGTTTTCACACTCTCCTTTCCTTCTCTTTAGTCACATTGCTGCTAATCTTTTACCGTCTCTAAGAGAACCATCACCATCCCACCATCCAGTAATCCCACCCTCTCTCCAACCTTTCCATAGCCTCACTGTGCATTATTTTCTCCATCTCAGCTGAATTCATATGTTTCTATTTGTTCACTCATCATTGTCTGTCATCTGCACTAGCTCCTTGGCTCCATAAAGGCAGGGATCCCATATGTCTCGTTTACCGTCATATCCCCATTCCTAGAACAGCGCCAGAGTACAGTAGGATCTAAAACAAACACACAAAAAGTTGTTGAATGAAAGAACTAGTGAATTCTAATGTTGAGGTGTTTGTTTTGCTTTATTTGTAAAATCTAAAAAGCTTGTTAAAAGAACATCTCTACAATCTAGGAAAAACTTTGAAGATGTCCTTATTAATATTCTCATAATATATAATAATGTTTACAACATCACACACATGGCAATTGAAAACTTTCCAAACTTCAGCTCAATGAATGTTTTTTCTTGCAGAATTGAGGTTTAGGGTACTAATAGGTAGGAGCTTGTCCATGAGTTTACTCATGTATATTGATTTTCTGGAAGTCATCAGAAACTACACAACTAATAATCTGAAGTATATTGATGAATGTATATCAATTGAACACATATTTGCATTTTAATTGTGAAATGTGCATTCCATTTTAGTTAGATATGTAGCTAGTTTTTCTATGTGATATTTAACTATGCATTTTTTTGTTTCTATGAAAGACTTCTTAAAATTTAAAAAAAAATTGAAATAAATTCTGTTATTTAATGCAAGTTATTTTTTAATACCTCAACTGAGTATGCAGTCAGAGAGATTAAGCAAACTAAAACACAGGCCAAAAAAAGAAAAAATTCTTCAACAAGAGGAATGCTCTCATGTTCCTTCGATTACTGAAATCTAGCAAATTGGATAGCTTACAGGAATCCTAAAACTAATACCAGTCTGAGTCTCTAGTAAGTTTGAATCAGGGTTCATTTATCCTGATGCAAGGAGAGACCTCTTTAACACCATTAATACAGGTGCAGTCAGATAAGAACATTCTACTGTTTTATTAAAGTGCCTCTAATTCAAAACTCAATAACCCTCACACATCCTTAGTCAGGGAAGACATCCTGGGAGGTATTTACATGAGTGATCTTAAAACTCCGGCTTCTGACTTGTTAACAAGACTTTCTACAGATAGATGTCTCAGGATCCTGTTTATTCTTCCTTTAACAGAATTATTTTCATCCACCTCCCTACTTTTGACTCTTGTAAGTATGCTAAAGTTGTCCTCCCAGCTTCCCCTAAAACGGAGAGGAATTCTCCGGCGTGGATGTTGAAAAGCTGATCTATATTCTCGGGAGCTGGAGAGACCCAGGGGAGAGGGTTCATGTCTAGAGCTGCCAGCAGCAACCGGCTCCCCGAGCCCTCCCACCAGCAGCGCCTTGGGAGAATTCCGGGGAATTAGGTAGCCAGGAGACAATTATCTTGTTTCCAGAAATAATCTGAATCGAAACAATACGTAGGGAACAAGGCAGAATGGCCCCAGAGCGCAGGCACTGTTGATTTCCTGGGGACCCTCTCCGCTGCAACGCGTGAGGAATTGTAATTTGGAGCCATTGAGCGGAGGCTCGCTTGATCTTCATTTCGTCAACCTGAAGTCTACTGAAAATAGACTCATAATACTTAGGGGTAATTTTTTTCTACTAAACACTTTTCTCAGCGGGGTCGGTCATTGGCTAATTCCCAGCAGAAGCCACCTGCGCAGGTGAAAAGACTCAAATCCGTCACCGCGGGGCGCGCTCATCCGAGAGCCCGGACCCGCCCGCGGGCTGAGCTGCAGTCAGCAGCTTTCTCTTTGCAAATAAAAGGCAGTGCATCCTTGTTAGAACGTCTCCACGGAGACACTCCTTTGACCTTTTCCAGGGTAAGGCGCAGGAATGCCAACATTTCTCCCCAAAGCACAAGAAATCTCCTTCTTGGCAGTTTGTTTATCTGCCTGCTTTACTTGGCTTTTCTCATCCTTTATCGGTGCAGGTGGGTAGAGGACTTCACGTCTGATCAGAAGCAGGCATGGTGGTTCCGAGGCTTTCTTCATTAGGGTCTACTCAGTTTTATTACACATGTTCTTTTCCTGGGTATTATTTACTTTGAGCAGTCTCTCTTTCTCTCTCTCTCTCTCTCTCTCTCTCTCTCATTCTCTCATTAAAGTATGCAGAACAATTGCTCAAAAATCTTCATTAAGTCAGCAGTGTGATTGAGGAGCAATTGGAGAATTTGTGATCCATTTAGAACTAACCGATCAATGAGCTCACTTACTTATTTACAGAGAGCCACGTGTGCCTGGAACTGTGCTAAGTGTTGGACAGACTCAAAGAAAACAAGCTCCCTGCTCCTTAGAGGCACAGAGTTCAGTAGAGGTAAGACAAGCAGAGAAGAAGAAACTACACAAAAAAAGGAGTGTGCTTTGCTGAAGAAGAACAAAAGAAAGAGCATCAGGTCATATAGGTTGTACCCTGCACAACCTCAAGGGACACGATTCAGACAGATGCCAATGGGAATGGCTATGGGAATGGCACCCAGTGGAGTTGTGCAGTGAACAACCGGGGCAACTGAATGTGGCGGTCCTGAGAGGAGTAACGATTTCTCAAGAGGAGTTCTGGCAAGGGGATGACAGTAAATGGAAATAAGATGGTAGAATGAATAGGAATTAACTAGGTGATAAGAAGGAAGTTGAGATATTCCAGACAGAGCCAACGACGTAGGGAAAGCTTGGAGCCTGGGAAGATCTCAGTATTAATGTGGAAACACTGTGGGGTGGGAGCCACTGTAGAAGAAATCACCTCCTCCGGTCCCATTACGACATGCCCCTTAATACTGCAGTGTTCCCCGAATACCCCAGGAGGGGAAAGTGGTAAGTATCCTAAAAGTATTAGAGGGAGATAAGCTATTCTAACACAACTGAGAACACTGTGTTCACCAGAATTCCTGAAAGGAGATCATGGTGTTAGAAAGACTCCCTGTGATCAGGTGTTTGAGGCAGAGCATGGGGCTAGGAAAGTAACAAGAACCAGGCGGCCAAGAGAGCTTCGCTGCTGGGTGGGAGGGAGAGGCAATCACACACGCACCCACTCGCAAGCACACACACATGCACCCACACTTACACACACATACAAGAGCAGAGAGGGGAGGAGACACCAGCATGGGAGCAGCCTCGGAAGAAGTCAGCTGAGGAGCAGTTTGGGGAACAGAGAGGTCGGACAGATTTGAAGCTGATCTCTCTGGGGGTGTGGTTTCTGCCTGCACTACGCCAGCCTCTGTAAGCACCACATTGCTGGCTCTTGGGGTGGGGTAAGTTGCACATTTCCACGGGACATAACGGACTGGTGATTTCTGCGGCACAGTTGGTGTGCTGGAGGACAGGGGAGCAGGTGACATCAGGGCGCCTCCTCCGGGCCGTGGCGGGAGAGATCCACTTACCACCTGGATGGGAACCAGCTCCTGCACCTCCCTGGATCCCTTCCTGCCCTCAGGCTCTCTCGCCTTTGCATCGTGCTTGGAGAATGCAAGAAGGAGGGTGACCCGACCATATGATGAGGGCCAAGAGGTTACTTGAGCCAGATTGTGGAAAGCCTTACGAATCAGGCCCTTCCTACAGGCATTGCATCCAGTTAGAGTTTAAACTTTTGCTGCTTTTTAAAGTAAATAAAGCTTAGCTACAGAAGAGTATATATAATGCGGATCAGTATAATTTAATGAAGATGAATACAGCAAACGCTTGTGTGCCCTCCTCTCAGCTTAAGTAAGACACATCAAGAGCTTTGATCTCCCCAATCGCGTCCGCCCCCATCTGCCCTCCCAGAGACAGCACTGTCCTGAACTGTGTGCTGACACTTTCCAAAAAACATGATTAATCAGGGATTCACAGGTCACACCACTTTTGGAGGCAGTGAGGGGCTGGAGGAAGCTGAGACCTGTAGAAGGGAGACTCCCAGAGGTGACGGTCACACCCAGGAGGGGCCAGGGGGCGAGGGGTCTGGGGAAGAGCTCAGAAAGTCGGGAGTTATCCTCGATAGGAAATGGAGGGGAGGAGAGTGCAGCGTAAAATGCACTCTTTGGGCTCTGGCTCTGGTAGATGGGTGAGTGAGGGTGTCATCGCTGTGTGGGGAAATACACACAAAATAGCAGGGCTGAGACATGCAAATGTAATGGGGGCAAACTTTGACATTTAGACCTTGAGATGATGGTGAGAGTTCTGAGTGTAGGTAAAGATTTGAGAGTCATCTGCATTCAGAAATTACAATACCAATACCTTAAGAAATGGTTAATATTTATACTGGCACTTTTCTTAGCGCTCTGCCTGTACCAATTCATTCAATCCACACAATGGCCCCATATAAAGAGGTACAATGATCCCTATTTTAAAGATTAAAAAACTGAGGCAGAGATTTTAAATAACTTGCCCACGGCTCTACAGTTAAAACGTGGTGGCGCCGTCTGGCACCAGGACTGGTGCTGTTAATCATGCCATTGATGTGGAAGTTTAATATGTGGGATTCGAAGGGATTTCTGAGAGAATGGAAGAGGGAAAGAAGGCAAAGGAGGAGGATGGAATTTTGGAGAATACCCATGTTTATGGTTCCTTACGAGGCTGTGAAAGAAACATTCACATTTAGGGGTGTGGGGAAGGAAGGGAGGGGTTTGGAGTACAAAGAGGAGGGGCGAGGGGCTCGATGGGAGAAAGGGAGGGGTGTGGAGAAGAAGGGAAGAGTGTGGGTGTGTCTTCCTGGGCCTGAAGGTCCAGCCTCCCTCCTACTCCGTTATCCATACCTCCTGGATTAAGGATTAGCTGTGACCCGACTCGGGTAGAGCGTCTTGCTTCCCCATGGGCTCCCAAGTCCCCGTTCAGAGCGCCTGCGGGCAGCTGTTCACGGTGTACCTGGGAATCAGCCTCCGGTTCTGTCTGGTCCTGGAGAGCAGTGAGAACCGTAGCGCAACACGGCCGAGGCCCCAGGGTTCTACCACGGAAAATGGATTTGCTGTGCGTTCTTCTGTTCACGCATTCATTATTGTGTATTTCCAGGTGACTTGCACGTTTCTGTGGGGTTGAAAGTTGAAAAAACCTCGGTTCCTTCTCAGGGGATTTGGAATCCAGTTTGAGAGTTTGGAATATTTGGCTCCTAATGAACCATAGAAATATCATTAAAATATTTCCCCACACCGCTAATCATTAGGCTGAGTCTGACAAAACTATTAGACGTTAAGGTTTTTAAATTGTCTCTGTAAGTTAAGATAAACACAACCAGAATTCACAGGAGAGAGATATAGTGCAGGGCATTAAATGCCCAGAAATGCCAAGGACATTCTAATTTTAGAATAAAGAACCTGGTGCCGGAGCATGGGGCAGGGCTGGAATGTCCCCTGTCTGAGCCAACAATGTCCCAGCTCCCCTCCACCCCACCCCACCCCAGTCCTCCCTGCCCTCAAAGAGTCTGTATTGGGAAAAACTTGGATACCAGGCAGCCTCTCTTATAATTCTTGGAGGCCTTTTAAAAAATTGCAATTGATTTCTTAGAACTAATAAACTAGGTTTATGACAATTGTGGCAAAAATGATTTCATAATTCTTGTCTAATGAGCAAGATTCCGTGCTCCAGGGGGAATGATCCTGAATTCCTCTGGTCTTGCAGACAGAGGTGAGCCCAGGTAGGGACTAAAACTTGTTTGCAGAGCATATTGTCAGGAAGCTGACAGGGTTTACCTAGTGAAACGGGAAAGCACAGGTTCACGGATTTAGCTTTGTCCTGTGGGGAATGAAAATCTATTTTTAATCAGTGCTATAGCATAGAAGTACGGCATGTATGCTTGCTATGGGCAGTGGCAGCTGGCTGGTGGCTGGCAGTTTGTCATCCTAGTACTGGGTCTAAAAAAAAATAAAATAAAATCCTCAGCTGAAAAAAAAATCAAGACAAAATAATAGTAGCTGACATTTCTTGAGCACTTACATGCTTGGTGCCGGATGCTTCACTTGAGTTATTACTTCATTTCTCCTCCCATCAACCCTATGAAGGTTCTATAATTATCCATGAGGTAAGTAAGGATCAGAGGGTAAAATAACGTCCCCAAGTTCCCAAGACTGTGGCGCAGTTCCTATCTGAGAACTTCCTAGTGTGTGTGCTCTACAAATCTGCTCCACTGTCTCCCTGTCAGGCTGCCAGAATTTCCTGGTAGCCCCTGAAATCTCCCCATTGACAAGATGGAACCACAGACTGTCAGCTCCATAGGAGTGAGACCGTGTCTTGATTGGTTCCCTCTGATCCCAGCTCCTAGCTAAGAGCCTGCCTCATAATCAGTCATCAATATTGGTTGAATGAATGAATGAATGGGTAAGTAAATGAATGGGTGATGAGTGAATGAAAGAAATGAACCTTATTAAATCTTGTATTGAGTCAGTTTGTGAGAAAAAAAAAATAGGCTGGCAAAAGTGTCCAGGGGTTTGGGAAATAGAGTTTTTGGAGAAGGACCTATATTTACAAAACATACTACCTTTTAGCAAAGTACGCAGTTGGTTGCCTGCATAGTTAATGAAGCAAATACCTGTGAAGTGGTTACCAAATGAGAAGAAAGACCTTTCTTCTCCAGGTTCATCTTCATTGTGGGGAAACACTAAATTCATAGCAACATTTTAATTGTAAGTGGGAAGGAGGGCAAATTAAGCAGAATTTAGTAGTGTGAACACTTAAATTATATGGCAAAAGAAGTGTTATATCACGGAATATATTAGTAATGAACAAGCTGAATAGAAAAAAAATCATACGATAGACGCTCAATAATGTTTTGTTTAATAAACGTTTGTTGAACTGGATTGAATACTCCTTAATGAAATAGGCTTGTATTTTAGTTTTAGTTCCATGTTTTGGGGTTTTCTTATCGCCTGAGAAACACTGCAGACCCATATCTATGCGTGCTGGTAAAACCAAGGCAGATCTGAATTATTTCATTATCTTGTAGATTCTGCCCTTAAATTATCCTCTCTTATTTTGAAGACCCTGCTTCTGAAATTCGAGTTTCTAACTTATTGCTATGGTGGTAATGTGCTGTTTACTGAGGCAGGACACTCCCGTTTTTGCAGAGGTCAAACACCTGCGCGTAGGAGCATGAATTTTGACAGCAAGTGTGTCATTAAAATCCTGCGCATCTGCAGAAGAAGCACGGTGCTCCTTCTGGGGAGGAGGTGAGGGCAGAACCCGACTGGGCATCTTCAGAGTTTTCACATCTGTGCCCGTGGAACCCAGCTTAATCCCGGAGGCGACCTTGGCTTAGGAACCCCACTCCCCTACGTCCCTCAGCTCCCGGGACACCGTAGAAGCGTGGATCTGTGGGATGGGGTGGGAGACAAGCTGCTGGTGGCTTCTGAAAAGAGGGAGCCTGCCTGGCTCCATGGAACCAGTGAGAAAGCCATAATGGGTCTCACTTGGAGAGAGCGTGTCAGGAGATAATAGCCCAGATATGCATAAAACTCTCTGCCCCTGCCCGTCCCTCTTACGCTGAATTGAGGGGTATTCATTACAGCTCGTCATCAAGAGCTATACGTACTATCATCAAGGGCAATTACGTACAACACATCAGGACAAACTGAAAAGAACAACAGGAGAGAGGAGCTGGCAGAGGACCCGAAGGAGAATTCTTTTAAAAAGCATAGTTTCCACCTGACAGCTAATTTTAGAAATACAACTCTGTTACACCAGCCACGTGCAGAGTGTGTTTAAAGACTGCACAATCACTAACCTATTCTCTTGATCCAGGAGGAACATACATTCGACTGTGATTAAACCACATACGATTTGTTTTATTTAATTTCTATGGGGACTACCGCAAAGCAGATTTATAAAATCGTAACTTGGAGAATTTTCTTTTATTAGAATAGTGTGACTCTTAAACATAAAAGTCAGGTCTTCAAATATCATTATGTTCTAGTGCTTTATGATATGTTTGAAAAATTAGACTAAGAGCTTCCTGTACCAAAGTGATCAGGGAACAAATATTTAGAGAAGTAAATGAACTAACATTTGTTTTGTGTATTGTAGGTATCAAGCCTTATGTTAGGCCCCTTACGTATTTTATCTCACTTAGTTCTCAAAACTATCTCCTAATTTAGAATTGTTTGCCTATTTTTCACATCAGGGAAGGAGAGAGGTTCCTCTCCAAGGTCCTGTTTACTAAATTAATCCTAAAACTTATGTTCTTTCTCTATATTTTACTGTCAAGTATATCAATGATTATTCAGGAAATAAAAACAGAAATTTGGGAAACATTAAGCAAGAGGTCCTTTTATGAACTGAGTTTTCATTCCTTTTACCTAAACCTTTTATTATGTATTTGACTCAAGAAATAATTTTAAGTATTTACCTTTTGCACACAACTCAAAATCTCTTGCTTCTGTAATATCTCAAGGGATAGATTTTTTTCCTGATTTGCCTACTCCAATTGTGCCTATTAAATCTTGTCTCTTCCTTCTTCGAAACTGGGTTTAACATTTACCACTTTTATAAAGCGTTCCCAGATTAATTTTATTGTTGCGTTTACATATAATAAATATCTGATCTATAGAATAGTTATGATTGTTGGCTAAGCTTTACATCAGGATTATTCTCTGTGCTGTGCTTAGTAGTTTAATTATTTATGTGACCAGCGGATCATGCGCTCTGTGAGAGCAGGAATGTTCATGTTTATTTCTCTATCCTTAATGTGTCTAGTTGAGGGCCTGGTAAATAGAACTCTCCTCCCACCTCGTGTATATATACACATATATAGTCACGCATACATTTATATACATACATTTATATATATTTATATATGTAATATATGTACATTAATTAGCATGGACATCAGGTTTTGGTCATGCTATCATCTTTGTACATTTTTGGTAACATCTTCTGTAGGGAGTTCAAATGTCTTTTCCCCATATTATATTCTTTCCTAGCTTTTTAGTTTTATTAATTTTGAGATTAATTATTCAACCTGATCAATAGCTCTATGCTATCTATTTTACCATTTGCACTCTCAAGCTTCATACATCCAACACTGTAACTATTGCAAGACTAGGAAAGGCAGTAGTCAGTGAGGTTTAGAACATTCTTGAAAGGAAACGTGAATACTTGCTAGGGATAGGAATGTTTCCTAAAATAACCTAGTGGTTTAACCAGAAGGAAAAATGTTTTGCAAGATTTCTATTTTCAATGTTAGATAACTCTGCGTGGTGTGTGTCTCTCTGTGTGCACACGTGTGTACACACATGTTTACGTATATGGGCATATGTGTGTACATGTGTGCAAGTATATGCATGCATCATGTGTGTGTTTAACCCATGTTGAATTCCTTTTGATGTCTCCTGAGGTCTCCACCTCTAGATTAAAAATTCTGCCTCTGTTTTTTTTTTTTGATATTTTAAGTACTCACAAGATAATGCAAGAGAGCAAATTATTTTAACAACCCTACAGACATTACTATTTAGAATACTGAATGAACGAATGAAAAGAAATGCTGATATTCTTGAACTGTATGAGAATGCATGGGAATAAAGACTTATATGGCACCCAAGTAAAAGCGTTCCAAATCTTTCCTGTGTTTCACATGCATAATTACTGGTTTCTTTTAATAAACTAGTGATCATATCATATTCTACAGCCAAACAGGGACTTGCAAAAGATTTTCACACTCATTGGTTATTAAAGTTTCCAGAGATCTAAATACTCGTAACATCCTGAGCCTGTGATTTTCAACAACGAGGCTTTAAATTCTTCTGACATTTAACGGAATTTTTTGTGGTGTTAAAACAGTGTTTTACACAAAATGCATTATAGAACATTTGATCTTTCACTAGGAAAAAAGGATAGGAATAATGAACGCTTGAAAAAGGAAATCCAGTTCAATTGGATTTTAAATATGCATGTTAAAAATAGATTCTGTATACATGAGATGTTGGATGATACTTAATCAACAGTAATTGTATTTCAAGCAAGCCTGCCCTTTCCATATTCTGCTTGGCACTCCCTTGATTTGCCAGGATGTGTCATGCACTAGAATTGTGGCAGCTTCTGAATTGCTGTACTTGAATTTCTTTTAAACCATTTAGAGTTAAAGGTCATGCCAAGTGTCATTGGAAAGATAATGTCCTACAGATTGTCAGTAAAATCTGTGATATGATTTATTACTTGGAATCATGTGCTAATTGGATGGCAGCTGCTTTTGAATGGATAATCTTTCTCTTAATGCTGACAGATAAAAATGGAGATATTAGTTGAAATGAAAGAAGCCCCTTCCTTGGCCCTAAATGGAAGTCTGAGGTTCACTAATTGTTCCTTATTTATTTATTTATTTATTTAAGAACTTGGTTGTCCAGCTGTCAAAAATGGAAGAACATATCCCATACAGGATGGAAAAACAGTCTGCTCTTCCTTCAGCCAAGTTCATTTCAGAAGTCCCTGCTCGTGTGAAGTTCGTGGTTGCTACTGTCTAACCTTTCGGTTCTGCCATCTTTTCCTATTGATTGGCTTCCAGTGCTCATCCATAACTGTCCACTCTTCTGGGTCTTTCTTTTGTCCTTCTTTAAGCCTATTTTTAGTTGATAGTCTAAAATGCACTATGGTTTGAGGTGTATGTGTTACCATTTTCTATTTGTCACATCCCCCAAGCATAGTCCAAGCACCCGAGGTGAGTTTAGCCCTGGCTCTCCTACTCCTGGAACTGACCTTGGGAGAATGAGCCTTATCTTACCCATCTGTATGATGGGACAATAATATATTCTCACTGGGATTTTCTTTTGGAGACTAAGTGAGGTTATACATGATTTGAAAGTTTGTAAATCACAAAGCACTAATTAACATGGGAATAATGATTACTAATGTAATATAGACCTAATGGTACACATTCAATAAGCAACCAGAAGGATAAATATAGTACTCCATTAAATAGTGAGAAATTCTTGGTGATTCCCAAAATAATACCTCACGGGGATTGTCACTAAAATTGTTGATTTTGTGCCAAGAACAATTATATTGTTTTTACTATAGGTAAAATATATAATTTTAGAGAAAATACTTAATTTAGGGAAAATACACCTCACTTTGGGCTTTTATGGGTACATTCAGCATCTAATATTCAAATTAAATGATTCCTGGAGTCCGCCTCACCTACTGTGAGGTTGACTTTCTTCCCTTCGAGGCTCTCCATTCCCTCCCTCCTTCTCTTGTCCCCTCTCCAGGGTAGTTGGTTAGCCCAGTGTCAGAACTGGGTGCTTAATGCCCACAGTCGGGAAAACCAGAAGGCTCACTTGAGCCACCATGGAGTGGCTTAATCTTCTTCATTTGTAATTTCTGCCACTGTTGACCTAGAAATGACCTGGCCAGTCTGGCTACTGCACTGTCCGCTGTGGGGAGACCATTGGTGATCAAGCTCACTGGCCATCCCAGGTCAGGCAGTAGCTTCTCTGTGTGCAGGTTTGATAAGGAGAGAGTAGGGTGAGCTGGGTAACGTCCAGTAGGTTCACTCTGTTCCTCTGTTGGTCTGGACTCCCAATATTGTTGACCTTTATTACACTGCAACGATCTCCACAAGACACGCCCATGATTACAAGGTGTCCACACCCAGGAGGGGTCTCAGCCTCAGCCTCACGGTGAGTGATTTGTTGTAGCCCTCCTGCAGGGTGAGCCTGGCCCCCCAGCCAAGACCTTATTAAGAGTCCAAAGTTCCCCAATTTTACCCCTCGGGCTCCTTTTTTGTCTTTGGGGTCTCTGGTATTGCATCAACAGAGATATTCTGACAAGACCAACCTCAAAAGAGGAGTCAAGGTCTCACAGTAGGTTCATTGGGCTTCTATGCAAATAGACCTACATCTTTCCAGCAATCCTGGAAATTATGGGTTAAATTCTCCAGAGAAACAGTATCAATAGGATATCTATCTATCTATCTATCTATCTATCTATCTATCTATCTATCTATCTATTTATATAAAGACATTTATTATAAGATATCAGCTCACATGATTATGGAGGCTGAGAAGTACCATCATCTGCTATCTTCGAGCTGGAGACCTAGGAAGGCCAATGCTATAGTTTGAAGGCCTGCAAGGCAGAGAGCCAATGGTTAGATCCCGTGTCGGGTCTGAAGGCCTGAGTGCCAGGAGCACTGAGGGCAGGAAATCCATGGACCAGCTCAGCAGTCAGACAGAGAGTGAATTCAAACATCCCTGTCTTTTTGTCCTCTTCAGGCTCTTTAACAGATTGGACGAGTCCCATCCACACTGGGGAGGGCCATCTGCTTTGCTCGGTCCACCAATTCAAATGCTTCAAATGTTTCTTCCAGAAACACTCTCACAGACACCCCCAGAGATAATGTTTAGCCAGATATCTGGGCATCCCTTGGCTTAGTCAAGTTGACACATAAAAGTAACTGTCATAATGGTGTAGGGAAACCTTTTTCCAAGTCTCCAAAAGTCTTCTAACAACATCTTCCCATAGTTTCCTGATCCAAAAGTCCTAGTTATATTTGTGTGTGTGTGTGTGTGTGTGTGTGTGTGTGTTTAAGAATAAAGAATGTATTTCTATTTCCTTGCCAGCAGAACTAAAAGAGACAAGCAGATTTTCTTGCTAAATAATTTTGAAATTCTACTTTTCTGGGTACTTGGATGTATAGGTTTTTACTAAAACTATGTGTATTTTCTACAACATTTTCTAATGTATAAACATTTTATATAAAGCCTTTGACCAGTGTGTGAGAATCTGAATGAATATGACACATTTTGTTCTCAGTAGTTGTAAACAGCAAAACCATAAAAATTAAGTGAAATTTTAGAAATCTCAGATCCAAGAAAATAAAGTCTTAAATAGAATACAGTTAGCAAAGTGTTAATTAAAATGCTATAAAAATGAGGAAGTTAGTTGATAAATATGAGTTTGTCAACATAGTTTTTATTAGTACTAATAATATTTTTAATAAAGGATGATTGGCTTTAGATGCTAGTCAAGAATAGGTTACTATTAAGAATGGACAGTTATCACAGCTTTGCAGAGAAAATCTTCACCATGACTTATGACCTCATGCTTGTCATCTTTACTGTTGCTTTGGAAGAATACCAGGATACCTGGTATAGGACAGTGAGTGAGTTTAAAGGTACATCTTCCCTTATTAAGATAATGGGGAAAATTCTAGGCAAGATAAAGTGTGCCAAAAGGCTAGATTTAAGTTTTCCTTAGACTTGGGTGTAGAGGAAATTTTTAGGAATGTGGAAATCTTTGTATTTTGTATTATGTTAATGTTAATATAAATATGACCTTTTATTACTTACTATCTGAAATCAATACAATTGATACACTTACAAATGTATTATGTACCCGTAATGTGCTTAATAGTATGGGTGGTAAAAATGATCTGTCCTCAAGGAGCTTACAGTCTAACAGAGGAAATGAAACATGTATTGATAAAAATAAGTACAAAACAAAGATGTTTGAATTAGGACTGTCTGGAGAAGAGGTGGGGCAGGAGGGTTGATTGGAGGAGTTGACATTTGATGGGGACTTTGAAGAACAGATAGAATGGTAACAGGCAGAAATGGAATGAAGGCATCGTGGGTAGACAAGACCTAAATTAGAACTAAGCCTGCAGGTGGGAAGGCCATGTGGAGGAGGAGATATGGAAGAAGGCTAGAAAAGTAAGTAGAGACATCATGACAACCTCCGAGTATTAGCCAAGAAGAGTTAGGCTTTATGTTGAGATCAGTGTGGTGTTTTCAAGGATTTTTACAGTATGAGCCAAATTAGAAAATGCGCTTGGATTAAGAGAAGGTGTAGATGAGGCGAGATGGTTTTGAAGGGTATGACCACACTCTAGTCCAGGAGTAGGTAAACTTTTTGTTGTAAAGGATCAACTAGTAAGTGTTTAAGCTTTGCTGATCTGTGACAGTTGCAACTGTTCAATTCTGGTGTTGAAGTGCAAAAGTAACCATAGATAGTATGGAACAAGTGGGTGTGTCTGTGTTCCAATAAAATGCTACTGTTCCCTGTTCTAGATTATTATGACCTGGTACAGGTTTTAATCTGATAAGTGACCTTCAGTTAAGAAGGCAGCATTGCATTTTAGAAAGAAACTGTGTTTGGGACCATGCATGCTTGAATTTTAATTCTAGCACTTATTCTAGCTACCCTCTCACAAGAAAATAAATATGATAATGTATGTCAAAGCACCAATCACTTAGCAGATATTCAGAGAACGTAAGATTCTTTCCCTAAATTCAGTGTCATAAAGTTCACTCTTTAAAAAAAATTAAGGTGAAAACAGTATTTATTTCTTTTTCGGGAATATATAATAAGTTTTTGCTTACGGAATCAATTCGCTGCATTCTCAATCACATTCAAGTACCTTCACATTCACGTTACTTCACTGGTTTTATTTCCCTCTGTGGTCCGTTTGAAACATTTAATCCATCAGGCTGGCTGTGTTCCTTGTCTGAATACTACCACTGTTAATAAAAACAACAGCAGTGACAACAATAATCGTTACTATTTATTATAATTACCAGCTATTTTGTTAAATCTTACATAAATTATCTTATTAACTACTTACAACCACCCACAATGTAAGTAAGCACTGTTGCTTTTATTTAAGAGATGAGTGATATGGGGTTTCTAAAATTATATGAAGAAGGAGGACCCAGGAGAGAAGATCAGTTTCAAATGTGAGCATAGATTTCTTGAGCAACTGAAAAAATACAAATTCAAACTAGGGAAGGGTGAACTCAATAATTCAGGGGAGCCAGGAAAAATAACTCTGGACTAAGAAATAAGCCAGTTCCTTCAGAGATCCACTCTAAAGGCATGAAGGAATGAATAAGAATTATCCTTAAAGGCTGGTGTTCCAAACTTTATGTATGTATAGTTTTTGAAATTGTTGCATGCTTATTCCTGTCTGCAGTAAAACAGTGGCAAAGACAAGGAAGAGCATTCATCGTGGTGTGAAGCTGGGCTGTGATGACTTACTACAAGTCATGAAAATTGTCAGCAGATATTAAGGACAGCGTTGGGGGGAAAGTAGAGTTGGATTTCCAAAACCACAGTGGCCAGGGAAGGAATCTCCAGTCCCCACCTGCCTGTGATGAGCACTTTTTAATTATCCAGACTGCTTTGTGGGTAGTGCACAAGATGCAAGTTCTTGTCACATGATCAAAGGAGCTACCATTTTAGAGGTTACCAGGTATCCAAAAATATAGGATGCATTTGATGCAATCTTTCTGCATAGTGTAATCAGGGAAACTGAGGAGTGCCTTGCACTATTAGACAACAATCTAGGGTAGTTAAAGACAGTCAAGTTGTCTCACTGCATGTAACTGTTCAGACTTGGGAAAGCCTTGGGAAACCATGTATGGATTTAATGAGTCACAGATTTTATTACCTGTCCAACAAGTAATTTAAATAATGCTTGCTTTTCCTTTCATGTCAAATACAAAACAAAATAAGTGGCTTTAAAAGTCATTACTTGGAGAGACAAAAGGAAGAGTCATGATGTCAGCTCTTAAATTGGTCCAAAGAGATGCTGAAGGCAAACACAGCCCTTTCTGGGAGTTGCAGGGGAGTGATGAAATGAGACAGCAGGACAAATGCCATTCCATGTAGGACAGCATTCAGATTATAGGGCAAGCACTGTTGTGCCAGGAAGTAACTGCCATTCCTTATCAGGCAGCTGGGCTCTGGACTTGAACACTCTGGTCTTTTAATGGATTCCCAGGAGAACATCTTCTTGGTTGACCAAAAGCTAGAAGTAGCACGAATTCTCCGGAGGTCTTAGTTAGTCTCCTTAAATGATGCAAAGAAATCCGTAGGCATCACCAGGGAAACTAAGATATTCACAAGTTTCTATCAGATCGCTGGATTTTTTTTTTTAAACATCTTTATTGAAGTATAATTGCCTTACAATGGTGTGTTAGCCTCTGCTCTACAACAAAGTGAATCAGTTATACATATACAATATGTTCCCATTTCTCTTCCCTCTTGCATCTCCCTCCCTCCCACCCTCCCCATCCCACCCCTCTAGGTGGTCACAAAGCACCGAGCTGATCTCCCTGTGCTATGCGGCTGCTTCCCACTAGCTATCTATTTTACATTTGGTAGTGTATATATGTCCATGACACTCTCTTTTTATTGGCATTTCTGAATAATGTTGGGGAAAAGAACAATCAGTAAGAGTGTGGTGAATTTGTCAAAGAGTCCTAAAATATCAGGGCCTTCAGGAAGCTGAGGTTTCATTTTCCGTATTGATTAAAAACTCTACCCAAGGCTTTATAAAAAGGAAAGGAAGTTCTGGGGGAAAATTTCCGGTTTCCATTGAGAAATGTTTCAGGAGACATAATTAACAGGAAAATGATGATGATGATGATGATAGTAGTTATAATAATAGCTAGTAGAGTTGTGTATATTCTTGCTTTCCTCAAAATTTAATTATTGAAACCACAAAGTGGGAAGCTGAATTCCTCTACAGCAGGAACATATCAAATATATATGTCAAATAGAATTGATGCAAATTATAAGAAAAGGGAAGGGAAATGCATATAATCTAAGCACTTACTGTGTGCTAGGCCCCAGACAGAAGTTTTACCTGTGTTAATGTATATATCTATTTACTAATTTTAATCAAAATGCTGTAAGTTATTAGTTAAGGTGAACTCTCAACGTTGAAATTTGCTTTTACCTATGTGACCATGAGTGAGACAGTTGAATACAATGTATGTTGTTCTCCCAAGAATGAGGTCAGATTTGCCATGTGTCTGCTGAGCACGGCACAGCCTTCTGGTCTACCTCCTTTGAGGTCCCTGTTACATGGGACATGACTCCAGACTAAGCAGAAGCAAGCACAATTTGAAGGAAGGAAACCATCATTGTTATTACTGTTCATAATTATCATGCTCTAAAGATGAACTGGCTTCTGATGAGTGTTGATAGTTTCTGCTCAGAAAGAAAAGTCGAGGGGTTTTCTTAAACCACAAGTGGATAGAAAGATTTTACAGAAGTCTACTTTTAGCAAATTACCTCTTTGATCAGCAAATGATCTTGACATCTTTCATATCGTTTTCATACAATCTCTCTGTACAGAGAAAGCTGTTTGAGGTGTTTAAGATGAAAATCAGGTGAAATCCTGTGCTGAATTTAGTAATGAAAATCCAAAGACTCTGCAATCCCTGGATAACGAGGAAATAATAGGAAGATGGAGGCTGTAAAAGACTCCACAGGGTTTATCTTTTGTGTCCCAGAAAAGACTGTGAGACCTGTAAAGAGGTGGGAACTAGATTTTGCAGTGTGGTTAGTGGGATGGCACAGGAGCTGAGTGTGAGCCCCCCAGACACGAGGGGATCAGCCTCCTCCCAATCTATTAACACAGAGCCAGGCTTACTTGACCCTGTGAAGAAAAACTTATTTTTTAAATGAAACAAATTAGCCTGTTTTCCTAGAGGAACAGATCCTTAACGAGGGATATGCTGAGTGGTTCTGGGTAGAGCCAAAGTGTAACAGGGTCCCACCTCCTCCTGCCCCCATGTGCTAGGTCTTCAGGGCTGCTGACTGCTCAGATGCTCTTCAGGGCCCTGGTGAGGTGAGGGAGGTCCTATCAGGAGGGTGTGGGCCTGAGGGGGGTGGACAGAGGTGGACCTGAAGGTCTGAGTCGAGCCCTTCCAACTTTAGGTTGAGGAGGGAGTGGAGAACATTGGAAGGGTGACCTGGAGGGTTCTGCTGGCACCCATGTGTGGGCAGAGATTGCTGGGGAGTGGGAACCTCTACACAAACAATGTCCAGGCCATGTTCATCCCCCAAAAGGGATGTTTGAGGTGCCAGGATGTGGCTCTGGTGGTCCTATTAGCTGATCAGAACAGGTCTGCCTCTAGGTGCTTCTGTCTGTTGTGGGCACAGCCTCAGACAATGCTCCTCGCTCATTAATGTGAAGTTTACTTCTCATTTGTGGAGAGCAGTTCGTTGGTGCCCTGTCCTCTATCACCTTTCTCTGAGTGCTGACCTGCCAGGACCAGGTACACTCATGTCCCTTTCCCTTCTGGATGGCCTCATGCCTGCAAGGTGTTATTTGTATTTGAGTATTTTGAGGGTTAGTTGGTAGACACAGGGTGAGGGGGTGATTAGAACTGAGTGGGGGACACAATGCAGCTCATACTCTTTGGAGCCTCTTAGGAAGGAGTGAGGCCACACACGCATCAAGGTGGAGCTATCTCAGCAGGATGTTTTCTCTCTTCTTGGGGATAATCTGAGTCTACCTGTCCATGCCAAGTATGGAATTGGAGCTTGAGACTGGTGATGGAACCAGCTTGCAGAAGTCCAGCGCAGGAAGAGGAGCCATGGCTGAGGCTCATGAGAAATCTCTGGATACCTTTCCAGCTGTGGACTGGAGTCACCTTCAGATCCATACGACTGGATCCAACTTATTAGCTCCTCTTCAGCTGCATGTAGTGATGGTGCCTTTGCTGGCTGCTCAGCCCTACCCATCAGGTGTCCCTGAGGGTGGGAGTTCTCTAAGTGTGTCCCGGAAACCGCGCACCTCAGACTCACCCCGGGCACTTATAAAGCGGAAGAGTCCTGGTCCCATTCCAGAGTCACTGAATCAGAATTTCTGCAGCTGGAGCTCCAGAATCTGAGCTTATAAGAAAGACCAGTGATGACTGATTTTGGAATTCCTTAGAGAGCAATTGCCTTACAAGTCTTGCTCTATCAGCAGGTGAGGGCAGAAACTGGTTGCATTTCTAGTGACCATTCCTTTGCCCTTGTGTACCCATTTGTCACTCAGATGCAAACTTCCCCTTGGCCCATTTTGCATTCTTGGTTCCTTTCATGTCAGCCCCCCTTGACCAGGGCTTGGGCATTCTGCCTTGATCTTGCCTTCCCTGCTCTTGGAAGCCTGGCCTTACTACCTGTATCTCTTTGTTGATTTGGGTCCAGTTCTAAGTGGACTGATCACCCAAAATCTCAGTGCTAACAGTTTCTTAACTATGAAGACCACCTGCTGCCTGGGACCTCTGGTTTGCATTTCCTGTCAATAAGTGTTGATAGGAATAACTGCTCAGAGCAAGATTGAATTCCCTACTTCCCTTTAGAGAAATGGTTCTCAAACTTGACTGTGCATTTGAAACACCTGAGAGCTACCAAATATTCTCAAAATCAGAATGCAGCCTTGATGGAGCTTACATTCTAGTTGAGGAGACAGATAACAACTTACCAAAAATAATATAATAAGACCTTAGGCAGTGGTAAGTTGTAGGTAGAGACATAAAACAAAAGTGGTAAGTTGTAGGTAGAAACATAAAACAGGGTGGGAGATGCAGTTACCGGGAGGTGCTCAGAAAATGGCTCTGAGGAGGTGGTATTGAGCAGAGACATGACTGAAGTGAAAGAACAGGTCCTGCAAGTATGTGAGGAAGAAGCCTTCCAAAGAGGGAACAGTGAGTGAGCACATCCTGGGGAGGAAGGTGCTGGCATGTTCCATCAACATAAGGATGGAACTCAGTGAATCAGAAGAAAGGAGGAGGAAGTCATGTCAAAGAGGTCACCAGGGGCCAATTCATGGTGGGTCTTACAGGTCATGGGAAGGATTTGGATCTGAGGTTACTCCAACAGTGATAGGAAGCCATTAGAAGATTTATGGCAAAGATATAATCTGCTTCAATTTATTTTAAAGGATCTCTCTGGCCACCCTGTGAGGAAAAGTCTCTACAGAGCAGCAGTAAAAGTGACCAGTTGGAAGGCTGGGTCATACAACTGTGGGAAAACTGAACAAACTTTGGCGCTAGAAAGTAGATGTCACGGCTGAAAATGGCTAAAATGGCTAGAATTTCACAATGTGAAATCCTGCTACAAGCAAAGACGTTCCTTCCTGAACTGATTCCCGTTCCAGTGATACCCTGGGCGCCTTGTTTCCAGTGTGCTGAATTACAGAGCGTAGAAGCAAGCATGGAGAAGATTGGGTGAGGTAGCAGCAGGCAGGCAATGGGAACATGTCTCTTCTGAGGTGTCAGATAGAGTTAACTCCGTGTGGTGTCAAGAGGGAGACACCCCGGTAACCTGCGATAAAATGGTGGACAAAAATGGCTGGGATCTCTTCTGAGGTTGTGTAGGTAAAAGCCAAGACATGGTAACCATTAAACTTAACTGCAGTGTTCTTCATCCACAAGTTGGGAACAATAATAGTCACAAACTTAATGGGTGATTGGGAAGATTAAATAAGACAATGTGCTTACCACCCAATAGTGTTCAATAAATGATATGGGTGTAGCTGGTAAAAGGCAAGTGACAGCTGTAACTGAGATTATTTTCTCCTGTCTTAGAATAAGAAACAATTTTAATTGGTAAAAATTCATCAAGGTAGATAATCTGACATTTATGGTATTAGTTATGTGAGGATTATCTCATTCCAGTTATGAACAGAGATTCAAAACCTTAAAAGCAGGCCCATTTGTTTTTCATAGCTTATTTGTTATTCAAAGGAAGATTGCAATAATGCAGTTTTTATTGCTTGTGGCCTCCAATGGGGATTTGAGACTAGGTTTCTCTGTGGGTTCTGAAAGTTGGGAGCTCCTTTGCTGCCATATTTTCATTATCATTTCTGTTCTGTTCAACCTCCCTAATTCAATTTCTGATTTGGTATTTCTCAAAGTATGTCCCATGGGCCACCTCCATTAGGATTATCTTCCAGGGCTTTTTAAGAATGCAGACCTACCTCAGAAGTGGGAATAAGAAATGAGAATTCTTGAAAAGCTTTACTGGTAATTCTAAAGTTTGAGAGACACGAAGTTTCAACCAGCCTTTGTTTTCTTCAAGTATTTTATATGTTTCTCAAGTCATCTCATGTTCTTGTATCAAATATTTCACTTTCTTTCAAGTACTATAGAAAATAGCATGTAGGATGTAAAAGGCCTGAAGAAGGGCTTAGAACCCATATTCCCAATCCTATTTGTTAATTAACCCCTTTACATAATATAAATAGAAAGAGCTTCTATTTATATTAATCTATTATTATAGTTTTCTATATGAAGATTAGTCATCCCTGTTAATCATGCTGTATTATTATCTAGTATGCTTATTATTATCCAGAAAGATAGTGTAGATGCAGTGATGTAGGGGCACACATGCATTTAAAATTCTGACTCTTTTGCTTTGTGATTTGAAACAAATTATATGATTTCTCCTTGCCTCAATTTGCTTATCTTAATATGGGATTAAAATATTCATTTAATGATATTAGGAAATTAAATGATTATATTGTTGTAAATACTAGTTTTTTTCTTTCTTGGTAAAAGCCTGAAACCATTTCTATGGAAGAATTCTGTTTACTTGTATTATTCACAAAAATGTGTCCTGGCAGGACTGAGGTTGGGCAGAGGGGTAAGAAGTTGCCTAGGATCTCAGATATTGGGCTTTGCTTCTAAAAATGCTTTAAGATATAAACTCACAAAGGACAACAACACAGATAATGAACTTTTTGTGCTAAAAGGTTGCTTTAAGCGTTAAAGTCCCAGAGAACAGAATTCTCTTTTTAATACCCAGAACATGGTACATTTTGCATAATAAGCTCTGAAACAACAATATTTAATAGCCAAAACTAGTTAAAATAGGAAATTTGGAAGTTGCTTCACATGTGATGGTGTGAGAAGATTCTACAGCAGATCTGGTGAATGTACATTTGCTAAATATGTGAAATTAATGGGTTAATCCGATAGCTGTTGTACTTTAAGTCTCAGACATGAGTTTGTAGGTCAAAACCTCTCTGACAGACCCCTGTAAAAGGTTTTATTTCCTTAGGAGCAAAAAGCGAGATTAAGAATGAAGTTGACCTGCTATAGGAAAAGCGATTAGCTCCTCCAGGTAAACCAGAGATTTTTTTTTTTTTTTAAAGCTGCAGTTGTTTTCCTGTAATGACTTTGGTAGAAGTGAAAGGTCTGGAATTCTATTTATATTTATTTATTTAATGATTAGGCTGTAGAATGAAAACCTTTTGACCAGTGAGCATAAATAGGTCAGGGAAATCACCTGACTATTCATCACATGGAAAGGGTGTCCCCAACAGGCCGCCACTCCTGAGACAGCTCTGTCCCTGCAGATGCAGGAAGAAGGTACATCTGCTCCTGAGCTGAACAACCTGGAAGCTGGATGCAGCCCGGAGAGATGCTGCAGCTTCTTGCTGCCTGTGGCCTCAGAGCCTAGGAAGGAGTGTGCTTTGTGTTTCACATTTTTCCGTATGAAATCAGCTGTTCACCCTGTCAATCACCATGTTTTTAGAGGCCCTGGGGAAGCTGACAAGGTTTAGTATTTTTAGCTCCTTTATCGGATTACCACTTTTCTTTTTGGCTCTAACAAAGCAGTACTTCTCACAGGTTAAGATGTAGACAAAAGGCTCAATACTTGGGAAAATTCCTGTGGACTCAATAAGGCACTTTGACTAATTTTCTTTTTCCCATAGGAATCTGAAGAATTCTTTCAGGATACAAAATTTTTTAAAAATCTTTCTTCCCAAGGGTCTTTATATCAGTAATATATAGCTCCTCTCCTCACCAGAAACAATGGACACTTTTCAGGAAGTTATCGTCAATGACGGCTGAAGATGGAAAACCTCCAAAGAATGGTCCATAGACTTTAAAAAATGAGGAACTTTTGAGAAAATTCCATTATTTAAAGCAAAAATTCTTCGATTTCGAAGAGAGATACTTAAAGCACCAAAATTCCTTTCTAATAAACCTGGTAAAACATTACTAATAAGCTACTTTATTGTTTTTGGAGAGAAATTGTGGCCAGAAGAGCTCAAGCAGTATTACAAAATTTAAAAAAAGCAAATATTACGAGTAGGTCCAGGTACATAAACTATGAGGTCCAATAAAAAATAAGGAAGTTAAAGCCTGTTGTTCAAAAAGCAGGGGAAATTGCCATTAAATGTACTAAAATATAAATTTTTCTGTTTAAAATATTGTAGTACTTATAATAGGGCTAACGGTGATACATGAGTAATAGCATGGACTTACAAATTTTAAAAATAATACTTTTGGTGTTATAATTTTATATAATATAGTAAATAATACTTTATTATTGTGATATATTGATCATATGATGTTTTTCTAGGTCACTTTACTGGAAAATCATTTATTAGATCCTTGTAACTTCATTTTCAGTTGATATGCAGGTATACCTTGCTTTATTTCACTTTGCAGATAATGTGTTTTGTACAAATTAAAGGTTTGTGGCAACCCTGGGTCAGGCAAGTCTATCAGCAGCGTTTTTCCAACAGGATTTGCTCACTTCATGTCTCTGTGTCACATTTGGTTAATTCTCACAATATTTCAAAATTTTTCATTAGGATATCTGTTATGGTGATCTGTGATCAGTGATGTTCACTGTTACTATTGGAATTGTTTTGGGGCACCATGAGTCGAGCCCATAGAAGACAGTGAACTTAATCGATAAATGTGTGTGTTCTGACTGCTCCACTGACCAGCCATTCTCTCATCTCTCTCTCTCCTTGGGCCTTCCTGGTCCCCGAAACACAAGAATATTGAAAGTAGGTCAAATAATAACCCTACAATGGCCTCGAAATGATCGAGTGAAAATAAGAGACAATTGATGCCACCACACATGTCATGTTGCCTTGTTTTAACAAATGGCCTCGGCCACCCCAAACCTCAGCGACCACCACCCTGATCAGTCAGGAGCCATCAACATCAAGGTCAAGACCCTCCACCAGCAAAAAGATTACAACTCCTTGAAGGCTGAGATGATGGTGAGCATTTTTTAGCAAAAAAGATATTTAATTAAGGTATATAAAATATGATATTGCACACTTACTAGACTACGGTATAGTGCAAACATAATTTTTATATGAAACCAAAAAAAATCTGTATTTATTATCACTTTATTGACACATTCACTTTATCGTGGTGGTCTGGAACCAAACTTGAAATATCTCTAAGGTATACCTTTCATTGTAAGTGACATTAGTTACTTGGCAAATGCCAGATCACAAATCATCTCTGATGTTTTTTTTCAAATTTAGGAGGGATCTTTTTGCTGGTGCAACGGGTATCTGTGACAACTTTGGAATATATTTCTGATAAATCACTTCAAAATATAAATTTTAGTATATTTAGAATTGATGATTTTTCCTGGACAAATTTTCTAAAAAGATTTAACTCTTCACACAAATCAGTTTTGTGCGAAACTGAATTTAAGTGTAAATTTATAAAATGCCATTTTAATGTTTCCTCTGACATTTTCTGAAATCTGTGGGAGTTGTAGAGGAAACTGAAAGTGGCTTCATTATTTGTATATAACTTGAAATGCATTTTATTACTACAGCTTCAATTACAAGCAAGAAAGATTTGTCTTCCTTGTTAATAGCTTGTTTATCTGAAGCTTCATGTGAAAATAGTGTTCTTTTCCATAGAATATTTATATTTAATTTCTATTTAATTTAATTTAATTTCTATTTAATTTAATTTCTATTTCTAAGCTTGTGGTTGTTTGCTTTGTAATGCACTACCGTTCAAGACAGAGATTCTAAACTCTTCAAGGAATTCTGAAAACTTCCTGATATGCATTATGGTGATGTCCACGTGCACAGTTGTAGTTTGTAACACTTTGAGGACAAATTTTGCTGCCTGGCTTCTGGTGGTCCCTATCCAGGTGCTCAAGCTGGGAAGCTGATGTTTGTGCAGCTGTCGCAGGGACCAGCTCCAGAGAGGGATGGGCACGCGTCCCCCACCATTTTTCCCGGGCTGCCGCCAAGCGCAGCACCTCCCTCTCCCACAGCTGTGGCTGCTGCAGCCATTTCTGCCACCAGTCTGGTCCAAGGTCCTGACCTGGCCACCTCCTCGATGCCCCACAGCATCCCAGACTGATCCAAGACAGGTCCCTGTGTGCTTGGTTAATTATCTGCGCAGGCGCCGTGGGATGTGCCCGTGGGCTTGATCTTGCGCATGCGCGGGCAGCTGCTGGCCCACAGTCACCGTTCCCTGGTACCGTTTGACTTCACCTGCAAAATTCAAGTTCAAAAATAAGGTTATCTTCAGACAAGGCAACAGAGCATCAAACCAATTATAGGGCCCTTCTCAGCACACGATCCTTTATAACTGCGTTGATGGACACCCAGGAAGCCAGCCCTGTCTGTGAGCAAAATTACCCGGAAGTATGTAGTGATCTCAACTTTTTGAGAAATGTGTTTCTTAAGATGCAGGTGGGACAGGTAGAGATGTGAGACAACTGTGGAGGGACCGTAAGTGGGAAATTCTGAAAAGAACTTTGAAGAACAGCTCAAATTAAGAGATTTTGTTCCGACATATACGTGGCCTAGGAGCCATTGATTGGTGTCACATATTTATTTTACATAAGCTGTAATCATAGTGCGTTAGTAACAATTTCCACTTCTAGTTTCCTTAAAGAGGAGTCGGAAATTCAAGACATTAGTGATCTAATCTGAGCGCAGAAGACTGAGATGTTTTTCTTCCCCTGATATTTCACAGTTGCTTTTCCGGTACTTTATTTGAGAACAACTATTTTTATCAACTCAACTTTGTAGTACTTTCTAGAGTATTCAGTTCAATTTTCACAGAAATCTTTCTTTTTGTGCTCATATAGTATTGATTTTTGTAATATTTATTCAAGTGATTGTAATTACAAGTTCAACTAGTGTAATCAGGTTTGGGAGCACACACAATGAACTCTTTAGAGTAAACAATTCAACTGGAGAGAGGCTAATAGAGCCATGAGCGTTCAAATATACTGCAGACATCAATCAGAATGTTTTTACAGTGAAATTGAGAGCATGGGTTTCTGGTGAATCAGTTAAATGGAAGTTGGTTAAGAATGGTTCTATTGGTTTGCAAGGCAGAAATAGAGAGAACAAAGGTATGGACACCAAGGGGGGAAGAGGGTGGTGGTGGTGGGATGAATTGGGAGATTGGGATTGACATCTATACACTAATATGTATAAAATAGATAACTAATAAGAACCTGCTGTATAAAAAATAACATTAAAAAGAAAAAAAATTGTTCTACTGTCGCAATTCAGCTCCACTGTATATAACGTGGGACACAAATGTTTATCTCCAAATGTATTTTTATAAAGGTCTGTGCTCAATAACATTCACAGATAATTATTTTTATTTTACTTAAAAGGTGAAACTATTGAGGTTAAGTAGTTCTCTAGCCTTCTAATGATTCACACATCTTTACTTTTTTATTTTTCTTATTCTGCTTTGTAAACTTCTTGAATCTTAGAAGTTAGCCTATGGGACAGCCAACACACGTGAAACTGCTTTCTTGTCTGAAGAATGCTCTCCTAAGCCTATAGCATCAGCCTATGTGTGTTTATGCATTTGTGTGTCTGTCTCCTCTGAGGATTTTATTATAAAAGGCACCAGTTAGGTGATGGCATTACCTGGTCCTTGTTTAAGCTGAGTGGCTCTTTAATCTTCTGAATAGTCTAAATTTTTTTCTTGGATGAAACAAGCATATTAGCATCTAAATGCATTGTGTTAGCTCGTAGTTGACTGGTTCTTATCAAATGGTGCTTTGGTGTCATGCCATTGACATGAATTGGTGGGTCTTAGAAGAAATACTGGCAAAGTATTTTTGCACCTCATAGACATCTTTTTGAGGACTTGGTTCAATAAATTCAAAAAGTCATCTTTATGAAAGACTAAGATGTAAATTTCTTTACTATCCTAGTATCAGAAAAGAGCTGTGCTTATTTCAAGAAAGTGTTTCTTTGTTCTTTGTATGCTCGGGCACTCAGTCAATCTTCTCCCCTCTTGTAATTACTGCAGAGGAACTTAAGACATGCATTCATCTGCTTCACTTTTTCCCCATGTTTTTCCTGTATATTAGTCTATATTTATTTTTAAAAACTTGCTATGATTTATTTGCTTAATAATGTAAATCACTTCAAGTCATTTTTTAATGGACTAGAATTAAAGTAAGCATGTGTCCTATTAAGAACTCGTGAATTCTTTTGTCTTCTCATTTTCACCTTCGTGTGCTTAGTTATTATTATCAGGTGCTCCTCAGGAGAGGGACCTGTTTCCCTGATGTTGGCAACTACATTTTCTTACATCCAGATGGTACACATCTAAAAACATGGCCTTTCAAACATTTTTCTCATGTAGCTGAGAGGGAGGAAAAGAAAATTTATTGAGAGAGTCATAGTTTCAATCCACAGAGCCTGAAGTATTGGTGTCATCAAATGCTGCACAGCCTACAAGTCTCTGAGGGCCCCAGGAGTATGGCCCGGCGCCACCATAAGCCATCCGTTATCCTGGGGGAAATTAAGTGTGTCTGACAAAATTTCCCATTCTAGTTCATTTGCTCCTGGTGTTACTGGGATGGGGATCCAGGCCTCGAGCCAAGATTAGGTCCCCCACGTTCTGGTCACATCTCTTGACTAGAGTTCAGAAGTTCTGACAAGGTTCCTGTTTGCAATCTGCAGGCATCCTCACTATATTCCACGTGTCATGCAAAGTGTCATTGGCATATTGTGGTTAATATTTTGTAAAGAAAACTTTTTTTGGATCATCAGCTATCAGAGGCCCAGCTGAGGGATGAGCCCAAGGGCTTTCCGTTTTAACATAGCCTGCCTGGCTCTTATGCTCTATTTCCCAGCAGTTTCAAAATCATAAAGGTGGCCAACAGTGGCAGATGGGACCTGACACTTGAAATAAGTGAACTTTCCTCCAGAAGAAGAGGAATTGATGGATGATACTAGGCACATTCCCAAGACAGCAGAAGTTTTGGCCAATGGAAATGACAGTGGGGTGGACATGAGTTAAAACTCTTGATACTCTGAACACCCTGATGAGGTATTTCTGCCAGATGTTGTCCTAACAAAACTCTTAAATAAAACACTGAATAAAGCGGAGAAGTGGATCCTGTTTAACAGAGAGCATTTGCCGCAGACCACTTGCTGATGGTTACCTCAATGATTACATTATAGGCAGCAGTGAGGCTGTTGTCATTAAAAGTGAAAATGAAGAAAAAAAAAGAATAAGGTATGAGCTCAGAGGAGGATGCAGCTGTAGGGTTAAACAGAGCTGTGGTTGTTTGACTTCTTCAGTGAGAAGGCAACTGTGTGCAATTATCAGCTGTGAAATTATCACTGAAACAGGAAAAAGGTCTTCTGACTCATTTATTCAAAACTGCAATCCTGCATGGATGTATGGAACCTGGGACTATGAGAATTGGAAAAACTGAGCCTGAAGGGTTATGTTGTGGTTATGGTATAGAATGCTGGTTTCAGGAGGTTCCGGGACACACGGAGGTCAAGTAAGGACTATGAGATGTTCTTTTTCAGGTTAGAGCTTGCAAGGTAGGGATGGGAGGTGGTGAACTTGGACTCAGCCTTCTGATGCATTCAGCTGGCTTCCACAAACATGTGGTGGGCAGGATCTGAGGGTAGAGTGAAATAACTCTGGAGCCCCCATGGAATGAGAATGTAAATGTGTTCATATCTCAGAAAGTAAGACCTTAAGGAGCCTCTAGGCGGGTTCCGCGGTCTCATGGCTGGAGACACAGAGCAGGAGTTGGGGTCTCACACAGGTAGAACCCTTTGTAGGAGTAGAGGAGCAATGACTGCATCACCAAAATGTCAGAAGACAGCAGATGTGCTAGGTCACCAACACATGGGATCACTTCCTTTTTTTTTTTTTTTTTTTTTTTTTGTTGAAAAGGTTTGATATCGTCATCCTGAAGTGATTCTTAAAAAAAAATAAGATTGAATAATTCAGTTTCTATCATTTTGCAATTTTAAATGCAAATGAGTTCCAAACTGCATGTAATGAATGAGGTGTTTTATTTTATGGAAAATGAAAATGGTTTATAATGCTATTCGGTTTATCCCTGAATGGAATCTTACAGATAGCCCCTAATTCTAATTTTTCCTTTTTTTCCTCAGAGACTTAACATACCTATTTTTTACGCACCAAATTTCATATTATAATAATTTTTATCTTTTAATTTAAAATCTCACCCAAAGAAAAAGGACCTGAAGGATGTATAATATACTGGTAGTGATTATCTCTGGAGGATAGAATAATTGTTGCTTCTTCACTCTTTTATATTTTTTAAATTGTCTTCATTGAACATGTATTGCTTTTTTGTTTTTTAATAGATCTCTATTGGAGTATAATTGTTTCACAATACCGTGTTAGAATCTGTTGCAAAACAAAGTGAATCAGCCATATGCATACCTATGTCCCCATATCCCCTCCCTCTTGAGCATCTCTCCCACCCTCCCTATCCCACCCCTCTAGGTCATCGCAAAGCACCGAGCTGATCTCCCTTTGCTATACTGCTGCTTCCCACTAGCTAACTATTTTACATTCGGTATAGTATATATGTCAATGTTACTCTCACTTCGCCCCAGCTTCCCCCTCCCACCCCGTTTCCTCAAGTGCATTCTCTATGTCTACATCTTTATTCCTGCCCTGCAACTATGTTCATCAGTACCATTTTTTTTTCTAGATTCCATGTATATGCGTTAGCATACTGTATTTGTTTTTCTCTTTCTGACTTACTTCACTCTGTATGACAGACTCTAGGTCCATCCACCTCACTACAAATAACTCAATTTCATTTCTTTTTATGGCTGAGTAATATTCCATTGTATATATGTGCCACATCTTCTTCATCCATTCATCTGTTGATGGACATCTAGGTTGGTTCCTTGTCCTGGCTATTGTAAATAGTGCTGCAGTGAACACTGTGGTACATGACTCTTTGAATTATGGTTTTCTCAGGGTATATACCCAGCAGTGGGATTGCTGGGTCATATGGTAGTTCTATTTTTAGTTTTTTAAGGAACCTCCATACTGTTTTCCATAGTGGTTGTATCAATTTACATTCCCACCAACAGTGTAGGAGGGCTCCCTTTTCACCACACCCTTTCCAGCATTTATTGTTTCTAGCTTTTTTGATAATGGGCATTCTGACCGGCGTGGGGTGGTACCTCATTGTAGTTTTGATTTGCATTTCTCTAATAATTTGTGATGTTGAGCATCTTTTCATGTGCCTCTTGGCCATCTGTATGTTTCCCTTGGTGAATGTCTATTTAGGTCTTCCTCCCATTTTTTAACTGGATTGTTTGTTTTTTTGATATTGAGCTCCATGAGCTGTTTGTGTATTTTGGAGATTAATCCTTTGTCTGTTGTTTCATTTGCAAATATTTTCTCCCATTCTGAGGGTTGTCTTTCTGTCTTGTTTATGGTTTCCTTTGCTGTGCAAAGCTTTTAAGTTTAATTAAGTCCCATTTGTTTATTTTTGTTTTTATTTCTGTTATTCTAGGAGGTGGGTCGAAAAAGATCTTGCTGTGGTTTACGTCAAAGAGTGTTTTTCCTATGTTTTCCTCTAAAAGTTTTATAGTGTCTCGTCTTACATTTAAGTCTTTAATCTATTTTGAGTTTATTTTTGTGTTTCGTGTTAGGTAGTGTTCTAATTTCATCCTTTTACATGTAGCTGTCCAGTTTTCCCAGCACCACCTATTGAAGAGGCTGTCTTTTCTCCATTGTATGTTCTTGCCTCGTTTGTCATAAATTAGGTGCCCATATGTGCATGGGTTTATCTCTGGGCATTCTATCCTGTGCCATTGATCTACATTTCTGTTTTAGTGCGAGTACCATCCTGTCTTGATTACTGTAGTTTTATAGTATAGTTTGAAGTTGGGGAGCCTGATTCCTCCAACTCTGTTTTTCTTTCTCAAGATTGCTTTGGCTATTCGGGGTCTTTTGTGTTTCCATACAAATTGTAAGATTTTTAGTTCTAATTCTGTGATGAATGCCATTGGTAGTTTGAGAGGGATTGCATTGAATCTGTAGATTGCTTTGGGTAGTATAGTCATTTTCACAATATTGATTCTTCCAATCCAGGAACATGGTATATTTCTCCATCTGTTTACATCATCTTTAATTTCTTTCATCAGTGTTTTATAGTTTTCTGAGAACAAGTCTTTCACCTCCTTAGGCAGGTTTATTCCTAGGTATTTTATTCTTTTTGTTGCAATGGTAAATGGGAGTGTTTCCTCAATTTCTCTTTCTGAGTTTTCATTGTTGGTGTATAGGAATGCCAGAGATTTCTGTGCATTAATTTTGCATCTTGCAACCTTACCAAATTCATTGATTAGTTCTAGTAGTTTTCTGGTGGCATCTTTAGGATTTTCTATGTATAGTATCATGTCATCTGCAAACAGTGACAGTTTTACTTCTTTTCCAATTTGTATTCCTTTTATTTCTTTTTCTTCTATGATTGCCGTGGCTAGGACTTCCAAAACTATATTGAATAAGAGTGGAGAGAATGGACATCCTTGTCTTGTTCCTGATCCTAGTGGAAATGCTTTCAGTTTTTCACCATTGAGTATGATGTTCGCTGTGGGTTTGTCATATATGGCCTTTAGTATGTTGAGGTAGGTTCCCTCTATGCCCATTTCTGGAGAGTTTTTGTCATAAATGGGGGTTGAATTTTGTCAAAAGCTTTTTCTGCATCTATTGAGATGATCATATGGTTTTTATTCCTTAATTTGTTAATGTGGTGTATCACATTGATTGATTTGTGTATATTGAAGAATCCTTGCATCCCTGGGATAAATCCCACTTGATCGTGGTGTATGATCCTTTTACTCTGTTGTTGGATTCTGTTTGCTAATATTTTGTTCAGGATTTTTGCATCTATGTTCAATGTGATATTTGTCTATTAATTTTCTTTTTTTGTGATATCTTTTTCTGGTTTTGGTATTGGGGTGATGGTGGCTTCGTAGAATAAATTTGGGAGTGTTTCTCCCTCTGCAATTTTTTGGAAGAGTTTGAGAAGGATTGGTGTTAGCTCTTCCCTAAATATTTGATAGAATTCGCCTGTGAAGCCATCTCGTCCTGGACTTTTGTTTGTTGGACGATTTTTAATTACGGTTTCAAATTCATTGCTTGTGATAGGTCTATTTATATTTTCTACTTCTTCCTGGTTCAGTCTTGGAAAATTGTACCTTACCAAGAATTTGTCCATTTCTTCGTGGTTGTCTATTTTATTGGCACATAGTTGTTTGTAGTAGTCTCTTATAATCCTTTGTATTTCTGCAGTGTCACTTGTGACTTTCCCTTTTTCATTTCTAATTTTATTGATTTGCGTCCTCTCCCTTTTTTTATTGATGAGTCTGGCCAGCAGTTTATCAGTTTTGTTTATCTTCTCAAAGAACCAGCTTTTAGTTTTATTGATCTTTGCTATTGTTTTCTTCATTTCTATTTCATTTATTTCTGCTCTGATCTTTCTTTCTTTCTACTGACTTTGGGTTTTCTTTGTTCTTCTTTCTCTAGCTGTTTTAAGTGTAGGGTTATATTGTTTATTTGAGATTTTTCTTGTTTCTTGAGGTGAGATTGAATTGCTATAAACTTCCCTCTTAGAACTGCTTTTGCTGCGCCCCATAGGTTTTGGGTCGCCATGTTTTCACTGTCATTTGTTTCTATGTATTTTTTTATTTCTTCTTTGATTTCTTCAGTGATCTCTTGGTTATTTAGTAGCGCACTGTTTAGCCTCCATGTATCTGTGTTTTTTACAGTCTTTTTCCTGTAATTGATTTCCAGTCTCATAGCATTGTGGTCAGAAAAGATGCTTGATACGATTTCAATTTTATTAAATTTTCTCGGGCTTGATTTGTGACCCAAGATGTGATATATCCTGGAGAATGTTCCATGTGCACTTGAGAAGAAAGTGTATTCTGCCACTTTTGGGTGGAATATTCTACAAATATCTATTAGATCTATCTGGTCTATTGTGTCATTTAAAACGTGTGTTTCCTTATTTATTTTCTGTTTGGATGATCTGTCCATTGGTGTAAGTGGGGTGTTAAAGTCACCTACTGTTATTGTGTTACTGTCAATTTCTCCTTTCATGGTTGTTAGCGTTTGCCTTATGTATTGGGGTGCTCCTATTTTGGATGCATAAACATTTATAATTGTTATATTTTCTTCTTGGATTGATCCTTTGATCATTATGTAGTGTCCCTCCTTATCTCTAGTAAGAGTCTTTATTTTAAAGTCTGTTTTATCTGATATGAGTATTGCTACTCCAGCTTTCTTTTGATTTCCATTTGCAAGGAATATCTTTTTCCGTTCCTTCACTTTCAGTCTCTGTGTGTCCCTAGGTCTGAAGTGGGTCTCTTGTAGACAGCATATACATGGGTCTTGTTTTTGGATCCATTCAGCCAGTCTGTGTCTTTTGGTTGGGGCAATTAATCCATTTACATTCAAGGTTATTATTGATATGTATGTTCCTATTACCATTTTCTTAATTGTTTTGGGTTTGTTTTTGTGGGTCTTTTTCTTCTCTTGTGTTTCCGGCTTAGAGAAGTTTCTTTAGCATTTGTCGTAAAGCTGGTTTGGTGGTGCTGAATTCTCTTATCTTTTATTTGTCTGAAAAGCTTTTGACTTCTCCATCGAATCTGAATGAGATCCTTGCTGGGTAGAATAATCTGGGTTATAGATTTTTCTCTTTCATCACTTTAAGTATATACTGCCACTCCTTTCTGGCCTGCAGAGTTTCCACTGAAAAATCAGCTGGTAACCTTATGGGGATTCCTTTGTATATTATTTTTTGTTTTTCCCTTGCTGCTTTTAATATTTTTTCTTTGAATTTAATTTTTGTTAGTTTGGTTAATATATGTCTTGGTGTGTTTTTCCTAGGGTTTATCCTGTATGGGTCTCTCTGTGCTTCCTGGACTTGGGTGACTATTTCCTTTCCCATCTTAGGGAAGTTTTCCATTATAATCTCTTCAAATATTTTCTCAGACCCTTTCTTTTTCTCTTCTTCTTCTGGGACCCCTATAATTCGAATGTTTGTGTGTTTAGTGTTGTCTCAGAGGTCTCTGATATTGTCTTCAATTCTTTTCATTCTTTTTTCTTTATTCTGCTCCTTGGCAGTTATTTCCACCATTTTGTCTTCCAGCTCACTTATTTGTTCTTCTGCCTCCATTATTCTGTTATTGATTCCTTCTAGTGTATTTTTCATTTCAGTTATTTTGTTGTTCATCTCTGTTTGATCTTTAGTTCTTCTAGATCTTTGTTAAACATTTCTTGTATTTTCTCAATCTGTGCTTCCATTCTATTTCCGAGATTCTGGATCATCTTTACTATCATTGCTCTGAATTCTTTTTCAGGTACATTGCCTATCTCCTCTTCCTTTATTTGGTCTTGTAGGTTTTTACCTTGCTCCTTCATCTGTGACATACTTTTTGCTGTCTCTTTTTTTTTTTTTATGAGTGGGATTATGTTCCTGTTTTACTGGTTGTTTGGCCTGAGGCTTCCAACACTGGAGTTTGTAGGCTACTGGGTAGAGCTCTGTTTTGCTGCTGAGATGAGGAACTCTGTGAAACCTCACTCTGATGAATATTCTCTGGGGTATGAGGTTCTCTGTGAGTCCAGTGGTTCAGACTTGGAGCTCCCACTGCAGGTGCTTTCCCCTGACCCTGGGCTCACAAATCAAGATCCTGCAAGCTACGTGGGGTGGCAAAAGAAAAAATAAAAGTGAAAAATAACAAAGTAAAAAAATAAAATTAGACTAGGAAACTAACAGATATGTTAGAAAGAATGTAAAATAAAAATATAGATGAGTCAACAACCGGAAGGTACATCAGTACCACAATAGTAAAAAAGAGGAGGAGGAGGAGGGAAAGGAAAAAAAGAAAAAAAAAAAGGGCGTGGGGGGAAGGCCTTGGCTCCAAAGAGCAGGGCCTAAGCAAGGGTGAGGTTTGGGTGGTGGGCAGGGCCTATGTTTAGGACCCAGAAGGCTGGAAAAGGCTCAGGGGGCTGTGTGGGGTGGGGCTTAGACTCAAGGAAGAGAAGGGGCCCAGACATGCCCTTCACCCTGGTCTCAGAGGACAGGGGACCTCACCTGGGAGCCTAGCAGGCTTCCTGGGCTCGAGTGGGCTGGGCAATCGCCCTCCTCTCCTCTCCTGCTCCTCCAGTCTGGGGTCTCGGATGGCCCCTCCCTCCTGCCTTTCCTGATCTCCCCAGCCTCCCTCCTATGCCCCCAGGACCAATGTGGCTGGTGAGGAGGAAGGCACGGGAAGGGGGACCTTGGAGGGCAGGGCATCGGCTTGGGAGCTCAGCAGGCTCCCAGTGCCTGAGTGGGTGGGTCAATCACCCTCTGCTCCTCTCCTGCTCCTCCCTGAGGGCCCCTCCTGCCTGCCTCTCCTATTCTCCCCTCAGCCTCCTTCCTATGCCCCCAAGGACCCACACAACCTGGAGGGGGCTTTGGAGGGCAGCGGATCGGCCTGGGAGCTCAGCAGGCTCCCCGTGCCCCAGTGGGCGGGGCAATCACTCTCCCCTCCTCTTCTGCTCCTCCTGGATGGCCCCTCCTGCCTGCCACTCCTGATCTCCTTGGCCTCCCTCTTATGCCTCCAGGACCCACGCAGCCTGGATGGGGCTTTGGATTGGGGGGGAAGCGGCTTGGGAGCTCAGCAGGCTCCCTGGCCCTAGTGGGCCAGGCAATCACCCTGCGTTTCTCTCCTGCTCTTCCCTGAGAGTCCCTCCCACCTGCCTCTCCTGATCTCCCTGGCCTCAGGGGCACCGATCTTGTCTGGCCTCCACTTCTCCTCTCCCCTCGGTCCCCCTACATCCTACCAGTTCACTTTGGGGTTCCTCCTATCTCCTTGGGGGTCAGAGTCCCCCACGAGTGGCCGGCAGGTGCCCTAGTTGTGGGGAGACGCTAACTCCACATCTTCCCACACTGCCGTCTTGACTCCTCCCCCTCCCTCTGTATTGCTTTTATAATCAGAACTAATCAATGAATACTATTAAAATTTTTTTTTCTAAATAAGGATACTCCACCAATATCTTTTTCAAACACATTAAGCTGTCTGCTTCTTTTAACACACATACGCACCCTCATTGAAAATATATGCATAAAAAATTAAGTCTTCAGAGTTTTGTAGTTTATGTGTATGTATGTATAGGTATTAGCTTCCATGTAACACTGGAGATCATATCACATCAGAATCATTCAGTACAGTGCCTATTTCATTGCCTATATTCAGATGCCAAGGAGCAAAGTTAAGTAAATTTCTGTTTTCCAACTCTTCTACATCTTTTTTTTAATATATAGTTTTATAAAGATATAAACAGCTGAGAATATATGTGTATTATGCAAATTATGTATATAATTATAAATATAATACAGTTTTTAGGATTGCTCTTTGCACAGTCACCTCACTAAGTAGGAAAAGTCTTTTTTCCAGGTATTCTAAATCAATTACATATGGGGATAAAAGGGAGAAACCTTTAAGTGCTTTAACTCTTCAAATGGTGATAATTACAGACCCATAGTGTTCTATAATTGAGCTCCGTACTAAACATATCTTAGGCCTGTCTTGTTCCATTGTTGGGATTCAGCTGGGAATTTCAGTAGCTGCACTAATTTCTTGATATTGGGAACATCTCACATGGAACAGGAATATGCAACAAAAATGGTCCTTTGCCTGCTAACTAGGAAATTTGCTGGCAGTTGACAAGTATGCCTGTTATGCAGAGGGGCTTTCAGTCATTCAAAATCATGCAGGATTTTATAACAGAAACTGTTATTTAAATATCATTTTATAATCTTTTGTTTTAAAAATTAAAGGCCAAGGCCTGGGGTAAAACAATCTTCAATATATTGGAATGATAGTGTGCTAGAGGAGAAATATTAAGTAACATTTAGTCAAACCTCATTTTATAATTTTAAGTCAAAGGTTGAGTTCTAAGCTAATGGAAAAAGAATTGCCAAAAATGAGTGCACAATACACAACTGAGGAAATTCATGAAAATATTCAGAAATGAATATTTAGAAATAAAATTTCCAAAAAAAAAAAACAGAAAAAATTATTTTAATTTTGTGGTTAGTCCTTTTGGAGTGCTGTTTAATACAAATTTTTCTTTCCTCAAATCATGATGATATTCTGTTTTCTTTTCCTTTAGAAACAGTTTTTTTTAGCTTTTCTATTTAGATTATCATTTTTCTCAAATTAATTTTGCATGTGGTGTTAGGTGGGGAGGATCAAGGATTTTTTTTTCACATCTAATTAATTGGTTACTATTAACTGAAAAGATCATCCCTTCCCAAATGAATTGCAGTGGAGCCTTTGTCATAAATCTGGTGATTGTATGTTTGGGATTCTTTTGCACTGTCTAGTCTATTACAGTGGTCTATGTATCTCTCCTCACCCAGTACCACATTGTATTAATATCAGGGTTATATGTTCTCCAGCTTTAGTCTTCATGAACATTGGCTTGGCATTGTTCCTTTTTATTTATATATAAATTTTAAAATTAACTTGCCAATTTCTACAAAACAAACCTTCTGGGATTTTCACTGGGATTGCATTGAATCTTAGAATCAATGGGAGAATTGAATTTTTAATAATATTGAGGTATCCAATCCATAAACATGGTATGTCCTTCCTTTTATTTAGGTAATCTTTCATTTCTCTATGTTATGTTTTTAAGTGTTCTGTGCAGATGTCATGAACATTTTTCATTTTAATTAGTTTTTTATTCTACTGTAAGTGGTGTTTAAAATTTTATTATCCACATGTTTTTCATTACTATAGAAATAAAGTTGATTTTTATTTACTGACCTTCTATTCATCAGCATTGTTGTGTACACTTGCTGTTTTTATTATTTTTTGTTAGATTCTTTTAGCTTTTTACATGCATAAACATGTCATCTGTGAATAATAACATTTTTTTTCTTTTCAAACTGTGATGACTTTCCCTTCTTTTTCTACTGGCCAGGATGCAGTACAATGTTCAATGTAAGTGGTGATGGTGGACATCCCTTTCTTGTTCCTGACCCTGGCAGAAAGTTTTCAATATTTAACCATTAAGTATGAAAGCTGTATGATTATCTTTGTAGATATCCTTTAGTAGATCACAGAAGTTTCTTTCTATTCCTAATTTTCTAACTTAAAAAAAAAAAAACCTTAAATATGTGTTTAAATTGGGATTAATTAAAATTAAGAAATTTTGTTGATTAAATATAAGAGTGTGAAAAAAGACAGGCAGTAGACAGGGAGCATATATTTACAATACATATGTCTGAAAATAGGTTTAAAGAAAAGACACATAATCCAACTAAAATGGGCAAAAACAACTTGAAAGAACTTCTGATGGCCAAAGCTGGTATAATCTGAGCAACAAAAATTTTAAAAAGTCTTAGATAATATCCAAATAATAAATATCCACGAGTCCATACTTTATAAAGAAATGATTATATACAAAATAAATGGAAAGGGACAAATATTTCTCACAGAAGAATTACAAATAATATGAATAAATCCTCCCCCTCCAGGAGGTCAGACTTATTCCTGTTCCCCTGTGTGGAGTGGACTTAGTCACTCATCTGCAAAGAATAGAGAATGCAAAGGAAAAACAGTAACTGCGAAGTGGAGAAACCACCTGATGAAATTTACTCAGCAGTGCTAAGTTTTAGCATTGCTATCATTTGCTCTCTGAAATGTTGCAATGAGATGGACATTTCACCTCTATGGTACTCTACTGAGTTACCTTACAGATAAATGTAGAGTTAGGTCATGCAGGGTCTTTGAGGACACAGTAATAATTCTGAGTTTTGTTTAAAAATCAACGGAAAGGCATTAAGGCAAAAACGAGTTGAGATTTTTGCAGGAGCACAAGAAACAGAGAGGGAGGTCAGGGAGCCAGGTGTTTTGGGGCACAGAAGCCATAAGCAGGAGAGCACAGAGGAACACTACTTCAGGAGCCCACATGCAAGGAAGACTTCCTACAGCCACAGACTCCAAGTGAGAGGTCATGCTTCAGCTTTGTAATCACAGGGGCTAGTAAAACTGCTTTTATCAGCATCCATATTGAAGTAAAAAAGATCCAAATATATTGTTCAAAATTATTATTATTATTATTTTTTAAGTGCTTTATTTATTTATTTATTTATTTATTTTTATTTATGGCTGTGTTGGGTCTTCGTTTCTGTGCGAGGGCTTTCTCTAGTTGTGGCAAGTGGGGGCCACTCTTCATCGCAGTGCGCGGGCCTCTCACTATCACGGCCTCTCTTGTTGTGGAGCACAGGCTCCAGATGCGCAGGCTCAGTAATTGTGGCTCACGGGCCCAGCTGCTCCGCGGCATGTGGGATCCTCCCAGACCAGGGCTCGAACCCGCGTCCCCTGCACTGACAGGCAGATTTTCAACCACTGCGCCACCAGGGAAGCCCCAAAATTATTATTTTTTAAATGCCAGTTACACATCAAGGGAGGCAACAGTACTTTAAGGTCAAGTTTTTCATGTGACTGTAATATCCATCACCTCCTAAGTAAGCAATGCTAATATTGAAAGCCATTTTCTTAGTACACACTCAGTAATGAAGTGACTTCTAGATGGGATTGCCTAGTTGATTTATTACTGCCACTAGGTGATGGGAAGACTTCCACTGGAAGACTCTTACAGTTTATCACGTATTGTTGGCCTAAAGGAGGTGATTACTTCTCCAGGATTGATGTGATATGTGAACCAATACAAGCACTAGGGACATAAACAATGACCAATCTTTTACGCAGACAAAATTAAAGTGTAGCACATTTACTATGTGCAGGGTGGGCATTTAACAGTTTCAAGGGATGGTTGTGGAAATATCCTAATCTTGAAATCCCCAGATAAAATATTACTTATACACTTAGCCTTCTCTGCATGTGACAGCCAGGAGCTAGGGGCACTTATTGGTCAAAGGATATGCTTTTGCAACTCAAATAAAATCATTCTCTAAAAATTGTAAATCAGCGCATGGCATGACTTTCAAAGTAACTCATGCATAATGAAAGTCACAAAGGCTAACCAATGTATTTTTTTAAAAATAAATTTATTTATTTATTTTGGCTGTGTTGGGTCTCTGTTGCTGTGCGCAGGCCTTCTTTAGTTGTGTCGAGCGGGGGCTACTCTTAGTTGCGGTGCGTAGGCTTCTCATTGCGGTGGCTTCTCTTGTTGTGGAGCACAGGCTCTAGAGCACGTGGACTTCAGTAGTTGTGACTTGTGGGCTCTAGAGCGCAAGCTCAGTAGTTGTGGTGCACTGGCTTTAGTTGCTCTGCGGCATGTGGGATCTTCCCAGACCAGTGCTCGAACCCGTGTCCCCTGCACTGGCAGGTGGATTCTTAACCACTGCACCACCAGGGAAGTCCCTAACCAATGTATTTTTAAAATTCGTGTGGTGATGTCAAGACTCTAAAGCTGCTATTCTAATCATAAGCTTTTTATATGATTCCATAATAATAAGACATGGGGATATTCAACCTGAAATAGAAACGAAAAAGAGAGGAAAAGGAGAGGAAAATGAGGGCACAGGTTATCTGTCTTCAAATAGTCAAAATGTTGTCATGTGGAACATGAAACAGATTTATTCTATAATACTGCAGAGGGTAAAAGATAGAACAATAGGTAGTAACTAGGAGAAAGAAAATTTAGATTTATCATAAGCAGTATATCCCTAATAATTATAGTTGTCTTATAATAGACTGCTTTTGTTTTCTGTTTGTTTACAAAGCAATGGGTTTCTCATCACTGAAAGTATTACAGAAAAGCTGGAAGTGATTACTACATGAGGTGCAGTTTGGACTAGATTACCTAGGAAATGACTTAAGACTCTAAGCATGTGTGTTGGTTGATATATAATACCAACAAGTCAAAATTCTAGGTAAGATTTCTATTTTCTGCAACATCATAAAATTTATTAAGTGAATGAATGCATTTATACATTTTGGAAAACCTTGTATCTGACTACATTTATTAGGGGAAATGAAACTTTTTTCTCAACCTCCTGAACCCCCAAAACATGAAGGAAGTTGGTTCAAGTACCGTATATTTTCAAATTGTCCTCCTTATCCCATCAACATAGGAGGCCTAAGTTGCTAAGAACTGAGGGGGAATGCAAGAAAGTGAAGCCAATGCAATAAACAGTTACTAGTGGGTTTCTCTGGGCTTCCTCTGACCTCTTTGACTTCTCCTCTGACTGGATCCTTCCTGTTCCTTAGTGGGAACTGCCCCATCCGTGTGCTTCTGTTCCAATCCTAGTCCTCGCCCCCCCCCCCAACCCCCTGCCTTAACTTTTATCACAGTAATTAGTTCAGGAATTCTTATGTGACCCAAGCTGACCCTAATCAGCCACTTCTCTGAGATTTTCCTAATGAAGCTGGAACTTGAATTTCCCCTTTCCTCATGGTTTCCTAAGCTGTGATTTATCAGCTCAGAGTTATGGGAGGCCCTATTCCCTTTTCTGAGGAGACAGTCCACCTGCAGAAAAGGGAACATTCTAGAACATTCCATCCGCCATAAGAAAGAGAAGTATTTCTAAAACCCAGCTGGAGCTAGTTTAAGGGAAACAATGAGGGGTATTATCTACTGAAAGGATAACAATGTGTCCTAAGAGCTACAGGAGCCAGGATAGTTCTAGGTCTAATGTCTCAGAATCTGAGAGTAAGGATTCAGTGGTTATTGTATCTAATCCCTTCTTCTATGTACAGATGGGCTCAGTTCACTTTGAATTCAGTATATTTTATTGAGACCCTATTACGTGCCAGGAACTGTGAGTGGTAGAAACTAACACACAAAGGTGAACCACATGAGTCCCTGGTATTAATGAACTTAGGGCTAGAGACAGAATGTTAAGTAACTAGGTAATCGAGAGCATTAAAATGAAAGTCTGGGGTAGAGAGTAGACACCAAGCACACAGGGAGGGACCTAACCCTACCTTGGTGATCAGGGGTTTATGCAATTTTGTGGTACATTTCAGGAAGCTTTGTATTCACATGTGTTTCATGAAGAAGTGATTTAAATTAGTCCTGAATGATCAGGAAGAGCTAGCCTAGTAAAGGGGAAGGAAGAGGGTTCCATTGGCTTAGAGGTAACATGGTTAAAGCTGAGAGAATATTTGGGGAACATTTTATTTCCCAGAGGAATAAAAACTAACATTCACACAACAACTTGTATACAAATCCTCACCATAGTTTTATTCAGAACAGCCTCAAACTGGAAAAAATTGAGATGCTTGTCAATGAGTTAATGTTTAAACAAACTTTGCTATATCCAAAACATGGAATACTATGCAGCAATGAAAAGGAACTAACTATTAATACATGCATACTAATATATTGACACATGAACAGCTTTAATGAATCTCCAGAGAATTATGTTAAGGAAATAAAGTCAATCTCAGAAAGTAAATACTGTACAATTCTGTTTATATAACATTCTTGAAACAATACAATTATAGAAATAGAACGTACATTTGTGGTTTCCAGGAGCTAAGGACAGAGGAGAAAGGGAGGGAAGTGTATCAACATGAGGGATCCTTGTGGTGATGGAAATGTTCTGTATCTTAACTGTATCAATGTCAATCTCTGTACAATGTTTCCATTGGGGGAAACCAGGTAAAGAGTATGTGGGATTACCCTGTGTCATTTCTTACACCTGCAGGTGTATCGACAATTAGATAACAATTGAAAGTTCAATTAATAAAAGCAAGATGGCGACCCGTTTGGTGGGAAATAGAAATAGAATGTGTGACAATGTGCTTACTTTATCAAGAGGAATAAAGAAGCACAGCCAGGTAAATTAAGAAGTCACACACACAAGCCTCTACCATCATTAAAATCTCTAAGCTAACAGAAGTAGAGGCAACAAAAGCCATAGCTGGTAGGAGGGGGGTGTTTTCCATTTATTCCTTGATTTGCACTGAAACTAGCTTGAGGGACAAGACTAAAACTTGAGTGGCCTTCTTCACAGTATGAATAGTTCCACACCCAAATGGTTTATTTAAGGGCATCTCAGTCCCTTCCCTTCCCTTGCCAAAAAAAAAGTTTCAACAATAACCATCCTGGAAACTATTCTTTTTGTTAGCTGATGCCTCAATTTTTACAAGATTTACATCTTAGGTTTGGCCTTATGATAATGTATATGAATTCACTTGAATTCATGGAAAATATTGCCTCTTATAGGACATTCAAAGAGTTAATATAATTTACATATAAAGATACCTTATAGACAAACAATAAAAAGATGAACACAGGTAAGTACTCATGGTGTGGAATGACAAGGTTTCAGCTTCTACTCAAAATACTTCAAATATCTTTGAGTCTTGGAGAGAACAATTTTCCTAGGCAGTTTAAGGACCCAGGCCCTAATCAAAGTATTCTCTGGCACAAAATAAGAATATTCACGTCTTCCTTTCTAGAAACTTATGCAAATGTATAATTGCATAAAGGCAGGAATGGGGTAAGAGCTACCAATCTTTGAAAACCTAGTAGACACCAGCTGCCTTAAACATGGTCTTATATACCCCTTGCCTGAAGCCTGTAAGGTAAGTATTACTTTCCCTGTGTAGCCTAAACCCTTCCACCTACTGTAAGTGGGAAGCAGAGTTTATATTTCCTTTTTTTTTTAGTTTCAGCTTACTGATGTATAAAGTCCCACTGGCTTTAGCATCTTTTTCAGATGCTGGTTTTATAAGCACTGCAACAAAAAGTGTCAGAGATTCCCAGGGAATGAGTAGTATTCCCAATCAAGTTTTCTGCATTTTTACTCATGTCACTTTCAGCCATCTTGTCTTGATATGGAGCTGTTTTCTTTACTTTGCTGGGTGGACATTGTAGACTTGCCTGGTGAACCCTGGTGATGCTTCCAGATCACAGGTCGTAAGCCGTGAATACTGGCTGCTCCAGAAACTGGCCCCAACCCTGCCCTGTTGGTGCTTTCACTGCTGTTCGATGAAAGGCTGAAATTTTGTTTTGCTGCCGACTTGTGGCTTTTGATGCCACAGTCAAGAAAAGCTTGCCTGCACCATCAGAAACACTCCAGGTTCCTCCTGCCTCAGGTCCTGGTTCAACAGCCCTCCCTAGCTGCCTGCATGAAGAGCAGGATTCCCCTCTCTCTAGCCTGCCTGCTCACTTCCTGCCCTGGAAATGACCATGTCCCAGGATGACTGACCATCAGGTTATCCATTACCTTTGTCAACCAGGCGATGTCGAGGTTAGGTGATGTTGACCATGGCCCTGTGGGATAATCCTCTAGATGTGCTACACTGCAAATATTTGGGATCGTCTATTTGGTTTGGGGCTACATAAGTTACTTACTTTTCAATTTAACTTGACACAGACTTGGAGAGGAGATGCCTGAAGCACAGATTCCTGAGTTGAGAAATATTTTACTCTGTTTTCCTGGTTTTAAAAATCACACCACTTCCCTCTGCTTTCATTTTCGTCTGAGCAAGGATAACAGTTTAGTAAATCCACAAGCACATTTAAGCAACACTATGTTGTTATGTTGAAGCTGAAAATAAGATTGTTTTATTCAGGGTCAGATCCTGTTTAACACAAATCTCCTCATTAATTCTTTGCTTTGGAATCACAGGGAACCTTGTTATACAGCCCTGGACATATCTATATGGTTATTGTTGAGTGCTAACAATAAGTCCATACTTATTTATTTATTGAATAATAGTTTCTGTTTTCCCTGATCCAGTTCACCAATATTAAAAGATAATGGTGACATATTTATATTTCACTGGATTTAATTTGCTAGATTATTTGTCCCTCAGGAAATATTATAAATGTTATAATTATTATTTTCCAAATAACCAAATGCAAACATCTCAGGATTATTTAGTTGGAGGCATGGAACTGAGAGTGATTATTTGGAGAAAATCTACTTGTAATACAGCTTGCAAGTGCATTATGCCACTTGCTCTAAGCAAACATGGGTAAATTGATTTGCAAGTAAAATATTTAATAGAATTAATATTAGTGCCATTTTATGTTGACTTGTAAAATTCCAGTGTTGTTTCAGAGACCATTCTTGAATGCTAAAATTACTTATATATCTTGTCAGTTAATGATGAAGAAGAATTATGGCAATTGACTAAAAAAAATGTAAACTTGTTAATGACAGTGTCCTATAATTTAATCTTAATTTCTAGAAAGAGGACGTATAACTTTTAGCAACATCATTCTTGCATAAAGGAAAAATATTAGAATATATCTTCATTTTATGTACTTTATATATGCTTGCCCATGTTTTGTTCATGTTTTTATCTTTTTGACCTTTTTATGTTGGCATCTGAGAATAAATGTCTTGAATTTGCAAAAGTACAATTTTAACAGTTGTCCAGTTTACATGAGCCAGATTCACACAGTAACACAGACTTCTTGTAATTGGGATTAGAAGACTGAAACATACCTTGGAAAACTGCACATGTGCATGTTTATCTCTCGTTGTCTGATTTGCTTCTCATGGGGATTTTTACAATTAGAATCCAGGATCTGTTCTCATGTCATATAGAACTTTGTTTCAGTAAATGCTCCAAAAAGAATACAAAAACCCAAAGGTGGACCTCTGAGTAGATATTTCCATTTGTATTTAATTTGTGGAGGTGTGCTGAGATTAGTATGTTATTTGGATTTCTAAGGAAAGGCACAGACTCAAGTCAAGCCCTATAAGAAAGTAAGCTTACTCTATGCCAGTTTTGTAATCTAAAAGCATATGACAGCATTATAAATTTGATACAATTGACTTTTAAAAACATGTATATTATGAGACACAAAAAGAGGGCATAATAGATTATGCAGAGTTAAAAAAAAAAAACTTGTACTAAGGATGCAGCCTTAAAAACAAATTATTTTTAATACTTCACCTATTCCTTTTATGTCTCTGACTTTGCATCCTGTCTAGAAGTAACCATTTTCTTGAATTTCATGGTAATCATTCCTTTGTTTTCTTTATAGTACTATTCCCATCTCTATATATATTCCTAAATAATAAATTCTTTGAATGTTTCTGCTTTGAACTGCATGTAAATGGAATCTTACCACATGTATTCCTATTTGACTTATTTTTCTCAACATTATGCTCTAGAGATTTCTCCACTGTGATACATGTGGCTCCAGTTAATTTATTAGTTAATTTATTTTTACTGCTTTGGAATATTCTACAAAAAAGATATTTTGCAATTGTTTTGTCGGTTCTGCTACTGACAGGCATTCCAATTATTTATGTCCTTTTGTTATTATGAACAGTGAACGTTCTTACATACCTCTGGGTTCACATGAGCAATATTTTCTCCGGTGGAATGTTTACTCATATATGTGCTCAGCTTTATAAGGTAATCCCGTACTGTATTTCAAAGTGTTTGTACCAATTTACATTCATACACATATGTGTTCTCATTCTTCTACATCTGCACCAACACTTGATATTATCAGACTTTAATTTTTGCCAATTTGGTAACAGTGAAAGAGATTTAAATTGTGGACTTAATTTCCATTTTACTGATTCACACTGTGGTTGAGTCTCATTTTATATATTGTGGGCCATTCAGGTTCCACTTCTGTAAATACCTACTCATGTCCTTTGTTTTTGGCTAATTTTTCCATTGTATCTTCTTTTTAACTATATAAATAACTCTTTGTTTCTGTAGAATAGAAATGCAATTATACCTTTGTATATTGATTTTGTGTAAAGCAATTTTGCCAAGTTCTCTTATTAACTGTAATAATTTACCTGTAGATTTCTCGAGACTTCTGTAGATAATCATATTTTCTAAAAATAACAATTTGGTTTCTTGTATTCATTTTATCTTTAACTTCTATTTATCTATTTTGCTATATTTACTTATTTTTGTCGTCATCTTAAGTCAAATAGTTGTAACTTTTCATTCAGTCAACAAATATTCAGTCATAGCTTAGCACATGCCAGCAAACAAAACCACGAAAAGCCCAGACTGTATGCAGCTATAATTAGCAAAGGTGAAGATAGAAAAGAGCTAATCAGCATAATAAATAACTAAATTATGTAGTATTGTAATACTGTTAGGTGTCATGGGGGGAAATAGTACAAAGAAAGGTGGGTAAGTTCTGGGGAGGTGTTGCAACTTTCAGTTAGGTGATCAATCAGGTAGATATCTGGAAGTCAAGGTGACATCTGGGGAAGAAGTTACCAGGAGGAAGCAACAGTTAGTTTTTTCAGTTGGGAACGTGCCAACATGATGTTCAGAAACACCACAGAAGCAAGGCAGCTTGTGTGGAATGAGTGAGGCCAGGGCCATGGGAGAGGAAGTCAGGGGGGTTGACAGAGGCTGGATGATTCAGGGCCTGGGGTAATTCGGGGACTTGGGCTTCCAAAGAGTATAATGGGGCATGGCTAGAAGGTCTGACAGAGGAGTACCACGGCCCGTCTTAAGCTTTAAAAAGACCACAGATATATTTGCGGCTACGTTTGGAAGAGACAGCATGGGTGGAACGAGGATGCAGGCAGGACCAGAAACAACCACAACTCTCCAGGTAAGAGATGGCCATGGATCTGAAAAAATGGTAGTCAGTGGTCCAGCTCATGTTATTTTTTGGAGTCACACAGTTAATGAGATTTCCTGATAGAATGTCAGATACAAGAGGCAGAGGAAGAGTTTACCAAACAACTGGAAGAATAAAGCTGCCAAATGGTGAGGATGTGAGCAGGTTTCAGGTTTGAAAGGAGCATCAAGGGTTCGGTTTCAGAACATCACTTTTGAGATGCCTATTAGACATCATTTATGGTGCCTACTGAAGTTTCCTTAAGTTCTTCTCCTCCTCCTAATACACAGATAGGGCATTCCAGGTGCCACAGACTGTTAAACTCTTCAAGCGGTTCAGTCATTTACTACTCAGGACACCTCTCAACAGATCAGCTGTCCTGTGGGGATGCTTTGGGTCCCGGCCAGCAAGTCCTCACATCCAGTCACGTGATCATTCACTAACACATCTCAGACTTCCCAACTGAAGTCGCTTTCCTTCTGCCTCATGTACAGAGGCAGAATGTCCTTTAGTGAGAGTCTGCTGGTGACAAGCTCAATTCTGACCTGTCTGAATATATCTTTATTTTTCCCTTCTTCTTGAAAGATATGGAAATTTAGATTGACAATTATGTTCTACCAGCACTTTGAAGGTATTAATTACTCTGCCTTATGGCTTCTGTTCTTAGTGTTGAGAAATCATTATCAGCCTGGATGCTCATTCTTTGTCTTCCCTCCTTGGCTGTTTTGCAGTTTCACAACAATAAGTATGAATTTTATGAATTTTATTTATGTTGATTGCAACTCATTAGGCTTCCTCGATGTAAGACTTGCTACATCACAACAATTCTGGAAAACTTTTAGCCGTTGTCATTATCTTTTAAATAGTGATTCTTATCCTTTATCTTTTCTTCTTCTGGAACTCTACTTAGATGAAATTAAAACTTTTCACTTTCTTTTCTGTGGCTTGACCTCTCCATCATAATCCTCATCTCTTTTTCTCTGTGGCTGCATTCTGGACCATTTCTTCAGCTCCATGCCCCAGTTCACTAATTCTTTTTTTTTTTTAAACTTTCTCCAATCTGCTATCTACTCCATTAATTTAATTTTAATTTCATTTCTGGAAGTAAAATGATAATGCTATTCTTTTGAAAATTTTCATGCTTTTAAGTAAACACTTGCTGCTTGTTTGTATTTTCAAGTTCTTATTTCTTTAAACATATGAAACAAAATTTATATTCTGATAATTCTCATTTTGTACGCTTGTGGATTCCCTTTTGCTGTCTACTGTTTCAGCTGGCTCTCATACAGGGTGCCTTGTTTCCTTCTGAGTTTTATGTTTCTGTAAATGTCAACTCTTTTCCCTGGATTTACATGTGGAAATAGTTCCTACCTGGTTGCACTCAGCTAGGATTTGGATCTACTTCCGCCAGTGGCCTGGTACCCTGACAACCTGGAACAACTTTAATTTAAATTCTTTCTTTCTTTCCTTCCTTTCTTCCTTGTTCATTCCTTCCTTCCACACAGATAATGTGACTTGGGGCTGTAAACTGTGTGAAGTTACAAATACTTCAGGGAGGTTTTTGCTCCATCCAGACAGTACCAAAATTGCAGTCAAGCAGTTTCCCTTCTGGACTGGGGCTTTATTCCTTGAGCATCTCAGTTTTATGAGGAAAAGCATCCTATGAGACTCCTCTTGTTGGGCAGGTCTACGTTTTCTTGCTTCTTTCACATCAAAGCAGAAACTCAAGGCCTCCAGGTTTCTGATGAAATCCCAGGCAGAGCCAAGTTTGGTTCTTGCTTAGTCCCCAGGTCTCTGCTTTCATTTTCATTTAGAACCTTGCAGAGTCTTTCTTCTATGCCAGTTCAACAGTGTGATGCAATATTATCATCTATCGTCTATCCACCATCTATCTTCCAGTATTTTAATTGTTTTAACAAAAAGGTCAAGTCACTTACAGTATCTAGTCTGCTAGCAATGGAAGTCCCATTAATCCTTTTAAGGAAGTAATTTTAGAATATCAGGCATTTTAATATACAATAGTCGTAATGAAGAATATTTTGAATGTTGGTCTGAAATTTGCATTGAAATGTGTATTTTCACTGCTTCAGGCCTAAGAACTGTCTATATCCTATGTTATTATATTTTGTACTTCTGATATACATCTGACTTCTTTTTAAAATGATTTTCAGAGCCGTAAACTGGAGAATCCAAGAAAAGTTGTTCTATAACAGTAGCACTTAAGAGATAGAATTGTGTATGGGAGGGGATGAAAACAGCTTTATACTTTTTCTCTTTGGATTTTGTTCTATAATTGTATAGAGATTATGCCTTTTAAACATCCACATAGACATGTAATTTTAAGCATTAACATTTTTCCAACAGTATCCTTGAAGCACTTGATGCTACTACTTGATGAGAAAGGAGACGATTCTAAAGACAACAGATACAGCAGAAAAATAAGGTGTAGAAATTTGATCCATTTTATGAAAGAAACAGTCTTCTCAGTGGAAGACACAGTGAAGACAAGGTTTTTAATCTTTTTTTAAAGTAAGGAGATTTAGGAGGCACAAGTAATTTATGGAATAACAAAATCTATTGAATTGTTCTTTTAGCTTGGTGGGTTCCAGGGATACCTCTCTGAATTCCCCCCGAAACATTTCCAATAGAACATCCCATATGTAAGAGTAAAGTTAAAATAAGGGAGAATTTAAAAGTAAAGGGAAAAGAAACCCAGAGTTGCTGTGTGTTTACCATACAGTAGGATAACATTTTAAAAAAATCATTTTCCTTCCCTTTAAAAAAAGACAAATTGAAGGCCAGTGGCCACTTCAAACAGCTGTTTACATTGAAGAAAATACTGTAGTTTTGTGCTATCCGCTGGTGTGTTGCAGTTTAAGGACTGAATACCTACAGTAGAAAGGTCCTTCCTTAGAAGAAAGACTTGGAATTTTGTGTGGGGAAAGGGGAAAGAGCCAAACTTCTCTGACTTGACTTCAGCAGGAATTTGGAGATTTGAGTCTGAAGGGAAGGTGTCAGGTCTGAGAAAGAGGGTCCTGAGCAATGAGAAATTCCCAGGGCTAGTAACATCTGAAGGCAGTGTCTGCATATTCAAGACAAGGGTAGACTTATCAGGCTTGAGGTCTTGGAGGGCACCCCAAATCCAGTGTGCTCAGGTATCCCCAGGACTTCTAGTGGGTTCACCTTTATCTTAAATTTTTAACTAAATGGGAAAAATTGGAAATATACATATAATAGCTTGTCTCTGTTTTTTCAGTAACAAGAGGTAATATGGATAGGATATTAACTAGCAGGTTTTCACCTTATATCAAAGTATATAGGATTAAAGCCAAGTATTGCGGGAATGTGTAGTACTTGATTGGAAAGTTTGGGGATGTTCTGGGTGAAATGCCAGAAGCCTGATGAAGTATGTGTGCTCTTCATATGAAATAGGAAAGGCTGGCTGGAGAAATTCACGGGCTGCAAGTTTGGACATAGGGATGGTGAAGAGCTATTGGAAGTGATGCAGGAAAGGGGTCAGGGAGGCTCACACGCTTACCCGTTAGCTTAGTTCCTGGTGCATTTCGGTTCCTGATTTCCAACACACTGCTTCAAGATGCATCAAGTCAACAACATCCGTTAGCTCAGCCTGCCTGTGGGTGCCCAGGAGCAGGACGGGGGCATCAGTCAGGCAGAGGTGCAACCTCTGAGGGTAACTTCATAGCACAGGCTACCTTTCTCACTAGGCTGCTGCTAAATCCCTTTTGTGTTCATGTTATTTCAACAATTATGCCAAAGAGTCATTTATAAAAGGCTAACCTCATTTGTAGTCTCCTAAGTATGTCATGAAAGCAACATACTCTGTCAAGAAATTTCTCCCCATGGCACACGTGGCACAGCCCAATTAGGCCTAATCCTTCATGGCTCTGAGCTCCTCGGGGCAGAGTGTTATGAGCTAGCACGGCTTTATTTATCACACTGCTCTGTGTACAGTTATGGTGCCAAATAAACGTTAAATAATAATTATGGTGATTTTAATGTCTTCCTCAAAAGCATCCGCCATGGGTCACTGTGGGAGATGCTCTAGCGACCATTTCATTTTACCACAGTTCCGTGTATTTTGAGCAGCCTAGAAATTGTCTAGGCCAATAATAATCTAAATGTGTTTTACTTAACGCTGGCATATATTTTAAAAATTGGTAGAGCGCCATTCATGAGACTCGATGGGCTCTTAGTAATTTTTTTCTGATGCTGCCAACATGGCCCACCCTTCTTTTGTGCTCCTGTGTGGTCCTTGAGTTGACACACACACTCGCACACATGTGCACACACATACTTTATATCCGTGTCATGTAATTTAGTTATTTTATGAAATCTAAAACACAAAGACATTAGGAACTTATTTCAGAATGCTACACGACCTTGGGCACCAAAATCACAAGTGCACAGGAGTAATAAACAGATAAGCAAGTAAGTAAAGAAACTAATAAGGAAGAAGGGCTAGGTCGTCCCTACAGTAGAATTTCACGTGCCAACTGGTAAACGTGGAGACTACAGCAGAGCTGCAAAGTTAACATTTTTTCAAACATCAAAATCAAATTTGGATCAGGCAGGAAGCATCGATGGATGGCAAATCTAGGGGGAAGTTTTGATGAGGAGCATCAAGCATCTCCCTGCAACATTCTTCTTTGTTTCAAAACAAGGTAATGACGCCCTGGAGAAACTGGACACCACCTTGGTTGAGTGTTCACAGCTGTCATCACTGGTGAGGGACAGATAGAGGCCACATGCCTCTAGGGGTGACAGCCTGAGAAGGACACCAGCACCTCTGTACTGTTCTGGCTGAGAACCTGCATCCTGAAGCCAGTCCTGTGGAAACATCACACATGACAGGAAGAGTGTTGTGTTTAAAAGGGGGGGAGGGGCACCGTATTAAAAAAATTCAAGGTCATTAAAAAAATTGGCAGAGGAAATTCTTGGATGACAAAGGATTGAAGACACCTAAATGCAGTACCTGACTTGTGATTGGATCCTGTCCTGGAGGGACAGCTTAAAGGACATTATTGGGTCAATTTAAAAAAAAAACAGGAGTAGATTAGATAGAAGGGTTGTATCAGTGTTAGTCTCCTAAAATGCATAACTACTGTGGTGATGGGAGATTTCCCTCTTATTAATACACATGTCAGGATTTAAGGGTAAAAATAATATTCTTTGCAAAATTCATTTAATCCATTTTCTGTATCCTTTCATACATAAAAATTACTATATATAATTCATTTTCTTCACTATTAGACATTCTATGTCCAATTTACAAAACCCCAGTTAAGTAAATATTTGCCTCTTGAGAAATGGAGAAAATATTTCCATGTAAAGGCCTGTGGAAAAAAATAACATTTCCTCACTTCCTTTTCCTAAAAAGTGCTGCTGCTAGGGCTGTAAAAATATTTTAACATAAGCAGATTTTTACAATATATCTGTATTTTGCTCCTTTTCCCCATTTTATTTTTCTCATGTTGTGGTTTGGAGCACAGAAGCTGTACCTGCCAACACCCCAGGGCACTATGGGGACCTGGAATTTCTGATCGTGAGGATACTCAGGTCCCAGGCCAATGGTGGGTCAGGAGAGCACAGTGTGTGAAGGGATGTCATGTGCACGTCCAGAACGCCAGAGCCCCGACAAAACGTGCAGATCCGCCTCTGCCTTCCTATTCAACTTTCCATCCCGCGCCCTTGCCAAGGGTTCCTTTCTCTGACCTCTGGCTTTCTCTGTTCCCCAGCATTCTGGTGACTTCATCCAGTGTGTGTAACTCAGGCCTTCAAGAATCATGCAAACCCAATTAAATGATGTCATGCCCTGGCATCTCCCATCCAGTGCCCCGTGGTTTCCGGCTACGCAGCCGCCGTTTCACTGCACACGGATGGACCTGGGCCTCCGGTTTCTAAAGCGCCTTCTTCCTGAGTAGTTTAACTGAAAGACGGTGGATGCCGGCGCATCAGAAGCTCCTTTCCTCGTTGTTCATCCGCATGAAATCTCCCAGTCATCTGCAAAAGGAATGCTGAGAGGCTTTGTTGGGCTAAAACACTGGAGAGGGAAGAAGATGACAATTGGGTTTCGGAAGAGACAGATGAAACTTTCCTAAGATGAAAAGCTTCTGAGAACATCCACAGGTGGCCGGTGTACCAAAGAGGTCCCAGCAGCTAAGCCGCAGCGATTCGTGCGCTAGTGCAGACAGAGCTCTGGACTTCATGCTTTAAAATAAACTGAGCCAAATGTAATTATTAAAGCTTATGAATTTATTTGTTCTAGGTCAGTAACCCTTTACTGGCTGCGGGGGCTTTTTACATAAAGACCATGAGGATTAGAGCTGTCTTTTTAAAATACTTTGATTCTTTTCTGGGGGCAGGAAGAAAGCACCAGACAAACGGCTGGTTTTAATCATTGCATCCTGTTAAGAACCACTTGCTATCTAATTTTTAAAGAATTAGCTTAATTTTGCAGAAGAAGTAGCATCAAAACAATAGAGCACATCTCCTCAGCACTTAACACCAGTGAGTTGATATTTTTAAAAGTGACATCATGGAGGCTTATCTAGTTGTGGTGGAAAGACAAGTGGTTCTGGAGAAACTCTCATGGCTTTCTCCTTTGTTGGCTAAAGTACAAAAGACCAAGGTAGAAAGAAAGAAGGAAAAGTTTAAAAAGTATATATCTCAAATTTTATTTGTGTACAGATGAAAAGTTGTCTTAATATATTTCTTCAGAAACTTTTATTACTTAAAAAAATTTAGAAACTCAGGTGCTAAAAATAAGTTATTTCCTAGAATAAGTTTTTGATTTGAGAAGTTTGGTGAATTTATCAGTTTAAAAGAGGTATTGAGGGAAAGTCTTTTCTTATGTGAGATCCTGAGAACCCATGTCTTAGAATTAGAAACACACCTCCTAGTTATTAATAGGCTTTAATTTCCCTTTCTTGCTGCCTTTTGTAAATGTAGGTGTACTCGTTAAAATGCACAACTGGGGAGTGCCTCTCAGCTAAATTTAGACTCTTGGCTGTATGCAGGTGGGGTTGTACTTTGTCGAGTCTGTTGTCATTTTTCTCTTAAAATTTGTGTTGATATAATTTCAAATCAGTTCTTGAGACCACATTTATTTAATGGCTTGTCTAATCTTGCTTTGCAATCAGATGTGAGAAACTAAATAATAAGCAATATTTAAGCATGCAAATATGACTGTTCTTATGCTCCTGTAAAACACAGAACAAAACCACAGATGAGAAATCTTTTGAGAATGAAATCTGAGAAGAATCTCAAGGAGCATTTCAGCTGAGGGTACGATCACGTGGACCTCCAGAGTCTCTCTCTGGGGTTATCCTTGGACACGCTTTTCCACACACACTCTTTCCCGTTCTCTTTCATTTATACTCATTGAAAAGCAATGTGCAGCATCTATCCTATGCTACCCGCCCTGCTAAATACTGGGATAGAGACAGGAATGCCAACAGCCCCTGCCTTCAGGGGGCTCCCAAGCTGTGGAAGAGGAGAGATGGCCATCGGATGGCTAAACCTGCGCACAGAGGCTGGAGCCGCTGGGTGGGTCAGGATGCCAGGCTGTGCCGCGTTTGCTGGGAAAAATCCCTCCCAGCCTCTGGGGACTTTACTCACATCCCGACCTCCTTAGCCTTGTGCTTTACCAGTGAGTGGACCTGTTCCACAAGCTTGTAATACTGATGAAATATAGAGTGTTAGGGCCTTGAATATTATAACCATTCCTTTGCATTACAGATTTTGGTAACTGAGAGGAAGAGTAGTTAAAATCCCATAGGCTGTTTCAAAAGACAGACTGTTTTTTTTTTCTTTTTTTTTAAGGTTCTTTTCCCATATAGGCCATCACAGAGTATTGGGTAGAGTTCCCTGTGCTCTACAGTAGGTTCTTATTAGTTATCTATTTTATATATAGTAGTGTGTATATGTCCATCCCAATCTCCCAATTTATCCCTCCCTCCTCTCACCCCCATAAGTTTGTTTTCTACATCTGTGACAATTCTTCCGTTTCGTGTAACTGATTCACTTTGCTGTACACCTGAAACTAACACAACATTGTAAATCAACCATACTCCAGTAAAAAATTTTTTTAAAAAGCAGAAGACAGACTTTTCTCCTCAACTCCAGAATACAGATATCCAAGAGGTGATTGGTAATTTCAGCCAGGAAGAGAACTCAAGAAAGTTTATTGAAACTTTTGACCAGGTACCATAAAACACCATAACAAGAAGCCTGTAAAATTGTGCTGTTTCTAAGGTTCTAATGGGGAAAATCTTTCAGTTAAATAAAAGGACTGCTTTACTCTTTTCCTGGATCTGTGGTGTTAGACACACATGGCCCTAATACTTCCTTTTCATTAGGATGAAGCTGACATACTTGTTTATGGGTAAAAATGGCCCTGTGAAGAATTCTTATGTCATACCCCATAGACGCAGTGTCTTAGTCAGATTTGACAGTCTTACGAGAAAGTCCACAGTGAAGAACTAGGAGCCTAGAGCAACGCTTCCAAGATGTGCCTGGTCATTAAAATCACCTAGAATACTTGTTAGAAATACATATAACTGGACCCCACTCTAGACCTATTACATCCGAATAGCCAAGGAAGGGGCCAGTGAAACTGTGTTTCTAAGACTTTTACTTTGGAGATAATTGTAGATTCACATGAAGTTCCAAGAAATAGTACGGTGTTGTCCTGTATACCCTTCACCCAGGTTCCCCCAGTGATAACATCTTGTATAACTACGGTACAGAATCACAACCAGGCTATATTCACAAACTGTGTGTGTGTGTGTGTGTGTGTGTGTGTGTGTGTGCCTGTGCATGTGCACGCACATTTGATTCGATGCAGTTTCATCACATCACATGTGCAGATCTGTGTAACCACCAGTCAAGATACAGAACTGTTCCATAACCACAAGGCTCTCTCCTGCTACCCTTTCGTAACTACATTCACCTCTCCCCACTCACCTTGTCCCTAAACCCTGAAATCACTAACCTGCCCCCCATCTCTATAATTTTGTCATTTCAAGAATGTTCTATGAATGAAATCATACATTGTGTAATCTTTTGGGATTTCCTTTTTTCACTCAGCATAATTCTCTTGAGCTTCATTTAAGTCATTGCATGCATGAATAGTATATTCCTTTTTATTGTTGGGTAGGATTCCATGGTGTGAATGGACCACTGTTTGTTTAACCATTCACCTGTTGAAGGACATCTGAGTTGTTTCCAGTTTGGGGCTGCTATAAATAAAACTGCTATGAACCTTTTGTGTTTTTATGTATTATTATATTTCAGCCATTCTGATAGGTATGTAGTGATATCTCATTTTGGTTTTAACTTGCATTTCCTTAATGTCTAATGACACTGAACATCTTCTCACGTGCTTATTTGTCATCTGCATTCCTCCTTCTGTGAAATGTCTGTTCATGTTTTGTGCCCATGTTCTAAATTAGAGTGTTTGTTTACTGTTGAGTTTTAAGAGTTCTTTATATATTCTAGAGAGGGACCATTGTCGGATTTGTGGTTTGAAATATTTTTTACTAGTCAGTGGCATGTCTTTTAATACTCTTAACAAGATTATTTGCAGAGCAAAAGTTTTAATTTTGATCAGGTACGACATTAATTTTTTTCTTTTACAGCATATGCTTTAGGTGTCAAGGCTAATAGCTCTTCGTGTAGCCCTGGGTCCTAAAGATTTTTTTTGCTCTTTTGAAAGTTTTATAGTTTTCCATTTTCCATTTTAGTTCATGATCCATTTCAAATTCATTTTTGTATAAGATGTGAGGTTCAAGTTGAAGTTTATTATTATTTTTTCCTTTGGAGGTCCAATTGTTCCAGTACCAGTTATTGACAAGACTAACCTTCCTTTACTGCTTTTGTACTCTTATAGAAAATCAGCTGGGAGTATTTGTCTGGATCTATTTCTGGTTTCTTTATTCTGTTTCATCGATTCTTGTGTCTACCTCCCATCTTGATTGCTGTAGCTGTTTACTAAGTCTTAAAATTGGGTAGATTGATTCCTCCCACATTTCTTTTGCAAAATTTGCCTTTGCCTTTCCATATATTTTACTTATTTGTTAACTTTTTATTGAGGTATAGTTGATGTATGATATTATATAAGTTTTAGGTATACAACATAGTGATTCACAGTTTTTAAAGGTTATATTCCATTTATAGTTATTATAAAATACTGGCTATATTCCCTGTGTTGTACTATATGTCCTTGTAGCTTATTTATTTTATGCATAGTAGTGACCCCAAAGAGAAAATATGTGAAAATGTTTGTATATATATACATCACACAAAACAATTAAATTAAAAACAATAAGATCAAAGTGAATTAAGATTGTAAAGAGATGAAAATTATGATGGGGAAAAAATGGAAAATAAAGGTAGATGTAGGTCTCATAAAACAAGGGCATTTAGTGAAATGAAGAATATGTTTATAGTGTCCCTTTCTAAATCTACAAAAAGGAAAAACAAAACAAACCAAAACTCTTCACCATTCCTGGTTGTGCGTATTTGCTTGGAGTGGGTGGGTTGTGAATATTTGCTCGAAGTGGGTGGGTTGAGAGAAGCTCTAGCTGGGAGCCAGCTGCTTCCGTGTAGCTGGTCGGGAAAGCTTGCCCAATATCTTTTGAGCACATCAACACACACAAGAAAACAAACAAGCAAATAAACAAACAAGCAAATAAATAAAAACATGGATAAATAAATACTCAAATAAGTGTACATTTTAAAAAGGGTCCATCTTAAAATGCCACATTCTATTTTGACTGCACCATTTCCTTTAGAAAGACACTTTGTTTACATAAAGTCTAAAGTGTATAGGACTCTTGGTCGGCTTCCACTTCTTTTTCTAGTTTGACATGTCAATATCCTTTTACATGAGCCCCCTTGTAACCGACAGACTTCTTGTCCTAAGGTGTGCTTTCTCTTTTCTTGCTGGCATTAGTAAGAGTTCCCTCTGGATTCAGGAATGCCCTTTGTTCTTATTTTGCTGTCAAATTCCTACTGTTTTTCAAGACCTACATCAAAATCTTCTGTTTGGCACACAGCTCTCTTCCTCTTTGGAGTTCTGATTTTAGTTCTTTGGCATGTGCATTTGCAGTCTACTTGGATCTGCTGTGTCATATGCCCCAACCAGGGGATAATCCCATGGAGGGCCTCACACATTTCCTGGAAGCCATGTACTTAGTGGAAAAGTGCTTAGTCAACATTTGTTCTTCATAACAGTGATAGTGATTATGATAATCAGTCCTTCTCTTCATTGTCATTCATTGTTGTTTTCTGGCTCCACGAGTCCCCAAAAAAGTTTTCATGGGGTTGCAAATGGTGCTTTTAGCATCGTGGTTTCCAAGTTTTGAGTAAAGAGATAGCACATGCCTTTCTTAAGCACACAATAAACTTCCCTCTGTGAGGCTTAGAAGACTAGAGAGGGGAAAGCAATGCTACTTTACTATGATTTTTATCACACGGTAACGTGTCACCAGAAAACAGTAAGCCAGTAAGCCAACAGTAAGTTGGCTGTGGACAGTTCTATGTCAATTAAGCTGGCCTATGGCAAGAGCTATGGTGCTTGCTGCTACTTGACAATTTTAGATAATTTAAAAAAATGCAAACTTAGTGCCATCAGTGTCTCTCTTTCTCTCTCTCTCCCCGTTTTTTTTTGCTTTTACTTTCCTGAACTGATACGCACTACACTAGGGTAATAAGGAATCCTAGAAGGCAGTGAGTGACCACAGTTCCCAAGGAATCTCTGATTTCAACCCCAGTTGGAAGCTGCCTAATTATATTTCAGAACCCGGTTAATAGAACTAATCAAGAGAACTCAGAAGGTGGGCACAGCTCATTAATCTGGTTGTGTTCACTTCTTAATGTTCCGAGCCCTGGAGTGTTAACTATTTTTGTGTATTCTTGAGTAAGTAAATGAAGAGAGGTGAGAAGATCAGGTTTTCTGAAGCTTACATGGAATTTGATTTACAATGAGATCTTTTAGTGAGTGACAGTATTATAGAAACTCTTCCTTGGATTAATTCAGTTCCTCCGAGAAGCAAATGCCAAGAGAGAATCACATCTGCAGGAGGTTTACATGGGAGTGTCTGTGAAGGGCAGGGGGAAGGGGCCGGAGGAGGTGAGGAGAGCTTCAGATGACGATGCAGCTCCGACATCTCTCGGAGGGGAAGGAGAAGAAAAGTGGGTAGAAGAGCTTCAGACACAGCACAGTTCATGAAAGGCTCAGCGGCCATTGTGAGTCCCTGAGCAGAGGTTGAGCACCAGAGGAGAGAGAGCCCGTGGTGGCAGAAATGCCCTTGTGCTGGTGCCTGGCCCTGTTCATTGTCTGGGGGTGGCCTTGACACGGTCACCACGGCAGATCTGAGGGTGCAGCAGCTGGAGGTAACCATCAGCTGTGTGCCCCGTGTTCCATCCACTCTCATGCAGGGGGTGCCCCTCGTGCACAGATCCACTTCTCGTGCGTGTCTGGGGAGCATCTCTCACTGTCCCTGTGAGCTGCTCTTCCTGAAGGGACACTTAGAAGAGGGGGGCTCATGTGACAAACTGCCCCTGGTCTTGGGGTAGCTCCTTGTCCTCATGGCCCCCCCACTGTCCCTTCTCATGTCCCCCCACCCCACCAAGCTGGCGCTTCTGTGGTCTTGGAGGCTGTATTAGTTTCCTGTGGCTGCTATAACAAAGCACCACAAACAACAGAAATTCCCTCGGGTTGTGGAGGCCAGAAGTCCAAAATCAGCAGGTCTCCAAACCTCCACTTACCACCTGTTTTTTCAGATACTCCTGATACCATATGTGTCACTTCAGGTCCTTCAAGAAGCAGATTTCAGAACAGAACTAGACATGCATAGTAGTTTCCAAGGGCTGCCATAACAGAGTACCAAAAACTCGTGGCTTAAACAACAGAAATGTATCATTTCACAGCTCTGGAGGCCAGAAGTCCAAGATCAAGGTGTCAGCAGGTTGGTTCCTTCTGAGCATCTGTTCCAGTCCTATATCTTTGACTTTTAGATGGCCATCTCTTCCCTGTGTCTCTTTATATTAACTTCCCTCTGCACGTATCTATGTCCAAACTTCCTATTTTTATAAGGACACCAGTCATGCTGAATTAGGGCCACCCTAAAGACCACATTTTAACTTGGTTACCTCTGTTGAGTCATGCTGAATTAGGGCCACCCTAAAGACCACATTTTAACTTGGTTACCTCTGTTGAGGTCCTGGGGGTTGAATGTCAACCCATAGATTGGAGGAAAGAATTCAGCCAATAACAACATGCAAGAAGGTATTGGGGGAAATTCCTGTGAAAGATAGAGAGGGAGGTACAGTGAGAATAGCCAAGGGGTGCCTTCAAAGTGTGGTGAAGGTCTGGGACTCTCCAGGGACACAGGGGAAGACAGGGCTGGTAGGAAGAGCTTCAGACTGCCAGGCGGTTGAGAGGAAGTCTTGGCCAGGCCTTGGGGTGGGTCCCTGAGCAGATGTCATGTCCTGTTATTAGCAGATGCCCCCAAATAATCCATCCCTCCTTGAGGACCCTGTCTTCCTTGACCAGCCTTTCAGTTTTTTAGGACTCTGTGTCCAATAGATTGTGTCTTCCACATATGGAGAACATAGTGTTTAAACCACAGCTGATTAAATATTTGGGAAGTAGGTAGAAGAGAGAATTAGAAGCAGTGACCAAGGACCCCGGAATTGGATGCAGGCTCACACAGATTAGGTGGCAGTTACCAAAGAGGAGTGCTGGGTGACAGAGGGGAGAGGTGAACGGTGCCTGCACAACGAAACAGCCCAGCCTGCTGGCCTGGTCTTCATGGGAGCGGGTGTTTGGGTTTTCCAGGACCTGCTTTTATCAGATGGCTTAATATGTGCTTTTTGATAGAAAGGACACAAAGCATATCAGAGAAATGTATTTATTCCCTTGCAGGAGTTCAAGGTAACTATTCTCTGGGAGAAGAAAGCACAGTAATAAAAGCTTCCTTCTATTCACCATCGATTATTCTGAGATGAGTTGACATGGCAACACCTTAGAGTTTATATCTTCAGCCCTTTGACACCCAGGGACTCCAGAGCCTTGGGCATCCTCGAAAATGTGTCAGCTTGTTTTCTGCTCCCTCACCCCTGGGTCGCACGTCGCCATGCGAGACTTTTCCTCTCCTATCTTTCTTTTTGAGAAGACGAGACAAAGTTTTGAAAGCTTTCTCTAAACCATATGATTGGGTATGTTTTCAAAAGCATGATCTTATTTATTATGGAAGCTCTGTTATTCTTCCTCTACATTTCTATATGTTCCTCAGGAGCACGGATCTTTTTTTTTTTTTTTGAAATTTTGAATGCAAAGGATCACAGATTTGTTTCCCAAAGGCCCCTCCATGGTTCCCTCTTATCTGCTCTGTCCTTTCCCAGCCGACACCACCCCCAAGGGGGGGGGGGGGGAAACTGGCTTCCTTCTCCCTTTAATCCTTGCCCTCCTTTTCAAGCATTTGCTACTCTCTACGCCAAAACTGAAGTGTAGAAGCCCGGTGTTGTCATGGCAGTCTTGTTGTGGGCCTTTGCTGGGTTTGAGTTTTAAACTTTGAAAAAGATAGAATGGCCTCAAAGAAGCCGGAGGGAGACAGCAAGAAAGAGAAAGAGGAGAAAAATAAAACAGGGCATCAGCCTAAGAAGGGGAGAGAGCAGGGAAAAGCAGGGCAAAACCCTGAAAATGCATTCACGGTGACATCACTGCCTTTCCCACAGAGGCCATTGACTTGGGAGGCCCAGCGTCCATTCACCGTCCTAAAGCCGGCTCTCCAGGGCCGCGGAGGCATCTCACTCTTCCTGAATGCCTTTTTTGTTGGGAAACAGTGGACTGTTTCTGAAGGCCTGCATAAATGCCTGAGTAATTCACTGCAGTTGCCAGGAAGTCTGAGGCACTTGTGAGCTAACAATGGGGAACTTTATCTCCCGCCCCGTGCTGGAAGTTCCAGCTGTAGGTCCGAATTCTAATAAGGGCTTTGCTCCTGCCTCTGAGGTTATGGTAATATTTTATCCATCTTTTTTCATTAAGACACAATCATGGCTGCTATTGAGCACTGGAGGCCAGTCCTGAGGAATGAGGTGTGCTGGGGCGGGGGGAAGATGAATAAAAATAAGAGGAAGGAAGAAAGAAAGTAGCTTCTCGATTAGCTTGATGGCTTTGCTACTTAATATGAAACTCTAAACTGACTTAGAGAAGATAAAAATTTCACTCTGACCCATAAATCCCTGAGCTGGGGAGATGACTTTGGGGGAATTTTTCATGTTTCAAATACTGTCTCTCTTGTCTCCTTTGTAGCAGAATCATCAGCAGCTGAGGCTGGCGATGTGCTCAGAATTTGCGTGAGGCTGTTAGGTTTCTCTTCACTTTCATATTTGCAGGCAAATGACTCTTTATAGCTTTCCAATTTCAGATTCCATATCTTCCAATACAACAGGGCCCCCTCATCTGTGCTTTCGCCTTCTAAGGTTTCAGGTACCTGCTGTTAACCACAGTCCAAAAGTATTAAATAGAAAATTCCAGAAATAGACGGTTTTAAATTGCGTGCCACCTTTCTGAGTAGTGGGATGAAATCTCCGCTGCCCTGCTCGGTCCGCCCGGGATGTGAATCATCCCTTTGTCCAACATGTCCTGCCTGTTGGTTACTTAGTTAGTAGCTCGGTCATCAGATCAGCCGTCTCGGTATCACAGTGCTGGTGTTCAAGTGACCCTAGTTTTGCAGAATTATGGCCCCAAAGCACAGTAGGAGTGATGTGGTAATTCGGGTCCACCAACGCCTTAACGTGTTTCCTTTCAGTGAGAATGTGAAAGTTCTCGAATTAATAAGGAAAGGAAACAAATCATATGCTGAGGTTGCTAAGATCTACAGTAAGAAGGAATCTTCTGTCTGTGAAATTGTGAAGAAGGAAAAAGAAATTCATGCTAGTTGTGCTGTCTCACCTCACACTGCAAAATATTAAGGCCAGTGTGTGACAAGTGCTCAGTTAAGATGCAAAAGGCAATATGCTGAGACAGAGAAAGACCACATTTACATGACTTTTATTACAGTGTAGTGTTATAATCATTCTATTTTATTATTAGTTATTGTGTTACTCTCTTAATGTGGCTAATTTACAAATGAAACTTTATCATGGATATGTACGTACAAGAAAAACACTAGTACATGTAGGGTTTGGAATTGTCTGTGGTTTCAGGCATCCACTGGGGGGCTTGGAACAGATCCCCTGTGGATAAAGGGGGATGACTGCACTTTCTTTAAAGAATGGTTCTTAGCTGGGTGAAAACTTGAAGTTATTATTAACTCCCTGCCTTGTAGATTCTGAAGACACACCCACAAAAGTGCCATTGAAGGAGGTCACGGTCATTCATCTGCTGGAAGACCCTAGAAGGACATTTTCTAGTGACTAGTTACAGTGAGGACAGATATTTTAAAGAACTTACTCTGTGCCAGGTGCTTTCATGCTTATTGCCTTGGTTAATCTCCATCACCATGCTGGGATAAGTAGTATTATACTATTTTGAATGCATACAAACTAACAGTTACTAATGCCTGGCTACATTTGTAGCAGAGCTCCATTTCTTCCATTACTAAAGTCGACACTCAGGTTTCTTATGTTCGTATATTCTTGTTGGGAGAAGCTGCCCCTTTCCACACCACCATGGCAACAACATCCACTGAGGAAGCTATACAGACAAAGACGCACAAAGAAGTGCACTCTCAAATTTGAAATCCTTCCCATGAGACAAAGAAGAATGGAAAACCTGGACTGCATTGCTACAAAATCATTGTGAGAAAATAGAAAATATGAATCAACACACATAAGCGGAAGAAAAGTCTCTAAAAAAATTAACCATGAAGCAGAAGAACATTGTAGCATAGCAATTGAAACTGAATTAAACATACTCAAACAAGTGTTTGAAGGTATGAAGAAAGCGTCTTAGACCAAAAACTTAAAAATGAAAAATAGAACTAGGGAACATAACAAAAAAATATTAGATTTAATGGAACTCAGAGAAGGAATAGAAGAAAATGACACAATCACATAAAGAAATAGAAGCTAAATTATAAGGTGCTCAAAGATGAGTAGATTCAACTAAAAATTTAATAAAGGTCAGTAAAAAAAAAAACATTAAGGAAGATAACCAAGAGAATAAAATTAAGATACAGAAGGAAATAAAAGGGTGAGAGAGAAAATGGCTGATAAGTTAAAGAAGATGCAAGCACGTGTGTTGTTCAGTTTAACTTTTTAAATTAATTAATTTATTTATTTTATGGCTGTGTTGAGTCTTCGTTTCTGTGCGAGAGCTTTCTCTAGTTGCAGCAAGCGGGGGCCACTCTTCTTCGCGGTGCGCGGGCCTCTCACTATCGTGGCCTCTCTTGTTGCGGAGCACAGGCTCCAGACATGCAGGCTCAATAGTTGTGGCTCACGGGCCCAGTTGCTCCACGGCATGTGGGATCTTCCCAGACCAGTGCTCGAAACTGTGTCCCCTGCATTAGCAGGCAGATTCTCAACCACTGCGCCACCAGGGGAGCCCCCAGTTTAACTTTTAATTTGGCCAGCCTATGGTGCCTGGTTACTTAAACAAACACTAATCCAGGTGTTGCTGTGAAAATATTTTGTAGACGTGGTTAATATCTGCAGTCAACTAACTGTATTTAAATTTTTTTTGTTGCTGTACAACATGAGGAATATAGCCAATATTTTGTAGTAACTGTAAATGGAAAGTAACCTTTAAAAATTGTATTGAAAATACAGTCTATTAACTGTAAGAAAGGAGGTTATTCTGGATCCGGTGGGTGGGCCTCATCCCATCAGTGGAAGGCCTTCAGAGCAAAAACCGAGGTTTCCCAGAAAGAAGAAATTCTGCCTCCAGACTGCAGCATCAACCTCTACCTGCACTCCTACCCTATTGATGGGCCCTAAAAGTCTTAGACTTTCCAGTCCCACAATGGCATGAGCCATATTCTTAAAATAAATCTACTTGTATATATTATACTGATTCCATTCCTCTGGAGGAGACTATAAATACATATATATGGAAGAAGCTGGTGCTGGCAATTTCTCTAAAGTTGACCCTCGTATATATAGAAAGCTTAACCAGTCAGTTTCCATAGAATAAGAAGAAAAACCAATTGGTACAGCTCCTCAAAAAGGCATCAAGCAAAATAGGAATACATATGTATATGTAACCAAAGGGTCCCTCCCAAAGCTACATAAATTGTTTTGGAACTTAGAAGACGAAAGGGACTTCCAGACTTTTTATGAAGAATGGTAACAATGGTAGCTAAACTTAAGAAAGAAAACACAACAAAGAGAATTAGAGACCAATTTCACTTACTCATACGGATGCAAAAATCAACATTTAAATGTTATTGAACAGATTCCAACATCACATTCAGAAAACAATTCATTATGCCCACGTGTGATTTTATTCCAGAATTTAGGGATGATTCTATATTAGGGAACTTTATTAATATAAATCACCATATAATTAGGTCTAAAGAGACAAATCATATGACTATCTCCAGAGATGAAAAAAATAGCCTTTTAAAAAATTCAACTTTATTTTAAAAAATATCTCTTGAAGAAGTAGAAGTGGAAATAGTGATCCTTAATTTGATGGAAAAAACATACATAGTAAACTCCATCCTAATTCTAGATTCTTTCTTAATGGGGAAACACTAGAGCTATTCCTATTAAGTTCAGGAACAAGGCAAGAATTCCCACTATTTCCACTTCTTCTGGAAGTTTGGCCAATGCAATTAAATTAGAAACTAGAAAAAAAATATTTGAAGGCAAAAGAATTGGAAAAAAAGAAATAAATCTCTTTGCAGGTGACATGATAGTATACCTGAAAAGTCCAAGAGAATTCACAAAACTAATTTAATCAAAAAATAATTATCAGGAGACAAAATTAACATGGAAAAATCAATAGCCTTTACATACATGGATAATAACGAGTTAAAACATATAATAAATGAGAAAATCCCAAGTATGATAGCAATAAGAGATAAAATACATAGGAGTAAACTTTAAAATAATTGATTAAAACCCATCTGAAAAATACCCAATAGGAAATGGACATGTTTCAACATTATCAACATGACAATTCTTCCTGTGACCCAATTATATATTAGAAATCTAGTATAATATAAAAGTGGTGAGGGCAAAAATAGACCTTTTAATAAATGACATCGGAATAACTGAATAATCATTGTGAAAATGATAAATTTAGATCCATTCCCCACACATACACAAAAATAAACTCTAAATGAGTTAGAGATATACATATAAAAGTGAAATTATGTGAGCTCTTAAAAGGATGAATTCTTCTATAGCTTGAGTATGAAAAAACATTCTAACAATTCAAAATCCAGATGTAATAAATAAAGATTGTTAAGTTTCCTACATTAACCACTGCCTCCCCCCAAAACCCCTCTTTCCATGGCAGAAAACAACATTTATAAGGTCAAAAGACAAATAAACTGGGAAAAAATACAGATGAAGAATTATATACCTAATATGCAAGATCCTATATATATTGGAAGAAAAAGTCAAAAAATCTTATAGAAATGTGGATACAAGTCATTCAAGAATAGAAAAATTGACAAAAGATATGAAAATAACATTTATTTATATGCAAAAGGTATTCAATTTACTCATAATAAGAAAAACATAAATTAAAACTACACTGAGATATCATTTCTCACCCACTATTTGGACAAAATTTAATTTACTCTGTTGGAAAGGTTGTCTCAAAACATTCATCACCGGTGAGAATTCAAATGGTTCCTATGGAGGGGAATTTGACAATATCTAACACAACTACATACGCATTTATTCTTCAACCTAGAAATCTCACTTCTAGAAATTTACCCTAAAGATATATCTCCAATAATACATCACAAAATAAACCTTTCTGAGATTACCTTTGTGTAGTTCTGAGATCCGAAAGCATCTTAATATTCTGAATATCAAAAATAAAATTGAAACAAGAAAAGGGGGGAAATGGAACTGAAAGCAAACTGAAACAAATGAATACAACCGTATTTAAAATAAATAGCAAAACAACACTGAGGGGGAAGGAGGAGACTTTGAAGTAACTTATGAACAGTGTTGACTGCACATCCTCAGCCTTGGGGCAGGCGGGCGGGTGGTTGGGACAGGGAAATAACTGCCGACAAATCCTCAACTCAACTCTTCATTCAGTACCTGCATTTTGCATCTAGTTGTGGTATGGGTGAATCGATTCTGAAACTGTATTAGATCTCTTATAGGACTGAGCAAATAAGTAAATGGAAAGATGTTGGAAACCAGGGTTCTTATTGTTAAAGAATGAAGATATATATACATAATGTATAATGTGTATATATAGTATATATACACATTATGTATTACACATTAATATTATAATTTATTATAATAATATTGCATGTTGATATAAAAATTATATGAGCCTGTTTATGTATTATATACACATAATACACAAAATATACATGTGATGTATTACATATAATACTTGTATATACGTATGAATTAATTTGGATTCAGTTGGAGTGAATTCGGTTGCAATTTGAAAAACTGGTATAAACTCAAGATTTCTAAGATAAGAATATGTAAATGCATGCATATGTGTTATATATGTATATGTACATATGTATGTGTATTATGTGTGTTTTTATGTATCCCCCCCATACCTCTGTCTGCTGAAAGGGTGTAGAAGCATAGATACCCCAGAAACAATGAGCACACTTGGAATGCAGATCTTGGTGTCTAGTTCCATTCTCCTTTGAAGGGAACCAAAGCTTCCCAGAGAAATGGCTCATTCCAATGCCAGGTCAAGGAAGGTATAAGATGAGCCTGGGATACTTTGTTAGCTCAGAAAATAAAGATTCAAAAAGTGATGGACAACTTATGGAAAGGACACAGAAACCAGCTTGCAAGGACTTTCTCTAATCAAGCTGCACAATTTGAGCACCAAAATAATTGAGGAGGGTACTGAATTATAAATGCTGAAAAAAAAAAAAAAAAAGAAATCCATGAGCCTAGGTTGATAATAGATAGATAAATAAGTAAATGATCTCAAAGAATTTTTCTAGGGCTTCCAGAAGATGAAGACAATGCAGCCCAGGGACCGAGTTTGTTTGGGTATCTTGCTGCTATGGGAGGGGCAGAGGCACATACCTACCTTGATTTACTGGTTTAGAAAACAGTAGTTTAAAAATACCTGAGAATTTCAGTTGAATAAAAATCCCCAAAGTGTGTATGAGACATTTCACTGTACACAGTGATTTTTGCGTGTTACATCTTTTTGATCTTCCCAACCAGCACTAAAAGGTGGAGATTGTTACCTTCCCATTTCAGACCTGGGACTGGAGGCTTGGAGGGGTTACACTGATGCAAGACCACTCACCATCTAATTTGTAGGAGCCTGAAAGCGACTCCAAATCTATGAGAACCGTCGAAATGTTAATAATATAGAAGGGGAAATGTGTGAATATATTGTTTTTGTATTTTACTATGTAACTTTATCAGGTATTTGGAATCTCTCTTCACGTACTTCTTAGGACTTACTGATGGAAACACAAAGTTTTAAAGGTGGTCTCTCTTCCAAGTTCACATATGGCAAACATGATGTGGAGCAATGTGTCCTCCCTGCAACCCTGCGTCCTGGGAAGAGAAAGAGCAGGGTTTGTGTGCATTCCTCTGTGTGTGTGTGTGTGTAGATGGATAATTGCCTTTTCACTCATACTAAGTGTTTGGGATGAGCTCGGACGGTTTGTTTCCTTTCCGTCCACAAACAGGAACAGGACACACCCCTGTCTGGACGCGGCCCTCTTGCATTGTGTAATGACCTTGCTACTAGAGGAATCCAGCACAATTAGAAATTCTTTGAAGGGTGAAAATGACCTGAAACTACTGAGTTAAGTTTATTTCCTGGGAACAGAGCAGCTCTGCCAGTCTCTCTACCTGCTGCCTTAAGAAGGACACTCATCCCATAACTGACTGACCCTGATTCACATTTGAACTGAAAGCCTTGATTAGTTAATTTATGTTTTAGGATGTTGGAATTCTGGAGGTGAAATTTCTCATCCTCTATTTTCTAAAATATTGGAACAGATAATCTGTTCCAACTGAGCTTCTTGTCTCCATGTACCCGGAATGTCACTGGGGTACATGGAAAACTGTCTCTTTAGAGGATCCCCTATGATCCTGAAGAGTAGGGAGATTCTAACAAACACAAGTGCCTTCTTCCCTCTGGGTGCAGAACTATAGTTCTGTACAGCAGGAGAAAGCTCTTTCAAGATGACTGTAAACTGATCAAGAATTATCTTCTTTAATAGCTAAATCAACTTCAGAAAGCCATGTAATTGAGGAACTATTCGCACAGCAGCTCTTCAAACTCCCTAAAGAATTTTAAAGAAGATTGTCACTGTTTGAAACTAAAGATGTGTTAAACTTTGACATCCCTTCAAAATGAAAAGAATTAACTGACTCATTTCTCTCAAAAATAGAAAAGCAATGAATAATGACCAAACTAGAGGAAAACTTTTATCTTTCCCTCCATCAATTACCCTGTAATGCCTCCTCTACCTACCACGTGTTGAGCCTTTAACTGGTGAGTATATGAAAATGGCACATGGGTGTTCATGGCATGTGGTCAGGGATTCGGGAACAAGATGTGTCAGCCAAAGCATTGTCAGTCCCAAGGTCAACGATAACAAAACTCTTTGTTGACTTTTTCTTCAGAGTTTCTGTTTCTAAATTGGACACTTACCTAACAGATCTAAATGATTTTTAATTTTGAAACCTCAGCTGTGTGTATGGAATAACATATGTGAAGTTTCACACATTTTGTGCCATGCATTCACACCAGTATAAATCTCTTAATTCCCCAGTATTTCTGTTATTGTTAATTTTTGTTGTAAGTCTAATGAAGATTATCACAAAGTCTTACCTTGGAGAATGCTCACACCAATGTGAACATATTTATGTTCATTAACTCTACAGCAAGGGGGAAAGGTCTTCAGAATAGAATGGAAAAAAAAGTTTACAAACTCTGCCAAGAAACATAAATTTTGTGTTTCTTGAGGGAGGACATATTAAGGGAAAAAACCCGTAAAGTTTAGTGGCTTGTGCCCAAAAGGTAATATTAGCTCTTGTTGTCTGGCTGCTTTGTCCATTTCTTCACCACCCCACCCCGCCAATATCCTAAAGCCTTGCCTCCTGTTATCAATGTTCCTTTTTATTTCCTTTCTCCATCTGTTTTCAAGATTTCATAACTTTCTAGTTCTATTTTTTTTAATAGCTTAAGTGATTCTTCTCTTTGTTGTTTATCTTTCTGCCTTTGAATCTAGTCATAGAAACTGAGTTCTTCATAATATTCCTGATAGTCGGAAACAGGTTCAGCATATTCAATTCTGTCTTCTGGAGAAAATCTTTTTCTATCTATCTATCTATCTATCTATCTATCATCTATCTATCTATCTATCTACCTACCTACCTACCTACCTACCTTTCTATCTATCAAACTTGTGTTCATTTTCTTGGCCTATTTCAGATGAAAACGGGCATTAGTAGTAAAATGGCCAATCGATTGTCCGGGAGACTGGGGTGTCATAAAGTGGAAATCTGGTCTGCGGGAGTTGATGGAGACAGCCTCTATAAATGGGGTTACAGAATGGAGAAAGTATGAAATATAGAAATAGAGGAAGACCACACATTATTCTGATTGGCATAAATTTACATGAATGCAGACCCTAAATATTTGCTATTTTATGATCTTCCGGTAGTCAGAACCTCAGAGGAGTTTTAGCACGTCAGGAAACATATTTTTGTCAGTTCTGAAAGTGGCATGGTCAGGGCACAAAACCATGTGGGGCACGGAACTGAACCACTTGGCCATGGCCTCAGGGACCCCATGGTGCACTGAGCTGGAGTTTATGACATATCATGATCTGATCTTGGTCACGTGTCCATCGATTCACCAAATAAGATTTCTCAACAGCAACTCCTGATAGAAGGCTTGGAAAAGATGACAGATTTTTGAGATATTTAGAAAGAAGAAAAGACAACGCTTGAGAATTTATTGGATGTGGAAAAGAGAGAAGGGGGCGTTGAGAATGACCCATCACTTAGATAAATGAGGGTGATAATGCCACACTGAGATGGACTATGGCAGATCAGAGGATATAAAGAGATTTGCTTTGAGCTTGACAAGTGTGAGATGCTGGCGGGATTTCTAGGCAGAGGATTCTAGAAGGCTTTTGGACATATAGAGCTGGAACTCTACACAGAAAAATAGCAGTTGTGAGCAAATAAATAGTAATTAAAGCCAAAAGAGTGCATGCATCTCCAAAAGTGAGTAAAGAAAAAGCTCAGGGACTTCCCTGGTGGTCCAGTGGTAAAGAATCCACCTTCCAATGCACAGGACGCAGGTTCTATCCTTGATCAGGTAACTAAGATCCCACACGCCACGGAGCAACTAATCCCGTGCGCCATAACTACTGAGCTCGAGCGCCTCAACTAGAGAGCCCACGTGCCACAAATTACAGAGCCCACACACTCTGGAGCCTGCGCGCCACAACTAGAGAAGAGAAAACCCGCATGCCAGAAATAGAGAGAAGCCCACGCGCCACAACGAAAGATCCCACATGCTGCAACAAAAATCCCATGTGCTGCAACTAAGACCTGACACAGCCAATAAGTAAATAAATTAATTAATTCAATATTTTTTTTAAAAAGAAAAAGCTCAGATGCAACCCTACTCCTCATCCCCAAAACTTTTATGTAATAAATGGATGGTGAGAGAAAAGCCTGTAGATTAAGATGTAGCTATAAAAGTAGAGGAAAACCAGGAAAACAGGGTCTTCAGGAAGACCAGGGACGTAACAATACAGGAATATCCTAAGAATACAGGAATGCCCAACAGTGCAAAACGTTTCAGAGGAACCACTTCTTCAAGGTCTGGAAAGGATCCATTTAAGAACTCAGGTGTCATTGGTGATCTCGTCATGGGCCCCTTCAGTGGGGGAAGAAACCCAAGGATCAGGGATCATGGGTGCCGACACTGGCTGATATTAAAACACGCAGGTCTGTTCTGGACAAGGGAACCCTGAGGGGCTATTATTCTCCGATCTCGTATTCATTAGCCTGAAATTCCCCCAGGCTGCTCTAAAAGCAACTGAAGCTCATTGTTCACTCACTAAAACAAGTTCCTGCAGGTTGAATTTTAACTTCTTGTGTAGATCTTTTCCTCTTCCGTATCCTTTATACACTTTCCTTTCCACTTCATTTGCATATTGTTCTGTATCATTCTGCTCCATCTCACCTTCTTTTTCCAACCAAACTTGGCTTTACTAACCCAAGCTGGCATCTGGTCCCTTGCTCTCGATGACTTCATTAAAAAAGAAAGAAACCTCTCAATGAATGCCACTCTGGAAGTCTAGGAACAGGGATGAGTATCTTTGACTCACTCTTGACCCCTTCTCCACCACTCTTTGGATCAACCAACTTTTGCTCTGGGATGGTATGGAAGGCTCTGCAGCATTTACAAGCATGGGTTTCTCTAAAATTCAGCTATTCAGTTCTTGCCAAGAATCTCTTTTGATATGATTGTAGGAAAGGGAAACACAGAAGTTCAGGCATCCATTTCCTATCCACTTCTAAGCTCCAAGCTCCAGGCTCCATGCTGGGTCCCATGGTCCTACCCTTTCAACTCCAGAAATCTCTTGCTGGCAGGTTTCCTCATGACTCTCCAGCATTTCCTGTTTTCCTCAACAGGAAGCACTGTGAAGGGGCTATCCTCTGGTTCTTTCAGAGCTTCTGCTTCCCTCCAGAATAAGGAAATGCTATTATGCATATAGTTGGAAATTGAACAAAAGAAAACGAGCCCAATCAAACAATAATTCCCCAGCATACACTCCCCCCCCCCCCACACACACAGGGTACTTTGGGGGTTTCAAACACACGCAAACAGTCAGGACTACTTGGCCTAAAGTGGGTCTAATTTTCCGAAACATAGAATGATTCAAGAATATAGGCCGTGTGGGAACCATGCTTCTGTAACTGGGCTCAGTGATTTTGGGCAAGTCATTTAAACTTCCTGAAGGGCGGATACCTCCTACAATAAATGGGGATAATATCTTACCAGTTGTTTAAGGGATTAAGTGAGACAACTTATAGTAAAAGTTTAGCACAGTGGCTGGCACACAGCAAAATACTCATCATCTGAAATAGTAATTATTCATTATCCTACTTTTCCTATTGAAAATAATGATGCTTTAAGAGCATGAGGGGGTCCATCCTGAGTATAAAAGTGCCATTTGAAGCAGCGCTATAGAGAAAACCATAGAGAGCAGAGTCCTTCTAGAACTGTGGGTCTACAGGGTACCCAGGCACCGGTACCCTGGGGAGTGCAAAGAATCGTATCAATAGCAGTTTGATTCAAGTCAGTTTATTTTTAGTGCCTTCAATGTAGAAGGAGCTGCCATTCTGGTCAAATTGAGGTAAAGCTTTCTCCCTCTCTGCACTTATCCAAATATGAGAAATACTGGACTGTTTCTTTGCAGCATGGACACTGGGATTTTAAGTTGCATTTTCGACTTTCACTTGGAGGTTAGGGTTTGTGTAGGCAGAGCCTCAAAGCTCCTCAAATGAGTGGAAAAAACTAGGCAAACAGCTTAGAACGGGGAGAAGTGTATGTTCGTTCGTCTAGCATCTGTGACCATGACACGCATCCTTCGGTCCAAACCCAAGGAACGTGCATCAGTCACTTCAGAGAGGCAGCTGCGTGCCCTCATCCCTCACGAAGCCCCCCGCAGCCCCGAGACATTCCCCACGTGAGCCTAGTATCGCAGGGGCCGCTGCAGCCGCGCGCTGTATCTTCAGCTGCATTCATCACACCCTCAACGTCCCAGGAGCGAGGACAGCTGATGTGAAGCAAGAACTCCGGTGTCTCTGTGGATGGTGAAGGGCAGTTGATACGCACAGGATAAAAACAGCCGAGCGCTGGCCCGTTTACTTAGGCAACTGGAAGCCCTTCCGACCTGGTTGACATTATGCTAATAATGATGAAAAGGAATGGAAGTTGTGACGATTCTCTACCGTTTTCTGTTTTGCCCTCCCTCTTTGCCTCGACTTTTAAAGCTCTAAACAACAGTCAGACATAATATGCAGACTGGGGGTTCACCGGGGTGATATGCCCAAGGGACTTTATAAGTGGAGCTTGCAGACGCTGCAAAACACTCCATCAAATGGACCCTGAACATAAAACCAAAGTGGCCCGTGGGTGAGAGAAACACAAAGCAGAATGAGAGAGTAATGTTTCCCAGCAGCACTCTGAAGACTCTTCGGGAAGGCTGGGAAACGTAGTGCAGGAAAGGGAAGCAGGAAGATGTTTCCGGCGAAGCTATAAAGAGCAAAGAAGGGAGGAACAGGACCTGGCGGCGGCGGCAGGCCAGCAGAAGGGGCGCATCCCGAGTGCTGGAACATCTGTTCCCCATGCTGGGAGCCCTGGGGGCCGCCGTGGAGGCACCGCTGGGAATCTGAGTTTTGGGTCTTTCATTCGTTTCCAGCTCATCTCTCAGGTCTTCTTCAGCCACAGAACTCGATGTTAAACCCATGTGCTTTATTGTCTCCCTGGGAAGGATAATTACTATCTACTAAGTTGCACTGTTACTTTAAAATAATGTGATGATTTCAAGGGGAGTCACCGACTTAGAAAATCGAATGCGCCAATTTGATTAACCTTACTTTAAGAAGTGTGGAGGTCATATGAACAAAGGGCATTATTTTTTGTGAATTCAAGACTCCTTTTTCTTACATTCCTCTACCAGCTGTCCGGGCATGCTGCGTACAATATGTGTATGTGTTTCCAAGTGTGCATTAATTTTACATATTTGATTCATAAATATATGTATATCGTTTATACATACATGCATTCATAATCTGCAAATTCAGTTGGCTGTATGTAAAAAGTATATACAGTAAGCTCTAACTGGAAAATCAGAGAGTAAATAGACAAACCCTATATTCATCCAAATTCTTTCCATCTCACTGTTACACCCCAGCACCATCCTCTCCCTTTGGACCACTGCAAGCGCCTCCTAACCACTTCCTCTTCTTCCATCTTGCCCTCCTCCTACCTGGTCTCCACGTGGAGCTAGAGAAGTCTTTTAAAAAGTGACAAATCATGATACTCCCTGGCTTTAAATCCTCTCATGAAAGGAAAACTGTGAGTTAAAAAAGATCTAAGTGAAATATCAACCAGTTAAAATATATGAACCTTATTTGAATCCTATTCAAACAAACTAAAATAAAAATTATATACACATCAACTTTTAAACAGGGACACACTAGTTGATAATATTTATTTGATGCTCTTAAGAGATTATTCTTCAGTGTTCAGGTATGATACGTGCCGACGTATTTATGGGAGAAATGCAATGATACCTGGAGGTTGCATTAAAATCTGGTCAGGATGGGAAGACTGGGTGGGGCTTGGAAATAAGGATGGTGTGAATTTTTCACTGTTGAAGGTGGTGATGCCTGTCCGAGATGCATGATGCTCTTCTCTACACTTTTGAGTATGTTTAAAATTATGCTTAAAATCATCCATATTCTTCAAACAAAAAATAGGTAAGTAAAGCCCTCCATGATTTACCACTGCACTTTGGATACGAATCCAAGTCAGGTGCTTGACCTGGCTCTGCCGACTTCTCCATCCCTATCTGCAGGCTCTCCAGGACCCCATAGCCCACCATCTTGGCTTCTTTGGGCCTCTCCAACAGAAGACAGTGTATCCTTTCTTGGCCCAGGGCCTTTGTACTTGCCCTTCCCGCAGCCTGGAACATGGGCTCCCCAGCTCTCCACATGGCTGGATTCTTCATATCACTCTGGCCTCCAATCAAATATCATTGTCATTCCCCTGGCCACCCACTCAAATGTCTCTCATCGCCCTGCTTCATCTCCTTCCTATGCATCGCTTTTACTTGTTTTCTTGTTTATTACAGTCTTCCCTCACCAGACAACAGCTCGTTGAAGGCTGAGGCCTTCTTGTTCACTCTTCTTCCCCAGGCCTAGAATAGAGCCTGGTGCGTGGCAGACATTCAATAAACACTCACTGAATGAATAAATACATGTTATAATCTCCAGTGACAAAGCAAAATCTATTCTTGTGTGTGCTAGACCTTTCTTTTTTCTCTCTTTCCAATATTAGATTAATAGGGACAGAAAGAAATGCCAATTCTTTTCTTATTCTCTTTCTCTCTCTCTCATTGAAAATTACAAGAGGAGGAAGAGATAAGAGAGAACCGAATATGCCCTCTTACCCTAAGGACAGAGTCCTGTTAGTGGCAATCCTGCTGAAAGGAGAGAAGTGGAGAATAATGATCACAAAACCCAAAAGAACCTCCCCTTCTGTAGTTCTCAGGGGTTCCGGTCATGGACTAGAAAGAGACGCCCGTATCCTGCTGTGGTCTGCAAGCCCTCCCGGCCAACCTGCCTCAGCTGCTTCCCCTTTTTCTTCCTTTCCTGAGCTTCTCTTCAGGGAGCTGGCATAACCATGATCCAAAACCTCCAATCCAGTTGCAAATAAACTAGTAACTTGTTAGGGGATATCCCTTGAATAACGAAAATGGACATTTTTCTTTCCAAGGCAAAAATATTTTACTGTTTTCTCTTATTTTCCAGACTCCATCATCCTCTACTGCAGCCCCTGCCCCCTGTGTCCCCTCCCCAGGTCCTCTTTGTATAAATACAGGGTCATATCAAAGACGTCGTTTCGGTGTTCTACCAAGTACCGTTAAAAAATAAACCATATGTGTTACTTCAATTTTATATCCTGTTAGTCCAAAGCATAGGGCACATTCCGCCTAAGGGGACAGGGTCACGGAAGCCATGGGGTTAAACTCATTTTTAATTTGTCCACAGATGGATGCACCCAGTTGTTCCTTTATCTGAGAAGCGTACATCCATAGGACTGCAATAACAAATATTCAGGAAGCTGCATTCACTGTGAAATTTAACAAAGGGAATTAGCCACAGTGTGTGAACAGTAACTTTTTAAATAGCAGGAGCCACAAAGAGAACTGGAGCTGATAAAAGAAAACTAGTAATTACAATATTAGTGCCCTTTCCACATTAAGTTTCTAAGCTATATTAAAAGGTTGCTTACAATTCCACCCTTCCTGTCACCTATCAAAATAGAGCAAAATAAAATATGATTGAGACAAATTGCTTTTCTGGATAATTTTTACAAAGTGGCCCAGTCAGTGTAAAATATTCTCTCCCATAACACAAGTTTTAATTGTAAAAATTAATTTTAAAATATTTTTAAAATTTTTAAAAGTATTTTGATAGAGACTCTTTTACCACGCCAGCCTCAAGGGAGGAAGGGTAAGAAATCTTATTTTTCTGAGTCTTCATCCAGGAAGAATGGGCGACAGCTTTTCTCTTCAATATTTAATCTAAACTTTATTAATTTTTTTTAAAGAATAGAAGATTCTGTGTCTAATTTATGCTCACCTCCAGGATTGCTCTAAAGCATGGCTTATGTGATATAAGGCCCGCATAAAAGGCTGTATTATCTTGAGCTTTCATTATTCTCATTTTAGTTCAGCCATATTTTTCTTTTTAAGCTTTAAAAAGCGTTGATCTGAAACGAGCCCTCGCAGTGAAACTCTCTCACTGCGTAAGAATACGAGAGGGAACGCTTCGAAACAGCAGGGCTTCTGTTCCCCCGAGACTCATATCCAGGAGCCAGAGCTGCCATCATTCCTCCTTCACCACCCAGCTGATGAGAAAGTAGGAAGAGTAGCCCAAGAAAAATGTTCCCATAGTAACAGCTTTCAGAATAAGATGTGCCGAGTCTTTCTCACAGAGCCCCGTGATGCTCGCTTCTGCTCACCTGATGAACTGCTTTCAGTTCTGAGCTAAACATTTTAAGAAGGCCAAGAAGAGTCACGTGACAATTCCAAGAAGGGTGACCACTATCATAAATGGAATGAAAATCAATAAGCTGTGGGTGCCTAGAAAATTAATCACTTCAGGGAGACACGGTGGATCTTCACTCTTCTGAGGGTTGGTCAAGTGGAAGAAGAGGTAGACTTATTTTGTGAGATTCTAGAAGGGTAGAACTAAGACCAACAGCTGGAAATTGCATGATGAAATTTCATAGCTCAATATAAGAACTTTCTTATCATTGGTTAGTTCTATCCAAAAACTTAAATAGATTTTCTTGCCAAGCAGGGAGCTCTTGGTCCCTGGCAGGGCTCCCAAGACATGGATTGATGGCGTTGTCTTGTATGCTACTGCACCAGTCCTGGCGTGGGGTAAACCTCAACACTAGATGGCCACATGGCAGAGACTGCTACCCAGACACCACAATCCAGCCCCTGCTGTCCACAGTAAAGACTTATCACCGAGAAACAGCTGCCCAGCTGGGGACTACAATTCTCAGCCTCCTTTGTAGATAGTTGGGGACTTGTGACTAGTTTTGACAGACCATTGGGATGTGAGCAGAAGTGATGTTTGTCATTTCTATGCCACAATAGTTAGAAAGCCAGTAAGTCTTCTTCATCCTTTCTTTCTCCATCTGCTGCTTAGAGGCTAAAGACTCCAAGGCCCTGGTGAAGGATTCAGGGTCAGGGAAGGAGCCTGGGACCTTGAAGCCGCCCACAGACCAACAACTCACCTGCTGAACTGATACACAGGCCAGTGTTAAGCCAGCGAAATTTGGGGGAATATTTATTTTTTACAACAGCCGGTCTGTCCCTACCTAATATATCCACTAAGTTTTCTTCCAAATGTAAAGAGTTGGTTGATTCTAAGTCAATGTGGGTTATTCTGGAACGTATAGACTATACAGGAATTCTAGAATTTTCTTTTTTCAGACAATGATTTCCCCTAGGACAAGTGGCTATGAATCTATTTCATTCCAACCCTAGTTAAGAACCCCTGCCCTGGGCAGTTTCAGCCAGACTCTCTCAAGCCGTCAGGGGGAAGATGTAACCCAGCAGGTGAGCCATTCCTTTCTACTTGCCTTTGGGTCATTTTTTAGGGTAGCATATAGTCCTTGGGCAATGCTGGAGATACTCAATCCCAAATGATTTCTGCTGGTGAAAGATGGAGGCCACAGGCGCCAAAGGTGACCCTAAATAGAACTAAGAAGGTAATTGCACTATTGGGCTAGAGCTGGGTACATTGGCCAGAAGCCAGAAGCCAGCTCATTTGAACAACGACTCAGAACATTTGCCTCCGAGCAAATGACTTGCCAAGGCTCCCAAAGGCCTGGTCTGTGACACTGGACTTCTTCTGTGCACACATCATTCTTTTACTTCCCCTTGCAAGGGTATTTAATTTCCATGTAACTGTGCAGGCTAGACGCATGCTTAGGACCAAAATAGCACCGACTGTGAAAGAGTGTAAGTTTGGTGAAACACTCCCTTCATTATACTATGCTCTGTGGCCATTAAAGTACTGAAGTTGTTTGGGTTGAAAATATGGGACATCTTTTGTAGGGTAAGGCCCTGAGACAACAAGAGGTTAATCCTTTGTCAGTGGCCATGTCAATCTACGGCAAAACCAGGTTCAGAAGCCGACGTGTTTATTTCCCTTGGCTGCACTCAGCTGGACACTGAGAATGTTATTACTAAAAGATCAAACCTTCATCTCAAGCCAAATTCCTACAGAGGGCGGGGAAGGGCGGACAACCAGCTTGTGTTTCTGTTGTGCGCTTGGGCTGATCCATCCATACATACAGATCCACGTTTACAACAGGCCTGTTAGACGTCTCCGTTCAGAGTAGCATACGCACCTATATATCGTTGTGAAGACACCGGGAAGGGCAGGAGTGTTTTTTTCCCCCAAGGTATTATCAAGGGCTCTAGTTTTCCTTGGTGTCCTAAATCTGCTAGGGAAGAATCTGCCTGCTCCAGAAATTGGTGCCGTCTGTCAAGGACACAAAGATTTTGTGTCTTTCTCTTGGGGGTTTCTGTCACATTGGCAGGCAGAAGTATACCTCGTTTGGGGCCATAATGGGTCAATACTGTCAATATGGTTTTGAGTTTACATTCTGCTTTTCTTTAACTAAAAAGATGGGTATAATGTATAACTAAGACTTAGGAAGTGGCGTCAGCACTTTTCCCCTTAGAGAAGGTGTGAGCCAAGGCCAGCAGCCGGAGGGGCTGAACCATGTGACTGCTGAGGTCTTTTCACCCGCTAACATTCTGTGACGCTGTGCCTCCAAACTGGACTTCTTCTGCACTGACCATATGCTCTGAAATTTGGAATGAGTGCAATTTAAAGACTCCCTGTGTTCAGTGCTGCCTGACTCTTGTGGGAGCCCAGAGATTCAGAGCTCAGGGCCCAGGGACACCCAGTTGTGGCTAAATTATTGAACTCAAAGTCTCTCCCTGCTATGGGAGCATCCCTTTGGTCTGTCACTTAGAAACATACCTCCGCCTTCCCTGGGAGCAGCCCTATGGAACTGGCAGACCACGTCCACTCCCTGGGTGCTTGGCCTCCTGTGGCCCTGTCTGGCTGCCCTGTGCTGAGGTTCCTTGTTCAAGATGGAGCCTGGAACCTTCCCGGGTACAGCTCTCTCCACTACACATAAAGATGATACGGAGTTGGCTTTGCTGTGTGTAAAGGTGTGACAACAGCTGTGCGGCAGTTAATTTCTCCGAGGTCTGGTGACCTTAAGAACATGTGCACACCCGTAACCCTGGCTCCCCCTAGTGGCCGGTGGGACCCCAGCCAGAATTTTGCTTCCTAACTTCATGAAGTGTGTGTGAGAAGATCTCTAACCAACCTCTTTTCTCCAGAGCCCCACAGTCCAGGGGCCCTGGGAATGCCCTACACACACTGGCATCCTTTATCCCAACAGCACGAAGCACCAGGGGCTTCCTGGGAGCTCTAGTGCCTTGGAGAAAATGCCTCTTACTTCTCTGCTTAGGTGAAATTTCCTGCCAGGGAACTCAGCATGGTCTCCTGCTTTCTGGACTCTAGCTGGTGTTTCCTGGCTTGATGGGGTGTCTGGACCCTGAAGGTGAAGAGCAGACACCTCACATGCCAGGACCGGAACAAGCACCTACACCTTCCCCAGCTCTGGTCTTTGACGTCTTGGTTTGAATCTTCCATCAATGTCAGGGAACACATTTTAACCCCCATAGTTCTCCAACAACCCTAAGAAACACCGCCAGCACGAGCGACAACAATAATCCTCAAACTGAACAAGGAATATCCTGGCCCCTGAGCCACCTGGCTTTTGCTGAGAATTAGAAATGACTTATTTTCACTTTTTCTCTTGCATTCCATTGCTCTTTTAAAAGACATGGAGATGTGCTCTCATTCATGAAGACACGAGGTACGGGACCTTCGCTGGGTTAGGGGGACTGAGAGGTAGGGGGAAGCACAGGGTGAATAATGTTTGCTCTCATGCGGTCTGCCTGGGCTCAGCAAGTCACTGGACCGCCGTCCCTCAGCGCCTTCATCTGCACGATGCGCCTCGCTGAGAGCATCTCTGGGGATTAACTGAAGTAATACATGGAAACTGCTCGAAACAGTCAGTGCCTGACACGCAATGAACGTTCGCTGTTATTATTAGGATTAGGACAGCACCAAAAACGTGCACTTCCCTGAGCTTTTGTTTGGGCAAGTGTGTGCTTCGAGAGTGTGCCAAAGTCAAACTAATCTAGTTTTAGAAATATAGAAAAATACATTGCTATTTGCTGAGATCTTACTCCCGAAGCATCAGCTTGTGGTGTATGTTTACAGCTGATGCAACTGTTGGAAATAAGAGGCTTTGGAGAATTGGATGCCTTCAGAGTGGGGTCATGGGATGTACTTTATTTGTAGGTGGCTGGTTAAATTCTGATCCGAGTTATCTTGGGACGGCTTTTAAGTGGCTTGTGTGAGACTCATTTCGGGCTCAAGCCCAGTTCCTAGAGGACAGGTGTCCACCCGAGAATGTTGGCACTGGTCTTGGAAACTTTTGTGGGGAGACCAGCCCTCAGATGAGTCCAAGGGCCCTAAAGGTGTCTCAGCTCAGGGAAGAACCACTGGGCAGTGGTCTCAGACATAAAAGCAAAGGAAACCAGCTATGAGTTGTTGGGTGGAAAAAACAGACATTGATGGTTTCGGAAACTTGTCAACCTCCGACATTTCATAAACATTAAATACATCGACAAGGGAATCTATGCTCTCAGTAGAAACTGTGATACTGCATTTGGTGCTGTGATGACATAATATTGAACATTCATCCATCTGAAACCAGCCTCTTGAATCACGGCCTCCCACGTGGCCGGGTTGTGTTGGTTCAGTAGCACGGGGTCATCGGCCTTCTTGAGTCACCCGACCCAGGGCCAGTGAGCGGCGTGTCTTTTTCCTTTGCCGTGTTGACCTCCTCTTCTTTTCTCCCACCTGCTTTACCTCTGAATGCTGAGATTACATGTTTTTCCCACGGCATACATACACCCACTTGCATTTTTCAAGGGGACTAATTGTAAAGAGAAGTCAGACTTGGAGGAAATTGCTACTAAATGCATCTGCAGGAAAAATGCATCTTGTCTATTTGATTTGAGATGGAACAGTACTGTTTCCTAAGTGATCCAACTTTTGTAAAAGAAAGAAAATCACGAGGAGGAATGAGGACATTTCCAGCGACTTTTCCCTTTTCCCTACTCCCATCCCTGACATTGACGTGAACTCTGATGCATTTAAAGTAAACCTAGTTTTGCGGGGTGGAGGGGGGGCGGCTGCTGGACTCCAGATTTCAGCGAACCACCTCCACCCACAAATGACTGGGTTCTGTGACGTAATAAAAGAAGGCTCTCCACAAAGACTTCAGAGTTGACCTCTCTCCCCACAGGTGACTAATCCAGGTGAACTTGGCCTCTGCACCCTCTGCCCCTCCCCCTGCCCTCCATCCTGTCTTCATGCCGGCTGCACAGGGGAGGCCTTGAGGACACCTTCTCTCCTTCTGGGAGGCTGTTGTCATTGGGGTTGACACTGGGTTCCTGTACAGCCGGGCGCGGGGTGACCGTTAATTGTGGCACTGCTCAGGCGCTTTTGTCTCCCAAATATGGCACCGTGGCAGCTGAAACACCTTACTAAAATAGCATTAAAATGTGTAACGTACCAGAAATAAACAGAGAGAGACAGCCAGGAAGCTGTGCTAATCACTGCTTTGATGTGGCATGAATTACTGTATTTTTAAGGGTCTCATATTTCGGACTGCTTGTTTTGACTCAGCTGCCGCTACTCCAGTGTAGGGCTGGACCCAGTTTTCCACCTCTTCTCCCTCCGTGGTGACAGCTGTTGTCCCTTGACTCACACGAAAACGATTTCTCCACCCTTCCCCTGCCTCCCGGCCCTTTCCTGGCAGGACTCCCTGTAAGCCTCCACCTCCCCTCCCCTGCCCTCCCCTCCCCTCCCCTGCCCTCCCCTCCCCTCCCCGGGGGTGGCAGAGGGCGAGCACGGCCGCCTGGCAGGGGTCCAGGCTCTCCCAAGGTCCTGCGTCATCTGCCAGCCAGTCGGGCACTCCGAGACAACGTCCTATTTTTAATCTCGGGTCCCCTGGTGCTCTCTTAGTTGGTCGGCCGGGTCGGGAAATGGAGTTTGGCTCGACTTGTGTCACTGGGAGGTGTGAAGGACTAAAGCCTTTGCTGAGCGGAGCTCTCAGGAAGAAAGCATCGTATGGTCCAGTTTTGGGGGTCAGGACATTCCTGCTTTGCCTGCACGGTGATGGTCCACTTAAAAAATTCCCAATGCTGACTTGCTACGAATGAGTCTAAGAGAACTTGGGTTTGATAAGGTCTCAATGCCTTCCTTGGTCTCAGGATCATATGGATGCCACAGGGCACAGGTAAACACCAGCGGCCGTCCCCACTTTGTAGCTGCCCAGTGGCTCCTTTCAGACAGGACCTCTGGGCAGTCCTCCTGCAAGTTACGTTAAGGATCTGGCCTCAGTCCCCGCTCTGCTCCTGGATCCAGGAGCGCCCTCTTGTGGTGGGACGAGCTCTGGACAGACTTTCTTTCTTTTCCTTTTTTTTTTTTTTTGAAAGAGCTCCATTATTAACATTTTCTCTGCCTTTTCCACTAATCCCTAGAGTGAAAAACGTTATCTGTTAGTTTGAAGATAAGTAGGGTAGAGAGAGAGAAGTTAGAGGTAGTTTTGTCATGATTATCATCATCTTTGTGTTAAAGCCCCAGTCAGGCCACATTCATCCTCTCAAACCTGGACTTTGAAAAACATCTTTTTAATGGTCTCTTGGCCTTCAGCATTCTACCCCCTCATCCTTATTTACTTATCTGTCTTAAAATTAAACTACATTTTCTTTAAAACGTTTTGTTTGTTTTTTTATCCCTGCTTTGTTCAGAGAATGTTCAGAGCTGCCCTCTGGATGTAGTTGGAAGGCTGAGCCTTTCATGAACTACCCGTTCCTGCCTCTCTTTGGGGACATCTTACTCCACTTTGCTAAGCCCTTTGGTGTCGTGGCCCTCCCCTCCCCTCCGGCCACCAGCGGTCATCTCCCCTCCTCCATCCCTCCTGCTCTGCTTCTGTGGGAGACGTCAGGATCCCCCCCTCCGGTCCGGTCTTCTCTCCCCTGCCCACCTCTGTCCATCTTCACCAGAAGGTCATCCTGCCTGAGCCCTGGTGGGCACTTCCTCTTCTTCCATCCACTGGTGCTTGCAGTCTGTGCTAATTTGCACCTTGTGTCTTTTTCTAAACAATTCCTATCCGTTTCCCCAAGGAAATTATGGGACCAACCATGTGCCTTTTCCTCCTTGGTTAAGGCAGCGGTGGTAACCACAGTCACCATGAATCGGTGTGGACCTCTCACTACTCGCCAGGCACTGGCCGTGCTCCTTACGTGCCTCAGTTTACTGCACCCTCACAAGAACCTCCCGAGGTCAGTGTCACTACAGTGGTCCCTATCACACAACAGGAGTCACAGATACTCGGAGAGCTTAGGACCTTTGTCTTGGTCCCAAGCGAGGACAGGATGGAACCAGAACTATGATCCTAGATGCAGATTGTTTTCTGACGACAGCCCGTCAGTGTCACTGCCTTGACAAAGACCCTGTGAGGTAAGTGCCTTAATGGTCACATCTGCAAACTGATAAAAGGCTAAAGTCTCTGTTTTCAAACATGAATATAGTGAAGTATTCAGAAAAGTAAAGTTTATTTTATTTTAAATACTGCCTATTACTGAACGTAGGAGAAGACGTATGGGAAATGCTAATTAAGATCTATCTCGCAGATGTTCTCTTTCTGAGAAAAGTGGTCGTTACAAATCACTTAGAATGCTGTTGCCTGCAGGCTACAGAGAACCCAGCCAAACCGGTTCCAACAGGAAGGGGGTGGTGCGACCCTTGGACTTGTCTTCCTTCTATGGATGGTTTTATTCTTGGGCTGGTGGTGAGCTAAGATTTAGCAGTTCTGAGACCCATTTTGGGGCAGACAATGTTCAGAGGAGCAGAGAGCTGCTTTCAGAAGCTCTTCCGGAAGAAGAACTTTTCTGGGAAGAACATTCTCAGGATTCCCCAGTTGCCTTTGTCTCAATATTCCACCTATGAACCCTGCTGTGGCCAGGCCAGCCTGGTCCACTGCTGGAGCGGGGCTGAGGTCACTTCCCGGAGGAACACAGACGGCAGGAGGAAGGTTCCAGAATATCACTGGGATTCCATGAGGAAGGAGGCGAGGAAGGTGCGGTCCCGGGACAAGCCTCCTGGCAGGACATGCTAGAACCTGTAGGGATGAATTTACTCTTGGGTGACATGTGCCCCTCTTATGAATCAGTACCTCACATCAGGGGGATGACTGGTGTTGGGGAAATGAGTCTGATACCATGGCAAAAAGCCCAGCTAACATCAGCTCTTTTCTGTATTTTTTTGGACTCCTGGTTGTATTTTTAGCGTTCTGCCTTAGTCATTAATTCACCATGTGCTTGCTGAGACTCACCCTCTGTCTGGCCCTGTTCCAGGGGCCAGAGACGTGGTGGTGAGCCAGGCAGGCCTGCTCCGTCTCCGCGAGGGGAAAGGTCAGTAAACAGATTAACAAAAGGGATCACTTTGAATAATGCAAGTGCCACGTAGAAAACCAAGTGGGATGATGCAATCTGGAGCAAGGGAAGAACTGGCAACACAGTTTGCAGGGCCTGCTGTCCAAAAAAGCAAGGCAGGGCCCTTGTTCAAAAGCTAGGACAGATTTCAAGATGACCAGGTAAAGCACTAAGCTGAACACAGGACCCTCTGAGCCTGGGACCCCTGCACCGGGGCTGGCCCCTCACCCATGACGCCAGCCCTGGGCAGAGGACTGCTTTGGGTAGGGTGATTGGGGAAGGCTTCACTGAGGAGGTGACATAGGGATTGGATTCTGGTGAGAGCTGGGATAAAACATTCTGGCAATGGTCCTGACGGGATTTGCAGCCTGGCTTTTCAAAGATGCAACAAGAAGAGGCCACCAGGGGAGAGCTGCACAAAGTGAGGTCAAAGGGCAGGGTGAAGATGTAGGTACTCAGATGGTGTAGGCTGGTGGGGACACTTCTCCACTAACGACCTTTGAAGATTCATGATCTCACATGTGTGGATTTTGGCCTCTGCCAATGAAGAGACTTTTTAAGAAAAGACATGCCTGATTGGATTTTTGCTCCAAGAAGTTCAATCTGGTGTCCGGGTAAGAAGAAAGCAGATCACAGTTAAGAGGTTCTTCCAGTTACCCAGGAAAAAGATGAGCCAGGATAAAACAAACCTAGCCAAGAATCTTTATACAGACCTACAGATAAATGGTTATGTCCGTGGGGCTATATTTATTCAAATATTATATCTTGGGATGTGCATAGACTTCGCATACCTGTACTCTTTATTACACTAAGGTTATATACTTACAGGTATGTGAAATACAATATTACACAGCTGTGTTTATTTAAAAATCTGAAAACACCCTAAAGTATTTCTACATCAGGAGAATTCAACTGTATCTAATTACGTCCTCCCTACTCTCCTCAACGTGATCTTGCGTGGACATTGATACAACTTCAGTTCCAGCCTCTCCTACCCTCCCGCGCTGTGGTCCAAAACAGCAAACAGCTTGTGATTCATCACACAGTTCAGGACTTGCCCTTGCCCTCGCCCTCGCCCTCGCCCGGCAAGGCTGCTTTGCTGGACCCTCTGCCTGGAAAGACCTTTCTGTGCCTTTCTGCACCCCATCACTAAGGCTTTCACCTGCAACCAGAGCTATGGTGTGTTTTTCTCCTAGAGAGACTGCGAGGTCCAGGTTGACAGGGACTGTCCATGTGCGTGAGGGCATCTGCAGAAGAGGTCTGCCATTGCCTGGGCCCTCCACGCATTTTGTGGAATGAAGCAACAAGAGTGGCCGGAAGTAACAGGAAGGACTGTGGGTTTTCACCCCCTTGTCCCAGGCTCAGCTCCCACCTCGGCAGTTTACTAGCTGTTTGATCGTAATCTCTCTGAGTCTCAGGCTTGCCATTTGTATGGGGAGATGACAGTGGTTCCTGCCTTGTGTCGGTTTGCCAGGGCTGCCGTAACGAAGTACCACGGACGGGGGCTTAAACGATGGGAATTTACTTTCAGAGTTTTGGAGCCTGGCTGTGGGAGATCGAGGTGTGGGCAGGATTGGTTCCCTCTGAGGCCTCTCTCCTTCACTTGCATTTGACCATCCTCTCTCCCTGTGTCCGCAAGTGGTCTTTCCTCTGTGAGAGTCTGTATCGTAATCTCCTCTTCTTTTAAGGGTGACAGTCAGATTGGATTCGGGTCCACTCAGTGATCTCACTTAACCTTAATGACCTCTGCAAAGACATGGTTTTCAAACACAGTCACACTGGGGGCTAGGGCTTCAACATGGATTTGAGGGACCACAGTTCAGCTCAGAACACTACCTCCTAGACTTATTACTCACCTTGCACGTGGCCATTAATGACATGTTCTCAGTACCGTCTACACGCAAGGCGATGGATTTAAAAAGACATCTGATTGTGCGAGCTGAGAAATGTTTCACTCTATTATATGAGCAGAGTTTAAGCTGAGAGAGGAATAAACATAGAGTGTCTGCAGTGGCTCCCGATTGAAACATTGTGGTTGGCGGAGCTCAGGCAAACCTCCACCGTCTACACCACGTTTCCTCACAGCCTTTCATCCCATGCCAACGCGTTTGTTAACCATTCCATGTGGATATGTCTTGTCCTCTCAGATGACGTGCTCGTGGTGGCCTGGGGCAACTCTTATCTTTGCATATGTCCCTCTGGCTGGCATTAGGTTGAGGAGACTTTTACTGATCAAGTTCAGTAGTGAGCACTCATGACTTCCCTCTGTGCTGGGCGGGGAGGGGAGGAAGGGGAGGGGGAAGAGAGTGTCCAGAGCAGATTCCGTTTGCCGCCTTCAAATGCAGCAGGGGAGCCACTGCAGCTTCCTGACCAGACGGAGCTACCTCCGGCCACCCCACCCTAGAGGAGCCCATGGGGGTTCTCGCCTGTAGGAATAACTCTCCCTACCTCTTTCCTGGTCTCAATGGCAGTTTCAGAGACAGTTACACATATCACCTGGCACAGTGTTTGTCTCACAGCAGATGTGACATAAAAAACGACAGTTGGGGGTGTAAATGATCATTTGGGGTGTTTTCCTCTTACACCTATTCCGCCCACAGAAGAGCCTCTTGTTAGTTTCTATTTCACTGCCTCGTCCTGTGTTTGGCGTCTACCATCACTTACTACACTTTGTGCGTTAAATACATCACTTAACCCATGCCCACTATTATTTTTTCTTTGGATTCAGTACCAGTAGCAAAATCTGCACCTTTTGTGAGTTTTAAGTGTTTTCTTACAGGCAGAGAAAGACGCATAAGGCCCACTCCTCCAGGGTGGCCTCACTTCTTCCTGGCAGGTGGCCTGGGTTTCTCCCCTCTCATCCTCTAGCCGGGCACACTTGTGCAGTAGAAGATGTGCAAACGCCCAGTGTCCCTAGTGCTTTCCACCTGAGGCTGGGACGAGAAACTGGAAGGGTCCTTTGGGCGTGGGGAGAAAAAGCCTTTCTTTTTTTTCTTCCGGATATCACTGCTCCCTCCCATGGTGAGGACGAGTTGAAATGATTTCAGTTACAGAAGAACTTTTCATGGAAGAATTTAAATATATTGGTTACGTCTGTAAGTTGAATTCAATTTACCCTTCTATAAAGAGTATTTGAAATTGGTCACCTTCTTGAGAAAAGAAGAGGGATTCTTCAGTCAACAAAGATTTATTGAGCTCTGATGTGCCAGACACTGGAGAACCCAAAATACAACAGAAAAAGGAAATCCCTGCCTTCATGGAGCTTAGACTAGGGGAGAGAGACAGCAAACAAATAAAACACCTAGTACACCTGATGGTGGTTAAGTGCTAGGTGGGGATGAGGTGGTGGGATGGGGTGCGGGTAGTTGATATAATGAATAGTCTGTGTCCTGGGGGCCTCCCCGAGGTGACCATGGAGCAGAGAGGGAGGTCGTGGAAGGATCCAGCTTCCAGAATATTTCTGGGGAGAGACCCCAAGGCAGCAGGAGATAGAGGTGAGAGCAAGCACGGCTGTTGACACAGGGCCAGGAGACCCTGGTGGCTGCAGCTTCCAGAAGCATGTGCAGTGGAGGCCTGGAGGGACCCAGTGCAGAGAGTTCTGGTGGCCACCCTGAGTGAACACGGAAGGGCCTGGAATGAGTAGGGCAGAAGTGATGGGAGGCTGACCAGCCCCTGGAGTGATCACTGGCTTCTCTGTGGGAGGACAGATTGCAGGAGGGAGAAGCAGGTGGCCCAGGAAGCAAGCTGTGGGCTCGGTCCGCGTTCACGGGAAAGAAAGCCCGTCGGAACCAGCTTTGCTTCTGCTTAGAGAGTGGGGTGGCGCGTCAGAGACCCCGTCAGCATGAGGCTTTCACTCTGGAATCTGAACGCAGCTGCTCCTCCAGGGGAGCGAGGAGTCCCAGCCCAGTTTCCTCTGGAAAGGAATCTCATTGATGAAAAGCATGAAATCTAAAGCAGTCAGCGTGGGTGCGTGGGTTTGCCATAGCTGTCTTCTCATCCAAACGCTCCAGAATATTACTCTCAATTACATTTGCCAGATCTGTGGACGGTTAGCTCACTCGCATTTGTAAATTGCTTCAACTTCTGGATTAGACCACACGGGTTTGTCTACATCTGGAGATAATTACATGAAATATGTTTCTTTTTCTTTTTTTAAATTTTAATAAAATTTTCTTTTCTTTTTCTTTTATGCTTTTGGGTTTCTTTTCTTTTTTTTTAACTTTTTATTTTATACTGGAGTATGGTTGATTAACAATGTTGTGTTAGTTTCAGATGTACAGCAAAGCGATTCACATACATATACATGCATCTATTTTTTTCAAATTCTTTTCCCATTTAGGTTGTCACATAATATTGAGCAGCATTCCCTGTGTTATACAGTAGGTCCATGTTGGTTATCCATTTTACATACAGCAGTGTGTACATGTCAATCCCAAACTCCCTAACTATCCCTCTCCCCTACCCTTCCCCACCCCCATAACCATAAGTTCGTTCTGTAAGTCTGTGAGTCCGTTTCTGTTTTGTAAATAACTTAATTTGTATCAATTTTTTTTAGATTCCTCATATAAGCAATATCATATAATATTTGTCTTTCCGGTATGACAATTTTTAGGTCCATCCATGTTGCTGCAAATGGCATTATTTCACTCCTTTGAACGGCTGAGTAATATTCTATTGTATGTATGTGTATACATGAAATATATTGGGCTGGTCAAAAAGTTCGTTCAGCTTTTTCCATAAGATGTTGTGGAGAAACTCCAACGAGCTTTTTGGCCAACCCAATGCTTCTTTTATTTGCAGGTCAAGAAGTTTGCAGGCTGCAAGGTAAATTATTCTCTGAGCCTTTTCAGTCTGAGCGTCTAACTGTGAAATGTCATTTTTGTTTATCAGTTTCGTGCCTGACCAGAAAACCTTCTGTCTTCTAGGATTCCCCCTGCTCCTTTCATTAAATTATCTCCTATTAGGAACTAAATATCTTCTTGTGATGAGAAAAAAAGAATTCAGGATCTGTTACTAGGGCAATGGGTATGAGAAGTATGAAGTATGCCCGGATCGCAGAACTGTAGAAAGATGCAGAATTTCTTTAATTTCATTTATCGATCCAACAGGAGGAGATAAAACTATCTTCTCAAGATGCAGAGGAGAGGGCAGGGCCCTCCTCACTCTCTTTTCCTTATCTCTGTCTCTGCCGTCTCCCTTCTTTTCCTTTTCTCATTTGGAGCCAATTTTTCATGTGCAAAAAACGTAGATGAACATTTCCTGCTGAAAGGAATCCTGAGATGTTGATGGTCCTCATGTACCCCCTCCCACAAATACCTAGAGATTTTTTAATGGTGTAGCAGTAGGATACCTTGTCAAATTTCCTCACTTCGCTTCAGCTATCGCTTGAGTATCTGCCTTACATCTGTCCACAAACCAGCCATTCCCCCGAGATGAGGACTATCCTTTATTCCTTTCCTTATCTACTAAAGGTCCCTGTTTCATATCCTGTACATAGTGAGCCCTAAGTGGGTATCTGTGAATTGTATTTGAACCCACTCTCCAAATCCAGGCCCCAGGAAATAGTTCTCTGTCACCATGAGGGCAGAATCTCACCTCCTCCAGTACCTACCCTGGGGTTTTGAATGTAGCAGGTAATTCCTAACCATCCGACTACATTACAAAAATAAAATTGCCTTGTCTCAGAGTTAAACCTCCTTTTAAGATGTGTGAAGGCTACGTGAGGGTCTGTAATTACCTGGAAATGCGGAAGTGTACAAGAGCTCAATTTCCTTTTTAACCTTCATTTTAAGATTTCGAGAGCCTTTTGAATCTTGGTATTTTGTGAGTTCTCACTGAGGGGCTTGTCTGGATACGGTGGTGAGTCAGCCCACAGCTGATCTAGGTGCAGTATTTCTTTTTATTCAAATTTAATTTTTATTTTATATTAGGGTGTAGCTGATTTACAATGTTGTGTTAGTTTCAGGTGTACAGCAAAGTGATTCAGTTATACATATATCCATTCTCTTTCAGAGTCTTTTCCCATGTAGGTTATTACAGAATATTGAGTAGAGTTCCCTATGCTATACAGTAGGTCCTTATTGATTATCTATTTTATATATAGTGGTGTGTATATGCTAATCCCAAACTCCTAGTTTATCCTCCCCCCACCCTTCCCCTTTGGTACCATTAGTTTGTTTTCAAAGTCTGTGGGTCTGTTTCTGTTTTGTAAATAAGTTCATTTGTATCATCTTATTAGATTCCACATATAAGTGATATTATATGATATTTGTCTTTGATTTACTTCACTTAGTATAGTAATCTCTAGGTCTATCCATGTTGTTTCAAATGGCATTATTTCATTCTTTTTTATGGCTAATATTCCATTGTGTATATGTACCACATCTTCTTTATCCGTTCATCAGTCGATGGGCATTCAGGTTGCTTCCATGTCTTGGCTATTTTAAACAGTGCTGCTATGAACATGGGGGGGGGGGTGCATGTATTTTTTCAAATAGGTGCAATAATTTCTTAACTACTGATTAAAATCCCTCGTTACTGATGAATTTAAAGTGACAGTGATTTGTGTTAGCAAAAGATGCATTGTTAAACAGAGTTTGTTGAAAACATAACATTGTAGGGATGCATACAATTTAGAGTCAGTGATGAGTTATTTTGTGTTTGGTTGGAAGTTGAAAGGGGGATTTAGACTCATGTAAAGTTCCCAAGGCTCCCATTAATAGCCTATTTCATGTCTCTGATTCTTGCAAAGTAAAGATATTATGCTACAGAGTCTCTTAAAATTAAGGCAATATGGGTGAAAAAATATCACATTTGATTTATACATTCTTTAGTTTTTCCATGAAGTCTGGTTCTTAAGCTTGGAGATTTTCTGTTATTTTCTTGTTTGCATTGGTGTCTAGAGAGACATTTGCCTACATTATAACTTATGAGAATGTTATTTTTCCCCCCTAGGCCAGAAAACAAACCAAATGGTCAGATATTCTTGGTTTTCTGCCTCAAAAAATTCCTGGTTAAGGTCTGTTGCTCTCCTTACCCACAATTTATTACATCAAAGAAAGACACACTTGGGGAAAATGATCCCCGGGGGCCTCTCTTACCCGTGTCTGCTTTAGCAGTCTGGGCTCAGGACCTGAAAGGCCTGCTCAACACAGAGACTACATGGCATGGCTCTTTTCTTTCCTTCCTATTCAACCTCCTTTCTTCTAAATCCTTTCTCTTTTTCTCTTGGTTTTCTATTTCTCTGTTGAGAATTGGCCCTCTTCTCAGTTCTTTCTCACCTCAGGCAACTCTGTCTCATTTCTCCCATTATAAGAAAATCCCAGGTGTAGAATAAAACCCCAAGTCCATTTCCCAGCATCATTCTTTTATACATCCCGGTAGAACGACTTTTCTCAGAAATTCCACTTCTTTTCCATTCTGGAAACTGCAAGTTGCTCACTGATCATGGCTATGTTTATTTTATTTGAGTTGAGGGAATCATAATCCCAAAGCCGTCATCCAAGTGGGGGGTTATGCATTTTTGATTGATTCTTTAAGTTTTTTGTCAAATTCCCCTTTTTTGTGTTCAGAACTGCCCTCCTTCTATGACTAATTCAAAATGGCCAAAATCGGTTATGACAGAAACAAGGTTAACATGAGCTGAAGCAGTCAGACTAAATATTGGGGGAAACACATTTTTTTTTTAAATCTCAAGTTAATGAACAGACATTATCACTGACTATCCTATTTTGTTTGTGCTTTTGGTGTCAAAGATGCAGATTCACATCTGAGTTCTTAGTTCAGCTGTTTAGGCTCCTATAACAAAGCACTGTAGACTATACGGCTTACAAACAAGAAATTTATTCTCATGGTTCTGGAACCTGGAAGTCCAAGATCAGGAAGCCACCTGGTGGGTTCTGATGAGGACCCTATTCCAGGTTGTAGACAGCTATCTTCTTGTGTCCTCACATGGTGAAAGGAGAGCTTTTTCAAGGACACTAGTTCCATTCACGGGGGCTCCATGCTCATGACCCAAACACCTCCCAAAAGTCCACCTCCCGTTACCATCACCTTGGGGTTGAGATTTCAACATATGAATTTGAGGGAGATGTAAAGATTCAGTCCATTGCAGGAGATGAACTCATTAAACATCTAATGTATGTTGGACAGTTAAAATAGTAGTCCTATCTCATAGTCCAGACCTGGTACTGAGTAGGAGAGAAAACTGGACAAGCCATGGACATAAAGTGCTTGTAGGAAGCTCAGAACTAAAGAACCAAAATGTGTTTGTCTTTGGAAAATGACGGTTTAATGAAATAATAAAAGCTGTGACTACTATTACTACAACAACTACTACTACTACTATTACTACTACTCTACTACAACTACTCTTCCTATTACTTCTACTACTGTTGATACTATTACTATATCACTACTATGACAACTATTACTACTATTACTACTATTGCTACTACTACTATTACCATCACCATTTAAATTTACTAGCTACCTATACATTGGACACTTTATAAAAATTTTTTCTAACCCTCACAGGGACCCTCCAAGACAGATATTATACTCATTTTACAGAAGAGTAAATACTCAGAGAGTTCGGTGATACACCCAGCTAATAAGTTGCTGGGCTGAAATTTGAACCAAGATATTTGTAGCTCCAAAGCTTCCTTCATTCCAATACACATTAGTGCAATCTAAGTCTAACAGAGAGCAGATGAAGTCATTCACGTGTGTGTGTTGGGGGGTGCAGGGGAGGGTCAGTGGGGTGGGGAGCTGCAGAGGGGAAGAACCAAGGGAGAGAAGGTGGGCCTGTGAATGGGTCCAGTAGAGCCCTGATGACAGCAGAGGAAGGATTATCCAGGCAAGTACTTCTACTCTGGACCTTAGAGGCTGAGAGGGATTTCTGATAAAACTTCAGATCTGATTTAAAATGTTCACTTACTTGGATGAAGACTTAGGACAAGTGCTTATCAAAAATATGGATACTGTGAGTCCAGCATGAATATATTGGCTATCAGAATCAGGACTTCCAAACAGCTAACAAATTTAGAAATTGTACTGAATCTAAAAAGATAAATGTAAAATTGTATCCTTAAGTAAAAAAAAAACAACTGCAAAAAACAAACAAACCAAAAGACAAACCACACACACAGAGAAAAGACATAGTTAAATAGCAGGGCAAGTAAAAGAGCGTTAAAGGTTTTGCCTGCCTTTAACAGGCAAATGTAGACCATCCACGAAAGTGAGGTTGCCTAACAGAGTTATGCTGTGTTCACTTGCATTAATAGATGTAGAGAGTGAAGAACAGCGTTTCGTAGGACATTATAGGGCTAAGAACATTCAGTACCAAGTTTCTATTTGATCAGGGCACTAAAGATGAGGATGCACAGGACCGGATGTGATAACTGGACTTGGAGAAGACTAAGTGGGGAGATGACAGCTGCCCTGAAATACTTAAAGGACCACCACATGGAAAATGGATTAGAAGCATTCTGAGATTCCCAGAGGGCAGGACTGGTATCAGTGGGGAACATTATAGAGAATTGATTTCAATTCATTTTAGGGAAGAAGGATGTTCTTACAATTAAAGCTGTCCATGACTGAATGGGCTGCCTCATACAGTAGTAATGAGACCGTGGCCTTCTTAAGAAAATTTAATTACCAGGAAGTTCTCAAGTGCTCAATTTTATTTTTAATCCCCTTTTAAGAAATTAAAAATAATCTTGAACTATGTTGCCAATATATTATTATATGATAATATCTTTCCTACATTGTATGATCAAATTTTATATTACCTTTGCATTTTTTTTTTTTCTTAAAGACATCGGCAAGTTGGTTTTGTTGATTTATGCATAATTGTGTTGGTGTTTGCCACGGAGAGACGCTGACATTTAGGTGAGTTTACATCTTGAAAAAACTGGAGTCACTGCTAAGTGCTTCTTTCTGTTGACAAAAGTTGATATCAAGATTGGAAATGATGCAAACTTTCTAACATATATCAGCCTACGGTACTGAAATTGTTGACATATATCTTTCTATCACTAGACTGAAAGTTTCATGAGAATAGTGGTTTTGTCTTGTCCTTTATATTCTCACACATCGGGCCATAGTAATCATTCAATTAAGTTATTTTTTAAATAAATGAATAAATGGTCTACCAGAATGTTCAAGCAGAATCTAAATGAATGAATGAATGAATGAATGTAACTGGAATTTTGTAAATTGACTTATATACCAGGCCAAAGTTTGGTTGCAGACTAAAGGGCATTTTCACTTCAAAGATTGTATAATTCTGTCCTCAGAATTCATTCTATACACTTAAATGTGGAGAGAATCTCAAGTAAAAGAGAGATGTCTGTGGAAGGGTTGAAAGAATGAAGGCTGAGAAGGAATAGCAGTGGAAAGGCTTTGGGGAAGATCTGAACAGTTAGCTGGGCCAGACAAATGTAGAATTTGAGTTGGCAGAGAACATTTTGGGTACAAATAGCATAAGTGGATTGCATGGAGTTAGGAAGGGGCAGGATGCATTTCCTTAAGGAGCTATGCTTTCCAGAACAATCCACTCCATGTCACATGATATGGTAATTGAAGTCCTGGATTATGGGGTTCGTGGGGTGGGGTTGAAGGTAGAGGAGAGAATCTGACAGATGTTTTCAGGGTTGCTAAGGGTATTAGAAACTAGAGCATCATTTTTGAAAAGTGAGCAATTTCTCTTCATGTGCCTTGAATTATCAATAAAAGTAGTAGTTTGGTTTACAAAGTGGAAAACTACATAATTAAAACAAGCAGATATATGTGACGTTGCCTGCTCTGACTTAGAATTGTGTGCTGATCACTAAATCACAAATAAGCCTTTCTCCTCCCCCTGACTTACCCCCACCTTGGCTCTTCCTGAGAACAAGAATGATTGCGAACTTCCTAAATTTTTAGGATCATGGGACGCTAATGATAGGAGGGAGTTTAGAAAATATTTTCTCCACTTTTCTTAGGAACCAGAGGATGGCTCAGAGTTCACGGTTAGTTGGAAGTGAAGGCAAGGCTCACGCCTGAGCCTCTTGATTCCTCTCACAAAGCTTTGTTCACATCTGTCAGTGAGACTGCTGCCCTCACCCCGAAGTCAGCAGCTAAAATAGTAAGTGGATCCAAGTCTTCCAAAAATCTGTGTGGCATATGTGTATGAGACAAGGCTGAACAAAGAGAGATGCATGGGCATACGGACACTACAGCACAGAAGGCCACAGAAGCCCTGGTGGGGAGGACGGGAGGGGGCTCCAGGAAGGACGGGGAGTTGTCAGCAGGGCCCAGGACTGCAGTGATTCATCCTCAGAACCAACCTCTAAGGTGGATTTGATCCCATTTAAATGCATGGGAATGCAGGGCAGAGAGGTTGAGTCATGTGACCAGGGCCCTGCAGCTGTGAAGTGGCAGAGCTCCGATCCAAACTATAGGCTCCATCTCTGTGTCCACATCACCGCATGCTGGTGATGCAGGGTGCGTGTGGGTGGGTGTGCGTGTGTGGGTGTGCTTGTGTGCCTTCATGGTTGTTATGGGTGGAATTGTTTCCCCCCCAGATTTGTAAGTTGAAGCTCTAACCCCAAATACCTCAGAATGTGATCTTATTTGGAGACAGGGTCTCTAAAGGGGTAAGCAAGTTAAAATGAGGTCTTTAGTGTGGGCCCTAATCCAATGTGACCAGTGTCCTACAAAGAGGAAATTTGGAGAAAGCCATGCAAACATGAAGATGGCCATCTACAAGCCAAGGAGAGAGGCCCAGAACACATCCTTCCTCACAGCCTCAGGAGGAATTGACCGTGTGGAAACCTTGATTTTCGTTCTGGCCTCTAGATGTGCGAGACAATAAATTTCTGTTGTTTAAGTGCCCGGTCAGTGGTACTTGTTACAGCAGCTCTAGGCACTAATACAGACGCGTTCTGGTGTCCTTTTATTGGCCTTCTGTATTGGAAAACATTTGTCTCAGTTCAACATAAAGATGACTAATATGAAGCTTTCTTTTCTTTTATGGTAGTTATATATACATACATATATATAAATATATAAACATAAATGTTCCATTTTAACCATTGTTTTATTGGGGTATAGTTGCTTTACAATGTTGTGTTAGTTTCTGCTGTATAATGAAGTGAATCAGCTATATGTATACATATATCCCCTCCTTCTTGGACTTCCCTCCCACTCACCCCCATCCCACCCATCTAGGTCACCACAGAGCGCTGAGCTGAGCTCCCTGTGCTATACAGAAGGTTCCCACTATTTTAAGTGTACCATCTGTGGTATTGACTACATTCACAGTGTTGGGCAACCATCACCACTCTCTGTTTCCAAAACTTTCTCATCACCTCAAATAAAAACTCTAATGTAGAACTTTCTTACTCCATCTGTGGAGTTTAGATATGTTTAACGTATCTATTCCTGCACATCTCTGATGGTGATTATGAGACATAGGCTTGCACCTATCAGAGATGCCATCATTGTTAGCTGGGCAACTAGAATCAATGACACATAGAGGAATATGCTCTCTCTTGGTTCTTGTGGGATCTCATCCTCTGCCCTCTCCCTACCCCTCATCTCACACTTGCCCCAATGCCTCCGTGCTTCCGTCATGTTCTCGGATCATGCTTTGGTCTCCAGGCCTTTCCCTCTGCCTGGAAGTGTCTCCCAGACAGCACACTGCACGTGCCCTCAGCTCATCTGGTCTCTACACACGTCACCTTCTCAGAGATGCTTTCCTGACCACTCATCTGAAACACCACTGTTTCATGCGGTTCTCAGCCTATGCAGAGTAACATGATGGCTAGAAATGCCTGGGGCCCCTCAGCTGGGCCCCGTGAGCTTCCCACAGACGTCTCCCCTTTCCAAACTAGTGTGACGACTGGACCAACCCTTGTGCTTCTTTTTATGATTGCAAAATGCCCTCCAGCAATAACCATCAGGAAATTTGAACAAAAGAAATTTATTACTTACAGGACCTGGAGCATAAAAGGCACACCAAGAAGCACACAGCAATGTGTGTGTGTGTGTGTGTGAGAGAGAGAGAGGGAGAGAAAGCTAGCACAGGCCTGGGGTTCTGCTTTTATACAGGTTGGGAGTGAGGTCTAGGGTTTCCCTGGCTTACTCTTTATTGGCGAATTTAAAACCTAAGAGTGGAAATTTAAAATTCGGGAAGAGAGAAAGAAAAAGAAGAACAAGCGGCCCAAATGTCCAGTTACCTAAATTAACGAGCATCTCTAAAACGAAGGAGACTCCTGGGGGTGGGGCATCCAGGATCTCTACCTAGTGACGTGGCTGGCAGTGTGTTTAATCCAGACAGCCTTCGTTGAAGAGGATGCTTTTGAAGTGGATGCCTCAGCATTCAACGCTTAGGTCAGGCACTTGCTTTACGAAAAGAAAAGCCAACTGTCAGGGCTCACACTACGATCAACTCTCACTCAGATCCTGATTTTTTTTTAATAATATTTATCACCGCCTGACATCATGTTCTCTATTTGTCATCTATCTTCCTCACTGAAATGAGGCGGGCACTTTGTTTACTGCTATACATCTCGCCTCTAGAGCAGTGCCTGGGCCATCATAGTCATTCAGTAAATATTTGTGGAATAAATGCATGCATTTATCCATTTATCCCTACATTCAATACATTCCCAAGACACCCCTCCTTTCCCTGCTGGGGCCACACTCAGGCGCACACTCAGGGGAGGGAGAACCACGCTGGCTTTTTCCCATCACTCTCCCAGGTCCCCATCAGACTCTGACTCCCAATGTCCATGTCCATGGACTCTGTTCTTTGGGAGCTACCTTACCCTAAGGATGGTCCCTTTGGGTGTCATCTCTTTGAAGATGACTCAAGTTTTGGGGCTGCCTGTCCTCGCCCAGCTCTAGAGGGAGGGTGCCCCTTCCCCTCTCTCCCTGCAGCACTATCTCCTCACTCAGGGGGTCCAGGCAGCTCCCCACCTGCCTCAGCTTTGGTCAGTCCCGTGGTACCCAAGTGCCTGGGATGCACGTCAGGCTCTCTAATGGGCTTCCTGAGGATCCCTGCATGGGGTTTAAAGGGTGGCAGTTCCTCCTAAAGACATTCTCACTCTCCAATCCCTTTGATCCAACTTTAAGCCCCCGGCCCTGCCTCTTATAAAGTCTTGGAGAGAATAAGGTGTAGGGAATTTTTTCTCTTTAGGAAGAGGATCATTCCTTAGGATGGTTTGTTCCCTCTCTTCAGCAGCTGTCTGCACTGAACACTCTGGTTTTAGCCTTTGGACCTCAGAGGAAACTAAGATGATGGGAAAACGCCCCTTCACTCCCTCATTTACAGTCTAAGGAGAATCCAAACCCTTCCCTCCTCTATTTCCTCGTCGGATACTGCCCCCTTCACTGTGCACACCTACCCCTCTGCCGTCTATGCTGAAGTTGTAACCCTGAGTCACTTGGTTGCATACCCTCAGTGATTTCACCTCCTTTTCTACACTCTTGTCCATCCAACCATCTCCCTTATCCTATCTGACTGGGCGCTGAGAACAGCTGCAGGAGTCACACCGCCTGGAGGCTGGGTCCTCACCTGGTCAACTCAGGGTTCCAGCCCCCATGGTACTATTTATTTTATGCTATTCCATTTCATAGCTGTTTTATTATCCCCAGCAGCCATATTAAGTCTTCAGTGAGTTCTTTAAACCACCTGTCACACACTCACTCCTTCTTCTGCCTCTGCATCTGATCAAGGCCTCCGAACAGGGCTATCCAGATCCTTTGTGGAGCTCCCCAACCTTCAAGAATCAGGAAAATGTGCCAGAGCAGGCATTAAAATGCAATGCAGCTCTCTTTACAATAGCCAGGACATGGAAGCAACCTAAGGGTCCATCGACAGATGAATGGATAAAGAAGATGTGGCACATATATACAATGGGATATTACTCAGCCATAAAAAGAAATGAAATGGAGGTATTTGTAGTGAGGTGGATGGACCTAGAGTCTGTCATACAGAGTGAAGTAAGTCAGAAAGAGAAAAACAAATACCGTATGCTAACACATATATATGGAATCTAAAAAACAAACAAAAAAATGGTCATGAAGAACCTAGGGGCAAGACAGGAATAAAAACGCAGACCTACTAGAGAATGGACTTGAGGATAAGGGGAGGGGGAATGGTAAGATGGGACAAAGTGAGAGAGTGGCATGGACATATATACACTACCAAGTGTAAAATAGATAGCTAGTGGGAAGCAGCTGCATAGCCCCGGGAGATCAGCTCGGTGCTTTGTGACCACCTAGAGGGTGGGATAGGGAGGGTGGAAGGGAGATGCAAGAGGGAGGGGATATGGGGATATATGTATATGAATAGCTGATTCACTTTGTTATAAAGCTGAAACTAACACACCATTGTAAAGCAGTTATACTCCAATAAAGATGTTAAAAAAAAAATGCAATGCTTTTTCCTTTACTCTGTAGTCTCTCAATGTTTGGTGCTTTTCTTATTTGCTATTTGATGACATTCTAAGTGAAGAAAATTTTTTAGATCATTAGCATGAATTTTGCCATTCATCTTTACATTGTACGATCACAGTGTTACACATAAGAGCATTTAACTTGCCTTTGGGATCACAGGAACCACACTCTCCTATTTCAGAGCTGAGCCGTGCTTACATTCTTACCGCAGCAGGGGAAACCCTGCACCCTTACTCGCCTGATTTTATTTCACTTCTTGGTACCTGTATTTTCCCGTGCTCTCTTCTTTGGCTTCCTGGTGACTTAGGAGAACAGAAAGGAAAAGGAGCCATAAGTTGCCCTCTGTTTCATCCCTTCTTTGTCATCATTTTCAGCTTAAGTAGTTGCCTGATACAAAGAAGTGACATGAGTGAGAAAAGCTACGATAGGGCTGTTCCCTTTCTCACCATGCCATTGCCTTTTTTAGTTCAAAGACAAGTTCTGGTTTGAAAGTAAAGCATGGCCCCTGGGGGCTTTCAGGTCCTGTTCCCTCAGCCATAGATGTAACACGTTTCCCTTGATCCTGCACACAGTGGGTCCACCTGAGTTCTGTGCTCAGGGGTCATCAAGAACACCCTTTGTTAACGGAGCCGCGGGACTGCTAAGAGATCATGGCCGCGCACATGGTGTGTATCTCCTGTGCTCACACATATGCCCTGTTGTTCCAACTGACTTCACTTACAGAACACAGTTCAAAGATGAAATTATGAAGGATTTCAAGATGGTGACATCAGAGCCTTTAGCAGGAGTGGGGGCCCTTCTGGCAGCCTGGCCCTGCACAACCACATGAAGCTCCCACGGCCTCCAGCTTCTGAGAGTGAAGGCACACGAGTCTACAGGGGCACGTCCCCCTTGCCCCCCGAGCCACCCGCATTGACCACACCCCACCTCCACCTTCGTGTTCTAAGTTCACCCTAATCCATTGCTCCTCGTTCAAGACCGATTTCTCAGCCCCGCTTTTAGAGGCCACTTCCGCTCGTGCTCTCCAAGCTCCTGCGTGGATTTAGCCCTGTTTCTCCTATACTCTCACCCCGTCTCATGGCATCACCATCACACTCCGTAAGTTTGTTCAAGTCTTCCTCATTCAACAGTGACAACAATCGTCACAGAAAAACTCTGTAGTTTTCATCCCTCATATTTCTCTTTCACCCCCACAGCCAAGCAACTCACAAGAGGACTCCTTAATCTCTCTCTTCTATTCTTTAACTCTTCCTTCCTCCCTTGAAAGTAGCTGAACTATTCCCAGGATCTAAGGAAAGGATCAGGTCGTTGCTGGTTTTTGTTACCATTCCTTCCCCATGACATCACCCCACCTGGGTTCTGGCTCTCGTTCTGCTGTTTACAATCACGTGGGCCATGGTGAGTCAGAACAGAATCCTTCTCAACCCGACATCATATACTCTCTTATTCTAAGGGCATTAACAGATTTTTCAAACCTGCACTGCCTGTACCCCATCCCGGGCACTCACCGGCTGCACTTACAGAACAACAGATGCAGGTAAAAAGTAAAACAGTGACTAAACATCCGAGGACTTGGATTTTAAAATATAAAATAATTAAAATCATGAGGGTACTCGGTGTCTGAAATGGGATGAGTAGTTACCCCTCTAATGTGATATTCTCAACCCCTGCCCTGCACTGGAGCCCCCTGCAGACATCCACCTCCAGACCTGAGCTTCCTGCAGGCTTCCTGCCCCAGGGAAGTGGAGGTTTATTGCTTCATGATCTGAGTTTACTCTGTCTCCTTAGACTCCCAATGAAACTGGAAGGTGTCCTCAGGTGAGAGAGAAGGTACCTGAGGTTTGTCACGAGCCTCCCTGCGGGATTCCTGCTGAAGGAGGTCAGTTGAGTTGCTGTGAAGGCTGAAGGTGTTACTGCCCAGCCCTCAGCCAAGCTGAAAGGAAGCCAGGATCAAACCTCAAGGTGGTGGAGCCGCCAGTCAGAGCGTCTGTAGGACCCTGGGTTCTGACTGAGGCTCCTTGAAATCAGTGTCTGAGTTTACCGGACACTGACTTGATTTGCCGATGCCCACAGGGAATGGCCACAGGCAGGTAAGAGAGATCCTTGGGAAGACCAGTGGGGCCAGAGGCAGCTCCTGGCCTCCTGTGGATCTGAGGGCTGTTAGGTCTGCAGACACCTCTCCCAGACACCATCTGGGGAAGGACAGTGGGCTAGGGTACCACCTTGAAGGAGATGGTGTGGCACTTTAACCAGGGCTCAGGTGGCTGTGTAGGGATGCTCAGAATTCCTGTGACAAAAAAGCACCAATGGAACCAAGCCAACACCTGCAGACTGTGACTTGCCCTTCATACGGGCACATGGTGTCACGCACACGGAAGAGCTGTGTCATCTTGTCTTCCATTTGCTTTAAGTATGAGTTCTTCATCAACTGCTGCTCACACATGGATCACCCAGAAGACACTTCTCTCTGTGTCCTAGGAGCAGGGAGAGAGTCTCAACTCTCTTCACTGTGAGGACAGGGCACCAGCATCTCAGGAAACACACATGCCCTTGGCAAGAAGTTTTCTCGACCTTCATGAAAAGATGGGAGGGAAATGTTTGCGCTAGCGCTTGGGTGAGATTCCAGCACTTGTGCTGGAAAACCCACATCTCTATCTGAAAGAAAATGAAATCACTCAAATTTCCTATTGCAAAAATTCCTCATGTCCTGACAATGGGATATAGGATCAACTTTTTGTTTTATTCTACACAGCTTCAGTCTTAAGTCTGACCAGTTCTGCATTTTACTCCGCTGGGCTATTCCCATTCAAGTTAACGATTGCTTTGTTTTAGAATACTTGATCCAATTGTACAAGAATAGAAGAGGATATGGATTTTGGTGTTTTTTTTTTTTTTCTAACATTCTTTCCCATAAGCTTATTATCTTTTTTGCAATGTTAAGGATTGAGATTCTGAACTTTCTTCTTGCTCATGTTTAGCTTTTAATCAGTACCCTATAGATTTCAAACTGACAGTAAATATTTAGATACACACAGGCTTTTTCAGTTGAGTACTTGTTTAGTACAACCAACTTATGATTCTTAATTATTAGGATTATCCTCCTGACCCAACACAAAGGATTATATTAGCAACAAACAAACCAAAAACTTCTTCCTTTCTAGACTCATTGACAAACTGTGTTCTATAAAAATCCAATGTGTCAGCCCTCTGCACTTTCTTTTAATATCTAAAATAATGCAAATACCAAACCTAATTATAGGAGGATGAGATATTACAAGAATACAGTAAAACTAAAATGCTAAAGCAACAGACTTCACATATTTTCATTTAAGATGACCACACACAGCTAATTCTAAGAGAGTTACTTTATTTCTAAATAGATGTTTTACATGGCTTTCAACTCTAATTTTCACAGAACCAAAGGCCAAAGATCATTTCTTGGTCAAACTTTAATTCACCTCCTCAAGAACATTTGTAATCCTTCACTTAAAGAATAAAATCATTCCCTAAAGTAGGAAGTGAGGTGTAGACCAGGTCATTGAAGGAGCGCTTCTCCCATCTATCACTAACAGATCTGTGACCTTGGGCAAAACTTTGGATCACCTTAGGTTCTGTAATCTGCAAAACAGTGGGCTTTGATCTTTAAGGTCTCTTCCCAATAGAAGGGACCCTGAGACTCATTATACTTTAACAGTGTGACGTGATAGGAGATATTAGCATCTACTTATCAAACGGCTGGGCAGAATGCTCTAATACTTGATTTTCATATGTTGATTCCCCAAGGTATAGACATTTCCTTGGTTTGTAGAAACAGGGTTTGAGTCACCATTGAAGACACAGGAATTTCTAAGCTCTGTTTGGAACTTTAGACACAGCCCCCCTGAACATGCTGTAGGGAGATCGGGCCTGGCTTCGTGGGTGTGTGACACGTGCCGTAGGGCACACCACCCCTCCCTTGACCCCCCCCAACTGTTCAGAAGAGCGCCACACTCGGTGTAATGTTCTGCTGCTGCTGTCTGAAAGTCTTCACAGTTTTGTCTTTGAACTTGTGTTTGGTGCGTGAGCAGAGGAGGTACATGCGATATGTGTGTCCTCCACACCTCACTGCTACATTTGCATGTTGCATTTGTAGCGCGCTGTGAGAATTACTGTGGTCCCACTAAGTGTAGTGGGGTTCAGAGAGACCCAGAGTAAGTACGAGGTCAGCCTGTGAAGTCTATGAATGTGTAAGGGACACTGGCAGCCCCCAGAGGCCATGTTTTCCTTTTCAGCCAGGGCTTGTTTTGCAAACAAAAAGAAAGCAATGGCATTTTAAGAAAAAGAACAGCCAAGGAAGCCTGACACATTCCTTCCTAGTAGTGTTAGTTTCCTGTGTTAACCAACCACTTCAGCTGCAGATAATGGCATAGGAGGGAAAGAAAAGGGAATCCATAGTTCCTTTTCCTTCCCATCCGTCCTTATTCACCAAGTGTGAAGAACGTGGGTAGAAAGTGCACATAGTAAGAAGTGAATTAAATACAGCTGAGTTCATTTTGTGTAGCATTTCCTCTTCTCTGGTAAGAACAAAGTACATACGTAGGTACATGCTACGAAATATGAACGTGCAATTTTGATGATTCTATCTAAAACTTAAATGTTTATACTCTCCATTAAAACTGACACTGCGTGATATAAAGATAAATGGTAAAGTCTGTGTTAATAATGAAAACATATATAAGTTTACTTATAATGTCATTAAGCTCAAGCAAAATAAACATCATGGCTATTCCAGAGAAGTCGCTGAGGAAAGGACGGAAGTTTCTGTTTTAGTACTTTTCACAGAATTTTTTCCAGCCTTTTGAACTAGCGGTTCCTAATTTCCACTTTGTATTGAGTCTATCACCAATTATGTAGCCTGTTTCTGGGAAAATACTGACTGTTCCCTGGGATGCAAAATTGATTGGCTACATTTTACGTCTACATTCACTCCCTCTATCACCTGGTTAGCAGGCATTTGGTCCATAAGCTATTTGGTCCATGACAAAGGTCCTTGATATTTGGTCCTGTCCAAAACCATTTGGCATGGGCCTAATATGCTCATGGGCATTTGGACAGGACCAAATATACTGCAAGACTCTAGCCTTGCTCTAAAACACCTAGAAAGGGTGCAGCTGTTAGAGAGATGGTGGTGCCAAAGCCCAGCAGTGCCACGTGAAGAGGACCCTAAGGTAGGGCAGGGAGCCTGGAGTTAAGATCCAGTCTGCTTCTAGTTGGCTTGATTCTTGGGACTTTGGCCTTGCCCTTGAGGAATTTTCCCATCCATAAATTGAGATTAGATTATGAAGATCACTGTCAATTCTAAGATAGCTAATTTTAGATTTCTGTGAGTGGCTGACACATGAAACATTGGTAAAGTACCTCTTCACCCCAAAGCCACTGTAAACAAACAGAAAATCTGGGTAAATGTAGTATACACACCATGCAAATGGGGCTGTCAGAGAAGTTCCCTTCTGTAGCCCTAGAACCAAATTTCTACCCAAACTCCTCCCATGTGGAATATCTCAAATTTCCCTTGTCCATCACTGCCTTTCTGAAATGTTGGTGGGACATGGGGCAGGGATTACACCCAATTATTTTGTTTTACTCACAGAGTATCTAAATTATTGTGTCAGAAGTCTTTAACACACACACACACACAGACACACACATCATGTCTCAGATGTCAGCAATGCTTCAGTCATTTTGTCTGATGACAGATGCATCCCAAACAACTCTTCTGTCTTCTTTCAAGAGGTCTAATCTTCATGGAGGGAGATGGATTTCTCTACAACCCTACAGTTTTGAGAGATGTGGGCAATCCTAACAATACCTAAGTGGAAAATCTCTCACAGCCAGAATGGCCCTGGGCTGCGCTCTTAGTCTTGACCCTGGGAGGGTCCTGCTCAGTTGCCTCTGAACTGTTTTCATTCTCAGTCCCCAGAGTGTACTTGCTGCCTTAGAAACAGAGATCAATATTTATGCTTTACACGAGTTTCCATTTAGTGGTTTTAAGCACACCCATAAATTAATAGATAAACTTGTTAAAAACTCAAGAAAAAAATAGTTTGTTGATGTAAATTGTTCCTCAGCTGGAAGTCCAGACAAAATAATCACACAGTTTTACTTGTTGACAGTTGCATTTCCTTAAATCAATTATTTCCATGATTTTTCTGCAAAAGCAGCTTACCGTGACTCTTGGTTTGTTAGAGCACCAGTTAATTGTTTTCTATCTTATTACTAATCTTACTGGCTTTGCTTTCTTCTAAAATACTGTACAATCTTCTGAAATAGGAACATTGACTGACCTCCAATTGAAAAGAAACCTACTTCCGCATTCCATCTTCTTAGTTGAAAAGTGCGTTTTGAATGCAGTAAAAGAAATGAAAGACACACTGCTTCTTATTCATTTAGGCAAACATAAAATGGATTAAAAAAACCTAACACCCAATGGGAGGTCATTCCTATGTCTGCCATTCTCATGGTAAATGCTGAGAAAACACAGAGGAAGAAACTCTGATATGAAAATCAACAAGGGAGAGTGGGAACGTTTAGCTATGCGTTATAAAATATCCTAAGGTGGTTTTCTTCAGTCTTACCTGCAGATTCACGGGGGCAAGATGAGAGGGGGGAAAGGATAAGCCCTTCTCTAACCCCACTGCTGTCTTGTTTTGGAATTACAGTAAGTGCCTTACATATGAACGAGTTCTGTTCTGAGAGTGTGTTCATAAGTCCATTTTGTTCACAAGTCCAACAACGTTAGCCTAGGTACCAACTAACACAATCAGCTATATAGTACTGTACTGTAATAGGTTTATAATACTTTTCACACAAATAATACATAAAAAAATGCAAAAAATAAAGAAAACATTTTTGATCTTATAGTACAGTACCTTGAAAAGTACAGTAGTACCAGCTACAACACCTCTGCTTTTATGCTTGTTTCCGGACATCCTGGGCTTGAAATAAAGATACTGTACTACTGTACTCTATACAGCACTGTACAGTAAAGTACACAAAAGCACAACCACTTGTAGAGAATGCACACATGTGACAATGTACACCAGAAACATGAACTAACTTACGTGATTGGACATGCAAACACATGTTTGCATCTTTGGAAGTACGCAACTTGAAGGTTCGTATGTAGGGGGCTTACTATAATGATGCCTCAGGTCCACGAAAGACAGAGTAGCCCACTTTATTCCCAGGAAAACTACTTCCCGATGAACTCTATCTCATTGTCAATTAAATGTTTCTAATGTTAACCTCAGATGGTCTTCCTTCTATGTCCCGGAAGGCTCCTCCTATCCATTTTGAGCTCTGATGGACTGTGGTGTTTTTGGCAGAGCTACTGAATGGCCTTGCTTGGTCTACTCCAGCCATGTTAGTTTTGCTTATCCTTCTTTTTAAGTTTCCTAAATGCCCCAAGAAAAGTGTTGCTTTGAGGTGATGCACAGTTTTCCTTTTTCTTTCTTTCTTTCTTCCTTTCTTTCTTCCTTCCTTCCTTCCTTTCTTCCTTCCTTCCTTCCTTCCTTCCTTCCTTCCTTCCTTTCTTTCTTTCTTTTTCTTTCTTTCTTTCTTTCTTTCTTTCTGTTTCTTTCTTTCTTTCTTTCTTTCTTTCTTTCTTTCTTTCTTTCTTTCTTTCTTTCTTTCTTTCTTTCTTTCTTTCTTTCTTTCTTTCTTTCCTCTCTCTCTCTCTTTCTTTCTTTCTTCATCTTTGGAATGAGTTTAGAATTAGTGTTTCTTTGGGCAAGTAGGGGCTTCTGCTGAGAGAGACAAGGGCCCCCTGCATGTGTGGTTAATGTAGATATTTTTATTCCCGCCACCCGAAAGGGACTCAGGTGATACAGAAGCAAGAAAATAGGAGAGCTTTCTTTTCCTTGAGCAGAAGTTACACACAGTAATCTGACTTTGTGCCATAAAACAAACTATAAATTTTCCAGGTAAGAGATGAAAGGAGGCAATCATGTCAATATCCTGCAACTCACCTGTACCCTGCCTTTCGTCCTCCATTTGAACATGTGTACATTTTGTACTCTCTGCCGTTACCTTTTCTTTTCTGATACTCAGCCTGTCTTCCCCTGATGAACGGTCATAATAAGGAGAGATAACACAGGGATACTTTAGCTCATAAATTGTTACTGGGAAAGATTGGTTATGATGCCGAAAGATTGGTTAAGATGCAGGAAATTATTTACTTGGTTTATGAAAACTTTGATTGCTGTGATTGAATCATTTGGCAGAATAACTATGCACTGTATTTGAATATAAGTAAATAAATGTCCATATTACTAAGGATTTTAGTCCTTAAAGTTAATGCCAACATCTTCTTCTCATCTATTTCTTGACTTTGAAAACTATTTTTATAGGGTTTTTCAGTATTGAAGGTGTTGAAGACACCCTGTGTCTAAGATGAGGTGAGAGAACAGAGGGTTTTAGCATTCAGCACTAATTTTTTTAAAGGAAACATGACTAATTTCTACTCAAGTATCCCTGATAATATTGAAATGCTGCTTACCAGGAATTCCCTGGTGGTCCAGAGGTTAGGGTTCCATGCTTTCACTGCCGGGGGCCTGGGTTCCATCCCTGGTCTGGGAACTAAGATCCCACAAGCCTTGCGGTTGCCAACAAACAAACAAACAAACAAAAAGATGCTTACCAACAGAACTATTTGCAAAGGCAATTTACATATATGCAATTCTGTTTCTGTGAATAGAGCAAAGGCAGTGGATATTAAAGTTGTCTTCTCACACTCTGAGGAATGCTGTGATCCTCTCCTAATCTTTTATTATCTGTAATTTTTCAGCCACTTAACAACAAACTGATAACAGGGGCTGATGTTGAGAAACACTTCTGTCTTCTTATAGTGTACTTTGCCCAGAGAATAAATTTTGCATGAGGGGAACACCAACACATATAGAAATAAGACTAATTAGAATTAGTTCAGACTACGAAAATTTTCCAGGGTTACCAAGAGTATGTTTGGGTCCTGCTGAAGAAAATGATTCAGCATTTGTACTGATCGGAGACCAGTCGTCCCGGCACTATCAGATCTCTGTAATTCACAGAGCGGTGATGCCGTAATTGCAGGTGTATGCCAGGGCTTGGGCACGTTTGCTTTCTTCCTCCATTCAGCATGTTTGAACTCTTCACGGTTTCTGTTGAGAATTCATATATTTAGCTCTCAGAAGAATGGAATGTGTGAATTCTTTCTTCTGAAACTTTTCTGATTTTCATATTTTAAGGCATTCAACTAAATGTAAATTTTCTGGTGCTTTACCTTCTGCCTTAATAAGAGATATTTTTCCATGGGGAAAAAATAAAGTAGACTTGCTACCTAGACTCTAATGAAAGACTTGTGGCATTAAGAAATGTGAAATACAACATAGATTCTTTTGAAAAAAGATCTTTTAAAAGTTTTACAGTTACAAATGAATAGCTTTTTATGCTCCTCTTATATGTTTCCCTCTCTTCCTAGAACTAACTCTGCTTTGAAATTTGTGTGTATTCTTCACATCCATATTTTCATGCTTTAATTAGTATATGTTTAGTTATCATATAGTGTTATTTTGCATATTTAAATATTGACAATGCTTCATGTGTTAAAGGTATTAACAATCAGGAAATGAAGATGCTTGTTGAAACTATAAAAAACTGGGTAATTTATAATTTGTTAGTTGTGTTTCCCTGCTAGAGCCATTAGCTATTTTTCCAAAGGCTGCAATCTATCGACATCTACCATTCTTAAAAGAAATTCTGTGGCTCTAGATACATGCTGTCCAATATGGTATTGATGGATATTAACCAAATGTGGCCGATGAGCACCTGAAATGTGGCTCGTCCAAAATGAGATGTGCTGTCAGTGTAAAATACACGCGATTTTAAAAATTTAGTATAAAGAAATAAGGTAAAATATATCAATAACTTCTATTGATTACATGTTGAAATAAAAAACATCTTTCACATATTGGATTAAATAACATACATTATTGAAGTTAATTTTACTATTTTTTACTTTTTAATGTGGCTACTAAAATTTCAAAATTACACTTGTGTCTCACATTTCAGTTGGGCACTGCTTCTTAAGACATTCCTTGAAACTGAAGCCCTTTCTCCTCCTCTGCCTTCCTCCCAGTGTACTGCGAGCTTTCTCTTCATCCAGGTGCCCGTCGACTGAGAAGATAATTGTCATCACTGTGCTGTGAATGCAGGTATTTCGTGATGCTGATGGAGTTCCCGAGGCTGGACCTTCTCCCACCATCACTCCATCACGGAAAATGGTCCCGTCTGTGACGGGCAGCCATGGCCAGGATGAATAATACTGATCATGAAATCACCCTGTGTAACTTTATACTGGTCCTGTGATGAATGATTGTTTACATTCATTAAAAGTGGGCATGCTCAGGGAATTCATGGGGTTTAATTCCACTAACATTTCATTTTACAATTATTACAATCTGTAGTTTTAATTAAAAGTCTCCTGCACTGGTGTGTAGGCCTCCTGGTCATGAGAGATTGCCTGGGCAGGGACAAAAGAAAGTTCTGTTGACTAATGGCATGTGCACGGTGAAACAATTGTTTCTAATTATAGCACACTGGAAAATAGTCACATATTGCTGTGCATTATGTTTACTAATAATCATCTTTATAGGTGTTCTTACAAAGAGACATCCTCTCGTAGGCAGTTTCTTTGAATCTGGGTAACACCTTGGGGAAAAAGCTGAACTTTGTGTATAGATGTTCTTCTTCAATGTTAAACCCATTCAGTCTTTAGTTTTGACTATTTGATATGCTGTTTCAAACACACGTTTTTCAAATTAGGTCCATTGTAAATAATGCGTAGCATAGGTCCAATTCTGTACTTTCAATTTATTTAACATCCATTGATTCTTATGACTTTTCTTTGAAGTTTTATGCTCATTTAACAACCTTTTGGGAGCTTTGTTCAGTGTTATGTGTGTTCATTTCCTGAAAGCAATACACTTTGTAAAACGAGTTTAAACTTTTAAAATTCAACCAGCCTAATAAATGTAAAACTACATATACTATTTAGGTGGAGAGAAGATTAAACTACAAGAGACAAACCCTGTAATAACACTCATATCTTTTATGTTTTTAGTTGTATTCTAGCATTGAACAGAAACTTTAAAAAAAATAAAAGAGTGGCTAAACACAAAAGGATTTTTTTTTTTTTTTACTAAAATGAATGTGCAATTGCTGATATTCTCATGTAGAAATGATGCTGTTCTCTTTTTGTGGCCCAGTTTCATCACATAAGTTCCAGATTTTCAAAAAAGTTTGGGACTTAGGACTTTCACTTCTGACTCAGATGGGAGGCTTGTAGTAGACCACAATTTTCACTACAAGTAGAAAAATCAAATAAAACACAAAATCCTCCACCTGAAGGTATTCTAGAGTTTCTGCATCAACCAGGGCTTAAGAGGTTACTACCAGGAAATAAGCCTTTTACAGCCAACATTTTACAACCACAGTTTTCCTTGAGGTTTTTGCCGACTGTAGTGTCAGGGTTGTTTCTGAGAATCCAGGCTGCTGTGGCAGAAGGTGGCAAATAGGAAACAAAGAAACCAGCAGAGACTTTGACAATTTTATGATGTTTGAGAGAAAAATAAATAATAGAGATGTAAGGCTCCAGGAACCCACTATGACTAAAGGATCAGAGAGCCTGACACTTGGCCTGTTCTCTCCTGGACCAAAGTCACAGCTAGTAAGGACTAAGAATTTTAGGACAACATCTCTAAAACCTGGAACAGAGTTTTCCACAGTCTTGCAGTTTCCAGAAAATAAAGATTAGCCATCAAGACCCATCAAAGAGGAACATCTAAGGCAAGAAGCATGACTGCAGATCACAATGGGATCAGTCCATCAGGGAAATATATGCATTTTAAATTTCTATGCTCCCCAAAACATAGCTTCAAAATATATAGGGCAAAAATTGATAGAACCAAGAGTCAAGATAGACATGGTCACAATCATAATAGAAATGTTATCATATCTCTTTTGAAGCAGCTTATATATCTGACAAAAGATCAGTATGGATGTAGAAGTTCTGCTCAACATAATAAACAAGCTACAAATGAACATATATGTAACACTAAGCCTTCAAATAACAAAAAATTTCGAGAAAGGACATTTATCAAAACTGACCTATTATTGGGTCATAAAGCATGGTTTAACACTTTGGAGTATTGAAATCACTCAGAATAGTAGAATTAAGCTAGAAATCAATACTATAAAAATAATAAAATACCCAATTAAAATCCTAAATTAGACAATAAATTGCTAAATAAGTGATAGGCAAAATACTCAATGAAAATTTGAAAGTATTTTGAGAGGAATGCTAAAGAAAATAATACATATAATAATTTGTAGGATGCAGATAAGTTGGTACTGAAAGGGAATTTTTATATTCTTAAAACATGTATCAGAAAAAAAGTCTGAATATTTATGCCATAAGTATCCATCTTCCAAAATTAAGAAAAGAACAGCAAATTACACCTGATTAAGAGAGAAGGAAGAAAATAATAATTAAAGAGCAAATATTAACAAAATTAAAAATATAACTACAATAGAGAAAGTAAACAAACCATAAACCGAAACAATGTACTGGCCTTTGTTAAAAAGAAAAAAAGAAAAAAAAAAAAGAATAAATATACAATTTACCAGAGGCAGGAATAAAACGTGGTATAACACTATAAATACTTCAGATTTTTATTTATTTATTTATTTTTAATTTTTTTTAGAGTTTTTAAAATCTGGACCAATTTTAAAGTCTTTATTGAATTCTTTACAATATTGCTTCTGTTTTACATTTTGTTTTGTTTTGTTTCGCCACAAGGCATGTGGGAGCTTAGCTCACTGACCAGGGATCAAACCCACACCCCCTGTATTGGAAAGCAAAGTCTTAACCACTGGACCACCAGGGAAGTCCCCAGGTTTTCAAAAATGCTAAGAGGATGTAATAAAATTTATGTCAGTAAACTTGAAAATTTAGATAAAATGAACAAATTCCTAGGAGACACGAATTACCAAGGCTAAAACAGGAACAAATTAAATTTTTATTTCAATAATTCTGTATGTACTAATTAAGTTGAATATGTGATTTAAAACTTCCCAGAAAGAAATCTTCAGGTCTACTTGTATTTAAAGTTGCACTGGATTTTGTAGACATTGGAACAAGGTAAGAAAAGAAAAAGTCATAAAAATGGAACAGGTAAATTATTAGACTTTAAAAAATGAACTCAGTAAGGTGCTGGATATGATGTCACTATACAAAATTCAATTTTGTATACATACCAGCAACATTGAAAATTTTTAAATGATGCTATTTAAAATGCCATTCAAAAAATCAAATTAGCATTATATCTAATGAAATGTATGCAAGAGCTCTACACTGAAAATTTGAAATGTTGTTGTGAGAAATTAAGAAGGAATTAAGGAATCCAGAAGAATGAAGGACTGTGCCACATTCATGTGTCTGAAGATCCAATATTACTGTCAGTTCTATAGATAGGTCTGTAAATTCTGGCTTTCTCTTAAAAAAGTGTGCAGCTCACATGGAAGTCAATCCTACCTTCACCTATAAGTGGGCCACCAGGTAGTCAGTGAGAGGGCCAATATTTTCTCCAGAAAATCAACTTGCCTCTTCTGGAATGTCTGTACAAGCATTGGAGTTCTGTGTCACAAAACACACAAGAAGGAGCAAAAGCACAGTTACCAACTTTCTGAATTTGAATATTATCACCTCCTCATTGAGGTGCTTTTATGCTTGCCCACTCACCTTGATAAACTCAAAGGTAAGATCCATTTTATGTCAACATCCATTTGTGGAACAGTATATGCTCTTTTAAGTAATAATAATGGCTACCACTTACTACAGTACTTATTATGTATCAGGCACTATTCTAAGTACCTTTAATATATCACTTCATTTAACCTTTCTCCAAACCTATGAGGTAGGGAAGAATACCATTGCCACTTCACAGGGAAGGAAGCTGAGGCACAGAGACGTGCACCCACTAGTCATCTTGGCATGTCGGTGCTACATTCTGTATTCCTAACCATTATGCCTTGTTCTCCTTCTTAATGGGAATTTTTAACATCCTCTACTTTAAACAAAAACAAACAAAGAGTGCTCTTCTTATGTTTTCCTCTAAGAGTTTTATAGTGTCCCACCTTACATTTAGGTCTCTAATCCATTTTGGGTTTATTTTTGTGTATGGTGTTAGGGAGTGTTCTAAATTCATTCTTTTACATGTAGCTGTCCAGTTTTCCCAGCACCACTTATTGAAGAGACTGTCTTTTCTCCACTGTATATCCTTGCCTCCTTTGTCATAGATTAGTTGATCATAGGTGCATGGGTTTATCTATGGACTTTCTATCCTGGTCCATTGATCTATATTTCTGTTTTTGTGCCAGTACCACATTGTCTTGATTACTGTAGCTTTGTAGTATAGTCTGAAGTCAGGGAGTCTGATTCCTCCAGCTCCGTTTTTTTCCCTGAAGACTGCTTTGGCTATTTGGGGTCTTTTGTGTCTCCATACAAATTTTAAGATTTTTTGTTCTAGTTCTGTAAAAATTGCCACTGGTAATTTGATAGGGATCGCATTGAATCTGTAGATTGCTTTGGGTAATATAGTCATTTTCACAATATTTATTCTTCCAATCCAAGAACATGGTATATCTCTCCATCTGTTTGTGTCATCTTTGATTTCTTTCATCAGCGTCTTACAGTTTTCTGAGTACAGGTCTTTTACCTCCTTAGGTAGGTTTATTCCTAGGTATTTTATTCTTTTTGTTGCAATGGTGAATGGGATTGTTTCCTTAATTTCTCTTTCTGATCTTTCATTGTTAGCGTATAGGAATGCAAGAGACTTCTGTGCATTAATTTTGTATCCTGTAACTTTACCAAATTCATTGATTAGCTCTAGTAGTTTTCTGGTGGCATCTTTAGGATTTTCTATGTATAGTATCATGTCATCTGCAAACAGTGACAGTTTTACTTCTTCCTTTCCAATTTTTATTCCTTTTATTTCTTTTTCTTCTCTGATTGCCATGGCTAGGACTTCCAAAACTATGTTGAATAAGAGTGGTGAGAGTGGACATCCTTGTCTTGTTCCTGATCCTAGTGGAAATGCTTTCAGTTTTTCACCATTGAGAATGATGTTCGCTGTGGGTTTGTCATATATGGCCTTTATTATGTTGAGGTAGGCTCCCTCTATGCCCACTTTCTGGAGAGTTTTTATCATGAATGGGTGTTGAATTTTGTCAAAAGCTTTTTCTGCATCTACTGAGATGATCATATGGTTTTCATTCTTCAATTTGTTAATATGGTGTATCACATTGATTGATTTGAGCATATTGAAGAATCCTTGCATCCCTGGGATAAATCCCACTTGATCATGGTGTATCATCCTTTTAATATGTTGTTGGATTCTGTTTGTTCATATTTTCTTGAGGATTTTTGCATCTATATTCATCAGTGATATTTGTCTGTAATTTTCTTTCTTTTTTTTTTGTAGTATCTTTGTCTGGGTTTGGTATCAGGGTGATGGTGGCCTCATAGAATGAGTTTGGGAGTTTTCCTTCCTCTGCAATTTTTTGGAAGAGTTTGAGAAGAATGGGTGTTAGCTCTTCTCTAAATGTTTCATAGAATTCACCTGTGAAGCCATCTGGTCCTGGACTTTTGTTTGTTGGAAGATTTTTAATCACAGTTTCAATTTCATTGCTTGTGATTGGTCTGTTCATATTTTTTATTTCTTCCTGGTTCAGTCTTGGAAGCTTATACCTTTCTAAGAATTTGTCCATTTCTTCCAGGTTGTCCTTTTTATTGGCGTAGAGTTGCTTGTAGTAGTCTCTTATGATGCTTTGTATTTCTGCAGTGTCCATTGTAACTACTCCTTTTTCATTTCTAATTTTATTTATTTATTTAAATTTCATTTATTTTGTTTTATTTTGGGCTGCATTAGGTCTTTGTTGCTGTGTGCGGGCTTTTCTCTGGTTGCTGTGAGTTAGGGCTACTCTTCACTGTGGTGCGCGGGCTTCTCATTGCAGTGGCTTCTCTTGTTGCAGAGCATGGGCTCTAGGCATGCAGGCTTCAGTAGTTGTGGCTTGTGGGCTCAGTAGTTGTGGCTCACGGGCTCTAGAGCGCAGGCTCAGTAGTTGTGGCACACGGGCTTAGTTGCTCTGTGGCATGTGGGATCTTCCCGGACCAGGGCTTGAACCCATATCCCCTGCCTTGGCAGGCAGATTCTTAACCACTATGCCACCAGGGAAGCCCTTTAATTTTATTGATTTGAGTCCTCTCCCTCCTTTTCTTGATGAGTCTGGCTAAAGGTTTATCAATTTGTTTATTTTCTCAAAGAGCAAGGTTTTAGTTTTATTGATCTTTGCTATTGTTTTCTTTGTCTCTATTTCATTTATTTCTGCTCTGATCTTTATGATTTCTTTCCTTCTACTAACTTAGGGTTTTGTTTGTTCTTCTTTCTCTAGTTTCTTTAGGTGTAAGGTTAGATTGTTTACTTGAGATTTTTCTTGTTTCTTGAGGTAGGCTTGTATTGCTATAAACTTCCCTCTTAGAACTGCTTTTGCTGCATCCCATAGGTTTTGGATCATCATGTTTTTACTGTAATTTGTCTCTAGGTATTTTTTGATTTCCTCTTTGAATTCTTTAAGGATATCTTGGTTATTTAGTAATGTACTGTTTAGCCTCCATGTGTTTGTGTTGTGACATAAATCACAGCAAGATTTTTTTTGATCCACGTCCTAGAGTAATGGAAATAAAAACAAAAAGAAACAAATGGGACCTAATGAAACTGAAAAGCTTTTGCAAATCAAAGGAAACTACAAACAAGATGAAAAGACAACTCTCAGAATGGAAGAAAATATTTGCAAATGAATCAATGAACAAAGGATTAATCTCCAAAATATATAAACAGCTCATGCAGCTCAATATTAAAAAAACAAACAACCCAATCCAAAAATGGGCAGAAGACCTAAATAGACATTCCTCCAAAGAAGACATACAGATGACCAAGAAACACATGAAAAGCTGCTCAACATCACAAATTATTAGAGAAATGCAAATCAAAACTACAATGAGGTATCACCTCACACCAGTTAGAATAGACATCATCAAAAAATCTACAAACAACAAATGCTGGAGAGGGTGTGGAGAAAAACAGAACCCTCTTGCACTGTTGGTGGGCATGTAAATTGATACAGCCACTATGGAGAACAGTATGGAGGTTCCTTAAAAAACTAAAAATGGAATTACCATATGACCCAGCAATCCCACTACTGGGCATATACCCAGAGAAAACCATAATTCAAAAAGACACATGCACCTCAATGTTCACTGCAGCACTATTTACAACAGCCAGGTCATGGAAGCAACCTAAATGCCCATTGAGAGACAAATGGATAAAGAAGATGTGGCACATATATACAATGGAATATTACTCGGACGTAAAAAGGAATGAAATTGGGTCATCTGTAGAGACGTGGATGGATCTACAGACTGTCATACAGAGTGAAGTAAGTCAGAAAGAGAAAAACAAATATCGTATGCTAATGCATATATGTGGAACCTAGAAAAATGGTACAGATGAACTGGTTTGCAGGGCAGAAATAGAGACACAGCTGTAGAGAACAAACGTATGGACACCAAGGGGGGAAAGTGGCGGGGGGGGGGGGGTGGTGGTGGTGGGATGAATTGGGAGATTGGGATTGACATATATACACTAATATGTATAAAATAGATAACTAATAAGAACCTGCTGTATAAAATATAAATTAAATTAAATTAAAAAACCAAAAAAAACCACAATAAAACCTTTTTCTATGTTTAAGGATTTTTGTCTTAGCATATTGGCTTAAGGAGTCTGCTTGATAGTACGTGTCTCAAAAGCTGGCTGAGTACTCAATGCCTCTCACATTTCATGATTATAAAAACCACGTCTTTAACAGAATCAGAGTCTTAAATTTTAATTTGCTAAGTAGGATAGACAAGCATAAAGTCAACCCAAGTAGAGCGAAATTATTCAAACTTAAGTTCAGTGCAAGAGAGACAAATGCACAGCCTTTCATCATGACATTTGAAACTAGACTTTGTTCTGCCGAAAGAGTGTTCAGTTTGATACAGCCAGAGCCTGGGATGTGAAGCAACTCCAATGGATGCACAGCCTTAAAACTTAGCCCCGTAGACTCTGTCTTTTCACATCTTTTCAGTCTGATGAAGGCTATAAAGATATTTTGGCTAATACTAAAGTGATTAAAATATAACATTTGGAAAATTTCAACTTGGATCTAGAAAGAATTGCACATTGTCTGTGCTGTATTTTGTTTCTTCTGTATTTCAGAGAAGAAGAGGAATGGCAGTCTGGTTGTGATAAAGGAAGCACAGGAGGAAGACAGAATGAGCGGTCATTGCAGCAAAGTTCAGGCAGAGCTAGGATGTGCTTTGAAGGCCAATGGAAAAATTTCTGGCTTCTTAAAATTGAAACAAGTATTTACCATTCATTGAGTACCTATCAAATATTTAAATGAGGGTTCATTAGGCTATTTAACTTTAACATTTTTATTTTCCTCTCTCAAAGAAAAAAAAAAAAGGAAAGAAAAGATTTTGTAGAAGTTTAAAAGCAACGTAATAATTGGTACTTTACTATTTTGGTTTTAAAGTTAACCTAAAAATCTTATCTTTGCCCAAATTCCATTTCACGTTGTGTCATCATGAGATTAATCAAAAGCGAATCCTTCTATCTCTTGACTTGGGATTATATTATACATACGGTAGTAATAACACTAATAATAATATTGAAAGCAGTGAGGTTATTGAGGGCTTGGTATATGCAGGTTAAGGGTTTTATATGTATTACTTATTTAATCTTCCCCAAGCTGGATAAGGTAAATAGTATTATGGATTGTGAAGATGGTAAGTAACACAGCTAATAAGTGAGTTGTTTAGTTAAAGATCAGAAGCAGGGGGTCTAGCTTGGATCAATAATTGTAACAGACAAGAGTAGCTTCATTTAGATACCTTGTATCTGATGAATTCCACGACAAGAAAGGCTATGATTTTTATGTGGGTGATTTGAAGGCAAACTGTAAAAGTCTTCATTACAGGTAGAAGCACACACTGACATACTATGTTCAAGCTTCACAGAGGCTTCAGATAAGAAAAGCAATTTTACTTTAAGTCAAAGCTATTCTATGACAGAAGCTCAGAGAGTGTATTAAAGTGTTATAAAACCAACTGCTCTTATTTGAGATTGGTATTTGAAGATATTTCGAAAAATGCCTCTCAATTTTAAGTCTTGGTAATGATTGAGAATTAGTCATAAGAGTTCAATTTAAACAACAAAGAATTAATTTTCTTTAGATTCACAGATTCAGATGAGGAGGTGGGCACTGGTTTATGCCGTCAAGGATGAAAGTTTGTCATCTGGTGGTGACTTAGAGGGGGTATAGGCACATGACGCCAGAGTGAAGAAATAATAACCCCAGTGTTTTTCCAAGGCACCATGTGTAAATCCACAGGTATCATCAGAGTGAGCAAAACTTGATTTGATGGAAGAAGGTCGGACAAATTATTGCCATTGACAATGACACTGCCTCACAGTGACGTTGTAAGAATAAGTGAGGTAATGCCTGAAATATTTTGCACGGTTCCTAGCCCACTATGTTTTAGTGCTCCAAGAGGGTATTCGTATTAGTCTACTCTGGCTTAAAAACAATCAAACAAGAAACCCTGGAAGGGAAAGTGGGGATGCCCTGAAGACAAAGCAGTTCCTTTAGTCTTTTTCCAAGGACTGCCTAGTGGTGATTAGATGGGGAAGTGAAGGGGAAGAGTAGGCTGACCCTGAGATCAGAGTGCTGAGGGCCTGGGAGAAAAAAGCGCCTCTTTTCTCATTAGATTTGCATTTCATGTAAGGTCTTTCAACCAATTTTGGATTCGTTCCTATTGCAGAAATGAGTTAATTAAACAAACGAGAAAAATGGAATTTACTTTCTCTTGGAAGCATTTCAAGATTAACTTTAGACCCTATTTCAGTGATTTCCAAATTTTTGTCACGTCTCTCTCTCAGCCTCTCCAAATTTTCTAACACATTTTGTAGCTCTAACACAATATTGTGTAAAGATATATTTATATCAACATAATAACATTGAACATAAGTAAAACTGGAAAATAAAATAAGATAAATGAACTTTTCTTCATCTCCAATCGTGAAATGTCAATATAGGTGCTCAGAAGAGCTACTTATCTTGCCACCAATATCCCTAATTGAGAAGAATTTTACAAAGCAGCTTTCGCTTGGAAACCTCTTAACTCTGTGACCTTAGGTAGTACAGAACTATCCATGGTGCCCTTAAATTCAGCGATATTACACGGGTCATTCTTAATTGATAAGTTCTCCAGAGGGCACTCAGGAAAATGAAAATGAAACATTTATATTTTGCACCCACATTCTAAGAATAATTTTAAAACAATATGAATAAACACTCAAACCTAGTTTAACTGTGATTTTTTTTCAACCTGAGTTCTTAAAAATCATGAATAAATAATTTTATTCAATTATGAATTGGATCATATTTCTAAAGGATCACAAAACATTAAAAAAGACACATTTTAAAATAACTTGTTCCAAGGGCATACGATATGAACTCAAACTTTAATGTATTGAGGAGAAATGAACTTATAGCACCAGAACTCATAAAAGTCATTAATGTCGTGATATGGTTGAACAACATTTTATGTGTATTTGATATGGTTTATTATATATTTCACAGAAAAATTGTCCCAATTTATAATATGCTTAATTGGTGAGAATTCTAGCATAGATAATAGGCTTGTGGAAGTTTTTCGAATATCTAAAATGTGCTTGTTTGGAATTGTTTCATGTGATTCTATTTAAATGGGAACATCCTTTTCTGATGTGCATTCTACCATTTTTTAAAAAAATTTATTTATTTTATTTTATTTATTTTTGGCGGTGTTGGGTCTTCGTTTCTGTGCCAGGGCTTTCTCTATTTGCGGCGAGCGGGGGCCACTCTTCATCACGGTGCACGGGCCTCTCACTATCGTGGCCTCTCTTGTTGCGGGGCCCAGGCTCCAGACGCGCAGGCTCAGTAATTGTGGCTCACGGGCCTAGTTGCTCCGTGGCATGTGGGATCCTCCCAGACCAGGGCTCGAACCCGTGTCCCCTGCATTGGCAGGCGGATTCTCAAACACTGTACCACCAGGGAAGCCCCATTCTACCATTTTATTTTCCATAGTTTGTTTGTTTTTTAGTATTTTAATTTAGATGATGTGCTGCTTGGCACTTGCTTCTAAAAAATGAGATTTCATCCTGCTCCTTCTAAGTTTTACAATATGTCACCATGGTAATAACCTCATGGATCCCATGTCAAATAGTAATATTTTGATTTTCCTTGCATTAATTATCACTTGAATGCTGTTGAAATAAAAACTCACATGTTAAGGCAAGACAAAGCATAAATGTTTTCTCTGCCTGTTTGGGTCTCCTCCCTCCCCTCAAATATGCATTGTGCATCTGCATTTTGTGTTAACCAGACCTCCCCAATGGCAGAAATACCAGCTCAGCCATAGAGATCAATTTTTTCCTTCTGGTGTTAGCCATATAACTCCTTAGAAGATAACACTCCTTTCTCAATCCTGTAAGGGGTCACCACCACTAGCCTTGTACCTGCAGACATCTTTGGTGAACTTTATGTACAATGCCAATACATCATTTCCTTTAAGGACAATGATTGGTGCAGAGCTGACCGGTAAAACAACCTGGGGAGATACTGAGCCACACCTAAGGGAAGTTCTTAGCTTAAATATTTACTTATGACCTTATTAATGTTACGAGTTATATTACTTGTATTCTGCCTCTTTTACAAGATTATTGGTTCTTGCATTACCAATTGTGTGACTGAGCCTCAGATAAAATTAATGATGATTAGGTGACTTGAAAGCATTGATCAAATAGATAGTCCTACAAGATCAATGATTGTAACAGTGTTAACTCTAGATTTGGGAAGAAGCCACAAGAGGGAACTGTCTCCTGGACCATAACAGACCAGTAAGACAGGTGGTCCACAGGCTTTTGGCTGCTGTTAACAGGGCCTAGTCCAGTAACAGCACTTGGAGTGACCCCTCGACAAAATCCTCCCCTGACCTGGGGAAGCATTCCCAGCACCTTGGGGCAAATGGGTCAGGAAATGCCTCCCAAATCTTGGTCAAAACTAAGCCTGAAAGGGAAGGGTTTGCAAAATAAAGACTGTTGCCCACCATCCAGTTCTACAAGAATCAAATCATTAGCCACTGCAGTTGCTGACCTACAAGACACCCTGAAAGGAATTCAGAACAAAGGTAAGGATGAGGCACTCTGTGCTCTGGGAAAACGGGCAGAACTGGCCTTCAGTGAGTTAGATATTTTCAGGAGAAATTTTTTACGAACCTGGATGCTTGCATCTTTCTATACTTATAAAAGCACTAAAACCATTAACTAAGATGTCTTTTCCTTGTACATAGCAGTAACCTTCTATCAAGATGTGTGCTTGATTGCATGCACCCCTTCACCAAAATCACATATATACTGGCCTCCCCTTAACCTCTTTGGAACAGTTCTCAGAGATCTCCGAGAGACTGTCTCTAGGGTAATAATCCTCAGTTTGGCTCGAATAAAAATTTCCATTTCTTTCTTAGGTTGACTATTGATTAATTTTTTTTTGTCAACACTGATAGATATGCCCACTTTTCCCCTTGCTTATTGGACATTTGGATATTCTCTTTTGTGAAGATGTGTTCAATACTTTTACTCATTTTTGTTCTATTTGGCTGCCTGTATTTTTGTTTAAATTGATCTTCAGGAGCTCCTTATGTATTTTAGATGCAAATCCTTTGTGAGACATTTGTATTGTGAATGTGCCTTGCCTTTTCACTCTCATAATGGTGTCTTTTGAAGAGCAGAGCTTCTTAATTTTAACATGAAACAATTTATCAACTTTTCTTCTTTTGTTATTACTTGTGTTCTGTTTAAAGAATATTTTCCTAGTTCAACATCACAGAAAACTTCCTCTATAATTTCCCCTAAAAGCTTTATTATTTACTTCTCCCAAGTAGATCTGAAATCTATCAGGAATTGAGTTTTGTGGATGGTGTTCAAATCCATTTTGTCTCCTGCGCAGGTAGCCCATGGATCCAGCACTGTTTGTTGGAGAGAACTTCCCTCACCTCACTGCCGTACAGAAGTGCTTTGTTTTAAATCAGACACCTGTGCATGGGCCTGTGCCTTTGATCAATTTGTCTATCCAGAACATTCCAAATTAATAATGAATTTCTTTTTGTTGTCCCTCCATTCATTGCACAAATACAAGCTAATGGAAAGAGAGGAATTTTCTGTAACTGAGAAGAAATGGAATTGAATTTGAGGTCTGTTGGTGCTACTTTGAATATTCTGAGAAAATGGTAATATTTCAGTTTTGAGGAATGTTGCTAATTTTATCTCCTGAGAATCTGGTGACAAGGTGATAACTGACAAAAAAGAACCGGGACAGAGGGGTGTATCTGTATGTCTGCCTGCACATCTATTTTGGGAAGATAACCAGTATCGCCCGGGGGATGAGTATACCTTGTCCTCAGATTACATCGACTTCTTCTCATAGAATCAGGCAATTAGATGTTCTTATTCATCTAACTGATGGGTAGCAACGACCAAAAGAACATATGCTCTGGTTAAATTTCAGCAAATGTGTTCCAACCTTGATTACAGCAGGAAAGTCAAAAAACAGAACAGCTAGGTCCCATGTTTGCTGCAGGGGGAAGAGAAGGCAGTGAAATCAAAAGATCTGAGTTGATTTCCTAACTATATATCATTTGGGGCATTCTAAGAGTCCATAAAATATTTTTACAGAGTGCTAAAAATTTTCTCCAAAATGTTCATCTTAACTTAATGACCCTGGTGAAGGTGCTGCTTGTATCTGCTTTGTTTGACTAAAATCCATGAAGAAATTATTGAGGAGAAAATTTAGAAATTTCTCTGTGAAGTCTAGAACATAGTACACACTGAGAGTGTATCCAATTCTCATGAGCCTACTTTACATGGTTTTAAAGTGGTATTTTAATAAATTGGTTATGTTTATTTAAAAAAAACCCCTAAAGCCATAGGATTCTTAGTCTACATCCTGTGGGCTGTTGCTTAGGTTCAGTTAGATATGACATCTATGATCATTTGGCAAATACAATGAGCATTTGGTAAAGCAGGAAGGTTAAGCTATTAGAGATCTGATCATTATTTTTTATAGAAAGATATACCATGTCAGTGGGCTCTCTCTGTCTCTGTCTGTCTGTCTGTGGTATATATGTTGGATGTTTTCAATGGAGTTGGAAAAATGTGAAAGGATTCTCAGAGTGCAAAGGAGAATCTTTGTGTTCCCAGACTGAACTAAGGAACAGATGCCAGGAGCTGAAAGAGGAGCACGGGACTGAACGGAAGAGGAAGGCTTTAAATCTTATTTTTAAATGAGGCACCACACAGAATGGGGCACTTGTTTTCCTTAAGAAAATCAGAGGCTGCAGCGGCAGGGGTGGGGTCAGCAAGGATCAGGGAGCTTCAGAGGAACTGGTGACCGGGGAGGGTCTTGGGGAGGGTCTTAGTGAGGGTCCTTAGCGTGGTTGGTAATCAGTGGTGCCCAGCTTCGCCTGACCTTCCTGATAAGGAAGATCTGGTGCCAGAAATAATTTTACAAAATCTCACCTCAAGTGCTAATCAGCAGTGAGTGGATTTGTGGAATACTGTTTAGACATGAAAATACTTCGATGCTCCTTTTCTTAAGAAATTCTGTAGACCTTTCTCCCTCTTTCCCTTTGACATAGGAGAAAGGAAGTCACGAAAGCCGGCCCTGTACATTTCCAAGCCATCTTTCCAGGGGCGGCGCAGTGTACCTGGCTATTGGGCGTGGCTACCAGGTGTCTCTCAGAGCTCAGGGGGTGGGGATGGGAGTAAGAGGGGCTTTCACGCTCCTTTTAACTCAAACGGGAGGGCTGTAACTCAGTTCCCATTCAAGGACACAGTTAACAAACGAGAGATGGTCTGGAAAGCTGGAGGCCGCCAAATCATCTCACCAGTTTCCTCATTTCATACTTGTGGGGAGATTTTCTGAGCACGCATTTGCCACGGCTTTGTGTCAGGTTAAATCCACTCTTGCCAGGGCCACTACCTGTACGTGTGCCTGCGTGTGTAGCTTTCAGCCAAGGCGCCTCCTGAGCCCACACGTCCTTCGGGGTGAGGCCCCTTCGCTGCGCGGCTGGCAGATCCGGGCTTGCGCTCCGCAGCGCAGTGGACCGGGCAGGCCGGCCATCGCCCTGGAGGAGTCGGATCATACAATTAGGAAAGCTCTAAATTGAGAAAGACGGCTTTGACGGCGGGGCCAGGGCTGAGGGAGCATTTCCGGATGCGGAGCCCAGTCCCGTCCCACGGATGGGCCGAGGGGGCTGCCTGCTCCCCCCTCGGAGGACCGGGTGCCAAACTGCCCGCCGGGTCTGGAGGTGCCTGCCAAGGCCTTGTCCCTGCAGAATAGCGATGTTTGTCTTTGGGAAACACTTGACGTTCTGCTGCGAGGGTTTCCAGGGCCTGAGAATTTCCAGTCCTGGGAAAGGAATAAACCCCAGTCCTTTTCTTTGCCAGCAAACACAGAGGCTGGCCGCCCCCAGCGTAGCGAGGCTTTGTTTTTTGGCTCAGAGGTTGTCTTTGATCCAAGCCAACGGAACAAAAGCTGATTATCTTACCTTTAAATAGAGGGATTTCAGCAGAAACATTGCAGCGTCAGGGGGAGGGGAAGTGGGAGGCGGCCAGGACGACCCTCCAAGCGTCCCAGGTGCCCAGCCAGGGAGGAAGCCAGGGAAAGAACAGGGGCGCACAGAAGCCCCTACTGCCAACACGAAGACACCACCGCCCCCCCACACCCCCAGAGCTTCTTGTAGTTATAGAAAAAATAGACTGCGGTTAAACAGGCATATTAATTCATCTGTGAGGAGAAACCCCACTTTCTCAACTAAGCATTTAGGGATTGTGCATTTACAGTACCATCCAGTTAGGCTGGCTCCCCATGATTTTTCTCCCCATCTTCACAAGCTGGCACCGACTGGTCCACTTTCTTTCAGGAAGGAACTTGACAGGTTCTGGATCTCAGCAAATCACAAGAATGCCTTGTCATCAAAAGTGGAGACCTCCATACTATTACCATACGACCCAGCAATCCCACTACTGGGCATATACCCTGAGAAAACTATAATTCAAAAGAGTCATGTACCACAATGTTCACTGCAGCTCTATTTACAATAGCCAGGACATGGAAGCAACCTAAGTGTCCATCGACAGATGAATGGATAAAGAAGATGTGGCACATATATACAATGGGATATTACTCAGCCTTAAAAAGAAACGAAATTGAGTTATTTGTGAGTGAGGTGGATGGACCTAGAGTGTGTCATACAGAGTGAAGTAAGTCAGAAAGAGAAAAACAAATACCGTATGCTAACACATATACATGGAATCTAAAAAAAAAAAAAATGGTTCTGACAAACCTAGGGGCAGAACAGGAATAAAGATGCAGGCGTAGAGAATGGACTTGAGGACATGGGGTGGTGGGGGAGGGAGAAGCTGGGGTGAAGTGAGAGAGCAGCATTGACATATATACACTACCAAACGTAAAGTAGATAGCTAGCGGGAAGCAGCCGCATAGCACAGGGAGATCATCTCGGTGCTTTGTGACCACCTAGAGGGGTGGGATAGGGAGGGTGGGAGGGAGGGAGACACAAGAGGGAGGAGATATGGGGATATATGTATATGTATAGCTGATTCACTTTGTTATAAAGCAGAAACTAACACACCATTGTAAAGCAATTATACTCCAAAAAAGAAGTTAAAAAAAAAAAAATGTGGAGGCCCACTGACCCTACGGAGGGAAGCAGCAACCCCAGGGCATCTGCTCCGTTGTGATAGAAGTTACAGTTTCTCTTACTTCAATCTCGGACCTCATTGTATTGGTAGAACCTTTAAAAGAAAATTTTCTTTTGTGATATTGGAAAAGTCACTTCTTTTCGCCTCAGGTTTTCTATCTGGCAAACACTTCTTACTTGCAAAGCTAGGAATATCTATCAAAATTTATTATGATCTCTGAATTCTAAAAAATGTGCTGATACACACACACAATTGGCTTCCACGTTATGATTGAAAATATGTAAATTTGTCCTATGTGTGTTTTAATACTAATAGTTGTTCACCATTTATTAAGAATTATATTTTAGGCACAGTACTAGCTCGTTTAAATATGTCCTTTCATTCTATAGCATTCCTAGGAGGAAGATATTATAATCCTTATTTTATAGGTAAGAAAATTGAAGCCCTAAAATTTATATACCTTATTCCTGTCCATATAGTATGTGGTAGGTTGAATCTTGAGAATCAAAGCCTAAGATTCCAAAGCTTGCCCCCTTACTCACGATTCTGTATACACAGTGAAAATTCCTGTACCTCATTTGTAGCCAGTGTTTTCATGCCTTGCTTCTGCAAGGGGTAGTCCGTGACAACAGGCACAATTTTAAAAGCCTATAATATATTTTGGGTTTTTTTCCTGCAACAAAGAACAAGATGCATCTGTAGCTTGGTTCAAGAGTGAGATTCCTGCACATGTTTAATGGATCCAACAGGCCATGCAATTCACCTAAGCAAACAGGGAGGAATGAAGGGTGTTTTTCTGTCCAAATGGTGGCACGAGAGCTATTCTTCAGGGACTTGCCTGGTGGCACAGTGGTTAAGAATCCACCTGCCAATGCAGGAGACATGGGTTCGAGCCCTGATCTGGGAGGATCCCACATGCCGCAGAGCAACCAGGCCCGTGCAACTAGGCCTGTGCGCCACAACTACTGAGCCTGCGCTCTAGAGCCCATGAGCCACAACTACTGAAGCCCACACACCTAGAGCCCGTGCTCCGCAACAAGAGTAGCCCCCGCTCCCCACAGCTAGAGAAAGCCCGTGCGCAGCAACGAAGACCATTAAACTTTTTACGATGCTTTGCTTATTTTATGAACCAGGCATTAAATTCAAATTACATCTTGAATGCTATTCACTCAGTTCACATCTCATTGTGGGAATATCTCATTATCCCAGCTCATATTTCTAATGTAGATGAATGACCCATGCTGAATGGCAAGTTTAAAAAGATCCTGTTGATTCTGTCACCCAAAAATATCCTGCGTCAAAGTTATTTTTGATCTTACTTCTCATTGCTGGGCAGTTTTGGAAAAGGACTTGAAAACTATTAATGTGTGTGTACATTTCCCAGAGTAATAAAATTGATAAAGAGTCTCTGTTCAGCCCCAAGCCATAATTTAATATTTCACTGTTGATTACTGACATTCCAGTTTCAGTGAAATTTGTACTGTGTCACACAGGGTATAAATGGTCTTTCAAGGTTCTGACAGAAATTCTGCAAACCCCGACTTGCACTGAATCTCCAGTTGGGTGGTCCATAATTCCCTTCCCCTTGTTTCCTTGCTGGTTGGTTATGGATTGTCAAGGAGAAGTTAAATCTGTATGGAAGTAGGAAGCCTTTATTTGCCATTAACTTGAAAGGAAGTTCACTCCATTTTCTTCATCAGCAGATAAGCATTTCACAGCCTTTTAAAAAGTGCAAAGGCTATCTTCTCAATGGAAGGTCTCATGCAATTCTTAGAGGCCCTCCACACTTGAACAGAGGGTTTATTATGAGTTTTTTATTTGTCATCCTCTTATGTTCCACTCTGTATGAAGTTAAGGTTTACATTCTCTAAGAATATAATGGTCTAGCAGATAAAAATGAAAGGTAGTATTTTAAAAAATTAGTGTAAATTTTAGTCCAAAGGGATTAAAATAATTTGGGTTTAAAAAGAAAGTTAAAAAATTAAAACTGGCATTTTAATATTAGTGTTAGTAGTGTCTTAATTTACCTGTACACTTGTTTCATTATGTATCTCCATTATGCAATAAAACACCACTAAAATTCTTGGGTCTATTCTATTCCACACTCAGCACACATTAATCATTTCATACCTGAAACTGCTTACTTCATAAGATGCCAATAACCACATGACAATTTTGAATTAAAATGATGTAGTTTTTAATGTTTTATATCAAATTTTCACAAATGGCCTTTTAGGCTAAGTTCTGAAATGGCTCATACAAGAGTGAAGGTTAGTCCTTTGCCTTACAGGTCCCCAAAGTCCGTGGGGGGTGAGAAGCAAATGAAACCAGGAAGAAAAATATGCTGAATATGGGATAAGCTTAATAATTTAGATTTTGAATGTTTGCAAATTTGAACCTTGGTTATAGCTCATCTTTGTATTCTTCTGTTCATTTCTTCATCCAACACCTATTTATGGATGCCTGAGAGGTACCAAGAACAGGTGTCAGTACTGGTACCCAGAATTACCAACATGCAAGGTTAAGGGTGCAGCCCCCAGATGGCCAAGTCTGCCCAGAACGTCTGACCCAACTGCAAGGAGTTAGGATTCAAGTGAAAAGTTAGGGGGAAGAGTCCACAGAAAGTCTCCCCCACTTCTGACAACAACAGCGATTTGGGGGGTTTCCCCAAACACCCTCACATTCAATAATTTGCAGAAGAGGCTCACAGGACTCACTGGAACTTGTTGTACTCATGGCTGTATTTATTATACAGATGGAAATGTTAAAATCAGCCAAATGAAGGGATACACGTGACAGCATCAGTGAGGTTCCAAATGCAAAGCTCTCCTTGCATGGACTTGTGACAATACACATGGAGTATTACCAACCAGGAAGACCACCTGAGCTTTGGTGTCCAGGGTTTGCAATGGGGCTTCATTATGTGGGCATGATTGATTGACTGATCGATTGATTGACTGACTGCTTGCCCGTATGGTTACACTCAGTCTCCAGCATCTTTCTTCCTTGGAGGTGGTCTGAGGGGCCAGCAAGAGCCACTTCATTAGTATAAAACATCAGATGTGGGCCAAGGGGTCTCCATGAATGACAAAGACACTTCTAGTTCACTTCATGAACTTATTTACAAAACAGAAACAGACTCACAGACTTAGAACACAAACTTATGGTTACCAAAGGCTAAAGGTTGGGGGGGATAAATTAGGAGTATGGGATTAACATACACTCACTAGTATACATAAAATAGATAATCAACATGTGCTACTGTATAGCACAGGGAACTCTACTCAGTACTCTGTAATAACCTAAATGGGAAAAGAGTCTGAAAAAGAAGATATATATGTATATGTGTAACTGAATCACTTTGTTGTACACCTGAAACTAACACAACATTGTAAATCAAATCTACTCCAATATAAAAAAGAAAAAAAAAAAAAAAGAAATGACACACTCCAAACTACAAAAGATCATGACCCCTTTGGCACTCTGCTGAAAATAAACTGACAGGGAGCCCTGGTGGACACAGGACCCCCAGGGACGCAGACATTGCAATCCCCAGGCAAGGGATTCCGATGGCTTAGACTAAAGAGGAAGAAGTGGAGGAGGCAAAAACTGACCAGATTCCGAATGCATGTTGAATATAAAGCTGACACGATTTTCTGATGCATAAGATCTGGGATATGAGAGAAAGAGAGGGGTCAAATTTGGTTCCAATATTTGCAGCTTGAGAACCTGGAAGAAAGAATTTCCGTGTGCTGATCCCAAGGAATGGAGTGGAGAAGAGGCTTTGCAGGGGGCAGCGAGGAGCTCTGTTCAGGGCTGGTTAGGTGGGAAGGGACATGTGGGGTAGGAGATGGTTGGAATTTAGGGGACGGGAAGGAAGTCCAGACTGGAGACGTCAACATAAGGGAACATCGTGCAGATGATATTTGAAGCCACAAGACAGGCAGAGATCAACAAGGGAGTGAGGGTAGATCCCGGAGAGCCTGGTTCTGAACTCTGAGGCTCCACATTTCCAGTTCAAGGAGGTGAGGAGGAACCAGCAAAGAAGTCCAAGAAAGAGTAGCCAGAATGGTAGGGAGGATGCAGGTGGTTGTGGTGTCCGAAGAGCCAAGGGAAGAAACTATTTCAAGGGACTCTGGTGCCCTCGACAAAGCACTATGGTGGATTGTTAATGGCTAAAGTCTGCTTGAGGTTGGTATTGCAGAGAGGAGAAATCAAAGACAAGAGATAGACCACTCTTTAAATAGTAGTCTGGCTGTAAGTGGAAGGAGAAAACAATACAGCAGCTGGAGATGTAGAAGTCAAGAGAGGTTTTTGGAGATAGGAAAATAACAGCATTTTACATATTTGGGAAGAAGATTCAGTGGGAAGAGATGGAGTGCTGGAGCAATGTCCTTGTGTAGGTGAGCCCGGACGAGAGCCAGTGCTTAGTGGAAGGGGTTACCCTTTGCTAAGAGCAAGGTGATTGCTCACTCATCCACAAAACAGGGGCAGAGACAGAGTACGTGTGGGTAGAAAATATAATCACAGCAAATACATGTGGTGTGTGCTTTGTGCCAGGCACTATTTATGTGCTTTACATATATTAACTCCTTTAATTCTCAACTTCTACCCCAAAGTAGATTGATACTAGTATCGCTATTTTACAAATGAGAAGTTAAGCTCAGAGTGATTAAGTAATTAGATCAAGATTCCTCCATCTAGCGGCGGCAGTATTGAAGCAGGGCGTTTAGCTTGAGTCTGGACCCCTAAACCCACATAGCATGACACCTGTGAAGAAAAGGTTGTCCGTGTGATAGTGGAACCTGTGGAAGTCTTCCTCTAGTCAATTTTTTTCACTAAAATAAGAATTAAGATTATTGGATAAGAAGGAGTGTGTGAGTGCAGGTGAGTGAGGGTTGAGGAGAGACAGTAAGATATGAAATATTAATCTGGAACAGTAGAAGAGGAAAAGGATAAGGAATATAATGTTATAGCCAGATTTTAATAAGGGCCCACCTGAGGTTAGTGATTATGGATTTAAAATATTAGTCAGCATAGAGATACCAAATTTTTCTCCAGTCCTGTTTGATTGCAGATGTGCAGGTACAGTAGGGCACAAGTTGGGCTTAACCATGGTTTGGTTTAACCTAGACGAGAAAGGGATTGAGGGTGAATTCAAGCAAGTGATTATAATAATTACTTATGGAATTAAAGTTGAGTAAGAAAGAAAAGATGCAAAAAAGGGTGAGAGGCAGAGGAAAGATAAAAATGGTGGATTGTGGGTGCTGGTTGGAAAAAATTAACACATCAGCTAGTGCTTACTCTAGTGTAGAGACTGATTTTAAAATGTGTTGGGGGGGGGGAGTTGGGGAACAGGATGCTTGATATTTAGAAGGTAGAATGATTGCTGTTGCTGTCATGACAACATCTGGGATTTGGCAACGGGAGTGAGTTGGCTGGCGTGTAGTAATGCGAAGATCATCAGAGAAGAGGTCATAGAACTAAGAAGTTGGGCTATTGAAAGGATCTTCCAGGTGAATATCAAAGTCACCAAGACTCAAGGCAGGAATAGTGTTCAGGGAATGAAGAGCCAGGAGTCCTTAAGGAAGAGGAGAGAGTTCCTGGGGTATGATAGATGCTGCCATAGAAGTGGGTGGTGGTGTCACCTGATGACCCGAGATCCAAAGCTGGAACCTGGGGATCAGAAGTCACCTTTTTCATCTTTTTGGTGCAATAGATTTTTCCTATTTGACTTACCCATTGTGTGTCTCCAGCCCAGAGTCGGCAGCCCATGTGGGCTGGGACTTTGATTTGTTTACTGCTGTCTCTCCAGCTGGGTGGGAAGGACTTTGGCCCAAAGAAAGGCCAGGTCTTACTACGAAGTCCCTTGGACTGTTAAATGACACATTTGCTTTAGATCACCTTATGATAGTTTCCAGCTCTAAAACGCCAGATCAAACCACGACAAACAAACAGCAAGCTCTCCAGGAGAGTCACATCTGGTGTTTCCCTTGAATTCTCCGTCGTTTATATTGCTAGGCAAAGGTAGATTATTTTTTCCTCACATGCTTCCTTTGGCCTTTAGATTAATATGATCATGTTGCTTCACTTCTGTCTCACTTTCATGTTTTTATAAAAGAGTTCAAAATAATTATGAAGAGGTCCAGGAATGGAGAGCAAAGGGAACTTCCTCTGAGACTACACTGTTTAAGAAACTTTTGTATCTCATTTAATCCTCTCAGTGAAATAGATATTATAGATATTATTATCCCCATTTTACAGATGAAGTTACAGAGACGGAGCGAGGTTAGATGACTTTTGTGAGAACACAATGCTAGAAAACCATAGAGCATAGAATAAGTTTCAACTCTGGTCTCTGCAATAGAAAATGCTCTTTCTATTGTATTGTGCTGCTCTACCAAAACATGAGCTTTTGGACTGAACGACCTGAGTTCCAAAGTTGGTATGGGTACCCCAGAAAGCTGTTTGATTTCCCCCTTAAATTCCAGTTTGGCCTTGTGTTATGCAGGTAAGTGTTTTCCCATGATGACACTGTATTTTGCAAACCGAAATCTGAGAATTTGGAACACCCATCACTGAGGTACACCTCCTTGTCATAAGAAAATGCCTATTGCTCTAATTATCACTTTTGAGACTTTTCCAAGTGGTAGGCTGTGAGCTCTTGCAAGTCATTGTAGGGAAAACATTTTCTGAACTGACTCCCCGGGAGGGCAGTCATTACCTCTTGTACCATGCCAGGATCTTTTTTTTTTTTTTAACATCTTTATTGGAGTATAATTGCTTTACAATGGTGTGTTAGTTTCTGCTTTATAACAAAGTGAATCTGTTATACATATACAGATGTTCCCACATCTCTTCCCTGTTGCATCTCCCTATCAAACGTAAAATAGATAGCTAGTGGGAAGCAACCGCATAGCACAGGGAGATCAGGTCGGTGCTTTGTGACCAACTAGAGGGGTGGGATAGGGAGGGTGGGAGGGATGCCAGGATCTTTTGAAGCTCTCCTGTAGGAAATTTGTGAGTGATTCAATGAGCACATGCAAACGGTATTTGCTGCAAAACTACAAAACTCCTCTGGGGGAATCTTGGGTTATAAGAAAACAACTTTGAATTTAAGCAAAGTAAATTGTGGGAGAAAGGCTGTTTATCACCCCACACTTTGGTTTGCTACAGCAGGGGAGAGCTTTAACTTTCCTGGTTCTTCCCCATTAAGAAAGTAGTTGAGGCTAATTTCATTCTTACACATAAACTACATGGCTCTTTAGTTCTCTCTTTGAGTTATTGGATGAAGGTGGTGTTAGGAGCTTCTGAGGCCGTAAACAAGACTCCTTCTGACTGTTCTTGGTGGTGCACATCAATAAAATGCTTTTGCAATGAGACTGGAGAGCCAAGGAAGAAGATCCTAACGAGCTGTGCCCTAAAACTGCAGCTTCAGATGAAATGTACCTTAAGCCATTATTTCGGGATTCCATTTGTAAGAGCTGGGCTCCAGTTTAAGCGTTCTTAACATCCATGCTTGAACATACGGACATTTTTATGGAGAGGAAGGCATCGTAACCTCTCAAGATACATAGACTTTATCAGAAATACGAGTTAGGTACAATTTTGTCATTTCCAATTCTTAGTCACATCATACCCAGAAGGGAAAAGGTCTTCAAGTTCCAGAAACGCCCACTATGGCTCTTTATTTACCTGGCTTCTAAGGGGTAATATGCTGGCACCTCAGAACAAATACCCAATCAACGCCATCAGAGCAGGAACTGAGAGGTGCACCCTCAGGTGCGTGTTCTGGAGACACCAGATTTAATCAGAAATCGAGTTCATTCCTCTGTACTATCTCCTGTGCTCTCTGATTGCAGAAGACATCTTTGCAGGAGATTCATAATGGACCCTGACCAGTCAGTTAGCAATCCCCAGGAAGCATAGCTGTGTCTTTTCTATGAATCTTTCTTCCCCACCTCAGATAATGCATTTCACTGTAGCCCCTGGCACATAGTAAATTCTTCATGTGAACTACTATTTCTTTTTTCATTTGGTGAATGTTTTTTGATCCCACTGTGTTCTACAGATTATACTACACACTGGAGAAACAGAGAGAAAGGTCACGTGGACGCCTTTGAGGAGATCATAGCTTTATTTCTCCCTCAGCATTACGCACAACATCTCATGCCTGGAACATACATAAAACAATAAAAAGTGAAGAAATGTATTCATTGCTGTCACCCACTTCTACATGCCAGGCTGAGCCCAAGACTGCAGGTTTCTGGTATATCCCTGGAGACCTCCCCGTCCCACCTGAACAACTTGTTCAGAGCTGAAATAGTTTACCCCAGATTCAAATACAGGGTTCTTTCTTCTGTTGACATAGATGGTAGTCAAGCAACTGTGAGCTGTGGACAAACTATTAAACAAGGAACTATGGACCCCTATGCTGGGGCTTCTGAGTCATTCTGGTTTGTGGCTGTTTCTGTTTCTTCTTGTGTGCTTTCAGTACAAAACCTGACTTACTGCTACTTCAGATTACTTTCCCCAGCGACAGCCAGTGCTGGATTTGCCATGAGAGTTCCATGCTGTAGGCTCTAATTTCTCAGATGGGCTAGAGCTTTCCTGCCCTTTCCTTCCGGTGTCCCTCCCCCCTCCCCAGAGACTTGGAGACTTGGAACACCTGTGCCTCATCTGTATGGGCTCCAGGGCTCTGGCCCCTGTGCGGCATCTCCGTGTGTGCCCTCTTCATGACAATGCTCTCTGTGAAGTCCCCCTCACCTGCACCCCGCCCCCCGTGCTCTGCTCTGCAGGGCTCCTGGCTACCTTTTCTTTTGCTTCGTAGTTGTCACTGAAATCAGGAGAATTAGCTTTGGGGCTTTAAAACAAATTCCAACTTTGCTTTCTGTTTGGAGCCAGGCCAAAGGAACAGTGCAGAATGCAGGGTGTAGAAGGAGGGCAACGTTGGTGTCTTGCTACTTGACACCTATGTTCTCAGGAATTTCACTTCTCTAGTGAAAACCTTTTACCCCATGTGCCCCCTGAGCGGTGGAGCTGTCACGGAGTAGCTCTACTCTAATTACCTCCAATCACAAACCAGGAGGAATTCTTACCAGGAGAATTTCCATGCAAGTGTGTTGGCTGGGAAAAGTCCTTTGGATTCGGGGTTTGAAAAGTACAGGTAACCTAGCTTTTTGCCATTGCAAGGCTGATCCACCAACCTGCGGCAGGAATTACCTTGACTTATTAGAACTGCAACACCTCGGGCCTTATCCCAGACAGACTGCATCAGAATCTGCATGATAACAAGAGTCTATGCACGTTGAATTTGACAAGCATTGGGCTGTCATTCACTAGTAGCTGGGTACAAACACAGCTACCTTTAGAGCTTCCGGAATATTTTCTAAATTATATGTTTACTCTGTGTGTGTGCTACTAGCCCTTACTATCAACATAAATGTGCTGTGAAAAACCGTGAGATTTGCTGGCAAAAATCCCACTGAGGAAGGTCTACATCTAAATATGGTAAGTATCAAGTACAAGTCTCATCAAAAATTGGCATCTCTCATAACTGCCCTGAGGAAATTCACTTCTAATAGTCATGAACAAGGTAACGTAGATTGATTCTCTGTCTCTGCAAAGCAAGACTGACAGGAGATTCTTAGTTCTTCTCAAACGCTGCGTTAGGGGCATCGATGGGACTTGCAGGAGATGGGAGACTCAGTAGAGCGTCTCTTCGCAGCATCTGAAGAGGCGGTTTTAATAGGAACAGCAAATACTTTCCAAGTTACACTGGTAGTGCCCATGTGAGGCACCCCTGGCTAATGAACCCGACAGAGTTCTGCACAAGAACAAAGTAGTTCATGTTTTTGGATCCTATAGGAAAACCCCCATGTTGCCTTTGCAGAAGAGGACACCAGAATGCAGATGCCTGGGTTCTGATGAATCTCTGAGCATCAGAAGGTCCTTTAGTTTAGTTGTGTCATCCGAGCTCAGGATCCCTCTCCCGGGTCTGTACTTCATGGCTGGCAAGACGCAGAGATGCTGGGAAACACTTGCCCGGACTTGATTAGCCTCTCTCCAGAAGATAAAACGCTGTGTGTTAGTCCTACGGCAGCACTGCCATCTGGAAGCAAGATTCATTAACCTCGGACCTCAACCAATGAGGCCACAATGACCTTGTACCCAGGGGAAGGAACTGTCCTCTGCTTACCTAATATTCCCTACAGCTTCGAGCAAATAAGCCATTCTTCATGGTTGGTCTTAACCCTTCTCTTAACGTTGTCCTGATTTATATAGAAGTTCCCGCATTTCCCCTTGAGGTGACTGTACTTTGGTGCTGTGTGAAGTGACCCATATCTATGCTGTTTCTAATCCATTTGTAAAACCATTTATAAGCTGATTGGGGAGGAAAGGTGGTCTGTATATGCCTGGCAATAGTAATGATTGTGATGCTTATGAGTGATGAGAGAAAAGTAGACATCACAGCAGGGCAAATGCTTTTGTTCCTTTCCTCACATTCTCTCTGACCAATTGACATTTAAAAAGAAAAACTCCCCCTAGAAAGCTGGATGTCTAACTTGCCAGGACTAATCAGCATAGGAAAAACACATTGGTCTAAAAGGGATTACAATTACGTATTGGTGTGCTTTGTTTGCTTTAAATTAGTAGTTGTTTTAATGTCTATGGATGTGAGTTTGGAGTATATGCTGATTCCATCCTAAATATGACACACTGTTCTATTTAGATGTTCTGGAATGAAAGACCGCTGTGCACTTTGCTCTTACAGAGAACAATTATGGTGTTATAGGCATTTTAAAGGATTTTTCTTCATTTCTGAAACATCACTCTTCTGTTATTCACTTTGCAGCTGTGGGTCAAGACCAGGCAAGAGCAGAAGCCTTGAAAGCAGATAGAAGGGAAGTGCAGTGGCCTTTTGTGGTCGCTGGTAATTTTGCTAATTTTAATCTTCTTCTGTGGTCAAAGTCTTTCTTAGTCTCAAAGTCCTCTCTTCCCAGGGCAATCTCCAGAGTCCATCTACTCTCTTATTTCCCCTCAGACGTAATCCCACTCTCTTTGTAGGGGTGAGAACATCGCAGTGGAGGGAGAAGGAAGAATGGCTCTGGTGAACTAGGGCCGTGTTGCTGAAATCTCATTGGAATAACTCAGAGGGAGTGATTTGGAAAGAGCGGGCGAGTTTCCGAAGCTGTAAGAGTGTAGGAGGATGGTTTAGTTTTCTCTGCCTGTAGCCCATAATATATGACTTTTATTCCTACAACCAGTTAGCCAAAAATATGTCTTGTTCAAAGTAATGAGTTTTTTAAGTTATATTTTTACCAGAGTATTTTATATTTGTGTGTGCATATTTCACAAAATTTATAATCTTCCATAAATATTTTTTGCCAGTATACATTAAACCAGATTGCATATCCTCCTCACTATGACTTCAGAGGAAACTCTTTTTATTTTTATTCTAAAAAATGTATTCCTAAGGCTGTAATGTATACATACACACACACACACACAACACGTACTCACACACTACATATACATACTGGTATTTCTTAAACGTTTTAGCTATAAATAAAGCAAAATTCAGCATTTTAGATTTTTATTCCATTACAGGCATTTCATATTTTCACATGGTGTGTCCATGCTTCCTCTTTTCAGGGAAACAGAAGTAAAATACTGAAAGCTGATGGCCATAGGGAATATTTCTCTCCACCTTGCAGCCTTGTTATACTTAACAAGGTCCTCCCTTTCTTTCCTTCTTCAAGGATAAGCTATTGAATATGTCTTTCCTGTCTATTCCAACAACTAAACTCAGGTGCAGCAATGCCCTTATTTTTAGCTGTGTCATTGGCTCTCAGATTGACTAACGTAAATGAGCACCTACTCATTTCCTGATCTATTCTGTTCATTATGTCTGTAACACTGCTGCCAGCATCTTCTTGTCTCACGGAGGAAAGAAACACGGGATGCATCTCCGTAGATGGTGAGGTGAGAGATACGCCCTGAGGAGTGCAAGGAGGTTGATGTTTACCGAGCACCTCTTGTGCTCAGGCGATTTATGCAGTGAGATTTCAATGTTATTTCATTTTTTGAATGTCATTATTATTATTTTAAAAATTAACACAAGCTCATGGGGGAAAAAATCAAACAGTACAAAAGATACACAGTGAAATCTCACCCTTCTTGTCACTGTCAGTTCTTTTCCCCAGAGGAGAGTTGCTATTTTTTTATGTCTTTCCAGTGATAATCCATGATTGGCAAGCATATGTGTGTATTAGTGTTGAGTGTGTGTGCATTTTCCCATTTTTTAAACCTAAAAAGTAGCACACAATATACATTTTTTCTGAGCCTCACTCTTTTTATTTAATGATATCTTGGACATTGTTGTATGTTCAAATATAGAACCACTTCATTATTTCTGATGGCTACAGAATCCTCATGATTCACTGAACAAATTGCATCAGTTGGGGTTGAAGAGAGAAGCAGGGCCATTCTAAGTGATCTAGAAGAATTAGACCTGGGGGCCAGTTAGGCAGCCTATGAAGTCTGTGGGCTCCATCAGTGGTACCCGGTTGGAAGTCAGGAGGGCTGGCAGCTGGACATAAAGTTTCGAGGGTGCATCAAGAACAATCGGGAAGCCATGAAGATAAAGTGAAGCCATGTCTTTCTCTCACCACTTCTATCGTTGACCATTCAGGGGAACTGCAGGATAAGCTGGTGCCCTTTTCCACAGAGCCAAACTCGCACCTGGCCAGGATGCACAGAACCTGCCAGGGACAAAGCAACAGAAGCTGTAGGAGCTGCACCATGATGGCTGCCATGCCTGTAAGTGAACAGCCTGCGCATGAGGTGCATGGCACCTGCCATACACCAACCTTCAGACTCAGTATGGGCTGCACTTCGGCTCTGCTCACCTGAAACATTTCCCTTGGTGAGCCCCGATCCAGAAAATTTACGAGGAAGGGAGTGGGAAAACTAACTCCAGCTTAGCTGGGCTCTGGAGTCCAAGCTCTACACCAGCCCCACATTGATGGAAACTGAGGGTGTTTCTCATCTTTTAAGTCTGTAAGTGATTTTGTAATGAATAGTTCTATACTTGCATCTTTGTTCACTTGTGTAAGTACACCTAGAAAATTAATTTCTGAAAGTGGAATAGCTGGCCCGGATATGTGAACTCTTAAATTTTATTAGATATTGTTAAATTTCATTCCAAAGAGTTTGTACCAATTTACATTCCTGTCAATGATGTATGAGAATTTGGATTTCCCAACATCCTCATCAGCGGAATGTATTATCCTACTTTTTGATCTTTTTCATTTCGATGGGTTAAAAAAATATCATTGTGATTTTAATTTGGATTTCTTTTTACTTGATATGTAGTTGAGCATCTTATTTTCTAGTTTTTCACATTGACTTATAAGAGCTTAATATATACTTTAAAATGTGTTTATTGTTTATATGGCAAACATATTCTACAATTTGCCTTTTGTATTTTCCATTTTGTCTATGCAAACATTTACTTTTATGATACTACACTTACCATACTTTAACTATATGGAGTTTTGAGTTTCCTGATTTTAGAGTGAATTATCTCTTTTGTTTTTCACAAAAATTCTAAAAGATAGGTAATATGACTCCTGTTATACCAATGATGAACCTGAGATTGATAGAAGTTAAGCAAATGGCATAAGCTCATACAGTAAGTGGTCGAATCCATCTGGGTCCCCAAAGAGAGCATATGGCACCATCAAATTTGGTATTTGAAGGATGCTTAATAAACAGACCATTTCCAAAAGTATAGAGAGAGTGTTGTAAAAGCGCAAGGAGTGGTGTACTTCCCCAGGACCTGTAACAGTGGGCAAAACCACGATTGCCCCAGGTCAGAAGAGAAAAGAGAGGCTGTAGTTACTGGAACCTGGAGGGATGGAGATGTTGAGGGAATGTAGGCCACCAAAAGAGGAGCAAAGGGATGCATCCAGACCATGGGCAACCCCGGCACTCTGCCACTTTGTGAGGATATGGAGCAATAAACACCCTTACTGCTTTCTCTTCTCTCCAGCAGGTCCCGAGCCAATAATGCTCAGTGAAAGCCAAGGGTACAGATATTATTTGGGATTCAGTTAAAAAAAATAATATTTTAACTTCTCCTTATGACTTTTAAGGAAATAACAATGATCTGGCACTTTAGGGTTGTGATGGAGGAAAGGGGTGATCAATGAAATTCATTGGGCACACATAAAAGTATCTGGTAGGTGCCATCATATGTGAAGAAAAAACAAAGAGCTCAAAGTAAAAATAAAATTAACTGCCTGCTGGAGTCAAAGGCATTGGTCAAAGGCACTAGAGTCAAAGGCATTGGTGCATTTGAGTCAGTGGGATGTGCCTTTTTTTTTTTTTTTGGCATTTTCAATTAATGATTTATTTTTGGTTTTGTTTGTTTGTTGTTTTTAACATCTTTATTGGAGTATAATTGCTTTACAATCGTGTGTTAGTTTCTGCTTTATAAAAAAGTGAATCAGCTATATATCTATACATATATCCCCATATCTCCTCCCTCTTGCATCTCCCTCCCACCCTCCCTATCCCACCCCTCTAGGTGGTCACAAAGCACCAAGCAGAAAGAGAAAAACAAATACTGTATGCTAACACATATATATGGAATCTAAAAAAAAAAGAAAAGAAAAGTGGTTCTGAAGAACATAGGGGAAGGACAGGAATAAAGACCCATATGTAGAAAATGAACTCGAGGACACAGGGAGGCGGAAGCATAAGCTGGGATGAAGTGAGAGAGTGGCATGGACTTATATATACTACCAAATGTAAAATAGATAGCTAGTGGATGTGCCATTTTTAATGACAGTGGATTTGTCACTAGAATTGTGACATATTCTTCCTACCCAAATCAGTTCATTGGAGAGAACTGATTACTATTACTATACCCAATACTGACTTCCATTACATAGGAGGGCCATAGAAAATTGGGCATTCAAAAGTAAACACTGAAGCTCATTCTACATTAAAAAAAATTAGGATGCAGAAATTAGATGCTAGGTTATGAGCGTGATCTAGAGAAAAAGAAGGCTGAATGACACAATCCAGCCATACCAAACTAACTTCAGTTTCTGAAAATGTCTCTTTTCTCTAGCTCTGGGACTTAGGTGCTGGGTGAATTTGTGCAAGGAGAACCACAAAGCAGGAAGACATTTTAGGATACTGTTGTATTAGTCCAATGAAATATAAAATACTGAGCCAGAAGCAATAGGGTCAAAATAAGATAGAGTCCAAGATCATTACAAAGAAACAATGTTCAGAACTTAAAAACTAAGGAAAGTTTTAAAGGAAGAGTGATATTATCTGAAACTTTAGGCTTTCATATTAGTGAACAATAGCCCATTAAACAGAATTTGGGCATCCTGAGAGTATCCTCAGGAGCTGAAGGGAAGAAAGATGAGTTTAGTTTATAAACTTTTAAAGTTGAGATAGCGGTGGATCATTTTGATAGAAGTAGCCTTCAGGCAGTTGGAAATATGAACCTGGAGCTTTTGGGTTATGAAAGACAGATTATATGAAGACACATTCTCTCCAAAGAGCTGACAGTTAAAATCCTGTTAGTAAGGTAAGTGAGACCTGAATTTAAAGAGTAAAAGAAAGGGTTGAGGAAACTCATTCATCGGAGAAACATGCAAACATGCCTCCCTAAGTGCTTGGTACTAAACCAAGCATTAGAAAAATCTACCTTTATAAATGGAGGGTAAGGAAGAGGATCCAGAACAGAGGTTAGCAAAAAACCAGAAAGGGACAGACACAACTGTGGTATCACTGCAACAGGCAAAGTGCAGGATCTTTCAAGGTACTGGTCAATTTCATACAAGTTATCAAATCTGTGGGTATAGAGTTGTTTTTAGCATCCCTTTACCATTCTGTTTATGCCCATTGGGTCTGTAGTGATGGCCCCTCTTCCATGTCTGATATTGGTAAGTTGTGTCTTCTCTTTTTTCCTTTGTTAGTCTGGGTAGAGAGCTTACAATTTTATTGATCTTTTTAAAATAACTATTTTTGGTTTCATTAATTTTCTCTATTGCTTTCCTGTTTTGAATTTCATTGATTTCCATTTCCATAATAAAATTTCATTATTTATTTTATTTTGCTTATTTTGAATTTACTTTGCTCTCCTTTTTTTGGTTTCCTAAGGTGGGCATGCACATTACTGATTTTAGATTTTTTTTCTTTTCTAATATATGCATTCAATGCTATTAATGTCTCTCTAAGCCCTGTTCTTGTTGTATCCTGCAGATACCGACATGATGAATTTTCATTTTAATTTATTTCAAAATAGTTTTTAATTTCTCTTGCTTGCAGGGTGGTGTCAAATTCTGAATCTGGAGTCATGACATAGGTGGGAATTTGGCTCTGTGACTTGCTAACTCTGTAGCCCCCAACAACCATACATCCCAAAACACCATCCCACCAGCACCGCGGCAACATCCAGGGTGCTCCCTGTGTGCCAGTCACTGTGCTGCTGGCACTTCATACTTGCCCCAGACATATCTCACCCCATCTCTTCACAGTAGATATAATTATCTTTACCCCAAAAAAAGAAGCTTGCCCAAGGACATAGCTAGTGGGAGGTGCAACTAGGAATTGAATGCATATCTGACCCTCTCCGGAGCAATAGATTCTTTTGTTCTTTGTTTGCTTTCCTGTAAAGTAGGATTAAGAACTGTGCTCCCATTTTGCAAAATGCATGACCAGACATTCTACCTCTGAATCCTACCTCTTGTGTCTTCTCAAAGGATCTCAGTCTCTGGATCATCCTTATGTTCTTTGATCTTCATGACAAACAGCATTGAGCCTCCCTTGAGCACCACATCCCCTGGAACATCTGCTGTCTCTCTCTCTTCCTCTTCACAGCCAAAAATCTCAAAAGAGCTGTTTACATTTCTTGTTTCCAGTTCTCTTCCCAGTCTCAACCTAAGCCAGAGACTCTGGCTTTGCTTTCACCAAATCATTTGCCACAAATGATCTTTTGTAAAATTTCAATGGTGAGTCTTCAGTTCAGTGGTCAGTCTTCATCATTCATCTTATTCGACTCCCCAGGAGATTTAGACACAATGGGATAGTCTTTCCTATCTGTTCCCCTCCTTTTCCTTGACATCGAAACACAGCTGTTTCCTTCCTCCTCTCCTTTCCTGGCTTCTCCCCTCTGACCACCTATGGGTGGTACTCAGGTCCTCATGTCTTTCCTGTTTATACCTGTTAGCTGGATCGTCCCATCTACTCTTACGGTTTCAGTCACCATCAATGCCCAGGAATCAGGAGTCCATGTACCTACCCTGCACTGCTTTTCCGAGCTTCAGGCTAGACCAGCAGATCACAAAGTTGCCTGTGTCTACTTGAATGCCTTTGCCAGACAAAATAGAATCCATCACTTTTCCCTGAAATCATCTCTCCACTGATGTCCTTTATATACATATATAAAGAGCAAGGGAGAGAATGACTTACATCTGTTTTTCTTTTTTTCCTGAGACTAAATCAAGGAAATATCAACCTCAAGTTTGTAATCTGGCAATCATAATTTATAAAGCAGCAAGTTGATGGAGTAACAAAAAATATTTACTGAGCTTGAACTTTGTTCTTCCGATGACTGTTTCATGGTTTAATAATAATAATATTACTTGCAATTCTAAAATTTTTCTTTCTAGAATTTGAACTTTCCTTATAACTACACAAATCAGAAAATTCAGGGCAAACCTGTCCTGAAAATATCTCAGGATTACCTTCGATTTTGGAAACACAAGCTGACTAGAGTTGTTGGCAATGGTTTTCTGGGATATTCATAAAGGAATTTTTGCTTGATGGTAACACCCTTACAAATGCGTTCTGTAGTTTAGAGACTTGAGTGTGAAAGGCGATACTAATGAGAAGGTCTAAATGTTGAAATGAATCTCTCAGAATTTCATCTTTCTTTTCTACATAAGTGTGAATTTTTAACATGATTGTTCTTTTTTGGAGAGAGATTAACTGATCATTTCCAAATTTTTACTCATTCAAACCACTTAGACTGTGATATCTTATGGTAACTGTGTTGATAAATGGGCATAACTTACCAACTTTCATTTAGAGTTAATAGTTTGTGTGAGACTAGCTCCAGATCAAATTGGAGAGAGAAGATTCTCTAGGTTAAGTACCCTTAGAAATACTGGCTGTTAGAAAACGTATCAGAAATGTGTTCAGTAAAAACTTGTTGTTCCCCTCCCCACCATTTAAAAGATGAACACTGTAGGGCCAAGTGCATTCTCTCAATGCATCCATTTACTAGAGTGGTTAATTATATTGATTTTTTTTCCCCTACAAATTTCAATCAAAATAATATGTATTTTTAAAGCCGTACTTCATAGCTTTGGCACTGTTCTTAGAATCCAAAATCTTCCTTTTATCTCCTTGACATGTGTCAGCTACAGCTATATTAAAACTCTACATTTTAATCTTTCCAAATTCAATTCTCTTGATGAATTCCTTCTTCCTCCACACCTGGAGTTCTGACTTCAAAAGAAGCTTTTCATACACAAGAGAGATAAATGCCAGGAGAATTGAAGTAAGGATTGGGTCAAATAACACTGGAACCCTTTTCTTCCTGAATTTTGAGATGTGAAATGTGAACCCAAACTAAATGATAAAGGCAGCCTACCTCTTATTCTATGCTCTATATGTTCCTTGGGAAGAAATTGTGTCTCTCAAAAAGAAGAGTTCATAAACTGTCTGACTTTGCTGTGATATCCAGCTCCTTCCAATATCCGTCCTGTGAATGGATACCTCTGTAGATTAAATACTGTCTGCTGTAAGAGACTGCTGGTTACATGCCAGGACGCTGCATGAAGAATAAAATCTGGGACTCTGAGTGTTCAGGAAGGGTAGATCTCTTTAGCGTCTGGGACTACTGGCCATTAGAGGGAAGCGTGAAGGAGAAACCTATTAGGGCAAACACATGAGAGCATCTTGGAGTCGGTCTGTGTTTTCCTCTGAAAGTGTGTGGCCTTTCCATGTGAGGATTCTACTGGTAGAGCTTCCCTTTCAGATGTGGGACACGGACAGAACACAGACACACGCCTGGAAATCAATGGGCATACACACATGGGAAAAATCCAAATTAAAAAAAAAAAAAAAAGCCTGGTGATATACTTTTTTCTGCTAACATCACATAGTGCTTGAAATCTCGGGCTGCATCTTCAGACAGAGACTTCAGGCATCTCTGCAGTGGAGATGTTCGGCTTTAAGGAAAAGGAATGTCACCCTCTCGTATGGGTTTAGCACAGTGAAAAATATTTTTTCAGATTCTTGTAATGATAGAAGACTGCTGAGCAGCTGTTATCTAACCACATGAAGGGCAAAATACAAAGGGGTGGAGTACAGCTGAAGTCGGTTAGAATGAGGTGTGCCGAGAAGAATTTGCAGATGGGGTATTGTCTGATGTCTTGGATAGCCATGGAAATTGCGGTCTTACATTCCTTGATCCCACCAATGAGGATGTCTTATAGCACAGCTGTCCTGAAGTATTTAGCAAAGGAAATTTTACCTGGCTAGCCAGGTGGGAGAGCTTCGTTCTTCCTGAGGCTCCCTCTGTAGCAGAGTCTGAGGGCTCATGCTGGCAGCCCAGGGTCAAGGGGCAGCTGTCATTGCAGCAGAATGAGATGCAGCACATAAAATGGAACTTTCTGAGTTTAATTCCACTAAAATGACAGTAAAATTTTGGGTCATTATGCAGAGTTATTGACAAAAATAAAGTACGAGTAAAGCTTCCATACACAGCTGAATTGCCTTTTTTTTGGGTAAAGTACAAAATTATTAAGCAGGCATCCTTCTAATTCACCTCTATCATCCATTAAAATAAAAATAAAGGTGTTCTACTTGCCTACCTCATGCCTGTTTCCAGGTAATGGGTAAGTAGGCAGGCTTTTCTTTTTAAATTAATTAATTAATTAATTTATTTATTTTGGCTGTGTTGGGTCTTCATTTCTGTGCCAGGGCTTTCTCTAGTTGCGGCAAGTGGGGGCCACTCTTCATCGCGGTGCGCGGGCCTCTCATTATCGTGGCCTCTCTGGAGCACAGGCTCCAGACCCGCAGGCTCAGTAATTGTGGCTTGCGGGCCCAGTTGCTCCGCGGCATGTGGGATCCTCCCAGACCAGGGCTCGAACCCGTGTCCCCTGCATTGGCAGGCAGATTCTCAACCACTGCGCCACCAGGGAAGCCCAGTAGGCAGGCTTTGAAGTCAGACAGGTCCAGACTCAAATTCTGCTCTGAAATTAAGGAGCATTTGTAACCTCTCTGAGTTTCTTCACCTATAAAAAGGATAAACTACCAACCTTACCTTTTTCACCTTTTGTCCCTCCTAAGGATCACAAGTGCTTCACAAATGGCCTAGACAATATTAAATGCTCAATAAATAAGAGCTAGTATCGCTGTTGTTTTTATTATCGTTAGGGTAATGTGGTCACCCGTGAAGAGGTGGGTGTGAATGCCTTGAGTCTCACTGAAGCCGGGGTGGGGTCCCGCCAATGTTCTGCAGGATTATGCTGCAATGTGGGATAGAGGTCAGGTTTTAAAGTGAGTCCTTGAGAGAAGACATGAGAGAGGTTGAGAGGTCATTCCCCTCCAACCCACAAATGTCTTTGGTCCGCTGCTCTTGGCTGGTATTTCTTTGTCTATTTTTATTTGTTTATTTGTTTCATATTTCTTCTCTTAAAAATTCAGTTAATGTGGAACCTTTGAAAACTCAACTCTCCCAGCTGCTCTCTTGGCTTTAGATATTTGCAGTGAACCAGTGTTTGCAGCTAACAGTTCAGGTGTGATGGCCCTGTGGGTGCCCAACAGGTATGAAGAATGTCACAGGCTCCACAACCTCTGGTCTCTGGCACCATCAGTGGAGCACCCCTGGGTCAGGAAACAGGGCTATTTTCTTCAGAAAGGCCAAAATAGTTACTCCTTTGGCCAACACATTCTAGTGGAAAGTGTAAGGGATTTGAAGTCAAAAGCCTTCTATAGTCCTCAGTTTCCTTTTCTATAAAGATAAGGAAGGACATCTCGCAGGAAAGACAAAGTGTGATTCTTTAGGAGGGTGAAAGCACAAATGCTTGTTAGGAGAGACTAGCCCTGCGTGGCCACTCTGAAACATGGAAAGGCTGGCCCTGATCAAGATGCAGAGGCATTTGATTTGCATGGAGAAGACAGAAAAGTCTGAAGCTCAAGTCCAAGCCTGGAGAGTATGTGTCAACCAGAGACAGTCTTAGGATTGTTGAGGATATAACTTATTTCTTTTTTACTCCTTACAATTTAAGCTAAAATTTCTCCAAGTGTAGTCAAAGTGCCACTCAGAAATATTTGTTAAAATGCATATTTCTGGGCTCCATCCCAAACCCACCAAATGCGTATCTGCAGGGAATAGTACCAGGAACAAGCGTTTTAATGGGCTCCCCGGAGGATGCTTCAGAAATGCAAACTGCGAGCACATCTGACCTTGGCTCAAGGGATCTTACCTTCCTGAACCAGCTGACATGAGCCCTTCTGTTCAGGCTTTGCTTCTCACTCTCCCAGCTGTGCATTCTTGCCTCTTAATGTCTCTGACATCATAATTTCCTTTAAACCATATTACGATGAACTTGGCTTTTGCTGTAACCAACTCACATTTGGATTATTGTAACGACTTTGTACCCATCTCCTTAGCTCCAGTTTTTCTCCCTTCTGGCTCATTTTACACACTGCTGCCGGCTTGACTCAAATCACTGCCTTCATATCACACTCTTCAATGATGGCTTTTTATTACTAATTTATGAACCCAAATGCTTGGCCTGGCATCTAAGGCCCTCTTCAATCTGACCTCAGTTTAGACTTTTTACACCTTTATCTGGTCTCCTATTCTGCACTAAACCAGGCTGGTATTTTTTTTTTTTTTTTCTTTCTCTTTCTCTAATGTGACATTCAAATTCTATTCACTCTTTGTATTGCCTCTCATCCCAACTAGAATTTCACCCTGTCCTTCCTTAATGTGACAGAATCCTCAAATATCCAACTAATAACGCCATACACATCTCAGGCCACTTCAGTCAAGAAAAGAGTGCTGGCCCTGCTCTAACCGCCCCTGGATGTGCTCTGCGATGAAGAGCTGGGTTGTTAGGTATCACAGAAGTCTCTCCCTGCCTAAACCTTAAGGCCCTGGAGAACAGAAGCCTGTTCTGTGGTTGCATTTTCATCAAGAACTAGCTGATTTCCTGGCTCGTGACAGGGCCTGGTTCATTCCCTGAGCTCTTCTCCAGGACAGCAATATCCTCGCCCAAGGTTACACAGCTGTTTAGTAATAAATATAGTCTCTTGGCCCTCAGTCCAATGTACTTTCCTTTTACTTATTAGGTGCCTCAAATTAGAACCAAGGATTCTCATAATGCCGTGTTAGGTGAGCCTGGAAGGTAGCCTTTGGTGATCCTGAGAAAATTCCCTTCAAGTGTCCCTGGGCCAGCTAATTGCTCAGTATCCCCATACACAAAGAATGCTGTTGGCCCGTTCTGACTGCGTCCACTCAGGCGGCAAGCACTGAGCACCGGCACAGGTTAAGCCCATGCCAGAGTCTATAGTGGGTACAGGATGAGCGGGATGTAGAGTTTACCCTCAAGGATCATCGTGCTTGGCGGGGTAAGAAAAGATGAAAGTGGTAACTCCAGGCCGAGCTGGCTGTATCAGGCCCGGCTTACCCACCCAGAATGGTCTCTTCACCAAGTGAAGAACTGCTGCGAATCTGATGAGGCAGAATCTTCCACTCAGGTGGTACCCAGTCCAAGGGTGGGAAAGTCAGGGAGGTTCAGATTTTCTGTCCTTGCACTTCCTGCTCTGGCCGTTCTGGTGGACAAACCCTTGGAGGCCTGGATGGCTGGACATTCCCTCCATCAACCTCATCCTATATAATGGGGTGGGTGGTCTCTGCACCTCCCACCTTCCTCTGCTCACTTTCTCCACACTGCAGCCCAGAGATTGCGAGATTTAGGCTCTGGGTCCTGGGGAGAGGAAGATCGTGCTGGTCATCTCCATGGCAAATGCTGGCAGCGGATCCACCTGCAGCAACTGGCCTTGAATGATTACTAACACGGTGATGCTTCTCCCCCATCGTGCTGGCTCTTGTTTACAGCTTCCTTGGCAGTCTTGGGATAGAGGTGATTATTGGGAGAATTTGAGAATTCCTTGGTTCTAGAAGGCTGGCTAGGTTCACCAACATTGTAACCTAACCCCTATTAGCAGCTACAGCTTCATGGAGAAATTACAATGAAAAAGAATCAATCCCTTCTGTGTTGTATGTATTTTATAGTTTACAAGGCACTTCCAGAGGCAGAAGAGTCAGAGGAAACTTATGAGCGTTTGCTGTAGAGAGGATTATTTTCCAAATGGTATAAACATGGTGCTTGTTAGTTTCCTTCATCAGTTTAAGGGCATTTGCTGCAACTATTTTAAAAAAAAAAAAGTTCAAAAACAGCTAATAGTTTTGAAAGAGTCTGCAACTGGACCCCAAATGATTTTTTTTTTTTTTTTTAATAACAGACTTGGACATTTCCATAAAAGTAAAGCACTAGATTGTTTTCATCCGAATTTGTGAACCACAAACATGCCAGTGCCTCAGACAATTAAATGCGACAGTTATGGGTCACAGTTAAGGGTTTGGACCCTTTTCCCCTTTGTTTATTCCCAACGCAGATTGTTTGTAAACTTGCATATGATGTAAGTTTAGGGGCCAAGTGCAGAGGAAATGTCATCTTCCCTGTGACAGGAGCCGCCCATCCCCGGGGAGGGAGCTCTGGTTAACGGATGAAGATGTCAAGCTGTGCTCCACGAGTGTCAACAGCTGCATATTTATCAGTGCGCCATAGGCCCCCTCAGACTGAAAGACTTCACTGTTTATTCACAGCAAAGACACTTAATTAATGACTAGTCCTAATCAGGCTGTCTTATTATTTACAGTGATACCAGTGTGGCTTAGCTCAACTGATGTGCAAACAAACCAGCCTTGAGGAAGCTTTAATTAATAATTCTGAGCCAGGCCTTCCGAGAGGCCCCGTCACAGAGCTCTCGGGTGATTTACAACATCTCCTTTGCCACGTTCTCATGTCCCCTGCATGCAGATGAGTGACCACCCCAGCAGATCTTCCTGTTTGCACTGCTCTGGGCCTTGTTTATTACAGAAACTTGCTTATCTTTGCAGAGGACTTAATGGAGATGGATGCCTCAAAGGGAAGAAGATTCCTGGTGTCTTTCTTGAATGTGTTGCCATTCAAAAGCATTTCCCTTCACTTTAGCAAATCGAAAAAATTAATTTAGTTCAATTTTGCTCATTTGGGGATCACAGTCTAGCTGGGAATCAGATACGACAAGACAAGGTCAACCGTGCTCAGTGTTGACCTGGCGAGGTTGGACGCGAGAAAATCAGTTAGAGACCTTTGCAACCCATTGGTCAGAGGATTCCTTATCTGGGTATAAAATAGGTTCCAAGCACTGGAAATAGAACAGGGAAATTAGATTTGAGGTGTTTCTGGAGGCAGAGTCAAGAGATTTGACATGGGATTGGATGGGGGTGGGTGAAGGAGAAAATAAGACTTTGACTGAAGAGGATGTGTCCTCATGCTTACGCAAAGTAGTTGCCATCTTTTTTTTCTCTTGAAATTTTAAAAAATACTGCTTTACTGTCTTCTTGCCTCTAGTGTAGCTGAGGGCAGTTTGGTGTCAAACAGGCGTCTGTTCTTTTGTAAGTGTATGTATGTATGAATGTATGCATGTATGTATATATCTATCTATCTATCCATCTAATTTTCCTCTGGATACGCTCAGATTTTTTAAATCTTTGTTGCTCTTAAATTTTACTGTGATATCCAAATGTGAGCTTTCCTTCTCTATCCTGTTTGGAACTTGAGAAGACTTGAAATCTGAAATTTTGTTTTTAATTCTGGGAGAAGCTTTTGTCACTATTCCTTCTTCTATTTCTTTCCTTTCTTTCCTCTCCTTCTCAAGCCCCTATTATCTTGATTTGGAAAATCTATTTCACCCTCCATGTGTCTTAGCTTTTCTCTACAGTGTCTATTCTATGCTGTCCTACTGCATCCTGGGACAGTTCTCCATCTGAATTTCCAGCCCTCTGTATCATTCTTGGTTCTATCCATCTACTACTTCCCCCATCAATGTGTTCTCTATCTAAATTATTATACTTTTTCGTACCAATTATTTTCCCATATGGTCTCTTATTTCTGCTTTATAACACAACTGTCTTCCCTTACGCCTTCGGGTATATTTATAATCTTATTTTAAATTCACCAGTGCCTGGTATTTGCTTTGTGGTCTTTCCTTTATAGTGGTTGCAAGAACTCAAATTTTGGCTTCTAAGTTCCGCTCCTCTGGATGGAAGTCCATCCAAGGAATTCCAGACTCTCAAGGGCAAGGAAGCCCTACTTCAGAACTGGAGCATTACTTTGCCTCACACCCTGCTCTTTCTTTCTCTCTCAGGCCTTGGAGTCACCTTCTCCTTCAAACAGAGACAACTCTCTTTATAGAGTAGTTTTTGGCACTCGTGTCAAAACCTGCTGAAATCTGCTGGTCAATTTACACAGGACGGGAGGGTATATGATGGAATGGAGTTTCTTCCCAAACAGTCCTGAAAGTACCCCAAATTTCTGGTCCATTATTGGCATACTTACCTGTTTGAAATGTTTTAATATTTCCCTTTTTTAAAAAAAAATCTGGGCATATTCTATCGGGAAGACATGTGAAAAAGACAAAGAAGTAAGTGCCATTTTGAACTGAAATCCCAGAATTCCCACTTCAAATGAATTTTTCAAGTGTCAGTGGGACTTCTGGTTTTGAGACCTGTTAATCTATCTGACTGCGTTAAAGGATAGATACAATCTCCTTTAAAATATAAATATATGAAAAACTAAATAAAGAAGTTAGGGTTATGCTGCATGTTTGTTGAGCTGATGTCCACTTTGTGGGATATGAGCAAATATACCTCTGGCTAAAGTTTAAAACTGACAATTGTCAATATTAGTTGCTAATTATGTTGCGAGCCAACTTCCTGCAGATCTGCTGAGACCTTTTACACTTGTTCTTCTTTGCTGAATGCAGCTCATTTTGAGTAGCTGTGGCCCAGATTTGTTATCATTTCGGCACTTAATTTCATCATCTGCTCTCAAAAAGTAATCATTATTACTAATGATTAATATCATGTCAAAATTTATACAAAGAATTAGGCAGAGTTGGTTCACACTTTCTAGAAGCTTACAATTTTAAGGAAATTCTGACAGTGACACAGAAGCTATAGAGAAGAAGTTACAGTTCTTATTTTTTAAGTGATGCAGTCCAGATTCTGGAATATTCTTTTATTAATATGCAAGAGAAGTATGCATTTGCAGTAATTAACTCACAACTATCCAGAGCGTATTTCAGACCATTCAGCAGTTGCTAAGTGTCTTAATCTGTTTTAGAAACTATGGTTCTGTTACACAGTTACTATATTATACTTTTAAAAAGTTTCCTAGAATTATTGCACCCAATAGTTTCTGAAATGTAAGGTAATTGGCATTAAGGTGGGCAGAACGATACTGCTTCAGCCTGGCGAACCTTTGATTGTGAGTTACTAAAAAACCCTACCATCTTCAGCTTTGGAAGCTCTATGCTTTCATTCTTCGTAGATTACAGGAAACTTTAAAACTTACTTTCTCACTAGTCTTTGAGAAATTCCCTAGAATGATACATTTTTCTCCTTTTAAGATGTGGTTCACAGACTTTTCCCTTTGAAATCTGAAACTCAAGGTAGTTTTAAAAACTATAAGGGAAATGCACCTGAGTCATTTGCATCTAAACCATATTTCTCTCTGCACAGCTGAGCCACTTAGCTTCCCCCTGAGTCTTGCCACACTCTGGGCTCTGGCAGTCTGGTGGCTAAATGTGCCTTGTTCTTTTCCTGGGCGTTCATATGTCTAGTTCCCGCTGATGAAAATAATCTCTCTATTCCCCTTTAATATCCGAGCACTATTCCTCCAGGTCTCTGCCTAATTTTTCACCCCCTAGTACTCACTTTATGGAACCCACTTCCCAGCAGGTGGGGACTTGTGTGATTGTCATCCCTGAATTGTCCATCTTTCCTGATAAGCTCTCTGTTCTGTAAGGAAACCCACTGAATCTTACTTTCCTCACCACCTATAACCTAATCCAGTGCCTGACAAATAGTAGGAATTTAACAAATACACTTGTTGAATGTGAAATGGCATTTGTTAAATCTGAAACTCCAGGGAAATCGTGTGAGGTTTTTTTCATTACCTCTTTTTTCTTTTCATTTTCCTCTCCTCCTGAGATAGTCATATTTATCTGATTATTAACTTTAATTAACTTTAATAAGGCAATAAAGTTAACTTGTTCTGAAAGTATATGCCCAATAGGTTAACACAGAAGCTATGTAGAGAGTGAATTCTAGAATTCAGTTATCATGTGACATCATTTTATCTTCAAAAGTCACTCAAATGCACTGGATCTCCTTTGCATAGGTGACGCTGGCCACTGAGCAAAAGAAGTTTGTGCTAAAAAAGCGTGAAAATATGCTTCTACCTGAAACTGGCATATAATCCTTCTCTTCACATCCCACTGGACCAAGTCTCATAGCCACCCCCGATTTCAAAGGAGCGGTTAAGTTTAATTGTTCCACATGTCCAAGGAAGCAAGGAAAGCTAGAAATAGTGGTGAGCACTGAAGAAATCACACCAGCAGGACCAGGTACGTCCAGGCAGTGAAGCCATCACAACCCATGTCAGGTTGACTGCTATGGAAAAATGCCATCAATTGTGAGGCATACGCTGGGGACAGAAGTCTTCAAATTTGACAAAGAAAAGTGTATCTTAGAGTGATGAAATACGGTATCTGAAAACTGTTTGCATTCCCTAACTGCAAAGTGTTCAAATTGGAGAAAGTCAAAGGCCAAGTTCTTTAACAAGTTACAACATTCCTAGTACTTGGTAGAAAATAGCCTTCAAGGTACTTTACAACATTTTGAGGCGTTTAGTGATCTTGTTTTTAAAATCACAGATGCCTACGTTTCAATATTCATTTGCAAGTTAAAATCATTCACAGTTATTTGATTTGTTATGCAACTTAAGGTTTAGTTTCATTACTAACACTTGAGCTGAATTTCCAAGTGTGCTAATAATTTGATACATTGAATGTATGCTATTTAGTTTATTAAAACTCATATTTGAAGTGTACACATTTATTCTAAGTTCTAAAATTTTGAACGTGATACACGTATTGTATTTGTTGGTTTTACACAATTCCTTGGTGCACCTTGGTGAGGGTGCACCAGAGCCCACCATCCAAAAGTGCCTGGCATCCGTGGGAGATGTAGTGCATTTCTCTGCATTTCTGTTTGAAGACTGAAATAACAGAAAGGAAAAAAAAAAAGAAAGAGTGTAGGGCTATAGGCTTTCTAGCAATTACATGGTTACAAGAACTTCAAATATATTCACAGGTAAATATTTGGAAAAACTGTATTCCTGAGCCCTAGAGAAACTGAGTCAAGTGGCCAGTACAAACTGATGTACTAGTGGCCTTCAGTGTGTTAGATTGTAACAAGTAGAACTTTTTTGTATATACTGTTGTTATTTTTTCAATATTGAAAATAGTCACTTTGTTAAGATGACACCTTTTGTAAAACTCCTTAAACACTTGTATGAAAAGGCTGGGTTTGAAAATCCTTGACCTTGCATGCATGCATTTTACAGCTTCCTTTAAAGAAAACCACGGACAGGCACAAACATCTGTGCCATCTTCCATATTTTGGTTTGTTGTACACAACTGTTTGAGCTTCTCTTAATGCCCCAAATAATCAGACATTAAGCGTATACTTTTCTTGGGAAAGCCCCTGTGCTATAATATTTTGAAGACTTCTGCATATTTGTACTAACAATGTGGATTTTTTGGCTATAGGATGATTTAAAAAATTTTTTACCTGTTTGATCATGCATTACATTTATAAAGATGCCCGCTCAGCAGAATTTTGCTAAAAAGAATATTTATCATACTGATTATTTTTATCACTGTGAAATAAATTTGTTTTTTTAAATACATAATGCATACTCATTTTAAAATATAGAAAAGTATAAAAAGAAAGGAACATCACTTGAGTATTTGCCACCTTGGAATAGCTACCATTACTATTTTGGCAAATATGTTCTCATACATCTCTTTATGGGTATTCGCGTGCGTGTTTAATTTTACAGGAACAGTACTGCATCATGTATGTTTCCTTGTCTTCTGCACCTTATTCTTACTTTTGTTGTTCCCTCTCCTCACTCAGCTCCCTGCCCCGGCGGCCACTCCAGGGCAACCACGTGAACCCTTTGCCTGTTTCCTGCTCACAATCTCTCTTGTGCAAACGCACACCTGGGGTGAGGATTGGTGCCTCACCAAAATGGGGTGTGTATTACATGTCCTTCTCAGCATCTCACTTTTCTCACTAAATAATAATATCTTTACAAAAATTTCTCAAGTTAACTGATAGAGCTTTGGTTATATTCATTTTAACAGCTGCGTGATATTTATGATATTTACTTAGAATTGCTTTGTTTCCATTTATTTATTTTTGCCTATAGAGGCCTTGACAGGTGCATCAATGGCATTAGTTCCTCTGGCTTTCAAGAGTCCTCTTACCTCATTCTGTACATCACTCTTAAAATGAGGGAATCTTTATTTTATCAGAGTCTAACTACTGGTGAATTAAAAAGTCAGATTCCTAAGGAAAAGGGAGTAACCCTCACAAGCAGACCCAGCAAACCTGTCTAATTGCAGACATAGCTGACATGGAAGATGATATTAATGTCTAGGTTATTTCATAGGCCCCAGCATTTTACACATACTTCCTATTTATTCTAACTGTTTTGGCTATTTTACCACATAGTGAGATTAATAATTTTTTAATGAGAAGTTATATTTCCGGGTGAAGCATTAAAAGGTGGACAAAGTATACTTGTGATAGGTCATAAATGCTAACTTAGTGCAAGAGAGCAACCTCAACTTAGCTACTACTGGGTTTACCTCCATATAATAAATCCGGCAGTAACTCTGAATCTCAGCAGTGCACTGGATCAATGGCAGTAAAATAGTACCTTCTCTTTTTTAGTGCCTTTGCAAATTCAAGGCCTGAGGCTAATGGTTCTATGAGCACATAACTCTGTTTCTTATATTTTAACTATAGCAAAGGAGATGGAGCTTTGGTTTCTACCAATTAACCACTTTTCTCTCTTCAATACGTTCTGCCCCTTCCGCTTTCAGCGTGAGAAAGGGAAAGAGAGAGTAGAGATCTTTTCCACAAAGAACTCAAGCAGACCTCCTTTCTTTAGCGGGACTGCTGTTCAGTGCCTTCATTTCCAGGTGCCACGGAGACCCAACATTTGGGCACAAGGGTAGCAACTGTGACTCATTATAACTTCCCCGAAGAAATGCTCAAGCCTTGGAAATCTTCTGGCAGGAATAAAGTGACATTATTTTTCTCCTTTTTGCTACTGAACCTGTGACAGCAACAGAAGCTGTATTTATAGACAGAGGTGATTTCCTTCTCTGGTCGGCTGCTTCCAAAATGTATGAGCGCTTCCCAAAATACACGCCTTTTGCAAATACTTGAAATTAGCATTTATGAAAGAGACAAATTGCACATTGAGTGTCAAGTCTACCAAACTATAAAATGCTTGAAAGGAAATTGCACTTAAGAAGGAAGAAAGCTTTTTTCCACCTTGGGGGTGATCTCTCAGGAATTTTTGGAAATTGGAAACAATTTTTCCTAAGAAAAGGAATGCCTAAATTAAAATGAATATGAAGTGAGCCAACACATACCCGTACAAAAGCAAGAGAGACCTTTTACCTACCCTGCTCACACTGTCACTCCCGAAGTCCCCTCCCTCCCTCCAACCGTCTGTGGCAGAGCAGTTATTAAGGGTAGACTTGGGACCCCCGTCCACATAGGAGTTTTCAAACTTCCTCTTGGAAATCCAAGCAATTCTCTAAACAAATGGAACAACAGGGTTGTAACCATAGCATCCGTGTATGCAAAATAGACATAAGAGGCAAAGTCGAGGCAGAGACCGCAGAGTTGTTTTTCCATGGAGAATTAGCTTAGATGTTTCTTCCAATCTGGGAACTATTAATTGACAGCCTTTAGGAGCCAGGAAACCTTCAGGTCTAAATCAAGAGGACCAATAGAAAGGAAATTAGGTGATCATAATGGTGGTGTGAAGTTTCCTTTCTTTTTATGTGCTTCCTGCTGCACTTTGGCTTGTGTGACATGGAGCTGAAGCCCCATACCCAGACGTCTGTACATTTCTTTAAGTCTACATTTGGTTGAGTTTCTTTTCTTATGCAATATGGTTCAAAAATGGCAAGTTTACCTAAAATTATTTTCTGATCAGTAATACATCAGAATGCCAACACGTAAACTTTGCTATTCATGCCCTTTCATTCTGTCCTAGAAAAAGTATTTTTGTTTGCATGACATTAATCCATGGGGAATTTTAAAAGGAAGCACTGAAAGGTGCTCTACTTACAAATCTGAAAATAACTTCTAAAAATCTAAAAGGTACGCATTCATATCCAGCAGTGTGAGATGCATTGATTTCTTAACACTTTCTTTATTCCCAAGGTACCACAGGTAACTGTCCACACTTTTTCTCTGATACACTGAAGAAGTCATTTTGCCTAAAGGACCCCTTAGGATGCTCTCCCGATGCATTACTTATTCGATAGAGAGCCCGGGGAGAGAAGGAGTAAATATGGCTCCCAGCGTGAGCACAGATGGCTTCGTTCAAGGCTGAACGTGTAACTCAACCAGCCAATCAAATTGCACTGCTGTCTTGAAAAAGTCCTGGGGATTCTAACATGTTAATCAAAAAATGTATGAGCAAGACCATCAAAACATGTGCCCTGCATTCCACTGTAAGTTAGCCATAAGTGGGCAGGGGACTTTTTTTTTTTTCCTGTGTAATTACTAGTTTTTATTATGTATTTGTACTGCATCAATCATTCGGAAAGTATAATGGATAAAGTAAATTGATTTCATAGCTGAAGAGCATAAGTCATGTAAGCATATCCACTTGGCTTAAACAAAATGGTGAAAATAACAGTGGGGTTTGGAAGCAGGGGAAGATGAATGATGGAATTTTAATCCACTCCAATCCATCGTGTAATGCAGTACAAAAAACAATTCATCTACTTACCCATTTCCACATGGTTTATCTGCTAATACCTTGGTATTTAAGGAAGAGTATTAGACGAGATCAAAAGAGAGAGAGTATAGATTACATTTTCTCCTGTTAGCATTGAGAAGCTCTTTGGGAAGCTTTTATAGATGTGGGCGTTCAAACCAGGAGAGATCATGAGGTTCCATAAACTTACAGTCAGGGAATGTCTGTGTTTTCTCAAGCTTCCCATTTACTTGGCCAGGAGGTCTTGGCTTCAGTTCCTTCATTCATGTGGTGGAGTCATAAAGCCAGCCCTGTCCAGTCCAAGGTTGTGTTAGGATGTACAAACACACACACATACACACACACTGATATAGGACAACAATATATCTACATTACAATATTTTTAAACGATAAAGCATCCTATAAATGTAAGTGATAATGACATCCTGCCAAGAAAACTCCTTAGAAGAGATAGGTTTACAGTTTTGTTTTTTGGTTTTGAAATCTCAGTTTTCATCTTGATGCACCCACTCGGGGATGAGACACGATGAAAGCCTTCTCTGTCTGTGTTCCTTGAGATTCTCAGTGTGTGCAGAGCCCACTCATTTCAAAACCCAACAGAGGACTCAGAAGAGAAAGGAGAAATGTTTATGTACAGTTTCATGCATTTCAATTCATTATATTGCTTATATGGCTTAGCACAGACCTGGCACATAAGCACGTAAAAGGAACAATGGAACAACTTCTAAACACCCCTGCTTCTGGCTTTGATATAATACATGTAAGGGCAGCAGTAAAAACCATTTAATTGAGTCCTAGGTTTTGATTTAATCCAAGACTTTAAACATCTTTTCTAAAGCACATATAATTTATAGTCATATCATTTCTATGAGGTAAGTATTACCTCCTTTGCGTTTGAGAAGCCGAGGCTTGGGGAGATAGAGTGTGTCCACCACCTGAACTCCAGAGCAGGACAGGAGCACATCTGCTCATTGTTGTGACTGGAGGACGGTATGGGCACCTCTGAATGGTGTTCTCACCTGAGTGGTTCTACTCATAACGCTCTTTAACCCGCTTGCTCTGGTCCCTGAGAAGTAGCCCCACCATCATGGACCTCCCAGAGCAAACCAAATTAATGCCCCTATTAAAATCTCTCTATTTCAATCTCAACATTTAGAGACAGAATAAGGCATTAATTTGCTCACTTCAATGAATTTGTCATACATGGTTGGGAGCAGGGGTTGGAAGGACCTTGGAAAAGAGATTCGGAAGGCTGATTGGGTTTTTGGGAAAGTGTTTGCCTAGCAACTTGCCAAAAGCCGGGCAAATATATCTCTTTGATGTCGTATGCAATTAGGTACTTATTTTACATTTTTGAAGCACAGGAATATATCAAAATAACGACTAGAAAGGCTTATGTAAAGCGTAAGCTACCCTATCGCCTGTCAAGGTGGTAACTCTATCTTCAAGTACAGGGAGTGAGAAATCATTGGCTAATTTTCTACTCTTTGTTCTGCATCTTTCTTTGAAGGTAGGAAGTGATGGAATCCTGTGCTGTTAGCAATGATAAGAACGATGTAAATATATGTACATAATTAAGGCTAAATCCTGTAATAAGAAAAATTCCAATTATTTTCACAAGCACATATTTCAAAACTTTTACTCAAGTCCTGAAAACAAATCCAATTATCTGAATATAATTGTTAGACATTATTTGATAAACATGAGAGTAGTGTCTATGACTGCATGATTAAAAAAAAAAAAAATGTTTGTTTTCACCTGTTAAATTTTAGATTTTCAGCCAAATGAATTCTTTTCCAGCTCTTTCTAAAAAGACTTTAGAGAAAATGTCATATATTTATGTTAAAGGACCCCTGGAGATATGTCATTAGTACAGTCATGCATATATTCAATGGAATCAAATCTGCTTACACTGAGTTAACTTAAATGACAAGACAAGAACTTCTGGGAAAGATGTCCGCTAAATTATATGTTTACAAACTCTGGCTCTTCTCTTCAATCCACAAAAATAATGTCCTCAGAAAGTAATACAAAGAACTAAGAATAGAGCAAAATTCCTCGCTCGAACAGAAAACTTCAGAGCATACAATTTGGATGAAGTGGAAAACATTCTGGACACACAAGTGGTGACCACATCATGTTCTAAAAAGCCCTATGGATCCCTGGCTAAGTGGGAGAGGTGTGGTAGATGGTGGGAGGGATGGGGGCACCTTGTGTTGAGGAATTTCCCTGAACACGTTTGCAGCAGAGATGGGAAAGAAAACAAATGCAGCCAAATAGTGTTTAGGACAAAAAAGGGCATTAAGTACAGCCTCGAAGCACAGTCAGAGTCATCTTCCCTCGGACTTGTCTTCGCTAAGAAGAGGGGTAGGGTCTGCAGTAAACCTCCTTGTGCTTCACCGGTCTAATTTGTTTCACCATCATTAGCTTCCCATCTCAGAACAGGACAACCCATTGAAATGTGGGGCTTTCTGGAAGAAGCCATCCTCCCACCTGGGAGCTGACCTATGAAGCAGAGTTTCTGATAATTCTGAGGAAAACCACGAAACAAAGCCTTTCCCACCCCAGCTGTCTCCAGGCTCTCAATGCTTTTCCAATCCCTTCAGGCAACCGCACAGCTGGACAGAAAACACACGACATCGGTGTCTGGTCCTCCAACAAGAGTTCAGAGGAAGACCCAAACGGTGCTTAGGGAAAATAGAAGGAGCTTCAAGAAGCTTTTACTTCTATTAAGTTTAGGCAAATAGCAGGACCCACTGGAACTGCCCCATCAAAAATGGGTAAACAAAACTCAACACAAAAATAAAATGGTATGGTGTAGGTTAAGATATTCGACACTAAAAAGAAATAAATCAGTAAGATCTATCAGTGAGAGCTGAAGAAATGCTTTTCCTAGGAAACAGGAAAAACACTGATTTGCATCAGATTCTTAAAGAAATTAGATGCCAGCAGAATAATATTTTTGAAAAGTCTGGCATAATTGAGTCAAGAAATTGTGCAGAAAATAACAACATTATGGAATTAAAAATGAGTTAGAAATGGTAAATAGTGAAACCAACAGAAAACTAGATTGGTAAAGGGGAATTCTCTTGACAAAAATCACACAAGATGCAAAGAAATGATGATCATTAGAAGAATATAGACAATAGAGATTCAAATACTGATACTCCAGTGATCAATAAGCAATCATCAAATCCAGTGATAAAACAAAAGCTATTCAAACACGTATTAGGAAAAAAACCTCTCCTGAAATAAAGGGACATGAACATTTGTCAAAGGAACTTGTCATGTTCCTGAAAAATGTGATAAAATTCTTCAGTACAAAGAAGACATGCCCTGGTGAAGCTTTTGAACTTGAAGATTACAGAAAGAACCCCACAGACCACAATGCAAAAGAGACAAGTTGTTTACAAAGGTTAAAAAAAACCAAAAAACTGATCATAAACTTCTCAACAAATTTAAATATTAGAAAAGTAAGAGAAATATCTAAAAATTTAAAAGGAAAATAGATGTGACCTTATTTCCCCCCATCAATAACCTGAGTCACAGTAACTTGGATATTTTGAAATTTAAAAACGAATATGTAAAGATATGCCAGGCAGAAAAAAAATAAGCACTTTTGTAGTATGCACAGTAGCCCAGTCAGAGGGATGAGGCATGTACGAGAGGTGAGAAATGGATAAACAGCATGAAGTGCCTCGTGGAAGGAACTGATAACTCCTGAGAGGACGGAAGCCAGAGGACTGCGGGGCTGGGGCAGGGCTGGGGCAGGGCTGGGGCGGGGACGGGGGTGGAGGTGGGGCAGGGCTGTGGCTGGGTGGGGCAGGGCAGGGGGCAGGGGTGGTGGTGGTGGTGGAGGCTCCTGACCATCTCTTCAGATTCTGCAGCTATGTGTTCCCACCTCTCCTCCTTGACCCACAGCATTCCCAATTCCAGGCCCAGCCCAGAGGTCAGCTTGTCTGACTTGGATGGTCCCCTCATTGGCTAGGGACTCCTTGAGTTACACCTTGGAGGCGGTGAAGTGACAGAGGAAATGAGAAGAAGGGAAACGCAGGCTCTCGTGGGTCCAGGACCAGGTGTCTAGCACAGACTGCAGTGAGGTAAGTCTGTAAATAATTACCAAAAGAAGAAACAATTAAAACATCCTTGACTCCTGAGCATGATGAAATTCTCTCCCTCAGAGAAAGAAAGAACAAAAAGCAAATGACGCAAAACATGAAAATACAACAGCAATAACAGATTATGTAGAAAATAATTTTTTAAAAGTTGGCAGTAAATGGAAAATCAAATATTAGTTGATCTAAGAAAGAATGGCTCTTTCACTTTTATAATTTTAATTAATAAAACTAACCTTAAAAGTTATATGTTCACCCCAATAAGTACTAAAGTAACATCCAATAAAATTCTGTATCTACTCTATGTTTTAAAAATATGTGATACTTTTTAAAATGATGAAAGAAGAAGTCAATGAAAACCGCATGTCTGAACTGAAAGCCAGCACGAGGAGCAATTTTAAAGCAGTAACAGCATTCCCATTAAAGCCAGGAATAAGGGAAGTAAATAAGGAAATTAGACAAAAGTGCAAATTAAGAAGTGGAGATACCAGAAAGTTGTAGGCTTCTTCTTCTCTATTTGTAGATTGTGTAGCTGGAAAATAATAAATCAACTGACAAACTACCAGAAAGAGTAAGAGATTTCAGTAAGATAGAGAGTTAAAACATTAACATAAAAACCAAGAAACTAGATTATCTTGGTCATCCAATTGCTGCAAATTTAGAACACTGATAGAACCAAATATAACTGAAGGTTTAGAAGAATGTGCACAAGTTTGCATTATCGGAGAGAGTGGATATTGGCACACTTTTCTGAAAAGATGTTTGCCATCATGCATCAAAATTTAAAAGCGACACATCATCTGATGTAGAAGTCAAATTTCCAGTGATATTCTCCACGGACAGGGCATAGGTATGCCCAAGTGTCTGGGCATAGTTGTAACAATATTGTTTACAGTAGCAAAAAATAAAAATAAAAAATTAGTAAATAAATCATGGCATATATGCCATATATAGAAAATGGAACACCATGTAACATTAAAAACGACGATGTAGGGACTTCCCTGGTGGTCCAGTGGTAAAGAATCCGCCTTCCAGTGCAGGGGATGCAGGTACGATCCCTGGTCAAGGAAATAAGATCCCACATGACACGGGGGGGAGCTGAGCCCGTGCGCCACAACTACTGACCTCCTGCGCCTCAGCTAGAGAGCCTGCGTGCCGCAAACTACAGAGCCCATGTGCTCTGGAGCCTGCGTGCCACAGCTAGAGAGAGAAAACCCACAGGCCACACTAGAGAGAAGCCCACATGCCTCGACGAAGATGCCGCGTGCTGCAGCTAAAACCCGACGCAGCCAAAAATAAATAAATAAATCTTAAAAAGAAACAAAGAAAATGGTGATGTTGATATATGGGTATTAACTTAAAGAATGTCTCTGATGTGTATTGAAAAGCAAAGCACATTTGAGGACAGCACGAGTAGGATGACTATTTTGTAGACTTGCTCTGTTCCATGGGCACCACCAGTGTATCCATCAGGCCTCTGTCTGGAAGATGGGAACAAGAAACAGTGTTTTTCTCTGAATTACGGGAATTCGGGTGAATTTTACCTTCGTTTTATCTTATATGTGTTAGATTGCTTCCTTCTTTGCTTTCTCCTGCCCCCTCCTTCTCCTCCTCCTTCTCTCCCATGTTTTCTCCTCCTTCTGCTATTAGTTTGTGTCAAATTTAGTAAAGAAAAAAGTTATATTCATGTTGGAAGATAACTGAATCAGACTATGGTTTTCAAGAATATTCAAGATCTTTAGAAACTTTCAAAACCCTTTAAAAAGTGTGCGTGGAGATACACATGCCTACGTATCTGGAACGGTATGTGAGAAACTCAGCTATTAGCCAAGAGTTTTAAATCAGTAAGAGGTGCACGTTTAGAAGCCACATGATGTTTGGGGATTTATTCTCCAAAGATAATTACACTTTTGTCGTCCTCTATTGTACAACTTGTCTCTTTAATGATATTTTCAAATTGCCCCATCAAGCCTGGATGAAATATTAGCCCTGAGGGCAGTTGACTACATCCTATTATTCCCACGGCAGCAAGCTTTGTTACCACAAAATTAAGAGTGAGAATTTAAAGTTTGGCAGTCGCCAGTGAGGTTTCCAGCTTTTAATTTCAGCCCCCTCCTTTGCAAAATCCTGTGCTGTTGTGAATTTCATAACTACTGCCTTTTGGGGAAAGGTTAGTCCAGACTCTTAACATGAAAAGCGTTTTTGCTCTTTCCCTGTGGCCCAGAGCAGTGGTTCTCACGCTTGAGGGTGCATCAGATTCTCCTTCAGGGTCATTAAAACATGCATTGCTGGGCTCCACCCACAGTTGCTGATACAGGAGGTCCAGGGTGGGTTCTGAAATTCTGCATTTCTCAAGAGTTCTCACGTGGCTGATCTGCTGGTCCAGGGAGCACACTGGGAGAACTAGCACATGGTAACCTAACTTATTTACAAACCTTTGTTTCCCGCCTTTTTCATTGCAAACCTACAAACCTGCTAATGATACTCTTGAGGATATATTACAAGGGCTGAGACAGCAAGCGTGGGATATTTTTGGAAGGAGGCAACATGAGTTCATTTCCATCATACTTTCACAGAGTTCTGAAAATGAGTGTGGCTGTAAATGGATTATACTTAACCCAAATCTTGGCAGGACTAATGCAAATCGGACAGCTGGAGTAAAAGAAATTTGCTAGACTCTACCTATTGTCTTTATTCCCTTCCTAATTGCCTTTTATGGGAATTTGTATTTGTGGTGGGACCCTTGGGTCCGTCCTTATAGGTACTTATTTTGCCCTTTGAAGTGGGAGCAGTGATATACTCACTACTTTGTATAAAATAGATAATCAGCAAGGACCTACCGTATAGCACAGGGAACTCTAGTCAATATTCTGCAATAACCTATATGGGAAAAGAATCTGAAAAAGAATAGATATATGTATAACTGAATCACTTTGCTGTACACCTGAAACTAACACAACAATGCAAATCAGCAATAATCTGATATAAAATAAAAACTAAATTAAATTTTAAAAAGAAAGTACAGATAGCCAGAAGGAGAGAAAAGATAGATATTTTAAAAGGAGCTGGGCTGAAAACCAATGTTTCCGGTGAGCTTCGAGGTCTGAAACAATATTATTCGAATGTGTAATGAAGGGAAGTCATTTCTGCAGGGGCTACTGATGGAGAGCCAAAATCATCTCACCTTTAATTCCTGAATTTGTGGGTTTGCTAAATGAGCCTGGGCACTTCCATCTTCTAAAAATGTGCCTGATAGGAGATGCCTCCTTCCCCAGGCTTCATTTCTGACAGCAGTCCATTAAAAGGATTATACATCCTCATTAGGAGATATTAATGTTCATTGTGAATGGCATTCCAAGTTAAAACAGGAAGTTTTTGAATTCTGTTTACTCTGGCCACTTACTCTTATTTTCTTATCACCGAATTTTATTTTTGTGTTTTCAAGAATGTTTCACTTTCTCATTAAGACTCTAGTTCCAGCTTTCGGAGGAGTGCAAGTTGAAGAGGGGACGATTTTGTTTCAAAGTGAAAGAATGTTCTTAGAAGACAGAGCATGGTCTTAAGTGGGAATGAGCTGCCAGGGAGGTGGTGAGTTCCGAATTTCTGGCGTTTTCCCAGCAGAGGTTCAACACGAAAAACAACGACACTGCTGCCGTGGGACAGGCTCCATTGCTGGTGGTTTCCAGTGATGATTTCATGATTCACTAATCTTGTGGTTTCTGCCTTTGGGCATGTTCTTTTGCTTGTTAGAGTAATTAATCCCTGACATGAAAGCACAACAAACCTTTAAGGGAGAAAATGCTATTTTTTCACATGTGTGAACGTACTGCCGCCCTCCCCTCCCCTGTCCCCCTCACTCACATCACTTGTTGTACTGGAAATATTGGCAGTGGCACATGGCCTGAGATAACTCCAGATTCAAGAGAACAAGATCGAACTTTCAGTGCCCGAGATTTATGCATCAGAAATGTCTAGGTCCCAAAACATGTTTTATGAGAGTTAAAATGGAAGGTACAGTCCCTCTGCCTCAGGTGGCAAACAGGCCATATGTCTGTGAGATTTACCTCTGCACAGGTATTCCTGGTACCCGACAAGCCTCAGAAATCGGAGGAATCTCTCCAGGAGGGCGGCCCTGCCTCAGTCCAGCCACGGTTACAATACTCACTTGTAATTACAGGCGGAATTCCAGCCTAACCGAGTGTAAAAAAAGATGCAGGCAAAAAAGAGCCAAGTTATGCATGTTCATCACATAATTTTTCAACCGTCATACATCTTCTTAAGCAACAAAGATGGAGATTTACCTCAAAAGGTCTGGCAGCTGTATACACAGGATCTATGTTGACTAAGTTCCCGAGGCCCCCAAGCCAGCCTGTTTCATGCAATATTCATGGAGCCCGTCGGTGGGTATAGGGATAGAAGCAAGATAGCTTTCAGATTCAGAAATTGCAGTGACTTCAATTTGGTTACCACCTCCCAGTCCACTCCTGCTTTCTCTCTTCTTTTAAAGAGTCTTTGGTTTCAGTCACTTTTACTTTCTGGTTCCCTGTTTCATATTATTCATCCAAGGTATATCAACAATGATTAATCCATACTAGGCTATTGTGATGTTGACCGTATAATATAACATTTTGTTAAATTGACCGAACCACGTATATCTGCAGGGTGGAGAAAGCAAACATGTGGGAAAGGAGTAATTCACTTTCACATGCACTTTGTGAAGGTTTATGTTAGCGGCTCTGGGAGAGAAAGGGCAGTTGTAGCCTAGTACAAGGATTTCTGTAGGAAGGTCTTTCACAGGATACGATGTCTTTCTTTTGAGCTGATTAATAACTTTTTTTTTGTTTCTGGGCATCAACTGCCCTAGCACACAAGGACACTACTATTTGTCAAGCAAGATGCTTCTATACATTATTTTCAAATAAAAATTACCGTTTTCAAAGGGTGTTTTCTTTAGAAATCACATTCTACTCTGGAAGTGGGGTTAAATCAATATCTTTGTTACCTGTTGCTGAAAGCAGATCCATAAGGGGGTATCTCAAGGGGGGAGTCTGGGCTATTTCTAAACACATGTGTTTTTCTATTATGACAATAAAGAAGTCCTGGTTCCAGCACACTCATTTAACTGTTGAGTTCAAAAAACCGCAAGTGATACTTTTTCCATTTCATTCTTTTCTCCCGTCTCCGTGACTCAGTCTAAGGAAATATTTCCATTTCAGTCATAACTGCAAATCAATTAAGAGGTTCTAGTGGTTGATTAAATCAATCAAAGTAGCAAGTGTTTAAATGGAGTATCTTCTGGGTGAATCTTTATTATTTTACTGGTTCAACAGATCTAGGCCCTCTTAGGGGTATTAGAAACCTGATATCATCTTTTCTTTAGAGAGTTATGCTGTAGCTGGGGAGACCAAATATAAACACACTGAAGCTAATTAAAAACACTAGATTTAAATAGAAATCTTCAATAAAACATGAGGTGTCACGTGGTAGTGTATGATTAATGTTTAATTGAATGGCGAGGCTGACTCTGAGACTTCAGTGTGAGTAGTCTTGCAGAGATAAATGTCACCCTGATAATTGCTAGAGTTGATCTGATGGATCATACTGGTTGGGCTGTGCCTACTTCCCTCAACTCCCTCACTTATCTTACCCCACATCAGGTACCCTCTCAAAATATCATGTTCAGTCATTGAATTCTACTGCCCGGGACAGACCAAGGCCAGTCTCTGTATGAGCAGCTGATGTGTCCCAGTGTTCAGGAAGAAGAAGGAGCATGCAGTGAGTCCTAATGGACCAGGAAGGAGTCAGGAAGGATGGATGACTTGGATCTTCAGCTCAATTTCTTAAGGATGGTGAAATTTGAAAGAGTGGAGTGGAGGCTTAAAACTGTTTGAACAGGAAGGTAGAGAGGAAAGTGCAGGAAGCACTCAGGGCAGATTAGTTGGAAAGGACAGGCTATGTGGACAAAGACATTGGAAAAGAAGGTATCAGCTTATTAAGACAGTGACGTGGGAGTCATCTGCCTGGAAGTGACGACTGACGTTGCAGGAACAAATTAGATCAACACCGAAGAGAAGGTGAAGAGAAAAGCCATGAGGCCTAGAGCTTGAGAGGAGGAGGAGAAAGAGAAGTGCATCTGTATATTCAAGGATGAAGCCCTCATTGCTAAAAGAGATATCAAGGAGATTGAAAATTGGCGATGGTTTGGCCCAAGTGCTATAAAAATCAATACTTTTCATTAACAGAGTGCCTTGAAATTTGATTTGATCTTATTTGCAGACAGTATCACTTATAAAGAGATATTTATGCTTCTAAGTTCAGATACAGAACCTAGCATTAATCAAATATATTAGCTCCTTTTAATTTTTCTTTGTTACATTTATGCTTGAGCCAGTGAGACCGTTTTGGGATATCTATCTTTATAAAAATCTATATATTGAGAGAATGAGAGAGAGATGGTGTATGGTTTACAAAAAAAAGAGTCCTTTTTGGCAATTAAGTGAATGGTTGATTCCCTTAATATTCTGAGAGCAAACACAGCCATCATTATGAATCACTGTATTTGATGAGTTTAATTCTTTTTCATGCCATGATAGCAGATGCTCACATTTGAATCTTCCACAGACAGATCGGTCTTTGTCATCTCCTCATACATATTCCAGCATCTGTACTGGAGTTTTGATGTGCTGTACTGGCTTGAGGTAGCAGCACCACGTTTGTGAACTAGCAAAGCAGCTGCCCGGGAAACCAGAATAAAACAGTCAAGAAATTGCTGTTCTTTGCAAAATCGACAGTGACCTGTGAGTCTGAAGACTTGGGTGTGAACGGCATCTACTTGGCTAATCCTGGCTTTCTGGAGGGGTTTCCTCCATAGAACAGGTAGTTGAAATTTAACACTGGTCTAAATGTTGTATATAGCCTTAAGATGAAAGTACCAGTAGTGCCAAGGGAAAAAGCCTTTCCATTGTAGGTCACTGAGGATGCTTATATTTTGTGGTTTGAGGGGAAACCACAATATACACACACATCACAAACATGCATGCCTTGTTCCTGATTATAACACTACATGAGATTTTTTTTTGCTAAAATGTGGCAGAAACTGCATTGGAAAAGAAATCATTTGAGTATTTGTATTTCTGTGAAAACCCTGCTACTTCTATTAACCTGGATCCTTGAAGGGAAGGGAATTTTGGTATTCTTGTTTTCCCTACCAGGATAGGTGCTCAACTAAGATCCCATGGCTACTAGTATGAGTTTCTCAGGGCTACCTTAACAACATGCCACAGACCAGGTGGCTTAGACAGCAGACACGTATTCTCTAGCAGTTTGGACGATTGGTTCTTTCTGAGGTCTTTGAAAGACAGTCTGTCCCAGGCCTCTCCCCAAGCTCCTGGTAGTTTGCTGGTGATCTTTGGCATTCCTTGGCTTTTCCTGCTTTACTCAGATCTCTACCTTTCTCTTAACAGGGCATTTTCCCTGTGTGCATGTCTGTGTCCAAATTTCTCCTTTTTATAAGGGCATCACTATTGGAGTAGGGGCCCACCCAACTCCAATATGACCCTTCTTAACTAACTATATCTGCAATCACCCTATTTCCAAATACTGTCACATTCTGAGGAACTGGTGGTTGGTTAGAACTTCAACATGTAAATTTGGGGAGGGACACAATTCACTCTCTCCTCTAGTCTCCCCAAATCTACGTCCTTCTCACATGCAAAATACATTCACCCCATCCCAGCATCGCCAAGTGTTTCCAAAGATGGCTGTGCCATCTCTTCCATTCCACATGTTTTTGCAATTTGACCTCATCATTTCCACATTGAGAGGTAGACTCTTTTTACCTCCTTTGATTCTAGACTGATCCTGGACTGTTCTCATCAACAGAATGTGGTGGGAATGATGTTATATAAGTTCTGAGGCTGGGCTTTGTGAGATCTAGAACTTCGACCTTTAACTCTTGGAATGTCTTTCCCTGGGACCCAGCTACCATGTTGGGATGAAGCTCAAGCTGCCATGTGGAGAAGCTCTGATGGAAAAACTCTCAGCCCCCCAACCCTTGCTGTACTGAGCCAGTGATCTGTACCACTGCCAGCTGTGTGAGTGAGGACCTTCTGGAAACTTCTGTCATCCCAGCACTCCCTATGACACCACTAAAGCAGAAAAACTCTCTGGTCATACAAAGAATTGTAACTTATAATAAATTGTTGTTGTTGTTTAAGGTGTTTTGTTAAACAGCAATAGAAAAATTGAAGCAGAACATGGTATTCGAAGTGGGATTCTTCAGTAACAAAAACCTAAAAGAGATGGCAATGGCTCTTGTGAAGGGTATCGGGAAGACTGGTAGTGCAAACTGGGAAGGCAGGGAGCAAACTGCTGTTCAAGCTTGGAAGGGTGGTGACATGTGACCTGCAGTGGAAGAACACTTGACAAACTGGTACTTGCAGGAACACAGAAGATAGAATGTGTACCTGGTGAACTTGCGGATCTAGGAGACCGGAGTTCCAGGCAGGATGTTGAAAGTGCCGGTGGGCTTCTTTTAGCTCTCAATCATAAAGGGCGGGGAGAGAGATGGATTTGAAAAGGAACTGTTTGCTTTTTTAAGCCAAATTCTAAAGAAGTATTCCAACTTTAGAATTGCTAAGTTGAAAAATTAAACTATTTCTTACTTCTAGCCTGTCCATTGGGCAAACATTTCTCAAGGTAAAAGGTGACTCAGGCAAATATCAAAGACAGATGTTGCCATGAACACAAGGCCGCGGGGCCTCAGGTGTGTGGGAGCAGAACGCTTTGTTAAGATCTCAGAGTTTTAAGAGGTGCTTGTTACTTCTTCTCAGCTGGACAAAATTTCTTCTAAAAATCTTAATGGCATTTTTCCATAGCTCCCCGACTCAGAGCCCAGGTAGAGAGAAGCCTGTCTCAAAGAAAAATGTGAGCATGAGATTTGTCCAATGGACTGGGTTAATGGTCTTATACACTGGCATCCCACCAAGTTGTTTAGGAAGCTGTGTCATTTTTGGCCAAAAGTACAAAACAGAAAGAGGACTCTTTTTTTTTCCCCCCCTAATATTCTGTGGGTAGGCAGCAAGCTAATGTATCATAACCATAGATCATTTTTTATAGAAAAGGAAGGAAGAGTCAGATGGGGGAGCCCACAGTCCAAAGAGAGAAGCCAGGTGCTGAGTGGTTCTCCCCCCTGTGAGGAGGTCTAGGTCCTCCTCAATGAGCAAAGGAATTTGAGGACGTGCATGGCTGGGTTTCAGAATCACTGTGTACGTGCTTCCCATTTCCCCTCTTTGAGTTGAAGTGTTGACTGTAGTCATTTGGTGCCTGTTTCTCCATGTATATTCTGTCTTGTCTGTGACTTTTTTGTAAGTTCAAGTGTCTCCCTACCTGAGGAACCTCATGGCAGAAGCCTTATGAGCACCTGTGTCTAACTCAGAAGATTAGATCCTGGTCACTGCGTTAGTGCCTGATGCCATAATGGGATGAGAATTATGGGCTCTTGGGAGGGAAAGGTGTATTTTGCATGTCAGAGAAGATAAGTAATTCATGGCCAGAGGACGGTTTCTGGTAGATTACAGATGGCTGTGAATTCTTGCTACTCGTCCAATTGAGAAACAGGGTCTATTTTCCTCCCCTTGAATCTGACCTGGACTTTTGTGTGGATTTAGCCAAGAGAGTGCAGTGGAAGGATGAGATATAACGTTCACAGCTGGGCCTTCATCTGAAGCTTCAAGCTTAGCTCCTCTTGAAACCCTCTCCTGGGATCCGGCAGTGGTGTCAAGTGGCCCAAGCTGGCTAAGTGGAGAGAGGGAGAGGCTCTTGCCCTGCAGTCTCCCCTCCAAGGTGACACGTGCGAGTGAAGCCACCTGACTGCAATTCTGTAATCCTGGCCAGTGTCTCATGGAGCAAAAGAAGTGCCAGGCAGAGCCCTGTCTAAATACCTGATGTACAGAATCGTGAACAGATGAAATGGTTGTCATTTTAAGCCACAAAGTTTTGAGAGTAGTTTGTTACTCAACAGCAAATAAATCAAACAGCAACTGAAAGGAGACGGTATCCAGTGGCCTTGTTCATGCCTTTGTTGCTGCCCTTAGCCAGTGATCAAAGTTTCTGAAATTTCAGCTACATTAAGTGTGACTGAATGTGCATCTTAAATATGCTTAATTAAAATAGAAGGGACGTGTCATTGTGATTGCACTTGAATTATATGGCATGTATTTATTGAACTATCAAAAGCTGATCAATTGCCCCCATATTTTATTTTGGTTCTGCTGAATCTGTATTTCTAACTAGAACTGTTAATCTGACTATTTCATTTAACTACAATCGTATTTGATGAAAATAAACTGAGAGAAGCAATCTTAGGATGACGTATCCAGAGTGAAGAACTGAGCCTCATGTCATGGGAGCCCTCTGACCTTCACTGTCATCCTTTCATTTTTCATTGTTTTTATTTATCATCCTATTTTTTTTTAATTTCTGGAACGCAGTGTGTACTGTGTACTGTGGATGAAAGTTTTGAAAAGAACTATAAAGCACAAAGAGAAAAAAGGAACACTTTAAATGAAGACAAATTTAAAACCCCAAACTCTTTGAACTTTCAAATAGCTTTCCCTCATTTAAAATCCATAAGCTGTAAATGAGGAGTCACCTGAGACAGCAGGATCTTATTTGGGTGTTTTGCTGATCACAGGCTTGCTTTTTCTTTTCATGTTACTTGATTTTCATTTAGGGAACTGTGAGTTATACCCACAGTTATTACCAGAATTGATTTTGAGTCTGCATCTAAAGCATTATCCACTACTTCTCTAAGGAAGATGGAATATATATTTATCCAAATGTCCTGGCTGAATAAAAGCTGAGTAAAAGCTGGTAATAACAATGTTGACATATTTGTATTTTTAAGCAAAAGAATCGTCCTTCCACTTCAAAATTTCTTTCCTCCATTCTCATCTGTAAGGAAAGCCCCCTTGTAAAGTCCAGTCCTCCCATGAAGGAAACAGGTGTTATAAGTAATGGATGTCTAAGAAGGTTGTCTGAAAAGACAGGTACACCTGTATGGGACAACTGGTGTGCTGTTGGAATTTCTATAGATAATGACATTACACAGACTCCTCAAATGTCAGACATAAAATAATAAACAGGACTCTGCATGTGGTTGTTCTTTCTAATCTAATAGAGCCATCTATGGATCAACTCTCTGTTTCTCTGGATTCTGTCAGAATGATACCCTTTAATCAGCAGCTCTTTACTTCACAAAATACTGCACAGGCAAGCCTTTTTTCCTCTCCACAGCATTAATTAAATTACATAAAACTGGCAGCGTTTAAATTCTGGCATCTGTATTGTCTCACTTAATTACACCCCTGGACTCCTTTCAAAATGCTTTCATTTGCTACAGGGACATCTATTGGCGAAAGAGGGAGAAATCAGATACAAGTGATCAAATGCAATTTGGGATTTCTACCCGGCCCACTGTCCACTCTTGAGGAAGGCTTTCCTTAGTCTGTCTGTCTGCAGCATTCCCACCTGGTGCTGAGCAGCAGAGGGAAAATGTCGCGATGCTAGACACTCATTGGGAATTAAGGAAACTTCATAAGTCAAACACTGTTCAACATTCTTTCAACTTTTTTTAAAGCCCATACAAGAAGACCTTAGAGTGGAATGCAGCTTACCATGACCAATTTCAGCAATCTGTGTAATGCCAGATAAGAGCTTCCTTAAAGCTTGGACATGAGAGCATCTTCAGAAAGCTTGCCATGAGCATGCAGCTCGGAGGATGTTGTAAACCCAGGTCAGCAGAGGTGAGCTCTGTCTTCACGTCCTGGACAGGGTAGGGTCGCATGGACAGGACATCCTGAAGACGGAAGAACCTGCAGCCCAGCTCAAGCTGCCAGATAAAGAGCTACTGCCAGAAAAAGGCAAAGATAAATGAAGCCCACAAGTTTATTCTTGGCAAGTTCTGTCTCCATTTTTTTAAATTGATTTGTCCAAAAATCAAATTAGTTTCTCTTCTCCATCTACTTATCCTATTTACTTTTTTAATGTTAATGAATGGCTATCACCCCAGCCAGAAGTCTGAGATCATCTTTGATCTCTTTCCCCGTCCCCTATATCCAGTCCCTCATTTCAGCATCTACTTCCTTACACGTCTTCCCTTTTTATTCTCAGCTGCCTCTTCGGTGGTTTGGACGATTATGCTCAGCTAGGCTGGGTCTTTTCTACATCAGGGGAATCCCTTGACTCTTTCCTACATCCTGAACCTGCCACGAGGATCTTTTCTAAAGTGCGAATCTTGCATGGTTACTCCTCAATGGCTCCAAATTGCCGAATCCAAACTGCTTAGCATAGAAATTGAGGCCCTCCATGATCCGGACCTTGATTCCCTCATCAACCTCATTTCTCTCTCTATTAAATTGTTCACTGTTGTTGAACCACTGAAATGGGATCTATAGACTGAAGCTTGAAAAATGATACTTCTACTGAGAAAACACAGTGCTAAATTTGTTGGATTTTTTTTTTGTAAGGAAACACTGAAGAGAGAAAAATCTTAAATTTGATTAAGAAACATGTGTTACTAGTTATAATATAAATTTGGTGTTTTTGGAACTAAAATAAACACATTTAGCAATTTAGAAAATACTGCTACTGGCCAAACAGCTAAAAAGTTTATCCATCTTTGTTTCATTTGTTCAGCAAAGATTTAAAAAATGCCAGTGATATAACATACAATGCATCAGGCATTGGTCCATGAAGATGGGACACAGCTACAGCCTTCCATGAGCTCACAGTCTAGAGCAGGAAAAAAACAAGGAAAAATATGTGATACCTCGTAGTAAGTGCTATAAAAAGGCACCTGGCTTAAACAACTCATGTTAGTTAGGTCTTTTTATATTGCAGGTAGTAGAAAAGTCAGATCAATCTCATTTGAGCCAAAAAAGAAAAAAAGAGAGAGAAATTTATTGTCGTGCATAAGGGAAAATTACAGGAGCAGTATATATTCAGTTGCAGTTTGATCTAGGTGCTCCAGTAGGTAATGTTGCCAGGTTCCTCTTCCTTTCTCTCACCTCCAAATATGTCTGTTTTGGCTTTCTCATACATTGGTTATCCCCATGTGGTAACAAAGATTGACATTAGAAATTCCAGGCTTGAATTTTACCAGTTAATCAACTTTATAAAGACAAGCAAGCCAACAAACAAAACTTCTTTCCTAATAATTCTATAAAATGGCCCCAGATGATTTCGAGTTCTTGGGGCACACATCCACTCTTGATCCAAACACGTGACTATGAGAATGAAAAGTACTAGTTGATCAATATTATCTCCTCAATCTTGATGTCCGAGCACAGGGTAAGCTTCATCCAGACAGTACAGGCTGAAAGTGAGAGAACAGTGGTTCCCCAAGAAAAAAATTACCAAAAGAAGGAGGAAGAGCCATTGGACAGGAGGGAAACAAGATATACTTGTTTTAACGCTTGAGCCGAATCTTGAAAGATGCGTAGAATTTAGCCAAGTAGAAGAGTTGATGAAAGCCATTCCAGACAAAGGTCGCAGATATGTAAAAAAAAGAGTTGTCGGGGCTTCCCTGGTGGCGCAGTGGTTGAGAGTCTGCCTGCCAATGCAGGGGACACGGGTTCGAGCCCTGGTCTGGGAAGATCCCGCATGCCACGGAGCGACTGGGCCCGTGAGCCACAATTGCTGAGCCTGCGCGTCTGGAGCCTGTGCTCTGCAACAAGAGAGGCCACGATAGCGAAGAGGCCCGCACACCGCGATGAAGAGTGGTCCCCGCTTGCCGCAGCTGGAGAAAGCCCTCGCGCGGAAGCGAGGACTCAACACAGTCATAAATAAATAAATAAATAAATAAATAAATAAATAAATAAATAAAAGAACGTGAATTTCTTAAAAAAAAAAAAAAAATCCTGCTCCCCCACTTCAGACCAGTTGAAATCAGATCACTGGGGTAGGGCCCAGGCATCAGGGATTAAAAAAAAAAAAAAAAAAGAGTTGTCAGAAAACATGGTACTTTCAGATACCTTTTAAAATTATTTCAATATGGGAGGACGCGTGTGGTATATGGCAAGTTGAAAGACCAGAGTTGTTGACTCAAGTCATAAGGAGCTGTAAAGTACTTGAAAGTTTAATAATCTTGTGGGAAAGACTAAGCATGCCGGAAATATGAATACTTTAAAACCCCAGTAATATTTGGGGAAGATTCTGTTCAGCTATGTTCTGAAGAGTTACGAGCCATGAATCTACATGTTCTGAATCCAGTTGTGATCACACTGGCTGCAGTCAAATGGAAAAGAGATGGGTTTCAGACCTAAAGACAACGTTGGAGGAATCCTCTGCCCCAGGGGTTAGTCACCTGTCAGATCTGTCAGATGAGTACTCTGCAGGGAGAACCAACCAGTAAGCGGTAGATGGAGTAGTAGGAAAAAAGGGACAGTAGTTGAATTATTTAATGTCAGAAACTAGAGTCAGGGTGACAATAATATAGCTCATGAAGCTGCGCCTTAAACCACCATTCCATTCTCCCAGTGATATTTTAGTTTTCATGAGACTATGCGACCTTCTTGTTTGGTTCAGCTGTGCAGACGAAGTTGTTGTTCTCCCTCGTGAATCTTTACAGTGAACTCCTTCTCCTGTGGTCATCCTGGAAGAACACTGTGTCTTGCCACCTAAAGAAACTCAAATAATTCAAGAACCTGGCTCATGTCAACCTAGGGTGCTCATGTTAACATGAAGACATAGGAAAAATTCTGAAGCACAGTATTGTGAAAATACATGTTAACTTTGTGTTTTTCAATTCATTAAACAAAAGAGTATATCTTAAAAATGGGAGCAGGAGGAGGGGAAGGTAAACCAAATATTTAATTTCTTCCACTTGTATGGTAAGTTTTTCTTCCACTCTCCTTATAACAGAAGCCCTTATTTTCAGGCTCTTCGCTTGCTAACAGCAAGACATTTTCTTAACTAAATGACGCTTTTGAGATCACGGCTGCATATCCAGGACTTCAGCCTTCCTGATGTTTGGGTTTGCTGCTGTAATGCCCAAACAGAAATACATACAGCACCTAGTCTGAAAATGCCTATAAATGAAACATGGGCAAGTCACAACCTCTAAAGGGTGTCCAAATTCTTATTTGTGTTACAAAATGATCTGTTTCAGTATATATTTTAGATCTGAAGCTTGTAATATTTTATTTGCCTTTAACTATGGCAAAGTTAACAATTCTGACATGAAATCAGTGGGTGAAAAAAGTCCTTGGAATTAATTTATATAATTCACTATTGGGGATGCGTTTTACTGAGAACCATGTTAGTTGCAAGTTTAAAAAAATCACTGCCATTATTAATCACCCCAAATAATTGCTCTTATAAAAATGTAATTTCAACACACAAAAAAATCGAATATATTTTCTTCCCTTGATCTATACAAAAGACATCCAGAAACGGCACAGCAGAGACACCAAAGGTGAATTTCATAGACAATTCAACTTTGGGGCACATAATGGATTTCTAATTGTACAGCTTCTCTCCCGGCAGGTTATTATGATTAGGTTGAAACATTTACATTTATATTTGTTATCTGCAAGAGATAATTAGATATTTCCGCCGCAAAATAATTTACATTAATGGGCCGTAACTTTCAATATGCAGCTTTAAACTGCACATTTAAATAATATAATATCTGTCTCCCTTAATTTTACTGTAATTGACTCCATGTGAAGGCTTTATTTTTTTCTTTCCAAAAACACAATTGGCTAAAACAACATATTAAACGCTCTAGTTTATTAGTTTGAAATTTTAAAATAGGTAACCTAGCAAACTTGTTCAGAATTTTACTGAAGTCTTAGTATGTAAAATGAAAGTGACTTTGAAGCAAAAGCAAAAACTCTACAGCCTTGGCTAAAGATATAAGGACTACACGTGGAATATACTTGTGTTTGGGGAGACGTATGTAAGGCATGGTGGGATTTTCTTTTTTGTTTGGTCATTTCTGTGCATAATCCCAAATATTTATTAACTGCCAATTAGAAGCAAAGTTTGTCTCAATTATACACTTAAGCTTGTTCTCTGTCTAGGGTTTGGTCAGCAATACTTCCTTTGATGAAAGATCCGTTTGTAACTGTGCAATGAAAATTTCATCCATTCATTCCTTCAATGACTATCAGATCCAGTTCAACGGATTGGGATAGGTTCATGGGATAGAGGAAAGCCCTAAAGAACTCAGTTTGGAAGATATATCTACCTGGAATCCACCTATAGATGAGCTTTGCTCTAGCGGATTAGTATCGCCAATGATACGAGAACAAAATTGACTACCTGAAATATAAACAATATGCTGTCAGTTAGGGAGCATCCATTTGGTCTGAATAATTCTTTAATTAGATATGGAAAGTGAGTGTCTCTATACTCAGCTGATATCAGCTAAGTTGGCATGATTTAATTATTATTTTTATGCTTTTAAAATAATAATATAGGAAATATCAAGAGATTCCAAATTCTCATGAGTTTAGATGGACAATGATATATACATGTAGGCAAGGGCCTTCAGAAACCTGTATAAAAATACTTCAGGTTTTGGAGTTAGGAGTCATGACTTCTAGTTAGTCTAATAGAAAAAATGATCTTTCTGAGTTACTTCTCAAAAATTCAGTTCCTTGTTGATAATTGTGTGGTGTTATTGGTGATATTAAACAAATACTACATATTACTATGTATATATAAGAATAAGCACCATGGAAATGCTTATATATTAACACTAAGAATGCAAAAAAAAAAAATAGTCAAATAGTCATAATAGATGATCCCCACAAAGGGTCTTTAGGGGATGTTCAGAATAAGATGCTAATCACCCAAATCTGCAGCTTTTCCCAGAGATATGTTCTTTGCAGCTTCTTTCCTAATTATGCTTTTTACTAAGTAATATAAACATTCCCTGAGCAAACTTGTTTATACTACTAATTAGTCACAACTGGAATAAAATGTTTGCAAAGACAAGAATCAACACACAACTATCTGAATTATGAGTATGTTTTTTTTTTCTTTTTGCAATTAGTAGATCTAAAAAATGTGGTTTGATTCTATAGCCTATTACATTCATGTTATCAGTGCATTAATGTGTACAACTTAAAACAAGAGGCCATTTTTTTTCATGTTCTAAAAAGAATCCAAATAAAGATTCAACATCTAATGATACTTTTTGTTTTATTTATTTTTAGCACTCAAAAATATCTGCAAAGACCCAATCCACTAACCTTCTTTCAGGTCTCTGTGTTAAAAGGTTTCTTCAGCAATGTGAATAGAAAGCAGCTTTAAAGATGTACCTGGAATGTCTGTGTCATCTGCCTTTTAGACTGAGCTAGAATAATGAATTCAATATTATTTGTTGAATAATTATGACTTTGGGCTCTTTCCTGCAGGCAGCATCTGAGCAGCTATTACTGAAGCATCATTATCAGATAAGGAGACCACTGAAATGGTTAGTCGGCTTTATTTTCACACATCTTTCTTCTCCATATACAAAGAACATAGTCAAGTGTTTGTAATTCAAATGCCCTTCAATTAGTCTAGTCCCGGAGAATCATTCTTCAACATGAAAGCCAAGGTCTGGCATTCCAAATACAGGAAGTAAATTGAATTGCATTGCATTAGTCATAAAAGCCACCAGGACAATACTGTGATTGTCACTAGTACAGTTTCCTAGGTTTGTATGAGTTTTAATATATTAATGTGAGAAGTGTGTGACTTCTAATACGACCTTGAATGAGTAAGCCTTCAAAGTACTTTTACTGCATGCTGGCATGCCAGGCACGGTTCCAGGCACCGGGGATACAGGGAGCCCTGGTCTCTTGGAACAGCGGTGATCTTTATTATCTTTATTGTCTGTGAAGCAGATAATAAAAAGTAAAAAGGGACCATATCAGAGGGTGAAAAAAGCAATATGAAGAAAATAAAAAGAATGTGATAGAGAGAGATTAGAGAGTTTGGGGTTAATTTGGTTTAGAAGTCAGGCCCTGAGAAGATCTCGAGGGGATTTCAGGAAGAGGGGAACCTCAGTTTTGTAGCCTGGGGGCAGACACGAGCTGGGTAGTTCTAAGGAGAGGGACCACTCAGAGTGGCTGCTTCCTCCAAATGAGGTAGGGGAGCTTGGAAGGACATGAAGTCAGGAAAGTGAGACTTGGAGGCTAGGATCAGAAGTTTGGATTTCACAAAACACTGAACACAGGTCTGTACATTGACTTGTATTTTCCACAAGTTCTCATGTGTGTTTAAATGGTTTAGATTTTTTTGTGGAATTATTTTTATGTCCCAAGATGATAATTCTCTCTGTATTGCTGAAGAATATGGCAAAAAATAAGTATTTCTCAATATTTTTGCTTTAACAAAAAATTGTAACATATTAAATCATTCTAAGTAGAGGAAAAATACAGATACATATGAAATCTAATAGTAAATATCTGTATGAAGAATTACAAAATTAATAACGTCCTGGTTAGTTAACATATAATTGACTTCAATAAATTATTCTTATTTTTAAGTACTATTGGCCATTGATAAAAGAACAGTCATCAAATAAATAAATATCAATTTCTACAATTACAATACCAAGAATATAATGGTTGTTAGGGGATGTGGAGAAGCAACAGTGAGATTTCTAGAACAAGGGCTTAAAACCTGAATTCAAAAAACATATGAAAAGATGTTCAACCTCACTGGTAATCAGAGAAATAAAAAGTCAAACCACAGTGATAAAACATTTTGCAAGCACATTTGAAAAAGTTAAAAACTACTTGCAGTGGGAACTTTGACTCATTGCTCATGAGAATATATATTTGTATAAGTATGTTGAAGAACAATATGGCATATCTAGTAAAGTTTAAGACATGTACACCGTCTAACTGAGTTGCTCTACTCATAGCTATATGGGTTGAACCTAGAGAGACAGTGGCAGCAAGTTGGAAACAACATAAATATTCACCGACAGGAAGATGCATAAAAAAAGATGTGGGCTTCCCTGGTGGCGCAGTGGTTGAGAATCTGCCTGCCAATGCAGGGGACACGGGTTCGAGCCCTGGTCTGGGAAGATCCCACATGCCGCGGAGCAACTGGGCCCGTGAGCCACAACTACTGAGCCTGAGCGTCTGGAGCCTCTGCTCCGCAACAAGAGAGGCCGCGATAGTGAGAGGCCCGCGCACCGCGATGAAGAGTGGCCCCCGCTCGCCGCAACTGGAGAAAGCCCTCGCACGGAAACGAAGACCCAACACAGCCATAAATGAATGAATTAATAAAAAAAAAAAAAGGTATAAGGTATAAATTTCCAATTATAAGACAAATAAGTCATGGGGTGTAGCGTGCAGCATGGTGACTATAGTTAATAACACTGTATTCCATATTTGAAAGGAGCTAAGAGAGAATCGTAAAGTCCTCATCACAGGAAGAAAAGAATGTGTAACTGTGTATGGTGACGAATGTTAACTAGACTTATTGTGGGGATCATTTCATAATCTATACAAATATCGAGTCATTATGTTGTATACTTGAAATTAATATAATGTTAATGTCAATAATATCTCTAAAAAAAAGAAAATTTATTATAAATTACTATTTTTTGTTAAAATTTCAAACTTTTTTCTCCAAAAATCAGAGAAAATGACAGAATGAAAGCAAACATTGAATTATTGATCTTTTTCTATGATGTAATTGAATACATAGAAAACACGAGGGAATCAACTTAAATATGATAAACATAATTCAGAAAGACTTCTCAGAACAACATTAATATACAAAACTGACTAACTTCCTTTATGTACAAATAGACAATTATGATATATAACGGAAGAATCCCATTTTAACTATAACAAAAATGATAATAGACTTAGGGATAAATTTATCAGGAACATGCAAGATATTTTTGAAGAAAACTTAAAACACTAAGAGGAATGATCTAATTGGAGACTTGAACAAATGGAAAACCCATACCGTATTCCTGGGTTGGAACACACAACTCATCATTCTAAGGATGTGGATTTGATAACTTTAATATGATCTAAATAAAGATACCTGTAGGAAACTGACATTTATTTAGAAAAATAAATATGCAAGAATGGCATGGAAAAACCTGAAAAAAAAAAAAAAAAGTAAAGAGCTGGCTTTATCAGTTATTAGAATCTATTATAAAAACTTCAGTAATTAAAACTGTAAGATACTAGCATGTGAATAGACACAAAAATCAGTGTAAGAGTATGGATAATCCAGAAATAGACCCCAAAACACATTACCACATAATAAATAGGGTATTTAAAAAAAAAAAAAAGAAAGCCAACATTGACATTATTTTATTTACTGCTTTTTATGAGTGTCTATTTCTTTGTGGAAACCATAAGGGTATTCGAGTACTACCTTTTAAAATTTTTATGGTCATGTATGACCAGTATTTTTGGTCATCCTTTCTGACATTCTTCTTCAAAATTTGATTTCTTTGTTATGTAATGTCCATTTCATTATATTTTGTTGTGGTCACAATTAATTGCTTCTTCTGTAATTTTAGTATACTGATTATTAATAAACATTTAAAACACCGTGTGTCACTGTACTTTGTTCCAGACTGGTACTACTCAAAATTATAAAAGTATTTCATGCATTAACTAAACTTTGTACTTGCCAAACAAAAATATTACTGCTCACACTTTGTATTGTTTCACTGTTTTACATTTTAAATGCGGTGAAAACTAAAAGTGGTGACAGAATTAAAAAATTGGAGTAATTCAAGTTCTATCACTTTATTTTTTTTCACAAGCACTGTGTTATCATTTCTACTTCAGATCTACTGTTTAAACACAAGTATATGTATTACCACAGGATTTGGAGACATGAACTGTGCCCAAAGCAAGCTTATATGATCCCCAAACTTTGCAGTCTCACTCTCCAAACAGACACATGTAGCTGAGTTCTCTGAAATAACTATCATGTGGAATACAACTTACATTAAGGATAGGTAATTTAAAAATTCTCCTTTGAAGCTTACATATAGGTTATTAAATCCTAACAGTAATAGAATTTAGACCAACAATTTTTTTAAAGGATTAACTATTTTACCACTGAAATGGTTTAGAATTGTAGGCTTTTTGTTATTATGTAAAGCAAACTGGGGGTGGGGGTATGGTGGGTGAAAGTGGTCAAAGGGTGTAAACTTCCAGTTATAAAGTAAATAAGTCCTGAGGATCCAATGTACAACATGGTAACTATAATTAACACTGTTGTATTGTATACTTGAAAGTTGCCAAGAGAGTAGATCTTAAGTGTTCTTAACACACACACACACACACACACACACACACACACACAGAGGTAACTATGTGAGGTGATTGATGGAGGTGTTAACTAACCTCATTGTGGTTATAATTTCACAATATGGAGATATATTATTCACTACGTTATACAACTTAAACATGCACAATCCTGTATGCCAATTATATCTAACTAAAGCAGGAAAAATTTAAAAGTAAAAAAGCAGATTGGCTTTTGGGGGGTTGCTATTATTTGAAAATTTGACACAGAGAATGTCCCCATTTACTACCCAAACTTGAGGAAGACCTCGTTCTTAGCACAGCATTGATTGATCTGTGAACTTGCCTTGTTCTTTTTCATTGCTGCTTAAATCCTTCTTTTTCCTAATCTTGATTTCAAGTCAATCCCATTCTCTCAAAGTCTACTTTTAATCCCTTTTCTCTGCTAAAAACTTTCTGAACACAAAAACGGGAGCAAGTTTTCCCACTCTGGACCACGTAAAATATTTCCTCTGTATACTACACTGTGTATACTTTATGGCTTACTAAAATTGCCTTCAATTTTTTAATAAACTTTTCATCTTAAGTAATCATATTGGAAAGTTGTAAGTACTATCACTATATTTCCCACATGTATTTTGATATCCCAGCTGAGTGATTAAAAGACAGGAGTGAGGAAAGAAAAAACTTAATTTATGTAGCCATTATATTTGTGAAGAATAAGGCACATTTTAGTGTGCCAAATGTCACTCTGGAAAAGGCTTAGAATGCAGAGTCCCTGCCCTACCTGAAGAGAACCTGATGCTTGATATCTGGCTGCAGCAAGAGTCAAACACTTTAACCAACCATCACACCATCAGCTCATCAGGTGGTACTGATTCAGGTCATTCTTAGACCAAAACTTGAAAACTACTTTCTGAGGGGAATTGTTATTTTGCATTGAACATAAAAGCCTAAAGACTTTAGGACATACTTTACTGGATCAAACAGAATCTGGATTTATGAGGCAAAGACATGGTTCAAGCCTATTTATGTTAGTAAATAAATATTAGAATTAAGTGATGCATGAGAAACTTCTTTATGCAATAAAATTTGTAAGTCTCTAGCCAGGCTAACTAAGAAAAGAAGAAAGAGGACACTTATTACTGTTATCAGAAATGAAAGAGGGGACATTACTACAGATCCTACAGACATTACAAAGATAATCAAGAGATTCTATGAATGACTCTATGCCAACAAATCTGATAACTAGATGGAACAGAAAGATTCCTTGAAAGATATAATCTGACAAAACTCACACAAGGAAAAATAGGTGATCTGAATAGTCCTGTATCTATTAAAGGAATTAAATAAATGATTAAGAACCTTACAAGATAGAAAGCAACAGGCCCATATGAGTTCACTGGTGAATTATACAAAGGTGTAAGAAAGAAATTATACCAATTCTCTGTAATCTCTTTCAGAGGATAGAAGCAAACATTTCCAAACTCATTCTATGAGGCCAGCACTATCCTAATACCAAAACCAGGCAATGACATTACAAGAAAAAAAAATTACAGATCAATATCTCTCACAAACATAGACACAACATCCTCAACAAAATATTAGCAAACTAAATCCAAAAAAGCATAAAATGAATTATACACCACAATCAAGGGGGATTTACCCCAATTATGCAAAGCTGGTTCAACAACTGAAAATCAATTATCGCAATCCGTCACATCAATAGACTAAAAAATAAAAATCACATGACCATATTAATACATTGCAAAAAAGCATTTGACAAAATCCAACACCCATTTATGGTAAAAACTTAGTACTAGGAATAGAGGGAACTTTTTTGACTTGATAAAGACTACCTACAAGAAAACCTACAGCTAACATCACACTTAGTGGTGAGAAACCTGAAACTTTCCCACTAAGATCAGGTACAAATCAGGGATGTCCCTTATAATCACTCCTTTTCAACATAATACTGGAAGTCCTTGCTGATGCAATAAGGTAAGAAAAGAAAAGAAAATCTATATAGATTGGGAAGGAAGACATAAAATTGTCTTTGTTTGCAGATCACATGATCATCTATGTAGAAAATCTTTTAAAAAATCAACCCCAAAATTCCTGGAACTAATAATAGATTATAGTGAGGTTGCAGGTTAATATATACACTTGTTAGAATGGCCAAAATCCAGAACACTAACAACAGAAAATGCTGGCAAGGATGTGAAGCCACACGAACTGTAATTCACTGCTGGTGGGAATGCACAAAGGCACAGCCACCTTGGAAGACAATTTGATGGTTTCTTTCAAAAGTAAACACACTCTTACCATACAATCCAGCAATCACACTCCTTGGTACTTACCCAAAGGAGTTAAAAACTTATGTCCATACAAAAACCTGCACATGGGTGTTTATAGCAGCTTTCTCAATTAATTTCCAAATCTTGGAAGAAACCAAAGTGTCCTTCAGTATGTGAATGGATAAACTGTGGTACATCAGACAATAGAATATTATTTGGTACTAAAAAGAAATGAACTACCAAGCCATGAAAAGACATGGAGGAAAGTTAACTACATATTATTAAGTGAAAGAATGTGATCTGAAAAGTCTATATATTGTATGATTCCAAATATATGACATTTTGGAAAAGGCGGAACTATGGAGACAGTAAAATGAGCCATGTTTGCCAGGGGTTGCGGGGAGAGATGGATGATTAGACAAAGCACAGAGGATTTTAGGGCAATGAAAATACTATGTGATATTATAGTGTTGGCTATACTGTACCTCATTATACTTTTATACAAACCCATAGAATGTATAACACCAAAGTGACTCCTGAGATAAGCTATGGATATTGGGTGATTAAGATGCATTAATGCATGTTCATTCCTGATTTAAAAAAATGTAACTTCCTGGTGAGTGATGTTGATAATTAGGGAGGCTATGCATAAAGTTGGGGGGACAGAAATAATCTCTGCACCTTCCTCTTAATCTTGTTGTAAACCTTAAAGTGCTCTAAAAATAATAAAGACTTGAAAAAAAAAAAGAAAAAGAAAAGAAAATGCTTCGTAAACCATTAAGCATCATGCAAACATAAGACTACTCTTTTCACGTTGAGGGTGGTGTTAGACAAAATATTATTTTGTAGGTTTTGGATTGAAGAAAAAGGGTGATGGTTGGGGGGCAGAAGACTTGATTCTCTAGTGTGATTTTTAAAGGAACGATTTCAGTAAATGTATTTATACAAACTTGATAATGGTGTGAAACAAACGTGGGCCTAATCCTGGTATTTGAGACAGAGGTGGATGCTTTCTCAAGGTCCCCAAACAAGTTTTTAAAACCTGCAAAAGTGGCCTCAGGAAGTGGGAAGGAGAAATTAAATTTAGTTTTGCTTGTAAATAAGAAATATCCTGAATCCAAACACATATGCTCTGTGCTAAACTCTCCTCAGATTAGCATAATCAGAAAGTCGAATTTGTTAATTCCAGATCAAGGAAAGAGTTCTAGCCCATCTGTTTCTTTGCAAAATTTGAGGACCAATTACAGTCGCAGTGAGAACAGAACTCAGTGTTTATTGCCATTTTAATAATTTTGTCCTTTATGGAACATCACTCACCCAAAAGTCTCTTCACTTCACTGCAGACATTGAGGGTGTCTGTCACCCACTTGGTGGGGAAAGGGAGCAATGTGGCAGCTGTCTCCCATGCAATATTAAACAGCAATTTGGGATCCAAAATGGAGAAGGATATTGCATTCACATAACAGTGCAGAGGAAATAAAGAACACAGTTGCCGCAAATGAAACAGAACTAAAACTAATGTCTTACTTGTGTAAAGAGTAGCTGGAGACCTTTACTGCATCTTACATCCAGACAGCTTTTCTCCAGCAGCCCCTGCAGACTGCTGAGCTGGATGTCCGTTTGGCAGTGACCCTGAAGAATGAGCACCCACTCCTGACTCTCAGCAGTGCTGATGGACCTTCCTTCAAGGTCTCCCCTCCCAGAAGTGAAGGAGCTTAATGTGTGCTTAGTGCAGGAGCCAGGAGGTCAGAGGTTTAGGAAAATAATTGGCAAGTCAAAGACCACAGCAGCCTATGGATAAGGCCACAGCTCTGAGCCTGAATTTCTAACCTGCCGTTGCTTTAACGAGCCTTCTCTGCTAGACTTAGCGTTCTGACTAAATACTATTCTTGATGAATGAGCCAGGACGGGTGTGCACAGAGGACATCATTTACTTCAGATGGGAGTCAGAAGGGCATGTTTAAGGATATTACACAGGTCACACAACAACAAGGCACGTGGAAGAATACAGATGTCAGAAAACCATTTGCTTTTTACTAGAAATTTCATACTCTTTTTCCATTAAAAGTGATCCTTCTCAAGCCTCTTTTCCTGATAGGTTTAGTAACTCACCTCTTGCCATACATGTTAGAGTTCTGAATTACTAGGACCTGAAATCTTCTGGTCCACCACTTTATTAGAATTGGTAGGACATGAACGGTTTTATACATGCATACTTTCTGAATCGCCATCAAAACTCACTACTTAGATTGGTAATATTAATTAAAATATCACCCTTTTACTCTTTTTTGCTTTCAAATAGCCTACAAGATATGGTTCAATGATTGCTTCATGTCTCGGGGTCCTAACTTTGAGTATCAGTTATTTTGCTGTGCTCTCATACAATGGTGCCACATGAGTCCTGATTTCAAGTGGCCTTATTCTATGCCTGTGAAACCTTGTGTCTGACTCTCACAGTGTTCCGGGTTCTCTCCCACACCTCTCTTTCGGCTCACCACAATTCCCGCTTACTCCCCCCTTGCTTCCATTCTTCTCCCACTTCCAATCTGTAAGTGTGCCACATGACCAATTATTTTCAGAACGTTTGTAAAGTGAGAGTGACTCAGGATCCTGAGTGAGCACGGATGAACTAATTTATAATAAAACATGTGACTTTCCAAATCATCCATCTTGAAGGATAGTTCATTTTTAATCCAAATAGTTGAGGCTGCTGGTTAAGTGACCTTCAATCAAGTAAGATGGTGCTGGGTAAGAGTGCCTCTCAGATATTTGGTTGTTGGAATAATCCCTTCCAAAAGGGGACTGAATGATATATACGTATTTTGTATTAATTTTAGTAGGGCATAGGTCTTATTTGATATATATATATAGAAAATAAATATATTGAAGAATCCTTGCATTCCTGGGATAAACCCCTCTTGATCAAGGTGTATGATCCTTTTAATGTGCTGTTGGATTCTGTTTGCTAGTATTTTGTTGAGGATTTTTGCATCTATGTTCGTCAGTGATATTGGCCTGTAGTTTTCTTTCTTTGTGGCATCTTTGTCTGGTTTTGATATAGGGGTGATGGTGGCCTCTTAGAATAAGTTTGGGTGTGTTCCTCCCTCTTTTATATTTTGGAAGAGTTTGAGAAGGATAGGTGTTAGCTCTTCTCTAAATGTTTGATAGAATTCGCCTGTGAAGCCATCTGGTCCTGGGCTTTTGTTTGTTGGAAGATTTTTAATCACAGTTTCAATTTCAGTGCTTGTGTTTGGTCTGTTCATAGTTTCTACTTCTTCCTGGTTCAGTCTCAGAAGGTTGTGCGTTTCTAAGAATGTGTCCATTTCTTCCAGGTTGTCCATTTTATTGGCGTATATTTGCTTGTAGTCATCTCTCATGATCCTTTGTATTTCTGCAGGGTCAGTTGTTACTTCTCCTTTTTTATTTCTAATTCTATTGATTTGAGTCTTCTCCCTTTTTTTCTTGATGAGTCTGGCTAATGGTTTATCAATTTTGTTTATCTTCTCAAAGAACCAGCTTTCAGTTTTATTGATCTTTGCTATCATTTCCTTCATTTCTTTTCATTTATTTCTGATCTCATCTTTATGATTTCTTTCCTTCTGCTAACTTTGGGGTTTTCTTGTTCCTCTTTCTCTAATTGCTTTAGGTGTAAGTTTAGGTTGTTTATTTGAGATGTTTCTTGTTTCTTAAGGTAGGATTGTTTTGCTATAAACTTCCCCCTTAGAATGCTTTTGCTGCATCCCATAAGTTTTGGGTCACTGTGTTTTCATTGTCATTTGTTTCTAGGTATTTTTTGATTTCCCCTTTGATTTCTTCAGTGATCACTTGGTTAATAAGTATTGTATTGTGTAGCCTCCATGTGTTTGTATTTTTTACAGATTTTTTTCCTGTAATTGATATCTAGTCTCATAGCGTTGTGGTTAGAAAAGATACTTGATAAGATTTCAATTTTCTTAAATTTACCAGGGCTTGATTTGTGACCCAAGATATGATCTATTCTGGAGAATGTTCCATGAGCACTTGAGAAGAAAGTGTATTCTGCTGTTTTTGGATGGAATGTCATATAAATAACAATTAAGTCTATCTTGTTTAATGTATCATTTAAAGCTTGTTTTTCCTTATTTATTTTCATTTTGGATGATCTGTCCATTGGTGAAAGTGGGGTGTTAAAGTCCCCTACTATGATTGTGTTACTGTCGATTTCCCCTTTTATGGCTGTTAGTATTTGCCTTATGTATTGAGGTGCTCCTATGTTGGGTACATAAATATTTACAATTGTTATATCTCCTTCTTGGATTGATCCCTTCATCATTATGTAGTGGCCTTCTTTGTCTCTTGTCATAGTCTTTGTTTAAAGTCTATTTTGTCTGATATGAGAATTGCTACTCCAGCTTTCTTTTTATTTCCATTTGCATGGAATATGTTTTTTCATCCCCTCACTTTCAGTTTGTATGTGTCCCTAGGTCTAAAGGGGGTCTCTTTTAGACAGCATATATGTGGGTCTTGTTTTTGTATCCATTCAGCCTGTCTATGTCTTTTGGTTGGAGCATTTAATCCATTTACATTTAAGGTAATTATCGATATGTATGTTTCTATTACCATTTTCTTAATTGTTTTGGGTTTGTTATTGTAGGTCTTTTCCTTCTCTTGTGTTTCCTGCTTAGAGAAGTTCCTTTAGCATTTGTTATAAAGCTGGTTTGGTGGTGCTGAATTCTCTTAGCTTTTGCTTGTCTGTAAAGCTTTTAATTTCTCCGTTGAATCTGAATGAGATCCTTGCTGGGTAGAGTAATCTTGGTTGTAGGTTTTCCCCTTTCATCACCTTAAATATGTCCTGCAACTCCCTTCTGAATTGCAGAGTTTCTGCTGAAAGATCAGCTGTTAACCTTATGGAGATTCCCTTGTATGTTATTTGTTGTTTTCCCCTTGCTGCTTTTAATATTTTTTCTTTGTATTTAATTTTTGATAGTTTGAATAATATGTGCCTTGGCGTGTTTCTCTTTGGATTTATCCTGTATAGGACTCTCTGTGCTTCCTGGACTTGATTAACTATTTCCTTTCCCATATTAGGGAACTTTTCAACTATAATCTCTTCAAATATTTTCTCAGTCCCTTTCTTTTTCTCTTCTTCTTCTGGGACCCCTATAATTCGAAGGTTGGTGTGTTTAATGTTGTTCCAGAGGTCTCTGAGACTGTCCTCAATTTTTTTCATTCTGTTTTCTTTATTCTGCTCTGCAGTAGTTATTTCCACTGTTTTATCTTCCAGGTCACTTATCCGTTCTTCTGCCTCAGTTATTCTGCTATTGATCCCTTATAGAGAATTTTTAATTTCATTTATTGTGTTGTTCATCATTTTTTGTTTGCTCTTTAGTTCTTCTAGGTCCTTATTAAACGTTTCTTCATTTTCTCCATTCTATTTGCAAGATTTTGGATCATCTTTATTATCATTATTCTGAATTCTCTTTCAGGTAGACAGACTATTTCCTCTTCATTTGTTAGGTCTGGTGGGTTTTTACCTTGCTCCTTCATCTGATGTGTGTTTCTCTGTCTTCTCATTTTGCTTAACTTACTGTGTTTGGAGTCTCCTTTTCTCAGGCTGCAGGCTCGTAGTTCCCATTGTTTTTGGTGTCTGTCCCCAGTGGCTAAGGTTGGTTCAATGGGTTATGTAGGCTTCCTGGTGGAGGGGACTAGTGCCTGTGTTCTGGTGGATGAGGCTGTATCTTGTCTTTCTGGTTGGCAGGTCCACATCTGGTTGTGTGTTTTGGGGTGTCTGTGACCTTATTATGATTTTAGGCAGCCTCTCTGCTAATGGGTGGGCTTGTGTTCCTGTCTTGCTAGTTGTTTGACATAAGATGTCGAGCACTGTAGCTTGTGGGTCATTGAGTGGAGCTGGATCTCTGCGTTGAGATGGAGATCTCTGGGAGATTTTTGCCATTTGATATTACGTGGAGCTGGGAAGTCTCTGGTGGACCAATGTTCTGAACTTGGCTCTCCCACCTCAGAGGCACAGCCCTGATGCCTGGCTGGAGCACCAAGAGCCTGTCATCCACACGTCTCAGAATAAAAGGGAGAAAAAAGAAAGAAAGAAAGAAAAAGATAAAATAAAATAAAACGAAATAAAATAAAATAAAATAAAGTTATTAAAATAAAAATTAATTATTAAAAAAATTTATAAAGTAATAAAATAACAAAAGAAAGAAGAGAGCAATCAAACCAAAATACAAATCCACCAATGATAACAAGCGCTAAAAACTATACTAAAAAAAAGAAAAAAGAAAACAAAACGGGCAGACAGAACCCTAGGACAAATGGTAAAAACAAAGCTATACAGACAAAATCGCACACAGAAGCATACACATAGGCACTCACAAAAAGAGAAAAAGGGAAAAAATATATATATCGTTGCTCCCAAATTCCACCTCCTCAATTTGGGATGATTCCTTGTCTGTTCAGGTATTCCACAGAGGCAGGTACATCAAGTTGACTGTGGAGATTTAAGCCGCTGCTCCTGAGGCTGCTGGGAGAGATTTCCCTTTCTCTTCTTTGTTCGCACAGCTCCTGGGTTCAGCTTTGGATTTGGCCTGGCCTCTGCGTGTAGGTCGCCTGAGGGCGTCTGTTCTTCACTCAGGCAAGATGGGGTTAAAGGGGCAGCTGATTCGGGGGCTCTGGCTCACTCAGTCCGGGGGAAGGGAGGGGCACAGATGCGGGGCGCGCCTGTGGCAGCAGAGGCGTCGTGACGTTGCAGCAGCCCGAGGCGCGCCGTGCGTTCTCCCGGGGAAGTTGTCCCCGGATCACGGGACCCTGGCAGTGGCGGGCTGCACAGGCGCCCGGGAGGGGCGGTGTGGGGAGTGACCTGTGCTCGCACACAGGCTTCTTGGTGGCGGCAGCAGCAGCCTTAGCGTCTCATGCCCGTCTCTGGGGTCCGCGCTGATAGCCACGGCTCGAGCCCGTCTCTGGACCTCCTTTAAGTGGCGCTCTGAATCCCCTCTCCTCGTGCACCAGGAAACAAAGAGGCAAGAAAAAGTCTCTTGCCTCTCCGGCAGCTCCAGACTTTTCCCGGACTCCCTCCTGGCTAGCTGTGGCGCACTAACCCCTTCAGGCTGTGTTCACGCCGCCAACCCCAGTCCTCTCCCTGCGATCTGACCGAAGCCCGAGCCTCAGCTCCCAGCCCCACCCGCCCCGGCGGCTGAGCAGACAAGCCTCTCGGGCTGGTGAGTGCTGCTCAGCGCCGAGCCTCTGTGCGGGAATCTCTCCGCTTTGCCCTCCGCACCCCTGTGGCTGCGCTCTCCTCCGTGGCTCCGAAGCTCCCCGCCTCCGCCACCCGCAGTCTCCGCCCGCGAAGGGGCTCCTAGTGTGTGGACACCTTTCCTCCTTCACGGCTCCCTCCCACTGGTGCAGGTCCCGTCCCTATCCTTTGTCTCTGTTTTTTCTCTTTTCTTTTGCCCTACCCAGGTACGTGGGGAGTTTCTTGCCTTTTGGGAGGTCTGAGGTCTGCCAGCGTTCAGTAGGGGTTCTGTAGGAGTTGTTCCACACTTAGATGTATTTCTGATGTATTTGTGGGGAGGAAGGTGATCTCCGCGTCTTACTCTTCTGCCATCTTGAAGCTCCCCCCTCGAAATAATTGTTTCTTGAATGTTTGTTAGAACTTTCTTGTAAAAACTCTCTGGGTCTGAAAAAAAGATTTTGGAGATTTTTACCTACTGATTCAATTTCTTTAATGGGAAAATTTTCTTTCTCCTCTCAAATCAGATTTAGTAATTTGAATTGTTCTAGAATTTATCCATTTTACATAAAATTTCAAATGTATCAACCTAATTTTTGTAGTTTTGCTTACAACTGTTTTATCTCAGCTACTTCAGCAGATATATTCCTCTTTAACACTTTTAATACTGTTAATTTTGTAACTTCTTTGTTATCCTTGATTAATATTTCCAAAGATTTGTCATTCCTAGTAGTGTTTTTAAAAATCACTCTTTGGCTTCTGTTGATTCTATCTAACGTTATGTTTGTTTTATTAATTTCTGCTTCTATTGACTTTTTCTATTTTCTGTGTGTTATTTTTTAACATGCTAAGTTGGAGACCTAGTTTATTCATTTCAGTCTTTCTACTTTCATAATAAGAACATTTAAGACTATGAGAATTTAAGTATCTTATTAGCTGCATCTCATGGGTTTTAACTAGCATTGTTATTATCATTCAGTTTTAATTATGTTTAGCTTTTAATTATGCCCTTTAGTCTCCTTTAATCTGCAAGAGTTCCTCAGTCTTTCTTCGTCTTTCATAAGACACTTTTGAAGAGTGAAGCCCAGTTATTTTGTAAAATGCCCCTCAATTTGTGGTTTGTCACAATCTTTTTTTTTTTTTTCTTTTGATGTTCTGCATTTTAACCAGGGTGTGTCTAGATCTCTATGTTGATCTACTTCTTACTTGTTGGGATTCATTGGGCATCCTGAATTGAGGATTAATTGAAGATTGGTGTTTTTAAACAATTTTGGAAAATTCTCAGCCATTATCTCTTCAAAATATTTCCTCTTATCTACATTCCTATTATCTCATGCTGGAACTCTGATTAGACACATATGGAACCTCTTCAGTTTTTCCGGCATGTATCATTCTCTCATCTTTTCCATCTCTTAGTGTCTTTATGATACATTTTGGATACTTTAGATCTTCTAGGTCTGAATTTTCTCTTTAACCATATCTAATCTTCTGTTTGCCCCACACATTGTTGTACCAGTTAGTTTTTGATGCAAAGTCAGTGGCTTAAAACAACAAACATTTACCATATCTGACAATTTTCTGATTTAGGTGAGTTGTTCTCCTGGTCAGGGATCACTTGTCTGATTTTTGTTGTGAGACAGTATATCACTCACATGCCTGGAGGTTGGCTCAATGTAAGCTGGAGTGTTGGGGAACACTTAGATGTAAGTTAGAGTGTTGGAGATCACTTGGCTGTGTTTTCCTCATGGAGAAGATGGTAGGTGGAGGGCTCCCAAGAACACAAAGAGTGCCACCCCAATATGCAGTCATGAAAGCAGTGTTCAAGTCTCTCTTTGTAGCACCTTTGCTAATGTTCTTTTGGTCAAGTTTACAGTCAAAGTGAAAAGGGACCATCTAAGAACATGGATTCTGGGAGATCATTTTGAACATTTTTATAAATAATCTGCCAGAGCACTCACCTAATTTTTTTTCTAATTTTACTTATTATATTTTTAATTTCTAGAATGTATAATTTGTTCCTTTTCAAGCCACCCTGATCAATTTTGATAATTTTTTGTTCCACAGCTATTGCTTCCTTTTTTAACTTTATTTTTTTATTTCTTCCAGCTTTATTGAGATACAATTGACATCAAATATTGTGTAAGTTTAAGGTATATAACATTGATTTAGTACACATATATGGTTACCACCATAGGTTAGCTAACACCTCCACCATGTCACATAATTATTATTTCTTTTTTGTGGTGAGGACATTTAAGATATTTTCTCTTAGTGACTCTCAAGTGTATAATGCAGTATTGTTAACTGTATTCACCATGCTGTACATTAGATCCCCAGAACTTATTCACTTATAACTGAAAGTCTGTACTCTTTGCCCAACATCTTCCCATTTCTCCCACCCTCAGCTCCTGGCAACCACCATTCTATTCTCTGTTTCTATGAGTTTGGCTTTTTTTAGATTCCATGTGCACATAAAATCATGCAGTTTATTTCTCTTTCCTTGTCTGATTTAGCATAATGCCCTCAAGTTTCATCAGTGTTGCAAATGGCAGGATTTCCTTTTGCCTCATGGCTGAATAATATTCCAGTGTGTGTTTGGGGGTACCTTTTCTTTATTCATATATCCATTGATGGACACAGATTCTTTTCACATCTTGGCTATTGTGAATAATGTTGCAATAAATATGGGAGTGCAAATATATCTTACAAATCCTGATTCCATTATATGTGTGTGTGTGTGTGTGTGTGTATATATATATATATATATATATATACCCACAGAAGTGGGAATTCTGGAACATATGGTAGTTCTATTTTTAATTTTTTGAGAAACCTCCATACTGTTTTTCCATAGTAGCTGCACCAATTTACATTCTCTGCAACAGTGTACAAGGGTTCCCTTTTCTCCATGTCTTTACCAACACTAGTTATCTCTTTTCTTTTTTGTGATAACCATTCTAAGACCTGTGAGATGACATCTCGTGGTTTTAATTTGCACTTCCCTGATGATTAGTGATGTTGATCATTTATTTCACATAACTCTTGTTTTTGTATATGTCTTCTTTAGAGAAATGATTATTCAGTTCTTTTGCCCATTTTCAATCATATTGTCTGTATTTTTTGGGTATGGAGTTATATGAGTTATATATTTTGGATATCAACTCCTTATCAGACATATTAATTGCAAATACTTTCTCCCATTTCATAGGTTGCCTTACTCTTTTGTTGATTTTTTTTCTTCTGCTGTGTCAAAGCTTTTTAGTGTGATGTAGTCCCACTTATTAATTTTTGCTTTTATTTCTTGTGCTTTTGGTGTCTTACCCAAAAACTTATTGCCAAGATCAATGTTAAGGAAAATTTTCTCCATTTTTATAGGAGTTTTACAGTTTCAGGTCTTATGTTTAAGTCTTTGATGCATTTTGACTTAATTTCTATCAGTGTTATAAGATAGGTGTTCAATTTTATTCTTCTGCATGTGGGTATCCAGTTTTCCCAGCACCACTTATTGAAGAGACTGTCCTTTTCCCATTGAGTATTCTTAGTCCCCTTGTCAAATATTAGTTGACCGTATATGCCAGCATTTATTTCTGGGCTCTTGATTCTGTTCCATTGGTCTATGTGTCTATTTTTATGCCAATACCATACTGTTTTGATTACTATAATTTGCAGTATAGTTTTAAATCAGGAAGTGTGATGCCTCTGGCTTTGTTTTTAATTAAGATTGCTTTGGCTATCTGGGGTCATTTGTGATTCCATACAAATATTAGGATTATTTTTAACATTTCTGAGAAATATGCCATTGGAAATTTTAAAAGGGTTTGCATAGAATCTATAGATGTCTTTATCTTTGGGTAGTATGGACCTTTTAACAATATTAATTCTTCTGACCCATGAACATGGAATATTTTTCTGGTTGCGTCTTTGTTAATTTCTTTATTCAGTGTCCTATAGTTTTCAGTGTATGGGGCTTTCACCTCCTTGGTTAAATTTATTCCTAAGCATTTTACTCTTCTTGATGTTATTGTGAACAGGATTTTTCTATTTATTTCTTTTTTAGATACAGCAAGTCCCCTACATACTAACCTTCAAGTTGCGAACTTTCAAAGATGTGAACGTGCATTACTAATGAGGACCTGATTGAATTGGAGGCCCAGAGAAAGGAAAAAGAGAGTCAAGAGGAAGAAGTAACTGAAGAACTGAAAAGATTCACAACACAGGAAATGCCAAGGGGTTTTTCTTTATTTGAGGAGGCACTGTTAGTTTTTGAGGCACAGGACCCGAACATAGAATGGTACATGAACGTGGCAGATGCCATTCAGAATGCACTCCAGTGCTACCATGTCATCTATGATGAGAATAAAAGAGCTACTACCCAGACATCACTAGATCATTTTTTCAAGAAGGTAGATAGAATTGAATCCCTTAAGAACCAGAACCTGTGCCATCAACATCAGGCATGAGTGAAATTGCAGCTTACCCTCCGTCTCCTATTGCTGACGATCCTTCAGCTCTATCATCTCCCACCTCCTCTCCCTCCTGCAGTCAGTAACTTTTCTTGCCTGTTCACTCGATGCCAGTTCTTGTATGCCAGCTGTTGTACTGTACTATTACTGTACTTTTCAAGGTATTGTACTGTAAGATTAAAAATGTCTTCTTTATTTTTCGTGTTTGTTTATTTGTATGTATTATTTTGTGTGAAAAGTATTATAAACCTACTACAGTACAGTACTATATAGCTGATTGTGTTAGTTGGGTACCTAGGCTAACTTTGGTGGACTTATGAACAAATAGAACTTAGGAATGCACTCTCGGAATGGAACTCATTTGTATGTAGGGGACTTACTGTATTTCCTTTTTAGTGTATAGAAGCGCAACTAATTTCTGTATGTTGATTTTGGGTTCTGCAATTTTCCAAATTTGTTGATTGCTTCTAACAGTTCTTTAATGGAGGCCTTAGCATTTTCTATATATAAGATAATATTATATGTAAACAAAGACAATTTTACTTCTTTTCTGATTTGAATGTCTTTTATTTCTTTCTTTTGCCTGATTGCTATGGCTAGGACTTCTAGCATTATGTTAAATAAGAGTGTTGAGAGTTGGCACCCCATCTTGTTCCTTACCTTAGATGAAAATCTTTCAACCTTATATCATTGAGTATAACTGGTGGGTGTGCATGAGACATTCCAAATCCACATGGTGGCATAGTGAAAATAACCTGGGCTCTGAGGTCAAACAGAGGTGTGTTCTAATTGTGCCTCTGCTACTTCATATGTACAATCTGACAAAACAGAAGTGCTGTGTCTCAGTCTCTTCATCTCTAAAATTAGAACAGCATTTAGAATATATTTCTTTCCTGAGAATAAAATAATGACTACCAAGTAGTTAATGGACACTCAAAAGATATTAGTCACTCCCCCTTAGGTCAGTGCTTCTCATAGTGATTCAAGGAATATGAAATATGCCCCAAGAGCAAGGGAGAGAACACATGCAATTCTCAGCCCAAGGGCGGAACCTGCAGAATTCTCCACCTTTAAGTGACAAATTTCTTTGTTGTCTCCTATATTTATCTTGAAAAGACATGTACATTTGCAATTCCCTGCATAATACCAGCTCTGTCCTAAGGATGTGTCTTCCCCAGCGACCCGCTTCAATACCAGCTGCTTTCTCTCCCACACTGCTCACCACTGCCTGTAGTGGAGGACGAGATTCACTTAGTCATCACTGTCAGCTCCAGGTCATGTTCCCTCCTCCCTCCACAGCCCCTTAACTTAGAACCTTTTCCTGGCATAGTCCGTCAGAGTCCCGGGTCACCCTCCATCATTCCTTGAAGATTGTGACATCCAAACATGAATGCTTTTTCAGCCCTGCTCCTGCCATTATTATGATTATTTTGATAATCACACAGAGCAATAGGTCTCAAATATCACTACAGAGACCCCCAGTATGAAATGAGTAGCTAATAAGTTATATCATGACTGAGCTACACACACGCACACACACATACATTTCAGAAAACCATCCTTATTCATATTAAATGCAATGAACTCCTGTATTTTCTATTCTATTCTATTCTATTCTATTCTATTCTATTCTATTCTATTCTATTCTATTCTATTCTATTTTTACTCTACTCTTCTAGTTCAAAAAAGATTTTTAAGTACCCATTCAATTTACATCATAACTCACTATTGATTATAAACTGAAATTTGAAAACACTCTCATAAATGATACTTCTGATATTCTGGCTGCTTAGTTCAATTTCTCTCCCTTCTAGTTATCTTGTCTTCCTCTCCACTGTGATCCACCATACACCTCATTGTTCTCAATACCTGTGCTTCCCCATGATCTCAACTACAGGCATTCCATTGACAGTAAACACCTCCTGTCTTTCCAGTTATGCCCTTCAGTGACCCTGAGTCCAACAGTTGTGACCCTTTCCTTAATGTCTTTGCTTCCACAATCCATCATTGTGATGAGTATATTATATACTCTCTCCAGTACTTAAGAACCAGAGTCTAGTCTGGCAAGACACCAGCTCTGATAAATGCAATCCTCTATCTACTCCACACTTGCATCTATACAGCCAAATGCAGCTGGATAAAATGCAGCCACATTGACTCATCTTACTTTTAATTATGACTGACCTTAGTGTTTTTTATCAGTCTTCCTACATCTCCTTTAGGCAGCCAATGCCCCCCTCTCCTTGGGTCCCTCTCAACATTTCTCTCTCCTCAAACTTCCAACAGCTCCTCACTCCCAGTTGACATTTTTGCTTCACTGAGAAAACAGAACTGCCGTCTCCAATTTCCCAGTATCTGTACCACGTACACCATCACCCATCCCACTATAAGCAGGCATAAGCTGTTCCTTCTCCTATCTAGAATCATCCCTCCTTTTGTGCACTGCATCCTTTTCCCTCTGAATCATTCAAGAGCAGCTCTTTTGCAAATCATCATTTCTCTTTTGCATCATCAAATTTCCTCCTCTTCTGGATCATTCCCAGTGGCATTATAACTACAGCCCCTCAGTGATTTCAGTCAGCCCAATGACTTTAATGCAATAAATGCTATGTATTCATATTCTAATGACACCCAAATTCATTTCTTTTGCCTTGATTTTTTTCCCCTGTAATTCAGACTTGTATCTAGTTACCAGCCCTACATATCCACTGGGGTATTTAATGAGCATCTTAAACTTAAGATGTCACAAAAGTCTTCCTGGTTCTGCCCTCCTTCTTTCACCATTTCTGTAACCCTCTGGTCTTCTCCATTTCTGTTCACTGGCAAGTCCATCCTCCCATTGCTCCAGATCCTTAGAGCCACCTTTGATTCCTCCGTGTCCCCCATACCTAGGATGACAAACTCATCCCAGTTGGCCAGGACTTTCCTGTTTTAGCTCTGAAAGTCCCAGGTCCTGGAAACACCTCAGTCTCAGGCAAACCACATGGTTGGTCACCTTATTCACATTCTACATCTTGATCTGTTGTGTTCCATGGCACTCACCTTCTGAAGTACTGTATGTTCCCTTATTTATTCATTTATTCTCCCACCCCCCCCCCCCACTCCCCTATGAATGACACTCCATGAGAACAGAGTCGTCCTTGATTGAGTTCAGTGCTCAATCCCCAGTGCCTAGAAGACCACATGGAACATCGCAGCCACTCTATAAATGTGTTTTGGACAAATCTGTGTCTCTATGCAAGACTGTTTCAAATATCCATCAGGTAAAGTTAATGTTCTGTGTCTTATCTATCCTGTGGCTTTTTGATACCTTCTGGACCTAACCAGTACCTTAGGTGAAAGAGGTAGAAAAAAACTCTCTGTCTGAAGTTTCCTGTTGCCCTAAGACCCATGTAAGACCCTGGAATAGAAATTAAAGGAGGCCTTTGCCCTAATGTCAGAGTTCCAATTTGGAGTTGAAGGCTTAGCCTATTCTGAGCACACCCCTATTTTGTCTCCCATCCTTCATCAGAAGCTCTTTTTAATTGTGTATGTGTCTGTTTCTTCCCCATTAGAAGGTAGGTTTCTGTGAGGCAAATGCTCTTAGTCACCCCAGGAGCCATTATGGTGCCTCACAAACAGGATTTCTTGAAAGAAACACTGTTAACTAATATTTTTGAAAAGGAAATCCCAACAATAGAGCATCAGATCTTACCAGGAAATTGCTTCTCGGAATTAAGTGGGCATACAACTGGCGCACACTGTTTTGAAGCTAGCACGTTGAGTCTGGCAGCTGTGGGGACAGGGGGGCAGTGGTTGCTGTGTTTGCCCATTAGAGCTTAATTGACTGCATATCTCCCACCTTCGGGCTTGAGCAAAGGGCTGTTTTCAGCCCAATTAGCCTCCAGGTTCCTTGGATTTGGTTTTGTAGATATTTAGACCCATAATCTGCAGTAGGAATAATGCATAATTAGTGAAGCAGTGGTGGCTCACTCTACACAGAGGTGGATCTTGGCCTCCCACAAGGTTTCTAAGAATAGCTGCTGCAGACATGTTCTCAAAGAACAAAACCTAAATGCTTTGTCTATAAAGATTCCTCTTCGTGCCTAACAAGAAAGCCATGATAAAAATCAAGAAAAATAATTCCTCAGCATGCAACATATGTACTGGAGATCCTGGAAAGACAAAGAAGTCTATTCCCACAGTTACACTATGGATATTTTTTATGATAAAAGAACATGGTAGTTTGCTGTTCATTCTGTAGGCAGAAAAAAAGTATGTTGTAAGCTTTACTTTTTCTACAACTTTCAAAAGATTTTTGCAAGAGGTAAGTGAATACTACTACGTATCTATCAGCTAAATATAGACAAACACTATATTTTCTAATATGTAACACGTCAATCATTTGTCTTTTATTCAATCTGTCAATAAGTCATTTAACAAATATTTAACTGAGAATTATAATGTGCAAGAAATTGCGAAGGATATAGAGTTGTATTAAAAATTGGCTGCTGTTTGCTGTTTCTTCTTACTTACAAGCAAGTAAAAAGAGGAAAAATAAATGCAACTAACTCCAATAAAAGGTAGAAAATCGAACAAATAAAATATTTACTCCAGGTCTTGAGAATGTGATTTTTTGGCTGAGCCTTAACTCTAAGAATTTAGTGCAAAGGCAAAAACAAACAAACAAAATGAAAACCAAAACTTGAGGGAAAGGTATGACCTTTTAAAAAAGTATTTAAAATACTTTAACATTAAAACAATTGTGGCAATATACTCCACCAATGTGGGCATACACATCGCAAAAATTAATAAGCAGAAACCTCAATCAAAATAGAGTCAGGAGGCCAGAGTGGGAGCTTTCAGGCCCTACGATGACAGCGGAGACCAACAGAAAGAAGAGACACTTCCTCTTCTTGCCTGGAAAGAGCACAGCCAGTAAGACTCTGTCACAACTCAGCCAAGGAAGAACCACTGTACTTTGAAGAACTCTTGATTCCTCCAGTGGTATGGGTGGGTTAGGGTTTGAGGAGAGATGAGACATTTAGGGGAATCATTCTGGAGGAGGAAACGATCTAGCTGGGTCTAATCTAATAATAATATATATACTATCTAATATTTTTCGAATAATTTCTTTGTGCCAGGCATTGAGTTAGTTGCCTTCCATTCATTATAATATTTATTCTCAACAACATCTCTTTGAATTAAATGTGCTTATCCACAATTGAAAGGGACTAAAGCTTAGAAAGATTAATTGACATGCCCAGTTTGTAAGTGATGAATTTGGGAATTAAAACAAGGTCTCAAGATTCCAATCCCTGTTCTCTTAACAGGGCTAAACCTTCTCTCCTCTTCCAGAGGAGAGATACTTAGCCCCTGGTCACAGAAGCGTGTGATCTCAGACCCAGACATCAGCACAGGCTCTGCCTTGGAGGCACATGGAAACACAATGAAGAGTGAAAACACCAGCTGCAGTCATGACTAGCCTACAAAGGTGTGGAGGGAAGACTGGTGACAGTTGAGGCTGAGGTCCAAAGATCAGATTTAAAGAAGGTGTATGACATTGGGCTGAAGAGCTTGATCTCCCTTTGGCACAGTAATGGGTAGATAAAAGAAGACTTAAAGTGATAACATGATTAGATTTGCATCATATAAAGAAAGATCTCCCTGGTGGCAGTGTGCCATGAGGACTGCACTTCCTTTAGGGCCATGGAGCCCTGAGCAGATGAGCTGTGGTGGCCAGGGTGCTGGCAGGAGGGAGTGTGGTGTTAGATTTCAGAGCATGGGGAACTGCAGTTCTTGTGTGTAAAATCACAATTACACAATTTCAAAATCTACAGGGCTCTACAAAGTTCCTTCATCTTACAGATGAAAAAAAGCCAAGCCCAAGATGGTTACATAGAGCCTGGAAGCTGCTGAAGATTCTAGTGAGTGTGCAGGTTTTCTGGCTTCATGACTTTGGATTATTTAATCATCCTTATAACGCCAGTGTGGAAGTGTTCTGATACTGGAAGTCTGAGACAAGGGGGCTGAGGTGGTGTGCCTGCACCCAGGATCCTTCCGTATCATTCATTCTGTCTACTACTATTTTCCCAGTTAAAGGGCATAGGGTCTAAGTAAACAAACAAAATTTGCAGCAAGGCTATTGAGCTATACAATAATAAGTGTAAATTTTTCATTTTTACCCCCATTAAACTTTTATAATAAAGTGCTTCATTTGTCTTTGTCACTGACAGGTATTATCCACTTTCACATTTTACATTTTTCTTTATCAGATATTCAGAGCACACTGTGTTGCTTTATTTGGTGCACCACAAAACACTGTTTCAAGGGATACCTGCCCAGAGGACTTAATCTTGGGAGGCCACTAATGTGTTAAAATAGCCATTAGAGTTGACCAGAAACTTTTCACAAATGTGGACATTTCTTGTGGTCTTGGCTAAGCAGGGTGGACCCAGAGCTGGCTCTATTTCCTAGTTTGTAAGGTCCCACTGTTCACATTCTCCTTTTCCATAGTGGAAAGCACTCATTAATGGACAGAGGCTTTGAAGCCGAATCCGGCCTCTGTACCTGGCACCAAAGTAAATCTCGGAGACAGAGTTTTGGGTGATATAGAAAAGAATAGATTTATTGCTTTGCCAGGAAAAGGGGGATACAGTAGGCTATTGCCCTGAAAACTGTGTATCCCAACCTGGAGGGGGTAGCGAGGAGTTTTATAGTAATGGTTCAAAGAGGAGGGCGTGATCAGCTGGTGGACATTCTTCTTCTGATTGGTTGGTGGGGAGGTAAGCGGGAATCGGCATCATCAACCTTCTTGTTCCAACCGGTCTGGGGTCCACATGCTTGCGGGCAGCATAGAGTTAACTTCTCCCACCTGGCGGGGGTTTCAGTATCTGCAAAACAGCTCAAAGATATTGTTCTGCATATCCTTGAGGGGGAGCCAGAACCCTGCCCCAAGGCTGCACTATTGTTTCTTTTGACTGTTCCTCCCTTGTCTCTGTATCCCCTCCCTTCCCTAATTAGCAGCTCTTTGAACCTGCTGTTGGAACTCAGGGTAGGTAGGTCAAGGAGGTTGAATGAAGCCTATCTCCTGTAATCAAGAAATGGGGGACACAGATGTGCCCAGGAGCCCCGGAGGGTCCTGCTCTCTATCGGCTTTTCTTCTCGAAGTATTTCACAGATGCCAACAGTTTTATGTGTCCTACACTAAGAGATGATCATGTATATGCAAGTTACTTGTCCACCTGCATTTGTAGATAATAAATATGGGCAAATCAGTTCCATTTTTCTTTTCCCTAAGACTCTCACAAGTTAATTTTTAGACATTAGATGCATGGCAGTACTGTGTTATCAATACATTTTAAACAGACCCTGTTGCTAACACTGTAAATGTAGATTAGGTTTAACCCACACTAATTTAAGACAAAGTGTAATTCCCAGTATTAAATTCTACACACACACACACACACACACACACACACACACACATACACACACACACACACAATCCTTTAAATGACACCACAGCAGCATTATCTTAATGGGCAATGCCACTTTCACTTCTGGGTCTTCCCTCAGGGATGCTATTACTCTCCATTATTATGCTAAAGGATATCATTGTAATCTCCATTAGCAGTATTACCCACATCCTTTTTACTACCTGGGAATGTCCCCTGCTTGCCAAAATTATGCTGCTGTTCTCAACCTCACAGCCCAGTTTTGGATTTTGGAAGAGGCACTAAGCAGCTGTTAGACCAGATGGATGATCTTTAGTGGTAGGGTTCATACATTTACAGGACAGGAAAACATCTGGGTAGTGGCAATAAAGAAGGGCTCTTGTTTCTCTGATCTGGTGACCCAGACACATTTTGTATTTGGGGGATTTGTGGTAAATTCCCCAAACCTAGAATTTTGGTCAAATTCAATTCTATCAATAATGGCCTACTTACAAATTGGAAACCAAAATTATTACTGTGTTACATTTTTCAAATTAAGATAGAAAATGAACGCAGTCGTGGGCTCTTAACTACACACGCAGAAAGGAGCAAAATCAACTTTGCCAGTGTCTTCTGCTTCAAAGGAAGCAGTTTGATTGGAAAGGCACAGATTCTTTCCCCACTTGAAATGGTCCTTTCTGAAGTGAGCAAATTTCCTGGCTCTGCAAGCTGGAAGACTGAGGCCCTGTCACTCCTGAGGGTAGCCTGCACTCAGCCCTGCCTGCCAGTTGCAAACTGTCATAAGCTGTGTCGCTACGTCTTGGTTTTATTAAAGTGAATACTTGGTTCAGAAACCAAGACAGATGGGAACTCCACCCTTAATATTCTGTATTCTCCAGGTCCAGTAAAGCACTGATCCCTTTTACAAAATCTAACCCCGACACACCACAGGCTAAGTAAGAAGGTGATGAAGACATTCATCACATCCCGGGATCTTAAAATTAGAGGGAGTCTGAGAGGGTTCTTATTCCCTCTACTGTCAGAGACCTGACTTTCTTTGCAACAACTTCTACAGATAATTACAATGTCTCGACTTGTAAGATCTGTCAATAGGGGACGCAATATTTTTTCAAAGCAATGAATTTAGATTTTAGAACAAAACAGATACTTTTGGAAGTTTCAAAAAAGGTGTTCTTGGGTAATTCTCTCCCCCACCCCCTATTTATTTTGTGTTAGTGACTTGTCCCTAATAAATGCTTGGAGATCTATATTAATGTCTTGTCACCTACAAATTGGCACTTGCCATCTACCTCTACAAGGATCAAATTATGAGCCACTGCAGCTGCTGACCTTCAACACCCGCCGAAAGGAGCTCAGGGTGGAGCTCAGGAATGAAGCACTCTGTGCTCTGGGAAGAACTGGCAGAACAGGTTTTCAGATAGATATTTTCAGGAGATGATTTTATGAGACCAATTCTTGCATCTCCTCATATCTAGAAAAGTACTAAAATCCTTCGTGGTGACGTCTGCTCCTCATGACTAGAAGAAACCTACAAAAAATATGTGCTTGAATTGCATGTACTTCCCCTTCACCAAAATCACATACTGACCTTTCCCCCTACCTCTTTGGAGCAGTTTCTCAGAACAATCTGAAATGCTGTCTCCTGGGCTATAGTCCTCATTTTGCCCCAAATAAAATTTAACTCACAACTCTCATATTGTGCATTTATTTCAGTTGACTATCTGTATCTATACCTATATCTATACCTATACCTATATCTATATCTGTATCGACATCTACATCTATATCTACCTAGGAATTTTTCAAGCACCATTTCCTCTGGATAAAAGTAAAATTTTCATTTTAACTTTCTCTGCAGAATTATTGAGAAACCAGCATTTTTATATGTGCCGGGATTTTTGGGGGGAGGATGGTTCTCAATAGCATAAAACAAACTAAGGTCTATGTCCTCACTACACAAACCCTTGAAAGCCATGATGCTGTCCTGGCAGGAAAATGCTGACCCTCAGCGACTGCTTATTCTGTAGCCTTTCCTTTACCTTGTTGTCTACGTTCTCCACCCACCTTTGTTCTCTTTGAATACCAAATGTCAACATAATCAATTCATCAGAACAGAGGTCATTCTCATTGCAGCTCAGTAAATTGTCTACATGAAAAAAAAAAAAAAAAAAAAGCAGGGAATCTAAGCAGTGGGGACTTCCATACAGTGTCACAGCACCCAATACTCAAACCCCAAAAGCTGGGTGCATCACAACACTGAAGAAATAGGACAGGAGAGAGTGGAAGATGATGAATGCATTGACCTCTGGCACTGTCCGTTATGTGATGCTTTCAGATCTACTTACCTGGGAAGCATGCTGTGAAGACTAGGGTTTCCTGAGGGGCCTGGAAAACTGTGGTCAAGATGTTGTTTAAAGAGACTGGCTCCAATGCAGCCTCCCTGGTCCCACCCCAGATGGCATTGTGGCTCTCAAATTCCTAAGTTTGGCTCTTGTAGAAGAGTCCAGAGTGTGCAGGCATTTCTATTCATGGAAGGGCAGGGGTCGTTCCTGGGATTTCTTATAGACCAGTGGTATAAGCTTTGTGTGCAAGCGCAATGCCAGGGAAGATTTGGTTTTTCTCTCAAGCCTGGCAGAATTCCAGGGGCACAGAGAGTGTTACAGGCGCCTGTCTGTGAGCGTAGGGCAAGGAGATAAGTCATCTAGAGCTATGCCCCATCTGTTCCAACTCTGTCTCCCCCTCACTGCTTTTAAGAGTATTTTGGGGGCGGTAAATATACCGGAATACATAGCAGGTGGACATTACTAGTCTCTTCCTGCTCATCCAATTTCCACCTGCAGTGCTGCAAGGTTTAGTACATTAAGACCTTACTACTTCACCATCCAAGCCACAAGAAATATTTTTGCGAGGTTTGTTGATATTCTGGAAAGTAACACAAATTCCTTTAGTTATCTCAGAGCACTTAAATTATTAAACAGTTGTGTCTCAGAGGAAGTGAGAAATATTTTTTAAATGATAACAAAGATGTGTAGCAAACAATTGACAAATATATAATACTTTACTGTAAATTTCAAAGAGCAAATTCAATCTCACAGAATGCTTCCATCGATTATTGAAAAACTATTTCCATGACCAACCTATGGTTGCAATTGCCTACCAAGTGTATTCATAAAGTGAATATTCATTAAAACTTTCATTTACATTAATGAGTAAGGTGAATGTGAAACAACAAAAATGGATGTACTTTGGTAATTCATCAATAATAAGAGACCTTTTTTGAATTGGAAAATAGTTTTGCATACTGGAACAACATTCGCTCTAATTTTTGGTGCCATTTACAATGTGATAGCTATAGACACAAAGTACTTTTAAGTACAATCTGCTTTTTTATTGATGTATAATACGGTATTTGTCTTTCTCTGTCTAACTTATTTCACTTAGCATAACACCCTCCAAGTCTATTCATGTTGCTGCAAATGGCAAAATTTCATTCTTTTTTAATGGCTGAGTAGTAGTCTGTTGTATTTACATATGTTTTATATATATATATATGTATACACACACATATATATATCTCACATCTTCTTTATCTTCTCATCTGTTGAGGGACACTTAACTTGCTTTCATATTTTGGCAATTTTAAATAATGCTTCTATGAACATTGAGGTGCATATATCTTTTCGAATTAGTGTTTTCACTTTTGGGGGGTATATATACCCAGGAGTGGAATTGCTGGGTCATATGGTAATACTATTTTCAGCTTTTGAGAACCCTCCATACTGTTTTCCATAGTGGCTGCACCAATTTACATTCCCAGCAACAGTGTATGAGGGTTCCCTTTTCTCCACATCCTCGCCAACATTTGTTATTTGTGTTCTTTTGTTGATAGCCATTCTGACAGATGTGAGGTGATGTCTTATTGTGTGTTTTTTTCATTATGGTTTTAATTTGCATTTCTTTGATGATTAATTATGTTGAGCATCTTTTCATGTACTTGACGACCATCTGAATGTCCTCTTTGGAAAAATGTCTGTTCAGGTCTTCTGTCCATTTTTTACTTGGGCTGTTTGGTTTTTTGATGTTGAGTTGTATGAGCTGTTTATATATTTTGTATATAAACCTCTTGTTGGTCATATCATTTGCAAATGTTTTCTCCCATTCAGAAGGTTGTCTTTTTGTTTTGTTTCCTTTGTTTTTGTTTTGTTTCCTTTGCTGTGCAAAAGGTGTTTTTCAACAATTTCTATGTCTAAATAATCAACAAAACAGCAAATCAAGCCCTGAGGTATAGCATTTGCAGACTTCTGTGCTGTGAATTCTCCCACCATAGCTGATGTGAAGCTGCCAAAATGGCTTTCCTGAAGATGGAATGGAAAGAGCTGTGTGGTAGCGCTATTAGGTGGTATTCTCACCACAAAAGACAATAGACATCAACAGCCTCAAGAACGTAGGTAATGGAACAAAGTAGGAGAAGAAGTGGGAAATGATAAGTTTGGAGTGCTTATTGCCTTTGCATTTAATACAATTTATTTGATTGTAAGTTTATATAATTTAATTACTAACTCATTTCTGTCAAACAACAGGCTTGTAAACATCTTGAAAATTTAACAATCAACTCTTGAGCTCTTGATCAGATGGTTTACCCCTGAATACCAAAGGCTGTTGGTTTCCTGTCCTGAAACATCATGGGAAATGGAGATTTCATTTCCTCATGTCAACCCAATATCCAATTTTAAATAAACAGTTACCTTTTCTCTGAGATCTGGTGCTTACAACTCATATTCTACCACCTAAATCTACAATAATTGAGTCATTTGTTGCAGTCTATGTTAAGGGCAAGTGGGTGGAAGTTATTGACGTAACATTCAAAGAAGCACATGTTTATATGTCTTTCGAGTGGTTTAGATTCTTCAAAACAGGGCAGATAATGAATAATGAAAGACATTTGTAAAAATACATAGGCTTATGAAAATCTACAACCAAATAATTAACCCTTATTTTTGATATATCCCTGTGAGTGTTCACAATTATGTTGGCTTAGTCTCAATACCCCAAAAAGGTGATTATTTCGCAGTGCTCCCACATATGCCTCTTCTCATAATAAGTAAACATTCTGTGTAAGTGAAAGAAAGTTAAAATATCCTAGAGAACACATCACAAAATGATCAGTGATCATAGTGGAGAAGAAACTTTTTCATACCACTGCGAACTAGATGTTATTTTTTTAGCAGATTTTTTTTTTTTTTTTTTTTTTTTTTTTGCCACACCACGCGGCATGTGGGATCTCAGTTCCCTGACCAGGGATCAGATCTGCAACCGCTGCATCCCTGCATTGGAAGCACAGAGTCTTAACCACTGGACTGCCAAGAAAGTCCCAAACTAAATTGTTCTGATTTGGCTTAAATCTCAGCAAGACATCTGAGACAATTTGCTCCTCATAAGAGGACAGAAGGTTACTGGTAGAGCAGGTTGGGACCTTAGAGACCATCTCATCTCATTATTAAATGCACCTGGGCTTGAAGAATTAGATTTCCATCAAAATAATTGAGCAGTACTCAGTCTACTTTGGTAAGGGCAGCAAAAAACATCACAGAGAGTTTCTAAAAAAATATTAACTGGAAAAAGTTCCATTTTGCATGCCACATTTACATTCTTCCCTCCTCCTAGACTAGTGACAGTGGTTACATCAGATTTCTTTCAGCAAAATTTACATAAAAAACAAACACATGGAGATAGGGAAGGAATGACAAAGTAAACAGATCTATTTTAGCCTTGCAAATAGAGGTATTAGCATTTTTTCATTACTTGACTAAGTCTCAGGACCTAAGAAGTAAAAGTGATGTGGAAAGAGTTATTTAATTCCATTTCCTGACTTTGGGGTACAACTAAATCTCAGGGTTGCCGTAGTTCTTTGTAGCATGTCTTATGTAAACATAGTAATGGGTTAATAGGTGAATCACATAATTCAAATAGTTCAAGCAAAAGATCTGTAATAGAGAAAGGCAACTGGTGAGTAGAGATAAAGAGAGATCCCTTGGTCTTCAACTAGGTTGCTCTTTTAAAATATAGTGTATTAACAGGAAATCTGAGTTATAGTAAGGCCAACAGATGAGGAAACAATTTCCATTGAAAAGGTAGTTTATTAGTTCCAGTAACCAAGAGGAGAGAGCACGGAGGCCACAGGGGAAAGCACGGGGGTCAACCACGGAGCAGAGAGAGAGCGGGAACTCTGAGCTAGAACACTTACTGTGGTTTCTTTGGGAAGGGACAGGTGAAGAAAGGGAAGCAGGCTTAGTATTAACTAGTTTAAGTTCAGCAGGCTCTGAGGCACAGGGGCTGTCCCTGGTTGTCTGGTGATAAAGGCAGAGCTCAAGTGTGAGAACTGGATAGAGGCAGTAATTGGTGTGTGAACTTTGGATTGATTGGCTTGTATTTGAGAACACCCCAGGAGGAAGACTCCTAAGGGGTTGATGAGGGAAGAAGGAGATCAAGGCAAGGAGACTTGGGCAAACTATCAGATGCATGTTTGTTATATGATCATATTATCAGGCTTGTTTCAGAAGCTAGAAACATGGTTACTACAGCTACCTGTGTTCAAAAGGTTTCCAGTAGAATACACAGCTTCTAGTTTGTCTATTAGTACATTTGGTTGAGGATTTCACATTTACCTTATGTGAAACAAAAAGAAAATTCATGGAGTAGCAGTTTATATAACACCCTAAGAGCCTTATGGTAAAAAAGTGCAAAACAGATTCAGTGTTTAAAATAGCAACAGCAAGCAAACAGCATAGATGCATGGCAGAGGTTAATTCCATAAGCCAAAAAGCTAACGTTTTGAGCGAAAAGGGGAAAAATCATACATTTGTACTTGCAGTTGTAAACAAGAAGGCATGCTGGGTAGTTAGCCTGAAGCCAGCCGAATTAGAAAACCCTTTCTGAGATTTTCCTCTCCGCTATTTATAGGCTAGAGAAGAGCCACTGTTTGCACAACAATAGGGCAGATTTTTCTATATTCGTTGACACACAAAAATCTTCTCATGGAGGATTTATTTGAAGTCCTGTAGCGATTTTTTCCCCTTATATCTGGACGTTTTGAATATAAAAAAGCCAAATGACATAAAATATTACATTTGTTACTAAATCAACATTACAAGAGACCACTATTTGGAATGGGGCGGACTGAAGTTAGAAAAGGGAAAGGATGAATTTTCAATAATATATAGAAGTTCTGAATGGTGGAAAAATTTTAAGTAGTAATTTAAAATAGTTTTTTTTAAACTAAAATCAAACGAAAGTATTATCAAGAACGTATATTCATTTTTGGCACAGGATGTTTATTGAGCTAAAGTTGATTTTAGGAGGAGCATGCAGGATGTCAGAGTGCTAGAATTCAAAGTCCACCCAACTGATATGCCAGAATGTACCTATTGCTATTGGTCACTCAAAAACTGTCATTTATCCAGAAACTTCTAAGTCTAGGGAAAACATTGGGTTTGTCTCAGAAGGAATTTTTATTTGTGGGTTGATGCTGATTTGCTGATACAACAGTTCTCACTTCCAGAGAAATCCCCTAATTACTTTTAAAGATTACCAAATTCAAGACAATGATATTACTTCCCTAAGTCATTCACAAAACTAGTCTCATTACTTTAGAAAGATCAAAGAATGATTTCTAACCACTGACCCAAGTTGTGATGATTTTCCCCAGATTTGGTAAGCTCTATGGCTTGAGAAGAAGTAATAGTCTTATGATTGCACTGAGCGGCAAAGGAGATAATTTTGTGGTTTCCAGCATCTACAGAAGATCCTGTATCATGTTCCATCATTAATTAGAACGGTTTTGGTCGAAAGGGTCAGAAACATTAGTGCTATCTTAAACAGAGGTTGAGAGGAGAGTGGCTGGACCTCAGGATGAAATCAAGGTGTCAATAAGATCAAAATTACTTTCATCTTTTCTTCATTGAGCATATTTGCTTGATTTTTCTCTGTGTCTGCAGAGGGACTTCCTCAGCCTATCTGATAAATGTGGGAAAATAAAGAATGGCCACACGCAGCTTCAACATTGATCTGTTACTGGTCAGTCTCCCAGAGACAGAGCCTAGATCAAAACTCAATCCAGTTTCAAAGCCCCAAGGAAGGTTCTCAAAGGTCAAAACTTCGAAGTGATACTCAGAGTCAGGGAGACTGTGGAACAGGGCTGCTACCGCTCAAGTCCTGAGAGCTGAAAGGGCTACATCCTGGGAGAGAGGAGCTGGACCATCAAAAACGCAGTGTGAGAGATACGCTGCATCAGTGCTTGCATCACACAATGCCTGACCAAGTGCCCTCATAGCAAATACAAAGTTTGCTGTGTTACGAGCATTTGGTCGCAGATGGTCTTTTTAAAAATACCTCCCCTTCTGGCTCCCCCCACTGTCCATTGAGAAATGCATCATTTTCACGTAGTTTCTTCGGTGGGGATCTAGATTTTTTAGATAAAGAAATAACCCTTTAGTTACCTGTTTTCCTAACATAAATGGGATCTTGTTATTCCTTGGAAACGTGGATTTGTATCCTTTACAAAAACCATTGTCTTTTCCCTGCCTTACTTCCCCTCTGTTCTCCCAGCTCTCACAGGATACACACTGGTTAGGAGTTGGGGCCTCCACCCAAAGCCCCTCAATTCCCTTTCCCTACCATCCATCCACATGCTACCTATAATCACCTTTGAAGTCAGATCTTCATAAACTGAGCATGTTCTCCTGGGCACGCACTTTCCTCTCCATTTCAGTAATTGCTTACCACTGACATCTCTCCAAATTCACACTTTCACATCTGATCTTTTCCGGCTATTAGAGGCCATATTTTTTGTGTGTGGAGGATATTTAATTCTAATTTTCCAGCTATTTCACTACCATCTCAAAGTGTAGGAAGAAGATGTATTTCTCTGGGGGTAAGTTTCTGGAGAGAATTCTCCTTCACACTGTTGGGTTTTAAGGCACTATTGTAGGGTTTCTTTCCCTGTTCCCATAGACTCTCCCTTTCCTTCAGGGACTGATGGTAAAAGGGAAATAATATTTTGAATGTATTACTTGCTGGGTCACTAATTAATGATTTGATGTGAGACTTTCACAGACTAGGCTGGAACAAGTAACGTAAGCCCCAAACTCAAGTGGAAAGTCTTTCTTCCAATAAGAAGCATACCAGGTAGAAGAAAAGAAAAAGGTAAGTCCCAGGCACCATACCTACCTAGACATGATCACAAGAAAGGGAAAAAAGATTCACATTTTTAGTGGAGTAACTCTGCCGATTAAAATATGTGAACACGTCTATAACCTGGAATCTGACCCAGTCATATTAAAATTCTTTCCTCTTTGAGAGGAGAAAGAAGGGTTCTCTCCTTTCTCTTTTTTCCACCTCCATGTGCTGTCTCTGTCTCTCTCACACACACACACACATTACTATCACCATCATAATTGCTCTAGAAGCACAACCATCACTTGGTAATGTAGTTTTAAAATACCAGAGTGGGGGACTTCCCTCGTGACACAGTGGTTAAGAATCCTCCTGCCAATGCAGGGGACACGGGTTCAATCCCTAGTCTGGGAAGATCCCACATGCCGTGGAGTAGCTAAGCCCACAAGCCACAACTGTTGAGCCCAAGTGCCACAACTACTGAAGCCACCGCAATAAGAAGCTCGCACACTGCAACGAAGAGTAGCCCCTGCTCGTTACAACTAGAGAAAGCCCCTGTGCAGCAACGAAGTCCCAATGCAGACAAAAATAAATAAATAAATAAATAAATAAATAAATAAATAAATAAATAAATAAATAAATAAATTTATTATAAAGAAAAAGAATATGTACACTACTTAAATGACACATGTCCACAAGGGCATGTGTCATTTCTTTCTTTCTCTCTCTTGATATAGAAGAATACATTTGGAATTTAGATGTGAGGACTACAAGAGGTAATCAAAAAATAGTAACTTTATAATATTTTCTGAGTTGCTTTCCTCTCCATCTCTATTTTAGGCTTTAACTCCTGGACTAGTACAACCCTCATTTCTGTAACCCTCCCCCCCTTTACACATATAACCCACCCATGGTCCCTAAATGATTAGCTTGAAGAAATAATATAAGAATTAACTTTTTCCCATCTTCTTTCCTAATTGCATTCCCCTCATTGCTAGCCTGCCCTGGTTCTCTTGTATACATACCATTCTGGATTATTCCATAACCTATTTCAAATCCAGAGTCTACCCCTGCCTCTTTCTCTCCCTTTTTTGACTGTATTTCCTTGATAGGCGTGTGCACTTTTATCTGTCCAAAACTTTATTATCTTCTACATTTGAAGGCAGACCCTTTCCTAATATCTCTGTTCTGAGTGCCTCAATTGGCCATCTCTTCCTTCTGTAGACCTACTGTCTCATTCATCAAGGATGTTCTCAAAGGCCACCCGGACAGACAGCTTTGCAAGGCAGGAGGACACACACACGTGTTTCTCAGTCTTCTCTAAGGGCATTTGGCAATTATTCTTCACCAAGGTAGAAACTGAACTGAGTTTGATACCAATAGAAAATAAAAATAAAGTTTTCAATGCCAGAATACTTGTAATGAACACAGAAATCAACAAAGGCAGGGCCTTGAGCTTCTTTTATTAGAGTGTGTGGATTTTCATAAACGTGCTACAGATTTGTCAGTTGCTTTGAATTCCTTTTCCAGTAGTGAAATTGAATTTGTACTGATTCATCCATCCTGCCCTCCCCCTGCAACCAAGAGAGTGTGTTTTTCAGGTGGTTGACTGGAGTTACTGGTGCAGTTAGTGGCTATAACATAAAGCAAAGTTAACTGCATAACAGGAGGAGTTAATCCGTGACCTTGAGGCCCAGCAGCATGGTTTGCAGATTCACAGAGCTAACCGGCTGGTCAGTATGAAACAGGTATCTTGACTACAAAGTCCATCAAAACACTGAAATTTACATGCCTGGAGGAGCAGGGATTTTGTTGTAAATGCTGCTTAATCATTGCTGGAGCCCTATAAATATTAAACAATAAGCACATAGCTCAGCTACGTTGCAGTCTGCAACTTATTTTGCATGCATAATTAGAATAAAGACAAATTCATGTCAGTCTGTTCAGAGAGGGTGCGCATGGACAAAATTAATTGTTTAGTTTAAAAATATGAAGTGAAACTTGGGTAGTTTAATGGTAAAATGGCATTATGAATCATTCCACCCATCAATATATATAAATCTAGGTATTAAAAGCAAGTCAAAATAGTTTTTAACTAATAAAACATGACACATTGTCATGATGCTATTAATTATTTTCTGTAGAATATTTTACTGTGCGTCTATGAATATTAAATATTTTTCTGTTACTGAAGAATTTTGAGCCTTTCATGTTCCCTACTAAAGTGGCTTTCTACAAATTGTTTTACCGTAATTTAAATCACTATTGATTCCCTTCAAAACAGTACAGAGCAACCTCTGAAGAGAATGAGTATTTGGAAATTCTGCTACATGATTTTACTGGAATTGAGGGTAAATATCCTAAGTGAACAGCATTTCTTATTCAATGCCCTTAGCAATTTTATGTTTCTTTGAAGCAGAGGAATATAGTGAAAAAAATAGATATAGGCTAGGGATTTTGTTTTAAGATTTATCAGTCGTGTGACCTTGGTCAGGCCAATTAGCCTTCATTGTGTTTGTTTCCTAATCTTTAAAAATAGGAACACATTTGCTTTTCCTGCTTTATATATAAGGATAAAGGAGATAATTTATGTGAGAGTACTTTACAAAATGGCTCTGGAAATATACGGTATTTGTTCTTTGTATAGTAACACATTCTGTAAGTGAAACACCAGGGCTGTGTTGATCTCTGTTAATGCGTAACGTCTTCTGTTTGAATATGTCCTGTCCATAAGTGGTCCTTGAGTTTGCTGTAGGAGAGGTGCTTGAAAGATAAATAGACTTGTGGGCAATAAGGCTTAGCTAGGTGTGTGCTGACAGATAGAATTCTTGCTGCAGAATTACGGAAAACTTATTTCCTAGAGGAATAAAGATCTGAAATAGTCTTAATTTAAAGATACCATTAAGACACATTATGATTTGATTTTGCTAAAGTAGCTAAAGTTCACTGGTAATCATGATCTAACAATTTTACTGGTAGATAAAATTACTTTTCTATTGAAAATCCTGTTTCTAGGAGAATTGTGTTAAGATGTATCTAAAATAGATTATTTTTTGTTCTGTTACTGAAGGTCTGTTCTATAGGATCAGTTTCTTTAAAATAAATGGATTCACGAAGCAGACATTTAAGGAGCAATTATTTAGTGCCTATCTATTCCATGCAGTGATGAATAAGACGTGAGATTGGAATTCCAGGATTTTATTACACCCCTAGTTCACCTACTCAGTTTCTCTACAAGGGTTTCTAATTCAGTAAGATAAAGGAAATCATTCTAGCAATCCTTCACAAGGGTCCTTTTTTTGTAACAATAACTGTAAGAAAGAGAAGGTGCTCTTGCTACTCTAACTTAAATGTCAGTGTCTTCTTGTCCTTTGAGATTCAAATTAAATTGGCTCAAATGTCCATTCCTCATACAAGGGGAAGCTTAATGTGCTCCCAGGATTTCTGGGGATTCTTGGAGAAGTTTGTATGGTTCCTAGGCACTTCTGATTTTGAGTTCTTGCTTCTGCTGAATTTGTTCTGTATTTAGGTAATTTCTGCAAGCGTAGCATGCCTATTTTCCATATATGTTATCTTGCATTAAGTGCTCAAACTATTTTATAGACTTCTAGTCTACTAATATGAGTATTATAACAAATTTGTGCTAAAGTTTCTGTGACACAAGAAGGTGTTTACACTGAAGCACTGTAAATGATTAAAACATTGAATTAGACAAAACAATAACACTTCTGGAAGAAAGTCTAAAAGACCTTGTTTTGCTGATGAGTTTTTACATATAACATCAAAAGTATGACCCATGAAAGAAAAACATTGATAATTTGGACTTTATTAAAATTAAAAACTTCTTTGACAAAGACACTGTTAAGAGAATGAGGAGACAAGCTGCAGACTGGGAGGAAGTATTTGCAAAACATATATCTGATGAAGGACAGGTATTCAAAATACACAAACAATACTTGAGACTCAACAATAACAAAATAAACAAATTAATTAAAATATAGGTGAAATATCTGAAGAGGCACCTCACCAAAGAAGATATACAGATGGCAAATGCAATTATGAAAAATGCTCAACATCATATGTCATTAGGGAACTACAAATTAAAACAACAATGAGATACAACTATACACCTCTTAGAATGGCCAAAATCTGAAACACTGACTACTTAATTGCTGATAAGGGTGCAGAGTAACAGGATGTTCTATCTGTTCAACTATCTATAAATCTAAAACTGTACTAAAAATTAAACCTATTATTTATTTCTTAAAGCCACATGTTTTATGATTCCAATTATATGACATTCTGAAAAAGGCAAAACTATGGTAATGGTAGAAGGTCACTAACTGCCATGGGTTTGGGGTGGGGGAAGTTGAATATGTGAAGCACAGGGGATTTGGGGACAGGATAGTGAAACTATTTTGTATGATACTATAATGGTGGATATACGACACTATGCATGCATCCAAACCCATAGAACTTTACAACAAAAATAATAAAATTTAACGTATGCATTTTAAAAACATTGAAGAAATTATGGGATGCCAGTATAGAGGACAGAATGTGACAAAAGAATCTAATTGTATAAAAATTTATGAAAAAATCTCACTGGAGGGTATGGGGAGAAAGGTGCTGACCTAAATACCTTGGGAAATTAGTCAATTTTATAAAACAAAGGCAAAATAAATTATACACAAGTACTGGACTCTAGTTGATAAAGCTATTTTCCATGAGGGACGGGTTAACAATTCTGATACTACTATACATGCATACCACAGCTGAACAATTAAGTAAGTCGTTGGTGGATGGTGAGAGGCAGATTTATGAGTGTCAGAGTGGAAATTTACAGATACGAAAGAGAAGGAGGCTGGAACAATCTATGTGATGATGGGTTAGAATTGGAAACATCAATATGAATTCATCTTTAGCTTCATACAGATCTAGATGTTGCATACAGAAATATCTATAGAGAGGAGTATATACATGGGTTAGTATACCTACATATATTTTCTTCCTCTGTCAGCTGAAAAGATTCCGAAGCAATGTCGTCCCAGTAACAATGAGCACACCTAGCACTCAGATATTTGTCTCTAATACCTTGATCTAATAAAGGAAACCCAGGCTTCTTAGAGAAACTGCTGACGCTAGGACTAGGGCACGAAGTATATAAGATGAGCCTGAAGTATCTTGTGGTGCCGGAATACAAGAATGTGCTCAAAACAAAACATGAACAACCAACACGAGGGTGGGTGTATGTCAAAGGTACACAAGAACCAATGGAAAGAACTCCCAATGGACAAATCTGGAACAATTTGAGAAAGAAAATAAAGTGGTATTGGATTATAACCCAGCAAATAAAATTGATATCAATATTGATGTAAATAAAGGATATAAAAATAAATAAATTCATGGGGTGGAAGAGGCAAAATCCCCCATGCTTTGATAAATTTATCATCATTTTATTAATTTGTATGTATATCTTAACATTAGTAAGATACTAATGATAGGGTAAAAAGGGTGTGGAATATATGGGAACTCTGTATTATTTTTGAAATTTTTATGTAAAAGTAAATCTCTTTTAAAATAAAAAGTTTATTTAAAAAATTGAATTAGGGATATCTTTCACTGATGACTTCTCTGATATCTTCCATTCTTCCAGCATTCTCCAAATTTACTCCTATTGTTTCCTGCTGTCTTCTGTACCATGCCTGGGGCTCAGCTTTATGCATTCGTAAAGTACAATGAGGAGAAATTATGTCTTTGATTATGAGCGTGGGCTTTGGAGTCTGACTACCTGTTTGACGCCTAGCTCTGCTGTTTTCAAACTGTCTGACCCTGAACAAATTATATGTCCTCAAGAGTCTCATTCCTCATGTTCAAAGTAGAGTTGATTTCGGTATCAAACTCGCTGTCTTTTTAAAGGCAATATTTGTATAGCTCTTGGCTTATGGTACTAATCATCAGAAGTTTTTTTTCAGTTTTCTACCTTAACATAGATTCATCATTACAATTTTTATAGACAGCTACTCTAAGAGTTTGCAGAGAGGTAAGGACAGGACCATGATAGTAATGTGTAATGTGAAAATTCAAGGAAAAGACAAAGCAACTATTTGATGTAGAGATAACGGATAATAGGATCCCAACACGATTAGGAGGTTAAAGTGCAGTGTTTTCCTGGGCTTTCAAGCAGCCCCACATCAGGTTCGTTATCCAGAGGGCTCTGCAATAATGGTAATAAATATCAGACAAAGAGAGTGAAGTCTTGATTTAAATAATGCTATTTTCCTTTTCCATATCTCCTTTCTGCTTGATATTAATCTCATGAAACTTTAGGCCACCCGATACAGCAGAAAGACCACATCTTACAAGTTGCAAAAGTACGGTTAATGCATGACACTGTTCATAATCCAAAGGTCAGAGAAGGCTTCAAAAATTCCCGTCACCCTCTAAAGGAGTTTTCAAGAATAGCATTTCTGGCCTCACTACTGAACTTCACTACTGCGCTCTTCTATTTAAGATTCTTAGGTGAATTATTTTTCTTTCAATTCCGTATTTTGGTGGACAGAATTCTAAGATAGCGCCAAAGATTCCTACCCATACACTCACAGGAGTGTGAATATGATGCGGTTTCACTCCCATGAACAGGACTATCCAATGGCAAAAATAAATAAATTTTGCAGATGTAATTAAGATTTCTAATGAATAGACTTTGAATTAATCACAAGGGAGATTATCCTGGATGGGCCTGACTTAATGAGGTGGACCCCTTCAAGTGAGTCCAGGCCTTCTCTTAAGGGAGATTCAAAGTGGTAGAGACATTCCTCCACTGGCCTAGAGGAAACAAACTATCATATTGTGGAGAAGTTCGCCCAGGAGGGAATGACAGGTGGCTTCTTGGAGCTGAGATCTTCAGTCTTACAACTGGAAGGCCCTGAATTCTGCCAAGTTCAGTGGGCTTGGAGAAGACCTTAGGTCTTTGTGGCTAACACCTTGATTACAACCTTGGGCAGATGGTGAGCAGAGAACTGAATTAAACCATATCAAGACTTGAAACGGGCAGCTCTGACTTTGGTCTCTTGGAGCCCAGAGACTCCATGAGAACTTTGATGACACTTTTCTGAACATCATGTAGAAAGTAGTTTTCCCTAGACCATGGCAGCGAGGCTATCTTTCAGCCTCCAGAGCAACCAGCTTCCAGCTGAGCATCACTGAACGACTGTGGTACATACCATGTGGAGCAAACGAATCACCCAGCTGAGCCCTGCCTGAATTCCTAACTCATAACTGATATCAAATAAAATGGCTGTTATATTAAGTTACTGAGTTTTGTGGCGGTAGCTGACTGGAGTGGGGAGCTCTACTTAAGGACAAAATGAAAACAAATAAAAACACACACATGCACACACACACAAAACCCTTTAATTGAAAAACTGGGGTATCAAATTCTCCAACTATTATTGTCGAGCTGTCTAATTTTCCTCTCAATAATTTCAGTTTTTCTTCATGTATTCTGTGGTTCTCTTTTTGGATGAATATGTTTATAACTGTTATGTCTTCTTGACGGATTGACCCTTTTACTGTTATATCATTTGTCTCACATAATACATTTTTTTTCTTAAGGTCTATTTTGTCTGATATTACTGAGACCAGTCTAGCTCCCTTTTGGTCATTGTATACACATAATGTCTTTTTCTATCCTTCTACTTTCAAACTAGTATTTTTGTCTTTGCATCTAAAGCATGTCTCTTATAGACAACGTATAATTGGTTTAAATTTGCTTTTTAATCAATTCTGCTATCCTCTGAGGTATAATTGGAGACTCTTATCTTATTACATTTAATGAAATTACTAATAAGTTAGGATTTATACCTGTCATTTTGCTATTTGTTTTCTTTACGTGCTTCGTTTTTATTCTTCTGTTTCTTCATTACTGCCTTTGTTTTATGTAAACTAGTTTTCTAATGTACCATTTTATTTCACTTATTCACATTTATATTTCTTATTGTTTGGCCTGGGTTTACCATTAACATCTTAATTTATAACAATATAGTTCAGGTTAATCTCAAATTAATTTCAGTAATATATGAACTTTGCTTCTATACTGCTTTCTACCCCCTTTAAGCTGTTATTGTCACTAATTACATTTTAATTCATTGTGTATCATCAGTGTTGATTTATAATTATTTCATCATCAGTTGTCTTTTAAATGATATAGAGAATAGAAGGAGTTACAAACAAAACAAAAAAACAACTAAAACAAAACAAAATCCACTCATAAATTCTTCATTCAAACTCATGAAACTCCAGAGGATTATAGCTTAGGAAAATTAATGCTTTAGATAAGCAATTAAAATGTTAGCTGCTCTTCCCCAGAGTCCAAATTTTAAAATTGTCTACTATCACCCTAGAGTATAGTCTCAATCACACCTCAGATTAAAACTGAAATGCACAATTTTTGCTTGTATGTATGTTTCAGTGAGTGGCATTGTCATTAATTGGCCACCATTTTATACGTATACATATCTTTTCTAACTGAGGTCCGCTCTCTTGTACAGATTGTATAGTCACTGGTTAGGAATCCAGGCCTTGTTTATTAAACATTCTGGTTTAAACATTCTGGTAATTTCGTTAATTGATATTTTTCTGTGCCTAATTTTCCTCATCTATAAAATGAAAGTAATAATTCTTCCAGCCTGTAGGGTTGTTTTGAGAATCAATACAAGCTAAGGCCTCAGCATCTTGCACATGGCAAATGCCCAGTACATGCTGGCTGTTATTTTCCTGCTGCTGAATTCAACTCTCTCCTCCTGAGCATATGCTCTACACTCCACACCCAAATCTTGATCCTTATATTGGCTTTGATCTATTCTGCTTCTGAATCTTAGCCTCAGATCTATTTCCTTCTAGTCTCAACCTAACTTTCTCAACTCTCCCTTATCCCCACCTACTTCTTCAACTGCAACAGAATCTCAGGTCCCAGGTACTTTCTTTCTCTTATATCTCAGTCTTCTCTGGGCTTCTCTTCTGTGGCAAAAGCCAGCTGCTCCCAGAAGTTTGTCTTCTCCCCTTCCTGCTGGGCACACAGCAGCCTGCATTTCCTCGTCTCCCTTGTTGTTAGATGGAAGCAACACAACAGGAGTGGAAGTGATGAGTGTCACTTCCGTTTTTCCACACCTGCTCCTTTGTGATCTTTTCCTATCCCCTGACCAGATGGAAAACACACGTCCTGAAAGCAACAGAGCCTGAGTCCCCGTGACTGCATGATTTCATGGCTAGACAGACCCCTTCTCAACTCTCCAAATCTTCTACCCTACCAGTCTGGAACCATTTAAAATTGTAAAAAGAACAAGAAGTACAATTTTTTTTTGGTGTTGGATCTATTGTACATTTCCAGGGGAATTTGTTAAAGGAGAAAGTGCTATCTTCTTATACATAGAACATGCTTACAAACACAGTCAGACTTAAACACTACAGATTCAAATGGCATTTTTCGAACAAGAGCCTTATCTGAGAAGTGACCACATGAGCTGAAATGCTCAGCATATAGATGGGGATGGAACAGTCCCTGTTCCTGCCAGGTTTGAGCTCTTTAGCTCCATTGTTTCAATCATTCTTTTGACAATTTCCTTAAATCCTCACCCCCATTGTTCTTCCATTGTGATTGCCCAGGCATGGAGATGTCTACACCACCCTGAGTGTGCACACCTTAGCCATGCTAGTTATGTCACGTCTCTGCTTCCACCTGCCACCTCCTTTCCCATGTCTTCACCTCCTGCCTCAGGAAGAAAACAGATGCTGCATTTACTGGCACCTCCCAAAGGGGTGGCAGCCAGAGATTGTGTGTGTGTGTGTGTGTGTGTGTGTGTGTGTCTTTCTTAACAAAGGGAGTGTCATACTTTATAATGTAGGAAATAACTGACAGCAAAGTGTAACTAAGATTAGCCTAATAAGGCATTGTATTTATATAAAACCAAAAACCCACATATGTTGTTTTTAAAAATGTGTCTTGTTAAAAAAAAAAGAAAGCACCATCAATAAATTTGTCTTTATTCAGAAGCAGCTGTTTATAAGGGAGATTGGAGAATAATCGTTATGGGTCCCTTAGGTAGACAACATGGGGCTGTGTGTTCCAGGGGTGAGTTTTGCATGCCTGGAGGTGACTTTGTAAGTTAACTGAAGGAGCTGATCTTCCTGTGTCATAACCCTTTCTGTTCAGCCCAGGATGGTATTTGGGTTCTGGAAAAGGGCTCTGCACCAGCTCCTGTGCGAGTAGCTAAAGAAAATATCTCAGCCGATGTCCCTTGCCCAGACCTGATCACTGGGAACAGATGGCAGCAGCCCTACAGCCACGGCACTGGGTCCTTTCCCCTTCAGACGTGGTGCTGTCGGTCACTGAGTCTCCTCCGAAGGCTGCGTGTTCCCCGTGTTCCTAACCTCACACCCACCGAGGCACACGCGATACTCACAGGCACAAGCTTCTTCCTGTTAAATGCCGAGCCTTCTACGCCTTTGAGGACTTGGGGAATTTAAAGTTTTAATAGTGCAACAGGAAGCCCCTTTTACCTGGTGAAAAATGAAAAAAACAAAATCAGTTCCAAGCTCCCAGGCTAGTTTGGCTGGAAACACCTCACTCCATAGAAAAATACTACTTTTTGGCAGTTCATTCTGCCTCAACTTGATAAAACTGGAACTATGTTAACCAGAATAACCTAAAGGGTTAGCATTGGCCAAGAGAGGAATTTGTGAAAACCTTGGTGGCCAAAGCAAAGAAGCAGCTATTATTCTCTGGAACTTGTCTTGGTGACATAAGGAGGCAGAGAGACTGGGTCCCCCGAGGTTCCATTTGGCCTCATTCTCTGCCAGACCTTATTTGTGACTACAGGTCCTGTTGACCAGTGGCTGCCCTGGGACCACCGTGATGCCTGGTTGTGGACCTAGAGGAGCACTTACAAAGAAACTCAGACACATCACCTCTAGCTCTTCTGTGGCCCTACTCTGTCAGCTGGACATGCCCTGAGGTCTTTTCCTCAGACCCTGAATGCATGGTTGGGACTACATACCTGGCACCGAAAGGGGCTTTGGCCAGAGCTCCATGTCTTCTTCAGCCCTGTGTGTCCTCACTGTTACAGGCATGCCATGAGGATGCCTTTGCTTCTCTCTAGCTCATTGCCAACCCAGCTCGAGTCCACTCAACCGTGAGATGTCTGGGTCTTTTCTATTTTCTCCACGTACAGTCACCCAGGAGAGTGACCGTAAGACCCTTTGGAAGGGAATTGGGGTATCATTAGCGTACATACTCACCATCGTGTTCCAGAGTCCATCATCCACTCACAGTGACTCTGCTTTCCTGATGGAGCTCGGGATACTTTCAATGGCATGGTCTGGGCTTGTTATGGGCTGAAGGTGCCCGCCCCACCTGCCATTCATATGTTGAAGCCTTAGCCCCTGATGTGATGCTATTTGGAAGTGGGCCCTTGGGAGGTAATTAGGCTTAGATGAGGCCATGAGAGTGGGGCCCCATGCTGGGATTAGTGGCCTTATAAGAAGAAGAAGAAACCAGAGCTCTTTCTCTCTCTCTGCCACGTGAGAACACAGCCAGAAGTCAGTCACCTGCAAGCCAGGAAGAAGGTCCTCACCAGGAACCACATCTGAATGCACTGTGATCTCAGACTTTCCAGAAACATTAATGTCTGTTGTTTATACCATCCAGCCTGTGTGGTCTCAGTCTGAGCAGACTGAGACAGGCCTGTTTGTCCGGGAGCCTACTTAGTGTAAGTGTAAATTAAAAGGTAAAACTGGCTTCGAAAAGGTTGGGGACTTGACTCAGCTTCTTTGATTTTCACGAAAGTTGCGGAGGCCAGCTTCTGCTTGGCCACCATTGCTCCTCCATCTCAGGCAGCCAAAGAAAATAGGATGATACCAGATTGGATTCCGTCTCAGACACTGGGAGTCACTTGATCAGAAATCAGTACATTATTGCCCATGGGGCTGCCGCCTTTTTTTGTTGGTACGATTTGTGGAAACACAGCCACAGTCACCCACTTACGCATTATCTGTGGCTACTTAAGCACTACGACAGCAGAACTGAGTAGCTGCAACACAGACCACATGGCTTGTAAATTCTAAAATATTTGCTATCTGGTCCTTTAAGAAAAGTTTACTGACCCTTGATCTGGGGGCTCCCAGTTATTCTAAACTCTCGTATTTGTTCATGTTTGGTAGCAATAATTCATTAAGATATTAGCTGCTTATTTCTCTTTTGTGGAAGCTGCCTCCCCCTTCGTGATCTGCAAAGAAGTGGTCTGTATGGCCCTTTTCTCCTTGAGGAGGGGTGTTTTTACTTTCAAGAATTCAGTCCATTTTGTTGCCCCGTGGCCTCAGCTTTCTGATGGACTCAAGAAAATTAGGATTTTGTAGATTATTGGCTTTTGGTCATCATTAGGGTGGGAGTAATATTTTTCTTGTGACTTTTTACGTCCTAATTAGAAGTGAAATACCAGAACACTTGGAGTCTAGATAATTAACATTAATAACTATTAAAACATAAATATGCGTCCTTTAGCATGTCTTCCCTATCTGCATATCTTCTCGCTTTAGTAATATAGACAGAAGGTAAGAATGAGACTTCTCTCTGACTCTGTAAATCTCGTAAAGGTGTGCATATTCTCAGAGTCCATTTTCCATGTCACCTCCCCTTAGGAGCTGTACTCCCACTTAGAGGACTGATAATGGAATATACTTAAAAAAATATGAGACTCTCGCTGTGTTTGGATGCAAACCTTGATGATAAAGCCAACAATTTTTTGGGTCTCTTTCAGTGAATAAACAACGGTAAATTTCTGTCATTTTTGTGTCACTAGCTTATCCATTAAACTTTTGTTTTTAATTATCCAGTGCAGTTAAATCCCCTTTCTCTTGGGTTTAACGATGCCAAGGACAGGTTCTCTTCACAGAGTTGGTAGAGAAAAATACCCCAAAGGGAGAGATGACTCTTTCAGATGTCATTAACTGCCCAAAGAGAATTTACCACCTCCTGAGTTAAATTGAGCATTAAGTGGCTCAGATGGATGGTTGTAACAGTGACATGAAATACCGTACAGGGGACCCTCTGAGGAACAAAGGGATAAGATCGATCAGCCCTCGATCAGCACCCAGGCTAGGACCACGGTGTCATTGTCCCCTTATGTGCCATTTTTAAGGAGGATTACAGCTCTGGAGGTATGAGGGTTTCTGGCATAGCAAGAGGGAGCAGCCCATATGTAACTTTTCAGACAGGTCAATAAGCACACTGACTGCTTTTCAGAATTTGGGGCTTTTTAAAGTAATTCTCCCAATCCCCAGCATCAGGGTACTTTATTTCCATCATTTTCATTTCTTCAAGTTCCTTTTTATGTGAAAGCCTATTGAAAACATCACCAGAGCAGCTTATTGATATTTATTAAAATGATCATTCGAGCAGCTGTGTCAATCCCCCTCCTTTTCCTGGAAAACCAAGGTTCAAATGGAAGAGTTTCCATTTAGACAGGTGAGGAGATGGTGGCTGAATCCTCCTGACATTTAAATTTCAAGTCCATGGGCATAGCGGGGTTATGAGGGCAGAAAGGACACCGGGCATCCCGACTTTTGTGCAACTTCCTCAATTCCATGGTTTTTTTTTCATGCAAAGCGTTTTGCACCATTTTATTTTTAGAAAATTAAAATAATAGGTAGGATATTTTACACGAAGAAATATTTAAAATCTCTCTCTAAGGATAGAGAATAATATAAGCACTCACTTCTAACATCCAGATTTAAAGAAAGGTGACTTTCCCCCATGTTTACTTCAGATCACTTTTAATCTTAATGGAATAAAAGATTTCTGACCCAGTAGCCTACGCTTATCTTTCCTCAGAGGTAATCCCTGTGCTACAATTCATGGCAGCCACTTTCCCAGGTTCCTGTTTTCACGGTTGACCATTTCCTGACCTCTCCCTTCACACATCTGCACGCCCGTCGCTGACTTCCTGGGCTCCTCCTCAGTCTCCTGCTTAACTCTTGGGACCTCTTGCCCATCGTCATCAACTACACTCACATCCGTGGGTATTCCTCCACTTCTGTGTCTACAGGAAACCCGGATGCTCCTTTTCTGCATCCTCAGGATGGGGACCGGTGCTGTCCACATGCTGTTCGCAAAGTCTATTTTCCACAAGCTCTTTTTTTAATTTTTATTTTATGTTGGAGTATAGTTGATTAACAACGTTGTGTTAGTTTCAGGCGTACAGCCAAGTGATTCCATTATACGTATCCATATATCTATTCTTTTTCAAATTCTTTTCCTATTTAGATTATTACAGAACATTGAGCAGAGTTCCCTGTCGCTCACACCATTTGTCTATACCACTGTCATCCCCTCCTCCCGGAACTGTCTACTTCATTCTCAGTACCACCACCCCTACACTGTGCTTTGAATTATCTGCCTTTTTGATCTTCCCAAGATGCTAATATTATTGAATAGCTCCTCTCTCTTCTGTGTCTTAAAACTCTTTCCTGGATCCTTATCATCAGTAATGAGACATCCTTAATCTTTCCCAAGGTAACAACAAAGCGAGGAAAATAAAAGCCTCCGATTCCTTCAGCATCCCTATACCTACATTCTGAGAGATATTTTCCCCTCCACAACCAAAATACGCTCATTCTCTTCTCATTTCACTTGATATTCACTCTTTCAAAAATACCGGTTGAAGTAAATAGTGAAGAGATACATAATAATAGAGCATATGTGTAAATTGGAAAGAATAACAATTTTGTGGACCCGGGTATACTCTCTCACCAACTTAAGAGACAGAGAATAAATCACTAGTGATGCTGGAAGGTTCTGAATGGCCCTTCCAGATCCCATTCCCTCTTGCCCTGTAGCTTGGTTTTGCTTGCTCTGAATTTTATGTAAATAGATATACGTATTCTACAATTTGCTTCCATGTTATGTTATATTCTGGAGATTCATCTGTATTGTTATGTTTTATTGCTATTCATTAATTATTACTGCTGTGTAGTATTCCACTGTATAAATACAGCACACTTGTGTTAACAGATGTTGAGTTTTTTGATATTATAAACTATGCTGCCATGGAATATTGTATATACCTCCTGTTGCTCATGTGTAAGTTTTTTGAGAAGTGGCATCACAGTGTAAGAGGTATGTGATTATTAACTTTAGCTGATATTGATAAAGTCATTTCCAAAGTGGTTGTACCAATTTACACTTCTACCAATAGTGACCAATAGTGACATCTCCTGGCCCTTGATTTTGACAGAGCCTAAGTTTTTATTTATAAGGTATGTAAAATTTTACTGGCTGTTCCTGTTTCCTATTTTATAAAGTTTCTGCTTTAGTCTTTTGCTCATTTTTCAGTTGGCTGTTTTGTAACTTTTAATGATTTATGTGATACATACACATGCATACATATACCCATATATACATATGTCACCTGTGTGTATTTATATGTACATATATATATATATATATAATGAGTATATGTTTATGTGTCTATACATGTGTTTGTATGTAAATGTTTATTCTGGACTCGATTCCTTTGTTGGTTTTATGTATTATAAATATCTCCTCTGAGTTTATGCCTTTCTTTTATAATATCTTTTGATGGACTGAAGTTTTATATTTTAACAGTCAGATTTATCAGTCATTTTTCTTCATGTTTTGTGCTTTTTAAAATATGTTTAAGAAATCTTTTGGAACCCAAGAATTTAAAAAACATTTATTTTGTCTTTCTAAATTTTCAAATTTGTTGTTAACTTTTGATCTCAATTTATCTCAGAATTGGTTCTTATATCTGGTATTATATAGGAAAATCATTTTCTTTTTTTTTTTTTTTTTTTTTTCCATGTGAATAACCACCAGTTCCGTAACAGATTTTGGACAGTCCATGCTTTTCCCCATGATCTAGAATGATCCCAAGTCCAGCCTTCATAAGTGTGGATCTCTTTTGGGGTCTTTTATTTTGCTTATTTCTTTAACTCTGCAGGACATGATATTTTTAATTACCCTAGTTTTATAAGTTTCAGCAGACAATGGGACAATCTTCACTTTTTCTTTCACTCATTTGACTATTTGGCTCTTCATTTTCTCATATATTGATAAATTTTTAGAATCAGTACATCAAATCCAATAAAATTCTTGTTTGAATTTTCACCCAGACATCTGCCTGACTCACTTTCTCACCATCTTTATTCCTTTACCCCAATTTCACAGTTTCTGTGAGGCTTTCCATGGCCACCCTACATAAATTTTCGTATTACCAAACTTTTTCTATCCCCCAATACCGACTTACTTTATCACTTAGCACTATTTGCTGCCTACCATACATTTATGATTATGTTGTTTATTGACCATATTTCCCACCAGAATTTAAGCCCTTTGAGGGCAAGGAGTTTTGCCTCTTTTATTAACCATACTATTCTGAATTCCCAGAATGGATCCAAATGAACAGACAGTGCTCTATAAGTATTAATTAAACTAATAAAATAAATGATTAATAGATTGTTTTGATTCCCACAATAGCGCCAATGGTAAATATTATTCTCAATTATTACATGAGGGAATCTAAGTTCAGGGATAGTGTCATTATTTGCTTTCTTTAGTAAGAGCACAGATGGGACGCAATCTCAGGCTTTCAAGACTTTGGAAACTTTAGCCTTCCCTCACATTATTTTTCCTGGTAGAGACATAGCATGATGCCTTAAACTTATTGGATGTTCAGTAAATTCTTGTTGATGACAAGATTTTAGATATTTGTGTCCTTCATTACTTTTCATGATTTTTAAGTTTTATTTATATCCTGTTTACTTCACTTAAATGTCTTTGTCTTCTCTATGAAGAACATGATAATTTAATTCTTATTTGGCTTCCATTCCAAATTACATGTATTCTTTTTCAAGTAAAAAAGAGGTGTACTTATATCTTTCCCCTGCTTCATTCTCTGAAGTTAGCACCAAGAAGTCAATAAAATCTGTTTTTTTAATGCTTTGACCTTGGTTTAGCCCTCATGAACTGATTCTGTATTTCTGATTTTCCCCCAAATCCTGTGTCACCCACTTCTGCAAAAAGTGCCACGCTTTCTTCTGTGTCACAAGAGTTGGATTGCTTTATCAAAAATGTGTATTCCTACACAAAGTCTTTCTTTCCTTCTGCTTACCAAGCGTCGCGGTCTCCCACCATCCAGACTTCTGTGAATGGATTTTCATGCAACTATCATGCGTGGAGAAGCCAAGAAGCCAAGGCCCATGACTGATGGGGACTGTCGCCGTTTCTTAGCCTGAAAATTTGTTCCTGTGACAAGATAAGCAAAGACAAGAGACTCAGTCAAAGTCAGCAGCTGCCAGAGGTTAAAACATGCATTTTGGTCACAATTCTAAGGAAGGCTAAGTGGCTGTAGCACAAGGGATTTCTGGTATGTGCTCCTAAGGCAGGTGATACGCAGTTTGATGGAAGCTTAGTGACGTTTTAGAGAAGAGCGATGTGTCTGATTGCTATTAAAACATCACCTTTAGTAATGGCATTGTGGGGCTCTTCCATCAAGCTGAGGTGCTGGTACTGCCACCCAGACATCCAGCTGGAGTCCAGACATCTATTGATGAGAGTACTACACCCGCTGCGGGCTAGAGGCTTCCAGACAGATTGTCCATGAGCCAAAGGCACCTCTCATCCTTCTCAGCTGCAGGAAGAACGGCCACAGAAAGTCATTCTGTTGTTTGATCCATGAGTCTTGGGGACAAAACAAAGCTTTAGTTGGACTGTCATGCATTAATCCCTATCATGCTTGCAAAATTAAAAGGAAATGTTTTAAAAGTCTGAGATGTTCTAAATTGTCAGCTATTTCAACAGAAAGAATTTGCTATGGAAATGAGATCCCTATGGTCACATGAATAACATGGATTTCTATTAAATGTTAAACACTGGAACAAACCAAAAAGACTTTGAACAAATATTTCCATAACTAACAAAAACTTTTTTTAATCATTGCCTGGATCAGAAAAAATGCTCCATTCTTCTTTGTCCTTCACCTACCTCCTCTTCTGCTTCCACCCAAGAGAGGGTTAAAAAACCCAGAAAGTCATTCAAAGGTGAACCTTATTTTCCTTTACAAAGAAATGCCTCTTTTAAAAAATAATTTGTTCCCAGTACCATGATGTTCTTTACGAACACAAATCATTCTCCTTCATCACTGAGTGGAGAGAGAGAGACAATACTGGCCCATGTGCATAAAGTGTCTTCTTTTGATAGGACTGGGTGTACTTTTCCACTGGGCATTGTGCCCAGCTCATTGTAAGTATTTATTCATTTTTATAAAATAAATTGCAGCTTCTATGCCAGTCCCTTCAGAGATAATGGGACCACACATGCTATTATCGGAACAGTTCTGCCCTTTGAGTAACTTAGGGAGGGTTTCTGTGGTATAAGTAATGCCGGCTCCCACTCTGTGATGTGCAGAATAAGACCATTCTAGACACCCATGTTCCAGGTCTCTCTATCTTTTATAAACACCTGCACTCTACTTCTAAACGTCAACTCCAATGTCACAACATAATGAAAGAAACTTCAGATTCACTTCCTCTGTGCTTTCTTGAAAATGCAGCTAATGCAATTTCCTTCTTTGTGGGAAATCTTTAGAAATGTGGAGAAAATAACAAGTGATGGGAGCTGACAAATCAATGTAATGAAAAAATGAGAAATTTAAAAATAAACTTTTATTTATTTATTTTTAATAAATCAGGGGACGTGCCACAATCTGTGAGTTGTGCCAGTTACTTAACCTCTTTGGATCTCAGAGTTATGCTCTGTGAGCTCATAATTAATAATAATAACCCATTTCTACATCAGGCAGTCATTAACAGTAATGATCACCATTTAATAGTAACGGCTGTCTGTTGGGAAATCTAGAAAAATGGAAGCCAGTGACAAAATGAGCAGACCTAGGAAATCAGTTCTTCGGCTGCATGGTTAGTATTAAGCTTGTTATCTTCACTCTTTTTTTGTAGCACAGTTGGAGAAGGTTCCTTTACTAGGATGCTCTTTTGTATGAAAAAGAAATACTTTCAGTGGTTAGGTTAGCATTCCATCCATGTGCTATGACTGTTTGTTGAAGTTTGTTTTGCTTACTTTGGGAAACAAACAATAAACTGATGTGCTACTTGGTAGTGACAAATGAACTGCAGCTTTATCAAGTGGTAAACCCCTGCACCTGACAAATTGACTTAGAGCAATACAGTACTAGGAGTCAGTAAGATTCCATCCTCCCGGGTAGGTCCAACTGGAAGGTAACTGCCTTTATGAGACACCTATTAAAAAATATGTGAAGTACAATTACTCCTGGGGAAACTGGAATGTAAGATGTATCCTGATTCTTGCTGACTCTGTTTAAACACAGAGTGAACTAGAAAGTGAAGAATGGGCATGAGGGCAGAGTCCTTGGCCAGCAGGCTGGATGCCAGGCAGGTAGGTGACTTTGGTTCCCCAGGAAGGCACTGGGCTTTTTTTCCCTCGGGAAATTCTTATGATGTTAGATACACTTGGGCCTCATAAAATTAGGGAACATAGTGACATTTAATTAATTTAGGAAGCACGTTCAGAGCTTCATTTTCAGGTGTTAGGTTATGTGTTGAGAAGAGAGAGAAGGTAAATCATCGATGGTGTATTCAGAGAGGGAAACATCTCTCTTTTCCCTCCACCAGCTCCTTCTCCCTCATACTCGATCTCTTGTCTGTTGTTCACTCTTCTTTGTTTCATTCTATAACATCTCTCACTTCTCTCCTCTTCTCATCAATCCGGCTGCCACTGAAGCATTCCATACCTGCATTAATGACCTTAGTCTTTACTATAGCCTTGCCTGTGGCCCCTCTCACCTCTTCTTTATTCGTATGCACTCTTGCTAGGTTAATTTTTTTTTTTTTTCAGGAACAATACTGATTTTTGTCACAAACCTGCTCAAAACCCTCAATAACTCTCTCCGTAAAGAATAGGTGGTCCAAACTTTTTAACTTGATATTTAAAGTTCTCAGTAAACTGGCCCCAATCTACGCATCTAACCTTCATTTCTCATCCCCTCACGAACACTAGGTTCCACAGAAGTGGAGCCATTCTTGTTTTGGTTCATAATTTCGCACACTTGGATTGGCAGTCCTTCCATGTACCAAGAGCTTCTGTTACAGCTTGTTTTGCCTTATTGGAAACTAAGGGAAAAGTTCCCCTTATTTGTATTAATGCTGCTCACTCTGACTTAAAGATTTTCTCTCGGATTCCTCCAACTCTCCACCTCAAATCATCTCACCCATTCTGTAGAGCTTGGCTCTGATGCCACCTCCTCTCTCCCTTCCTTAACCACTGAACCCTCTTCCACCAGGAATGGAAGCTGCACCTCCTTTCTCCAAATCCCTAATATCTTTATACATTTTAAAGGCAAATTACCCTGTATTTTAGAATTGTATGTGCTTGCTATATTTCCTCTCTTAGTGGATAAATTCTTTGTGGTCAGGGTCCATATCTGACTTATTTTGTGTTCCTTTTTCAGTTTGTTACATGTAATTGACACTGGTTAAATATTTGCTGAATGTAAGCATTTCTATCTTGTTTTTCTATATTCTGATTTGGGAATACCAGAATGCATGGGTGTGTGTATTTCATTTTCAAAGAGCTCTGTACTTTTAAATTCTGACCTAAACAGACGTTGAGATGACCTTACAGAATATTCATCCTCTGGTATTATCATATCTCATCCCCCAAACGCTTCCTTAAATGGCTTAGCTGACTTAATGGATTGCCTTTGTTTGAAGGATCATCTAAATATAATCTTCCTCCCCTCAAATTATTTCAATCACTGTGAGCTTTTGCTGACCTACTTTTGAAACGGTGGAGAAAACCTTCCCAGAGTCAACATTTGTGACTGCAGACGAGATAATAGTTTCAGAGTAGTTAAAGGGTACTGCAGGCCATTTTCCCCACAAAATTAAAATTAAGTAAGAGGATTCAGATTATTTCACACATCATCAATTGAGGTTCAAGAGGGTCCTTCAAAATAACACACCTCTTTTTTGCCCAAATTCTGAACCAAGAGTTAGGTAGTTTGGTGAACAGAATATTGCCTTTATTACTACCAAATCTGATTGTGGAGAAAGTGATTTACACCTGTAGACAAGCTGTAGTCTTAGAATCACCTACTCAGACAGGTTGACTTATCTAGTCACAGGAAGTGCTGGACCCAGGCAGGCACCCACCCACATGGTTAGAACTTGAACTCAAAGACATATGTACTCAACACCTGGGGACCAAGCAGGAGACGTTCTCTGTGAGCAACAGTTAAACTTGGAGAGGGAGAGAGATGTGCCTGGCTGAGCCAAGCTGGGCCATCAGAGGAATTGATGCCTCCTTTTTAGGCTGAGGTTAGAGCAAAGGCTTGGGGGTGACCAGTGACCACACGTATTAAGGTAAGAGGCAGGAAGGGGACCAGCTATGCCTCTGGCCCAGCGCTTGCTCCTGATTATGGTAGAGTGGAACGAATGAAAGTGTCCTGGCTTTTCTTTTTTAAAAAATAAAAAAGGCATTTGGTTCTCCACTTCATAATTACTGGCTAGAGGGGTGGGATAAGGAGGGTGGGAGGGAGACGCACGAGGGAGGAGATATGGGGATATATGTATATGTATAGCGGATTCTCTTTGTCATAAAGCAGAAACTAACACACCATTGTAAAGCAATTATACTCCAATAAAGATGTTTAAAAAAAAAGTCAATAAACCTCTTGAAATCTTGAATTCATCAAGTGTAAAAATGGGGATAAAATAACAATAATAAGAATGAGAAGAGATAATATTTATGAGAGTACTTTTAAAGTGATAAAAACTTCACATATATTAGTTAGAGATTAATATGAAATTCATGTCCGTTCTTATGTCAAATTTCTGTGGTAATTTATATCATAAAATGTTAAAAAGTTGTGTTATCTATGATAAAGGAGGCAAGGATATTCAATGGAGAAAAGACAGCCTCTTCAATAAGCGGTGGTGGGAAAATTGGACAGCTACATGAAAAAGAATGAAATTAGAACACTCCTTAACACCATACACAAATATAAACTCAAACTGGGTTAAAGACCTAAATGTAAGGCCAGCCACTATAAAACTATTAGAGGAAAACATAGGCAGAACACGATGACATAAATCACAGCAAGATCCTTTTTGACCCACCTCCTAGAAAAAATGGAAATAAAAACAAAAATAGACAAATGGGACCTAATGAAACTTAAAAGCTTTTGCACAGCAAAGGAAACCAAAACAAGATGAAAAGACAACCCTCAGAATGGGAGAAAATATTTGCAAATGAAGCAAATGACAAAGGATTAATCTCCAAAATATACAAGAAGCTCATGCAGTTCAATATCAAAAAAACAAAAAACCCAACCCAAAAATGAGCAGAAGACCTAAATAGACATTTGTCCAAAGAAGATATACAGATTGCCAACAAACACATGAAAGGATGCTCAACATCACTAATCATTAGAGAAATGCAAATCAAAACTACAATGAGGTATCACCTCACACCGGTCAGAATGGCCATCATCAAAAAATCTACAAACAATGCTGGAGAGGGTGTGGAGAAAAGGGAACCCTCATACACTTTTGGTGGGAATGTAAATTGATACAGCCACTGTGGAGAACAGTATGGAGGTTCCTTAAAAAACTAAAACTAGAACTACCATACAACCCAGCAATCCCACTACTGGGCATATACTCTGAGAAAACCATAATTCAAAAAGAGTCATGTACCGCATTGTTCATTGCAGCACTATTTACAATAACCAGTGTCCATTGACAGATGAATGGATAAAGAAGATATGGTACATATATACAATGGAATATTACTCGGCCATAAAAAGAAACAAAATTGAGTTATTTGTGGTGAGGTGGATGGACCTAGAGACTGTCATACAGAGTGAAGTAAGTCAGAAAGGGAAAAACAAATACCGTATGCTAACACATATATGGAGTCTAAAAAAAAAAAAAAAAGTTCTGAAGAACCTAGGGGCAGGACAAGAATAAAGACTCAGATGTAGAGAATGAACTTGAGGACACAGGGAGGGGCAAGGGTAAGCTGGGACGAAGTGAGAGAGTGGCATGGACATATATACACTATCTCATGTAAAATAGATAGCTAGTGGGAAGCAGCCGCATAACACAGGGAGATCAGCTTGGTGCTTTGTGACCACCTAGAGGGGTGGGATAGGGAGGGTGGGAGGGAGACGCAAGAGGGAGGAGATATGGGGATATATGTATACATATAGCTGATTCACTTTGTCATACAGCAGAAACTAACACACCATTGTAAAGCAATTATACTCCAATAAAGATGTTAAAAAAAATGTTAAAAATTTGTCATGTACTATTTCTAGTTCTTTTAAGATTACTTGAAATAAAGGATAAGCTAGGCACTCCTTACCTATTTAATGAAACAGAGGAAAGCATAAAACCAAATGTATTAATCATAACAAGTATAAACAAATAAGTAACTCTATAAGACTGTCAGATTACAAGAAAGTCTAACAATATATTGCTTTTGAGAGATAAACTCTTGGGAAAAGGACTGAGAGAAGGTGGACCAGGAAAATGCAGTTTAAAAAAAGATAAAATTTAACAAGGAGAGAAGTATATTCATAATAATAAAAAGTTGTAATTTATAAATAAGATATAACAACAGGAAAATTTATACCTATAAAAACTCATAATATCTTCAGGATAATACAGATCCAAAAAAAGGTGACAAGACTGAGTGTAAGAAGTATTTGAAAAACTAAATAACAATCTAGGTTCATGTAGACATGTCCAAACATTTGTGATATATCAAAAAAAAATTTTTTTACAAATGTCTATTCAATGATACAATGATACTCTTGTAATCTGAAAGTCTTTACCTTTTAATAGAGTAAATTATATATATGTATGTATATACTGCTTTATGAGAGCAATTTTTGTTAAAACTTCAGAGAAGGTAAGAAGTCAAATGTCTACTATATTTGCTCTCATGGTTGCCAGAATATTTCCCTCATAGAAATGTACAGATGTTCTGGTTATTTATCCACCAAAAACTTTATGGCTTAAAACAATAACGTTCATTGATTTTGCCCACGATGTGTGATTTGGACAGAGCTCGGCAGGAATCTCCACTCCATCATGGAACTCATTTCCAAGGTCCCCTCGCTCACATGGCCGGCCAGTTGATACTGGATGTGGCTGGAATCTCAGCTGAGCCTTTGTTGCAGGTCTTGTTTTTTCCACATGTGCTTTGTCATGGCATGACAGCTGGGTTCCAACAGCAAGTGACCAAGGGACAGAAGTGGAGGTTACCATTCTCTTAAGGTCTAAGTTTGGAAGCTGACACAGAGTAGGATGACTGTTCTACTAGGCAGGCTAACTGAGCCTACTCAGAATCAATGGGAAGGGAAATAGATTTCTACTTATTGATAGGAAGAGTGGCAAAGAATTTGCAGCTATTTTAAATTTACCCCCATAGCATTTTATGGACCTGTTTCTTTGTTGTTTTTAACATCTTAGTCTTCTCCACTAGTCCAAAAGCTCATTGACGGCCAACATGTGTCTTATTTATTTATGTAATATAATCACCTGTGAAATAATAAGGACTCCATGAATATAAATATGAGTGAACTGGCTTACTTTAGACTCCCATAAGAGGTAGAGCAGATATCATGATATCCCAGCACAGTTTAGCTTGAAAAATGCCAGCTGTACAATGCTCAGCCTAGTGCATAGACATAACTTCTTTCCTCTGCCATAAAGTTTTTAATTCAGACTTCTCTGCTGGAAAAAAAAAAATACAATAACAACAAGCAAAGACCTTTTAGCTGCCAAATAATCCTAAAAGCTAAATTTACAACAGACTTTTAATTTAAAAGCAGGATTGGCCTTCTTTTAATATACACTATGTTTTGGAAAAGAAAATGATACATCTAATGTTATACTTAATTATGAGAAACTTGAAACTTTCCACTAAGACGAAGACCAAGGCAAGAATGTCCCCTCTCACAATTGCTTTTCAACATCACACTAGAAGTCCTAGTTAATGCAATAAGATGAGAGAAGAAAATAAAATGTATACCTATGGGGAATGAAGAAATAAAACTGTCTTTGTTTCAGATGACATGATCATCAATGAGAAAAGCTAAAAGAATCCATTAAAAAACTCCTGGAACTAATAAGCAATTATAACAAAGTTGCAGGATGCAAGATTAATATACAAAAGTCAATTGCTTTGCTGTATATCAACAATGAACAAGTGGAATTAAAAACACAATATCATTTGTATTAGTGCCCCTCAAAAATAATTAGATATAAATCTTACAAAATATGTACAAGATCTGTATGTGGAAAACTACAAATTTTTTGATATTTGATAAAAATGTCAAAGAAGAGCTAAATAAATACAGGGCTATTCCATATTCATGGAGAGAAAGATTCAATATTGTCAAGATATCAGTTCTCCCCAAATGATCTACTGATTCTATGCAATCCCAATCAAAATCCAGCAAGTTATTATGTGGACATGAACAAACTTATTTTAAATCTTATATGAAGATGCAAGGCACCCAGAATAGCCAACACAATACCAATAGAGGAGAGAAAATTGGAGGACTGGCACTACTTTATTTCAAGACTTACTATAAAGCTACAGTAATCAAAACAGTGTAATACTGGAAAAAGAATGGACAAATAAATGAATGGAACAGAATAGACAGTCCAGAAACAGACTCACATAAATGTATTCAACTGATTTTTGGCAAAGAAGCAAAGGCAATACAATGGAGCAAAAGAAACCTTTTCAACAAATGATGCTGGAACAACTGGACACTCAAATTGCATAAATAAATAAAGGCACAGACTTGCAGATTTTTGCAAGAGCTTTATCCATAATTTCCAAATCTTGGAAGCGACCTAGATGTTCTTCAGTTGGTGGATAAATAAAGTGTGGTAGATCCAGGCAATAAAAATTGTCCAGTGATAAAAATACATGGGCTATCACGCCATGAAAAGCATATTATATTACTAAGTGAAAGAAGGCAATCTGAAAAAAAAAAAGCTTACTGTTTGATTCAACCATGTGACATTCTAGAAAAGGCAAAGCTATGGCAATAATGAAAAGATCAGTGGTTGAGGGTTGGGAGGGCAAGAATGGATGAATAGGCAAATCACGGAGGATTCTTAGGGCAGTGAAAATACTCTGTATGATACCATAATAATAGATAGATTTTAACATATATTTATCCAAACCCACAGAATGTACAACACCAAAAATGAACTATAATATAGACTATGGACTTAGCTTGATTATTATGTGTCAATGTAGTTCATCAATTGTAAACAAACATACCACTCTGGTGGGGAATGTTTATAAGAGGAGAGGCTGTGCACATGTGGGGACAGGAGACATATGGGAATTCTCTGTACCTTTCTCTAAATTTTTCTGTGAATCGGAAACTTCCCTAAAAAACTAAAGTCTTATTTAAAAGTCATTCAATGCAACTCACTCTATTAGGAGAGTCATAGGAGATTCTCAGTAGATGCAGAGAAGCAATTTGACAAAATTCAGCATCCATTCATGATCAAAACAAACAAACCTTTCCTTCTAGGAATAGAAGGAACTTCAGCAACCTGATAAAAATACCCATCAAAACCCAAAACATTCTACAACAGACACCATAATTAATGATAAAAAAGTTGAACACTTTCCCTCTAGGTCAGGAACAAGGCAAGGATGCACGCCTTTATCAGTTCTGTTCAACATCATATGAGAGGTCCTAGCCAGTGCAATGAAAGCAATACAAATAAATGAAAGGCCTACAAATTGGAAAGGAAGATCTAAAATTGTCCTTATTCATAGACAGAATGATCGTGTTTGTTGTGAATCCTAAGGAATTTTAAAAAATCTACTAGCAATAGTAAGTGAATTTAACAAAGCTGAAGAATACAAGGTAAATATATTGATATAAAAATAGTAATATCTCTACAATTTACGCTAACATTAAAAAACATAAAATACTTAGAGATTAATGAAACAGAATTTGTTACATGTAAGACCCATACATGGAAAACTACAAAATATTGCTGAGAGAAATTAAAGAAGTTCTAATTGAATGGAAGGATATACCATGATCATAGATTAGAGGACTCAATATTGCTGTAATGTCAATTCTCCCTGAACTGATCTGAAGATTCAACATAAGCTCAACCAAAATACTAGCAGCCTTGTTCACAGAAATTGATTTTAAAATAAAGATGATCTAAAACCTGTATGAAAACACAAAAGACCTAGAATTGCTAAATGACATTAAAAGAAACCGTAATTTGTAGGTCTTACATTACCTCATTTTAAGACTTACTATAAATCTACAATAATTCAGACAGTGCAATATTGGTATAGGGAGAGAGATATGAGTCCATAGAACAGAGTAGAGAGTCCAGAACTAGACCCACACATATATGGTCAATTGATTTTTCACAAAGGTGCCAAGGTAATTCAATGGGGAAAAGATGGTCCTCTCAACAATGGATCTGGAACAATTGTAAATCCATAAACCTTCACATTTTTCACAAAACTTACTAAAAATGGATCATAGACCCAAATGCAAAAGATAAAACTATGTAACTTCTAGAAGAAATAATAGAAGAAAAATATTTATAATTTAGAATGCAAACATACTACCAAAAAATAAAAAGCTGAGACACTGAACTTAATAAAAATTAAAAACTTCTGCTCTTCAAAAGACACTTTTAAGAAAATGAAAAGGCAAGTCATAGACTGGGAGAAAATATTCACAATACGTATGTCTTACAAATGGCTCAGACATATAAATAACTATCACAACTCCATAATAAGACAAACAACACAGTCAAAAACAAGCAGAAGGTTTGAATAGACGCTTCACAAAAGAACGCATACTTTATGCTTCCATTTACATGAAAGTCTAAAACAAGCAATCTCAGCTCAGTGGTTTCTTGGTAGCAAGGATGAGAGGATTGATCTCAGAGGGGCATGAGGGGACTTTTGGGGTGATAGAAATGTTCTATATCTTGACTGTGATGGCAGTCACACAAAAGTCATAGAACTCTACATTTTGAATAGGTACATTTTACTGTATGTAAGTTATGCCTAAATATAATTTATTTTAAAAATACAAAAATAAAAAAGAAGGTGATAATGTATTCTTCTCTACCAAGTCTGTTTAAGTATTTGCAGTGTTTATTATCTCTTGTCTTATGTAGAAAATAAGATTCAGTGTATTCTGCTTTGTGGAACAAATAATCTGTGTTGAAATTACCCAAGTCTTAAAAAGCAAAGCCATTGATAGTTTCACATTGAGGAGTTTTAGACCATTTCATTCTTTTTAACGTTTTTGGCTGTGCATTTAATATTTACTTTGTCAGTTTGCCCTGTGCCCCTCAAAAGTCATACGCTGAAGTTCTACCCTCAGAATTTCAGGATGTGACTGTTTTGGAGATAGTCTTTAAAGAGGTAATAATTTAAAATGAGGTCACTAGGATGGGCTCTAATTCAACATGACTGGTGTCTTCACAAGAAAAGGAAATTTGAACACAGATACTTATAGATGGAAAATGATGTGAAAACTCAGGCAGAAGATGGCCATCTACAAGACAAGGAGATAGGCCTTAGAAGGAACCAACTCCTCTGACACCTTGATCTTGAAATTCTAGTCTCCAGAACTTTGAGAAAATAAGTATCTGTTGTTTAAACTCTGCAGTCTGTGCTACTTTGTTATGGCAGACTTTACAAACTAACACAACCTATCCCTATAGTTAAATTCAGTACAAATAGAAACATCATTGAATAAGCAGAACTATATTGTGTTTTCCCATTAATTTGATGCTTTAGTTTATCCCCAATGACTCTGAAGGAGGAGGAATGCACACTGAGAAATACATATATTCTCAGTTTTACAAATCAATGAACCTAACTTCATCTCCAGTTACTATTTTCAGTGTCACTGTTCATGTCAAGTTATGACTAATTTGAAGTGTGTCTCTCTCTAAGAATATCCAAGCTTTTTGAGTGAAGAAATCTGCAACCTCTCTATTCAACATTCTCAGAACTTCTTTGTCTCTAGTCTAGTAATTGACACACCTGGATCAATAACAGAACATTATTTAGTGCCCCTTTAAAATTAAGAGACCATTCTTGACCAGTGTCTAGTAGTGCTGGTCTGTCACTGACTGTGGAAAGTGAGGGCTTGTCACAGACTCAGCCTACTATGGAGTGTAAACTCAGTTTCACTGCCTTCTCCAGTTTGAGAACAGATCATCAGCTTTTGTTGGAAAACAAACCATCCTGAAACTTAGTGGTTTAAACGGATAAACATTTATTTAGCTTATAGTTCTGGGTTGGACTCCGTTGAGTGGTTCTTGCAGCCTGGGCGGAACTCTTCCAAGTATCTAAGGTCAACTGGCAGGTTGGCTGTAAAGGTCATCCTCAGCTACGTTCACTGGCCTCACAGCCTCAACAGGTCAGTGGAGGCTACTTAGATAGCAGAAGTGAGTTTCCAAGAGAGGACGTGAAATGTTCAAGCCTCTTAAGAATGAATCTCAGAAATAGTACAGCTAGACCAGATTGAAGGGGTGGGAAGAGGAACTCACTTCTTGGTGGAGGAATGAAACGGGACAATGCACATTACAGAGTGTGGATGCAGGAAGGTAACTTATCCTGGCCATCTTTGCCATCTACTGCAGAGAGTATAAAGTACTCATCATCTGAACAGCAAGGCTAGTTTACCGCCTTAAAAGCGAGTAAGTTTTTTTTTTAGAAATAAAATAATTGTTCACATTCCACAATGAGTCACAATGCCCCTTTCTGACAGTCACTTAGCTCAAAACCTTGCCTTATGACTAAATGTTGTTATTCTTGTTTTTCAGATGACCTGGTCTATGTTTCTAGCTTCTTGAGTTAATAATAACCACAGCCATCACTGATTGCATGCCTCGTGCCAGGCACTGAGCTAAGTAGTTTACCACATGAGCTCATTTCAGTTGTCATTCTCAGGGGAGCTGGTGGGAAGGCTTTAAGAGGCCAACGCTATGACAACCCTCTCACTGCCCGTGGGATTCCTCCTGTTGTGCCCGGTCGTCTGGGTGAGCTGTCTTGGATGACAAGCCTGTAGATAACCATTTAGGTATGTTGTCAGCCTAGCTATCTCACAAAACTGACTCGATTTAAATTGTCAGTTTCCCCTGGCTGAGACATCAGAAGCTCATTAAAAAATATTCTCATCCTTTCCTGGTATTTGCTCTATAATTGATGCAGTTGAGTTTTAGCACATTGAGTAGAGCTAGAAGTTCAGCTGTTTCTTTTTTTTTTTTTTTTCTTTTCTCCTCCTCAGTCCTTGGCAACATATTATCCTCAGAAAGCAGGAAGAATAATAACACCCTAGCTACTTTCTATTGATTAGTAATTCAGTTTTCTCTTTAAAGCAAATCAACATGGTTACATATGTGGTATAGTACAGCAGAAATAATTACTAAAAGACCTACAGATTGTCAACTTGTAAAAGGTGATTCCGATATATACAGTGGGCTATTACATTCAAGATCCTGAATGAGGGGTACGAAACTGTAGATAGCACCCTGGCACTTCTTCAGTCATTGGTAACTCAAATAGCTGGTAGTGGCAGGGTGGTGGAGACCCACTAAGCAAAACATATTATACAGTCTGATTATGATTTTTTATGTCACTGTACCTACACAATTTGCCACATTCAATTTCCCTGCATATTCAGCACCTATTTAAAACATTTAGTAGTCTAAGGATGCCAGCAGAGCAAGAAGATCAAGTCAAACACTGAATGACCTCTCACCAACTTGTTATACCATGCTTTGGTGGCAGAATTACAAAGATGATAATAGCTGTTTTAATAAAGCATGGTGACATAGCCTTTGGTCTTAACAATGCTAAGAACCTTATACCAAATTGTTCATAACACTTTATGTTTAAATAACACTTGGTAGTATACAAGAACCTCATTTATATTGTCTAATTTTATCCACACAACAACCACATGGGGTAGATAGTCAGTTATAAACTCCCATTTTAGCAATAAGAAAACTAAGATCCAATATGCTGAATGCCTTTCTGCCATCCCGGGATTAATACATGCCAGGATGTACAGAGGCTAGAGCACAGAAACTGGACTTATTCTACTGGCATTCAACTTGCGGATTTGCCACTTTCAAGCTGTATAAATTATATAATCTCTCTATGCCTCAATATTTTCATCTAATAGTCCCCTACTAGCAAGGCTGTTCTGAGGATTAAAGATGTTACTATACTGAAGTTCTTATAACACATAGTTAGTTCAATAAAAGTGTTAGCTATCATAATAATTCTCTGTTCTTTAATCTATCATGATAATTTTCTGTTCTTCCCTAAATCAGGCCTTATGAAAATTTTATAAACACATTTGCTCAAAACAATAGCTACTGGTGATCAATCATTGAACAATTCATCAAGGATTCCTCACAAGAAAATGATTCGAAACAGGAGACAGCAAACTGGGGACACATAGATATAAATTTTTTGGACCCAACACATTAAAACATTAATTAATTGACAACATTTAAACATTCATAGATTTCAGACAAAACATACATTTGTCTTGCCTTGCATAAAAATTGTAAGAGCTAGGGACACAAAGCCATATTCTGCTTGAATTGAACCACAGTTTCCCATCCCTCAGTCTTTCACATGGACGTGTGTTTTTCACTCTGACCTCCATTGCCGTTTTGTTACTTCTGGCCCACTTTGCCCACCTTGATGTTATCTCCTTGGCCCCTGTAGCAAGTTGAATTTATAATTTTTCTCTAGAAAATAGAATATTCAGGATAACATTTTGATGATGAAAATCTAGAAAAAGGAGCAAACCGTTGTGAAGCTCAAACCATGGTCTTCTGGAAGAATCAAGGGCATGGAACTTTAGATTCCCTGCTTAGATTTCTAAGTTATTCTTTATTTGACTTCTATAGCACCAAATTCATTCTTTAATTTGTGACCTAATTTCGTTGTGGTTCTCATCAGTGTTTCTTCTTGCAATTGTGATGACAGAGAACGATGTTTTAGAAATAGAATCATAAATAAAATTGCAACTACATGTACTTTTGGTCCCCTGAGGACTCCTTCTTGGGCACAAGGCACTTATCAGTGACAGTTGTCATTAGCCTCTGCACTGTGATCCATATGGCAAAGAACTTAAAACTTTATTTTTGGTCCAGCACATGACCTCAAATGTCAAAACATGTCCTGCTTCATAAATGTAAACTTCATGAAAACTCCAGCCAATTGCTACTTTTATCACTTCTTAAGGAACAAACCTAAAAAACAAACAAAAAACTCAAGGCTTTTAAATAAATTAGATATCCAACAGGTAATTGTGTATGATGATAAAAAAATGTATGCAAGATAGAAATGATTTCAATAGAGGTCCCTGGCTCTCATTTTATGTGTTTCCTTTTTGACCTATGTTGCCTAAGTAGAAGTTTGGGAACCACCCTCTAAATGCCTTGCAAGAGAGTCTACTATGGGCAGAGGAATTCACTGACAACCATATGAGAAAGTATGTTACATTTAACTCTTAAGGTAAGAACTTTCTAATAAACCAACTTTTTGATGACCTACTGGATATTATATTTACAAGTGGGTATATCACTTTTACCTACATTTGACTATTTTTTCTCCTCCTTAAAAGAATTCTGGCTTCTGTGAATTACAGAATGGGCCAGCCATGCTCCTCCTAGTTGCCAAGAGTCATCTTAAATTCTTTCCTCTAATTTTTGGCACATGGCTGCATCCTACAGGTTAAGTCTCTAAAATCTATATTTTACTTATGCCCAACGTCCCAGGTCCTAGCTCAGAATCTCTTGTCTCTTACATGATTGTGACATGCCAGCCTTTCTGCTTCACATACCTTTGCTCTTCAGTCCATCAAGCTTATCTGCCAGATGTCATCCTGAAATGCAGAAAATAACCACGCTATGAACACATTCAGTGGTTTCTTGTTACCTATGATATAAAACTACATCTCAGGATGACAGTCAGTAGTTCTTAGATATGGTCCTATTTTATTTGCTCAGCTTCACATTCTATTTCTTTCATTTATTCATCGTTTAACAAGTGTTAACTAGACTTATTGTGGTAATCATTTCACAGTATATACAAATATCTAATCATTATGTTGTACACCTGAAACTAATATAATGTTATATGTCAATTATATCTGAATAAAAAATGTTTATTGACCATGCCCTATGTGTCAGGCATTGCCTAGGTGTTTGGAATAAATTAGTGACTAAAACAGACAAAAACCACTGTCTTCATGGAGTTTATAAGTAGAAAACTGTGGCTACATGACATCTATTTTATAAATAGTCTTATTGGAACACAGTCACACCTATTAGTTTCATATTGTCTAGGCTGCTTTCCCATTACCACTGCAGAGTTGAGTAGTTGCAATAGAGACCACCTGTAGGATTTATAGAAGACAAAGCAAACCCCAAAGAAGAGGACTTCAGAGCCCAAGATATTTACTATATGGCCCTTTACAGGAAAAATTTCAATGCATGCATACAGGTGGAGGAATAGCCACACCGCCTTTGTCTCTATTCACAAAATTCCCATTTTCCTCAGTGCATATTAAAGTCTTATTCTTCTTTCAGGGCCCATTTCAAAATTTCTCTTCATTATAAAGTCATGCTGGGTTTTCTCAATTCAAACTTGCCTTCTTTCTGTTCATTCCAACACTTAGCCTTTCTTTTATCTTTTGCTATCTGAAATTTCACTTCTAGATATGGGGCTCTGGGACCACAGACTATGACTTATTCATTTTACCTCTACCTCGAACAGACTAGGGGATACTCTGTACCCCTAGAAATCAAGTGCCCCAAATTTCCCAGTGAGAACCTGGAATTTTCTATTACATGGAAGTCAATCTAATTTATTATTATTATTTGCACTCTGTTTCTCTGGACTGAACATTGTTCCCAGATGGGACTGTGCTATCCAAGCCTGAGGCACTAATTGCAGATCTCTTCCCAGTCGGATCCCATATTGGCTTTGGAACTCTGCAAAACCCTCAATATCCTTCCCAGGGATTGCTGGATTCATCCCCAGGGAGTGATCAAGAGGACCCCTCTGCTCCCCCAACTGGTGCAAACACTCTACCATTTAAAATCAGTTTATTTATTTATTTTGTTTATGTATTTATTTATCTATGTAATTTTCCAACTGGCTCAACAATGAGCCCATTTATTCTTTCATGCTTATATGATTGTTAGATAAAAGCAGAAGTAGACCTAGGATCCCTGAAGATAAAAGGGCTCATCAAATTAGTGCAGCAGATGTGTGTTCTTGGTCAGAGCACCTTTCTGTCTCTAAGAAATTTGTTTTTGTTTCACAAAAGAATAGGTCCCTACATACTTAATGACTTTGTAAGCTCAGAAAAGCTTCTCTGAAAGTATAATTTGTAGGATTTATAGAAAGGAAAGCAAACCCCAAGATGTCATTAAATTATTTTTCCTTTCTAGAAAAATATGAGAAATTTGAAGGCATTTAACTCAGCTTCACAAATGGTTTTCGAATGACATTTGATTCACAAAGGTCTTGTGAGCTATTGAAGAGTGTGTTGGCTTTATTAATGCTTAGGGCTCTGCCCTGCCCCATCTAGCGACTGCCTTCTCTCCCAGTGATTTCCATAGCTTAATGTTGTGAAAACACAAACTCTGGCTGCAGAAGACATACTCAAGAGTTCCCACAGAGGCAGTGGTTCATGACAACCTTCAGATAATCTTGCAGCAGAATTTTTCTGTGTTTTCTGGAATGCTTGTAAGTTTCTTACAAACAATTACACTGACTCTACAGTGGTCCAAATTGCCTCTTAGAAGAGCTGTAACAACCAAACCAAGAGCTATGTCTGATCATTTTAGTCACAGAGACAAACATATCCATGAAAGTGAATCAAGAAAGTAAAGGAATTGAGAAGCTAAATGATATGTATGATACAGTTTCCAAATCAATATCTTGTAGAATTGGAACACGGTGACAAGGGTTGACTCACATATGTAGCAATAACTTCTTTAAAATATTTTCTAAGCTTATCATCTTTTGTATGTAGATAGAACATGTAAGTATAAAAGAGAAATCACCCATACTGCATAGAATTTTAACTTCTAATTTTTATAATTGAACCACTTTTTTTGCAAATATGACAGAAGAAAATATTTAATTTATTACCTAGTGGTTATATGGACCCCAATCCTGCTGGCCATAGAATACAGTTTAGTGTCTCAGTGACAGTGTGAATATTACAAACAATCCCATGTGCAGGTGTTGTAATCATTGCCAACTAGTTTTCTAATATCATTCTTTCCTTCATATTTATTTTCCAGTTTAACTGAGTCTCTCATAGTATGCTGATATTATTGTTTCTTTTATTTTTATATCCTGATCTAATTGAATTTTTGTATAAGATGCCTTTCTCTTCCCCATTGGCTTTGTTATGAGCTGAACTGTGCTCCTCCAAAAAAGATATGTGCATGTTGGAATGTGATTTTCTTTGGAAGTAGGGTCATTGCAGATGTAATTAGTTAAACTGAGGTCGTACTAGAGTAGGGTGGACCTTTAATCTGACATGACTGGTGTTCTTATTAAAAGAAGGCCATGTGAAAAGACAGGGGCACAGGGAGGTTGCCATAGGAAGTTGGAGTGATGCATCTAGAAGCCAAGGAATGCCAGAGCTCATCAGCAAACCACCTTCAGCCCAGGCAGGAGCTAGGAAGAGGCAAGGTGAGATTCTCCCACAGGATTCGGAGGGACCATGGCCCTACAAAAACCTTGATTTGAGATTTCTAGTCTCCAGAACTTTGACAAAATAATTTATGCTGTTTTAAACCACCTAGTTTGTGGTACGTTGTTACAGCCATCCTAGGAATCGAACACAGGCTCCTAGGAATTCTCCCGTTGTTCTTTTCAGTCCTGCCTTCCACTGGCCTCCAGCTCCACGCTGTGCTCTGCCCAGGAGACTGACCCCAACAAGGACAGTCGAAGCACTCAACCACCCTCTGACTTCCAACTGGGTTTGGCCAGTGGGGACGCAGGCAGGAGATTAGAGGGAAGGGTATTTATTAAGGTCAGGTTATTTATTGCCTGAGTTCTCTGCCTGTGAGGTTTCTTGGGCTCGCTATGTCTCTTGACTCAGAACCATGGGTAAAATACATTATTATTTAATATGTTACACAAAATTGACGACAGAATAGAAAGGCTTAATTGTCTCAGTAATCAGTCTCTTCTCATGTTGGTTTCTCTGCACTTGTCTCCTATTCCAGGTTTTCTCTGGGTTCCAGTTCCTGCCCATCTCCTAGGCTCAGAGATGTGCTGTTCCACTGGTATCAGCCCTGTGCTATTGCATCAGCCATTGTGATTCCCCTGCACTCCACCCGCATCCTTGTCAACAGGTCCTTCTGCAAATATTGCTTAATTTATACTAACTTGAGTGAGGACAGCTGCATTTCCTCTGGAGACCCTTCCATCACATTGTCCCTGTATCAGAGGTATAATTGAAACATGTTTACCGTTAAATATCTCTTCAGTTTCCTCTCATAAACTTTCCTTCTCCTCTATAGTGATCTGCCAAATTTGGGGATTCCTGCTCGAGAAGATTTCAGGCCAGTTTCCCCTGGAGTCTAGTCTGGGAGGGTATCTGAACGAAGGAGATCTGAACAGTTTTGCTGATGGCTAACGCTGGAGGGAGAGGTCCTATCAATAGCTACGACCACAGAAACAGTAACAGCGGGTCCACACCGGGAACTGATGGTTGACTCCTTTTAAGAACAACCGGGTTTGTGGCATTTTAACTTGCCCTAGTCCCATTTACTACTCTCCATTTCCACGGTAACCTTGAAAAATCATAGCTTACATTTGTGGTGAAAATCAGTAGACTGACGGTCACCAAAAGGAGCAGAATGGTGCTGGAGCTTCTTAAAAGTCTAATTTTCAGGAAAATGTCCTTATCTGTCCTAACCCATGGTTCCCAGGAGACCTCCACTCACAAGACTGTCTGTATTTGACTTGCCTCTTAGCTTTCCCAGTGAAATGATCATTTTCTCTGAAGGCAAATGTCAAAAAAAAATCAAAACAAACAAAACAAAAACAGGCAGTTGATTAATTTCATGTCTGCTTGAGGTGGTAGACAGCTGGAGCAAACAAATGAACTGAAAAGCTTAAAAGGGAAAGTTGGGAAGTGAGATGTCCATAGGGACTTTGATAAGCTCTGAAATTATTCCAAAAATCTAGAAGGCTGTGTGCATACCCAGGGCTGTGCTCGTGCACAGATCAGTGCACGTGCTAAGCAAAGTCCTGAGCAGGTGCCAAGCTCGCATCTCTGGTTGATCTTGAAACTGCCCAGGCAGGAAGCAAAGGCTAAGGCAGAGGTGCAGACTTCCAGGTTAAGCCTTGAAGACATGTCCCAGCACCCACACAGAGCTGCTTGGTAAATAATAGTAGACTTATTGGTTACAAGCATTTAAGGAAATCTCTGTCTAACCGTTAACGGAACACTAATCTAATTGAGCAGAGACTTTAGTGGCCACACGTGACAAATAATACAGATTTAGATAGTTCATAAAATTCTTTAAGACAATAACAACTGTAACAAACAGCTAAAACAAAAAACTCTGGGGAGATGTGAGAATTTGATTTCCAGATTTTTCACGTTATGTTATTTAAAATATCTAGTTTTCAATTAAAAAATATGAGGCATACAAGGAAACAAGAATGTATAAACCACACATGAGGGAAGAAATAATTGATAGAAACTGTACTTGAGGAACACTATAAGTTGGACTTTAAGTGAGCTGCTTTAAATATGCAGAAAATACTACAATAAACCATGCCTGGAAAAGTAAATATAATAGGAGATGACGTTTCACAAAACGGAGAATATAGATACTGAGATAGAAATTATTTTAAAAAAGAACTAAATAGAATTTCTGGAGTTGAAAGATACAATAACTGAAAAGAAAGATTCACCACAAGGGCTCAAAAATAGATTGCTTCAGACAGAAGAAAGAATCAAGAAGCAACAAACTTGCTGATAGCTCAATTGAGATTATCCTGTCTGAGGAACAGAAAGAAAAAGAATGAAGAAAAATGAACAGAACTAAAGGACCTGTGGGGCACCAACATATTGCATAATGGGAATCCCAGAAGGAAAGGAAAGGGAGATAAAGTCAAAAAGAATATTTGAGAAATAATGGCATAGTCTTCCCAAATGTGATGAAAAATATTAATCTTTATATCCAAGAAGTTCAATAAACTCCAAATAGAATAAATTAAAGAGATCTGCCTCTAGACATTTCATAATTCAACTTCTGAAAGCCAAAAACAAAGAGAATCTTGAAAGCAGTAAAGAGAAAAGTGACTCACTATGTACAAAGGAATGCTCATAAGACAGCTCCATCAACTTCTTAAAATTTAAAACTTTTGATGATGATTTGTAACTTTACATTTGCCAAAAGAGACTAATGTTGCTTTCAGTTAAGAGAGAAAGATCTTCCTCACAGAGATTTTCAACAAGTAAGCTCCTCTGCTAATACCCGTGCAGCATTTAGAAGGTGGTTCCCAAATTTCTACTTGGATAATAATAGTTTAAAAAGGAAACAAAATGAGTGCCGGGGCCCTCTGTGAAATACACAGTGGTATGCAATGGTATTTTATATAAATGGTATTTCATCAATACCAATTACCTGTCAGATATCCAATTTCTTTAAAGAAGAAATGTAAAATTGTAAAACTGTAAAATGATAGCGATAAAAGTAGCAATTGGCTGGAGTTTTCGTAAAGTTGCCAAAAGTATAAATCTTGACGACCTAATGAATACATTTGAAGAAAAGGGAGCCAGAAAAATCTTATGGTCAATTAATACATTAATAAAGTCTTTTTGTATCATATAAATTATGACAAAATTCTGTTTACAATTTACATTCATATATCACTATTACTCTATTACGTTTTGTAAGTAATAAAACATTTTAAAGGAAAAATTTTTACATTTTAAACACCTTTAATTGCACTCTTTTCCCCTGCTTTTTAAACAAGGAGTCTCAAATTTTGTTTTCCTTGAGTCCTGCACATTATATAGTTGGTCTTGGGCAGGAAGCACATGGTTTAGAACCGGGCCTTAAAATGGTAGGGCACCCCTTTTAACTTAAAAAAATTATATTTTTAAAGAAATAAAAATGTCATAAATGTCTGAATAGACTGGATCCTTTATACTTGATCCAAACTAGCTTTTGGAAGAAATGTCATCTTTCTGTTCTCTAGGCTATAGCTGCAAATGCTGTAGGGCAAGGCTCTTGGTGCTGGGGGGGTGAGATCAACCAAAGCCCAGAGGTTCTGAACCAGGTATGAGGTATGATACCAGCACCTTCTACAGAGAAAGGCTTGGAAATATGAGCCTGAGGGGCACTGCAGGCATGTGTTGGTGAAGGCCAGGGAAGTTATCATTTCTAAATGTTCAGAAGTGTTCAGTGCTTCACAATAAAAATGTATCTTGCCCCAAATGCCAGTAATGCTCCAGATGAGAAAAGATTTTTAATCTTTCTTCCTGCCCAGCACTATCTCCTCTCTCTCTGCCACTCAGTAGCCCCACGTGGTGCAAACCACATCCAGAAGATCCATTACACAGATTTATTTCACTCAATATAGTATGAGAAATAGACTGAGCCAACTTTGGCCAGACACATAATAGCACAGGGAGATTTCAGTGTGAATTGGTTAAGAAAACCAAAATTTCCTCATATCCAATAGGGTCTTCACTGTTTCTGAAGCTTGTGCAAGGTGGAAGGAGAGAGCAAAGGCTTTTGATGCCATTCCATGCAATTTACTATGTGTACAGAGAATCAAAAGATACATTTCATTAACTATGACCTGAGAGAGCAAGGGTACACTAGAAATATATGCTAAGTGCTAGTGTTGTCTGGAACACTAACTTTTCATGCAGTCAGCTGTTTCACTTTTCTTCTTGAAGATAGTTATTTGTCATTCTGCTATTGCTGTTCCAATTGGCAAAGCTGGCATACTTATACGCCATTATCTATAAAGTTAGGATTGGCCAGATAAGGCAGCAGAATCTTACAAAACTATCTATTGCTACCAGGATGGCATAGACATCTACAATTATGACATTTAATACTTGAAAACATTTCCTTCAGAATTATACAGATTGTTCAAATCTTCAAACAGATGAGCAAAACAAATTGGAAGGGCAAACATGAAAAATCAGTTATTTTCTCCATGTGTGTGAAATTACTCTAGATTGCTAAAATTTAACATCAATTTGCAATTTATGATAAAGACCTATTCGTTTCCTCTTCTCTCCAATAAGATGCATCTTATGGGTTTTTTTTTTTTTCAATAAATTCAATGCATTTGGAAAAATACCCAGATGGTTTAATTTCTTTAGGGAAGTGTATGTATCTAGGATAACGTTCACAGCTGCTATAGAATGTATTTCTTCACTGAGGCTACCACCTGATGTTCATAACATAAAACTGGAACAAAAAGTACAGAAGCAAAGAATTTTTAAAAATGAAAAAGATGACAGAAAAACTAAGATTATCACTATGTTCTCTTAGAGAAAAGTGGAATAATCTAACTCTAAGATTGAAGCACATCGTTAGTGCCAGATCAATGCAACAGAGAAAGTGCCCAATAAACCTCAATTCAATGGACTGAAGAGAGAGTGATTATGCATTTGCATTTAAAGAAGTGGTGTTTGAAGCTCTGTTTTTTGGCCTTAAATAGCACTGGGTGCAGTCTTGCCAGCCAGTGGAGTTGGAAAATCTTCGAAAAATCAATGCACATAGAAGTCATTCATATTACGTTCTAACTTAAAGATTCACCAGGCATGATAATTATTTAAAGACCTTAATTTTCTAGTTTGTCAATGACATTATTTAACACCTACTGTGTGTTTTACATTGAACTTGATATGAGAGAAGTGCAAAACAGGCATAGTAGCTGTAACCTACTATTGTCCCTTCTTGCTTCAAATTTTTATGTGTCTGTGTTAGAGTATTTTTCTGGACAGCACATGCTTCCTCTTCTTTATACATATCTGAATTCTATTTATCATTCATTGGGCAATTCAAACACCCAGTCCTCTACATAAGAATCTGTGACCAGGAGTTATCTTTTTCCTTTCTGAACCAACATTTTCTATTTTTCAATAATGTAGATGGGCATGTATGTATCTATACATCTACATATGTATGTATGTATGTATGTATCTATCTTTCTATCTATCTACTTTCAGTCTGTGTCTGTCTTTAATTTACCATTTATTGCAAACCTGCTAGGTACAAATTTCTTTGCTCAATGCTTTATAGCAAACACTGATACAGTGCATAGTATGTATCAGAACACTATGAGGTTGGTAATATTATTACCCAGCCACATCTTACTTATGAGTAACTTGAGGCACAGAGACATAAAGTGTCTTACCCAAAGTCATTTAGTTGGTAAATGGTAGAGCTGAAATTTAAACCTAGGCTATTAGACTCCAGGGTCCAAGCTCTTAATCAGTATGTCGTATGTTTTTTGCATTATCTTCTTTCATTCCTACAACAATCCTGTAAAGAACGAAATACAGTCTTCATTTAACAGATGATAAAAATCAGGCTTATGGTCATGCACGCTAACAAATTATCCTGCCTGTGGTTCACAGATACTGATGGAAGACAAGAGACTCCTAGGTTAGAGACAAAGGACTTTATTACTCACAGTAATAATAGTAGCCAGAATATCAGGGTTTTTTATTTGCGTGCCAGTTCCCTAAGCCCCAATTCTAACAGGGTGAAAGGAAGAGAAGCAGGTGACTATTTCACATGCAGTGGACAGCATTATAAGAGGGGGACCCTGAGCTTGGGAACCCAGATCTTCTACAACAGGAAGTAAGCATGCCTGTCCTTTGTCCCAGAGGAAGACATGATCTCTGTCTTTCAGGGCTGTCTATAAACATCAGTAAAAGGAAAGTACAGAGCACAGAATGCAGTGCCTCTGCTCGTAAGATATGCAGAAATGTGAGACCCATAGAGAATTTATTCTCAACAAAAGTCACACAGCTAGTGAATAGAGGAATTCAAATTTGAACCTGAGTTATATAACTCCTGTACTTTCTCCAATGATTTAAAACTATTGACCTGTTTGCTCCAGAGCTTAGTCCTTCCATAAGAGGATGGACTCTGGAACACATTATAACAAGTTTAAAATTCATAGTTATAAAACAATAAGTGAATAAATCTAATTTTCTTTATTTGTTTATAAATGAATTCATTACAGTTCATGAGCTCCTATTCAACATAATAGTTGAAAGTTTAATATAATAAATCAGGGTGACTCAACCATTTCCACTTTTAAATTGGGTTCTATTGGATAAATAATCAAATTCAGAATTCTTCTCTTCCCACTGTTCTTCACTCCTCTCTGGAGGATATGTTTCCAGTTGATCTATATATTGTCCTTACATCTGGGAAGAGATGCTCTTATCCACGTGCCATCCTTTTTCCTCGCAGAGCTTGCAGTGAAGCTCATCCCAACTATCCTGGTGGGTGTCATAAGCTAACAGTCCCTGAAGTCCTGCTTACCATTCCTGGAAGGACAAAGAATCTGCTGTTGCTGTCCATGGTTCTGGCCTGACTTCCATCCAAGACCTATTTCAGTCTCCCAGCACTGTCAGTTTAGCCTTCTTTTACAGCTTATGTGGCATGCAGGACCTGGGATTTCTTTTTTAAACTTGTAGATGTTTCATTAGTCTATCTGGATTTCTGTTAGTGTATATTAACCCTTTCTTTCCAACTCTGCTTTGTAGCCAGAACCCAATAATCCTAGGAATGTGAAGAACTGGATCCTTTCTCTAGAATTCAGACTGGGCCCAAATCTTAGGCCTACCCTCTCCTATCTCCCTCTTCCAGTTGATTGTGAAATTCTTATTTCCCTTTTAATAAGAAGATGATTTTTACTTTTGTTAAACTCTGTGACTTATAATATAAATGCTCTGTGCAGTTTTGCAAGAATTTTCTTCTTGAAACCCACAAAAGATTGGCTTTTCCAAATAAAAACCTTGTTTTTAATATTATTCTTTGTCATTTATCATTCATTCATTTATTCATGTATCCAATTATTTAGTATAGATTTACCAAAACTATGTTCAGCACAATTGTCTTCTTTGTTCAGTGTCTTATTTACCCTCCCTCTGAGTCATTATTGTAGCAAATACTCAATAATGCACTAATAGTATGGTGCTAGGAAAGGAATAAATAGGGTAAAAGGAATGAAAAAAAATTAGCTATTAACCTTATGCAATATTTTAAAATGCAAATTAAAGACCAAAAGTTTAAAATAAACATTCTAAAAGACATTAAATAACGTATTCAATATAATTAGATATGAATGAATAGCAACCAAATTTTCTCTGGTCCAGAAAATTTCTCTCTTCTTTGCAAACATACTTTGTTTTTTATTTACCCTGAACGTTTGTGCACCAGAGGTTTTCTCCTCTTTCTATGCTATTTAAAAAGCTAAGCGCCAAAAACTCCTTCAAGGACATTTAAATCCTACTTCCATGACTACTCAAGGTAAAAGAGACCAATTCTATTGGGGTTTCCTGCACCACAGCTTTCCAACCAGTATTGGGGAGTACAGAGTGTGCCATGAGTAATTGCAGGAATACTCAAGATATTGATCCCCTCAACCCTTTGGATGTCCAGATGTGAAGTGGATTGCTGAAACCTCCAGGCTGGTCACCCCTGGATGTGCAGAGTTCTCTGTTTACACCAAGGTATCCTATAAATATTTTTTCTATGTGTAACATGATGACAAAAGGACTTCTCTATACCAGGTCTTACTAATAACACATGATGTAATTGTGTAGTTATATTTTTCATAGGAATATTTATTACTACCCCAGCTGTATTGTATATAGTAATGGTTTTGTCAGTATCTTGTACATGACAAATTTCCAACAATATTTTTAATGGGAATAAAGTCTATTTATAGATAAAAGTAAGCCTTGAATTAGTTCTCAAAAGTTAAATGGAAGACAGTCTATTTTCCAGACAGGTATCTACCTATGTATCTATCTATGCATCTATGCATCAACTATGTATCTATCTATGTATCTATATCTATCTATCTATATATCTATCTATCTATCTATCTATCTATCATCTACCTATCTATCTACCTGGGATGTAACAGGGATATTTCAATGTAGTCTGCTAGGTCTGCTAGAGAATGTCTTGGTGGAAGTACAGAATCTCTGTTTAAAATGTTACTGATAATTTTGCTTTTGGGTAAATTAAAATCAAAATTCTAAAACTTGAAAAAAAAATGTTACTGAAATTTGGAAGTCTATTCATGAAAAGCATTAAATACTAGACTAGACTAGAGAGCTTAATTTTATTTTTCAATAAACTGTAAGTAATTGAGAGTTTTTCTTTCTCATACTTGTAGAACTATCTTAGTGGATGACTATAAGGTATCTAGGAAAGAGAAGAGGTTGGTAGCCGTTTGGAAATTTATGTAATATACTGTGAGTGTTTGATGGAAGAAGCCATGTCATATTCAACTTTCTATGATCAGAACTCTACATAGGACTATAAATGTATAAATATAGCTAGTGGCTATAGAAGTGAAAAAGAAATAAAATGCATGAAAGATACAATTGAGCAATACTTGGCAACAGTCTATGATGATTAAATGAGAAATATGAGAGAGGAGTAGATGATAGTTTAAGTTTGAGAGAATGGAAAAGGGGTGATTATAACAGAATTGAGTAACAGATCACTGTTTCAGCCTTGAGAGATGAATGTCTTTGGTTGGTGAGCAGGAAGAAGGCAAGTAAGAGAGACAAAGTAGAACAAATAAGAAGAGAAGACTTGAGTAATCCATGGTGTGTGTGTTAAAGAACCCAGACTAATAACCATTTTGGAGAGAGATCCAATAGAATAAAGTAAGAAAATTCCATTGTACTTCGTCTTTTAGAGTGCATGAATTACCTAACAGAGAGCAGTGAGAGAACAGAAGCATTTATTATTATTCTCTTTGACATTTCCAACATGAATGACATTATATGGTATAGTTGAAGAAGCATCAAGACCAAGCAAAGGTTTTCCTCAAGAAATGTTACCTAAGTCAGTAAAATGGTTGAAAGGAAATAATGATTCAATTTTAAAACAAGGAGAGAATGAGAGAAACATCAGTGAACCTTCTCAGTAGAAAGTTTATTAAAATTACTGTTTTGGTTAGTTGGATGAATATGGAAGATAAGCAATATCTTTTTTTCTGGCTGGTTCTCACTATAGTGTTTAAGTTGTATGTCTTCTTCCCATTTGACATGGTAGAAGGATATAAGAACTAAGGGATTTTTTATGAGTTTAGGTTATACCCAATAGAGTTAAAGTACACTTAAAATACACAGTGACTCACTCATCGCCACTAGAAAGAAAAAGCAAGGCTCAAGCTATATCTATAAAACCATCTAGTGCTTAAAGAGAGGACTATGTTAAAACAACAAACTTTGTATGGAAAAACTATCTTGGCATATCACAGTAAAACAAAATATCTACACAGTACCTTGGGAATTGCACAAAAAGTGTTAACAAATTTCTTCCAGGAGAGGAAACTAAAGAATAAATTTTCTCAGTGACTCACACTGAATACCCTTTATTTATAATTTTTTGAATTCTAAGTCAGGCTGGTTATAAATCTACTGCTGTATGTGGATTTTTTTTTTTTTTTTTTTGGATCTCAGGGTCAATACTTCCTATGTTGATGTGTATTCAGCTATGTCAGTTTTCAAGTCATTCACAAGGAAAAAACTATGAACAAAGAATCCCTAGATTTTTAATGTAAGTTAAATATTGTTGTTTTGAAAGTAAACATGAGGCTAGAGGCTAAATAGCTATCCCCAAATCATAATGCAATGGAGATTACTTCTTCCTGAAAAGATATAGCCTCATTTTGCAGTTTCTGTTATGCAATGATTCATCTTTTATTCTACTTAATCATGGTACAAGGCTATTCAAAAGAATTCTGGATCAACATGAATAGTACTATAAATCCAGGCAGGAGTTCAGAGGTTTCTACAAGAGATATCTATAATTATTGCTTAGACTGTCAAAAGCATAATAAAAGAAACTACAACTCTGAATAGCAGACATAAATTTCATATTAGCCTCATGGAATATACACAGATTAAATTCTAAAATTCAATTAATTCAAGGTTAAAGCTACATCCACATTTGAGGAAATTGTGAAGTGAGGCTCTTCATTATTTTGTACATCATTGAACACTATATTGGACTGTTAAAATACTACACTTAGTATAATACACCATAGCCTTTGAAAGGTATGAAAATGTGATTTTTGTTAATGCTTTATTATTTTTTAAAATAGGAATATTAAATACAAAAGTTAATCACTTGAGAATGTACAGAGAAAAAAGTAAAAAATCACTTCAAATCCACTACCAGAAATAATCATAGTTATTTCTTCTGCTTCAGCATCTCAATGGCTGCATACTATTCCATTTTATATCTATACTGTTTCACTTAAATCAATTCCCTATTGATGGAATAGCTATATAAATTTTTCACTATTATGAAAATAGCCAGGGATAGCCTCTGTCTAAATCCCACTTGTGACATTTTCTTCCTAAGATACCCAAAATGGTGATTGCTGAGCATTTTGCATCTTGGTACATTTTTCAAAGTTTCTCAACAGAGAGATTATACTAACTTACACCCTCTTCACCATAACAGGATCATACTCATTTCCATTAAAACCTTGACAATACCAGTTTGTCAAATTTTTAATCCTTTTTCAACACAGTAGGGGGAAAGTGTCATTTTATTCTTTATTTTTTCATATATTTCATTTTCATATTTGGATATGTTTTCAAATGCTTGCTGACAGTTCTGTTTCTCAACAAATTACCTTTAGCTTTGGCTCTTGGCTGAATGCAATACCTACTATGGTTATTGCTACAGTCAGCATATTTATTGGAACCCATGTGTCTATGGCATCCATTCACTCATTTGCCAAATATTTATCAAGCAATTAGTATGTGCCAAATACTGAATACATATGGGGAATTCATCATAAAGCAGGAGAAAGCCCTGGTCCCTGTCCTCAGGGAGCATGAAAGGTGACAAATGCACAATGTGGGCCATGGTGAAAAACACGGATTTTACTCTTGTTGTAATGGGAAGACACTGCAGGCTTTGTTTGTCTTTATTTTTTTTAAGTTTTTTTTTAAGTGGAGGATACCTATCTGTTTTATGTTGTCAACATAGCCATGACTGTCCACGGGACATTACTGGACGGTAGTATTCTCTGGCTCTGCCTAAACAATGGTGCTTTAGCAATAGAAAATATAGAACAGAGATTAAACCTACTTGGGCTTGTCTATATGTTCTTGAAGAGTTCTTTGAGTGGTCCAAGCCTTTTTATTGTCAAATGAAAGAATGATGTATGTAATAGGATGTTAAAATTGAAAATGTTTGCCTTAGTTTTGGCAAACAAAGGAAACAAAGAAATGGGTACCAGGTATGACTCCACTGCAACATAATTGAACATGAGGAATTAGGTCATTTATGGAGAATTTGGCAAAGAGGAGGCCCAACTAGTCTTTTCTTTTTTTAAACTTTTGACCCTAACTTACCATAAATGAATATTTACAAAGTTGGAGAAATGAGGAAAGAAAACACTTCTTGCACAGAATTTCTTTTCTTCTCTCCTTCTTCCATAAATTGTTGTATTACAGAAGTTATTCAAATATACAGTTGAAAACTAGATAATAAGGACAAGCAAGAATGGCAAAATAAATATTATATTTCTACCATGCAAAGATTACCACTGTCAGTACCTTAATATACATCGTATACACATATATTCTTCCCCATATGTATGCAATTTTTAATTTACGTGGGATCATACCGTGTATTGTGTTTTTACCTCTTTTCAATCACTCTCCAACTTTCCATTTCAATAAATTTTTATTTTATTTAGAGCCTACACCATGTTCAAATGTTTTCATTTACTTCAAAGGTATCTTTTATATCTGGTTTGTCCAAACATTGTCAACTAGAGCCCATTTCTTCTAGGTGTTAAATCTGTGTCAATAGTTCCATCCCTTTTTTATGTTACTAACTTGTTGAAGAGAGTAGACCTTCTGTATAATCTGGTAAAAGAACTTCTTTTGATGGAGTTAAATTTTGAGTTTTGTGGCATGATTTCTCTCTTTCTTATGATAGAGGGGAAGATGGTAATTTCCCCTTTCCTTCGTCATCTCAAGCCTGTGAGGGCCAGTGCAGGGTCAATATGTATTTCCTAGAGTTTGTGAACACAGTGAAATGATATCTGAATTTTTCTTGGGCAAACTCCAAAGCAAGAGACGACTAACTAGCTACCTTGTAACTGCAGAGTAAAGATGGCAGAAGTAGTAGTGATTTGCACTGCTACCAGTGGTGGGTCCAAGGGTCGAACATGTCTCCATACTAATTGTAGAGCCTAAGATGAGAGCAAAAGATATCAAGGGGCTAAGGGAAGGGTCAGCCATATGAGATGCAGAGTTCATACCACAGGAAGTACAGTTGCATATTTCCAGTAGGAGATTTCTGAGGAGTCAACTTCAAATATTCACTTACAATACATCACAACATAACAGTCAGGCAATATTTTTTCTCTACCTTACACGTCCTTTCCACCCCAATCATGAAAGAGCCAATGGCTGCCTAACGGCAGAAGACAGGAAGAACCAAGATTTGGAAGAGGGAGAAAACTGGTGTTTCACGTTCGTCTCTGCAGGGCTCCAGGCTGAATGAAGTCAGCCTGACAGGGGCAAGAAGGAAGCCTGGTGAGTAATGAAATTTGGAGTTTTCATTATTATAGATTAATTATAGGAATCATACAGCTTGTGTGACTTTGATTCTGAGAACTATTTGTTATCTAGTAGTGACCAGAATTGCAAATGGACCTACTTGAGATTACTTCATCAAGAAGGTTTAAAGAATTGGTGAGAAGAATTGAAAATTGCTTTGTGATTGTCCCCTATCACATCCCACTTGTTCAAAGCACTATTTATGGCCAAATAGTTGCTTCATCCTTATAGAAAAATAATGAGAAAATAGGATGTGTTCCATTAGATCTCTTTTCATTTTATATGCATGTATCTCCTTGTAGTAAATGTCTCCTTTGAGAGTGAGCTTCTTAACTGAAACTATTAATTTTTATTGTCATCATGCAAGCTGATATTTATATAGCACTTGATAGTTTAAAAAGCACTTTCATATTCATTACATTTATTACCACACTTTTACTGACTGCACCCTCTCCAATATTCCTGAGTTACATCTCTATTATAACAAAATTCTCCATGTTTTCAACATATCTCATTATGTTGCCTTCTAGTGACATGATTATATAGAAAGGGTTTCCGAAATTAGAACCAAGTCATTATGTATTTTCAGGAGCACAAAAGAGACCATCAGACACTAGAATGTTTCACATGTGTATTTGGAAAGCAGACTATTCCATGGGCTGGATGTCATTTGGCCATTACCAACAGAAAAACATTAGAATGCTAACGAACAAATAAAAGAAAAAAAAAAGAAACAGACAAATGTCAAAAGGCTTCACAGACCATAAGACATTTTAGTAGGGACAGATCCAGCTTCTTTGATTCTGTTCAGCATATCGCACAACCAGAACCCTTAAAATGAAGATAAATGAAATGAAGAAAGAAGGGAAATTGATAGCTAGCAGGTTTCAATAAGAATATATAATATTCATAGAACAGCAGTTCTCATTAGACATGTAAAAATTATGACAAGGTAAGAATTCTGTAAGAGGTAAAGCAACAGTCAATAATTCTCTCTTTTAAAACAATGACAAAGGACAGTCTATTTTCAGCATTAGTGGCTGTTTAAGAAAAAGGATTCCATTCTCTCTCAACAAAGACACTGAGTAGAAAGTGGAGAGTGTGAAGTCATAGTTTAGGGTCAGAATGTTAGATATTTCAGAAGAGGGAGTATAATTTTTTCATTGTAAAGAAAGAAATTCACTTCAGACAAGTGGTCTTTAACTACTCAATTGGTAGGGGTATAAAGCAAGAGCTACTGAAAAATACCATGTCTTTATTTAAAGACAGTCTGTTTAGAAGCTAATAAAAACTCCCAAAGTATCTCTATAGGGGATTTTGAAAAACTTCTCTATTCAGTATCTGTCAGGAGAGTGGCAGAAGTTTCAACCAACAATGGCTTGTTTGAAGGGGTCAGGAGTAGAAAGTCATTCCAGAGGCTAGGTGCTTATTGAAGTCAGAACAGCACATAAATACTCAGAATCTTTCTCACTATTAAAAAAAAAGTGTGTTATGATTGGCCAGAAATTCTTGCACTCATATCCTAATCCTTTTGTCTCAGGAGTCAAAATCATTCAAAGCTCACCTATAAACCTCTCATCGATTAAGAATTCAGTGTTACTTCCCATGTAGGTAATTAACTTACAGGTTGCTGGAATACACTCACAGTTCGTATCACTGTTGCATGTACATTGTAACTGAACACTTGATTGATAATAAGACTGATTCAGACGCCTAAAAGAGTGCATTTGGTATCCATCAGTGTATGGCACTAAACCAGGAATTGAGCAGAGGATTTAAAAACAATGCCCCATGCTTTCAGATCTCTAAAAATCTATACAAAGCTAAGAGCTATCAAAAATTTTAAAAATCCAGATCACCTTTAAATTTTGCATCTAAGTTTCAGGTAATGATTTCATTCTTTCACAGTGAAAATACTTTTGTAAACAAAAAAGAGAAATTAAAAATACATTTAGGAAATAATTAACGTCTTGTTTCTGCTCTCAACTATGACAAACTATGAAGATATTCTCTATTTTCCAGCCCCTCCTTAAATCTCTGTCCTTTGAGACGATATGTATGGCAGATTGTATTTTCCAAAGATCTTTGTAAAAATACACTGCATGTATATATGGAATCTTGCACTTCCTGGACAAGAGGTGAGATATATTTCCTTCCCTTGAAACTGGATAGGGCATCGTGACTGCCTTGAACCCCAGAGGACATCAGAACAGACATTAAGTGGCTTCTGAGACTAGGTCATAAAAGTGCCATGCACCTTACTCTCTTAGGATATTTGCTCTTGGAATCCAGCAACCATGCTGTGAGGAAGGCTAAACAATCCATGGAGAGACTCAGGTGAAAATATAAAAACAAATTAAATGTTCCCAAAAGGTTTAGAGCATATATGGGTGGGTAGATAGATAGATAGCATTAAAATAAAATAAAATGGGGACCAGGCTTGAAAATCCCCCAAGGAGACAAAACCTTTTAAACCACATGAGCAAAACTAAATCTACTTATTTCATAAACAGGTATGAAACTTAGGTCATTTCTTATAAATGTCTCTGATAATCATGAAAGAAAGTTAATTCATCTTCCTAAAATGGAATAGGATAATCACTTTTAAGTAATTCCCTGCCGTCTGGAAACCCCCGCTGTAATAACCAATCGCTGTAAATGTTGAGCAAGTTCCTCCTTTTTACTTTATAAGCCATCTCGCAATGTCACGCCCTTCGTATCCTGAGCTTCCTATCAGTTTTGGATTTGAAAGTCTCAGTTTGCAAACTGCTCCTATGTACACAATAAACTCTTGCTAATTGCTATTTTATTAACCAGGTAGTTAATTTTGCTATTTATGGAATTTTGACACGAGATAGAAATAGAGATAGGTTATACAGAAATCTCCATATGTAAAACTTCAAATTCCACAAAGGAAAAAAACTAGTTTAAAAAACCAAATTGCTTTTCTCTTCTGACTCTTTACCATTTTAACTTCAATGTAAAAGCTTTGCTGTATAAACTGAAATATTTATACTGACATGACTTTTCAATAATAATCTAATTTTATACAAAACCAAATTTTTTTTTTCTTGAACTATTTCTTCCACTGTTCTACTGTCTGATCTTAACTACATCTGCATCTGAACTCTCCAAACCCTTCGTCTGTGTCTATGAAAATACAAATTACTATTAAATATAAAAAATTTATTTATATAACATCTCTAATCTATCTCTGTTTTTATCTCTATATAGGGATAGGTAGGTAGATAGATAGATAGATAGATAGACAGATATAGATACCATAAAATGGAACAATATATAATGATTTAAAATGATGAGAAAATTATACATTTATTTCCCAGAAAACGGTGGCTGTGTGCTACATATTTTCAAGTTAAAAAAAAAAAAAAATGGGCTATAAAACAGGATATCTAATATGTTCTTATTTTATGATAGGTAGAGATTGAGATATATGTAGATTTTTTTTTAACATCTTTATTGAAGTATAATTGCTTTACAATGGTGTGTTAGTTTCTGCTTTATAACAAAGTGAATCAGTTATACATATACATATGTTCCCATATCTCTTCCCTCTTGCATCTCCCTCCCTCCCTCCCTCCCTATCCCACCCCTCTAGGTGGTCACAAAGCACCGTATGTAGATATTTAAATACCTTGATAGATGAATATAAAAGTCTGGAATACGATACATCAAAATATCAACAGTGGTTGTATCTAAGAGGTAGTATAACAAATGATTTTGATCTTTTAGTATTTCTCTTACCTGTGTATTCGAATTTCTTTTCCAAATAGCATGTCTTATTTAAAAATGTTATAAAATTATACAACCTAAGCTTTACTTCAAATGCTTTAGGCATTTTATTTGCTCGTTCTTTTGCCCAATTCTGTGTCCATGATGCTAAAAAGCTAGAAGCACAGGTCTCTTAATGTAACTGGATTCTGGTAATATCCTTTAAAAATGTTCTTCTCTCAAATGTCTATAAATGCTTTTCACAGGAGGCAGAGTGGGGAAAGTAGAAACCTTTTCTTTGCTAAACTAAAAAAGAACTATAGACTCCTTCCTGCCTTGGAAAATGTTCCCCTTTCGCCCTGACTCCGAAGATATTTATTTGTGTTTCCTGTGTGATGTTATCAGTGATTTCTCAATAGCAGCTGCTGTCGTTCAATCCATAAACTTTCAACTTTATGGGGATTTAAAAAAACATCTCATGCTCACTCACAGGTTTGTTATATAACCACCAAGTTTATTGATTTTCATGTGTAGATAGGTGTGATTTATTTATCCCTTCAAATAGTTACTTTTTAATATTTTATTTTATAAAGAAAACTTCAGGAGGAGTCAAAAATGAACTGCAAAACCTTTCTTTTCTTTTACTAAGACCATCGGCTAACATCAAAAGACTTTCCATTAATATGTCACAGCCCTAAGTGGGGTAGTCACTGGAAAATACAACTTCTGTTCTGCCCTTTCCCACAATGTCCTCTCCTCTGTTACGCAGATGTTGTACACATAGGAAAAACATACTTTCCTCCCTAGGTTTGTGATATATATCTCCATGGTTGATGCCATTTTAAGGGACGGATTTCTAAAGGGCATGAATTTAATTAAATGTATTCTGGGGCAAAATGGGACAACTTTTTCTGTTTCACTGGATTTATGGGGTCTATAGAAAGTCAACCAGTTACTGCCTCAAAAAGCCAGTGGATCCTGTGTTCTCACTGTATACAAGTTTTTAGAATTTCTTTATGAATAAGATTACAATACCCATTAACTACTAGAGAACATTTGTTGTGTCAGCATGAAGAAGATATATTAAAACTGACACAGAATGAAGAATTTAAATGGAAAAACAGTAACTTTTAAATTTTCTTATTCTTAGAAAGATCTATGGGATTAAAACTCATAATGAAAGTTGTACTTAATTTACATTTTGTTTACATCTATTTGTTTGACTTAGCAAAACCGTAACACAGGCTACATTTTATCTAAAATGTATACGCACACTTTTTCTCTGTATGATGAGTGAAAAAATTATTAACAGAACTCATGCCATTTAAAATTATTGGCTCAATATTTAAATTTTAAAACGGGAGTTCCAAGAACCGCCAGGGCTTCTGATCAAGAAATACTAATTTAAAGAGGAAAATAAGTGCCTTACTTTCCCGGAAACTTCTACTATGCAGGCCTGACCCTTTTTATTTTTTTAAATGTATTTATGTATTTGTAGGCCACACAGCGCAGCTTGTAGAATCCTAACTCCAACCAGGGATTGAACCCAGGCCTTCAGCAGTGAAAGCGTGGAGTCCTAACCACTGGACTGCTGGGGAAGTCCCAAGGTTTGACCCTTTTTAAATGAAAGAGTTGTGACTGAGGGTGGAGCAGAGTGCCTCTGATCTGGCCTTTGGAAGAGGAGACCCTCCTTTTCCAAAGAATGCATCTACTGTGCTTCTGCTCTACTTATCTCTGTTTTTATTTTCTTACATGCAAATACACCCTAATTTGTTTTTTACAGACAGTTGGACAAAAGGCAGGATATAAGATTTGACTAATCAATGTATAACTTGAACTAAAATCATATTTTCTTGGTACTTTAAAATGCCACTAAATGCGAGTTAAGATCTGCTTTTCTACTAGCTCAGACCTGTGTTTCACATTGTATTAAAGTACTGTAATCTCTGTATGTAATCATGGGATCTCTATATAAGAAATCTAATCTTTGTCTCCAGAATTTTCCAAATTTTGCTTCACACTGGGACCCTGAGAACTTTTTTCTTTAAAGACAGATTCCCAAATGTATCATGGATTTATTCAGTTAGTATCCTTTAGTAATAGGCCAAGCATCACTGGAATTACAGCTGAATCCAAAGAGAAACGGTTGAAATGAATAGGTAAGCAGAAAGCAAAGGGGATTATTTTCTAACATTTACATTAGGCATTTAGTACTTCAGACATATTGAGAAGCAGTTTTGCTATTTTCATTTATCTTGTATCATTACCATTTCTCCATGTCATTTAATAGCATTTACTTTGTTTGAGATCAAATATGTAAATATTTTAAGAAAACTCATTGAAGCAAGCATGTAAAATATTTCTCTTACAGGTTAGATTATACTTTTAAGTATTTTACAAAGTTTCTGTTACAAAGCCAGTATTTTATTAAAATAAAATTTCTTTAAAAGCAGTTGAGGAGGGCTTCCCTGGTGGCACAGTGGTTAAGAATCCGCCTGCCTATGCAGGGGACACAGGTTCAAGCCCTGGTCCAGGAAGATACCACATGCTGTGGAGCAACTAAGCCCGTGTGCCACAACTACTGAGCTTGCACGATAGAGCCCATGAGCCACAACTACTGAAGCCTGCACACCTAGACCCCATGTTCCGCAACAAGAGAAGTCACTGCAATGAGAAGCCCGCGCACTGCAACGTAGAGTAGCCCCCACTCGCCGCAACTAGAGAAAGCCTGGGCAGAGCAACGAAGACCCAATGGAGCCAACAATAAATTAATTAATTAATAATAAAAAAAAGCAATTAGGAAACTTTTATTTCTCGGAATATGGTAAAGAAAACATAGTGGTTCATAACAGCTAAATATACCAGATAAACTTTAAAAAAAAAAAATTTCAAACATAGATCTGAACTGAAGCAAATTCCCAGACAATACTTGTTGTAGATACTTGAATTATCCAATAGAAAATATATAATAAATATTTAAATATTTATAAGAGATAAAGAAGTGAATAAAACAATAAAGGCTATCCTAAGTGAGCAGGTGTATTTGACAAAGAAATAAATATAACTTCTCAAAATAGATTACACATGCATGCACACTACCTTAAATTATAAATTCCATGGATGAACTAGATAGGATATTAGACAAACCAGAAGAAAGACTCAGTGTACTAAACTGAAGAAATGAATCAGAATAAGTCCATTGTTAGGAAGAAAGATGAAACATAAAAAGAAGATTTTAGTGACATAGATGATAGAAGAATAACATGAAATATATGCCTTATTCAAGATCTAGAAAAAAAGAAATAGAGATAATAAGAGAAGGACTGAACAAAAGGATGAGACACAGGCTGATCATTTTGTAATATGATAAAAGACAAAAATTCAAGATGTGCACCTAAAAATATCATAATCAAACAGCTGAACACCAAAGACAAAAAGAAGATCTTAAAAGTAGTCAGAGAAAAAAATAAATCACCTGCCAAAAACTGACCATAAGACTGATAGCTGACATACCAACAGTAACAATAGAAGCCAAAAAGAGTAGTTTTACATATCTTCAATATGATGACAGTAAATAGATCTCAACTTAGAATTCTAAATTTAGTAAATGTATCTTTCAAGAGTAAAAACAAAGTTATTTTCAAGCAAATATCTAAAAAAAATTATACTAATCCCTTTTTGATAAAATTCTAAAGGATATGCTTCAAGAAGAGGAAGACTATCCTAGAGGAAGGTCTGAGGCATAATAAAGAACCTTGATCAAAGAAAAAGTTAAACATGGGTATAAGTATAAACAAATATTTATTTTATAAAACGGTAAGAATGCCATCTGTGTGTGTGAATATGTCTGTGTGTGCCTCATTGAGTGTGTACCATCCAGGGAACAACATCATTTAAAATTTCCAGCTAAACTCGCTCAGTTATGAGCATAGATACCAAAATTTAAAAAAATATTGTAATAAATAATATCTAATGTATTAAAAACATAATGCATTTTGACCAAGTTGAGTGAATTTTAGGGAGAATAGGTTGATTCGACATTAGAAAACAAATTAATAAAATAGATTAATGCAGAAAATGCATTAGATACTTTTAAATATCCACTAATGTTTTAAAACAAAAGAAAAACAATAACTCCTAATAATTTAGGAATAGAAGAAAAAATGTATCACTTAATAAGGGTGAGCAAAACTGTCTTGCAACTACATCTTATTTAATGGTGAAATATTAAACATATTTCCATATAATCAGGGACATAACTGACTACCTCCTATTACTATATCTATTCAACACGGTTCAGGGATTCCCAGCAGAATAATAACAAGAAAAAGGAATTAATGGTTTAAGGTTTGGAAAGGAAGAGGAGGTTACTATGCCTACGTCAACACTGTAAAATAGAAGTAAAATACAGGCCACATATGCAATTTAAATTGTTCTAGTAGTCACAGTTTTAAAAAGATATGCAAATTAATACATTACAGTATTTATGCAGAGATAGAGACATAAAGCAGAAATAAATCATAAAACAGTTCAGAAACAGATCCATACTTATGTGGAGATTTGTTGCATGTTAGAGGCACTATTACACTTCGGGCAGAAAGGGGAGATATTCAAGAAGTAATGGTGAAAATTAGTTATCTATATGGGAAAATGAAATTATGTTCTTACCTTGTATCTTAAGCAAAAATAAATGACATATGTATTAACAACTTAAAATTTAAAGACAAATTTTCAAAATGTAAAACACAACATAAGAAAATCTCTGTATGTAATAAGAAAATACATTTTGAAAGCACATTTTGAAACATTAAAGGATAATTCCACTGTATGACAGATACTTGTGCATTGAAAGATACCATAAAGAGAGTTAGAGAACAAGCACAAACTAACAGAAAATATCTACTTAACTATAACTGAAAAACAATTTAAAATCCAGAATATTAGAAGGGATTTCTATGGATCAGAAAGAAAAAACAAATCACCCAGTTGAGAAAAGAGCAAATAACTTTCAGTCGTCTCACAGGAGAAAAACAAATAAAGAGCAAAAATATGGATATTTGTTCAACCTTTTTAATAATCAGAAAAATGTAAATTAAAACCCCAAGAAGATAACTTTTCATGCTCACCATATTGGCAAACTCTACTTCACATTTTTCTCTTTCTTCTTCAGAATGTCTTTCTAACTTTGACCATTTGTTCAGCTTATTAAACTATACAAAATCTTCTATTGAAATTTTTATTGGGGTAATGGATCAAGTTGGGGAGAAATCAATTTTTTATAATACGCTTTATATGCAATAATATGGTATGTCTCTCTATTTAATTAGGTATTTTTAAATGAATTTCAATTGAGTATTAAAATTTCCTTAAAAAAAGACTTAACATTAAAAAAGATTGTTTCAGGTTACCTTAAAAATTTTTATAGCTATTGTAAATGACACCTTTCTAAGTATTAATTTTTCTATTTTATTAACAGGTAACTGAATTCTGAACATCTCCCTCTCCAGGAATTACAAATATGGCAGCAAACATGGGTGACAGTTCAACAATTTCCAAACGTCTGAATCTCCATTTGTTTGTGCCTAAAACCCAGTCCTTTCTAAATACCCTGGGGGAGCGTCCACAGATCTCTCTAGCTTCTGCCTTTTAGGTGTCCTAAGTCAAGAACCCATCTCTTCAGTGGGTGTCTATGTCATGATCGGGGTGTGTGACTCACGTTCATTGGGAGCCCCTACCTTTGTCTCTATGGCATCTCATCGCTTGCTGTCCTCCTCTGCCGTTACTCATATCAATGTGTTGGCTGGGGCGACTAACCAAGATTTGACTCTCTTCTTGAACAATTTGCCATGAGCTTCTGTCCAGCAGACAGCTGATATCCATGCCATACATGAGCAGCTGCTCTCCTACCAATTTCCATGGTTCCTGCCTCCTCATTGCTGAAGTTTCTCGTCTCTCTGGACTATAAGTAATTGTCTTTACTTGAGGGTTCTGACAAAGCTCCTTGGGTCCCGGTGTGCTTCTTGCTTCTCTCCACTCATCCCACAGCTCCTAAGAGCTAAAGGGAATTCCAGGAGGCGGAGGAAGTGTCTAGCTCCAGAGTCTAGCTTCTCTGGCTCTGCAGCCCACTCTTCCTGGTTGTCTCTCACGCATCCTAGAGTCCCCTGTCCCTTCCTGCCTTCTTTGCTCCCCGTTCCCACCCCAGTCTGTCAAACAGGGTGCAAGGGTTTTCCCACAGGGTTTATCGGCACCTTGAAGATCAGGAGATATCTGAGCACCCAATGTGAGTGATCCTAACATTTGTTGTCAGTTACGACGATTAGGGAACAATCTAGGTCAGTTTGGGGTTTTTCCAGCTGAGGCATTGCCTAGATCCACACAACGGCCTTTCTCTGCTTTAGCCCTGTCCGTGCAGAAGTCTGCTTCTGAGGGGTTTTATTGCCAGAAAACTCAAACCGCTCTCACCGGGCTTATTTCTTGGCAGCCATTGAAATGTAAATGGAACTACACTAATGTTTCTCAAACTGAGTGGCACAGACCACAAATGCCCAATGATATACTAATAGGTGCTCTGAAAAGAAATCCTCAAAGTAAATTAGTTTGGGAAACACCACATACTCTTGGAGAATTATCATGCATATTAGCATATTAGAGAATCTGTTAAATCTTCATCACTTTTTAGCCACAACTTCCCAAACGTATTGGATCACAGACCCTTCTTTTCTGATTAATATTTATTAATAGTTTGTGGGACACTAGCATTCTGTTTATCTCATTTTGAAAGACACAGGAATATTCCTTTCTCAGGCTCCTTTTCCTAATCCCCTGCTTAGACAATCAGAAGACTTATTTTGTTGCTGTTGTTTAGTTATTGGCTTCTAATACAGCATCATTCGGTAATAATAAGGATCAGTTTTACTAGTGACACTCAAACTGCACGTGTGCATCTCTGCCCCACTCCCGAAAGCTTCCATGACTTTGAGCGCTGCTCCTTGCCTAGTTCTGTCATACCGCATCCTCTGAAACTGGCCTGGGAAGATTCCTCTCAGCCTTCTACACCTTTTCCCATTCCCTGGAAATCCTCACGGCTCTTGGCTTTGGCAAGCCTACCCTGGCATGCTTCTAAGGATCTAGACTAACACTGCCTCCGTTCCTCCTAAGAAGCAGCTTTGAATTCAGTGGGCAAACAAATCAAAGCAGGGCGTGAAGGTTGCCTTTGGCGTTTTTTGTGTGCATGGTGAGAGGCTGAGGGCGCCGTCCAGGTAGTCCACAGCCTCTGCTCAGATGAGCTCTAGTTCAAACCCTTCATCCGATACAGAGGCAAGCGAGGCACACTGAGGTTTGGCATGTTGCTCAAGGCAGCACAGGATGTCATTAGCAGGATTTGTTAGTGCCCTGAAATCTAGGTCAATTGACTCTTAATCTTATGAACATTTTGGCAAATGCAATGAAAACGTACCTAAGAACAGAGATGCAATGCATGTACTGCTCTTTTCTCCTCTTTGTGTCTAAATACATTCCCCACAAAATAGGCTCATACAAATGTTGGAAACAGTACTTTATTTAGATGGTTTTATACATCCTGACATGAATTCTGAAGCTGTTGTTTATAAATAAGTTTAGGGAACATGTGAATGTGGTTACGGTGGTAGGCTGGGGATAATGACACTCCTTCCCCCTGGATTCTAATGAATTCATAAATTGTGGATGAAAAGGATCATAGCAGTTGCTTCATTAATACCCGGAGCAGGTACACAATTATTGAAAATTTTAGGGCTTCTTGTAAATTGTACGAGATTTTAGCTTAGACCTGAGGTCTAGCCAGGCCTCTTACTTCCACCTCAAGGCTGTCCTTGAGTCCTGCTTGTGGGGAAATCTCTGTCTGCAATGCAGAGTTCATTCTGCTCACGTAGCCATCTGAGAGGAGCACAGCGTGCCTCCAGGATGGGACTGATGGCAGATTGCCTCATGGGGAGAGGGGCCTGCCCCAGAGTCCTTACTGTAAGGGACCCAGCAGCAAATAGGGAAGCTCAGCTCAAGATTCCACAGTGCACGTCAAAAGTCAGAGAACTTGAACCCACTAAGCACACACCATACCAATTGTTAAAATATTAAAATATTTCCAAAGTGATTTATTAACCTTTCCCTCCCAGATGTCCCCCTGATCCAGAAGCTAAAGAGCTAATGGCAGGCAGAGCAGGGTCTTCCAAGAGCTCTCTGATCCAGTTTATTCCTGACTGCAGTGGGTTGCAGGAAGCCTGTTCCTCTTTCCATATTCCTACCTCAACCTTCTGAGGAGGATATCCTGCCAACCCACTGGTAGGGGAGCCCAAGAATGCCCAAGAGGGGGGTTTGCTTCTCTCTGCACAACTTGCTTGCTCCTCCGGAAGAACCTGAGTCTATTCTGAGTGTGGAAGTTGGTCACATGGCATCCCTGGTCATTGTAGGTTTCAGTTGAACCCTCAGAGACAGCTCGGGTTGTTCTTCTGACCCACCAGCTCCCCTCCTCTCCTAGGCCATAGTGAGCCCCCGGGGACACTGTCGGGGTCCCAGCATGCTAGCCCTGGACCCTGTGTTCCCACTCTCCTCTGGGCAAGCGCAGGCACAGACCTCAGTGGAGGAGGCTGAGCTCCTGGCAGAAGCAAATGTCTTAGACTTCTGTGTTCCAGGAGGCCCTGACTGTCCACCAGTGGCCACCAGTGGTGGCCTCACTTAGCCATTTATGTAAACAGGAGCCCCTGCAGGACATAAATTATTAAGAGCCAGAGAAATACAAAGAACCTAGGCAGCATAGGTTGTTACTATTTTGAATATTTCCCTTGGCTCAATGTATGTCAGATGCCTGCCTGTCCAAGTGGACAGTCCTTGCCCTCTATTATTTATTTTATTGAGGTATAATTGACATATAGCATTGTATTAGTTTTAGGTGTACAACATAATGGTTTTATATTTGTACATATTGTGAAATGATCACTACAATGTCTAATTAACATCCATCACCACACACATAGTTACAGTTTTTTTTTCTTGTGATGAGAACTTCTAAGATTACTTCCTTAGCAACTTTCAAATATATAATACAGTATTATTAACAGTAGTCACCATACTGTACATTACATCTCCAGGACTTATTTATTTTATAACTGAAAGTTTGTACCTTTTGACAACCTTCATCTACTTTACCTAAACCCCACCCCTGACCTCTGGCAAGCAGCAATCTGTCCTCTGTACCTATGAGTTCAGGCTTTTGTTTGTTTATTTGTTCTTAAGATTTCACATAAAAAGGAGATTGTGTGGTAGTTGTCTTTCTTTGTCTGACCTATTTCACTTAACATGCTGCCCTCAGGGTCCATCTGTGATGTCACAAATGGCAAGATTTCCTTCTTTTTTTATACCTGAATAATATTCCGCGTGTGTGTGTGTGTGTGTGTGTGTGTGTGTATGTATATATACGATATATTTTATCCATTTATATATGTATGGGTACTTAGGTTGCTTGGCTATTGTAAATAATGCAGCAATGAACATGAGGGTGCATATATATTTTTGAATTCTTGTTTTCATTTTATATATATAAATACCCAGAAGTGAAATTGCTAGATCATATGGTAGTTTTATTTTCTAATTTTTTGAGGAACTTTCATACCATTTTTCATAGTGGTTGCACCAATTCACATTCCTACCAACAGTGCACAAGGATTTTCTTTTCTCCACATCTTCTCCAGTGCTGGTTATTTCTTGTCTTTTCAATGATAGCCATTCTGGCATGTATGAAGTGGTATCCCATTGTGGTTCTGATTTTCATTTCCCTGATGATTATTGATGTTGAGCACCTTTTCATGTACCTTTTAGCCATCTGTATGTCTTCTTTGGAAAAATGTCTATTCAGATCATCTGTCCATTTTTTAAATTGCATTGTTTATTTTTTGCTATTGAGTTATATAAATTTTTCCTGTATTTTGGATATTAACCTTTTATCAGATATATGACTTGTAAATATTTTCTTGCCTTCAGTAGGTTGATTTTCATTTTGTTCATGGTTTCATTTACTGTGCAGAAGCTTTTTAGCTTTTAGTTTTAGTTTCCACAAAGAAAAATAAAAACTCTTCCTGTATAAAATTGGTTATCCTGAAAACAGTTTGTACTGGAAAGAAGAGTTAAATGCTTAATTATTTCCCTTCATCAATTTTCCTGAATAATGAGTTATTGCCCTAGCAACCTACAATAGTGAGCATTCTTAATGTTCAAATTATCTCAACTTCAGCCACTTGGAGTCAGACTCTCTTTGTTTTCTCCCTTTGTTCTTTGACATGATCCCATTAACATTCACTCCTTTCTTTTTCTGAAAAAATATGATGTCCAGGCTCATCCTGTATTTTCCTCAGACAAGAAATCAGACATTCCTTCAAACACTCCTGGTTCCTGCTAATGGAAAATGTTATCTAGAGATCATGATCTAAGTGCCAGAAGTGTTTGTTGAGTTGTCACTACTTTTATGCCTTTTCAGTACACATTTTAAAAGCAGACAATTCATGAGTTTATACTAATTTGTCAAATTCTGAGATTTTTTACTTACTTCTTTGAGTTCATATTTTTATCTATTTTATATCACCTGGAAAATCAATGTTTCTACTAATATTACCAAATTACATATTTGTTTTATCATAAAATAATCATTTCAAGAATAGCAATACTGATATTACTGCGAAATGAAGACTGCCAAATGAAACAAGATTTACAGGCATTGCATCCAGTTAACCTGTAAATATGTCAGTGTGTATTACATAAGAACAAAAACATTTTTGTATAACCACAATTTAATGATCCAAAATTTAAATTATATCTTTGTCTGGTTTTGAGCTCACATTAAAATTTCAATAATATTTTCAGAGCTTTTTTTTCATAATAGATGCATAAAAAGGCACTTGATGAAACTAAACATTCATTCTTGAGAAAAACTCTCAACAAATTAGGAACAGAAGGAATCACTCCACCTCATAAATGTCATATACAAGAAAAAAAACTATAGCTAACATTATACTTAACAGTGAATCATTAAGTCATTTCCCTTAAAATTTTCTGGCAAAAGTATCAAATGACATATGCACAAGGCTATTCGTTACAGCATTTTTGTTGTTGTTACAGCAAAAGACAGAAGGAAAAAATAAGACAATTGCTTATAAAAAGGAAGCTGGTGAAGTAAAAAAAAGTCAATCACAGTGGTGTGTTCTGCAGATATAAAAGATAATAAAAGAGACTGCATTTTGATGTCCAATGTCTGGTTACTCTCTAGTTCTCTCAAATCATTAAAAAAAAATTTTGTCCAGGTTTTATAACTGTCATCTGCTGGAATATTAGTTCAACTGGAGGATGGAAGGTGGAAGTTCTGGTTATTGCTAGTATATCTTTGGATACATTCCTGAGATTATTGTGTCAAAGGGTAAATGCATATGCAATTTTAGTAGATTTATTTTAGTTATTATACTTATCTGTTTGGTTATTTGATTAATATTTGTTCTTCCTTAAACTTTAAGCTTCGACTGAACGCAGATTGTTTATTTTTCCTCAATATTCTCTTCCCATTATCTGGCACAAAGTTGGCACAGAGTAAATATTTGCTATGAAATTGTTATTAAAAGAGTGAGGTTTTTGTTATGATAGAAAGTATAACAAAAATAGTTGTTATGTTTTTGTATCCAGCTCATCATAAATAATGTTCGTATTATCAATAAAGAAGTCAAAGTTTTATGTTTTGTTTTTATGTTTTCATCCTATGGTTAATTTTTATTTAAAATCTGTAAAACCTGTGTGGTAAAGGATGAATTCATTTTTTTTTAAATAGTGTCCATTTGTTGTAGCATTATTCATTGAAAGATTTTCCTTTCCTCATTTAATTGCCTTGGCATTTTTGAATTTCTGGGAGAAAACACAAGAAAATTTTAATGACCTTGGGTAAGACAAATATTTTTGTTCTTCAAAAGACACTGTTACAGAAATAAAAATGCAAGTCTCAGACTGGGAGAAAATATTTGCAAAACACATATCTGATGGCGAATTTGTATCTGCAATAGATAAAGAAGTCTTATAACTTAATAATAGGAAGACAACCTGTTATAAGAAGCATAATAATATAGCTGAATAGATCCTCCCACTCTTCTGTGGTACACACACCCTGCATAATCCCCTCTGAGTGTAGGCAGAACCTGTGAATATGGTGGATTTCACTCTCATAATTAAGTTACTTGTCAGCTGACTTTCAGCTAATCCAAAAGGGATATTATCTGGGGTAACAGGAGCAGGAGGCCTGCTGGCCTGAAAGAAAGCAAACAACCATGTGTGAATGGCCTATGGAGAGGCTATGGAACTAGGTTTTGAGGGTAGCCTTAGAGCTCAGGGCACTCTTTGGGCAACAGCCAGCAAAAATATGGGGATGTCAGTCCTACAACCACAATGAACTGAATTCTGCCAACATCCTGAATGGGCTCGGAAGAGGCACTGGACTCTAGCTGATTCCACAACACTGAAGACACCTTGATTTCAGGCTTTTGCATCTGTCAAGAGCACAGGACTTGGCTAAACAACACAGACTCCTGAGCACTGAAAGGTGTGAGATAATAAACCTGTGTTGTTATAAGCCATTCAGATTGTGGCCATTTGTTATGCACAAGAAAACACTATTATACAACCTAATTTTAAAATGTGAAAAACCCATTTTTGAATGTGAGCTGGACTTAATGATTCATTTTCAAAGACTAGGGTATGGAAAAGGGAAAATAGTAACTTTATAGAGGAGAAATTTTGCTTAACTATTACCTTAAGTGATCAAGGTTAAAACCATGTAATAACTCATGTTGATATTATGCAGCCCTGATAAGATATGATTAGAAGGGCATTTCAATAGTATTTGTCTCTAAAACCCACTACCCCAATCTAGTCATAAAGAAAATACCAGACAAAACCATAACTGGTGAACATTTTATAAAATACCTGGTGAAGATTCCATGAGACCATCCAGGTCATCAAAGAAACGAGTGAAAAACTACTACAGACCAAAAGAAACTAAGGATACATGGTGTTTAAATGCAATGTGATATCCTGGATTTAATACTGAGATAGAAAAAAGAGATTGGTGGGAAACCTGATAAAATTCAAAAGAAGTCTGAAGTTAATTATTAGTAATGCATCAATTTTTTTTTTTTTTTTTTTTAGTTTTGAGAAGTAATGTAATTGATAACATTAGGTGAAAGTGAGTGAGGGCAATATGGGAATTCTCTGTATTATCTTTGCAATTTTTCTGTAAATCTAAAATTGTTCCAAAATAAAATGTTTATTCATAAAGATAAACTAAGAATATAATAAAATTTATGAAATGTCTAAGTTCAAAAATAGTGCTAAAGAAGGAGATTTGAGGTGGGCCAGAAAGGAGAGTAAGAGGTAAGAAGAGGAATAGAATATTAAAATGTAGGTTAACTGCATTGAAAAATAACCTGACATAGCCTGTTCTCTATTGAAAATTAACAATTTCAAAGATTATTCAATGTGACACCGTGAAGAAATTTTCTGTACTCCATTGACTTTTAAATGAGGTTATACTTCTACTTTGTGACTTCTGATTACAGGAGCCTTCATCATGTCATTTTGAGATATATTTTATTTGCCATAGTGTTTTCAATGAATTACAGCTTTTTGGAAAAAATCCATAAAGTTAAGAATAACAAAGAAAAATTGGATAAAAATTTGAATAAACACTTCATAGAAGAACATTTATGGATGGCATAACAGCACATGAAAAGTTTCTCAACATCACTGATCTTTAGGGAAATGTAAATTAAAATATTGGGATATAATTACATATCCACTGAATGGCTAAAACTAAAAAGACTGACCATATCAAGTGTTGGCAAAGATGTGGATCATATAGCGCTGGGGAGAATGAAATTGATACAGTCACTTTGAGAAACCATTTGACAGTTTCATAAAAATTTAGCAATATACCTATCATACAATCCAGCAATTCGACTCCAATTTTTACCCGAGAGAACTGAAACATGTGTCCATACCAAGATTTGTACAAGAATGTTCATAGTACCTTTATTTATAATAGCCAAAAGTAGAAACAACCCAATGTCCATACACAGGTAAGTGGATAAATAAATTTTGGTATATCCACACAATGGAATAAGTACTCAGCAATTAAAAAAAGGATGAACTATTGATGCATGCAACAATAGGTGAAATTCAAATAATTATGCTGAGAGAAGGAATCCACACTAAAAATAGTGCATATTGTATGATTCCATTTATATAAGCCTGTAGAAATGCAAACCAAACTGTAAGGACAGATAGTGGAACAGTGGTTACCTGCATATGGGGCAGGGAGTGTTAGTGGGATGGGATTACGAAGTGACAAGAGAAAACTTTTGAATGTGATGGAGATGTTTATCTTAACTGTGATAGTTTCACAAGTGTATACATAAGGCAAAACTCATCAAATTGTCCAATTAAATATGAGCCATTTATTGTATATCTATTATAGTTGAATAAAATTGTAAAAAGAAAAAATGTCATAAAAATAAAGTCATCACCTAGCATCAGCTATCTTAACTCCCCTACAACTACATGTGGGCTGTTCCAGACAACTGGCTCTTTGGAGGTGGCTGGTGCCATGGTATAAAATGAGAGCACCAATAATAACAATTTTGCTAAATTCATGTAAGTTATTATTTTTCTTGTATACACAGTCAAATTCTAAGAAAAATCAGTAAAATTTGTGTGTATTTTTTAAACTATTCTTATTTTTTAAAATCCTTAAACTGTAGGATTTTGTGGCAAGATGTCAGTTCCATTTTTATAGTCCATTTTCTCTAGTCATAAGTGAAACTCCCCACTAAACTGTCAACTGGTAATAGGTTTCTCCAGACATTGCTATTATTAGAAAATTAACATGAGCATCACTAAAGGAGGAGGAGTGGGAGGGTTAATGTGAGGGAATCTTCTCTCTTCTGTCTTTTATGATGCATATTTGAAGAAAAGATTTCAGTCTTCTGATGTGTTAATCTAACATCTTTCCCTCCTACTCACCAGCATCAAAGTTATTAATAAAATATTCAAGAGTAAGGCAATAGGTGCTACATTTGAAATTCACTGTTATATTTGAGCAGAAGAAAAGGCAGCAAATGGCAGGATGACTTTGAAGAAAAAAATGAGCAGGAGGTTTGAAAAGTGTGAAAGATCTAGCAAGGCAGAAATAGAAAGAAAATAAACACAAATCATGTACAAATTAGTAGAAAAGATTTTAAATGTTTAAATTAAAAATGCAAACTATGATTTCTTCCACTAGATAAACCAGAATGTAAGCAAAAGGAAAGAGATAAATTTGGTCAAGTAAATGAAATTAGAAATGTGGCTGGGAGTGTTGGGGGAGGGGAGCTAATGATAGTGCTATATTCCAGGTGTGATGTATTCCAGGTGTGTTTCACACAGTTTTATTTATTTATTTATTTTTTAATCTCACCAATCCAGCCAGACAAATATGGTGACTATTTTATAGTTACAGAATTGATACTTAGAGAATTTAAATTGCCCAAGTTCAAAGAATTGTTATACATTAGAATCAAGACTCAATTTAATCATTTTTCTTTATAATTATATTATACTTATTTATAAATTCTATGGTTGATGGACATTTGAGTTATTTACACTTCTTTTGTTATCGTGACTTGTGTTGCTATGGGCACACGGAACATATATACTCATGCTTTTGAGTATATACCATAGAAGTGGAATTGATGATAAGGTAAGAGATGCCACTTCAGTAGATATTGCCAAACAGTGATCCAAAGCAGTTTTAGTATTTACATCTCCACAATCAGTGCATGAGGGTTTCAGTTGCTCCATACCCTAGTCAATGCTTAATATTTTCTCTCTTTTCCTATTTAACAATTCTGTTCTTTTTCATTGTTATCTCACATGGCATTTATTTTTTTCTATTGGGGTTGGTTACCTTTCTCTTACTGAGTGAGGGTAGTCTTTACATGTTCTGGGTCCAAGTTCTTGTTAATATATGTGCCACAGATATCTTCTCAAAGTTTTTGTCTCACCATTGTACCCTTCTAAGGCTGTCTTTTGGTGAACACTCTTCATTTTAGTGTAGTCTGAATTATCCTTTTGTTTTCCTTTTGTGCTAGGGATATTTTGTCCTGTTTAAGAAAATTTTACCTATCCCACACTCACATAAATATACTTTCATTCTCGAACAACATTTTAGGGCTTTAATGCTTTATTTTTTATATGTTAGATGTAAAATCATTCTGGAATTGATTTTGATGTATGCTGTGAGGTAGGGATTAAGATTCATTTTTCCTATATGGCTGTACAAGTGATGTGGAAAAGCTTATTGAAAAGCCATGCCTTCCAAACTTCACTCTAGTTTCATCTTTGTCATAATTCAGGAGTATGAGCTGTTTCTAGATTTCGTCTTATATTGTGTTGGTCTATTTATCTATCATTGCATCAATAAAATACTGTCTTGGTCATTGCCTTGATATTTGATATGAGATATCATGTTTTTTATCAATATATCAGCTTTGTTTTTCTTCTTCAAGTTTATTGGCGCTTTGCATTTCATATAAATGTATGAATCTGAAGGAGAGAATTATCAAGATTGCTAACCTTATGTAAGCTCTGAAAATTGTTCTTATTACAGCTCTCTAGCAATTTGTTTTTCTTCTTATCCCAGAAGTTGTTCTTGGCCAGCTCCGTGAAGCTTCACCTTACCTATACACAGATTGATATCCAGCCAAAGACTCACTTGGGCTATTACACAGATATCTAGATATCGTCCTCTGCATAACTCCTTCCTTTCTGAAATTTGCCTCAAAGCTTCTAGACTCTCAGTCTGTTCAAACTGTAATTTCTGTCTTCTCACACCTGTAAGGTTGCCAGGCTCTGTTTGTGGTCCCTCTCCCTCTTCTGTGTTTTGGAAGTTGCTTCTTGACACAAAGCCTGAGTGATGTTTCCTTTCTCCCAGGGATCACAGTCAGAGTTGCCTGTTTTGTAATGTCTGAATATAGTTGTTTCTGTATTTTGCTCAGTTTCTAGTTGTTAATGTTGGAAGGCTAATTCTGGATCATCTTACTATCTATGGGCCAAAAGTAGAACTCTAAATGCATTTATTTTGAACATACACATCCTAAATATATTTATTACCTGTTGTCTAGTCTGTTTTACCTTAAAACTATGACTTCATGTTCTTAGAAGTGCACTAACAGCCCATGGAGACACACTTTTGCAGCTTTAGTAGATTTTTTTCCAGAGTATAGTGAGTTGAACTTATAAGTGGTAGAAATGCAATGCTTACATATTCCAAGCACTAATAGGAGTGAAGTCCTTGTGGTGATTGTACACCAGATAACAACTTATGTATCAATTCTTAGTTGCCCTGCAGGTAAAAGAGAAGGTTTCCTATCCAAAATTTTTTTCCAGATAAACTTGTATCTTTCAATGGAAGACTAGCAAATCAGCTACATTAAGTTGTAACTATAAAGACTAAAAAGTACCCATATTAGAAATAAAACCTATGTATCTGATAAAAACACAACACAATTCTACAATATGTATATTCCATTTAAATAATCAGTTCTTCTATATTGGAATGTCTCTAGAATGCTGGAATTGGCTCTGTGTTTTCTTTGTATGTACTCAGTGAATTTTTGCATTTTTAACAAATTAAAAAGTCAAGTAATCTTTGAGATACTGGCTTATTTTCACTCCGGTCTATTAGCCTTTTTCCATATGTCTATAAATTCAAAGATTCAGTATTAAATAAAAAATCTTTTTTTTATTCAATTGTTGTTACTTTTTTCAATGAATGTAATAATTTTCTATAGAGAATACATTGAATTGAATAACTATTTCTATCAAAGATTTTCCTTATGAGAGAGATCTCTTTAATTGTATTGACTCTAGTTAGTTTCAATTGTGAATACTGATTTAAAAGGTATTATTTTAAGATATACGTATGTGGTAAGAACAGTACATGCTGAAACAAACCAAGAGATTCATGTTGATGTTTTCTTCCAAGTAGCATGGATGTTTAACCACACTGAAAACTATTTTAGGAAAAATCTACACTCAAATAATATTGCTGAAGAGCTTAGCTAAAGAATTAGAGCTCTTCAACCAGTTCCCAAAGTACACAATGTGGCAAGAGCATTGCGCTGTTTTGAAGGGATCACAACACAGGCATATATTTCATTTCCTTTTTGTCCAGGATAAAGATGAAGGCTTCTTCCTGATCATTGAGCCTTTGCTATTTTACTCTGACTTTACTCTCCAACTGACAGCATGTGTAAATATGATGTTAGAGAGATTATAATAAGCATTTAATTAGACTACAATCAAAGTATTAAAGTATTCAAGCAATGTGAATAGACAGGTTTTTATCATCTTTTAGATTCTTGTGATCATTTGGGAAATTTTACTTGTCACTATTAAATAACTAATTGTAGAGAAAATGATCATCTAGAGACTGTTAAATAGAAAAAAGAAAGATTTGACTAAATGAGGTGATTCACATGAAGACACTATTCATGTGTGCCATATTTTCATATTCTCTGTATATCTACATTATGCATAACAACAGAAAATTAAATCCGGTTCTGAATATATTTATGTACATATATATGTGTAGATATACATATATATATATATATATATATATATATGTATATATACACACACACACATACCTACATACATAACTATAGTTTGGTAGACATCAATAGCACATGGAGGTATCTTGTGAAACATTGGCATTTAACATAGCGGCTTATAGCTCAAAAACTGCACTGTGCAAACATTAATACAGTCTGCCATTTGCCAAGGGAAATACTTTTGTGAGGCTCATTAATTTAATTGGTCCCTGTCATCTAGTTAAAAGGAAAAGAGAAGAGCATTTTCTGATAAAGCCAAAGGTGGTTAAAAGTTCTATTAGGTTGTGCAGCACTTGAGAAGTTTTCAAGTTAAGAAGGAAATTGAATTCAGCACTTGGGACCACCTGCCTCCCCCCGTCCCCCGCTCCACCCCCATGTCTTATGTGGTGAATCATAAAATTTTTAACTAGAACAGACCTGGAACTCTTAAATATCAAGAGCTTGCACTAATTAATCTCTTCCTTTTAAGTGCATGAAAACATATTTTATCTCTTGAGATATAACTGTGGTTTGTATCCATTCCACTGCGATGTTCTTCTAACACTTCTCTGTACTCCTAGCCTAAGAATCAATGTGGATGCCTCCCCCTGCCTCCCACTGAGGGTCTTTTGAAAATTCAAATGTTTCTTCTTCACTCACTCTCTGCTTTCAGTGGCACATTGTACCCCTCCCCACCCTGACACATTAGAGACAAGGAAAGCCTAATTAACTTTTTCCTCTGCTTCTGGCCGCCACTCATTAAAGTCCTGTGCATTTTGCAAACAGTTGTTTGGGTGCTTCAGGGAAGGCTCTCTTGAGTTGGCGTCTGTGGAAGAGGAGCTACGACAGCTGTCCTGGGCAGTATTTGCCATCCCAGTTGTAGGACATGAAAGTCCTTCCAAAGGAATCTGGGATCCTCTTACCTCAGTCTGTGTCTCTTTGAGGTCCAGCCTCGTGCCAGGGATTCACATCCACCTCCAGTGCCCTAAAGTGCTCTTTGCACTTTCCATTCTGTTTCTGAATCATGATCTTTTTGGCTTTTTATCAACATGATCATCATGACTTCCTAGAATAGGAATCAGCAAACTACAGACATGGCCCAAATCCTGACACCATCTGTGTACAGCCCAAAAGCTAAGAAGGTTTTTTTCACTTTTCAACAGTTGAAAAAAATCAAAAGAACAATTCATTACACATGAAAAGGATATAAAATTCAAATTTCAATGCCCATAAATAAAGTTGTATTGAAGCACAACCATGCTCATTTGTTGATGTGTTGTTTGTGGCTCCTTTCATGTTTAAGGGCAGAGTTGAGCAGGTACAACAGAGACTATATGGTCTACCAGTCCCTAAAATAATTTTTTCCTGGCCCTTTTCAGAGAGCTGGCCAAACCCTATCCTAGAATATTGTTAGAACACAGGGATGGGGATTTTAGAGTATTTTATTTCAGACCTACCCTTTAGGAAATTAGAGGTTTGGTATGGTGAACAGAGTTCCCCAAGAACCACCTGGGATTGCAATGGATGAAATAATGAGCCTGCACAGACACTAGAGTTCCAATTCTCTTAATAGAAGTGACTCAACTATAATCTACTCACTTACACCTGCTTCTCTCTTCTCAGCCTCATCATGTGCGTGGGTACGGAGCCGAAACATTGATTCGGCCCCTAATATGTGTGTCCCGCTGTGATAGGTTATTAAACTTTCAGTGCTTTGGTTTCTTCATCTATAAAATGAAATCTTTGAAGTAAACAGTGTCTTTGGTTCTTCTTCTTGCTTCAAAATTTTATGATTGTACTAATTTTACAATGAATACCAACCTTCAAAATTTTAAGTTTCAAACCAATTGTTGAATTCAAGTTGCAAACATTTGGAAAAAGATAACTTTGTCACAGTTAAGCAGTTCATACTGTGAACATTTTGTTTCATCTCTGAAATACCTGTTCCATCCCAAACCACCTGGCACAGTTCAACATGAAACATTGGTCTCAGGGAGAACCCGATACCCTGAAACCCAACGTAGCTTAAACCAGATCTACATAAGCCTGATCTCCATGGAATTTGTGTATCTCTCAATGATTCCTGCTGCAGAGGGTAAGTGATGCCATTGAACCTTTCCACATACACAATCTGTCCCTAATTCTATTAGGCCGAAGTTTGTATTCTACTTTCTAAATCAGTTAAGACTTGTAGCAAAATTAGAAAAAAAATTTTTTTGTGGTTAATTGTCCTCATTAAGAGAACACTGACAGCCCCCCTGGGTCACTAGAGCAGTTTCCTTCACATTAGAGATGCTTTATCCCTTAAGTGAAAATACAGGCTGTTCTACTGAGACACTCAAGCTGTACCCTATTCCAGTCTACCGTGGATTTTTAAAATGTAGTAAACAACTGCTCTGCTTGAAAGGACATGTTGAGTCCTCTTTCATAGACTGCCATCTGCAAGATGTTCCTTTGCTTTGTTTAAGGGGCCCTGTTGAAAATATACCTGCATGGGCGGTTAGCAGGTTCTTTTGGTTCAGCAGATGGTCTCTCTACTGTAAATTACACTTTCCCAGAGACCGGCTGCACCCTATTTTTTTTCTCTTGTTTGCAGTCGAAAGTTGACTTAGTCATTCAACTCCTTCTTTGTCGATTAGCTGTAGACTTACAAGCTTGTCTTGAATTATTCAAATGGATTTTCTGTTTTGTTATAAAACTCACCAGTGGTAGAAAAGTTCAATCCAACATCAAATACCAACTGCTGACCCTTTAAGGATGCTCTCTTTGGGCTCCTTGTAGTCATGCTTCTCTGCAGGTGCGGCTGCACCTGCACCTTAATTGTTCAGAGTACTTGGGTGACTGGTCTATTTTGAAATTTCTCTCCAGGAAAAGCAATTGCACCGCCAGCCTGGATAATCTCTCCCATGATTTTACAGTTCTTACAACCAAGGAAAATTTAGCTTTCTCTGCCCATTTAGTAAAAGGCTACAGTTTTTCTTTTCTTAGTCTACCCAAATTGCCTCTATCCAAACTGGGCAATGTCATGGTTTTTATATCACAACTTGGACTGCTCTAAATAGAAATTCTTTCCTCAGTTAAATATCAAATGTGAGATAAATGTTGATTGTTTCTATGATTTTCTGCCAGGCATTACTTGAGATAGTTAGGCTTGATAGCCACTATAAGGAAATGTAAAATCATGGGCAACATTTCTCTCTGCTAACAATTAAGACAGAATGGCTTTGAATGGCCAGACATCTGCTTGGTGCTGTTCTTACTCTTCTTTCAATTTTCTGGAATTTCCTTAGAACATCTCTGTCAAATCCTAAGAAATGCTTCCTTAATTATAGATAGAGCCCTCTGTAAACAAAACCCAGGTGAAAGTGATGAAGAATTCTTGTTTTCCCATCTGCTATATAAATTTAGGACATTAAAGATTTGGTCTGGAGAATTCAGAGTTTCCCATGGACCACTTGGATTTAAAATGGTGTGATAAGGAACCGGGACAAAAGCTGGAGTTCTAATTTCCCCCAGTAATGATACTTCAAATGAACTGTACTTGCCCATCCTCACTGCTCTCTCCTCAAATTCATTATGTGGGTGGTTAGGGATGTGGAATGGAATTAATGTGAAAATAGTGGTTGGAAATTTACTTGAAACTGTTCCTGAAATTCAACTATGCTATATAGCCAACAAAATCACTTAAAGTTTTACTCAAGAAAGCTCAGTAACGGTCCAGATAACTGCCTTGAAAGAATTTTGGGCATGACACAGGGAGGGGAGCTCAGGCTGAGCCCAGATGACTTCCTACCTAGAGAAGACAGAGCTGAGAGTTCAGAGAGATCAACAACATGAGAGTTGTCAGGACAGATTAGCAGAGAGAAAAGTGCTGTACAGAGAAAGAACTCCAACAACCTTCAGAGACTGCCCCTTGAATATTTTGCAAAGTGCTAATCACCACATGTGTGTAAGAAAAGTGCTCAAAGCCCACGAAAATGCCATCCTAAAAGATTAGAAGAATTAATATCCAGCACTTACACAGGGTTGGGAATATTGCCTGTGTGAGCAGCCATGGAAACTCATAGTTTATGGGGCTTGAGTAAAGAACTAAGGTCTTCTGTTAGTAGAAGGGAATGATTAGCCCTACTCTAAACTTCACTCTGATCCCACTAAACAAATCTTAAAAGCAAGATCCAAAAGGAGCAAACAGTTCTCAGAATTATATTTCATATCTGCAAAGAGTTAGGTAGAGTTATGGTAGATATGAAAAAGATCAAAACTGAAGTTCTAGAGATAAAAACTACAATGTGTGAGATGAAAAATACACTGGATGAGATTAATAGTGGTTAGACATTATTGGAGAAAGGATTATTGCATTTGAGACATAAGAATAGAAATTATCATATATATAATTATCTCATATATATAATGGAATGTTACTCAGCCATAAAAAATGAAATCTTGCTATTTGTGACAACATAGAGGGTATTATTCTTAGTGAAATATGTCAGACAGAGAAAGAAAGATACTGTATGTTTTCACTTGTATGTGGAATCTAAAAGAAAAAATAAACAAATATAACAAAACAGGCTCACAGATACAGAGAGCAAACTAGCAGTTACCAGAGGGGAAAGGAGAGGGGGGAGGAGCAAAATAGGTGAACGGGATTAAGAGGTACAGAGAACCAGTTATAAAATAAACAAATTAGAAGATACAATGCACAGCACAGGGAATATATTCAATATTTTATAATCATTTTTGTATGGAGTATAATCTTTTAAAATGCCAAATTACTCTGTTGTACAGCTGAAGCTAATAAAATATTGTAAGTCAACTATACCTCAGTAAAAATAAAATATGGAAAAATATATATTATGTTAAAACTATCATTACTCAAAAGAAAGTTTAAGAGGTGACATTAGCATCAGAAAAAGTGAAGTTAACAACAGAATACTACCAATAATTTTCAAAAGTTTTTTTACAATGAAAAAGAAGTCAATTCATTAAAAGAGTGTAACAGTACTAAACAGTTTTGCACCTAATAACAGAGCTTCAAAATACATGAAAAAATTGATAAAACTGCAAGGACAATGTTCAAATTAACAATTAGATTCAGAAGCTTCACTGCACCTCTCAATACTTGATAGAACAAGTAGAAAATCAGAAAGAAAATAGGAAAGCTGTACAATGCCATCAACCTGACTGACATTTATACAAATCCACCCCAAAACTGTAGAATAACATTTTAAAGTGCCTATTTATCAAAATAAATGACATTCTGAGCCATAAAGCACATCTCAATAAATTTAAAAAGATTAAAATACAGATTTAAGTAATACAGACTATTTTCCCTAACCATAATGATATTAAGTTAAAAATCAATAACAGAAAGATCTCTGGAAAGATCATCATTGTGAAACTAAAAATCACATTTTCAAATGACCCATGATCAAAGAAGAATTTTTGACAAGGTAACTTAAGTGTTTTGAATTGACTGAGAATAAAAATATAGTATGTGGAAATTTGTGGCATTCCACTAAAGCAGGGTTTATGCTAACATTTATGGCAACAAACACCTATATCAGAAAAAAAGAAAAGTGTCAAGTCAATAACCTCAGCTTCTAACTTCACAAATTACAAAAAAAAGATTAAAAACAGATAAGAAGAGGAAAGAATAAAATAAAGACAAGAACAACAATAAATAAAATACAAACCAGAGCAACAGTAGAGGAAATCAATGAAACCTAAAGCTGGTTCTTTCAGGAAATCAATCAAATTGTAAACTTCTAGCCAGAATGATCAAGGGGAAAAACAAGAGACGACACAGTTGCTAATATCAAGAATGAGAGAGATGATATCAACAGATTCTAAAAGTATCAAAAGAATAATAAGAAAATATTGTGAGCACCTTTATGCCAATAAATTTGAAGATTTAGATGGAATGCACAAATTCCTTGGAGTACATACATCAGCCAATCTCATTTAAGAAGAAATTGATTATTTAAATAGCTATAGATCTATTAAAGAAATTAAATGCGTAGTAAAAATCCTTCTTACAGGAAAACCTATGGGTACAGATGGTTTCACTGGTAAATCTACCGAATGTTAAAGAAAGAAAGAATAGTAATTTTGCATGAATTTTTCCAGAAAATTTATGAGGAAGAAATATTTCCAACCCACTGTATGCTATCAATATGACCCTAATATGAAAAACAGGTAAAAACATTACAAGGAAAGAAAGGTATAGACCAATGTCTGTCATGAACATGGATGAAAACTTTTAAAAACAATTTAGCAAATTACTCTATACATATTAAGAAAGGTTAACATACTATGACCAAGTGGGATTTATCCCAGAATCCAAGGCTAATTTAACGTTCCAAAATCAACCAATTTATTTCACCTGATGTATTTGTTTTCTAATGCTGCCTAATGAATTTAGTAAACCTAGCCATTTAAAACAGCACCCATTTACTAATGTGTATTCTGTAGGTCAGAAGTCCAGCATGGTGTGGCAAAGCTCTATGCTCAGGTTATCACAAGGATGATATAGACATGTTGGGTGGTCTGAGTTCTTATCTGGAGGTTCTGATCCCACAGTTCTTGTTGTCAGAATTTAGTTCCTTGTGGCTATAGGTCTGAGGTCCCTGTTTCAGTCTGGCTTCAATCAGCTTCCAAAGAGGACTCATATTCCTTAAATATGCCTCCTTTCACCTTCCAGCCAGTGACAGCAAGTCAAACCCTTTCATGCTTCAAATCTCTGATTTCCTCTTCTGCAACCAGTTGGAAGAAGCTCAACTTTCAATGGTCTTATGTGATAATCTCCCTTTCTTAAGTCAGATGTGCCATGAAAAGAACGTAATCAGAGGAGTAAAATCCTTTATATTCACAATCCTCAGGATTATGCAGGGCATCTACATTGGAGAGGAGGGTGGTAGAAAATCTTGGGGAACATATTAGAATCCTACCTGTATCATCATATTAACAAATTAAAGAAGAAAAATCACCACAATAGATGGAGAAAAGGCATCTTACAAAATCAATCATCCATTCCTGATTTAAAAACTCTCATCCAATTAGGTATAGAAGAGCACTTACTCAATCTGATAAAAAGAATCTGTAACATCCTAAATAATAGTAAAACAGTGAATGCTTTCTCCCTATTATTAACTAAATTGTGCCTCCCCCACCCCCAAATTTATATGTTGAAGTCCCTAATCCACAGTATCTCAGAATGTAACTGCATCTGAAGATAGGGCCTTTAAGGAGACACACAAGGATGCAGGAGCACAGAGAAGACACAGCAAGAAGACAAGAAGATAGCCATCTGCAAGCCAAGGAGAGAGGCCTTAGGAGAAAGCAAACCTTCCAACACCTTGATTTTGGACTTCCAGGCTCCAGAACTGTGAGAAGTAAATTTCTGTTGTTTAACCCGCCTAGTCTGTGGTATTTTGCTATGGCAGCCTAGGAAACTAATACACTCACTAAGACAGAGACAAGCCAAGGATGCTTGTTCTTACCACTTCTAGTCAACTTTGTACTGGCAGTTCTAGCCAATGTAATCAGGCAAGAAAAATAAATAAAAAGCATCCAGAATGGAAGGGAAGAAATAAAATTGTCTTTATTTGTGGACATGATCATCTATGTAGTAAAATTGTGGGAAATCACAAAACACCACTAGAACAAATAATAAGAAAGTTGTAGGAAACAAAATCAATGAATGAAAATCAATTATATTTCTGCATAATTGCAATAAAAATTGAAAATTTAAATTTTAAAAAGGCTTTTGCAGTAGCATAAAAATATGAATTACTTAGGGATAAATCTGACAGAAGTTTTAAAGGGTCTATATACTAAAAACTATAAAACATTGTTGGGAGAAATTAAAGAGCTCACAAAAAATGAATATATATATATATATTCCAAATGTCAAGACTCAGTGACTCAATATTGTTAAGATGCCATTTCCCCCTATTTAAGTTATAAGTTCCATGCAATTCCAGTCAAATACCAACAGCCTTGTTTTGTAAAAGTTTACACACAGATTCTAAAATTTATTTTTTAATATTTTTTAACATCTTTATTGGAGTATAATTGCTTTACAATGGTGTGTTAGTTTCTGTTTTATAACAAAGTGAATCAGCTAAACATATACATATATCTCCATATCTCCTCCCTCTTGCGTCTCCCTCCCACCCTCCCTATCTCACCCCTCTAGGTGGTCACAAAGCACAGAGCTAATCTCCCTGTGCTATTTGGCTGCTTCCCACTAACTATCTATTTTACATTTGGTAGTGTATATATGTCCATGCCACTCTCTCACTTCGTCCCAGTTTACCCTTCCCCCTCTCTGTGTCCTCAAGTCCATTCTCTATGTCTGTGTCTTTATTCCTGTCCTGACCCTAGGTTCTTCAGAACCATTTTTTTTTTTTTTTTTTAGACTCCATATATATGTGTTAGCATACGGTATTTGCTTTTTTCTTTCTGACTTACTTCACTCTGTATGACAGACTCTAGGTCCATCCACCTCACTACAAATAACTCAATTTTCTTTCTTTTTATATAGAAAAGTAAAGAAAGTATAATAGGCAACACAACTCTGAAAAGCCAAACAAATGAATAAGCAAACAAGAACAAACTTGAAGGACACACAATATCTGATTTCAAAAAATATTATAAAGCTTCAGTAAACAAGACACTGTTTTGGTGGCATAATGGTTGACAAGCAGATCAACATTTGTCATTACTCTTTAGTGTTTTTCCAGCCTCAGGTAACAGTCTTCTTGTTCCCTGCCTGCCTCTGCCTCCTGCCCTAACCCAAGGCCTATATGTCACATGTGTTAGAATTTCATATTGGCGACAGTTCAATAAAGGAATATCCTGAGAGTAAAACAGGTGAGCAGTGAGAAAGTTTATGAGAACTTCCAGGAAATATGTTTCTTTCTGAAAAGAACACAAATTTATTAATAAAAACAATTACAAAAATAACTCAGCCAACACAGAAGAGTTTAAAAAAGAGAAAAAGAAAGAAAAAGGAAATATCTTCCTAAATCAGATCACCCAGAGAATGAACACTGTTAATGTCTTACAAACTTTATCCCAGCTACAGATCTCTTACATGCATTTGAAAGGTTAGATGTATGAAATCATTTTACAAAAATTACATGATAATATGTATGATTCTTAAAAGAACATTATCAACTGTAATTTCATTTGACTTTAAAGTGGAAAATAAACGGAATTTCTTTTAAGTTTTATGTTTAAAGAGTTTCAATTACCAGTAGCAGTCACTTTTACCACATTTGCTTTTGTTTTTATTTTTCTTAACTTGTATTTCACTTTCTCTTTGGCTGAACATCAGATTAGAGATTTTTCTTTCTCTAAAATTGCTCATGATTACTTAAATGTTGTCTTTTATTTAAAGGATAGCTTGACTGGTATAAATTTTTCAAATCACTTTTTTTATGAAACTTTTTTTTGTTATGGTTATTAATATAATTTTTTTATTGATGGAGTTCAGCACTTCCTTAGACTATCTTGCTACTCTTTTTATCTGCATCATTCTCTCCTCGAAGACCGTCTTTGCCTCTCCTATCTACAGATTTGTCTCTTTTTTATACCAGGAGAGTTTCCTACTGTTATGTCTTATACTGTCATTACTTGTATGTACCATTTGTGAACTTCTTAACATCCAATCACCTTATTGAAAATCATTTTATATTTATGTTTCCATTAGCACTTACTTTCCATAGCACTTACTTCTTCTAACTTACCGTATTCCTGGCATGTTTATTATACTTTTTTTCTTATTTCTACTGCAGTTTTCACCTCTATAAAGATTCTATATATAATTTTTCCATTATTTCCTCATTTCTGCTGGTTTACTTTTCATTCCCATAACATATCTTACTTTCTTGAGGACTTTCTAAATGATGAACATGAATATTTTTACAGTTTATTTAAGATTGAAGAGATTTATTTGCTTCTTACTCTGTTTCCTTTGTTAATTATTTTCATGATATATGTTCTTCTTTGGCCTTTTGCTAAGTCACCTTCTCAAGTCAATGATTTTTTTCATACTCTGTTACATTAAAATCCGTTGGTGGTACTTACATTTTCAAAGGATGCTTTACCCATGTGTAAATTTGCAACATCATGTAATGGTCATTTGGAAATTAATGATTTCTTGAGTAATGTAGATCTTGTAAAAGCTGCCAAATTTTATTAGCTAGTATCAAAGAGCTAAGATGCATTAATATCACCAGCAGACTCATCAGAAAGGTCTTTGAATACTGAGAAGCTGTTGAGCTCAAAAGTGGTGGATATAATTTTTCCAAAATTTGGAATTTGACATGAAAGCTTGAATTTTATCATAAGCTACAAATGCTGTCAATTGTTTTCCTGTCTGTAACAGGCTCACTTTCATCATTTTTTGACAAAATATCTGTCAAGCACTCATGTCTGAATAATTATAGTTTGTCAGTCTTTCAAATAAAAATGATGTATGTGAAAAAAGCAAGTAGTTCATTTTGCAAATGAAACGATGACACAAGTGTTTTTCCTGGGGACAGCCATCCTTCGGCATGTACCAGATATACTTTATGCAGAAGTCCCATTTCCTTAAACAGAATATTTTTAAAAAACATATAAATAAGAGTAGAAATTTAATAAAGTTAATAATTTTTACTGCTCTAGTGTGAATATTCTTAGGGGAGAATTGCTTCTTTTCTCAGTGCTGTAGCCACGAAAAATATGATGACTGTGGGTTCACTTTGGTGCCACTGCCTTGATTCATGCTAAGCCACCAGCAGTTTTACCCACCATTGCTTTTTCATCATCATTGTAAATGTCAACACAGCAAGAAGGCAAATGACATCTCAGTATGTTATAAAGGCAGTTTTGACTTTGTGTACCATTGAGAAGACCTCAGGGAACCCCAGGACTCTGGGAACATCTTTAAGAACTACTGGCTTAGGTAAAGTTGTGCAAGAAATAAATCAAACTCTTATCAATGATTGCCTCATGGTGGTGGCATTAAGAGTAAAAAGGAGTCAATCTAGCAACACGTCTCTGTTTTTAATTTTTTCAACGCTTATATTACTTTAAAAATTATGTTAAAGACTCAATAAAGAGAAATAATAAGAAAAATAATTATCATTATAATTATCAACAGTAATTTGGTCCAGGTCAAAACATAATTATATCCTAACTATGCTGATGCCTGCTTTAAGGCGACCTCTATTTTTAAAATAATTACTAATAGTTAATCAGTGCTTAGAAAAAGATAGGGAATTTATGATTTTGCTTTCAATATATGTTTTTTTTTTACTTGGGATAAATGCTTCATTGATTTATATAGTATAAAATTCAACAAATGAACTAATTTAACTTGTTGGCAAAATCAGAAGTATGATTGAGTCTTCTAATCATCAGCGTGTAAGTAAACATACAGGTAAAATCTTAATTTAACCCTTTAGAAAGTCACATATTTAAAATAGCTTGCTCCACAGATAAGTTAATGACTTTCACTAAAGTATGCAATAAGGTGAGAAAAATGTAAGTCCCCTATGAGTGTTAAATATATGTCATTAGTCAACAGCCAGCTCCACTTTTTTTGTAACATCTTTATTGGAGTATAATTGCTTTACAATGATGTGTTAGTTTCTGCTTTATAACAGAGTGAATCAGCTATACATTTACATACATCCCCATATCCCCTCCCTCCCACCCTCCCTATCCCACCCCTTTAGGTGGTCACAAAGTACCGAGCTGATCTCCCTGTGCTATGCGGCTGCTTCTCACTAGCTATGTATTTTACATTTGGTAGTGTATATATGTCCATGTCACTCTCTCACTTCGTCCCAGCTTACCCTTCCCCCTACCTGCGTCCCCACGTTTAATGATTTCCCTGAGCTACACAAGCTAGTTGAATTGAATGATTTAATCAGCACACTATTTCCTATTTTCTCATTTATGCACATTAACTGAGAATATAATTGCGCACATTATATGGAAACCCTTTCATGTCCTGAGAGGGTCAACAGTATTATTTCGAGCTTATTCGGCTTGAAGAAACCTGGGTTTTATCTGTTCTACATAAACTGATTAAATACCATATGCTAACACATATATGGAATCTAAATTTTAATTGCATTTACCATATTCCTTATAGATTTTGTTCAGCGTAATTAAACCAATTAAACTTATAACACACTTATTCACAGAAGGTGCTAAGAAAAAAAGAATTAAGGAAAACTGCATTTTTCACTCACTTGATAGCATCTTGAGCTTTCTTAGGACTAGATTAGACAGCATTGCAATTAATTGAGTGTAATTAAAAGGTAAAGAGATGATCTTACTGTGGTCACCCATTCACTAGGAAGTGCTGAGGCACTGATGACTGAAAAGCAATTAATGGGATATTTTCATGCCATTTATCTCAACGGACACTCATCGGACTTATGGTTCCAAGAACAAACTTTTGTACTCAATGAGTGTTCAAATGCTAATTTGAAGATTTGAGTAATATAATAAAGATGTGAAATTTTTAAAAAATGATCCATCTCTGCTGTGCAGGGATTGGCAAACTTTTCTTAAAGGGCCATGTAGTCTCTGTTGCAACTATTCAACTTTGCCATTGTAATGTGAAAGCAGCCATAGAGGATGCATAAAGGGCAGTGTTCCCAGGACAGAAACAGGCAGAAACAGGCACAGAGCTCATGGCCATGGTTTGCCCAATACTATGTCCTCCAGACTTAAAGTCTAGAATAATGACTGTTATAAACTGTGTTCTTATAAGAAAACATGTCAAAAGCAAAAAGCAGACTTGCTTTTTGTACTAAACCATATGTGAAACATCACTGACAGTCCTTGAGGTACAAAAACTATCAAAGATTGGATTTATTTGTGGAACATCTAACACAAAAACCACTATTATATGTGGGTCTGTTTGAGTTTGTATATACTAAACAGATTCATCAGAAATTTGAAAGAATAGTGTATTGTTTTTCCTCGGTTTAGAAATTCATATATTACAAATGCTAGTCAAGACTGATCTCAGGTGGGCTCGGCCTACAGCGGCTGGAAGCAGGATTTTGGTTCCCCGGCCGAAGATTGAAGCCAGGCCATGGCAGGGAGAGTGCTGACTCCTGGCCTCTAGACCAGTGGCCGGTGACAAAACCCTGGCCCGTCAGCCGCGTAGAAATGAATTTCCACAGAGACGGAAAGTAGTGAAACAAGTAGAGTGTTTATTAGGAGGAAAAAGGGTACGTGTGGATAGACACACGGACGGACTCAGAGAAAGAGCCGCGCCCTTGTGGTAGTTTGAATCACTTATATGGGGCATTTCTTCCAGGTTTCTTCTGGTCAATCATCTTGCTTTGCCTGGCTCTGAGTTCATATTTTGTTTGTCTCAGGGTCCTCCCGTGTGTGCATGTGCATCTCTTAACCAAGATGGATTCTAGTGAAGAGGCCTATGGGTAGGTTGACGTCACGTACTATGGAGTGGCACGGCCTCCCTTTTTGACCCCCGAGGAGCCTTTCTGAGCATGTATAGTTGGGAAGGTCTCCTTGACCTCGAGAATGAGGAATATGTGGTCCCTTTATCTCTTACGAGGGGAGGGTTCAGTTTCTCTGCCATGCCAGTACTGTTACCTTAAAGTGTCCACCAGAGGCAAAGCTATTTACCCTGTTCCTGTTGCTATTTTTATCTGGAAGTGTAAACAAGGAGGCTGGCTGTAAATATCCAACCTGGAGCTCAACTATCTCCTGCCTCAAGACCATTCAAAAATTCTCTAATTATGAATCAGTGGTTACTTCCCTTATTATTTCCTGAGCAACTAGTGAAAGGCACACAAAGAAATTATTATCTGGTCTTTATTTTAAGGGATTGATGTGGGAGGCTACTGAGATATCAATAAAAAATAGGAAAATGGACCTCTTTTGTGACTGTAGTTTAGGGGATGGGAGCTGGAAGCTAAGATATCAGGAAAAAGATTTACCATTCTCCTGGGTTGAACCCCTTGCTGATCTGTTTTGGAATCTGGGAGAAAATTGTCCAAGCAGAACTCCCATCTCCAGTGACCTTGCAGCCTCCAAACTGAAGAAGAAAATCTGTTCTAATTCAAATTCTGAGACCTTCACTTTTATCCCATGAAAGTCATTTGCACATGATTGATATGGCCTCACAACCCTGGGCTAGGCCTAACTTTCCTTTCACTCTTAGCCTAAGACCTCAGAATCACTTGCTTCCTATCAATGAAAAGTTTCTAGGGCAATAGATTTTTTTCTACTTTGAAAGAGGTCACAATAGCTATTGATATAGATATACTTTAGCTTCTTTTCTCAGTACAGAAAATTTTGCTTTCCATGCTAGGAATCACTGTGATATCCTGGTATTTGGAGAAAACGCCCATTGTAATCAAATCTTAAAGACACACACCCATTATTTGCACATCAAATGAAGTAAAAGTAAAACACTCTCCAGCTCTCCTATACCCCCTGCTCCTGGGAACACAACTGTATGCTCACAAAGCACCCTATGACCTCACCCCACGAGGTAATAATTAAGCTTCTAAAGCTATTATTCCCTGAAAAGGAAAACAAAAAACAAAAAAAGCATGCCAACAAGAGTAGAGTGTACTGAGTTTTGAGGATATAAGTGCTCTCACTAGCTGTTCCTACATCTCCATTTGTTGGCATAGATGAACAAAGTAATTGTAGATGCCTTGATCCTTTTAGGCTTACTAAATTTACTTATTCACATGACAGGTCATCCAAAAAGGGTCAGTCAGTTATTGGTATATTTTTCCAGGTTCCGTTGTTAACATAATTAGGGGTAATGTAAATTTGAGCAATTTTCCAAACCATAATTAATAGGGCACAACAATATACAGAGAAATAAAAGCCACGATTTTCCTACATTGGTAGTCTAACACTCATTAAAGCAAGCAGCGTGGAAGCATTTACCACAAGCCAGACACTGGGAGAGGGCTTCAAACAGATGCTATCTATCATTTAGTCTTTCATAGCCCCCATTTTTCAGATCAGAAACTGAAGCTGACAGAGGTTGAACCCCATCCTTGTTTGCTTAACCAGTCGGTGGGAGTTTCAGGATCTGTACTTGGGTCCTAGTGTTCCTGGTCATTGTACCATATTGCATATGCCTAGATTAAAATTTTGAAAGTGAATACACAGTTTAGAGTTCCAGGAGTATCCTTTCTGGGAATATTTATTTGGATACTCTTCTTGGGGACAAATGCAAAAGAAGAAGGGAAGTTTGGGGAGAAGGTCCCTTCTTCCCAACATGGTCCTTATGCCATCTCTCCGCCAGCAACCTCCCCTCTCCTCTTTCATTGCCTCCACAGGGATGGTCAGTCTGATTCACTGTACAGCAGGACACAGATGCCACCAAGTTTACTAGAGAGTGGTGTCATGCCACTTTAAAAGATGCTGTTAATAGGGTCCCTCTTAACTCTTCCTCTCACTTCCAATGGTAGGTCCCTGAGCCATTTTGTAAAATGGGACTCAGCACTTTACCCCTTCCTTTCTCATGGCAGGTCTTCTGCCATGAGAGGACCTCTCACAGAAGCTGAGGTAAATTCTGCTCCTTAATCTGCAACTACATCTTAAGGAGAGAGTCTTTTCATGGGATTCGAATTGTAGCAGACATAGTTCAGGGCTGCGATGGTCGCGCAGATTGGGGAACAGTGAGAACAAAAGGAACAGGTGCACAGAGATCGCAGCTGAGGGTGGAGAAAAGAACAATGAATCCTTGACCATTGTCCTTTCCCAGGTTCCCCAGAAATCTCACTGCATTCTTGCCTTAGTTTCTGAGACACAGTGTATCCTCATGGTAAATTCCCCATGTGGGCTTAAATGAACTTGAATTGATTTCTATTTGTTTCAACAAAAAAAGAGTTCTAACTAATATGCTAACTAATTTACAAAATGGCCTAATAAAATCATTCCATGAACTCTGACTCTGCAAGCTCTTTAGCACTGAAACACAATCTATTTATTTGCTCTAGCCCAGCTTCCTTGTCCATTCTCTTCAAGGATTCTTATGCAGCTTCACAATTCTGCCCAAGAACTCTTGAGACAGTCGAAGTCTAGGAAGTATTTTTCTAATGTTTTGAAACTTACGGGAATTCTGATTAATGTACCTTCCTGGCAAGAGTTATGTTTCTGAGATGCTGTACTGCCAGTATAATTTTTTCCTATAATAAGATTCCCCAAATGATTTTTATACACATCTAGCTATTCCTTTAAATAATGATATAGAGTTTGCATGTAAACCTTTATTCAATAAATCGCTTTTGATGATAGATATTTTCAATGCTAGTATTACAGTTTCTAATGCAAAATGTAAGCACTTTACTTTTATGGTTTCTTAATGTTGTGAATCCTCTGAAAGCATATTTTGTTGATTGTTCCACTATGGCTTATCCTCTTTACTCCTGGACAAATAAATCAAATTTTACCTGCATTAGTAACCCCTTTCTTGGAAATATTTAAGAATGAGTAATGACACAGTATGACTCAATGAACCAAGCTATAACTGATGATTCTCCAATCTGGAGAAAACATACAAGCATATAATAGAATGTGAGGGACTCTGGAAGGAACATGTCATATGGTAGAGTGAGGAGAAAACCTGAAGGTGTTAAATTTTCGAAGGTAGCAGCTCATTAACTTATCAGGTATGTTCTATGAGCCAGAAACTATTCTTGGCACTGAGAATACAAATACTAATAGAGCAGGAGGTCTCAGTCTATGTGAGAAGAGTCAAAAATGCAGGGCAAGCATATCTTATAAGCTTCAGAGGTTTTCTATTTGCTGCTACTGTGGCCACTCCAGAGGGATAAACTCTATTCTTTTACTTGTTCCACATTCATTTTCTTATTTTTGTCATCATTTTATCAAGTAGGATATTTTCTGGCTGAAACAGGGAGTATTTTCAAAAATCCACTTTATCTCCGTTATTGGCTTATTTTTTATAGATGTTTAGAAATCTGTTTTTTTAAATGTTTGTCCTAGGGTAAAAATATAAAAAGTTTAATTAACCACATTCTATGTTCAAATAGTTACAGATGGCTACACATGTCATACAAGCACCCTGCAATAGTAAAGTTATCCTTTCTCCCTTTCCTCTTTTTTGTTATTGTTGTCATATTTTACTATTGTTCATGCTATTGACCAACAATTCATTGCTACCAATTTTGTATTAGATAGTAAATAATTTTTTATAGCTAATTAAGATAAAGAGAATATACTGTATATATCGTCATTTGATAATTTCTGGGAATCTTCTTTTTTCGTAGATCAAAGTTTATGTTGGTATAAATCTCCTTCTGCCTCAAGAAATTTCTTTAACATATCTTACAGTGAAGGTATAATTTATGAATTTTCTGGTTTTGCTTGTCTGAAAAAGTTTTTACCTGTCCTTTACTTTTGAAATGCAATTGGCTAGGTGTGGAATTCTGGATTGACAATTATATTTTTCTTTCAGCACTTTAAAGATGCCATACCATTTTCTTCTGGGTTGTATAATTTATGATGCAAAGTCTGCTTTATTTTTATCTTATTCACTGTAATGTGTTAGTTTTGGCAAAGTTAGAAATTTGAATATTAAGTGTTCAGATATTTTTCTTTCTTGTCTTGAATTTATCTGGCTTAATGTTATCTAAATGTCTTGAATCTGTGTTTTATATTTTCGTTTGGAAATTCTCAGCTGTTATCTCTTCAAATATTTCTTCTGGCCCATTTGATCTTTCTTCTGTGTCTGGGATTGCCATTATGTATAAATTACACCTTTGGATACTGTTCCACAGCATACGGATGCTGTGATGTTCTGTTTACCTCTCCCCTACACCCCCAGCCCCCGGACATACTCTTCTTTTCCATTAGTGTTTCAACTTTGGCAGTTTCTATTGAACAGTCCTTAAGTTCATTGATACTTTCCTCCTCCTGTCATGTCTACTGATGAACTTGTCAAAGGCAATCTTCATCTCTATTATTGTGTTTTTATTCCTTGTGTGGTAGGCGGAATAACGTCCCCTAAAGAGATCCACATTCTAATCTCTGGAACCTGTACATATGTAATGTTACATGACATCTTACTCTGTTCCGGCTGCTATAACACATTACCATAAACTGCGTGGCTCAGAAACAAGAGAAATGTATTTCACAGTTCTGGAGTCTGGGAACGCCAAGATCAAGGCCCTGGCAAATCCAGGGTCTGGTGAGGGCATATGTTTTGGTCCATAGATGACCATCTCCTCACTGTGTCCTCACATGTGTGAAGGGGAAAGGGAGCTCTTTGTGCTCTCCTTTATAAGGGCACGAATCCCATGCATGAGGTCTTCACCCTCATGATATAATTACCTCCCAAAGTCCCCCCCTTCTAACAACATCACATTGGGGGTTAGAGTTTGAACATATGAATCTGGGGTGGAGGGAGCACATATATTGACATGGTAAATGGGGATTAATTTTACAGTTGGAATTCAAGTTGCTAATAAACTTAATAGAGTTTAAAATAGAAAGATTATCCTGGATTACCTTGGTGGGCCAAAGGGTCCTGCAGTGTGGAAGAGAGAGGTAGAAGAGTCCAGGTCAGAGCGATGTAATGTTAAAAAGACTCAGTTTGCCACTGCTGACTTTGTAAACAAGGCATAGGGTCAGAGAATGCAGTCTCTGCAAGCTGCAAAGGACAGGGATGAGAATTCTCCCCCTAGAGCTTCCAGAACAGAATGTAGCCCTGCCAACATCTTGATTTTTGCCCAGTGTACCTATTTTGGATCTGACATCCAGAACTGTAAGATAATAATTTTTTGTTGTCTTAAGGCACCAATTTCTCAATAATTCGTTGCAGCAGCAATAAACTCATACACATGACATTTCCACTTGACTCTTTTTGTTCCTACCTCTCTCTTAAAATTTCCATCTGTTCATGCATGTTGTCTGCCTTTTCCACTATGAACATATTTTTCATACTTATTTTGAATTCCTTACTGATAGTTTCAATATCTACATAATTTGTGTCTGATTCTGTTGACAGCTTTACTTATCAGAAGTTTTTTTCTTTTTTTTTTTTCCTGATCCTATAATTTTTGACTGATGTTCATAGTGTATGTGACAGTATGTTATAGATTATAGTGAGTAGTGTTTGTGCCTGGAAATAGGCATGCTTATTTTTTAGCTATGTCATTATTGGTGGTAATGAGAGGTTGAATAAATCATGTCAGGAATTGATCTGGATTTGGAATTTGCTGTTTCCATGTCTGCCTTCAGTACACCACTGGCTTCAAATTCCCCCAGTGTTACCTTGTGCTTAGGTTCTGGATAATTTTCCAGAGACTTTTACCTCTGTGTACCTCTCCAACCACAGCTGTAGGTGTTGCCTTTGCACTTATACCTCAGAGAGAGTCTAGTTTCTTATTCCTTCCCCTCCTTCAGCAACAGAAATTCTTGGTTACTGGGTGCTTGGTAGCCTTGGCAATGGAGCCAGGGGATTCTGTTTTCCTGGTTCAGCCTCTGTCTTACATCCTATGTCCCTGGGTTTCAGGGATAGAGCTTTCTAAGTCATCCTGCTTCTTCCCCAGTGATGGAGGATCTCTAACTGCCTGGGTTCAGGATGATTTTCTGTACTTCCCCAGGATTAGAGAACATTTTCTTTTGCCCTTCCACAGCTCACTGTGGGTCTTCATATATGTGTACTCTGGGGTTGCTGTTGCTTATTTCCTTTCCTCCAGAGGCAGAAACTTTGTTCCTCAGGGGATAACTATTTTTAAAAATGCAGAAACCCTTTCTGACTTTATCGCTTAGAACCTTACAAGTTTTGGAGGTCTTTACCATCAGTCCTGTGTGCCTACTCTTTCACTGTCTTCCAAGTACTCACTGTCTTCCAAGGTGACCCATGTGCTTCAGGAGTTGTGTTTTTGTTCACCTTTTGAGTTGTCACCTGTGGGGATCTGAACACTTTTATTACTTTCCTCTTGTGCTCTCCAAGTACTTGCCCTTTGTTCAATCTTAGCCCAACTCATAGCAGTTCCAAATAAAAGCTGAGCTCTCAGATTTTTGTAAATCTCCTGGAAACAACTGCCATCTTTCACTACTAGGGGCCCTCCCTTTTTCCAGTTCTTCTCTGTCCCAATATTCTGTTATTTTTCTTATGCCTTCTTACCAGTTCTGATGGTCTTTTTTGCTTTTGATGGCATTGCCATATTGCTTGTAATTCCTGTTTTCTCTCTTTCCTAGGCTGAATATGCCTTTTCTGGTTTGCTCTTGCTGACTTGTCTCCTTGTCTTACATGTTTTCTGTGAAAAGGTAGGAAAATTCAGAAATAAATTCTCTCAAGTTATTCCTATGGGAAGCTACTGATAGTTTACTAATTTTCTTGCTAGTTACTGAATTAAGAGTTGTGTATTGTGATTGATGGTTCAGTGATTCTCAAAACTGATATCACTGAGCAAACTTTTAATCTATATTCTCCTCTGGACCTTATGGGAAAAATTTGCTGATTACTAAACAGGCTACATTTATGAAATAATTGCTCATTGTCAAAGAGACATTTATAATTTCCAATTAAAGTTGCTAATTAGCATGAACATCATGAGTTACTCTCACTGAATTGATATACTAATAGACAAAACAAAGAAAGAAGAAATTTTAATTATTCTATGTAATCTTAATGCTGATAAATTTGCATTCTCTTTTTGGCTCTTTAAAGGATTGAAAACATATTTAAGATACCAATTACAATCAACATGGAAGGATTTTGAGTACTCAAGGAACAAATGTTGTGAACCATTGAGAAATAACCTTTGAACTTTCTTTTTACTTATGGACTTCAATTGCTTTGCAGTTCATTTAAAATTTTTTACCCAATTTTGCATAATGAAAATAAAACTGCCTGAATTTCTATACGGGATTTTATGATTATGAAGTTAAAATGGCAAGTATGAATGTTTAAAGGTCTTATGGGTTAAATAAAACTTCTGACAAGCTGATAGTCTAGGTTTCTATACTACCAGAAAAGTCCAGCCTTCTGGAAACTGGTAACATGCTTTTCCTTTGACAAAACTTTTCTTAAATATAAGGAGGCTATAATTAAATGATTGGGTTTTGTGTTTGTAATTTATTATCGCATAAACAGAACATATAATAATGTACAAAAGAACAACAAAATAAAATCGATATAGTCATTATCCAAACTGAATAATAAAACATTATCAATACAGTTGAAAACACTGATGTACTCTTCCAGAATTGAATCTTTCTCCTTGTTCTGGGTGAACTAGTACCCTGATTCTAGGCTCTTAATTTTATTCCACTGGTCTGTTTGTCTATACTTGTGCCTATAGTATATTGTTATACTGTCTATATTTATATTTAACTTAGATACTTGGCATTTAAATCATCTAATTATCTTCTTTTTCCCCCAAATTTTGGCTATTTTTGGTACTTAAACTATGTTTTTGTATAAGTTTAATAAATTTTATTGGAAATCCTTTTGAGATTATGTTTGGAACTTCATTGAACCTATAGTTTGCAGAAAATTGACACCTTTATGATATATTAAGACATTGTATACATGAATGTTAAGTCTATTTATTGATGACTTCTTCCTTAAAGGAAATGTGTGCCTTTTTAGACTTATTTCTAGGTACTAAATACTTTTATTGTTACTATAAACAGTATTTGTTTTTTAATTACAATTATTTTTAAAATATATGTTGCAGAGTATAGTAATAAAATTGGTTTTATATTGTGCTCATATTCAGAAACTTGTTAAATTCCTTCATTAAATCTAAAAAATTAAGTTCAAAAAATCCTGGGTTTTTAAAAATGTGAACAATAAGCAATCATATTATCTATACATAATGGTAAATTAGAATATTTTAAAATATTGAAACAGCTTGCATTCCTGAAGTACATTCAGCTTGGTCATAACGTACATAATTTTTAGTACTTTACTGGATTTTACCAGCCAATATTGTTTTAAGTATTTATATACACATGAAAATGAAATTTGCATGGAATATTGTTTTTAACCGCCTTTGAACAATTATAGTACTAAAACTATTCTAGATTCTTTAAATTATTTAGGAAATATATTTTTCCCTATTCTCAGGGAATTTGTATAATATTGAAATTTTATTTTCCATGAAATTTTGGTGGAACTTACCTGTAAAACTAGATTGTTACTTTTAATGAGTTAGCTTTTGGATAATAATTTAATTTCTTAAGTGATTATAATTTTGGCTGGTTTTGTCTTTCTTACATGTCAGTTTGGTTGTTATATTTTTCAGAAATATGTCCGTAGTTATCACACTTCAAATTTATTACCATAGATTTTTTGGTATTACTCACTTGCTCTTAAAGATAACTCATATTGTCTGTAATTGTATCACCTTAAATTTTTATACTATTTTTGCCTTCTATTTTTTAAAAAATCAATCATGACAAATATTGGGTATTAACTAATCTTTGCCTACAATTAATTTTTGACTTTTTGGATTATCTCTTCTACTTTTGCTTCCAATTTTTTTCCCCTTAATACTAATGTCTTTGGATTAATTTTTTGTTCTTTCTCCAATTTTTTTGAGTTTGATGGTTAGCTCATATACTTTGTATTCCTTCTTCCTTTTTTACTATAAACATTTAAGAATATATAATAATAATAAATAATATTTTATAAGGATTTTAAAATACCACTATAATTTTATTATACAAACCTTGGATTTACTATCATTTTATAATTATTACTATCTATGTATATATTTTCAAATTTTTATTAATGTAACATCTTAATCTGTGAGTTATTTAATGAATAAATATTCCATATATTTGGAGAGTTGTTTCTTAATTCAATATTAATTCCACTGTGTTGAGAAAATGTGGTTTGTTCCTTTTACATTATATTTATGGTCATTACTAATATTTAAAATTAGCTTTAATCATATTATCTTATGCTTCGTATTTGTCTTGTTTTCCTTATTTTGCTTCTAAAATTTTTGGTCTTATTTTTATTATTATTTTCTTAAATTCCATTTTTTCTTTTCTTCTGGAAATTATATTGCTAATCGCATTCTTCAGTGTGTGTTCTTAACCTTCTATCATGCACACTCAACGTCTAACATTAATCATTGTATCTTTCTCTTCCCAAGCAATCTGTGGATCTTAGAACACTGTAACTCCAGTTCCATCTATCTTGCTCAAAAGTTGTTTTCTAATATTTCAGGAAAATATGTTTTTAATTCCAAAAATAAAACATTATTTTTCTTGCTGTGGTCAATTATTTTCAATTTAAAACCTATTTACTAATTTATTTCTCGCCATTTTTCCCCCCATCTCAGACCTTTATTCTAATATCGTTTTCCTTCTTTCTAAAGTGTTTCTCTAAAGGTTCCTTTTATGCCCATCTGTTAGTGGTAAACTTTCTCAGTTTTTATCCAGAAATGTTTTTGTTTGGTTTTTGAATGATTATTTAGCTCTGTGTAGAATTTTAGGTTTATAGTAATTTTCTTTCAGTAATCTGAAGTTATTATTTCAGTGCCTTCTGTCTTCTACTCTGTTGTTGAGAAGAATAATCGTTCCTTATTTTGTGGCTTATCTCTTTCCCTCTCTCTCTGCCTTAGGTTTTCTTTTCTAATTTTAAGATTGTTCATTCTGATATCCTGCAGTTTCACTATACTAGGTTTAACTATAGATTTTTTTTATACATATACCGCCTGTGTTTTTATGGCTCCACTTCAGATCCAATTTCTAGGTCTCTTATACTCTGTTCATTTCTAATTTTCCATTTAACCTAACCACTGAGTTTTCTATTTTAATGAGATCATATTTTATAAATCTATATGTTCTAATTAGGTATTTTTCAAATCAGCCTGTTTACTAAGCTTTGTTGACTTATTTCTTGTACAGGTATTTCTTCACAATTTAAAAACATAATTAGCTCATGACCCAGATCTGTTTAGTTAAATCAGTTTGACAAATATGTACTGTCATGGTACACCACCACCACAATCAAGATTTGGAACATTTCTGTCACCTAAAAAGTCAGCTTATGTTCCTTTCAAGTCAATTTCCTCCTCCCACTAACTGTCAGTGGCCACTACTGATATGCCTCCTGTCCCTATAAGTTTGCCTTTTTAAATGTCATATAAATGGAATTCTACGTTATGTTATCGTCTATGTCCAACTTCTTTCCTGTAGTTTTGAGATTCATTCATACTGTTGCATGTGTCAGTAGTTCAGTGATATTATTTCATTGCATGGACTTACTGTGTTTATCCATTTACCTATTGATGAGCATTTGAGATATTCCTGGTTTGGGGCTAATATTAATAAAGCTACTGTAAACATTTGTGTGTAGATCATTGTGTGGGAAAATATGTTTTTACTGCTCTTTGGAAAGCCTATATTCAGGGAATAGGATTGCTGTATCATATGATAAGTTTATGTTGAATTTCACAAAAACCTACCAAACTGTTATTCAAAAGAAAAGCCACACCGTTTTGCTTTCCCAATTGCTATACATCCATACCACATTTGATTCTGTCAACCATCTTAACTTTGGCCTTGTTTTATGTGTATAGTGATATCTTATATTGATATTAATGTCATTTCAGTTATGACTTAAGATATTAAGCATATTTTCACAGGCTTACTTTCCATTCTTGTACCTTCTTTGGTGAAGTATTCATTCAAATATTTTCCCATTTCTTAAGATTATCTTATTATTGATTTGTAAGTGTTCTTTATTTATTATGGATAAAGGTCCTATGTCAGTTATACAGTTTGAAAATATTTTCTGCCAGTCTCTGGGTTGTCTTCACATTTTCCTAACTGTGTTTTTGGATGAGCAGTACTTTAAACTTTGAAGCCAGTTAACTTATGAATGCCTTATCTAACAAATCTTTGCCTGTCATATTATCACAAAGATTTCTTCTATGTTTAATTATTGTTTGCAAATATTTTACCTTGTTTAGGTATCAGAGTAAAGAAGGTCCCATAAAATGCATAAGAAAGATTTACCTCCTTTTTAAAATTTTTTTGGAAGAGTTTGTGTTGAATTGGCATTATTCCTTAAATATTTGGTAGAATTAATCAGTGAAGTCATCTTCACCAGGATCTTTGTGAGAAAGATTTTAACTAAGAAATCAATTTCTGTACAGGATATAAAGTTTTCTATTTCTTTTTGAGTAAAGTTTGGTCATTTGAGTTTTACAAGGAATCTATCCATTTCATCAAAATTATCAAGTTTATTGGAAAAAGTTTTTATAATAGTCTATTATTATCCTTTTAATGTCTTTAGTACATGTACTATGCTCAGTTCTTTATTCCTCCCTCAATTACTGAGAAAGAATTGAAGTCTTCAACTATACCTATGGATTTTTCTATTTCTTCTTTTAGTTCTGTCAGCTTTTGCTTTAGATATTCTGAATCTTTATTATTTGCTGCACTTGTATTAAGATTATTTTTTTTTGGTGACTTGATCTCTACATCATTATGGAATGTCCCATTTTACCTTTGGTAATATTTCTTGTTCTAACGTTTTTTCCTTGTTTGAAGCTAATAGAGCCTCCCCAGCTTTCTTTTGCTTAGAATTTGCATGATATGTCTTTTCCCATCCTTTTACTTTTATGTATATCTTTCTCTTTAAAGTAGATTTCACATAGAAAAATCTAGTTGGATTTGCTTTTATATCCAATATTATTGTGTTGCCTTGTATTTAGAGAGTTTAGACCTTTCATATTAATAGAATTCTTGATAATGGCTGGGGATTTGTTTTCTGTTTCTTCTAAATGTATTTATGTACGTGTTTTCTTCCTTTTTTGAATTAACCGAATGCATTTTACTGTTCATTCTCATCTCAATTATTGGTTTATTCACATAACATTTTGTTTCATTATTATTTTTCATTTGTTGATCCCTATGGTTTACAATGTACATCGCTAACTTATCTCAGGCTACATACACATATACCTCCTCACGTAGAGTATAAGAAACTTCCAAATGTACTCATTTCCTTTTCCACTATCTGTATTTTATTTTTTGCCATACCTCTTCTTTTTTAAATTCTACATATTGTAAACACAGCAAAGTCTTGCTGCTATTAATTTTTTAGATACTCATTTTTCTTTTAAAGAGATTACAAATAAGAAAAATGTCTTTTATGTTTACCCACATATTTATTATTTATGGTACTTTTTAAAAAAATTTTCTATCTGGTATCATACTCTTTCTGAAGAACTATATTATAATCTTCTGGTAGTGTAGATCTGCTGGCAATGATATCACTCAAGTTTTGATTTTCTGGAAAAGGCTTTGCTTTTACATTTGAACGATATTTTCACATGATATGGTGAAAGATGATAGGTTTTTAGGTTTTTCATTCAGAACTTTGAATGTGTGGCTCTATTGTCTTATTTGCATAGTTTCTGATGACAAGCCTGCTATTATTCTCATCTTTGTTTCTCTGTATCTACATTTTTATTCTTTTATTTCAGATGTCATCCACATATTTCTCTTTATCTTTAATTTCTAGTAGTTTGACTTTGATAAGCTTGATGTTTTTAAAATTCTGCTAGAGGTTCTTAAGATTTTTTGTTTTGTGGTTTGTTCCTTTTTATTAATTCTGTGAATTTCTTGGCCTCTGTATCTTCAATATTTCTTCTCCCATTTTCTCCCTCTTCTCCTTTTGAAATTCCAATTAAATTCAGATTACACTTTTGGACAGAGATTTTAGATTGTTTTTCTTATTTCTTCTTTCTCTCTCTGTTTCATTTAGAAAATTTCTATTGATCTGTCTTCGATTTCATCAGTTTTTTCCTCTGCTGTCTTGTTTTCCAGCATGAGTGTCAAAGAAATTCTTTATCTCTGGCATTATCTTTTCTAGCATGTCCACCTTTTAATAGCTTCTCTCTCTCAATGTTTAAGTCCCCATCTGTACATGAATAATTTTCCCACAGTAGACCACTGTTGCTTACTACTGCAAAGCTTCAATGAGGAAGGGTTTTTGGTTTCCTTGTTTGCTTTTGTGTGTGTGTGTGTGTGTGTGTGAATGCATGTGTGTGTGGAGGTATGCTCCTGTCAATCCTTGGTCCTTGTCAGGTGTGTCCTTTTGCATCTGAGCTTCAGAAGTAGGGCTTTCTCACTATTCCATCGCCTCTTCCACAAGGTTACAAAACTCCGCTTGGTGTCAGTGGGAGTTTTGAGCACAAGTTACCTTTTTGTCCCTCTCCAGTCTCAGCCAGACTCTCTTCTGTTTCAATGCAGGATTGTGTTCATGAGTGGGTTTCCTCTGCTTCCCTTGGTAGCAGGTAAATTTTATTTTGTGTACTTGCAGCACAGAGATGTCAGGTTTTCCTCCCTCTTTCAGCAGCTGCTGACCATTTTTTTTGAGGCTATGAGGCAGGAGCACTTCCTTGTTTTCTCCAGCCCTAAACGGTAGCTACTTCCTATGAGACGGAGGTTCACATGTATACCGTTCTGTTCTGTCTCTCAGCAGTGGCCGGTCACCATCTGTATGCATATGCAATGGAGAGCGGGTCTTCAAGCTTTCTCACAAGCACCCAGTGGTGGCTGTAGAAAAAAGCTGTCAAGTAGGTTTCCCTCCCTTTATGTCTGGGATTCCCACAGATTCTAAACTATCACACAGGTACATACTCAGCCTTTAGAAGTTTGATAATGTTGAAGAATTTTTATTGCCTGAAATTATGGTTGCTACCACTTCCTCTCATGCTCCACAAGGATGAAACAATCTATATGTCCTTTTTGTCCTCTGGGAGGCTTGTCATGTATTGGGATTAAGTTTACTTTATTGCTTTATGACTTTAGGTCTCTGATGGGTTAAAAAAGTTATAATTTTATGGTTTATCTGATTGCTACCCATTGTTATGGTGAGGACAATATTTTATTGCAGTTTTCGACATCCTATGTAAAAGTGGAACCAGGCAATATCACTTTTATAGTGTAGAAGTACAATAACACCAAAATGGCAACTATTCTAAGGAAATTGCCTCACATGAAAAGTGACGGCTTTGACACAGTTTCACGTTTTTAGTCTCTTCAAAATAAATCTGGTATAAGAATTGTTCTGTTAGAGACACCTCAAGTTAAACTCCTTTTGAGTTTGATATCATCAAATTTATCTAACTTCCTTTGGTTTTGTTCATTCCATACTTGGGATTGTGAGTTTTTAAATCTGTTCTCTTGACCTCTCTGTTCTTGCTTCTTTCTTTTTGCTTAAATTTTAAATTTCAGCTACCCATTCATATCAATTTATTAGTAAAATATCTTCTAATTGTGCTGAATTAAACCTTGGTGCTTACTAGCATGCATATCTTAGATGAATGTCACAGTTTCTCATGAAAACAAAGTTCAGAGTAAACATAAAAAGCATATGTTCCATCTAAGCCTCTTAATTGATTCTGAAAAGTCCTGGGCATGAGATCCCATGATGATTTTCATCACTAGTACAGTATGTTAAAATAGAATAAAAATGCTTATTTCATGAAGATCCCACAAATGCCATTTCTATACTAGAAATAGATGTTTGAAAACTAAAGAAAAAATTTTCTGCACAACTTTAAAAATGGGAAAATGGAGTTAACTGATATTAGATTCAAAGGAACTGTAGATCATCTCTCATATGATATGCAAAAATGCATGGAGTTTTATGATGGAATTTATAATAATTAACAGAAGAACACATTTTTAAAATATATTTGCCATTGTATTTGCCATTTCTTTCTATTAAAAAATATTGGAATTTTAGCTTGCTGGGGCAATTTGTGTTTTGTCCTGATTTTGAGAAAGGAGGTGAGTATCTTCAAAAATGGTATTCTTCTTGTATGACACTAACTTCTTACGTAGTCATGCTTAAGTTGATGTCAGCTAAAAGTTATTTGTAAATACACAATTCTTTAATTACTGTCTTCTTCATTTTATTCCATTAGCATTCCATTAGAAACATAATTCATAAATGCATTCACTGGTACTTTTAAATACTACATGAAGATTCAACAATATTACTTGAATTGCCAGGTATTAAGCAATTTTTCCAGCTTTTTAATTTAACTTTTGTTATGGTAAGTCCTTTCCTTTATCTTATACATGTTTACAAATGTGTTTAAAAAGGAGAGACAGCACTGGGTATTTGGGAATAGCTTTGAGGTGTTTATGTTTATAAAACCAATCATTTTAAATTTTTTATTTACTTCTAATTTTTAGGGGCGTACTGACATAAGAAACAATAATGATGATTTAACTAATGCTATCTTCAAACAATGAACATTTGCAGAGGGAATAAATGTGGAAATTAACTTAATTTTCTTTATATATTTGCATGGAAACATTCTATTTCTGAACATTTCTTTATTGTTTTAAATGGCAAAGTAAATTTTTGTGAACTGTATGAATTAAAACAGTTTAGTCAATTCAACATTGTATGAGATTTAACTAAATATATAGGTCTCAGAATAAAATCTCATTTGAGTCATGATGACATAAAAACTATACAATATTTGACGAATCATGTGAACTTTTATTACTAGTGATACAGCTGTTCTATAAAACAACCTGGCCCATGAGGTTAAGGAAAACAAGTAAACTGATACTACCCAAAGAGATGTACATTTTTCATTTGGCTGTCATCATATACCATTTATTTTAATGGCAAGTGTATAAAAACATGAGTATAAGTCCTTCTTCTGCAATCTGATGTATCCCCCTACCCTAAGTGTGAGTTTGCACATGAGAAGACCCATAACAGAAAACACATCGTGCTCTTGAGCACAAGAAGACTTTCTCCTGACCTCTCCTCCTACGTTAGAGATGCCGTCTTTTGCAGTGTTTTGTCTATTTTGTTTAGCCTTTATCATCATTATCTTTTACCTTACTCCTAAAATTGAGTATTATGACAATCCTTTGCATATCAGCAATTACTAAAGCAAATTTTTCTTCCCTTAAAAAAGTTTATATTGCATCGCACTTAGGTATACAAACATTTTCAAACATTGTACAGTGATGCCTCATGTCCCATCAGTCACACCGTTGAGTTCCAGTTGTTCTGCATCCTCCCCAGTATTTGATATCGGCGTTTTTGTTTTTTACTTAATAGTAAATATCCTAGTAGATGTTCAGAAGGATCTTATTTTAATTTTAATTTGCATTTCCTTAGTGCTAATGTTGTAGAATATTTTTGTATGATTAATCATCATTACTATACCTTCTTTGGTGAAGTATCTATTTAATTTATTTAATTAGGTTCTTCGTTTCTCTATTGTTGGGTTTGAGAGTTCTTTATATATTTTACATACAAGTCCTATATCAGAAATGTGATTTGCAAACTTTCTGTTTAATTAAATATCTTACAATAATTCAATCAAATATACTGAGAATTAAGCCTTAAATCCAGTCTTTAAAACAATGAATTTTTTGCTCACTGCAAAAGTGAGAGAAACAATGGATCACATTTCCCATCTTCTCAGTAGAAATCCAGGCACTAATGAGAAAATTCAAATAGAACACACTTTATCATAGCTACAATATCTGTTTTTCTCTGTATTTTTTTGGCAAGGGACAATTGCAAGTAAATAATAGTTTTCAGATAGTTTCAAAGGCTTTAGTTAATTAACTTTGTCTTCCCCATTTAGAATTCAATTGAACTCGCTACAACTGTTGCCTACATCTCATTGAAAATCAGATGGATTGAAAGATGAGCTATCTGCTGTAATATAAAAGTGCCCTGTGCATTGTACATCTAATAGCTCTTTTCATTCCTTTTGAGCTACCAATATCATTGAAACAGTTTCTTATAGGACACAAAAATGCTATTCCCATTCCTTCTAATATCATCATCAGTGTTTTCATTTTCTTCTTTGCAATTGTGTAGTTCCTATGTTTTTCAAGGTCTAATTTTGCATAAATTTATGAATACTGGAATGATAAAATGGCAGAGAGATGTAATCTCAGAGATATTCAGATTTCCTTCTTTCCTTTCATGGGAGAGGAAACAGATCCTAGTAGGGGAATGCATTTCCTGCAATCAGAAACAGGTATCTGGAATCATTATCTGATTTTGTTTCATTCCAACATACAAATCTTTCTAAATAATTTTCAGTGACCCCCAACAGATAGAAATTGTTGCCATGACTTGTCATAAGTGGCTCCAGGAAGTGAGAATATACTAAAAATATACAGGGTGTCAGTAGAGACTGGACCTTCAGATTTTTGTAGCTGGAAAGTTACCAATTAAAAAGTTTCAAGCAGCTTCTGCCTTCCTGGTCATGGGTTGGCAAGGTACTTTGAGGAAGCTGACTTCTTGTTTTGGGAAGACAGAATTGAGTGTTCCTTTCAGCTGTGAAGATTTAAGCATATCTTAAACTTGTCAGGGACCTGGGTTTATGAACTGTCCATGCACACGGCAAATGGCCCTCCAACCCAACATTTGCCTCTTGTTTCACACAGGTGTGTACCCGAGAGCAACAGACTCACGTGGGAGCAGAGTGACCCTGACACTGATGTCTTCTCCTTGTGATGAAAAGATACGAGGACACACCTAAGGGCCAGTAGGTCCAATGAAGACCATATGACAGGGAAGGAAAACCAGAGAGCCGATAGGAAAAATTCCATAAGAGAAAGAGGAAACCAGGAACAGGCCAGGGAGAGGGAAACTGGTTCTTTGCACTTTTTTGGCTTTATTGATGCTGGACCCGGACTCTACTTGACCTCTCCTTGCTGTGTTTGGAAATGTTCTGGAGAAAATGCTGCGTCCAAGTATACTGAAAGTACCCTGTGCAGCACGAAAAACTGTGAAGCTTGATTCCCATGCTGTTTTGCTGTAGGACCACCTAACTGAACATGGATTTGAAAGGAAAATGCTCTCACTCTGAGTCTGGGTGAGCTGGCAGCATCTGCAGAGGTGATCAGGTAGAGAGCAGGACATGTCGTCAGCAAGAGCCAGCCGGCAGCTGGCCAGACCCTGCCTGAGGAAGACGGCCAGCTTCAACATGGCTGTCAACGACCTCAGGGTACACAGCCCAGTGTCACGCGAGTGGGAGAAATGTTAGTGGAGGCCAGCCACGTGGTTTGCTGAGCTCAGCCATTGTGGAGCCCACCTAGTTCCTGCTTCACTGACTGACATTGGCTGGTACTCAAAACTGAGTTCATGAACAAGTTTAAGTAATCCTTGTGATCTGGGAAAGGAAGATCCTGAATAAAAACTGGATTTCCAGCTCATTTATAAGATGAGAATGATTATCATAATATTTTTAGTTCTTAAGAGGAAAGTGATTGTATTGCCTTTTCACCTTGGGTAATAAAGCCTGAGATGTATATTATACAGCACAATGAATCTTCTCATATAATAATTTTTCTTACTGCAGCTTTACCACAGGTGAACAACAGCATGCACACAGGCTGCCCCCTGATGCAGAAAAAGCTTTTTGCTTCAGCACAGATACCTGTAAAAATTGGAAATTCGGAAACAAATCAGAAGCAAATAGCTATTGAGCCTGTCTCATGCAAGCTATGTATGTGCTTAGGTTAAATGAATGCACAGAAGACACCAGTTCCTGCTCTGGTGGAGACTGTTTTACTGCTCACAAACATTTACTGCCCTTTCTATGGGCGGATCACACTTCCCACTCCACCGTGAGTGGTTTACTGTGATCTCCTCTCCATGGCGTCTGAGGTCAGGGTAGCGTGATCAGCAATGAGTCCTCACTGGTTTCCATCTCTGGTTGACATTAATGAGCACGGTCTCCTTACTTGATTTTCCTGCAGGAAAAGAAACATGAGTTGAAAGACACTCAGGTGTCTGTGCTCCTTTTTTCCACAGCGTTTCCTGACTGAGGCACTCTCAAGGTGGAGATGACATTTTAGCAGATATACACATGACAGTAAGAAAAAGAAAAGTTCAATATGAACAAAAAAGAAGTTGATCAGGGTAATGGGATTAGAAATGGGGCAGGAGAAAAGCGGGTTTGCAATTTCAAATAAGGGGCAATCGTTGTAGGCCTCATAAGAAGGTCAGGTTGAGCAAAACTTTTTCTTCTAGGGTTTAAGTAGAACTGTGTTACCCCCATCCCTAAATGTTTGGTTATACCATCACATTTTAATAACTCAGTGTTCTATTTTTCTCCTCATATTTGCTTATCCTTTTTGTCCAAATCAAATACATGTTGGACATCTACCAAGTGTCCAGCTGAGGATGTGCCAGGCTTTGGGGATGATGGACGAGACAGACAGGAATCCTGTGGTCCCAGCTGAGGGTCAGAAGCTGGCACAGCTGTGCTCAGGTGGGCTCCATTCCATGGGATGCTGAGGTCTGTTTCCCAGCTCTATTCACTCAGGGACTCTTACAACTGCTGGCAGTCTGTGTCTCCCATCATCATCTGGTCCTCAAGACATAATTTTTAATTGAATAAAACAACCCCGTGGTGACTAGGCAACCGTCACCCTGGCCTTGCTCCAGTGAGTCTGAGCATAGGACCTGCTCTGCCTTTCAGTCCCGTCTCAATCAGCCACATCTAAAAACAGGCCTTCAACATCTGCTCTGCAATTCGTTACTAGTCACGTTCTTATTCACCGTTCACACCTACACAAACCATGTGGAGAAGAATAGCAAAGTGCTCCAATGTTCCAGAAGTAAACTTCATTTTTCTTCCTGTATGCATTCTGCTTGGTGGCAGAAGCATTATCTCAATTTAGTCCCTTCTCTTGGGATTTCATATAATCATTTCTCTGTCCCCCAGGCAGGCTGGGACCCTGGGAATCCCCTGAGGCTCTTTCAGGCTTGTTGACTAAGCCATTAGTCAACAGGCACAGCTGTCTCCAGGAGCAAGACAGCAAGACAAGTGGACATGTGAGGTAGTAGGGATGGGTGATGATGATGCCGGGAGTGAGGGGACAGAGTGAGAAGGAGACTGCAAACCTGAACGGGGTCAAAATCAAGATTAAACATGATCGTTTCTAGTATATAAAAACACAGTTGATCATGTAAATTGATCTTGGATCCTGCCACAATGCTGAACCCCATTATTAGTTCAGATAGTTGTTTGTGTTTGTTTATATGTATGTATTTCTTTGGATTTTCTATATCCAAAATGATACAAATAAAAATAGTTTTATTATTTTTTACATTCCTTAAAAAAGAAAAAAATCAAGATTAAACAAACAGATACTTTCAGTCCAGGGGCTGAAACCAGAAATGTTGGCCCCTCCTGACAACAAAGCCATTTCTGCTTTGAGTCTTGCTATGTGTTCAGAACCCTTCTCTGAGGAAGGGCCCACAAGGTCCATCAGTGTTACAATTCCTGGACTGACCTGGGCTCCCTCCCTCTCATCCCTTCCCTCAGGGTTCGGTCCGGTTGGAGACACCAGGATGCTGGGCCATCTCTCAAGCATTTTAGGATCTGCACATTTCTAACTCCCCTTCAGACTTTCCTCCTCCTCAACCCTGGGACCCATTTGCCCTTTGTCTTGTGTGTATGAGGGGGGTAGGGTGCAGCAGGGAGCCTTGTGGGCAGCCCTGCCCTGACTATAGATCTAACTCCTAAAATGTGTACCCAAACCTGACAGTCAAAGGCCAGTCCTCATCTCCATAATTCTGTCTGAATTTCTGCCGATTCTTCCCTTCCCCAAGGAAATGAATGCAGAATTCCCCATCCGGATTTTACAAAGTGTGAGACAAGTATCATGTGTGATACTAAACGGCTTCAGAAGGGATTCAGACTCAAGGCATTAAGTAGCAGCCAATCACATTGAGGAAAAATCATTCCTTTTAAATTCTATATCGTTCCTGATGACATCAAAGAGAAAAATGTTCTCCTGGTACCCTTATGTTCAAAAAATCACCCTGATACACACACTACCACTCTTTTTAACAGAGGTTAGGGGTACACTCAGGCTTTCGCAGGGAATAGAATTTGAACAGAACTGAACAGGTTCAACTTTGTTTTCATTTTGTGTATTTTATGCTTAACTTCTCCTTACAGCAATGTGAGATGTGCTTACCCTTTCAGTTTGGGTTATAAAGTTTCCTTTTTGAAATAATTTTCCATGAAATTATTTATTAAAAAATACATTGGATGTAGAAAACAAACTTATGGTTACCAGGGGATGGGGAGGAGGAGGGATAAATTGAGAGATTGGAACTGACATATACACACTACTATATGTAAAATAGATAACTAATAAGAACCTGCTGTAGAGCACAGGGAACTCTACTCAATACTCTGTAATGGCCTATATGGGAAAAGAATCTAAAAAAAGAGTGGGTACATGTATATGTATAACTGATTCACTTTGCTGTGCACCTGAAACCAACACAACATTGTAAATCAACTATACTCCAGTAAAAAGTTTTTTAAAAATTTTAAAAATAAATAAAATAAAATATTCATGGGTGTATTTACATGCTTTGCAACACCATATTATTTTTTTGGTTATAGTGTTATATTTGTTAAACGTCAAAATGACCTTACAAGAAAAATATGGGGGAAAAAATGCATCAATAAGAGTATAGGCTGTTCACCAAGATGGTAAAAAATAATGTATGTGGGGAGGAAATGACTAATGTTTGGGAAATGCTACCCCAGCTGCCTATCTTGGGGAAGGCAAGCAATAAAAGGAACTTCAGGGATCTATACCTCCAAGAGCATTTCAAAATAGTACCTCTCCACAAGAATAAAAGCAAATTTCCTTTCTTTGAGAAGGAAAGATTTTAAACTATTGAGACTTTCAAAAAATTCTTTTTCTGTTATTCAGAAAACTTTTACTTATCCTTGGCCAGCTCCTCCACAAATTTGCCCAGAGATTTTTCCAAACCTTCAACATTTGCTTCAAACTCACCTTACAACTCACTTTAACCCAGTCCTAACCGACTCTTCCATCATTAAGGAAAACAGAGTTGACCAGACCTGGTGTCCCTCAACTTCCCCTGCTCAAACTGACAGTACATATACCTGGCCAGCCCTTCCACCAGCCTAACACATAGATCCTTTTTTCTTTCCCTTCCCCCAGTATTTGATTTCACGTTTGCTAGGAAGTTAATTAATTAAATATTCTCTCATTCTTTTAGCTTTTTATCCTGTCTCTGCTTCTTGGTTATTTTCCATCAGTCCATGCTTATATTCAAATAACCATTATCCTGGTGGGTGCCTTCCTGTGATGGTTCATCCCCTCAGAATAATGACCTGATTTCCTCCTCTCCTGCTCAGTCTAACTTCCTAGAAGGTTTATCTGTATCCACTCTCTCCCCTCCCTGCAAAGGCATTTTTACAAAATTAGGGATGGTGAGAAACATTAATATCGAATCTACAGGAAGACATACATGCAGAAAGACTTCATGGGGAAAACATTGGAAAGATAATAACTATATACCTACAAACACTCACACTGGAAAACAAGAAACATGTCAGATTGATTCAGAATTGCACATTAATAGTCTCTATACACAGAATAGAGGTTAAAATAGGAGGTTTTGGTTTATCTAGAAACAGATGCAATAGCTAAAATAAATGCTCAGTATTCACAATAAAGCTCTAGAGAGTAAAGAATATAAAACAAAACAAAACAAACAAAAAGCAAACAAAACAGGGTGGGAAGAATTTGACCTTTGATAGCCAGTTCTTCTTCTGTGAACTGAGTATTGATTCACTGAAAATACCAGAAAATATTTTTAAAATGTTCCTGCTATTAGCTGCATGACAGGAAAATCTTCCTAAATTATCTGAATCATTTCTGTCTTAAATAAAAAAAAAAATCTCCTTCACGGATAAGTTCTCAGGGATACATAAGAACATATATATCATGTAGTGTCAGAAAACTTCACTCAAAATTAGTCCTTACTGTAGTTTAATGATGGAGAGTGAAAAGAAAAATCAGAAATCTCATACCTATCAGAACTAATCTGACCAAAAAAACCTTTGCATTTAATATAGAGGACAGCAAACTTTTTCTGTAAAGAGCCAGATAGAAATATTTTTGGCTTTGAAGGCTATATGGCCAGTCATAATTATACTATTCTGCCATTGTAGGACAAGAGCAGCCAATGTGTATATGAACAGGCATGGCTGTGTTCCAATAAAACTTTTATTTACAAACCAGGCCAAGGGCCAGATTTGGCCTGCAGGCTATAGTTTTCAAACCTCTGATTTAGTAGATTAGAAGGTACGAATTCAGACTTTTTGCAAGAGAAATTCTTACATTCTCTTTCTTTTGGTTTAATAAAACTTAGCATCCTATTGGTAATTTTTTTCAGATAAGTTACTGTCTGTATTTTGGAAATAAAGTCACATGCTCTTTCAGTATATTTCTAGAGAGAATCATGAGTTTAAGTGACTCCTATAAAAATCAGTTGTCTTTTGTTCCAAACGTTGTCTCTACATAAACATTCAAAATGAATGAAAATTAAGGTCATACATGTTAGGAAAACAGAATTCTGGCTTTCACTGGTCATCACTATTTTTCTCTAGGGAACTAATAGCTGGAAAGAAAAGGAAAGGTAGGCAAATTCCAATAATTTCATAGCTTGGAAAGGCAAATAGTTTATATTGATCAATAGTTTCAAATTTCAATAAGAAACATCCAGTAAGCCTTAAGTTAACATCCAGTGGTTAACTTAACCTTACAACACCTACCACAAAGAAACATTAAGTCTGTTATGTATTTTTTTCTGCGTATGTGCCACCAAAAGGAAAAAAAAAGTAGTTTAAAACTTTTAATCTTTGAGTTTGCTACCCTATTCTCTCATTTTTTACGTATCATCTTTCATTTAACATTTTGTTTTGTTTTGTTTTTCTTTTATTCTAAGAAAACATTGCTTACCTCTCTGACTCTGGAATTGGAGTCTTGTGCCTCTGACCTATAGCACATATATGTGATGAAACACGTCATTCTGCCAGAGTAAAAAGCAGCCTATAAGGACTCTTCTATACTAGTTAGCTTTTAATAATTCCCCTTAGGACAATTCTCATGTTTCCTTCATAAAGTTTCCTTCCACTACTCCATTTTTCCAGGGGGAAACCATCCACAATATTTTTTTTCCATCTAAAATATTTAGAGGCATTGTGCATATTATTCCCCACAAAGGACCTTCCAATGAGAATTTGTCACAATGGTTCCCCCTGAAATCTGTCAGGTTAAGGATTTCTTCTTTCTCAGAGTGAGAGTCTCGGGCTGACAGACAGTAGAACCACATCCATTGTGCATTTTTATTCCTCTTTGAGCCTGTACATTTAGGTCATCTATTTTTTCTTGTCTCTAGGGCTTTCCTTCTTAACCTCTCCGCAATTACTATATTCATGTTTTCTCCAGTACATGTTACAACACCTCATTCCTTGAAATTTAAAGGCCTTGAACCTTGATTTATTACAGAAATCCACATGAGAAAAGGAGGTCAGAGAATTTCCTCACTCATGTGAATAAATATAAAAACATTTGATGTTTATCTAAGGGAATGGAACCCACTAAGAAAGACTAGATGATCCTGAGTCTCTTCTCCTGATAATGGCACCAAACTCCTTCTAATAGTAACTTTTGTTTTTAAAGAACTTTAAGGTGTTTGCACACTTTTCAGTTATGTTTTAGGCTAGGGAAGGGGGCCAAAAAGACTTTCATTCCCACAAATACACTCTTCAATGAAAATTTCCCATAGATCTAACTGTTCTCCTTTTGGATCCTGTTTCAGGGGTATTTTTTAAGGTGTGGTTTGTTCACTTAATTTTCACAAGGTGAAAAATCAACTTGGAATATAGGTTTATGAATGTAAGTTATATTTTTTTCCATATTTCTTCAATTCATGACTCATATCTCTTGTTTTCCTTTTATTGACTTCTGTAATCAAACTAGTAGGTAACATTGAAAATATTTGTCTGACTATATTTTTTCTAAATGTTTTTCCTGTTGTTTTTTTTCTGGGTCAAGCCAGATACTAATACTGGATATGAATAGCTTTTGTGATAACAATAATCATTCCTTCTAACTTTTCAGCTGGGTAACTAAGAAGATTGAAAACTTGAAATCACATGCAAATTTTAGGGGTATAAAGCCTATTTAACTAGCCACACATTGCTTAAGGACAAAATATAAAACACAAGACCCCTGGACATTAAACGCTTGAAAATTCTAGGGCCAAAATGAGAAGATTCAAGAAGGAGTGTATATTTTAATGTCTCTGAGACAATGAGCAAAATTACACTTGCTGGTAAAGACACAAATAGGTAGTTTGCTTATGTGGGTAAACTGCTTACTCTCAGGTGAGAAGATGAATTTCAGAAAGCATCTTCCACTTCCTTTTCCTATTACTGTGAGCTTAATATATGGGGAATATTATTCTAGATATGAGAAATCATGCACATCTTTATACAATAGCCACAAGTGTGATCCATTTTTATTACAGGATTATTAGATCAAGATACGAGAACTTGGATTGTGTTTTAAGAAATATATGAATTAATTTTAAATTGTAGTCTTAGGCTAAAATCCCAGAAATGAACAAAATAATCTAATCCACAGCAAATGTAAAAAAAAAAAAAAAAAAAAAAAAGGTTTTAAAGTCAAATTGGGAAAACGCAAATGACAAAAAAATCCATCATTTTGAACGAATATCTGACATCTTCATACATTTGAAAAAAATAGCCATACACTCATCTGGAAATCATCAATACTTTATCCAATTTACCTAAAGTGTGCCTATCCCAGTACTCACTGAAATATTAGTGGAATAAATGGGCAGAATGCTTTGTGGATTTGTGTCAGCAACTTCCTCTTCACCAAATTAACTCTTAGCTAAGAATCCCCTCCCCCAGGTTCAGTAGTCTGAACTCATTTTCTGTGACAACCGACATCCACAGCAAAATAAAGAGCATCTCAGAAATGTAGGACGAGCACCCAAACCACATTCCGAGGCAAAAAGTAGCAAACCTTTGGTGTTTGCTTCCCAGAAGGTGCCATTCCAGAGCTGAAGCTGCATTGCTTTCCTGGTGTTAATTTTCCAGATCTCCAATCTTTCATGTCATAGCTGATCGAATATAAATACATTTCTATAACTAGATTGCTTGGAACTTGCTCAAGATCGACCTGTGACCTTCATTTATGAGAAATGGATATGCTTGATTGCTCCACACTGACACTGAGCATGTTCAATTAATGCTTACATTCTAAAGAATGTGCAAACAACACAAATGGAAATTAAACCCTTTTCGCTATCTGTCTGCGTCTGAGCATTCATAAATTGAGATAAGTGTGAAAGAGCTGTCCTCAATCAATTTCAGCTCCACTCCCTGACCTGATTAAGCTATGTGTATCAATATACATTCCCTTAATTAAACGTGGTTCGGTGAGCATTAATGGTATTAAAAAGAGAGAGAGAATGGGGCCTCATATTACTACCCATCATTTTGTTGGGGAAAATAATAGAGAGACTGATGAAGAGGAAAGTTGACAGAAGAAAAAGCTGTTCTGTACATTATCATAATTATCTCCTATGCTGAGTGATTTCAAAGCAAGACACTAAGAATGTCACTTGTTTTTGCTCAGCCGTCTCTCACGAGGTCTAAGGATTACAGGAAGAGGCAGAGGCACTGCATCATTCTGAGAAATTCCGTCCTGTTTCTGGTGTGCTCACAATTCATTCCCTGCTTATTTTGACACCGCTGCAAACATTTCCAAGCCTCTTCTGACACTCCATGTAAGCCATACAAGAAAGTGACTTTATAAGGCTCAGCTTTCTTCCTAAAGCATTAAAAATAAATGCTCTCTCACTGGGCTGTTAAGCAAGATTCAATATGCGTCTCTCCTTTCTGATTGCTGTCTCATTTTCTTCTTTCCTGTCTTCTTTGTCCTCTGCAGAGCCGGCAGAATGTCTCCCATGGAAGACAGTCGTTGATGAGACTTTAGCCTGCAGGGACTCCGTGGTTTCCTGGGTGACTTTGCCGGGTGGTTCTGATAGTGTTGGCCCTACACTGACTGCTGCTTTCATCCTGTGATATGCTGAGAATGTTGCTAATTAAAGGTTCTCACAGGGATAGCTTTTTACTCATTTTACTTCGGAGCCTAAAAGATCAAGAGCTGACAGACTAGAAGACTCACAGATTGACTCAGAGGAGGCACGAGGAGACAAGCAGAATACAACTTCTCGGGCTGGGTTTATAGTCATTCCACAAAAGATGTTACTGCAGCACCAGTTGATGTAGCTGCCTGTGGATTAAGTTGCCTTTGATACCATTTGCAATAAAGAGCTACTGTGTATGACAGGTAAGTCTTGAAGAGTAGGGAAGACTTACAGGGGAGTGAGAATTGATTACATATTAAAGTATCAGCATCAGAAAATGAGCCTGATTGCCTGTGAATACAAGAAAAATGACAGATACCTGCTTCTCCTACCTCCTGGGAGTTAAGTCCTGAGGTGGAGAATTAGAGTCTAATGAAGCTTTAAGCTTACATCATGAATCTGCTGGCCTTGGTTGATCCGGAATGTTATTCTGACCAGAAAGACACTTGGGGGGCAGAGCCAAGAACCTGGTTACTCACCTTACATGTCTTTTAAGAAAATGGCCCAGTGCTTCTGGAGCTCCAGAATTAGGCATTTTCTTTCCCTTAGGGAAACTCAGAACTAAAGAAAACCCAGATTTTTGGTGAATAGACCAACTGACTTTGGTTACACTAGTTTTAATTGACTGTGGATGATTTTTATGCCATTACGTTCTATGTTTCTGATAATGTCAGCTCAGGTGAAGAACACAGGGGATGCAAAGACCATTATCCACAGTCTCTGTCATCCTTGAATCAACTTATTTCTTTCCAGTATTTTCAGTTTCAAGTTCTCTCTCTCTATTAGTGTTCCTTTCTATCAACTTTTAAATGTGTTCGAATCTCCTCATACTTAAAAAACAACAAAACCAATACATATCCAAAAGGAAAAGAGGAGGAAGAGAAGAAGAAAATAACCTCTGATTTGATGTAATGCTGACCTTTCTCCCTTTAGCTGTCTGTAGCCCTCTCCTCCTCTGCTCCACAGCTAAGCTTCTTAAGAGATCTGCCTACAATTGTCCTCTCCACATGATTACATCCCACTCACACCGAAATTTATCTTCTATGTCCACAATTCCACCAAAAGTGTTCTCACCAAATCACCAACAACACTGTGGTTAAATCCAAAAGACACTTTCAATCATCATCTTACTCATCCTCAGCCGCATCCAAAACAGTCAGTCTCTCCCTCTAAGCATCTGGACTCCCATGATGCTTCACTCCCCCAGGGTTGGTCTCACTCATCTTCGGCCACTCCTCCAACTTCCCTTGCAGGCTTCTTGCCCTGGGCTGCCTCTAGCTATCAGTATTAATATCTGAGTGTTATCTCCTTTTTTTCACTCCCTGCATCATCTCATACATATCCATGGTTCCAATGATCAGTTTTATATTAATGATTCTTAAATTTTTATTACTAGCCCAGATTGCTTTTTTGAGGTCCCAATTTACTTGTCAAAATCCTCACTGGGTATCTGAATTTGGATACCTCACCTGTGCCAGAAGTTATACATGTTAGAGAATAAACATTATTTTTCCCTAAAAATAAACTCTGCTTTCCTGTGGTTGAAATGACCATCAACTCAATTTTTGCAAACCAAAGCCCTGAGACTCAGTTTTGACTGTCCTCTGTCCTCAACTGCCTACTCATCACCAAGTTCTCTGACTGTGCTTCTCTGAATTGGTCTACTCGTCTATATCCTCACTTTAGACTCGTTACATGGGCCAAGACCAATGCCGTTTTCCATTAGCATTACTGAAACTTCCTCCTTTTACACTCTCACTTTTCTGGATGCAGTCTTGCCCAATTTCTACCCTCAGCTGCTCCTCTAAAAGGCTTGCTTGTTTGTGTCACTCCAGGCTTCCTCTTGCCTCTCCTACCTCTCCAACCCAATCTCTGACCACTTTCCTCTGCTTTGTACTTTCCATACATCATGAATAATTCTTTCACATTTAGGCCTTCCTTTGGATTCTGCCTAAAAGATACTCTCCCTATATGTTGCCAAAATTATTCCTTCTCATTTTTCAGAATTGTATTAAATTACATTTTTTTCTAAGAAAATCTTAAAATCTCTGAATCTCCACCGCAAACTAATATATTGGCCTTCGCTATATACTGCTATGATTCCTTTAATATTTCTTAGTTTTATTATAAATATTTGCTTTATTGCCTATCAAATTTCTTAAAAGAAAGCAAGATCAGTGATTATTAACAGGCAGAATCATGATTAGGGTTGAATATTAAGCGCTTCTTAAGAAAAACCTCCATTATTGTTAATTGAATTGACTCAGAGTGGTCTTTTCAGGAAAAGACTTATCCACAGGGCTTTAGAAAAACAATCAGCAGCAATTGTTTACCATCGTGGATGACTGAGCCTACAATACCAGCTTGGGCAAAAAAGAGCCTGGAGAGAAAATTAAAAGAAAGATCTGTCAATTGAGATGTCCACCAAGGGTTTGAAAAGTTGTGACTATTAGAGTTAATAAAGAATGTCAGAGTATTCCAGGATAAAGATCATTTTATAAAAATTAACCGTATCTATATACATTAGTGAACAACATGAAAGTAAAGTTAGCAAAACATTCAATTCAAAATATATTAAAAAATAAAATACTTGGATAAATTTAACCAAAAAGTTCATACTTGTGCTCTAAAGACTACAAACATGGTTGAATTTAAAGAAGATCTAAATAAATGAAAAGATATCTCATATTCATGAATCAGAAGACCTCATTGTTAAATGGCAATTTTCTCTCAAATTTACCTACAATTCAGTGCAGTTCCTACTGAATTCCCAGCTTGCTTTATTCATAGAAGTTGACAAACTAATTCTATATGGAAGTACAGTCACCTAGAAAGCTAAAACAATCTCAAAATAGACAAAATTGGAGGACTCACAATTCTTGATTTCAAAACTTATTGTAAAGAACCTGTGGTCATTTCTCCAGTTCATGAGTATGTAATTACAATAAATATACCAAACTGGTGGAAATCCCATATTGACTCCTTGACCTAGGTAGCAAGGAATATTTAGAAGTGTAAGTGGGCACCTCTAGAGCTTCTAAACCTCTCAAAATAATAAATCAAAAACAATATATTTTAGCCTATCAAAATATGTCTTATTTCAAAAGAGTTTTGCCTAAACTACCTATAGTGGATTATACTGTCAACAGTTGAGATTCCTAACTACTTACAAGCAACTATCTCTGAGTAGTGGAATTAAAGTAAGATTATTTTATAGTTTTAACTTCTCTTTTAAAATTAATATATGTTCACTGTGTAAGAAAGGTAGTAAAATTTTAATAGTGTTTTCCTAAGTGAGCTTTGGAAAGCCCACTATAGTTGATTAGGATCCAGTATAGCCTTCTGGGATTGATTCTCTGGGTCTTTGATTTCTCCCTTAGAACCTTCCTTTTCTAAGTAAGTAACTGGGTAGTTTTCTTACCCTGCTTCCTACCCATAGTGATTTGGGGTCTCTTATGTATTTATAGTAAGACAGCAGGTGGAGCTGGAGCAGCTGGAAGCTGGCCAAGCCTCTCTCTCCCTCTGCCTCTCTCTTCAGGAAGTCTCAGGACTTTTCTAAATGGTTTCTCTGAACGAGCATGTTTGGATTATCGTGTAGCTGAGTGGGTTCAGAGGAGCCAGACTTCCTACCATGTGATTTTAGGTCACCACAATGAGAATTCCAAACACCAGGGAAAATGTTGCACCCCCTTTCCTCAGCGATACTATACCATCAGTTCTACCATAAGCTCTTAGTTTAAGTAAGTCATAAGCCCAGATTCAAAGATAAGTGACATAGACCCCTCCTCTTAATGGGAGGAGGGTCATGGGTACATTGTTGAATAGCTTATGGGATGGGATTTGTTATTGGGTTATTTTTTGAAAGGACAATGTACCACAGAAAGTAACATCATAATATTGATTAATTTTTTATATATGATCTCTCAACAATTAAATTGAATTCAGTGGAGTTTTAAGTGTTATTTAAGTGGAACGTTAATGTGACTGTCTCTCAGTATGTAATACAATTTTCAGTTCCATATCGGAGAGGGCAAACCCTCCTAATTGCAACCATTTGTAAAACGAAAAGGATGTTTACACAAATGTAACTTCAAGTCAAATTTCTCTAAGAGATATGTTAGAACCCTTAAAAGCTGGGTTAAGGAAATTAAACTCCAGGATTTTCAGAGATGGAGGTATATGGAAACATGTCTTGTCAGGTCATTTGCCTAAATTATAGTTTAATATCTGCTCCTGTCCCTTCAAATGATAGTCAATACTGTATCGTATCAGTTATTGCCATCTACAAATTAGAATGTCAAAACCTAATTTGGTGAATCTTTGGAGATAAAGAAAACAACCTAGAAATACTGTGGAAATGCAAATAGCTATAGGAAATCTTTAAGGACAGCAAATTCTTGAAAAGAAGCTCACCATGTAAGATTAGGGGCATAGCAGTTCTCCAGTGATAGCTAAGATTATAGGTAGTAGAGAGCATAAGTGACATGTGATTATATTAATATTATTATTTTACTGCCAACTCAAATTTCTTTTACTTTGCTAATGAAATAATTGTTAGATAATGAAATAGTACATATTCTAACTTATTGTTGTTTTTTTTTCGGGGGTGGGGGGAGGTCAGAAGTAATTGCCAGTGTGATGGGAAGTATCCAGCAATTGATTTTGAAATTTTCTCCTTTGCAGAATGCTCACTCTCTCCACAAGTAGAGAGTAAGGCTCTTATTGATTAAACAGTTCAGGTTTGACCTTGCCGGCTGGGATTTTAGGATTGGTGCTCACAAGATCTTGCAGCAGCCCAAGGATATACATAGTTTGTTCATTCTGGAGCCGCCTTATAATATGCCAAGGGAATTACCAGCCTATAATGAAATGTAAATGAATTCCACATTCTTTGAGGTTCAAATAAAGTTCAGTGAGAAAGACTTCTCAGTACTTGTTATACTGAAATAAGCCCCACTCCATCGTATAGATTCATAAATTTTCTACAATTTTTCATTATTTAAAATAAATAACACTCTCACTCTCTCCCAAGTGATTACGGGCTTAAGACACATTCCCCAAATAAACTAAGATGACAAACAAAATCAATAATCCAGTAAGGCTGGAGGAGTGCCAGCGCACTCCAGTTTCTTTTCGTGCCTATTTCCCATTTGGTTTCTATAATCATTCAAGGTGTTTCCTTTAAGTTATGAAGCTCCACCAGCTGATAGGCTTGCTAATCCATTAGCAGTCACCCTCTCTGTATGCTTGGTTCACTCTGAGAGTAGATCAGGGCAACCCAGCTGACGTCCAAGGATGTAGGTAGCCCTGGTCTTAACCATTCTTAGGCATAGCACTGATGCTGGTGGGAAATGTGATAGAGAAAACATTTTAAATACAAACCTGTCAGGTATAAAACAGATGGAAGGTAAAGAAACTTATGCAGTCTCTAGGTGTTAAAATTATCCTTCCTCCTCCAAACCAAATGATTTTAACGTTCTTATTATTCTTATCTCTTCCATCTCCTTGTCTATCTCTGTGGGGAAAACCCACACACGTGTGTCTTCAGAAAATCCACCCAGAGTTCTCCTAAAGATACACTTTTCCCTATTTAATTTTGATGAAATCAACCTCTTTTGTAATATTCAGTTATTTTAGACCTATGGCTTCATTCCTCTGAGGAACAGAGAATGAAAGGAACTCAATTTGTACAGGATATTAAAACTACACGTCTATGAATCTAATGCTTTAAGTATTGTGTGTGAACAGTGTGACTTTAAGAATATATAGCTACTAGACCATACCTGTCTCCATAAACATCATACTCAGACCTTAATTTACAAAGCTAAAGGGAATTCAGAAAAATTTAATGGAGCTCAAATAAAAGAAGTGCTACACATTTTAAAAGATTACAAAATGAGCATCTTTTTAGAAAAAATCTGAGTTTCATGAATGGGTACTTATGAGGGATCCAGATGCACCAAAATGGCAATCTGTTATTACTTGAGTACATTGCCCTGATGTCTTTCTGAGCAGAAAGATACATGCAGAAAGTAACTCTTTAGACTTTCATTTGAATCTTCATGAGATGCATATTTTTGACTGCTTATTTTTGTTTCATTTGTGATTTAGTTTTGCTTTTGAAATGTAAGCAAACAGTCATTGAATAAAATGAGTGATTTGGTGTCCAGCTATCTAACATGTACCCATAGTCAAACTTAGATGCCTTTTGTTGTTTGTGCTTTAATAGCACTTCAAACACTGTTCCAGGAAAACAGAACCAATAAGAGATAGATAGATAGATAGATAGATAGATGAAAGATAGACAGAGATTTATGATGAGGGATTGGCTCATGCAATATGTAGGCTGAGAAGTCCCATGGTTTCTTGACTGCGAGCTGGAGGCCCAGGAAAGCCAGTGGTGTGGTTCTATTCTAGTCCAAGCCCGAAGACCTGAGACCAAGGAGGCTGATGGTGTATGTCCCAGTCTGAGTCCAAAGGTCTGAGGACCAGGAGTACCAATGTCCCAGGGCAGGAGAAGACTGATGTCCCAGCTGAAGCAGAGAGAACAAATTGGTCCTTCCTCTATCTTTTTTTTGTTCAAGCCCTCAGCGGATTGGATGTTGCCAACCCACTTGGTGAGGGCGATCTTTACTGAGTCTATAGATTTAAATGCTAATCTCTTCCCGAATCACTGTCACAGACACAACTAGAAAAGGTATTTTACCAGCTATCCGGGCATCTCTTCACCCAGTGAAGATGACCCATGAAAGTGACCATCACAGTACCTGTTCTTTCTCTATTTATTCCACTGTTTTTAACACAGGAACAGGCAAACTCTAGACACTAAAATGCACCTGGACAGAACCTATGTATTCAACTATTCACTCATCCCACTGTGCTTAGCACAGTAATAGCACATTCCAAACCATAACATTTACCTGAGTGAGTCCAACCATCATTCAGCCATTGACATGAATGTGTTGACACAAAGTATTTTCCTCAAAGCAATCCGGTTTTTTTTTTTTTTTTTTCTTGCATTCTTTAAAGAATTAAGGTGTTTTGCTTACATATCTATCAAGGTGGTTTTCTGTTCTCCAAATCTCTCTTCCTGTCCAACAATCACATGTTATAATGATTAGCACAATGACAGTTATTTTTCTGCTCAAAGACATACAGTGACCCACTACTGCCTGTAATAATATTATAGAAATACTCAGCCTGGCTCTGAGGTGTTCTGCTATGTGCATCTCTGAACTTTTTCTTTTTACTTATTATCCATTACTTTTTTTTTTTTTTTTTTTGGCCGCTCCATGCGGCATGTGGGATCTTAGTTCTCCAACCAGAAAGTGAACCCATGTCCCAGCATTGGGAACATGGAGTCTTAAGCACTGGACTGCCAGGGAAATCCTTATTATCCATTACTTTAAACTTATTACCTGTATTATTATTATTATCATCCTGTACTTACTGAGCACCAATATATCCTTTGAGAAAATTACCAACCTGGTTAGTGAACATATGAGCTCACAGTCAACAGGGGATAGAGATATGTGAATAGATACTTCTAATACAATGAAATGGGCACTAACATAGAGGAAAAAGTCGCATGAGAGCATTAAGAATGAGAAAACCTAGATGAGTAGAGGGTAAGTTCCCAGAGGACACATATTAGATGGGCTGTTGACAATGAGTAGGAGTTTATCAAACAAATAAGGAGCAAAAGGGTATTTAAGAAGGAAGGAAATAGTGAGCAAAATTTGGAAGCATTAAGCCATATGCCAAGTTCAGGGAATGATACATAGCATGACTATAGGTTAATGTGTGTCCGGGGAAGGAGTGGTCAGAAATAAGTCTGTGGAAGAACATTACAACTAGACAGGAATCTCATGTTGGGAACCATCAAAGGTCCTCAAATTGAGGAATTTCATGGTCAGATTTGTATTTTATAAAATAAGCAGTAAGTAGAACGGAAGATTGACCAGAAAAAGTAATAACTAAAAGTAGAGATTCTAGTTAAAAGGGATTGAAATCGCTTTTTTTTGCCTCTATGAGAGAGGTAATAACCGGAGTGGCTGGTTTACTAGAGAAGAGGAAAATATCCTGAGATAATTCTGAAATATTTTTATGGGACTCGATGGCTACTCAAATATGACACCCGAGAAAGAATATGGAACAATTGATGACGACTGTCACCTTCTAGACTGGGAAACAAAGTCAAAGATAATGAAATTATATAAGATAAACTCAGCAAAAAAGAGTTGGCTTTGGGTTTGAAGGAAAAAAATAATTAATTTTGTGGCACATTTTGTGTTTGAAATGTTTTTGTTGCTGTTAGATAATTTGTCTAGCAATAAGTTAAAATTATGGCTTTAAAGCTTTCTCAACTAAAGATCAAGATTTGAGAAGCACTACAATGATGTTATGTGAAGCTGAGGGAGGGCATACTATTTCAGAAAAAGAGATGGATAATTAGAAAAAGAAAAGAGTTATAACTGCCAAAATTTGGAAGCAACCAAGATGTCCTTCAGTAGGTGAATGAATAAAAAAACTGTGGTACATTTACACAAGGGTCTATTATTCAGCAATAAAGGGAAATAAGTTGTCAAGCCATGAAAAGATGTGGAGGATCTGTGAAGGCGTATTACTAAATGAAAGAAACCAATCTGTAAAGGCTACATACTGTATGATTTCAGCACATATGAAATTCTGGAAAAGGCAAAACTATAAAGACAGTGAAAAGAACACTGGTTGCCAGGGGTTGGAGAGGGGCAGTTAGGGCAATGAAACTATTCTGTACGAAATTATAATAGTGGTATATGTCATCAACTATTTGTGCAAACCCATAACAGGTACAACACCAAGAGTGAAACCTAATATAAACTATGGAATTTAGGTGATAATGATGTATAGGTTCATCATTCATAACAAATGTCCCACTCTGGTGGGGAATGTTGACAATGGGGGAGGTTATGCACTTGTGGGGTGAGGATTATAAAGGGCGTCTCTGTACCTTCCCCTCAATTTTGCTGTGAATCCAAAACTGCTCAAAATAAATGGTGTCTTTAAAAAAGGAAAGGTAAAAAGAGAAAGCCTATGGAATACCAACATTTAGGGCAAAGTGTAGCCCACTATGGATAAAAACCCAGAGAAGAGAGAATTCTAAAAAGACTGAGTTTTCAATGCCACTGAATAATTCAAAGTCATTAAATAAGAGAGTGAATGAAACATATCTAAAGGATTTACCAAGAATGCCGCTGATGCTATTTGCCAGAATTCCATACATTATCAGTAGAGTTACCAGGATATAGGTTTGATTGTAGTAATTCAGAAGAAAAGGAGAAGTGAAAAAATTGAGACTGCAAAGATAGATTCATCTTTCACAAAATTAGCAATGAACTTAGCAACAGACACATAACCTTAAGTGTGCCAGGACACATAGTTGACCAAAGGAGTGGCTAAAGGCCAAAAGATACCATTTACCATTCACAATACTAGAATACAATATGAATGATACCTCTGGGAGTTGTGTAATGTAGTGGCTAGTGCAACAGAGTACATTGTAATAAAATATACTGAGATAAAAATTTGGGAAGGAAAAGATTTGCACAGGTTTAATAATTCTACTTTGAACATATTAAATCCAAAGAAGCTATAAGATGGAAATGAAATTCAGTTGTTTCTCCTGATGTGACTCTGGACATCAGTTCAGATTGATTTTATTTAAAGTTAATGGAATAGGTAAGATCGCTCAGTGAAAAGATGCAGAAGGAAAAAGAAGTGGTCCCATGACTGCATCCAAAAGAACTCCAAAATTTAGAGATAAAATAGAGAAGAAGAATCCAGAAAAGAAAGATAAGAAGGAATAATCAGGAAGGTACAAGGCCAATGAGGAGAATATACCATCATAAAAGCCCAAAACTGAAAGGATTTCAGTAAGTCAGTGGTTAACTAATTTTAAAGACATTGATATGTTGAATAGATAAGGAGAGAAAGTATTCATTGTCCTTACTAATATGAAGGACAAATGATGACCTCAAGGTAGGCAACTACGGTGAGAATTTAAATCTTCTATGTGGCTAACCGCGTACATTAACATGATTTTAATATATCACTCTCTTCAACACATAGCTTGGCTATTCCAGGAAACTTTTCCCAGGAAGATACAAGTTGCAAATAACTTCACTGGTTATTCCATAAATTTCTTGACAGATCCATCAACCTTCAAGAAAACATAGAATGAATCATACCCCAAGATTCTTTTGAACTCCTTACCCCCAAACCTTGCCTTGCTCTGTTCACCGATCCTATTATATCATGATGCTTACCTGATCCTAACAAAGCTTCCACATTGAAAGATTACCACACAGCAAAGTGTCCATGAATGTCCCAACTGTGGTCACCCCTCTCCCAGGGATGTTAGTAAGCCTGAAGACAGTGTTCTTCCTAACCGTGGTTAGAAAAAGCTTCAGCTTTGTATTAGCAGTAGGTTGCTTTGGTGATACTTTGGGGACCCAGCAATTGACAATGGTAAACGCAACAGGAAGAAAAAAAAACTGTACAGATGCCTTGCAGAATAATGGGAGGTGAAAAGTAGAATCACTATGTATATGCAACAATTTTGAATCACTTAGCTATAAGAAGGTAGGTAGCTGGACAAAGATATAAGGTCAAAAAACGGGTTGTTCTATTTGATATTTTGGGGATGGGAAAACTAGAGCATATATGTTTACTGAAAGGAATAATCTTGAGGAGAGGTAGAAATTGAAGATGCATAGAACAGAGGGCATTAAATAGGTACAGGGATGGAATCTGGGGCACATGAGTGAAGATAAACTTTGATGAGAGAAAGGCACTTCCTTCATTACCCCAAGAGAAAGAGTACCGATGGCAGATGAATTACAGATTTGTTGGCTTAAAGGTAAAGACATCTTTTGTTACTGTTTCTTCAACTGAGTTTAAGTCAAGGAGTTCATGAGGAGAGTGTGGGGGAAGTTTTGAAAAGCCAAGAAGTATAAAAAAATCACTTCTAAAATATCAACGCAAGTGGGGCACTGTGGAGAATGTATATGAGGTCTGCAATCAAGGTTGTGAAATAAATAAAGGCTAATAAAGCTGATGGTTTTGCAAAATGAATGGAGAACATTCTCTTTGTTGACAGGAATGGAAAGTCTTCTGAGAGAAGTGGAATATTTGGGCCACGATGTCAGGGAGAGCCTGACCAGAGGGACATCTACAGATTCCTAGGACAGCTGTGGCGGCACAATGCCCCCAATTAATTTTTTAACAGATTTCACTGAAAAATTCCGAGTAAGCAATAGAGATTTCCCATATAACCTCCACCTCACAAATGCACAGCCCCCCCTGTTATCAACATCCCCCATCAGAGGGTGCGTTTGTTAGGGCTGATGAAACCTATACTGACATGTCATGTCGTTAACACCCAAAGTCCATAGTTTACATTAGCGTTCACTACAGGTGTTGTACATTCTGTGGGTTTGGACAAATGCGTAATGGCCTGTATCCACCATTATAATTATCATACAGAATAGTTCCATTGCCTTAAAATTCTTCCGTGCTTTGTCTATTTATTCCTCCCTCCTTCATCGTCCCTGGCAACAACTGATCTTTTTGATGTCTCCTTTTCCAGAATGTCATATATTTGGAATTCTGTACCATACAGCCCTTTCCGACTGGCTTCTTTCACTTACCCCTGATTAATTTCGAAGTAGCTGAAACAGACCAATTTATGTCCATCTTGAAAGCTTAAAATCAGTGAATAACAATACATCTTTTTTTTGTTTTTTGAGAACTCAGAAAAATTTCAATTATGTGTTTATGTTGATTATGGTACCAGCATTCCTCTTTCCGTCCATATAATGATCTATATCTTCCATTGATTGTGGGGAGTTCATCTTTGGGGCCTACCAGGGGAATACTGCATAGCAAATATTTCAGAAATATTCTTTTACACTTTCCATTGGCTGCTTAAATTATACCCTCCATTGTAAAGTTCACTTTATTCAAATTTGCCAAAGCTGATGCAGTGTTTATGTTCAGGAGAAAAAAAATAAATAAAATCAGTAACCTGCTTTCTAAGCTCTTGTTCCAAATATTCTACAATTTAAGTATAGAACCTCGCTATTAAAAAGCAGTGGTGATGTTTCATTTTGTGGAGCAGAAACAGAGACTTGAAGCAATGATTTGAAGAACATGGTAAATTTAAACTTTTTAGTTGTCCTTTCTGACATCCTTTTCCTATAATTTACTACCAATTAGATGATTCACTTCCTCTGCATGGTTCCATGTCCCTTTAGAAATTTCTATAAAGAGTTCAATGCTTTTTAATTGTGTTATATAAACCACCTTATGTCAGTGAAGCCTGTTTTGGTGGGTATTTCAGCTGTGAGGATATGGTCATTTGAATTCTACACTTGAAATATTTAATTTGGTGTGAACCAATTAAGCGTGACTGTTAAATATTTTATATCTCCTCTTTCTTTCTAGTTATTTTAAATACTGTACTCTAAAAGCACAATTTTGGGTATCTCTTGTTTGTAGTTACTCAAGAGGTCCTATCTTAAATCTCCCTGACATATCTTGTACATGAAAAAAGTTTGGCATTGCACACATATATGTGTCAACACTCCACCAAACTGACACAGTCAAGAAATCCATCTGAGAGGCAGATTTGAAGAAAATTAACACATGCCCATAGAATGTCAATTAGCAGGGGAATAATAATTAGAATGATATACTTTTTAAATTACAGTGCATAAGAAAATAAAAGGAAATAAAAATTTTAGATATTGAGGGTCATAAATATTAATTATAGCAAACTCTATACTTCACTGTGGAATGAATATTTCCAACTTTATTAATGCACTGCCTGAGGTTTTTGTGTTTGTTTTACACTCTTGTGCATAAGATTTAGTTCAGTAAGATGTTCACATTCCATAAATAAAGCCTATGTGCATAACATTTCAAGTATAACATTATACAGGGCATTTATTCAGTTCTAGTGTAGGACAATTGAGACTCGTGGATATAGTAATTTTCATCACAATCACAGTGAGCCATTCCATTAACTTATGAAAACAGAGTTCTGCTAAACATTCTGATTATTAACATGGAACCGAAGGTCCAGGATGATTGGATTCATCCTCTCAATTTTCTCACTTTTATTCTTTCCTATATTCTTTGTGTGGCAGCTGTTGAACTTTGGCCAAAGTCTACCAGGTTTTCCCTTACAGCATATGCTGTTTTTAGTCCCAGTGTTGGTTGAGGGACATCAGGTGAACTCATCTTCACAACCTTTATGAGAATTCATAAAGTCTCAGTCAGATTTTATATAAGATTTTTTTCAGATCTACCAGGGAAAAACAAAATGACTTTGTCCTCTGATACGATGCAATGAAAGGGTAAATCTGAAAAGCAAGAGTTTGTAGGAATGCCAACAGGCAGAAACAACAACTTAAATGTTGGTATCTCACCCAAGGTCTGAGGATGGTTTTCCCTGAAATTTCCTGTTGCAAGTGACCACATTTTTTGCTAAAATCTTTTTTTTTTTTTTTTTTTTTTTGTGGAGACTTAAATTTCAGTCTCAATTATATATTACAAAAGGAGAGTTCATTGGCTTATAGAAATATGACCACAGATTTTAAATTTATTTATTTATTTATTTGTTTATTTATGGCTGTGTTGGGTCTTCGTTTCTGTGCGAGGGCTTTCTCTAGTTGCGGCAAGCGGGGGCCACTCTTCATCGCGGTGCGCGGGCCTCTCACTATCGCGGCCTCTCTTGCTGCGGAGCACAGGCTCCAGACGCGCAGGCTCAGTAGTTGTGGCTCACGGGCCTAGTCGCTCCGCGGCATGTGGGATCTTCCCAGACCAGGGCTCGAACCCGTGTCCCCTGCATTGGCAGGCAGACTCTCAACCGCTGCGCCACCAGGGAAGCCCACCACATATTTTAAACTCTTATGGGTACTAAGTACTGTGGAACTCAAAAGATGCAGTCACTAATATTACGAAGTTTAAAACCTGGGTTTAAAAAACGATGTACATATGATGAAAATTAATAGAAATATTAGATGGCGCAGTATTATATAAAAGAAACATACCATATTTGAAAGAACTCAGAGGCAGAGGAGACCCTCTTGACTGGAGTATTCAAGAAAGGTTTCAGGAAGCAGGCGGCATTGGAGCCCAGCCTTGGGTGCGGGATAAAAATTTGCGTCAATAGGGAAGACCCAGAGAGGTCATTCTGCTGGTGGAAAGCATGCAAGCAGAGGTGAAAACACAAAGCAAAACATAGAACATGCTCTGTGGATAGGAAGGCAGGCCTGAGCAGATCTGAGAGTTCTTTGTGGAACTCACAGGACATCAGTTTGAAAATGAGAATAGGACAGACCTGATTTTCTAGTCTAAAAAGATTTGACTCTACCCTGTGGACAGTTAGAGATATCCTGAAGGTTTCTGGGACACAGGAGTCACTTGATGAAATTCAAGTTTGAGAAATAATGCCAGTGTGGGTAGAGAGGATAATATGGAAACAACTGGATTATTAGGAGACGTGAATTAAAAATCTGGCAATAGGAGTGAAAAAAATGGTGAATTTGAAAAAAAAAAAAAAGACACAAAGAATTACTGCAATGTTGGAGTGATATTCTGGGAGAGCGGTGCTGGGTATAATTCTAATATCTGAAAGTTGTGCCTTTCGGAGACTTGGAGAAAGGTGGTATCGATGACAGTAAATGTGAAATCAGGAAGGAGTGATTGAAAGAAGGAGGTGTGGAGGGAGCACATCATTTGGTTTTAGATTCATTCTTGAGGTGAGAGCAAGGCACTTAAGTGGAAAGGGCCATTAAGCATATGTAAGGTTTGAGTGGAGTGGATTCAACTCTCACACATTTGAAGAATTTCTTCTCAGTTCACGGCACAGTACAAATAATTATTCAACTCCCTGGTCCCTGCTGATTAGTCAGTGGGTCAAATCGGTCACTGCAGACGTTCCTAATCAGTTACCTTTAGGTCTCATATCTAAAAGCCACAGACTTCCTCTTCCTTTCCTTGAAGTAGAATTTAGAAGCCTAAAAAGCAGGGGAGACTTCGGCTCCAGAGATCATTTAGAATAAACACGGTGCATAAAATCTCCCCACATCTCTTCTGTTCACCCAGTGGAAAGAAACTATCAAACTTTGCACCCCACTGCTCTTCCAGCTATTGCTATTTCAGCTCAGTTTACGAGGAGAAAGATGAATTTACATGAGACCTGTCAGGAAAAAAGAAAATCAGACTTGCAGCTAAGTGCCAGTCTAGTCCATAAGGAAGGCCCCTTTCTTACCCTACTTGCATCACATTAGGAAACAGCTACTTTTTTGACCTGTTCATTGTTTGATGAGAAAATGCCTCAAGTTTTCTATTTTTTTTTCCCTCTCAGTGTCCTCATCCAATTTTGAATATTTTGTTTTCCGTCAACAACTTAATGGGAAGCATGTTCTACCCCTGTCCCTGTGATACTTCCTTTACAGATAAGACACTCCCACACCACCCCCCACGAGCACTGCCCCAGAAGCAGGATAACAAGCAGGGCTCCAGCTTCACAGCCGCCACTCACAGATGTAGGATCCTCAGCAAAAGACTTAGTGAAATCTCGATTTTATTCGTGTCTGCAAAAGGTGGACTTTAATTTTTCAGGAAATCACAGGATTTCTATCACTACTTTTTTTTTTTTTTTTTTTTCAAGATTCTCTCTTCTTGGTAAGACCAAACTATTCACCTTCTTGGGATCTGCAGCATTGCAGAGAAAACTACACATTTATGCCTATTAATGGGGCTGTAATTTATGATTTACATCTGAAATGGGAACTCAACTCTGCTTGGCAAACTTTCAGTATGTTTCAATTATTTTGTGCTCCCACAGGCTGCAAGGACTCCTCAAGCCTCAGAGTTTACACTCAACACAGCCCAACGTGCTCAGCAGAGAAGTAGGAATGGCAGCCAGCAGAGGACAACAGCCACCAGAAGATAACACCCATATGTTCCCACCCACAAATAGACACTCCCCACTGCACCAAGAAGTTCCTTTCTGCCTCTGGTTAAACAGAGCATCAGTCCTCCTGGAAAGATCAAACCCTTCACCTACGCCCCATCCTCCATCCTCCCCAACCTCTTCTCACCTTCAAATCGCTCCCATATTTCTGACACCATCAGTTGCTACATCTCTGGAGGATCCTTACTGTCATTATGCAAAATGTTACGGTTATGCCCCGTCATAAATAAAATGCTTCCTTCTGTTCAAATCCATGTACAACCACCACCAACTTTTCTGCTTGCTTTCACAGCCAAATATCCACACACAAATACACACATACCACACACCACACACACGCATACACGCATACAAACACAGGCACGCACACAAGCACAATTCCGCCGAGATCACCACATCGTCCATGGGACCAGATCTGGAGGGTACTTGGACTGGCTTCACTTTGTTCTCTTGGCAGGACTGAGCTGAGCCCTCTTCTGCCCTGACACCCCATCTTTCCTTGGTGCTTATAAGAAATCACAGTCATCTATTTTCCTCTTCTTCCCTCTCTGGGTCTTTTCTTCTCACCCTTTTCTGCTAATACTTATCCTTTAAAGGATGGCATTTCTTGGAGTTTCATTATGGACCCATTTCTCTGCTATTTTTATATTTAATCTCTTGGAGGATACTTATTGGTTCATAGGACTTTCTTAACATTTGTATGCTGGTGATTCCAGATTTGTATATTCAGTTGTCTCCTTGACATCCCCCCTTGACTGTGTCACTGACAGCTCACACTTTATGAAGTGCTATGTCTCAGAGAAGCTGCCCAAACTACTAAACTGTGTGTATATTTCCCTCCGTCTCCAGGCCCCTGGTGTTTCTTTATTACGCTTACCAGCAGTTTTAATACATTTTGGGCACTATCGTTAGGGGGTCTGATTGTTCGTTTTGTTTATGTTGGTCTGTCTCCATTACAAAGCAAAGGTGATTCCAGTGGACAAAGAACATCTCTTTGCCTAAAAATGATGTATATCCAGTGCCTAGGAGATTGGATAACACACACTAGACACTCGATGGATATTTGTGCGTCCTGTGGATGTCAGTAACGAGAGGCTACCCATTCAGGGGCCCTCTCTGTTCCCTAGATCAATGTAAAACACGTGCGATGTCAAATATGAGTTTTCCATTGCAGAGAGTTTCCCATATAGTCACAACAGATAAGTGCAGCGAAAATAATGTGAAAAGAATTGATATCCAGGTAAATCCATCAAGTGCAGCCACAGCTCCTAATCTCCCATCAACTGCACCTCTGAGGAAGTCTCCCTGGTACAGGTGACACTCCTCCCCTGCGGGCAATTCCTGGCCACCCTGGTGCTAATACCATCCACTTTCTCCCATTTCAGAAAGCTTTTCAGAATGTTTATGAGATCACTTAAAAATCTGAATCTGTTCTAATGTATAACTTCATGCATCAATCATTCCCAGATATCTGCGTCTATGACAACAGATCACTTGTGACACACTTCACAGCAGATCTACACACGGAGGCTGAAACGATCTTTTAAAATACCCAGCAGAGTTATCAGTATCTTAACTTATGAGTATTCACTTTAAAAATATATAAATACCTCAGTGCAGCAATCCTTAGCAAGTCTGTTTTGATGCAACTCTTGAGCTGTTTTTTCATAGTAACTGTTGAGGCAAAATCACCCTTTCTTATTTATTCTTTTATTTTTAGTCTTTATTTTTTCCCTCTGTGGGAGGCCCAATGTCATTGAATCAGCCCCATTTTTAATCTTAGAAACTCTATTTTTAGGTAATCAAGTAATGAATACAATATTAGATTGAATTTTTTCCAAAATCTTTTCACTGACCTAACTGGCCCATGAGTAAGAAGAGCTGTCAGTGGCCTGTCTCCCTGATGATATTAATTAACTCACTTTCTCTGCACATTTAATGTAGAACAAGCATTTTCTCTAAACTTGAAAATTTTACTAGAGGTTCAAAAGTTACACAAATTTAATAAAACAAGAGTAACATAATTAGCCTTCCTTATTTCTTATCAGGAATGTTAATTTTAGAACAATTTCCCAGATCTCATTTCTATTGTCAGGCAAAGGATTGCTTCCTCTAGGCCCTTTTCTTTTCCTATTACCATCCAGGAGTGAATAAAGCAGAGGAAGAGGGGACGGCACGGAAAAGGGATGGAAAGCATCCTTTCCTGCCTTAACACCTCCGCGTACTGCACTATTTTTTTAATGAAAAGAGATTTTCCATTTGAAGTCGGCCTCCTTATCCTCACCATCGGTCCCCCTCCGTTTGAAACCTGCCACAGGGTTGGCAGCTGCAATCAAATGGGCTAAATATTACTGCCGCGTGAGTGCTCAGAAGCTCATTCTGCACGGAAACCCCGGCGTGATGCGTCCCCTGCGCCGGATACCCAGGTCAGCCTGGGGTGCCTTAGCTCTGGGCCTCCCTGTGCCCGCAACTGGGAAGGACTCAGCAGAATCTTGGCGGAGATGAAGACACTATTTGCATCTGCAGCTTATGGGGATGTGCAAAAGAGCCCCCCAAGTTCAGCTTGCCCGGTAGAAAATTGACCTAACGGACTCCCATATTTCTAGCAGTAATTTAAACCCCTGGCCTAATGTGATCCAATGACCAGACCAGGCAAAAAGACATCTAACCTGAGAGGAAGAGGGAGATGATCTTAATAAAAGGTAGAAGGAGCTGGAGTCACATTTGAAGACTTTCAGGGGACGGCACATTTTAAAATAAGCTCAGAGAGGCAATATCCTGTGGCATCTATAACCTTGTCCCTGTTGTTTGAAGGTGGATCTTACAGTGTCTGTGTACCAAGGTAACTAAAAAGATTTTTTCTTTTTTTTTTGGCATGTGGGAACATAGCATTTAAACATGTTCTAATTGCTTTATGAATCTCATTGTTATTGTCTCTGCTTGCTTGTGAGCAACTTGTTCAGAGGAAATATCTACATCTTCCTTTTGTTACGGCAGTCCCTGGCACAGGACTCAATGCACAGTGGTGCCTGGGATATATTTCTGTAAAGCATTTACATACCTCATCTCCAACAGTCTCCAAGTCCAATATTTGAAGTGTCAGCTCACACAGAGGCAGGCAAATCCCCTGCCTGTTCTCACGGAGTTCCCAGATGGGGTGAGGAAAGTCTTCCTGACATTTATTGGACTTCAGGCAGGGTCTGAGGGCCAAAGTGGGAATGGGCAAACTTGTTTCTCCCAGCCATCGTATTTCTCATTATCTTCTTCTACAGAACTTTCCCCTTTTGCAGTTCATCTTCTACAAGTACTGACCATTTTTCATGAGTTGTCAGGCATTGAACACCTATGCGGTCGCTAAAGTGCCACCACCTTGATTTTGAGGGGTGAGATGGCTGGGGGTTGGGTTGCAGGCCTTGCAGTTCAGCAGAATAATGCCCTGAGTCCGGGACACTGCCTCTCAGTGGCCCTTTCTTGCTTCCTGCTACAGGAGCCACTCACTGGTCCTGCTACCATGCCCGGCCGCCACCATGTTGCCAAGCCCCCATTTTACCCTTCCTGGACCTCCCCCTGTTAGTTTGCAAGACCCCTAAGCCCTCAGTCCCCACAGTGGTGACCATTTTTCACCAGGAGCAGTTTAACTGTCTCTTCCTCTCACTCCCAGCCCATCCAGATCTTAGTGCATCAGGTGCTTTACTAAAGGCAGACCTTGCTCTCTCCTGGCAGGTGCCCTGGGGCTCTCTCTTAAGCACGTTAGTTTTCTGCTTCTGCATTTTATTAACTACAAGATACAGAGAAAGGCCATAGAAATTACATCACTGATTGTAAACAAGCACAAGTTCATTAGGGAAAATATACAAAATAAAGGCAAGAGTGAACGGGAAGATCAAGAGTTCCCACAGTCCTATCACATACCCCCAATCCTTTTTACTATTTTGTTGTGTCGTCTTCCAATCATATAAATTGCTTGTAATATGTATGTGTAATTCTGCTGGTAAGTAAGGATTATAAGAAATATATAGTTTTATTTGGAGTTTTCCCTTAATATTATATTGACCCTTTATCTTATTTTTCAAAATAAAAAATCTCAACTTTTTAAATTTTATTCTATGGAAACAAAACAATTTTTAAATATTCTCTTGTAATTTGACTCAGTTTCTCCCTGCCCCCCCCCCCATTTTTTCTATTATAGTAACGTTGGTGTCAATATTTTTTATTAATACTCTATTTTTCCTTACAATATATCTTCTAGGATGTTGTATTAGGGTACTGACTAAGCTTGTGTTAAAAAACTCCCCAAAGTACAGTGCCTTAAACGAGATAAAAGTTTACTTCTCCCTCACCTGAGTGCAGAGATGGTGGTTCTAGAGTGGCAGGCAGATCTGTCAGCACAGGTTTCCTGCTCTGTGTCCTCACTGGCTGTTCTGTTTGTCATCACATCACATGGTAAGAGGGCATGGAGGACCCAGGTCTTCCTTTCCTAAGAATGTGTCCTGTAATTTTCATATGCCATTTCTGTTTCCATCCAATGAGCCAGAATTTAGTTTTATGGCCACACCGCCCAAGGGAGACTGGGGAATGCAGTCTATGGGTGGTGGCCGTGTGCCCTGTGGAAACTGGCCCTGCTGGTGGGTGATTCTGCTATAAAAAAGGAGTTGGGACAGTGGACCTGAGACCCATTAGCAGACTCTCATGTGGCAGGATGGCTGGGTCAGTGTATAGGATGAGTTTTCTAATTCTTGAAATCTACTTGAAAATTATGCTGCATAAATTTTGTACATTTCCCTGGATCCTTATTGTTTTGTTTTACGTTTTTACTAAGAAGTAAGATTGAACCTATTTTCACATTTATTAGTCATCTGTATCTCTTCTTTTGTTTGTGTCATTTGTTCATTTTTCCCTTAAGCTGCGTGTCTTTTCCTGAGTCCTATATAAGTTTTTCTCTGGTTCTCTTTTCCTATGCATGTATTACATATTAAGAAGTGAATCATTTCACTGTGAAATGTCTTGAAAAAAATTTCAGTGAGTTATTTGTCCTTTAAATTGGTAAATGCATTTTAACATTTGGAATTTTAAAATATTATGTATTGTGTATTCCTTTTTTATATATTATTCCATAATTTTTATCATTAGAAAGCCCTCCATTCTTAAACACAAATTACTGATATCTTTTAATTGTTATAAGGTGTTTTATAAGTACATCCTTTTGTAACGTATTTTATCTCTTTTGCAACTTAAGGATTAATTATACTTCAGATACAACATAATTTTGACTGAAGTATTTACTGAATAAGACCTCTGTTTTTCCAGTGACTTATCATCACACCTTTATCATATTGTAAATTCTTAAACTGTTACTGGATTTCTGTTACATTTCTTGACTATTTTGTCAAGACTATTTGTATGTAATCAAAACTATAATAATTTTTTTGTCTGAAAAGAAATGTCCCCATACCTTGTTCTTCATTAAAAAGAATAAGAGAAAGAAAAGGCTACTATTAACTTTTTATTCTTTTCAATTAACTTTAAAATTTTCATCAAGTTCCAAAACTAAACAACAAAACAGTCTTCATAGAGATTTTGACTGAAATTGCAGCAAAACTGTTATCTTCAGAATTAAACAGATTATATTAATCTCTATCTTTTTATAGCCCACTATATAGTTTTATAATTTTTTTTAAAACTACACATTTTATATAGGTGTCTCTGCATTTATCCTCAATTTTTGTACATACATCTTTCTTTCCCTCCTTCCTTCTCTGTTTTTAATAAAACAAAAATATCTTTCTTTCTGACTTCTTCATGTCTTCCTTGCTAGTGTTTTCCCTGTTTTCCTTCTATCTCCTCTCTCTCCCCTCCATTTTTTATTACTATAGGATAATAAGTAGTTTTTACTTTATTTTATTTGGTTTTATGTTGTTCTGTTCTACCACCTTCAAGGGGTAATATGTACCGTTTCCTTCTTTGAAAGTCTGTAAAGTGACTAGGTTTTCATTTGCTTGGTTTGGTCTATTGCACTGTTTTGAACCACTTTATTCTGCTTCTCCTATGGCCTTTATTCTAATAATGTGTCTACATGTCTCTCCCTTAATGAATGAGTCATTGAACATTTATTTGAAAAGCCTCAATAATAACAGAAGTTCATAAAAAATTAGTCTATTGTTTTAAATAAGTGCTAGGTGTGTATCAAGGTATGTGTTATGGATCATTATGATAAAAGAGGATTCTAGGTTCAAAAAGTATTTGGGAAACATTATAAATATTCTCCTTTTCTTGAAGATATACAGAGCATATTAGCATATTAATGGATTGCAAACACTAAAAATTCTTGTAGTAAAATTATTATTACCTCTTTATTTAGAATTCTAAAAGATTTTTTACTCTATATATATTTGTATGTGAATATATATTTACATATATATGTATACACACACACACACACACACACACACACACACTTGCATGTTGTTGGACTGCACCCCACAGGCCTGCAAGCCCTGTACTTGCCCAGCCTCAAGACCTAAGAAAGAGCCTGTAGTCAGCAACAGAGACACTAATGGTTTAGTGGATGGGGGAGCTTACACGTCTGAAGCCAGTTCCTAGAGCAACACCCTTTACATGTCTAAAGATCAGAATAATTACAGCTGGGACCAGGAGCAAGTTATGTAGGCAGTTACTGATTAGGTGCTATGACTAAGAGGGAAGGTCAAGCATGTGAGCAGGTGTAGGTGAAGCAGGGACTGGTTGGGCAGGGGATGTACAGAAAGCCAGAGAACAGCCATCTTGGGTGGCCTGATCGTACGTATGTGAAATATATATATACTTACATACAAATATCTGATATGTCTGAGTAATCTTTGGAACTGCATGTCTCCAGAAATGTGCTCTCCTCTTCCACCACCTTTGTTTTTGCTCTACATGTCTGTGTGCCTAGATTTCTGACTGATACCTACTGACACAAACCAGGAGATCTGCTTTGCAGTAGTCTACTTGACCATGGCTCCAACATTCCATGTCTGACTGTCCTCCTTTTATTTAGTACTGGCTGAGATCTACCCAAACAGATGGATGAGTTAAGATCACTTGGAGATGCCATTTTTCTTCCACCTGGAGATGCCTGTTCAGTGAAAAAGATCAGACATCTTAAGGAGTAAATCTGTAACAAATCAAGAAGAGTTTGTGGCTTCCAGTTGGAAAGTGAAGTTGTATTGTCAGATAACTGCCTTGGGAGTCTATACTCCAGCTACTCCTGTAATTTGCTAGAGTAAGGGCTACTTGTTTCTAGCTTCCTCTTCTTCATCACTGATTATCATTTAGGATACTTAAGTATACTTAAGTCTTCCTGAGAATCCTATGAAGTAGGCAGGGCAGATAATATTAATTCCTTAGATAGAAGTGAGGCTCAGACAGGTTAAGGGACTTTTCCAGGTGGGAGATATTGACTTGAAACCTGTTCTGCTTCCATACCTTTTCACTGAATACTGCAGATGATAGGATTTAGCTAAAGAGAACTCTATCCCCAATGGCAAGGATTCCATTCATTCTTTTTACAATTAAAATAAATAATAAGATGGGAATAGGGTCCATTAATTTCTACATACCAAGATGTATTCTGGACCAGTGTTGTACAATAGAACTTTCCATGGTGATATAAATATTATTTTCAATAAATAGCTGCTATTCACATGTGGATACTGGGAAACTGAACTTTAAAATTTATTTAATTCTAACTAATTTAAATTTAAATATCACAGGTAGATAATGGCTACTGTATTGAACAGCACAATTCCAGATTCTTAAGATTATGAAGATATAGCTGATGAATTAACAAAAAAATCAGTCTTAGTACCCAGGAATATTTGGAACAATTTAGTTGAAGCAAATGACCTTGGATTATCACTTAAAAATAAACTTAAGCCCAAAGAATAAAATTGTGTATATATAAAACTTTCTGGGAATACACACAGTTGTTCATGTGATGGTAGAACCCAGTATTAATACGACATGATGTCAACCCTACAGGCTCGTAAGATCTACCACTTCTGGTTACTGCACTTTCAAAGTACCAGACAATGATTAAATCTGACACATAAAATAACAAGAGAACAAAGTCAAATGCCAGCTGCAAATATCACATTTTATTGTACACTCTTTACTTTGTGGCAGAGCTATTTTTCAGCGATAGTTGAATCTAGGGCAAATGCCAATCATGTCACACATTCTCTGATGACACAGTGGAGAGTCCATGGGGTGAGGAGGAGAGGTCTCTGCAGGAATTTGTCTCCTTTGAATGGCTTCCATCTTTAGACCTTGGACACTCTCTTCTTCCCAACTCTTTTCCTGGCTTCAGCTGTGACTGAGACATTGATTTTCACAGAAATCCAGTTGGCTGACACTTTCCAGTAAACCCCAAGAATGATGACTTGAGACCCAGACTCTATATGAAATAATAGAACAAGAATTTGGAACAAGAGGCAAAGCAAGGGTGAAACCAGTTAAAAGGTTGATCACACAGCAATTAACATCTCCCTGAGAAGTGTTAAAGGCAGCTATTTCAACTTCATAACAAAATTAAAATGGAAAGAAAATCGTTCTGTATTTGTCTAACATGCATATAACTGAACACTGGTGAATTTCAACTCATTCCAAGCTATATCATTAGACAATTTTAGTGTCTTTGGAATGGTCCATAACAAGTGAGGGGAATTTCCCAAATTTTTCAGAAGCCCAGCAAAGATAAATACGTTTATTATTTATAACATGAAATTCACTATGGAAATACCACAATAAATATTAGCAGATGCATATTTTTGGAAAGAATTGTTCATGTAACTTATACAGTTCCCAACTGTGGCCATTATGGTTTATCTTAATTGTACTAAGCCATTTAGCACCATGCCTCATGATGTATTTGTATACCAAATTGAATATATATATATAAAACTGGTTGAACAGCTATATTCAAAGTGTGCAGATTGATGAATCATTTCTGACTTAGAAGGAAATCACTTCCATTTTTCTCAAACTTGGCATAGAATAAACAATATAATGTTGGTAAGGATAGCTATTACAAACATGAGGCTATAATGCAAAATACATTGATCAAGTATAACAATACTCTCATATAGCAGGATAAAATTTAATAGGCTCTAAGTTTCAAAAGATCAAAATCAAAAGCCCTTTTGATTGGAGGTATCTTGGCTTCAAAACAAAGATCTAGAAGTTCTTCTAAAACTCATACTGAATGGTGAGAACAGATCTGTTAAAACCGCTAATGCATGTGCTTGCCAAGGACATTAATACAACATGTGGACATTGCTCCTCTTGTATTTGTACTCTTCAGCCCATACAGAATTATGTTCAGCTCACATCCAGGAGGAGGGGCTAAGATCATGAAGGCTCTGGAAGTGAAGGCCTTTCCCTGAACAAACTCCCAGCGTTGAAGAGTTACAGAGGGCCTATACTAATGGCTGAAACAGTCATGGATGGGGGGAAACAAAATTAAGGGAGTTCACCAAAATTCAGTTTTCTAATCCACATTGCTTTGCTAAGTAACAATTAGATTTAGCAGTATGAATTTGAGGTTGAATATTTAATTTTCACTTGAGGTAAATTTTAGTTCTCTATTCAACTTCCTTTGATGTATCTAGGATAGATAATGTTAATGTTAGATGGCCCCAAGCTGAACTTGGAATGATGTATGATCTTATAATAAATAACAGGAATCAATTTGCTCATATCCTACTAAGGATTTTTTGTCTACATTTATAAAAATTCAGATTTGTAGTCTCTCTGTATATTTATAGTTTTAGAATAATACTGACCTCAAAACCTTCCATTTTCTGAAAGATTTTCTGTAGCTATGGTTTTATTTTCCCTTTAAACATTTGGTAGAAAAAAACAGTGAAGCCATGGGGCACTGAAATTTTCTTTATCACAAGGTTTTTGATTATTTTTAAAGTTTTAAATATATATAAAGGTATTCCACTTTTCTTTTTCTTCTTGAGTTGTTCTGGTAAACTGTTGTTAAGGAATCTGTCCATTTCATCTGTCTTCAAATTTGCTGCATAAAGTTTTTTAAATAATATTCTTTTATTGCTCCATTAATGGCTATAATATTCTCTGATTACTCCATTCTTATTATTCTATTAATATTCTCTTAATGAATGCATTATTCTATTCATGTCTTATCCCTAATATTGGTAATTCTTTTCTTATTTTTGCTCTTAATGTTCTTGCTAAAGTTTTATTTCTATATTGCTATTCTATAAGAATTCATTTTTCATTTCATTAATTTTCTCTGTTTTTATCTATTTACTGTTTCAATATTTTCAGCTGTTTTATCTAAACTTCTATTTACTTTAGGTTCAATTTGCTGCTCTTTCTTAGCTTCTAACTATGGAAGATTGTATCGTTGCTTTAAAATATGTTTTCATTCTTGATATAAGCTTGTAAAGCAGTAAATTAACCTTAAAACATATCTCAAGTTTTCGGTATGATATGTTTTATTTTTATTCAATTCCAAAATGTTCTAATTTTCCTTATTTCTTTTTAATTCCTGGCTTATTCAGAGTGGTTGTTATTTTTTACTGTAATTTTCAAATATTTGAGGATCTTTCAAATGTATTCATATTATTGATAACTAAATTCTGTTGTGGTCAGAGAATACGCTTGGATAATATTGATATTTTACATGTCTTGAAGGTGTTTTATTGTACAGCATATAGTCTACCTTGGTGAATGTTCCATGTACCCTTGGAAAGAATGACTATAACGTTTTGTGTTTCTTGGATAGTTCTACAGATATAAATTAAGTCAGATTTGTTGATAATTTTCTCTAAACCTTGTAGACATTTCTTGATTTTTTTACCTGCTTATTTTATCAATTATGAACAAGTGCCGACAGCCTCCAAATATAGTTGTGGATTTGTTTCTCTTTTCAAGTCTATGAGATTTTGCTTCATGTGTTTTGAAGCTTTTTAGTTAGGTTCATATAATTTTAGGATATGTATTTCATTTAAATAATATAGATCCAGTTCTAGATACAGATGTGGATCTAGATCCAATTCTAGATATGGATATAGATGTATTCTTTAGTTTTTAAAAGAATATATATTTGATACAGTAAGGGTATTTGCTAAAATGACCACAGTGTAAATGTCAAAGGGTCAAGTCTGAGACATAAAAGAAATAATAATTCTGAATCTGGGTGATAAATACATTTTAATAGTTTTGAATATCCTTACAATATTCTTCACAGGGAAAAAGGAAATTGGAAATTCTTTTGAAAGAGAAAGATAATGTACCCGTAAAACACACTGCATTTCATATTATGGTAAAACAACTACTTATTTATAACCATCCCCGATTATCACTTATTTTCACAGTTTAAGGGTGAGGTACAATTAGGATTAATGGTTCTCAACGACAGTTTTCTTGGAAAAAGTCATTCTCCAATGCTTTTATTCAGTGTACTGGTATTCAAAGACAGAAAATTTACTGATACCATGCTGCAAAATAAATAAAACTAAACACACAATAGCGTAAACACAAAAGATATTTACCACCTCCACTGGGAATTATTTGGAAAACACTTGAGCGTGTCCTTACATAATATGTTAAATTACAGACATCTGACACGTGTCATTCAAAGGCTTTACCTCTCTCAGTTATCAAGTATTTCTCTAAGTGCCGTTTATGTAGGATTACAAAATGCTGTCTAATATTTCTGTGTGTATAAGCTTTATTGGACTTACTTGACTGTAATCTCTTTTGTGGCTGGATAATGCTCTATTCAATTTTTTCCTAACCACACTGCTTGCTAAAGGACCTTGCACACAGGACATGCTTGAGTTGGGTTTCCTAGATTTTATTAATTTTGTGTGACAATTAGGACCATCATGATAAAATCAGTTCTAACACTTTTCTCTAAGCAGTTGTGTTCATCACTCTTTTTTCACACAACATTTCTTGGCTAATATGTCATGCATTCCATCCTGTGAGCAGCTGGCATGATATCCAGAATAGATGTAGTGCATTGATTCTTGACTCCTGGGAGTTACCAGCTGGCATAGATAAATGGGCAACTAATAAATACAGCAGATAAAGTTGTCTCTGCCTCATCCCAAAGGAGACCCTCATAATTTTCCTTTTTGAATTTATCCAGATTCTAACATATTTTAAAAGAATTCCTGGAAATACTCTCTATAACTAATAAAACCATTGAGAATTTGTCTTTTTGTATCTTACTGCTTAACCCATTCAAAAACATCTGTGGTATATAGATGAACAATGAAAGATTAAGTAGCACTTGCAGATTTAAGATCAACTTATATAACATAGCATCTTTCCAAAATCAGTGAGGTGTCAGACTCATGAGCAAGGCAGATTCTACTGAATCGAGCATCCTGAGAGCAGATCATAATGAAGTCCTGGACATCACACTGAATGATCACAGATGGTAAAGATGGCCCTGAAAGCTTTGACTGTGATTAGATTAAATACTATTTTTGATAAGCTTTGCTGACCTCATTTTCAGGAAGAGTTAGGTATATATAGAATATGCTCTAGTAAACCAGACAGCTTTTGTTGCTTTAGAAATAAAAGAACATTTTGAATTAAAGATAATGAATCTAAATCTCTACTGCATATGTATTTTTTAATAGGCTTATCTATTTGAATACATAATATTATATTCTTTCTCAACAATCAGAGTGCCTTAGTAAAGAAAATTATATACAATCTGGCACTGCAGAAGAATATCTGCAAAAGAATTACTCTAAAAAAAGAGAAAATTAATGATTAGCTGTATGAAACACAATCATAGAATGATATTATTTTAGGGATCATCTAGTTTAATACCCTTAATTTACACATGAGATAATCAAGGCCTAACTAACAAAGATAACTTAATGACAGGGCTAAGAACTTGAGTCCTCTACATTTCAGATCAGATGTCTTTTCTTTCAAGTCATCTTGGAAAACCACTGTAAGCCTATATTCATGTAATCCTCCTATGATGACTGCACCGAAAACCAGGAATAAAAAATATATGTGGCTCTGCAATTTTATGTATTGACATTATTTCAGCCTTAAAGCTACTCAAGTTGAATTTGAAGATTTTCTATCCTGATAATAGAGTACAACAAAATAAAAGTAACCAAGGGCAACAACTACTGAGCCTGCGCGTCTGGAGCCTGTGCTCCGCAACAAGAGAGGCCGCGATAGTGAGAGGCCCGCGCACCGCGATGAAGAGTGGCCCCCGCTTGCCACAACTAGAGAAAGCCCTTGCACAGAAGCGAAGACCCAACACAGCCATAAAAATAAATAAATTAATTAATTAATTAAAAAGTAACCAAGGGCGAATTATTAATAGTAAAGGACATACACCTGAAGGAAATGTATGCCAAAATGTGTTGCAACGATCTCTAAAGAAAATACAAATAGTTGTATGTCAACATACACTATGTATGTCCAAAAGAAGCTTTGAGGTGAAAGGAAAAACAAAAGCAGCACACATACCAACCCTCCTCCCCCAAAACAACAAAATGAAACAGGTTGCAGTACAGAACCTATCTCATTGATGCACAAAATGTTGGATGGATAGAGTGTCATGAAATTAGAAGGATATACACCAAGTGTTTACCTGTAATTACTACTGTGAAGTGGGATTAATGAGGTGGGGAGGTACTTTTCTGTAATTATTTTTATTTCACATTTCTGTTTTTTTTAATATTATTAATGTCCGCACATTACTTTTCTAATACTGTTTATTACAAAATGGAGCTGCAATTTAAATATTTAATCTAAGGAAGTCAATTTCATAAGGAAATATTTTTGTGTACATCTGCTTCAAGCATTACCTGAATGTCATAAAATGTGTCAGAAAGATCAGAAAAAAAGTGATAGGCTTCTAATAAGAAGCAACATACCAACAATTATCCCAAAAGGAGCACAGGCTCAAAGCAATTACTTTGGAATGAGGGAAAATTTTTATCCTCCGTTATTGCAAATATCTTTAAAATCTTTAATATTAATGATTATGTGTTACCGCTTGTCTGTGTAAACTTCATTAAACAGTCTGTCCTAGACAACTGTAAATTCACCCCAATATATGTAACTGAATATCTGAGGAGACATTGTCTTATCTACATGAATATTGTGAAAACATTAATTTGTAACCACACTCCTCTGATCTCCCTGGTGACAAATGCTTTGTCTCCCTGGGTCTCAAGTGGGCACTAAATTGTGAGATTGGGATAACCTTATTTTCTCAGTTTGCATAACAATTTTTTTTTTTTTTCATAACAAATTTTTTAATGTCTTCTTACCTAAGTCTTCTAAAACTCTAACATAACTACACTGTGGATTTCAATGACTTCTAGAGGCATTGACTTCAACAGGGCCAACAATTAATTACAAAGAGCAGCGATAACTGTTATTAGTTGTAATTTATTTCCCTTCAATTAGATAAAAATGTTCCTAAGGACTGATTATTAAGAGCACTGAGTTAGAAATCAGCTAATCTAAATTCCATTTCTATCTTGGTCCTTATTAAATGTAGGGACTTGGATTAGAAACTTAATATTCCTTTGCTTTAGTAACTGCTTTTGGAGAAACCATGATTAAGAAATCTGAAATAAAATGAATTTAGCTTTCAACTTCCATTTCCAACACAACCATCAGTGAATTCTATACATTCAAAGTTTGTTTTTGAGAAATTGGCCTGAATGATTATTGAAGTGATTAAATATGATTAAAATAGGATCTAATAAAGTCACTTACCTGAATCTAATATTTTCCCAAATATTTATTGTATAGTGAATCTTGAGATAGTAGAAGTCATCAATAGGTTAATTTAAATTAGAAAAACAGTAATTCCTAACACATACAAAAAAATTAAAAACAACCCTTTTTTTCTAAAATATCTAAAACTCTCCAAGGAGTGTATAATTGTTAATTTAAATGTTTTTATCTTTCTTTATAGAAAATAAAATATAAGGATTTAGAGTAATAATTATCCAATGAGTATTTGTGATCTTCATTTTTCCCTATTTTCTGAACAATGATAAGATGCCAAGTTTAAAGAGCTACTTGAGAGTATATTCTTTGCTGTATAATGCTTAAATTTGTTCATTTTTACTATGCACTTCAAGAGAGCTGCCCTTACAATACTGTTTGTGCTTTATTATTCACTTCCTCAGAAGTTTGGAAGTCAGGACAAAAATGGAGGTCCAGTTTATTCCACATTCTATTTACTGTTATAATACTTTATTTTCAGGGACTTCCCTGGCGGTCCAGTGATTAAGACTTCGCCTCCCAGTGCTGGAGGTGCAGGTTTGATCCCTGGTCGGGGAGCTAAGATCCCACATCCCTTGCGGCCAAAAAAAAAAAAACAAAACAATACATAAAACAGAAGCAATATTGTGACAAATTCAATAAAGACTTTAAAAAATGGTCCATATCAAACACATTTTTAAAAAGTACTTTATTTTCAAAACTGAGTAATGAAGAAAATGATTTCTTGATGTCGAAGATTTTCTATAAATCCATCATCAAAGGAGTGCAATCTGCTTTAGCACCCCACGCGGGTCTAACTGCACCAACAACTGCACAGACAATGTCTGGAAGTCATTGGTAAATCTTTGGTTCTATGGGCACCAGCGACGAGGTGGGGTTGAGGAGTGCAAAGACAACTCATCGACTTTAGGTTTCTGGCTTTGATAAACCAAGAAAGTTTTCGACAGAAATAACATCCCCATAATGCCCATCTGTACACAATATTAGCTGACTTTTGAATGCCTTATATCCTGGTTCTTTTTTTAAAAGTGAAAGTACTAGATAGCACTTATTTAGAAAAGGACCCAACTTCATTCAGATTAAAGTTTTGCCTTGCAGTAAAACCATTTTGTCAATAGACTATTGCAACTCACCAAAGAAGACTGCTGCAAATTAATTACAAGTGATCTTCAAGTTATTCATTTTTACACAGTTTTAAGATTTCTCCACATACCCTAGCTTTGCTTAAAATACATTTTTTTAACCAAATCATCTTCTTTTTCCATCGGCGTCTTCATCAGATCTTTGACAATGATCAGTGCTTTCCATTGTATCTTATGGTCTCAAAGATATCCATGCTGATTGGAGCCATCATTCCACAGTGGAAGGTATTCCTCCATTTATTAAAAGGTTACATGCCCTCTGGGAGCTTTCCAGAATCCACAAAACTTACATAATACACTTAAATTTTTTTGATCCTCAAAAATCCTCTACATGAATTATGGTGAAATATGCATGGCAAGGTTTATGACTTTTCGGCATTCACCTCTTTCAATCACTCTATCACTTTTAAATTCTTTTGATGCATAGCCTTTGCTAAGCCTATGAATTCGCCTGCTTTCCTAAGAGACCATGCCACTATTTTAGAAGATATTTTCTTTTAATAATGTGGGGAAGACATTATAGGTAATGCACAACATGTCTAAAAATGTGGAGAACTAACAGTATTTTAATCAAAACAAATGCAGAGATATGACTTGATTCACTGTATATCTTCCCACCAAGGCTTGCACACATCTGAAAGTTCCCTGATCTGTGTATGCATATTTGTCATATGGGTTTTCAATTCAGATGGTAAACTCTGGGGAAAAATGTACATTATTATAGTGTAATTCAGATTATGAGTTCAAATAATACAGGAATCTTGTATTATACGTTCTGTTAAGATGGTCATCATAGTCTTTACACTAGCTATGAATTGGGTTCACTTATTTCACATAGATATTTTTAACAATACTTGAATGGAAATTACAAAAATAAATAGAACAGAATTCTATAGACATCACAAAGATTACCTATAATTTAATAAACAGTTAATCTAGAGATGTAAACATCTGTATGTGCATATAAAATTTGAATTATATATCATACATAATCAGAATCTGAGATGAAGAATGAAATTATGAAATTGAGACCACGTTTTAAAAATATTAATAAGAAGCATAATTTATATAGAGATATAACTATCATGATTCCACAAGACAGACCGGTATTCTCTCTTTTTTTAATATTTTATTTTATTTTATTTTTATTTATGTTTGGTTGCATTGGGTCTTTGTTGCTGTGCATGGGCTTTCTCTAGTTGCGGCGAGTGGGGGCTACTCTTCGTTGCGGTGCGCGGGCTTCTCATTGCGGTGGCTTCTCTTGTTGCGGAGCACAGGCTCTAGGCACGCGGGCTTCAGTAGTTGCGGCTCGCGGGCTGTAGAGCACAGGCTCAGTAGTTGTGGCATGCAGGCTTAGTTGCTCTGCGGCATGTGGGATCTTCCCCCGGATCAGAGATCGAACCCGTTTCCCCTGCATTGGCAGGCAGATTCTCAACCATTGCTCCATCAGGGAAGTCCCCAGACTGGTATTCTCTTAACTAAAAGTGACCAAGACAAATATAGTCCAGGTTGCCCTTTTCCTTCCATCTTCTTTGACCAGCTCATTCTGTTATCCGTGTAACATTCACATACCTGTCACACGCCTTCATGCCCTATTGACCCATGTCCTAGGTTCAAGGGTGATAAATAACTGAAATTCAGGGTGCAAACTAGAGAGACTTTATTTTCCATCTGCGAAATTCAAGTTATCTTTTCCTATTTTAAAAGTTACATATATAACTGGATCACTTTGCTGTATACCTGAAATTAACCCATTTTAGTCAACTATGCTCCAATATAAAATGAAAATTTTTTAAAAAGTTATATAAAACAGTGATTAAAAACAAGGCTTTGAATCTCAACCCCATGACTTACATTGCTGTGACTTTGGCTGAATGCGTCAACTCACTCTGTCCAGATTACCAACTGTAGAACGGGCTTTACATCTACTCTCAAGGTCAAATGAGATATATATTACACATAAAATGTTTTGCACAAATCCTGGCTCATAGAAAGTAGCAAATATACAGGAGTTCTTGTAAGGGTTGCTGTATTCTATCATAAGGAGTTTTGCCTGTGATTTCACTTGGGTTGCGTTCGATATTGATGCATACATTTCAAAGTTGTCTGATGCATCTGGCTGCTAATATCATAGAGTGACTGCTCCTCTCTGCTCCCTTGGGAAGCAATGCTCTATAGTAAGCCCTGAATAGTAAGGCGGAAACAACTTCAATATATCTTTCCAGTATGGTATAGTTGCTCCTTATATCACACCACAAAAAACAATTTTGCTTTTTCAAATAAAATTATGGCCAATTTATGCACCTAAGATGAGGAATTTAGGTTAGTAGATTAAGAGGCCAACTGAAATAGATTCATGATATTAAGAGAAAAATATGAAAGTCTCATTATATAGAAAATAGGGTAAAACTCAGAAAAAGTAAGGTCAGCTTTGCAGCAGATTTTAAGGTGACTTTGATATAGGACTTCCACAGGACAGGTACAAAAATATGTACATTACGGACTGTGCTTCAAGTGATTATTAAATCAATGTGATTTTTTAATGGTGTGTTTTGACAATAGTCAGTCATAATTCAATATAATATTGCCAAATATATTGTGTGTGATTGTAAACTATGCTTGTCATACGGAGAACATGGATTTGAAATAAAAGTGGCAGAGCAACTTGCCCAGAACTCAGTCTCAGGAGAAATTTAAAGCTGAGCTGGCACAAGGGGCATCTGGGTGCGCTAGTGGGAGGCCAACAGGGACAAAAGTTTTGCTTGCAAATCTTTTTTCTTATTTTACTCAAAAATATGACAGTTCAGAAACCTCAGACCATTTATCTCAATTGGGCTTCTAAAGGATGCATGATTGTACAATGTTTACATCAAATGATACTGAGGCTGGAAATTCCAAACTCTTTCTGGAGTGAGTGATGATTTGACACTGTCATCTGAGCAGAATTCCTGTGTCTGGGGAGAGAAGCCCCAGGGATTGATATGGGTGCTTCCATTCTGCCCTGCACCACCAGACTTCTGTTCTCACGGGATTCAAATAAATGTATGTACCCAAGAAAACTGAAAACATACGTTCACTCAAGAACTTGTACACATGATCATAGCAATGCTATTCACTATTCATAAAAGTGGAAATACCCAAATATCTATCAACTGATGAATACATAAACAAAATACGGTAATCCATACAATGAAATATTACTTATCCATAAAAGGAAATGAAATACTGATACATGCTACAAAATGGGTAAAACACTAAGTGAAAAGCCAGGCACAATTTATATGATTCCATTTGTATTAAATGTCAAATTCACAGAGACAGAAGGGAAATTAGTGGCTGCCAGGGACTGGGAAAATGAGGGAATGGCAAGTGGCTGCTTAATGGATATACCTTCTTTTTAGGGTGATAAAAATGTTTTGAAATTAGGTGGTGTGATGGTCACTTAACATTGGGAATACACTAAAAAACAATTAATTGTACACTTTTAAATGGTTAAATTGGTGAATTCTGTTATGAGAATTTTATCTGAATTAAAAAAAATTTATACATGGTATCAACTATGTATAAAACAGACAACTGATGAGAACATACAGTATAGCACAGGGAACTCTACCTAATACACTGTGGTAACCTAAATGGGAGGGAAGTCCAAAAGGGAGGGGATATCTGTATGTGCATGGCTGATTCATTTTGTTGTTCAGTGAAGGCTAACACAACATTGTAAAGCAACCATACTCCAATAAAAATTAATAAAAAAATAAAAATAAATTTATGCTCTCAAAAAACAAACAAACAAATAAATAAAGTGCCTTGGGATGCTAAGCAATTTCCAGGAATCTGTGTGCAAACACTCCTCCCTACAATTCTAAGGAAAGTCAAGCTACCATCCTTTTTCTTAAGGGGTTATATTCTGTTATGCATGTGCAAAAAGTTTCCATCTGGAAAAAAGTCTTTCAATTGATTTCTTATTGGCAATTTCAGCTATTTACTATTTCATTAACATATCACGTTAAGTTTATCTGTAATTTAATCACAAATAGATGATTAGGAGAAATATTCATTCTGTGTCCTTGTGCTGTTTGTATTAAAATTTCTGAACAATTTAGGGGATAATTCTTTCTAAAGCAATTTCCTTGTTTAAATTAGGCCATAAAATTGGATTACTTAATAGCAATGCAATAAAGCTGGACTGCTTTATAATCTTCCAGGTACTTTCACATCTAATACTGCATCTGATTCCCATGTTAACTCTGTAAGATAAGTATGCCAGGTATTGTTACCCCAGATCCACAAAAGTAGACACTGAAGGAGAGAAATCGAGCCATTTCATTTTTAAGTCAGTGGCATATCAGTGACTAGAACTTAAATTTTGAGATTCTTGCTGAAGAAAGGCTCTGTCTATACCAGCACTTATGCTTGCTTTAGCTACACCACGTTTGGTAACAAACATTCTGCCGGTGTTGCTCAAACCTGATTGTGTATTAAAGTCACCAGGGAGCTTTTAAATCATGCTTGGGCTACACACATCCACACACATGCACGCACACACATACACATAAATGCATACACACATGCATGCATGAATAACATGAAGAGATTTTTAAATATTGGAAAATCATCATAAATAAATATTTACATACCTTATTATAAAAAATTAAAAGGCTCCAGTAGACAAAGGGATCAGTCTGAACTCTGCTTGATTTTGTCCAAAGTTTTTATACACATGTTTACTTTATTCTTGACAGTATTTGTTGTAAAAACTTAAAATATGTGTAACCAGTGGAATTTAGAAATTTCACAATGAAATATGACCCCCTTGTTGAGGTAACCAACACTATTTATATGATACATGTATGAGGTAACAGCCATGTATAGATGTTTCTACTCATTTATGCTCTTACAATTACATATACAATAAGAATTCTCAAATATGAAATTGAAGTCTTCTGTATTTGTGTCCTTTTTCCCTGCATGGTCTTCTAACTTCTGAAAGATCTGTGTTGTAAATTTACACCATAAATAAAGGATTCATTTTCTCCTTGAATTCTATCACTTTTTGTTTTACATATATCAAAGCTCTATTTAAGGAGCCTAAAATTCATGACTGTTGAATCTTGAAGAATTATACCTTTCAGCAAAGTAAATTTCCCTCATTTTACACAATTTTCACCTTGAATGTTATCTTATTGTTTATTACCATTGTCAATGTGCTAGCATGTAGCCCGTATCTTTTACATTCTTTTATTTATTTATTTACTTATTATATTATTCCTATATTTATTTACAGATTCTTATGTCATTGAGATTTCGGTGTGCTTCACTGAAGAAGATTCTTCTGAGAATCTGTCTTTAATAAATGAGTTTAATCCTTTCATATTTATTGTTATGACATATATATTTCTAGTTTTTCCTTCCATATGTTTTCCTATGATCTATTGACCATGCTTTCTAGTCATTTACTTTGTTTTCTTTTATCTGATATTTGTTGAAGGTGTCAAGATTTCCATGGTCCATTTTTTTAAGTACATATTTATCATTGTACAATCTACCTAAATTTTTTGGTGGTTACTCTGAAATTTTTATTTAAAATTTTAAATTTCTAACAATATCTGATGCTAATCAAGAGATACAGCTTAACATATTTACACCTTTCTAGTTTCCTTCCTCACTTCTGAGATGATATGATCTGTAATTTTGATCAATAATATAATTTATTAATTTTTATTCAATTTTTATTATTTTCTTTCCCATTATTGATGCCATTATCGATGACTGTTCTTTCTGACTCATTTATTTTTTCTTGCAAAAATATGTCCTCCAGAGATTTTTTGAAAAAGAATCTACATAAAGCAAAATTATCTTTACATTTCTAAAAATGTTATATCACTCTCATGCTTGAATGATAGTTTGACATGGATAGGAGTCTAGATAAGGCTTATTTTCTCTTATATTTTAAAGATATTTCTCTTTCTATATTTATATCTATTTTTACTGACAAGATGCCTGATGCCACTCTGGCTGACATTTATTCATAGGTAATCTCTACTTTTATCTTTGGAGACCTTAAGGTTTTGTGGTTTTTTTTTTTGTTTTTTTGTTTTTATTATTTAATGCATAAAATTTTTTACTGTGGTGTATCTAGGCCTATTTGTGTATAAGTGTGTGTGTGTGTGTCTGTGTGTCTGTGTGTCTGTGTGTGTTCACTTAGGTAGTTCCTTGACTTATTTTTTATACTCCCTATTCAATAGGCTCTTTCAATCTTATCCTTATGTTATCTTTAATTTCTAATAAGTTTTCTTAACTTTTTCTTTCAGTTTTTCTTCTTCATTGTGACAATTATCAGTTTATTAATTCTCAGCTCCAAATCCATCCCCATTACCTGCCTTGGGAAAATATAGCTGGGTTCTTTAAATATTTTTCTTTGCTAGTTTGCAGATGGTATCCTTGGTCAGTTGAGAGCAGGGACATTGAAGGAGGAAGTGTTTTTCGCCTCCTGGTTCTGGGCTGCCCCTCTGTCAACTCCTGCAGTATGTGTGGAGTTTCCTTCTATACTGGGAAGTCAGCAGCACCTGGCCTCTTCCCATTGCAGCTGCTGCCACCATCCCCTCAGGCAGCCTGGTAGCAGCGTGCCATCTTCAGTGGACCTCCTGTGACCACCCTCAGCACACGGCCCTCAAGCCCCTGTGCAGTGGAGTGCTGGATTGGACACTTCCTCATGACTCATTTTCCTGGCAGCCCCTCTCCAGTGTTGTGCCACTGTCTGCATGCCTTCCTTTGGACACCTCACCAGGGGCTTCCTCGACAGTTTTCAGTAAGTTTCAGGACGTGAACCCTCCTGTGGGTGGATCCACAGGGTTCCAGAAAGCAAGTCCACAGTCCCAACAGAGCAGGACCTAGAGAACTTCTCCAGTATCTATTCTCTATGGCCACACCCTCCCGATAAGTTCTGGGTCTCAGCCCTGGTGGAAGCATCTCGTTTCTAGTGCTCTATCAGCCTTAGGCATGGTTACTCCATATGCCTCCTAGTCCTATATTCCTTATTGGGCAATCCCCTGTTATTTTACTTTCCTGTTAATAATTTTTTATATTAAGATTTCCATATCCATATTACTCTATGGGTTTTCTCTCCTTACTGGATCCTAACTAATGCAGAATAAGCATCAGGGACTGTCCCATGAGATTGATCATAAAGATGGAATTTCAGAATTGGTTTGGCCACGCTCTGAGGATGAATGCAGAGCTGAACTCTTTGGGAAATTGGAAGCTAGTAATCCATGGTGCACGCTGGCATCATAATTAATCAAGTTATCACCTAAGGTTAATTGTGATGAAGAGACAGCTGCAGAAAATGCCCTGGGACTCCAAGTGGCTGTTATAATCGACTGTTATGGCAGTAGTGGTGACTATAAAGAGTGTGGGATGGATTCTTTTGAGTGCACTTGGGCGATTACAAATAGAATATGACAAATTCAGACTTCTAAGTATCAGCTTGCGTCAAGGTCTGAGAGCCAGAGTTCCATCACAGCCCTGAAAGAATCTCTGATTTATTTTATCCAAATGGTTGATGCTGCTAAAATCAAACACGACATTTAATAACGTGGTTGGCTGAAGTGCAATAGCAGTTGAATGCAGTCTTGCCGATGTCCTCCTGTGAACGACCTTTGAGGAAGAACGGGATCCTGAAATTTAGACTAGGAATACATGTTTGAACCTGATTAAATGGACAACACTGCATTTTCAAGTCACTCCGTCTCTTTTGTCGGTGGAAGAAGTTGGCCCTTTGTATCTGAAAGTCCTGTGATCACCTCCCTTGGGCAGGTTACTTCAGAGGATGTTACCCAGTGGCACTGCATCCTAGCAGGTGTTGGGATTGTACAGGTGTTAGGGTAAGTGGGGAGGAAGATAACACTAGATAAGGCTGAATTCATTGGTGTGGGCACACTTGCAGGGTGTTCTGGACACGTCACATTACTTCATCCAGCTGGAGACGCTTCACTGGAACTTGTACTCAACAATGACCTCCATTTAATGAGGCTGAGATGGCCAGAGCTTCCTGGTGTGACATAGAAGAGGGAACCCAAAGGGAGACAGAAATGTTGTACTGGATCTACAAAATTAGAGCTCAACCTCGTACTGCTTTAAGAGATAAACCTTAAATATAAGGAAACAAAATGGTTGAAAGTTTAAAAATGGAAAATAAAAGATATACTATGCAAACACTAAACAAAGTTTAGATAGTTACCCTGATGTCAGTCACAGTAAACTTTAAAGCAAGAAGCATCACTAGCAATATAAAGGATCTTGCAAAATGATGCAATGGTCGTTTGACTAGGAAAATATAACCTATACAAAATAAAATTAATGTATATAATTATAATGCAACCTGACAATAGATAAAGCTAGGAAATTATTGAATTAAAAGAAGTACACAATTCATAGCAGAAAAAACTTGTGCTCATTAGACATTGATTTGATTGCTTGTATATAGAACATTCCACAGATATTTAATATTATCAACACAAATGATCATTTGTAGTCTATATCAAACCAGAAACATTTAAAATTACTGGCATGTGTATCAGTGTTCATTCAGATGTAGAAAATAGAAAGCTATGAACAGTGACTTAACAAAAGATTTTGTTCACCTCACTTCTTGTGGGTGTCACCACAGTCTAAGGAGTCTGGGTTCACGTTTTTGTTACTTTCTTTGCACTCCCCTGACCCCAAGTCATGGTCACAAAATGGCTGCCTCAGCTCTAAACATTGCTTCTGTAGTCAGTTCAAGAAAAAGAAAAAAGATTCATTAAGATCTGTTTTCTTTGACAAAGAAGTTAAAGCATCTCTTGAATCCCCAGAATATGTTTCCCTTTATAAAGGCTGGTAAGCAAGCATGACTTTTCAGCCTCTATAATGGGAGGCAGCAGGGGAAGTGGAGTTAGGAGTAGCTATTCCATTAGAAAATTGACAGCACCAGGTACAGTATATGTGTTTATTTATATGATATTATATTTTCTACCAACGAATTGCACCTAACATACCTACTTATGGAATTTCAAATTGCTGGTAGGTAGGGGCCATGCCATATAGTTCATTTGTTTTTCTCCAGAACATGTAAAGAAAAAAATATCTTCCTACAGATTTGATTAACTAATCCTCATTGAGACATTTTCTCACATGACTGAGAACCTAATTAAAGACCTATCAGCCACACTCAGAGCCCAAATGAGTCTACAAAGCCCTAAGAACAGCACTGCTTTACGCAGTGAAGTATTCCAGGGGGTGCTGGTACCCAGCCTTGCAGTGTTCAAGCATAGCTATTATCAAAGAACATTTAAACACAGATTTCACAATTAGATGACATCTGAGTTTCATTCCAACACTTAGTTTTTATGAAAAAAAAAAGTTTGAATTTTCCCTTGAAAAAGAAAAATGCAATCTGTAGTCTGACACTTTGGCATTCTCATTTTTCAATTATGGAGCCCTGACTTCAAGAAATATAATGTCTTATGTCAAATAAAAAATGGATTCTGACCTTCTATTTTCTGCACTAGGAAATGGACTGACTGAAGAGAAAATTAAATGTGACATACTTAGGAAGGGAACATGAAAGTTTTACTGAAGTAGGAACATGGTCTGTCTCCAACTTACTACATGGCATTGAATTGAGAATTCTTTGGATTCCACCCTCTGTGTGGTGCAGATTGTGTTTCTTCATTAAATATATCGGAAATTTAGCATACTATCAATTTAAGTTATGCATCATAATTACTAGGGATGAATTGTTAGTGTGAGCTAGGCAAGTTCCCACAGTATTAAAATATGCCATAGCTGCCAATCTTTGCCATCAATAACTGCACAGTCCTTTTTTATTCTGGTCAGTCATCTTCACCCTAGACTATACTTAGGATACATAGGTAAAGTAGCTCATAATGTCTTCAATCTATTTATTTCAGTTTTATTCATTAACTCTATTTATCATGATGCATGGGACTTTGGAGATGGCTCACAGTGATTCTGAAGATGAGGGTCATGCAGAAGATACCTCTACATTTCACATGAGCAGACTTGGCCTCATGTCATAACATTTTCAGGAGATGGCCCAAGAAAGTTACATTCACGCAAACTGTCTTCCACTTGTGTCCTATTTTGAAATATATATTATTCTACTAGGGTTGCTAGTCTGAATGTAATACAATGGAGTTATTTTTTCAATTAATGATCATCTCACTCTTTGATTGCTATATAATTGCTCTTAATAAAGTTATCTGAGTTACTTTCTCCAAAGGTGTTATGATGTAATTTTTTGTGCGTTACAAGTTCTACTCATCTTGTGTGAAACTCATAGGCATTCAGGGATGTCAAGTAATTCAAGATGGAGTCACAGTGGCCAATGTGAACTTCCATATTAGTTGTTTTGAAATGTTGGATATAGGATGGCCAATCTCAGCATGATAGATCAAGAATGTTACTTTAGATAAGAAATTTGTTTTGGTAACATCCTTGGAAAGACTTTGCTGGAATTGAAAGAGCAACTGATAGAGGCAAGAACCCCTGGGACATAACCCTTATATCTTACTGACAGTCTCCTTTGAAATGAGACCACTGATCCAGGAGACTTGGAGGCTCTTTGCTGGAGGATCCAACTCCAGGCTGGCAAGAGCTGTTCCAGACAGATGCTGCCAGAGGCCCTGTAGGAGTAGAGGAGGACTTCCTGCTCATGCTTGTCCTGAGACCTGTTGCTGGACCAGAGATACAGCTTCTGCTAAGAAGTCTCCTTCCTGGACTGCTTGGAGTGGTTTGTTACTACTTATTCTGTTTTTACAAGTTTGACTAACTTGTGGGCTAATTGTGTGCAATAAACTGAGTAATTCCTGAATCGGATTTTGGCTACATTTCGTACACCTCCAATCCTGGGATTCTTACCTGGCCCCACTGTTGGCCCTGCGACAGAACAAAAGGATTTCAAAATCAATGCAGAGCAAAGAAATTGCATCACCAGCCTGAAAAGTTCTCAACATATTAGATGCCATGAAACGGAGAGTTATATTTGTAAATGCTTAATGCTTATGTATAATAAATTGCTACAGAGAATAATACTTTTGTATTGGTTTCAGAACTAAAATAGTAGTTTCAGATGAAAAATATAATTTTTGACTTAGGAATTTCTAGCATTTTCAGACTGTCCTTTCACATTAGAGGTAGAGCATCACTCTACTTGTTGAATTACTAATGGTTCCTGGTTCCAAAATTCTGCATGTAAACGTCATGCCTGTATTCAAATTTGTGAAGCTAATTAGAAGCTGTGTAGTTCAGTTATTCATCATCTGAAATATTCCAGAGTTAAACCAGAGTCTAAAAGACTAGTGAAAAAATAAAATTTCCTAAGAAAAGGTTTCTAATAAATTCTAAATATAGTGCAATTCCAAGACATGTGGCATAGGGCTTGTAAAAAAGTTAAAGAAATATTAGTAGAGAGTGATTTCAAAGCTATTTATTTAAGCAGAATATTCTACATTTATTAGGTATTTATTATTTTTATAGAGGTATAATTGACATATAAGTTTCAGGTGTACAATGGAATGATTAGAGATCTGTATATATTATGAAATGATCACCACAATGAGTTTAGTTAACACTTGTCACTACCCATAGTTACAGGGTTTTTTTTCTTGTGATAAGGGCTTTTAATATCTACTCTTTAGGCATCTTTCAAATATACAATACAGTATTATTAACTATGGTCACCATGCTGTATATTACATTCCCATGACTTTATTATTTTATAACTTGAAGTTACTACCTTTTAACCCTCTTCACCTACTTCTCCTACTCTCCGTGCCCCTCCTCCGGCAACTACCGATCTGTTTTCTGGATCTGTAAGTTTGGTTTTTGTTGTTGTTGTTGTTTTTAATCCCACATATAAGTGAGATCATATATATTTGTGTTTCTCTCTGACTTATTTCACTTAGCATAATGCCCTCAAGAGTCAACCATGTTGTCTCAAATGGTAAAATATCACTCTTTTTTATGGCTGAATAATATTCCATTGATTCCATCTTGTTTATCCATTCATCCATCAATAAACACTTAGGTTGTTTTCCATGTCTTGGCTACTGTGAATAATGCTGCAGTGAACATGGGGGAGCATATGTCTTTTCAGTTAGTGTTTCCATTTTCTTCGGATAAATACCCAGAAGTGGAATTGCTGGATCATATTGTAGTTCTATTTTTAATTTTTTGAGGAACCTTCAGACTGTTTTCCATAGTGCCTGCACCAATTTACCTTCCCACCAACAGTGTACAAGGACTCTCTTTTCTCCACGTCCTCACCAACACTTGTTATGTCTTGATTTTTTGATAGTCGCCATTCTAACAGGTTGTGTGGAAATAGCTCATTGTGGTTTGATTTGCATTTTCCTGACAATAAATAATGTTGAGCATCTAGTTTATTTACCTTTTGGTCATCTGCATTTCTTCTTTGGAAAAATGTCTATTCAGATCCTTTGCCCATGTTTTATTCGAATTGTTTAGGTTTTTTTGCTATTGCATTGTCTGAGTTCTTTCTATATTTTTGATATTAACCCCTTATTAAATATATGATTTGAAAATATTTTTTCCCATTCAGTAGATTGCCTTTTCATTTTGTTGATGATTTCCTTTGCTGTAAAGAAGGTTTTTGTTTTGATGTTTTTTAAATTACTTTTTAAAAAGACACTTCTATTCCTCTCAAATATTTGCCTCAAATTTGCTATGAGGTTTAGGCCATGAAAAAAATCCCTTAACTTTAATGTTTCAATGTTTATACTTGAAGATGAACAATATTAAATAATGGTCAATACTTCTGAAACTAATTCGTACTTAAAACTAAAATGACAGAAATGTTACAAATGAAAACACATTCCATATTTATGCAGTGTACTTTTCAATTTTTCTAGGTTTTTGGTATTACAGAGGCATACATAGCTTAAAATAAATAAAATCAGAATGCACAAGCAACTTAGCTTACTTAAGTTATTCTATTCTAAACTAATAGAATACTATAATATTTTATTATAAATATTTCATTCAACGGTGCATAATCTTGATATTTATTCCTCTAATGGCTACATAATAAGTCATTAATTTGATTCACTGAATTTTTCTTATTCATTTCTCTTTTGTGAAGATTTTGTTGTTGTTGTTGTTATAAGTAAGAAAATGCCACACAACAAACAACTGTTGACTCTAATTTTCCTAATTAGACAATCTGTTAAGTAAAGTATGTGACACTTACACAGGTAACATCAGTGAGATATTAAGTTGTAAATATAGAAGAGTGTCTAAAATGTGAAAATATTTACAATGTATCATGTATTTAAGAGTCCACTATAGTCTGTGCTGCACAATCTTCACTTCTGAGGAAAAATTGCACCTACACACATGTCCACTTGCAAAAACATCTGGAAGTATGTTAACTAAGCATTAGAGTGGTTATTCCTACATAATAGCAAGTTTATCTTTTTTTATTGTATTTTTCAAATATTCCAAGTTTTCTAAATTTTTTATTATGTACACTTTTTTAAAGTAAGCTGAACTGTACAACAGAAAAGTTGGCAACTAATGCTGAGGTAAATAATGTTGATGTAAATACAGTGCCCCAAAACTTTGGGAAAACAATATGCTGATGTATAGCAAGAGACATAAAATACTTAACATTTGATCCAGTGATTGTACTGCTGAACATTCATCATAAGGAAATAATTCAGTATGAGCAAAATGGTGTATGAACAAAGGTATTGGTTGAAAGAAACTAAATAAGACTTATATTTTCAAAATTAAAGTATTGGCATTAGAAGTTATGACATGTCAGTAAAAAGGAACATTATGTAGTTATGCACTAGTGCAGTTTGTGGAAATATCACTTACCAAATTTATTTCTGAAAAACAATTTATAAATTTGAGTTAGAAATTTTAATATGTGCATAATCATTGACCCACCAAACTGATTTGCAGAAATGTATTTATAGCAAAAATAGGTCATTTGCACTAAGATGTTGGTACAAAGGTATTTACAATAAGAAAATTTGTAAATAACTCAAGTGGTGTTTCCATAATATTTTGTAGAATAGACATGGCCTAATTAAAACGAAGAATCTTTCTTGATCAGTATTTATATTATCTGTTATTTTTTCTTATTCTAAAAGGAATCCTAATATACAACATAAATTTCATGAATTTCGGGGGGTAAAATATTTAATTTAGACAGCATTTTCCATATTACTAGATTGTCATCATTTTGGTAATAAATTTTTTTTGTCTTTTTAAATTTTAGGTAACTTCTTTAATCACTGCAGGTACTAATATGTTCCCAGTTATACAAGCTCTAACTCTTTTCCCTAGTCATTCACTTGTCTTTCATTTATGTTGGCTTCCATGATATCTAAGTTTCTAATTTGTATGTAACCAAACCAATTAAACTTTTCTGCTTCTGAGATTTGGGCCTTCCAAAGCCAAACACCCCTATAACAATGTCACAAAAATAGTCTCATTTTTTTTCTAATACATGTATAAATTTAAAGAACATTTATATCTTTTAAACAATAAGAATTAAATCTTGTACATGATAAAAGAAAGCATCTAATTTTTTAAAGTTGTGGAGAACTATCTTTTCTCTACTGATTTGAAATGCCACCTTTATCATAGATTAAATACATATATATATGGATCTATTTCCACACTTATTTTTTCTAAGTTATTGACCAATATTTTGAGTCAATACCACCATTATTGTAATAAGTTATAGTATATTTTGAGATATGCATGTACAAAAATATTTGTAACAGGTGATATTTTTGCTTAAACTTCCTATTCTTTCTTGAGTAATTTTTGATAATTTATATTTTTCAACATTTTCAATTCTTTTGTTATACAATATGTGATATTTTCTTACGATTTTCAGTCACCTTTGTGTCTTTTTTTTCTCATTCCTCATGCAATGTGTGTAGCTATATTATCACACTTATGTTTTTTCTATTGATTATTTTCGAAGGTCCAGTTTTTAGATTCATTAATCAGGCTAACTACTGTGTTTTGCATTTAATTAACTTCTTTGACTTTTATTAATTCCTTCACTGTATAATTAAATTTATTATGTTTTTATCTTCATGATTTGAATATATAGTTTGATTATTTTCGATCTTTTTATTTTATAATAAATGCATGTCAAACTATAAATTTTTCTTTTTAATTTGTAATCAATTACATTATGATATTGTGTTATTTATAATTTTTTGACTTACTGAGACTCCTTACAGCCTAATATACAATAAATTTTTTATAATTTCCAGGTTTCTTTAAAATATTTTTATTCTCTGTTTATTGCATACCCTATATTGTGTGCGTGTGTGTGTGTGTGTGTGTGTGTGTGTGTGTGTGGCGGGGTATGTGTATAACCTCAAGGATACTTATTGTACTATACCAATACCTCACATTCTTGATTATTTTTGCCCAATTTATTATTAAATTAGAGGCAATAATTTGTTATTGCCTCTAAGGATAAATAACTGAATATTAATATACAGCTATATACTCTCTTCCCTTTCTTCTTTCTCTGCTCTCTTTTCTGTATCTAGAAATACTTCAAGCTTCACTCTGTTACGTTTTTTCCCAAGCTCTAATCTCTCTCCAGCCAACCACCTAACTCGGTTTACACAGCTATGTGGGGAAATGGTTCTGCTGCCTGCTGCCCTTTGCAAGTTCAAGGCCAAAGATCACTGTCCTTGTTGAACTAAATGTGGTTTTTAAAGTAAGTAAACCCAGGTAATTCCCCAAATGCTTCCCTCCCCCGTTGGAGCTTTTATTGATTCATCCTTCACTTAGGTCCCCTGGCCTTTACTGTAGCATTTTCCCAAGAATTTTTGGAGCTGTAGCTTCTCAACTTCCATTTCTCCTCCAGCCTGGTTATTTAGCTTTCCATCTTTGAGACATTACTCAGAATTTCTAGTTTGCTAATTATACTCTTTCTTTTTTCCAGGTTTGCAACATATTTTCAATTATTTCAGAAGATTTGGGATAGAAAGTTGTCAAAGTATGTTGAAACATGATATCTTGATAAAATATACCCTTCAATCAGATGCCTAAATATTTAGAATTTTAATTATGTAAATCTATTTTCTATATTAGAAGCTAGTAAGGTTTAATTTTCTGTATTTTTGATAACTGTCTAGTATAATTTAAATTATTAAAATAACATGCATAAATGCAAGAAAATTGAAATAGAAGACATCGTAATCCTTTTTATGTTGAAAAGGCAATCTTGTTTTCAGGTGTTGAAACTCCAGATGTGATGGCAAAGAAATTCAAACGTATCCACTCCTTTTCTTAAGTTAGCAAAAATATTTTAGGTACCATTTTTGTTGTTATTTCTGACTTCATGAGTTTGATTTTAACTGGATTTTGGATGGTGAAAGTACAACTCTTATGAGATCAAACCACTAAATTAAAATTATAGAGTAATGTTAGTTACTCTTAGAAAAGAAGATTGTTGAAAATAATTAAAAGTCTTACCTCTAAAAAAAAATGAGGTCCTCCAATAACCTTACAGTTGTTCTGGGCTCTAGAATATACTATGGAAAAAATAGCAAATATTAAGCTCACCTAAAAATTCTCCATATCTAAAACATTATCAAATTCCTCCCCGCCTACTGCACTGTCCCCATTTTAGTCAAAGCCAGCATCTACTCTAGACTGCTAACTGCAAGATTCTCCTTCCTGGTTTGACCAGGCCACTTCTACCCCTTTCCAATATATTTTCTATTGATACATTACAGCCAAGATGATCTTTTCAAAACACAAATCTGATTCTGTCATTCAGGGGCATAAAACCCTTCAATGGCTCCCTGAAACCCTGAGGAAAAAGATCACAGTTCTCAAATAGGTGTAAGGCCCTGCCCATCAGGTTTGGAAACGCAACATCACTTCGCTGGAGCTCTGTGCTTGCCTCTCGAGGTCGCTTGTCCAAGGTACACGGGTTCTGTTTATTGCCCTGAACATAGCCTTCTATTTCTGCCAATATGACAAGTTTTACTTGGATAAATCTACCCCTTTAAAACCAGATGGATAAATATTTTGAAACAGTTTTCAAATAGCACAAAGTCTGGCAAAATAATGCGTCATAACAACGGTTTAAGTGAAGGTCGGAGGCCACAGAGGTAGGAGGCACTCTGCAGTTACCTCTACCAGGAGTGCCCCTGCTGCCCTGGGCAAATCTGCAGGTAACTTTAACAGTTTTAGAGGGTCATAGCTCATGCTCAGATCCTCAGGATGGGAAGTCTACTGGGCCAGTTCCACTGTTTCGCTTTCTGATGGCGCCCTTTATTTCTCTTTTGCAACACCAGTCACATGCGTAATTAAATAATTCGTTGCACAATTACTGAGATATCTCCCTTATCCCATAAGAGCAGCTTCCTTGCTTGTTGTATTACCCTATTCCTTTCCTTAGAATTTTTTCTTGCAAATGTAGAATTCTGGTAAGTAGTTGCTGAACAAATGCAAATTAATGTGGGAATTAATTACTTCACCTCTAAATTCAGTCGGTGGTAGTTATCCTTCAAAACTACCCAAAGAAATGTATATCTGGAACTTCATTTATTTTTATGTTGCCCTACAGTAACTTGATATTTCAATCACAGGTTATCTTGACTAGGGGTCCCACTCATGGCTGGTTTGCCTTGCTTAGATTAGAAAAGCAGCATGCACGGGGAAGTGATTTTTAGGTGCCTTCTAGGCTCAACTCAGAACTCCAGGTACACGTGAGCAGAGATCACTTAAGTGAGATGCTTCAGACAGAGCAACGGACAGGCAGGGTTTGACCTTTCCATGAAAAGAATGGAAGAGTTCATATGGCATGTTACTAGGGTAGCTCCAAGAAACCCTCTATCTTTTGTAGGTACAGTAATTATACATCAGTCATTAACACTAGGTGTTGCCCCTCCCCCTTCAGGAACATTGCAGCTTCAGTGTTATATACGTGAGGGTTGCCTACAGTCACTCCTGCACAGGGATATTACACTAATGTAAATTTGAGTTCTAAAAATAAAATAAAACCTAGAAACTTGACAAAAGCATCAATTTATTACAAGTTTCTACAAACATTTATTTATATATCTGTCATAGCTAAAGGTCTGATTATCTGTTATGGTCATGGAAAGGGAATAGCAATGGCTAAATAGGAAATCTCTATCTATGCACGATTACGTTCAAGTCGGGACAGGGTTACAATTAATTTCTTCATTGTTCTCTGGTGAAAAATCATCCTCTTTTTGGCTAGAAAATACAATTGGGTGTCCGTGATATTTTAGAAATCCACATATATCTTCTTTTAATTTAGACAAACATTTTGAACAGAGTCTGTATACCAACACCGTGTTATTGTTGATTCAGAAATGAATGAGGTCCACTCCTAGTCCTTAAGAAGTTCCTAAATTTGTCTCTTCCACAGATGGTAAATTCCTTTACTTATTCATTCCTTTGACGATAATCAATCACGGTGTATTTAAGACACTCCAGCTTCCCAATATATGAGGATGAAGTCCACACTCCTTCCTGCAGCTCACAAGGTATTTTTCATATAAACTTTGCTGCTGTCTCTCTTCCACTGCAGTATCTCATCTCTCCAGACTTCCTGCAGAATTACGAGTTGCTCCTCCCTAACTTGCTACCCACACCACTCACGTTGGCCTTTATGCCTCTCAAACAAGTCAACCTTGTTTCTGCCTCAATGTCTCTGCCCTTGCCGTTCTCTTCGCACAGAATGCCCTTCTCTGTCACCTGGGCACAGCTTGTTCACTCTCATCATTCAGCTCTTAGTGTAATATCACCTCCTCAGAAAAGCCCTCCCTGAATGACCTGTATCACACCAATCCAGCCTCTTCCTCCCTGACCTAGTCACATCATCACATTTACCATCATCATTATCACCATCTGGGATCACGTTTTGCCTACTAGTTTCTATTATTATTTTCTGTCATTCTCAACTCAAAGATAAGTCCCGGGAGAGCAGGTTCTGTATCTGCTCTGTTCACTGTTATAGCCACAAAATCCAGAAGAGTACCAGACGCATAATAGCTGCTCAATACACATTTGTTGAAGTAACAAGTTAATGTTTTGACAGTTTTTTCCTCTTTCCATTCTGCTAATGATCTAAGTGGGCAGGTTTCCTTAGAAGATTTTAGAGAAAAGAGAACTTCTAAAATATTCCTGCCTATTAGCAACCTCAACATTGCAACAAATGCAGGTTCCCAGGCTACGCTAACTCAAATCAGGAGTGCTGTGTCTTTGATTTCTCCAGCCTTCTCTAGTCTGGCTCTCAGAAAACACAGGGATATTGCCCGTCATTCCCCAGAGTGTGAGAAGCCCCACACACAGCACACAGGTTTGCACCTTTCTTACACTTGGATGCCTTTCTTTATAGGCTGTGATGGCAGACACTGGTTCCAGGAGAATGGGCACCAGTCCTCAGTATGTCTCAGCCTGTTGACCTAAACAATTCTCCTGCCGGTACTATTCTCTGCTTGAAACACACCATAGTGAAAGCATATTAGGTTTTCTGATACTACCTCTCAATTGTGAGGTTCACAACCCCTGAAAACACCCCTGATCTGATACTGTGCTCTTCTTATCCTTAGCTGGAGTGACACAATGCTGATTCATCTTAGGCTGATTTGAAATGTGAGATTATTCTTTGAGATCAGAATATTTGAACATTCTTGGAATTGCCCATGTATAGTTGCTCCCCTTCCTACCTATTTCACACATTCTGCCTTCTCTGTGATTACAAATGATTCAGATAAACTTTCACTATTTCAGAAATTATAGCCCAAATCAAACATTATCTGCCACCCATAGGACAGCAAAGGACGCTCTTCATTTCTAGGCAGAGCATTTTGTAAATTGGAAACATATCAGTGACAATTATCAAGGAACAGTTTTCAAGATGCACTCCTTTCCACAGAGCCTAGCAATTCTTCTTTCAAAAAGACATTAAGTAAAAGCAATGCTCTGAAAATGTCATTTGGAGCATGCAATTGAATTAATTTATTTGTTTTATGATATTTTACCGTTAGTCATGTAAAAGACTTTCACTTTATTTGTTTCGTCTGCTCATTTAGATAATGCTTTAACTGCCATACATCCCAGTGATGGTTATAAAGAGACTGCATGAGAATACCCATATCTTCTAAATATAGCATGGCCATAACAAGCTGGGCTAACTATTCATTTTATCTTTCATGCAGGCACTTGGCTGCCACTTCAAATATGAAGTCTTCTCCTTTTGAAAAAGTAACACTATTATTGTGTAATTAATATTACAGATGAAATAATAAAGGAAAACCTGTTATAAACTTGCTAGGAGAAAGTATATAAAGACCTTCTCAATAAAGGTGCATTTGAAAGTTCTTAACTGAAAAGCCCAAAAGTCAAACCAAAATCTTAATTATCTCTACTGTAGGAGATAAGCTGCATGAATTTATATTGAGTATTGTTCACAGTGTCTTGATTTGGGGGGCAGGGGAATACGAACATTTTTTTCTTAATACTTAAAAACTTGGGCTAGGTACATGGATATATTGAGACTTTTCCCCACAAAGTAATAGCATCAAGTATAGATGCTTTCTACTTAGCATTTTCCACAGGCAGTAGGTTCCAAACTTTCTTCTAAATATTTCTTCCAACAGTGTGAATAATCAAACTTTAAGAAAGTGTAGGTTACTCTAGAAATTATTGGCCAGATGTCTGGAAACCTGGTGATGGGTCCCGTCCTCACTTTTGGAAGTATCCTTCAAGTGGCTACTTGGTGAAATGATCTTGTCTAGGAAAGACAGTGTTCCCAGACTCATAGGTTTAATATTGTAGCTCAATGCGGATATTTTTCTTAGGAAAATAAAGATAACTTCTGCCTATGATTTAATAAAAAATGTATGCCTTTGTTTCTTAGTTTATTTTTTCTCTCAGGGTCAATCTAACTTTTATATTAACTGGAATCTAATCATAGAGCTTATTTATATTTGGATCAACAGTTCTGAAATATAATATGAATTATGTCTCTTCAGTGTTCTCTTAACTATTTTACTAATTATTATACATATACAAATATCAAAATTTGTGTAGAATTCCAAAGAAATTTTGATATTAAAAATATCTGCTTGTTATTTATTTATTTTTATTTATTTACATACTACATCTCGGAACCTAGGATTCTAAGATGTCTGGATATTCTTTTTTTTTTTTTTAATTTATTTATTATTTATTTATTTATGGCTGTGTTGGGTCTTCGTTTCTGTGCGAGGGCTTTCTCTAGTTGGGGCAAGCGGGGGCCACTCTTCATTGTGGTGCTCTGGCCTCTCACTGTCGCGGCCTCTCTTGTTGCGGAGCACAGGCTCCAGACGCGCAGGCTCAGTAATTGTGGCTCATGGGCCCAGTTGCTCCGTGGCATGTGGGATCTTCCCGGACCAGGGCTCGAACCCGTGTCCCCTGCATTGGCAGGCAGATTCTCAACCACTGCGCCACCAGGGAAGCCCCTGGATGTTCTTTAAAAATCACATTTAATTTTTTAAAGACTATGTCTCATGGAAACCGTCTGATTTGTGGCTTAACCGGGGATATCGTTTCCTTACCCATAACTTTTCTCTGAGCTTCATGCAATGGTGCCCATCCAGAGCCTTCCCTATGCTCAATGGTAAAGAAAGAAAGAGTCACTCACAGTGGCCATCCACTGTTTACAAGTGCCAATCTCAGAGGACGCAGCAGGTTAATTTCTCCTTTTATGAGAACTCATTGCACTCTGTACTTCTCTTTCGATAGAACTCACTAAATTTATCTAACCGTTTGCTGTGTAAAGTTGATATATCTTTGTGGTCTGTAATCTCCATGGTGTCAGGGACTATTCATTGTCACTTCTATGTTCCCAAGACCTACTGCAATCTATCATTACACCAGTAGCACGCTGTTTCACTCAGGCAACAAGTATTTGTTGACTGTCTGTTATGTGCCTGCTATTGCTGGACGTGACTGTAAATAATAGAGATTTAGCAGTGAACAAAAAAGGCAAAAAACCCCTCCTTCACAAAACTGACATTTTACTGATGAGTGTTATTACTGATATTTTAACAATTTCCATGTTTCTTAGCTGTCTTTGGATCTTTATTTTCCTGTATACATTTCAGAATAAGATTCTTGAGATCCTCAAAAAACTTCAGCTGAAATTTTAATTAACATAGCATCGAATTTCTAAATTAATTTGGAGTAAATCTATATTTGTATGTCATCTCACTGATTTATTTAGATCTTTCCTGATCCTTTACTTAGATCGTCTTTTATGCCTTAGTGCATATTTAATCATTATTAGGCATTTTCTTGTATGTTTATCATAAATATTTTATTTTCTATTATTTCACTACAGGCAAATTGTTAGGCATTTTGTAATTTATTCATTTATTCAATAAATATGTTGAACTTTCTCAATTATCATAGTCTGATGATTATGTTTGTTGCATACATAGATGAGAAAATCATAGATAAATCATAGTGTTTGTTTTTCTCTTACCTGAAAATCACTACCTTGCTTGTTGTTTCATTCCTTTTTTCTTTCTTTTTTTTTTCTTACAGCATTTGCTAGGAACTCTATTCTCTGTTGAACAGTAGTGTTGAAAATACACATGCTTGTCTTGTTCTGCCTTTTGGAGGAAACGAGTCTACAATTTTTCCATTAAGAATGATGTTTGGTGTAGATTTTTGATATGCAGCATTTAGTAGGTTAAGGAAATTCTCTTTTATTTCTAATGTGCTGAGGGCTTTTGAAAGTCATAGATACTGAACATTATCAAATGCTTTTTCAGAATCTACTGAGACAATTTATAATTTTCTCCCTTAAATCTGGTGAATTGCGTTGATAGATTATTTATTGCTTAATCGTTTTTCCTTTCTTGGATAAACATTACTTGGTCATGATTTATGAATTTCATGCACTGTTGGATTTGAACAGACAATATTTTACATATATCTGCATAGGTGAGTTAAATAGACCTGTAATTTTTTTCTTATACTATCCTTACCTGTTTTGAAATAAGATTCTATCATTCTCATAAAATAAGCTGATTAAAAATTTTGAGGATTGTTACAATTCACTGTTCAACCAGTTTTTCAGTTGTTGGCAAATTGGTCAGTTGACTTATGTTTTGCTCTTACAAACTAACTGAAACTTCCATATTATTATATATATATATATATATATATATGTAAGTGACTATTGAGGAATAATTTCTTGGCAATAAAACCCCTGGGATAAAATTATATAAATACAACCAAATACAACAAAAATAACCTCCAAAAAGCTTCACACTCCCACCAGCATATTTTGAGAGTTTCTGCTTCTCCCCTTGTGTCCAAGTATGAAGTATCAAAAATGCTCTTAATTTTCACAGCATATTTGTGAAGAGTGGACCCTGGAGCCAGTCCTGTTTGCATCTGAACCACGACTCTTATGCTTACTCACTTTGGGAAGCTGGCCAGGTTCCTTATCTCATAGCGCTGATTAAATGAGTTAATAATGTAAAATGCTACAGTGTGTGGGACATAATATTTATCATTAGTGTGCAAATATTATTATTCGTAATATTTTTGCAGTGTGAAATATTTTTCATTTTGACCAGCATTTATTTTATTTCAAGTAAGATAAGATCAAAAATTGATTTATTTTTGACCTGTGTTTTTTTTTCTGTAAATTGTCTATTCATATAATTAGCTTTTCCTACTGAGTAATACATCATCTCATCATGATATATATGAACTTTTTATAAATTGAGGAATCTGGTGCTTGCTATCACATTTAGGTTATGAACTATATTCTTAGTTATCCAATGGATATTTAACTTAAATTATCACATTTATTTTAAATTTAGTAACTTTAAATATTTATAAAATTAAACCTTTCAATTTTTCTCTATAGCTTTTGACTTTTGTTTATACTTTTGCACATTACAATTATAAAAAATTCACATGCTTTTTTCTTAAATTGTCACTGTTTTATTGTTTACATTGAAACTCTTGATCAAACTGGAATGCTATTTGATTTAGTGATAAGGTAGACACCTAGCTTTATTTTTTCCAAATAACGACTTATCCCAAACTAATTAATTTATGAAAAATAATTCCTCCTCTCATACAAAATGAGACTTCATCATAAGCTGAATTTCTGCATTTTTTGTGCTTATATGCTCTGTATTATTTGATAAACTATGTGTTTCTTTTTTCATACCAAATGGTGTTAATTTTTGTAGCTTTATACTAAGTTTAATCTTGGGGAAGTGTTGGCCCACCATTGTTATGCTGTACATTTTCAAAAATTTTCAGATGAGATTTAGTATCATTTTGCTAAGCTCCCCTGTAAAATGCTTTTTAGTATTTAGTGGGATCTACACACTGTATTTAAACATTGTTTTACTTTTTATGATCACTGATGAACGGCTGATTTGGCTGAAAAGTACTGACAACTGGATATAAACACCTAGCCCTACAAAAGTTCCAGAGGCTTTGATTCCTCTATGTGTCTGTTTACACTACATGTGAAATGGACACGACCACAGGCACTGGGGAAGGGCCTTGATCAATTCTACACTAACATTAAGAATTCTCTTCTGCAGCCCTGGATTAGTCATCACTGTCTCTGTAGGAGCCCTTGAGGGCTCAGAATAGCCACTTATATTAAATTGAAACCTCTTACATTAAGACCCAGAACTGTTTTGTACTTTACTGTAGTCAACTGGTCTCTTCTCTCACTACATTCCAACTGCTGTTCTCTGTTTCTGCTAAACAAATTCACTTATACATATTAACCTTTTATTCCTATTCTAAAGCAATGCTCTCTATCCTTTATTATCCTCTCATTCAAATCTCTCTTCGTCTCACTTAACCTCTGAAATATTTCTTATTTCGAAATTCCTTTTCTGTCCATTTCTGCAGATTCTCTCTGAATGCATCTATTCATTCCTACTTTTTCATTTATTTACTAAATATTATTTGGCAATATTGGATCCTAGGAAAAAGGCTGTCTTTAGACAGCCATGACACAAAGTGATAACAAAAATATTAACTAAGCAAGTTACTTCTTTTTCTAATCTTCTGCAAAAAAAGAAATAACTTTGTCCTCCTCATGGTGTTTGAGGACAATATGAGTTACATGCATGTGTATACATATACATAAAGTATTTAGAACATCTCTATCTATCTATCCACCTACTTTCTCATTGTTCATTCATTTTATTTGCTTTGTCACCATTACTCCAAAATCCAGCCCAAATCTTGGAAAATAGTATGTGCTCAATTAGCATTTGTCAAGTGAGTCGTTAGTCATGAATGAATGGTAATATATCTATGTGACTCCTATGGTGGTGTACTTTATATACAGAGAATTTGATAAATGCATAGAATACAACTGAATATATTTGAAAACGCCTATTACTACAGATTAAAACTTTTTTGACTGTGTCAGCTGTTCAAACTAGGTGTTTTCCAGTTCCAATAGTAATGAATAAATGTTTCCATTAATAATTAGTGAGAAAATTAAAAACACTTAAATTGTTTACATGTTATAGCATCACCACAATTTAAAAACCAAGATCTTTGTTTCAACTACAATTGTATCCTGATTTTAATATACACATCCCTGAAAGTTTTAAGAATGAAATCATTTGATAAATAAAAATTTACCAATTATGCTCAAACTTTAAATTAATCTTAGAAAATGGCATTTACAATTATATTAATTATTTAATTAATTCTTCTGAAGGATAATTATATGAACATAATTTCAAAATATTTATTTTTCCCCAGCTTTATTGAGATATAATTGACATATAACATTGTGTAAATTTAAGATGTACATCCTGTTGATTCGATATACTTACATATTGCAAAATGATTACCACTGTAGGTTAGCGAACCCCTCCATCATGTCACATAATTACCCTTTCTTTTTTGTGGTGAAGACACTTAAGATCTATTTATTCTCTTAGCAACTTCCAAGTGTATAATACAGTATTATGATTTACAGTCACCATGCTGTTCATGTGATTTTCAAACCTTATTCATCTTATAAGTGGAAGTGTGTATCCCTTGACTACATCCCCCCATTTCCCACAGGCCCCAGACCCTGGTAATCACAATGCTAGTCTCTGTTTCTCTGAGTTCAGATAAAGAAGATGCAGTATATATATAAATATACAGTAGAATATTATTCAGCCATGGGAAAGAGGAAAACTTGCCATTTGTAACAGCATGGATGAAACTTGAGGGCATTATGCTAAGTAAACATTTCTAATTTAAGCTTTTTAAGTTATGTCAATATAAAGGTCATATGTCATATTAAAATACACATATGTTTTTTTAATATGGGTACTTCTGCCAAGAATTTGATGCTGGTTACGCTTTTTTTTTCCATAAATTAAAGCAAACTTCCAGATAATTATAAAACAAAAACAGGAAATGCAGTCAAATGTGTCAAAAAATATACATTTTATAACATCTAAACACAGACTTTTTATAAGTTTTTCATTTAATGAAAAAAGTTGGCTTCTTGTACCTTGTCAATGATAGAAATGTAACATTTCTGAAAAACAGGAAGACAATGTCTTCTTAGTACTCCTTTCACCCTGGAAAATCTGCTCGGGTATAATCACACTGTGAAATAACTCATCTGCTTCATTTCTACAAGTTTTAGTGGTATATTTGTTTTATTTTGACAATTTTTACATAACACTAATAAGTTTCTAAACAGGAAAGAAGGGTATGTTGGTAATCTAAACTGAATTTACCTTTATAATGAAGAAGTCTTTAAAAGCACCAGAAATTACTTATCCTCTTCCAGTATCCCAAGAAAGTGTCTTTTATAATAAATTGTAAAAATTCAGATAAATTATGACAAAATTACTTTTCAGGTGAATCAAGTCTAGAAGTTACTTCTCCGTACATTCTTTTAGAAGTCATAAATTTCTCTCAACTCAAAGATAAAACATCATTTGAAAACATACACACATTATCATATTTTATATGGACATTTATTTTTTTACTAAGCAATAAATTTCAACATTTGAAAACGTAGCAACACCCTGGTCCTATTCCTAGGTACTGGTGATCTTTCAATATATTACCTCGTACTCTGGATTTTTTCAATACAATCAATATCAAAGGGCATGCATTAGCTCATCGTCACATATCTTAAAATATCCTTAGTTGTAGGCGTCAGTGTAGTCCCACTTTAACCAGCAATCAATCTAGATGATCACCGAGTCTTCAGTGCCTCTCTCAATTGACAGTGAATAAAAGTCATCTGGGCCTAGTAAAAACAAAACAGAGCAAGCAAAGAAGCAAACAAAAATCAAACACAATTTCACTTGCTCTATAACCAAAGATTCTGATTTGGTAACTAAGGGGTGGATCAATGCTCACTTCTAATGTGTATTTTCGATCATTTCTACTGCAGTTGTTCTGTGGACCACGTTTCCAGAAACATTTGTTTACATTTACCTGAGAAATTTTCTTTTCAATTTTGCCATCAGTCTTCCTCACAAAACAAACTTATGTATGTTTTGTGGTCATTTCCTGTTTCATTTTACTGATGCCCTAATGAGGAGTATAGAAAGCTTTTTTTTTTTAAACCACATGACATGCTCCATGATGTCAGGGATTCTTTTGAAAGACATTCCTCTTCTTTTTGGTACATTTACCGCATACTTTTAAAAGTTTCCTTAATATTGATGGCAACTATTTTAATAGCTGTTTTTAGTGGTGGTTTCATCAGTGTTGAGCATATTTTAAAGACAAATTTAAAATGTTTAATGCACAGATGAATTATGAAAATGTACTGTGAAGTATGTATGAGTTGTGATTATTCAAATTCTGTGTACCTGAGATACGATTCAAAAAAAAAAAAAAAAAAGAGGCAGAAGTCTTAATTTACATCATTTAAGAAAATCAGTCTGGCTAAAATTTTTGTAGCTAAATGTGAAGTAAACAACAAATGCTTTTTTTTGCATGTTTTTTTCTAAGCAGCTGGCAACATTTTGCACACTCTTCTTGGTGTATGCCTCTGTCAGTGGTTGGTGGAAATAAGAACATTTCCCAGTTGCTTATCCACTCTTTCCAGGAGGGGAGATGAAAGGTCAGAGCAGCGAATTGTTGACTCCTGGAGAGTTGGTGTAATGATGGCTCTCAGCTAATCTTAGCACCAGAGATTTCCAGTCAGGAGAAAGTTCATTTCTAAAAGAAGGCAAAGCCCTTGGAGACTGGCCAGGTTTGTAGAAAATAATACCATTGTTCCTATGGTCCTTTCTTTATACTGAAGTCTAGTCTATAGATTGCTTAAAGGTAATAATAGAGCCATTAGTTTCCATTTAGTAAAATCCCAATATTTTGAAGCAGTCAGTGTAGAGAAAGATGAAATAATATAACAACAAATAAGCAGGAAGCATTAACCATGGTGCATATAAAAAGAATACAAAGAACTAAAATCCCCAAATAGTTTTCATTTACTTAACATAAAGTATATTCAAGTTATTTTTTGCACATTATTTAAACTAGCTTCAAAACATGAAATATGTATAGCTACTCCATTTCATTGACATGAAGACTGAAACTTAAATAGATTAAGTAACTTTCTCCAATTACATGGACAGAAAATGTTACTTCTACCCATCAGTTCTGTGGCTCCCAAGCTTCTGCTCTTCCTAATAGGAAACACTTATATTGTACTTCCCATGTTCTGTATACTTGTCTTAGTGATGGAAATATTACCATCATCCCCATTTCACAGGTGATACACTGAAACTTAGAGAAACTTAGTGACTGATCTGAGGTCACTTGGTGAGAGGGAAAGCCAGGATCCCTGCCCTGGGCTCATGAAACCCACAGTCTGAATCAGGGTGTGACAATGCCTATGAACTGCTATACTACACAGAGCCTTTTGGGGAAGCTGGAAAGGAGAAAACCGAGTATGACAAACACAGGTCTCTGGGTGTACTCCCTGGTCATTGGCATAGTTAATGTTGATGCCCTGTGCCCGTTTGGTTATCAGGGCTGGCATCTTACCATGAAATAAGATATTTTCCCATCATTAACTAATTAGGGTGCTAATTAAATAAAAGATCCACAGCTGGTAGAAATCCCAATACAAACTGAGCACCTTGGAAAAGGAAATCATCTTACAAATTTCCAATTCTAGGATAATGAGCTTCTTGATGCAGCCTAGAATAGTTGAATGTTACAGAGAAAGCACAATACAAACCACAAACTGCATGCATAGAGGGAAGCAGATAATTAATTCAGATTTTTGTTGGCTGGCATTTTGAAAGCCCAGTAGTAATCTTTGTGTACCCTTAGAGAGTGAGATTGTAAACTTGGTTTTAATTACATGTGTTAATATGCCGGTTAAAGAAAGAATCTGCTAAATTATTTACAAGTGCTAAATTATGGAAAGGCCTGCTGGCATGCATGAATGGTGTTTTTTTGCCAGAGACATTAGGCAACAGGTCATTAGTGAGAAGCAGTTTCCAAGAACGTGAACTTTGGTTTTCTGCAGGAGTTACTGCTTCTTCTCTGAGACCTGTATTTACACCAATTGGCTGTTGGATATTCACATGACTCCATGTGTCTGTTTGTGATCTGCTACATGGAAACCTGGGCTGGAGACCAGGTTTTGAGGTGACTTTAACCAATGAGGGTGGTGATTATTTATTCATTAACCACAGATATTTTTGAGTACTCACCTTATGGTGAACACTCACTAGAGGATGAATCTGCAGAGCTGGAGAAGATACACACATCCCTGTGCACCCAGACTCTCCAGTGAAGTGGTCAATCCTGGCAGTTAACAAGTGATCATTAGTTTAGTTGGGATCAGGAAAAAGGCAGATCTAGAAGGGGACAAAAAATGGGCTAGCCTTTATATTTTGTATACGTTGGAACAGATCTTTTTGTCTTATTTTACCTCTGCAATATTACGTTAAGCATAGTGCCCTGTACTACCTAGCTGGGGATCAATAAATGTAGATTTGTGTAAGTTATATACACTCATGTTTGCCTGTATAATGTTCCTCTTCAAAAGTGCAAGTTACACAAAGAGTAGAACTAAAACATCCGTCCTTGTTTGCATGACAATTTTGTTTCAAGTGAAAATACTAGTGAACATTCAATTAATTTTGGGTCAAACCATTTTATTTTTAACCTCTGTAGTGAACTGTTGGAGAAGTGGAAGGGAATGCTTTGAACACAGTGAGGCATGTCTATTCCATGTCCAACTTTTTCTTCCTGAATCTCCAATAAAATGTATTTGGCTGAAAGAACACAAACACCACTCAACTGACTGAAGGAGGAAAGGATTTATGTTTCCAACCAAGAAGCTCAGAGATGATGCAGGATCAATGGTGTCTCAAGGACCCAAGTTCTTTTCGTTACTCCAATGAGCCATCCTCAGGATGGGCTTGTCTTCAGGCTGTTAGCAGGAGGGCTGCATCCATGCCTGGGGTCATTGGATGTGATATGCGCAGAGAGAACACAAAGGCCATCTCTTCTTGTAAACCTCTCTTAGGCATGGAGAATCTTTTTCAAAAATTCCCCAGCAGAATTCTTCTCAGATATCCTTGTCTAGAATCTAGTCCTCTATAACTCTGTGAACCAATTGCCATCAAGGATATGATTATCCTTAAACCAATTCAGTCAGTTCCTGAAGGGGGGTGGATCAGATTCTCCTGAGGCACATAGCAAGGAAAAGAGGTAGATACATGGAAAAAAACAGTTCTCTTAGGAAGGAAAAGGAGTTTAGGTAACTAATGAGGGTGTAATGCAAAGTGTTAGAAATATGTGATTGTATCTTGGTTTGAGTTGGCTGTTAAAAAATATAAGCAATTCACTCCTGGCTGCAATGGTTGTGAAGCAAGAGAACAGCAAGTTTTTCTCTGGGCAACTGGAAACCACTGAATAGTGCACAAGTGTGCAATGCTCAGCTGGAACATCTTTCTGGTATTCTGATTACTATGCCAGGCGACAGTAACCGTATATGTTTCTGAGGTCAAATTACAATTGACTTCCTCTCTAAGGCTGTCCTTCAATCCACGATTATTAATTCTTATTGAACTTCCCAGTGCACAAATTACTCAAGCAATCTGCCCTCTTGAATTTCTACAGTAGATTTGGCGCATCATTAAATCTTCGTGTGAACTCTATGCCCATCCACATCTTTGCTGGAATAAAACAGTTATGCAGAAATGTGGCACAATGCAAACTCACTTCAGTGTTTTTAACTAAGGTCATTTCTTTTCTATATAATTTCTTGATTTTATTTATCTAAAATTGGTCTCAGTTTGGGCTCTGCAGACTCTTAATCTGCCACATCATTTCCCCCACATCATTTCAGCATCAACAAAGTTTCTGATTTGCTTCAGGACTACTTCTGCTCCCCAGAAGCCACACCTCTTATCCTCAGTGAATTCCACAATATCTTTATTTCCTGTGAGAAATGAGAAACTGTCCAGCAACAAGGTCAAGAAACAGAAAAATGTTCTGGAAAGGCCATGGTTTGGCTGATAGGTTCACAAAAACAGAACTCATTGAATAAGGGGGAAAATCATATATTATGTGAGGCAGTATTTATAAAACTACTTTTGAGATTATTGGACTAAGGGAGCACCTCCAACAAACATTTTCTCCTATTTTCTTATTTTAGTTAAACTGTTGTTCCTTTTTTGGTTGTGTTTGTATTTTTGTTGTTTTGTTTTGTTTTGCTTTGTTACTCTTAGGTAGTGGTAGTTACTATTTTCCTACTGGCTCACCATTGATTATTCAGTCATATTCCAGGTTAAATATAAAGACAAAAATAAACTGATAAGGTAGAATTACCCTTTAAGTTTTAGAAATATTTATGGATTTACAAGAGTTCACATCCTTGCTGATTCTGACTACAAATTATTAAGACAGTTTTCCAAATGTCATACATGAAAATCTATATGATTTTTAGAGTCGGTGTTACTCAAGTTTACCCAGACTGTCACCAGCACCTGTCTTTCTGAGAAAGAGAAAGCTCTGATTCCTGCCTTTGGTAAAATAGGAGCCCCTTGTCTTGGTCTTTAAATAAATTTTGGTGTCAGGGTTTTCTCCCTCAATGGTCCCAGGTGTCTTGATGACATCCTTCTGCATCTAGGGAATGGTTAGCCCAACACAGATCAGGGAATACACATCGACTGTGGTTATGGTTCCCTTTTCAGGAAGTCTCTGTGTTCATAGCATTTTATCCTTAGGCTCAACATTTTCTAACCAATACCTCGCAAAAAAATTAATAATCACCCCCTTTGGTTTTAGAAAAACACATCCTGAGATTTTAGCTAATATGATGATAAGGGATTTGTTGGTTACTATGTGCTAGAGAACTTCAGAACCTCACATATTTTTCCATGAGAAAAATAACTTGAGGTTTCTTTCTCTTCACTAGAATTTGAATTTTCTCAAGTCTGCCTTTAAAATAGCTGCACTCTGTGCTACATCTTTGTTTTTCTTACTACAGTGAAATATTATTCAGACCGCTGGCTGGTAAATGTTCTGGGAGCATAATGTAAAGTTCTTCTGGAAACAACCAATCCATTTCTGCAAGACTTTAAATTACACTTTCAATCCCTTCTCCTTTCTCATTTGATAATGTATCTTTTCTCACTTCCTTCCACTCATTAATTTTTTCCTCTCCTATTATTTGTCATTATGGTCTATAGCTGTTGTTTAACTATCTGAGGCAATTTATACCATTTGCATGAATAATGTTATGTAAAATAACATAGTACCACAGCATGGATTAAGGAAACCCTTTATAATACCTGATTAATTGTGACTACTCTTTCCATAATAAGTTAATACAACATGTGCTTCATCATATGTTATGGAGATGTGTAATGCATGAAAAATTTTCTGTGCTTCACTTTAATCAGCATTTTATACCAACTCCCATTATCATCTATAAAATGCTTAAAAATTGTTCCTGGGCAATCCAGACAGCATAATACTTACTTCAAGGAAAACGATTGAATATTTTAAGCTTAAATATTACATCTATGTGGCAGTAAATAAAAATTTGTGGGATGTAGTTTCTAATTATTTTGATCATTTATAGGCAAGCAATTCTTTTCCAAAAATCAAAGCATGTCTTTAATTAGGAAAGTTGGTATAAATTATTAAATGAAGCGACAAACTTAGAAATTTTAAAACCCCAACTTAAGTAACAGTTCAGTGGGTGGATGTCAAAAGTTACTTCACATCTATGCATCTCAGTGACATCATTGATAGAATGGGAATAACACCCATATCTCTCTTGCCTGTATTGCAGACTGTCGTAAGCATCAGATACGATAGTGACCCTGAGAGCACTTTATACATGTTAAAACACCATGCACATGAAAGTCTTGATTCTAAGACTCTGAAAAAAATCGTATGTTCATTAACATTTCCCTCCTCTCACCACATCACTAGGAAGCTCATGCTGGCTCTTTGCAAAACGGTTAAACAGTTATGGCCCTTTCTGATATAATTAGTGAACGGCCAAGTCTGTGGAGTTTGTTTTCAGTGCCATTTTCCTCCCTTTGCGAGACCCCTATTCTCTCTGCTGCCAGCAGTAGACTCTGCACACTGCAAATATTTGCCAACCTGGTTTAATTTGTGTTGGTTCCTGCAGATCCTTTGCCCTCGTGTTTTTCTAAGGCACCCATGGCACCACCTGAGCAACCCCTGGAAGCTCGGCCAGGCATTGGAGCTCCCTGTCTGCCTGTGCAATCTCAGCTGCCTCCAGCTCAGTCTACCAGACCATCAGTAGCAAAACTGAGAAAACAAACCTCTAAGTCATTGAGGGTCACACCATGATTGCTGCAACATCAATGTGCAGGCAACACTCAATCTTTCCAAGGTCATATTTTCACATTATTGTAAACCTCTCTCATGGATTGAATTTGATCTTTCACATTAACTGATGATGATTTCAAGTAATCCTACTGGATTGGTGGAAACCATCAGCCAGGGGTCCAAGCCAGGGTTCCCCAGAGGGCAGGCATGCTTGTCTGTGAGTGTTTGTACCCTGGGCCCCCATCTCAGCAGGAGGGAAGACCTTATTCTCACCACTTGTGTTCATCTGGAAAGGCTGTGTGTATGCAACGGTGGGGAGCAGCCCGCAGTTCCGTGTCTTTCCCCACAGCACTTAATTTCTCACTCTGGGAATCTAGGTTGCTGCGGAGAAGGGGAGATGGGAGGTGGTCATTCAGGGCCCAGCACGATGGACACCCCTTCACCCAGAACATCACCACGTGCTGTGGCAGAGGACAGAGAAGTGAAGGAATCACATTGAGCCTCTTCTACCTCAGAAGAAAACAGCCAACATCACCTCCACTTATTATTCTTGGCAAGAGTTAGTAACATGCCCCGTCCAAATGCAAGGGAACTGGTAGTCTTCTCTTTTCCCAGCAAAAAAGGAGAACCGGATGTAGTTAAACACTGGTGAGGTTTACCCATCTCTTTCACCAAATCCCACCCCATGCAGAGGGGCTAGGATGAAGCCCTGGAGTGCTGGGACGTGCTTACTCAGTATAACCTCTTCGCAGTAGGTTTCCCCCAGTTCATGGCCGCATCCTTTCTTACCCTCCCTCCAACCTTTAGGCCCTCCTTGGAGGAGTGGGGAAGGGGCTGGCAGAGCAGCCAACAGTGCCATGTGCCTTGTTATGTGGTCAGTGCCCACATCAGGGGCCTCACCCAGGAGATCACAGACACTAGTGGGTTGTCACTTATTCAACAGGGTTTGTGAAGCAACAAAGACCATTTCTTCCACTTTTGTTTCTGGCAGAAACAATTGCTTTTTGCACGGGGGCTGCAGAATAGAGCTGGCCAACTTTCTGCTGGAAACCCTGAAAAGGGTTTTGAGCAGGCAGACAAATGGAAAGGGGAATTGCCTAAATGGAGTTTCCCAATCTTCAGGGCCGTGGGGAGTTTGGATGGTGACCCACCCACCCTGGACTCCCGGATGCTATGGATTCCCACCCACTCACCTTGCTGCCGAAGCTGGAGAGTGGTAGTGGCCACCGTCACTGTCACCTGTTTCCCATGCCTGAGGATGATGCCTTCTGATTCTGACTTTTGAACCTATGATTTTCAAACACCTTTTCAAAAAGACACTCTTTAGAAAGTATACACATGAGCAATTTTTAATTTTTTGTCCCCCGAGATTTTCTCAATTGTAAAACTTCATAGGGTTCTGACTCTTGAACTAAGCAAAAGGAAAAAAAAAATTATTTCAGCATCAGTTTAGCTGGATTGAAAGGGAACAGGAAAATACAGAGAAAATTCACAGGAAAGGGTATTAATATTGCAGTGCCTCTGGTGAGGTCTTTTCAGAACATATTCTCTCATGAACCATTTCTACATATATTTAACTGTCTCACCCCCTCCTGTATTTCATGTATTTCATTTTTAATTTCAAAACCCTGGGACGATCCTGATTCTTTCACACAGGTAAAAAAGACTTTCCTTTTTAATTCTAAATTGTATTCATTACTGAGTAGGAATTTGTAGCAAAGGGTTTAATTCTGTGTGGGAATTATGTCTCCAATAAAGTCGAGAGTCCCGGCCCAAAGAAGGGGGGCACCATAGAAACAAAGAGGGGGGCAGGTGGCAGACCAACACTGTAGGAATTTGTGACTTGAATATTATTGATTTTTTTCATTCTAAAGTAGTTTCACGTTTTTAAAATGAATACTTTTAATTGTCTTTTTAAATTCAAACTTTTAACAGCCATATGAAATAGTGACTAATGCAAATACAATAGAAAGACATTTAAAATAAAATTTTAAAGCATTTTTATTTTTCAAAGAAAATGCCCGGAAATTGGGATCTGTGGGAACTAAAATGTTAAAGTGTTGACAGCAAGTCAAGCTCCTGTGATCCTTATTAACTGACTAATGCAAGAATCTGGTAAACCGTGTGGGCATAGCCTGCCTGCAGGTCACAGACTGCTCTATTAGAGAAGACAATTTCCCCGGATAACACACTTATCTATGTTTAACACAATATGAATTTGAAAAATGATGTTGCAAATAGCTACAGGATTTACTGCAGAAATCTCTCCTTTCAACAAGAATTTATTTTGTTTGTTAAAATTCCACACTCTTTTTTATAATTTCCTGCAAGAAAATTAACCTTTTTTTTTTCTTTTTTTTTTTTTTCGCTTAGTCAAACCTGCTCTAACATCTGATCTTCTATCCCAGCACTTGCTTCCAGGGGACTCGCACAGGACGTTCTGCTTTCAGCAGTCAATGCCCAAGGAGTGAATGAAAGCATGAGTAGATCAGTGTCTAAAGGTGACCCCAGCCTGCAGAGCCCTGAGCCCTGACTATGGAGCCCAGGGCACAACTGCAGCCTTAGCAAGTGTGATGATAAGAGACCAGGCAGATTTCTTGAGGTGGTCTATTTGCTTTGAGCATCAAAAAACCTGCTTTCCTTTCCTGCAAATGCTTGTTTTGATGATGGTTCAACTATGAGTACTTTCTTGAAATGAGTGGAAGAGGACCTGTGATTAACAGAGCCCATTAAACAGCTAAACTTCAAAATTTTAGAGTTTCTTTATGTTAATTCAGTTACTTTCTAAATTAACTAAATTTCTAAACTAACATTCTTTTACAATATTCAGCTATCCCTTATAAAGTTCTTACTATAGATACTGGACACTTTTACAAGCCCTTTGCATCTATTCCTTATAATAACTATGAAGTCAATTCTTATATTGTTCCCATTTTGCTCATGACAAAACAGTGCAATCAAGGAAGTTGCCTGAAGTCACCTGACTAGTAAGACATGAAACCAGCATTCAAACCACAGTGTGACTTCAAGTCTATGTTTGCAACCAAAACACCACACTTCATGGATGTCATTATAAGTCACTGTACTTGGTCTAGGTTGATGTCTGGAAACATGTCAAGTGGAGCAAGTCTTCAGAAATGTGTGCAGTGAATGTTCTCTCTGCCCTCCTAGCCCATCCCTTCAATGGGACTTGACTCAGTGGATGCCCAGTGCCCCAGCCGTTCTTCCCATCTCCTGTGTTCTTATATTCCGCCCTCATTTGCACGAGCTGCAGCAGTGCGAAGTTGGAGCCCATTCCAGGTACCTGAATGGTTCCCAAAGGAGTTGGGGTTGAGGCCCAGCAGAACAGGGTCTCTAGAAGAGAGCAGCTGGGCAGCCTCTGTGACCTTGACAGGCGGACAGCCCACACTCAGCAGCAGCACAGAGAAGGATGCAAAGCATGGGCTTATACGGCAGTGATAGAGTCAAGATTTAGAGTGAGATTTACAGGACAAAACAATTGCTAGAAACCAGAAGGGCTACATGGATGTCTTGAATATAGGTTGAAACATCAAATGATATAATCATAAAGGTAGACCTATCTATAGTTCAAGGGAAACAGACATGGCTTAAGAATCTGTGAATGATACCTCTCACTGGATATGAGAAATACAAGTGATTTTATTTTCTTTTTTATTCATTTCTTAGTTTTTCCCCAAGATTTTCTCCAGTGACAAAATATTTGGATTTTATATTCGGAAAAACTAACTAATCCTGTAAGAGCTCAATGCCAGCTGTAACATTATGCATGGAGGTGTTAAAAGACAATTGAAAGCTACACTACACAGGAAACTTTTTTCTAATCCAATACAGATACACAAATTGGGTGATTCTTGGCAGTGATGAGTTCCCAGATCACATTGTGTTAAGCAAACATGAGACACTGACCTACCATGGTTGTTTTACAGGAAGTTCTTGCATTCATCCACCTAGCCCTCAGCTCAGACATTGATGGAGATCCTGCAGTCCGCCATGTATTGTGCTGTCATGGTGATGTGAACACAATTACATAAAGTATCTAGTCTTTTATCTGCTCACACTCTATAGAAGAGACAAAAAACTATGCTCTGTAATCGTGTATAAAATGTGCTGTGATGGCTCAAGGGAGAGACATTTAAAATAAACTTGGGGATTCTTCAAACTTCTAGGTCCTATCATTCTTTCCTTGCAACTTTGGAAAGAATGGTATTGAGGCAGGTTCCAGGGGACATACATAGAGTCAGGGATTGTCCACCTAATCATGCCAAAGGACTGCTTGCTCTTTGAGAAAAGGCCAGCCAGGATGCCAGAACTCCTCCAGGTAATAAACCATTTGTTATTTGATCTATAACTTATTGATGATTTCCCAAATTAGGTGTTAAAATAATCTGAAATTGAATCACACAATCGAGTCTTTTGTGTCTGTCTTCTTTTGCTTAGCTTGATGTTTCTGAGGTTCATCTGTGAGTGATGGTGGGTATAAATATTTGTTAGAATTGTCAACCTGTACCCTGACAATGTGTGCATTTCATTCTTCAGGAATGAAGACTTCAGGAATGTCTTGTTTCCCTTAGAGGGGGAACACCCTTAGCTGTCCTGCTATTTTCAGTCTTCAGCACACTCACCCCATAAACTCAGTTTAGGCCCACAGGAAATAATCGACAGGAAGTGGCTGACCTAATCTGACTGTGGCTCCTCAGGATCCCAATATCCCATCAGCCATGAAACATTCATTGAAAATGTGAATGGTTTCTTCTTACCAACATTTATGGCGAGTCTGCCTCTTTCCACTGCTCTCTCAGAACATCTCTAGGTCAAAAAAGGAAATGCGACACATACTCCAAGTCTCGTTAAAAATTAATTCAAAATGAATCATAGTATTAAATGTAAAATGCAAAACTACACAACCGTTAGAAGAAAACATAAAACATACAAAAAATATTCATGACCTTGGGTTTGGAGAACAGTTTTTAGATACTACAACAAAAGCACAATCCATAAGTGGAAAAAATATATACTGGAGTTTATCAAAATTAAAAATGATTACTGTGTTCAAGACACTGTTAAGAGAATAAAAACACTGGAGAAAATATTTGCAAATCACATTTCTGATAAAGGACTTGTATGAAAAATATAAAAAGTAGTTTAAAACTCAACCATAATCAAGCAACCCATTTAAAAACAAGATAACAGAAACATAAAAAATAAAATATCAAACTAGGATCCAAAAAGCGATGACCTTTCATAAAAGAGAAGTTCTGTTTTTAGGTACACACACAGTGGTAATTAGAACAACTGCTTAGGGAACTGCCTCTTTTATCATTATGTAGTATCCCAATAATCCTCCTTGTCTTGAATTTTAGTTTGAAATATCCTCTGGTTAAAGATTTTATGATATGTCCTAATCTATTATTTTACTTTTTTCTTAAAAAAAATAGGTTTCTTTCTTTTTTTTTTTTTTAAAGACACCAATTGTACTTGAACATGTTATTATTATTATTTTTTTAATTAATTAATTTATTTATGGCTGTGTTGGGTCTTCGTTTCTGTGTGAGGGTTTTCTCTAGTTGCGGCGAGCGGGGGCCACTCTTCATCGCGGTGCGCGGGCCTCTCACTATCGCGGCCTTTCCTGTTGCGGAGCACAGGCTCCAGACGCGCAGGCTCAGTAGTTGTGGCTCACGGGCTTAGTTGCTCCGCGGCACGTGGGATCTTCCCAGACCAGGGCTCGAACCCGCGTCCCCTGCATTAGCAGGCAGATTCTCAACCACTGCGCCACCAGGGAAGCCCAGGTTTCTTTCTTTATATAGTAGACAAACTATGTGTAGGTGTTAACCTTTTTTATATAATCTGGCAATCTCTGTATTTTAAGTGGTGCATTTAGACCACTCACATTTACAGTTATGATTGATATAGATGGATTAACTATCTATTTAGCTACTTCCTATTTATTCCATTTGTTCTTTATTTCTTTTCTATTTTGGGCTTTTTTTGTTTTTAATTGAGCAGTTTTATGGCTATATTTTGTATATTCTATCAACTTATTATTTGTAAATCTTTTCAAAAAATTCAGCACTTGCCCTAGGGCTTAAAACATACATTTTTAAATGAATGGAGTCCACTATCAAATAATAATATACTGTTTCACATGTAATACAAGGACCTAATAATAAGATATTTCCTGTCTCCCTTTCATCCCTTATGTTACTGTCATTATATTTTTCAGTTTTACATATGGTGTAAATAAGCAACACGTTATATTAATATAGCTTTAAATAGATCTTACATTTTAGAGTAATTAAAATAAAAAAATATTTTATCTTCATTTAGTTGGTTTATAGTGTTCTTCTTTGTGAAGATCCAAGTTTCTGGCATGTATTATATTTCCCCTACTTGGAAAACTTCTGCCAACATGTCTTATAGACAAAGTCTGCTGTCTTCAATTTTTGTTTGTCAAAATATTTCTTGCACCATTTTTAAAGGACATCTTCTCTGGGCATAGAATTCTCAGTTGACAGTGTTTTTGTTGTTGTTGTTGTTAGCACTTTAAAGATGCCCTTCAAGTTGTCTTTCTTGTGTAGTTTCTCACCAAAAGTCTGCTTGTCTTGTGTAGATTGTGTGTCCCCTCCTGCTGCTCCAACCCTCTGGCTTCCTTGGAGATTGTCTCCTTTTCCTTGCTTTTCAGCAGTGTGAATATGATACGCCTATTTGTGAATCTTTTGCTATTTACCCTGCTTTGTGTTCCCTTAACTTCTTGGATCTACGGTTTGTGGTTTGTCACTAACTTTAGAAAACTCTGGCCATTACACCTTCACATATTTTCTCCCTTTTTCTTCTTCTGCTTGGATTCTTATTACAGTTGACCCTTGAGAAACATGGGTTTAAACTGCATGGGTCCACATATCTGTGGATTTTTTTCAATATGCACATACTGCAGTATATGATCTGAGGTTGGTTAATCTGTGGATCCAGAACTGAGAATGTGGAGGGCCAACGGTAAAGTTATATGCAAATTTTCAACTGCGTGGCGGGTCGGTACCCCTAACCCCCTGTTGTTCAAGGGTCAACTGTACATGTGTATGAGTCTGTTTTTCCTTCACAGTCCTGAGAGGTTATGTCTTTTTCTTTTTCTTTTTTTTTTTTCTTTGCGAGTTTCAGTTTAGGTAATTTCTATCTGCCTGTGTTCAGGTTCACTCATTCTTTCCTAGGCTGTGTGGAATCTACTGAAGAGCCAACTGAAGACAGTCTTCATCTCTGCTCCTCTGTTTTTGATTTCCAGAATTTCAATTTAATTTTATTTTTAGTTTCTATCTCTGCTGAACTTACCCACCTGATGCTGCATTTTGCCTACTTTTTCCATTAGTCTTTAATGTAACAATCAGAATTATTTTTTAAATTTCTATTTCTAATTTTGTGCCACTTTTGAGCACACTTCTGGTAACTTTTCTTTTCTGATTGTGATCTATTACTTTTTTGTATTCCACATAATAACTTATTAAAAATTAAGCATGTTGTATATGACAGATGATAATTAAATTAATTTTTTTTAATGCACAAGCATGCCTTTCTTTCTACCATTTTAAAGTCACCAAATATTAATCCTTTTAGCCTTATCTTTATGGTTGTATACTTCACATTCTCCATATTGTAATTCTTTTTATTCAGCCTAAAGAATTCCCTTTGGTATTTATTGCAGTATAGTTCTGCTATCAATAAATTCTTCCAGCTTTTGTTTGTCTGATAGTGCCTTTTATTCTTTCAGTTTTGAAAAATACTTTCTCTGGATGTAAAATATTTAAATATACAGTTGATCCTCAGTATTTGTAGATTCAATATTTACAGACTCACTAACTTGCTAAAGTTTGTAACTCAAAATGAATACGTATGGTGCTTTCAAGGTCACCCACAAACACGTGTAGGCTGGCAAAAACTTCGAGTCACTTGGCATACATAGCTGAAGATGTACAAGACAACGGTCTACTTTTTTGTTTTTAGCTCACATACTGTAAACAAGTGGCCTTTTTGTGGTCTATTTAGTCCCTTTTTTTGCATTTTGTGCACTTTTTTGATGATTTCATTGTTTAAAATAGTGCTGGAGTGCTGGCTAGTATTTCTAAGCACAATAAGACTGTGGTGTGCCTTATAGAGAAAATATGTGTTAGAGAAGCTTCTTTCAGAAATGAGTTATAGTTATAGTTGTAATGCTGTTGACCATGAGCTCAGTGCTAATACATCAACAATACCTTTTAAATAAGGTGTATGTAAGCAGAAATATACATACAACAAGGTTATGCATTGATCAGCTGACAAAAATATTATGATCAGAGGTTTGAAGGAAACAAACTCTGTGTTTCCCTTAGGAGAAATGGTTTAGTAGTCACTATTTCAGTGCTCATGATGACTTTCTAGAACCTGACTACCATGAATAATGAAAATCAACTGCATATATTAGAGTGTGTGTGTGTGTGTGTGTGTTCCAAGCTTTTTTTGTTATTCTCAGTAGCTGTATTGATCTACTTTTCTCTGTTCTTTTACAATCAGAAGCAGAAATTTCCTGTTTAATTTATTTTTGGTTTTTAATGGTTTTTTAAGTGAAATAAAGCAGCATAGTATGTTTGTGAAGAGAAGGTGACCAGCATCTGTTACATATCAGTTACTAAGTATTAATTGAGAACATTAGCTAAAAAATAATATTTTAAAAGATATTTCTGTCTACAGGTAGTCTTATCAATGACTAAATTGTGGCTCAAAGATATTAAATAACTTGCTTAAGCTTAGATTTTAACATAAGTCTGTTGGCTTCACAGCCAATACTCTTACATGATTGCCACTTCACTCATTGATTCAATTTTCTTATCTAAAAAATAATTGCTAATAATCCTCCATGCACAAGAATGTCATGAGCATGAATTAGAGAATGTCACTGTCAGAGACACACAGTAATTGCAAAACAGTGCTTGTCACATCAGATCTGTCACAGCTCCTCTCTAAAATACATTTAGCCTAGGAAAATGGCATAGGATTTCAGAAAAAGCATCTACAATGTGTGTTAATGAAGATCCAGTGGTAGCTAAAAAAAAAAAAAATCAGTATATGACACACTTTTTCATTATGATGTGTTGTGATGGTTCTATTTGAAATGTTTCACGGAGGACAGTTATTTTAGTGTTTATCAGACTTGCTGGAAAGGCCCTTTGGGAGTGTTAATGCTTAAGATTCTTCATTAACTAGAAAGATGAAAATCTGCCACTGGGCAGTAAACATATTTTAACAAATCACTCAAGAGGATAAGGTCACTTCTCCAATATTATTCTCTAACACTTGGATGTTTCGGTGTGATGACAGAGGGAAACATCTACTCCACTCATCAAAACTAGGGACTTGCTGATACAAGTTAGCCCAACAGTCCATCAGAAAACAATGATAATAATAATAATAATAATAATAATAAAAGCCTTACCATTTATCCACAGCCAAAACATGCGTGGATCATTGTGCATGGTCCTGAAATGCTTCAAGTCAACCTGTCAAAGTAGCTTGTTATATATTAAACTAATGATCTGCCCTCTAAACCAACGCCTTCTCCTGCTTTTCTGTCATAGCTGGATTACTAACCCCTTAATCACCCACACTAGAATCTTGGGAGAGACTTTTTTTTTTTTTTTACATCTTTATTGAAGTATAATTGCTTTACAATGGTGTGTTAGTTTCTGCTTTAAAACAAAGTGAATCAGTTATACATATACATATGTTCCCATATCTCTTCCCTCTTGCATCTCCCTCCCTCCCACCCTCCCTATCCCACCCCTCTAGGTGGTCACAAAGCATCGAGCTGATCTCCCTGTGCTATGCGGCTGCTTCCCACTAGCTATCTGTTTTACATTTGGTAGTGTATATATGTCCATGACACTCTCTCACCCTGTCACATCTCCCCCCTCCCCCTCCCCATATCCTCAAGTCCATTCTTTAGTAGGTCTGTGTCTTTATTCCCATCTTGCCACTAGGTTCTTCATGACCTTTTTTTTTTTTTTTTTTTCCTTAGATTCCATATATATGTGTTAGCATACTGTATTTGTTTTTCTCTTTCTGACTTACTTCACTCTGTATGACAGACTCTAACTCCATCCACCTCATTACAAATACCTCCATTTCATTTCTTTTTGTGGCTGAGTAATATTCCATTGTATATATGTGCCACAGCTTCTTTATCCATTCATCCGATGATGGACACTTAGGTTGCTTCCATGTCCTGGCTATTGTAAACAGAGCTGCAATGAACATTTTGGTACATGACTCTTTTTGAACTATGGTTTTCTCAGGGTATATGCCCAGTAGTGGGATTGCTGGGTCGTATGGTAGTTCTATTTGTAGTTTCTTAACGAACCTCCATACTGTTCTCCATAGTGGCTGTATCAATTTACATTCCCACCAACAGTGCAAGAGTGTTCCCTTTTCTCCACACCCTCTCCAGTATTTACTGTTTCTAGATTTTTTGATGATGGCCATTCTGACCGGTGTGAGATGATATCTCATTGTAGTTTTGATTTGCATTTCTCTAATGATTAAGGATGTTGAGCATTCTTTCATGTGTCTGTAGGCCATCTGTATATCTTCTTTGGAGAAATGTCTGTTTAGGTCTTCTGCCCATTTTTGGATTGGGTTGTTTGTTTTTTTGTTATTGAGCTGCATGAGCTGCTTGTAAATCTTGGAGATTAATCCTTTGTCAGTTGCTTCATTTGCAAATATTTTCTCCCATTCTGAGGGTTGTCTTTTGGTCTTGTTTATGGTTTCCTTTGCTGTGCTAAAGCTTTTAAGTTTCATTAGGTCCCATTTGTTTATTTGTGTTTTTATTATCATTTCTCTAGGAGCTGGGTCAAAAAGAATCTTGCTGCGATTTATGTCATAGAGTGTTCTGCCTATGTTTTCCTCTAAGAGTTTGATAGTATCTGGCCTTACACTTAGGTCTTTAATCCATTTTGAGTTTATTTTTGTGTATGGTGTTAGGGAGTGTTCTAATTTCATACTTTTACATGTACCTGTCCAATTTTCCCAGCACCACTTATTGAAGAGGCTGTCTTTTCTCCACTGTATATGCTTGCCTCCTTTATCAAAGATAAGGTGACCATATGTGCGTGGGTTTATCTCTGGGCTTTCTATCTATCCTGTTCCATTGATCTATATTTCTGTTTTTGTGCCAGTACCAAACTGTCTTGATTACTGTAGCTTTGTAATATAGTCTGAAGTCAGGGAGCCTGATTCCTCCAGCTCCATTTTTCGTTCTCAAGGTTGCTTTGGCTATTTGGGGTCTTTTGTGTCTCCATACAAATTGTGAAATTTTTTGTTCTAGTTCTGTGAAAAATGCCAGTGGTAGTTTGATAGGGATTGCACTGAATCTGTAGATTGCTTTGGGTAGTAGAGTCATTTTCACAATGTTGATTCTTCCAATCCAAGAACATGGTATATCTCTCCATCTATTTGTATCATCTTTAATTTCTTTCATCAGTGTCCTATAATTTTCTGCATACAGGTCTTTTGTCTCCTTAGGTAGGTTTATTCCTAGATATTTTATTCTTTATGTTGCAATGGTAAACAGGAGTGTTTTCTTAATTTCACTTTCAGATTTTTCATCATTAGTATATAGGAATGCAAGAGATTTCTGTACATTAATTTTATATCCTGCTACTTTACCAAATTCATTGATTAGCTCTAGTAGTTTTCTGGTGGCAGTTTTAGGATTCTCTATGTATAGTATCATGTCATCTGCAAACAGTGACAGCTTTACTTCTTCCTTTCTGATTTGGATTACTTTTATTTCTTTTTCTTCTCTGATTGCTGTGGCTAACACTTCCAAAACTATGTTGAATAATAGTGGTGAGAGTGGGCAAACTTGTCTTGTTCCTGAACTTAGTGGAAATGGTTTCAGTTTTTCACCATTGAGGACAATGTTGGCTGTGGGTTTGTCATATATGGCCTTTATTATGTTGAGGAAAGTTCCCTCTATGCCTACTTTCTGCAGGGCTTTTATCATAAATGGGTGTTGAATTTTGTTGAAAGCTTTCTCTGCATCTATTGAGATGATCATATGGTTTTTCTCCTTCAATTTGTTAATATGGTGTATCACGTTGATTGATTTGTGTATATTGAAGAATCCTTGCATTCCTGGAATAAACCCCACTTGATCATGGTGTATGATCCTTTTAATGTGCTGTTGGATTCTGTTTGCTAGTATTTTGTTGAGGATTTTTGCATCTATGTTCATCAGTGATATTGGCCTGTAGTTTTCTTTCTTTGTGACATCTTTGTCTGGTTTTGGTATCAGGGTGAAGGTGGCCTCGTAGAATGAGTTTGGGAGTGTTCCTCCCTCTGCAATATTTTGGAAGAGTTTGAGAAGGATAGGTGTTAACTCTTCTCTAAATGTTTGATAGAATTCGCCTGTGAAGCCATCTGATCCTGGGCTTTTGTTTGTTGGAAGATTTTTAATCACAGTTTCAATTTCAGTGCTTGTGATTGGTCTGTTCATATTTTCTATTTCTTCCTGGTTCAGTCTCGGCAGGTTGTGCATTTCTAAGAATCTGTCCATTTCTTCCAGGCTGTCCATTTTATTGGCATAGATTTGCTTGTAGTAATCTCTCATGATCGTTTGTATTTCTGCAGTGTCAGTGGTTACTTCTCCTTTTTCATTTCTAATTCTATTGATTTGAGTCTTCTCCCTTTTTCTCTTGATGAGTCTGGCTAATGGTTTATCAATTTTGTTTATCTTCTCAAAGAACCAGCTTTTAGTTTTATTGATCTTTGCTATTGTCTCCTTCATTTCTTTTTCATTTATTTCTGATCTGATCTTTATGATTTCTTTCCTTCTGCTAGCTTTGGGGTTTTTTTGTTCTTCTTTCTCTAATTGCTTTAGGTGCAAGGTTAGGTTGTTTATTCGAGATGTTTCCTGTTTCTTGAGGTAGGCTTGTATTGCTATAAACTTCCCTCTTAGAACTGCTTTTGCTGCATCCCATAGGTTTTGGGTCGTCGTGTCTCCATTGTCATTTGTTTCTAGGTATTTTTTGATTTCCCCTTTGATTTCTTCAGTGATCACTTCGTTATTAAGTAGTGTATTGTGTAGCCTCCATGTGTTTGTATTTTTTACAGATCTTTTCCTGTAATTGATATCTAGTCTCATAGTGTTGTGGTCGGAAAAGATACTTGATACGATTTCAATTTTCTTAAATTTACCAAGGCTTGATTTGTGACCCAAGATATGATCTATCCTGGAGAATGTTCCAAGAGCACTTGAGAAAAATGTGTATTCTGTTGTTTTTGGATGGAATGTCCTATAAATATCAATTAAGTCCATCTTGTTTAATGTATCATTTAAAGCTTGTGTTTCCTTATTTGTTTTCGTTTTGGATGATCTGTCCGTTGGTGAAAGTGGGGTGTTAAAGTCCCCTACTATGATTGTGTTGCTGTCTGTTTCCCCTTTTATGGCTGTTAGTATTTGCCTTATGTATTGAGGTGCTCCTATGTTGGGGGCATAAATATTTACAATTGTTATACCTTCCTCTTGGATTGATCCCTTGATCATTATATAGTGTCCTTCTTTGTCTCTTGTAATAGTCTTTATTTTAAAGTCTATTTTGTCTGATATGAGAATTGCTACTCCAGCTTTCTTTTGATTTCCATTTGCATGGAATATCTTTTTCCATCCCCTCACTTTCAGTCTGTAAGTGTCTCTAGGTCTGAAGTGGGTCTCTTGTAAGCAGCATAGATATGGGTCTTGTTTCTGTATCCATTCAGCCAGTCTGTGTTTTTTGGTGGGAACATTTAATCCATTTACATTTAAGGTAATTATTGATATGTATGTTCCTATTCCCATTTTCTTAAATATTTTGTGTTTGTTATTGTAGGTGTTTTCCTTCTCTTGTGTTTCCTGCCTAGAGAAGTTCCTTTAGCATTTGTTGTAAAGCTGGTTTGGTGGTGCTGAACTCTCTCAGCTTTTGCTTGTCTGTAAAGATTTTAATTTCTCTGTCAAATCTGAATGAGATCCTTGCTGGGTAGAGTAACCTTGGTTGTAGGTTTTTCTCCTTCATGACTTTAAGTATATCCTGCCACTCCCTTCTGGCTTGCAGGGTTTCTGCTGAAAGATCAGCTGTTAACCTTATGGGGATTCCCTTGTGTGTTATTTGTTGTTTTTCCCTTGCTGCTTTTAATATGTTTTCTTTATATTTAATTTTTGATAGTTTGATTAATATGTGTCTTGGCGTGTTTCTCCTTGGATTTATCCTGTATGGGACTCTCTGTTCTTCCAGGACTTGATTAACTATTTCCTTTCCCATATTAGGGAAGTTTTCAACTATAATCTCTTCAAATATTTTCTCAGTCCCTTTCTTTTTCTCTTCTTCTTCTGGGGCCCCTATAATTCGAATGTTGGTGCGTTTAATGTTGTCCCAGAGGTCTCTGCGACTGTCCTCAGTTCTTTTCATTCTTTTTTCTTTATTCTGCTCTGCAGTAGTTATTTCCACTATTTTATCTTCCAGGTCACTTATCCATTCTTCTGCCTCAGTTATTCTGCTATTGATCCCGTCTAGAGTATTTTTAATTTCATTTATTGTGTTTTTCATCGTTGCTTGTTTCCTCTTTAGTTCTTCTACGTCCTTGTTAAATGTCTCTTGCATTTTGTCTATTCTATTTCCAAGATTTTGGATCATCTTTACTATCATTATTCTGAATTCTTTTTCAGGTAGACTGCCTATTTCCTCTTCATTTGTTAGGTCTGGTGTGTTTTGACCCTGCTCCTTCACCTGCTGTGTGTTTTTCTGTCTTCTCATTTTGCTTATCTTACTGTGTTTGAGGTCTCCTTTTCACAGGCTGCATGTTCGTAGTTCCCATTGTTTTTGGTATCTGTCCCCAGTGGCTAAGGTTGGTTCAGTGGGTTGTGTAGGCTTCCTGGTGGAGGGGGCTAGTGCTTGTGTTCTGGTGGATGAGGTTGGACCTTGTCTTTCTGGTGGGCACGTCCACGTCTGGTGGTGTGTTTTGGGGTGTCTGTGGCCTTTTATGATTTTAGGCAGCCTCTCTGCTAATGGATGGGGCTGTGTTCCTGTCTTGCTAGTTGTTTGGCATAGGGTGTCCAGCACTGTAGCTTGCTCGTCGTTGAGTGAAGCTGGGTCTTGATGTTGAGATGGAGATCTCTGAGAGATTTTCGCCGTTTGGTATTACGTGGAGCTGGGAGGTCTCTTGTGGACCAGTGTCCTGAAGTTGGCTCTCCCACCTCAGAGGCACAGCCCTGATGCCTGGCTGGAGCACCAAGAGCCTTTCATTCACACGGCTCAGAATATAAGGGAGAAAAAAATGAAAGAAAGAAAGAAAGAAAGAAAGAAAGAAAGAAAGAAAGAAAGAGGATAAAATAAAATTAAAAAAAGCTATTATAATAAAAAATAAGAAAAAAATTATTAAGAATAAATGTATTCAGAAAATTTTTTTTTTAATTTTGAAAAATAGATTTATTAATTTTTTAAAATAGAAAATAAGAAAAAAATTATTAAGAAAAAATTTTACTAAGAAAAAAAATTTTTAATTTTTTAAAATAAAAAATATGAAAAAACTTATTTAAAAATTTTTTTAATTTCTAAAAATAGAAAATAAGGAAAAAATTCTTAAGAACACATTTATTAGGAAAAAAATTTTTTTAAGTAAAAAAAAAAAAAAAAACAGACGGACCTAACCTTAGGACTAATCGTGAAAGCAAAGCTATACAGACAAAATCTCACCCAGAAGCATACACATATACACTCACAAAAAAAGGAAAAGGGGAAAAATTAATATATCCTGCTCCCAAAGTCCACCTCTTGAATTTGGGATGATTCGTTGTCTATTCAGGTATTCAACAGATGCAGGCACATCAAGTTGTTTGTGGAGATTTAATCCGCTGCTCCTGAGGCTGCTGGGAGAGATTTCCCTTTCTCTTCTTTGTTCGCACAGCTCCCGGGGTTCAGCTATGGATTTGGACCCGCCTCTGCGTGTAGGTCGCCTGAGGGCGTCTGTTCCCCGCCCAGGCAGGACGGGGTTAAAGGAGCAGCTGCTTCGGGGGCGCTGGCTCACTCAGGCCGGGGGGAGGGAGCGGTACGGAGGAGGCGGGGCGAGCCTGCGGCGGCAGAGGCGTCGTGACGTTGCAGCAGCCCTAGGCGTGCCGTGCGTTCTCCCGGGGAAGTTGTCCCCGGATCACGGGAGCCTGGCGGTGGCAGGCTGCACAGGCTTCCGGGAGGGGCGGTGTGGAGAGTGACCTGTGCTCGCACACAGGCTTCTTGGTGGCGGCAGCAGCAGCCTTAGCGTCTCCTGCCCGTCTCTTGGGTCCGCGCTGGTAGCCGCGGCTCGCGCCCATCTCTGGAGCTCGTTTAGGCCGCACTCTGAATCCCCTCTCCTCGCGCGCCAGGAAACAAAGAGGTAAGAAAAAGTCTCTTGCCTCTTTGGCAGCTGCAGACTTTTTCCCGGACTCCCTCCCAGCTAGCTGTGGCGCACTAGCCCCTTCAGGCTGTGTTCACGCCGCCAACCCCAGTCCTCTCCCTGGGATCCGACCGAAGCCCGAGCCTCAGCTCCCAGCCCCGCCGGCCCCGGCGGGGGAGCAGAGAAGCCTCTCGGGCTGGTGAGTGCTGCTCGGCGCCGAGCCTCCGTGCGGGAATCTCTCCGCTTTGCCCTCCACACCCCTGTGGCTGCGCCCTCCTCCGTGGCTCCGAAGCTCCCCCCTCTGCCACCCGCCATCTCCGCCCGCGAAGGGGCTCCTAGTGTGTGGACACCTTTCCTCCTTCACGGCTCCCTGCCACTGGTGCAGGTCCCGTCCCTATTCTTTTGTCTCTGTTATCTCCTTTTTCTTTTGCCCTACCCTAGTACGTGGGGATTTTCTTGCCTTTTGGGAGGTCTGACGTCTTCTGCCAGCGTTCAGTGGGTGTTCTGTAGGAGCAGTTCCACGTGTAGATGTATTTCTACTGTATCTGTGGGAAGGAAGGTGATCTCCCCGTCTTACTCTTCCGCCATCTTCCTGACCATCCCGGAGCGACTTTTAATTTCTCCCTTTGCCTCACCTACATTACTAAACAATAAATCTGTATATTTTATTTTCTGTTTCCCAAATGCAGTTAACTCCACTAAATCCATATTAAGGATGCCATTACTTAGCTGGACCATCATGCCTTCCTTGGATAGTTATGTGTGCCATTTAATGGATTGTCACACCTTTGGCTTGGCCCTTAAATTCAACCTCCACAAAGGTATTGAGTGATCTTTCATAGCACAAGTGGCCGTGGCACTCCATTATTAGGACATTTTATTGCCCACAACAGATTACCTGACGCACTGCAGTCACAGAGTAAAGATCTGTACAATAGTGTGTTGAACTGATTGATGTAAATAGATTTCAACCATGCCAACTTTCACAACTTCATTTAGTAATGAAAGTACATATCTATTCCTGAACTTAAGGGAAAACTCAGGGATGGAGATCTGGATTTGACTGTCATCAGTTTAAAGGTGGAAGGTAAGGCCATGGTAGTGAGTGTGTTTGGTTATGGATCTAGAAGTATTTCGATTAAAAGGAGACATTCACCACCAGACACCAAATTATTTCCTACTTGATTTGGGGATATTATATTACAAGCTTATAATGTTATAATGCTTTATAATTCACAGAGAAATAGTAATATACATATATATATATATATATATATATATATATTCACAATTATTACAATTGAGACTTGTAGTAACCTTGTGAGGTAGGGTTCATGTTATAGTTAAATGCAAGGTTGTTCCAGAAAGATTTAGTGAGTTGTCTAGGATATTATGACTAGGAATTTGTAGAACCTATAGTTGATTTCTAGGGTGAAGGACTCTTCCCAATAAACTGCATTGCCTTTTCTGTAAGAGTGCTAACAATCTTGACTTTCATACCAGTTAGCCACACCTGGAGACCCTACTGTGTACCTGGCATTGTGCTTGGCTGTGCACTAAAAAGTGAGCATGGCCCTAATCTTCCAGAATTAATGTGAAAAGAGAATACAAAGCTAAATATAAAATGATGTGCCAAGGGCCATTATAAAGGTACAGATAGAAAGTTGCAGAGCCCAGAAGGGTACCAGTGGTGATAAAGAGAGGGAGCAGCATAGAAGGATGTCTCTCCACTTGATGAACTTATGGCCCACGATTTCTTTCTCCTTCCATATTCATCATTCATACAATAAGCATGGCCTGAGCAAGTGTGAGTCTGGTACTGTCCTAGGTGCTGACAAAATAGCAATAACTAAATAGCATTTCTGCTCTCATGGTTATACATAAATTTTAGTGGGATGAGGAAATAAGAGAATAAACAAAATGTCAGAGAGTGATAAGAGAAAAATAAGGCATGAGAATAAGGCGCAGAAGGTAGGAAGGAACACTTGTAATTTTAAATGGAATAGTCACAAAATCTGACTGAGGTTTATGTCTTTTCAACAAATAATTTGTGTTAGTTTCCTATTGCTGCTGGAAGAAGTTAAGACAAACTTTTAGCCTAAAAGGACACAAATTGATTATCTCACAATCCTAAAGTCAGCAGTCCAAAATCAGTTTCACTAGGATAAAATCTCAAGGCCTCAGCAGGCTGGCCCTTCTGGAAGCTCCAAGGAAGAATCCATTTCCTTGCATTTTCCAGAGTCCAGAGGCTGCCTGCATTCCTTGGCACTAGGCCTCTTCTTCCGTCTTCAAGGCCAATAACAGCATCTTCAAACCTCTCTCTGATATCTGCTTCCGTAGTCACACAGCCTCCTCCTCGGATTCCAGCTGCCTCCCTCCTGAAGGGTCCTTGTGATTAAGTTAGGACCATCTAGGCCATCCGGGATAACCTCCCCATTTCTAAATGTTTAACTTAATCATATCTGCAAAGTCCGTTTGCCATGTACAGTAACATATTCACAAATTCCAGCAAGTAGGAAATAGGCATCTTTAGGGCAACTGATTTATCTTTATTTAATTCAAATAAAGTAAAATAAGATGGGACAACTATAGTAGATTTTAAGTAGTCATCAAATGCCATGCTTAAATGTATGGTTTCTGTTTTTAATTAATTTTTTAGAGCAGTTTAAAGTTCACAGCAAAATTAAGAGAAAAGTGGAGAGATTTCCCATATATCCATAGACTCCTCCATGATCAACACCACCCACCAGAGTGGTACATTTGTTACAACTGATGAATCTGCGTTGACATATCATCATTACTGAAAGTCTACAGTTTACATTAAGGTTCACTCTAGGTGTTTTACATTATATGGGTTTGGACAAATGTATAATGATAGGCTTCCATCATTATGATGTCATAAAAACTATTTTCAGTGTCCTAAAATCTTCTGTGACCAGTGATCTTTTTATTGTCTATATAGTTTTGTCTTTTCCAGAATGTCATATAGTTGGAATCACAGAGTATGTAACCTTTACAGATTGGCTTCTTTTACTTAAGAATATACATTTAAGTTTTCTCCATGTCTATTCATGGCTTGATGACCCATTTCTTTTTTTTTTTTTAATTTTTATTTATTTGTTCATTTATTTATGGCTTGTGTTGGGTCTCCGTTTCTGTGCGAGGGCTTTCTCTAGTTGTGGCAAGCGGGGGCCACTCTTCATCGCGGTGCACGGGCCTCTCACTATCGTGGCCTCTCTTGTTGCGGAGCACAGGCTCCAGACGCGCAGGCTCAGTAATTGTGGCTCACGGGCCTAGCTGCTCCGCGGCATGTGGGATCTTCCCAGACCAGGGCTCGAACCCGTGTCCCCTGCATTGGCAGGCAGATTCTCAACCACTGCGCCACCAGCGAAGCCCCGACCCATTTCTTTTTAATGCTGAATAATATTCCATTGTCTGGATGTACCACAGCTTGTTTATCCATTCACATGTGGAAGGACATCTTAGTTGCTTCAAGTTTGGGCAGTTATAAACATCTATGTGCAGATTTTTGTATGGACATGAGTATTCAACTCCTTTAAATAAATACCAAGGAGGGTGATTGTCAGGTTGTACAATGAGGGTATGTTTAGTTTTGTAAGAAGCCACCAAACTGTCTTCCAGGGAGGCTGTGCCATTTTGCATTCTCACCAGCAATGAATGAGAGTCCCCGTTACTACACATCCTCACCATCATTTGGTGGTGTCAATGTTCCAGATGTAATCCATCCTAATAGGTATTAGTGGTATCCCATTGTTGTTTTATTTGCATTTCCCTGATGACATAGGACGTGAAGCATCTTTTCATACGCTTATTTGCCATCTGTCTATATGCTTTGGTGAGCTGTCTGTTAAGGTCTTTGGCCCCTTTTTAAAGAAAGTTGTTTGTTTTTTTTCCTATTGCATTTTAAGTGTTCTTTGCACATTTTGAATGAGAGTAGTTATCAGATGTGTCTTTTAAAAATATTTTCTCCCAGTCTATGACTTTTCTTCTCATTCTCTTGACATTGTCTTTCACAGAGCAAAAGCTTTTAATTTTAATGAAGTTCAACTTATCAATTATTTCTTTTATGGGTCATGCCTTTGGCATTATATCTAAAGCGTCATTGCCTTACCCAAAGTCATATAGGTTTTGTCTTATGGTATATCCTAGGAGTTCCAGAGTTTTGCCTTTTACATTTTAAATCTGTGATCCATTGTGAGTTAATTTTTGTAAAGGATGTAAGGTCTGTGTCCAGGTTTATTTTATTTTATTTTTTGCATGTAGATACCTGGCTGTTCCAGCACCATTTGTTGAAAAGACTCTTTGCTTTATTGTATTGTCTTTGCTCCTTAGTCAAAGATCAGCTGACTATATATATGTGGGTCTATTTATGGGGCTCTATTCTGTTCCATTGGCCTATTTGTCCATTCTTTCACCAACACCACACTGCCCTGTTTACTATTGCTTTACAGTAGTAAGTCTTGAAGTCAGAGAATGTCAGTCCTCCAACATTATTCTTCTCCTTCAATACTGTGTTGACTATTCTGGGCCATTGCCTTGCCATAAACTTTAAAATTAATTTGTCAATATCCAAAAAAAAATAACTTGCTGGGATTTTTATTAGAACTGCAGTTAAGCTGTAGATCAGGTTGGGAAGAACTGACATCTTGACAATATTGAGTCTTCCTAGCTATGAAAATGGAAGCGCTCTCTATTTCTTTAGTTCTTTGATTTTGTTTGAGTTTTACAGTTTTCCTGTAAAAGATCTCATACATGGTTTTTAGGTTTATTCCTAAGTATTTCACTTTTAGGGGTGCTAATGTAAATGGTATTGGATTTTTCATTTCAATTCCACTTGTTCATTGCTTGTACTATAAGGAAACAATTGACTCTTGTAGATTAATCTTGCTTCATGCAACCTTGTTATAATCGCTTATTAGATCTAGGAGGGTTTTTTTGTCAGTTCTTACAGATTTTCTGCGTAGATGATCATGTCATCTCTATGTGAAGATAGTTTAATTTCTTCCTTCCCAAACTGCATACATTTTATTTCCTTAACTTTTCTTATCCTATTAGCTAGAAATTCCAGTACGATGTTGAAAAGGAATGGTGACAAGGGAATTTTTGCCTTGTACCTGATCTTAGTGGGAAAGCTTTGAGTTTCTCACCACTAAGAATGAGTTAGCTCTAGATATTTTGTGGATAGTCTTTATCAAATTGAGGAAATACTCCTCTCTTCCTAGTTTACTGAGAGTTTTTACCATAAATGAGTGTTGGATTTTTTCAAATGCTTTTTCTGCATCCATTGATATGGTCATTTTTTTTCTGTTGATGTGATGAATTACATTATTTGATGGTCAAATGTTGAACTAGGTTTGAATATCTGGGATAAATCTTACTTGTTTATTGTGTATAATTCTTTTTACCATTGTTGGATTCAATTTCTTCCTATTTTGGGGATTTTTGCATTTATGTTCATGAGAGATATTGGACTGTAGTCTTCTTTCTTGTAATGTCTTTGTCTGGTTTTGGTATTTGCCTAATGCTGGCCTCATAAGTGAGTTGGGGAGTATTTCCTCTCCTTCTATCCTCCGAAAGAGATTGAAGAAAATTGGTATAATTACTTCCTTAAGTATTTGGTAGAATTTACTAGTGAATCCATTTGGGTATGTTGCTTTTTTAAAAACTTATTAATTAAAAAAAAAAACTTATTAATTATTGATTCAAATTCCTTAATAATTATAGGCATATTTAGATTATTTATTTGTGTGTCTCTCAAAGAATTTGTCATTTGGTTCTCAAATTTGGGGGCATAAAATAGTTTATAGTATTCCTTTATTATCCCTTCAACATCCATAGGGTCTGTACAAACTTATGTTTTAAAATGATAATCTGGATGATGTCATGAAAATAAACTATAAAGGAGCAAGTGGGAAAGCCCAACAGCCAGCTAGGAGATTATTTCTGTAATCTAACTGAGAAATGATGGCAGTTCAGACCAGTGTGCTAATATTGGTGGTGGTAAGAGAAAGACATCAGTAAATTATTACTAAGGTGTCTAGTACAAAAATACTGGCAGAATATGCAGAAGCCTGAGGGAGAAATATGTTTTGATATAGGGTATATTAATAGTTCAGTTTTTGATTTGCTAAATTTGAAAATCATATTCATATTTCAAGTAGAAATTTTGAAAAGGTAGCTGGAGTTTGGATTTCAATAGAGAGATCCAGATTGGAAACAGAAATTTGGGTGGTATTCACAGATATAAGATTAGATTAAATCATCACATTTTGGTAGAGAAGAGATTGTTACACCAAGCAAGCCCTGGATAACTCCAATGACATAGTTAGAAAGATGAGGCAAAACCTGCAAAGTAGCTGAAAGAGAATAGCCATTGAGGTAAGGACAAAACCGGGAGAATTTGGTGTCATGAAAGTCAAATGCAGAAGGAGTTAAAGAAGATGAAGACTGAACACTAGATTCAAATAATGTCAAATACTATTTGGAACATTAAAATGTCAAATATTAAAATATTAAAAGATCAATATTATATATACATATATGTAAATGTGGCTTCTAAAGATAGATATTAAATATAGGTAGGGCTATGCTATTGCTGTAAAAAAAAAAAGATTAACAAATATACAAGGCATCAATTGATGGAGTACTTTGGCAAAAATTGTATCAGAGTAGGTTCATGGATGAAGAGAGGTGTAGAATCAGAGGGTAGCACATATATGCACCCCTTTAGAGGAGCTTAACTGTAAAGCAAAAGGAAAAAATGAAATAATTACTAAGGTAATGGAGTTAAGTAAGGACTCTGTTTATTTGTTTTTAACTTGAGGGAAATAATGTTTGAATGCTATGGGAAACATCCAATGAACCTAGGAAAACTGACCATGCAGGAGAAGATGAGAATATTAGCTGAAGTAATGGCCTTGAGTAAGGGAGAGGGAATGCCCTCAAGTGCACAATCCGAGAATTTGACTGTAGCTTGGAGCAGGGATAGTTCAATCACAGCAAGAGGAGAGAAGGCGGGATAGACGGGCAAAGGCTGTGGAAGTTATCTTCTTTCTTTTTTTTTTTTTTTCAGTGAATCAGAAAGTAAAGTCATTAGCTGAGGATGAGAGGGTGACAATGTTGACTTTGAAGAGAAGATATGGAATATTGACTGGAGAGAAGGGAAGAGTGAATGAACTAAAATATGTGTAAGTAATAGTCTAGATTAAGGATGCTGTTAGGTCATTGTTTCTTTTTTTATTATTTTTCTACTTTTTTAACATCTTTATTGGCGTATAATTGCTTTACAATTGTGTAATGGTGTGTTAGTTTCTGCTGTATAACAAAGTGAATCAGCTACATGTATACATATATCCCCATATCTCCTCTCTCTTGCATCTCCCTCCAACCCTCCCTATCCCACACCTCTAGGTGGTCACAAAGCACTGAGCTGATCTCCCTGTGCTATGCGGCTGCTTCCCACTAGCTATCTATTTTACGTTTGGTAGTGTATATATGTCCATGCCACTCTCTTACTTCATCCCAGCTTACCTTTCCCCCTCCCTGTGTCCTCAAGTCCATTCTCTACGTCTGCATCTTTATTCCTGTCCTGCCCCTGGGTTCTTCAGAACCTTTTTTTTTTTTTTTTTTAGATTCCATATATGTGTTAGTATATGGTATTTGTTTTTCTCTTTCAGACTTACTTCACTCTGTATGACAGTCTCTAGGTCCATCTACCTCACTACCAATAACTCAATTTCGTTTCTTTTTATTGCTGAGTAATATTCCATTGTATATATGTGCCACATCTTCTTTATCTATTCATCTGTCAGTGGACACTTAGGTTGCTTCATGTCCTGTCTATTGTAAATAGAGCTGCAATGAACATTGTGGTACATGAATCTTTTTGAATTATGGTTTTCTCAGGGTATATGCCCAGTAGTGGGATTGCTGGGTCGTATGGTAGTTCTATTTTCAGTTTTTTAAGGAACCTCCATACTGTTCTCCACAGTGGCTGTATCAGTTTACATTCCCACCAACAGTGCAAGAGGGTTCCCATTTCTCCGCACTCTCTCCAGCATTTATTGTTTGTAGATTTTTTGATGATTGCCATTCTGACCAGTGTGAGGTGATACCTCATTGTAGTTTTGATGTGCATTTCTCTAATGATTAGTGATGTTGAGCATCCTTTCATGTGTTTGTTGGCAATCTGTATATCTTCTCTGGATAAATGTTTATTTAGGTCTTCTGTCCATTTTTGGATTGGGTTGTTTGGTTTTTTAATATTGAGCTGCATGAGCTGCTTGTATATTTTGGAGATTAATCCTTTTTCAGTTGCTTCATTTGCAAATATTTTCTCCCATTCTGAGGGTTGTCTTTTCGTCTTGGTTATGGTTTCCTTTGCTGTGCAAAGGCTTTGAAGTTTCATTAGGTCCCATTCGTTTATTTTTGTTTCTATTTCCATTTCTCTATGAGGTGGGTCAAAAAGGATCTTGCTGTGATTTATGTCATAGAGTGTTATGCCTATGTTTTCCTCTAAGAGTTTTATAGTGGCTGGCCTTACATGTAGGTCTTTAATACATTTTGAGTTTATTTTTGTGTATGGTGCTCGGGAGTGTTCTAATTTCATTCCTCCCCATGTAGCTGTCCAGATTTCCCAGCACCACTTATTGAAGAGGTTGTCCTTTCTCCACTGTTTCTTAACTTAAAATGGTGCAAGTTCTCAGGGTTGTAAGGTGTTCCCCAAACCAATCATCTCCACATGTACAGGCACAGGAGGGCAGTTGCATTTAAGTGGGTTTGGGTTTGTCGAGCGAGTACAATGTACACTTTCACTCTGGGTCTTTGCACATTTCCTTCTGCCTAATAAAGTATACAATCCCCCAACTTACATTTGTCACAATCTAGAGGTAGTTTAGGGCAAAAAAAAGTCAAGACCATTCAAAATATAGAAAAGCTGATTCTAGAATACCTTGAAACATTTTCATAAAACCCTTGTTAATTTTTAGAACTCAATATCATAGGAAGGGTCTGCACAGATATGATGGGCTATACCTGGGGTGATGGATCAATGATAGGAGAAAATACTGAATAGCAGGCAGAGTGAAGAACCGGATTCATTTTCTAGATTTTTATAATATACTGATTTAAAATTATAGAAAAAGCATATAAGCGACTTACCAGTAATAAGGTATATAAACAATGATATGCCAAGGCACATTTTACCAAAACAAGGTGAACGATAATTAGAAATGATGTCTTTAAAAGGAGAGAGAGAGAGAGTACTTGTTGATACACTTGAAGGCAATAGAAGTGCATAAATATATCTCCTGTTACCCACACCTGCATCTTCCTTGACAATTATGCTGAAAACAATAAGACATTGATTCATGTCTTGTTATTCATTGATTCATGTCTTGTTATTCTATCACCTTACACAATGATCATCTCAACATTTAAATTTATGCTGTGTTTTAATTATCAATAGGGTTTTTAAATAACAACATCTACTTTCTTAAAATAAATATTTTATGAAACATTGTTTTTAAGCATTTTGACTTTTATGGAGACAAAATAATTATGGTAAGACTATTTCTAATATTGTGTGAGTCTAAAAAAGGAAGTATTCACTGTAAAATTTAGAGACACATAACCTTTTTAAGCTTAAATCAGTCCCGTATAGAGAAACAGGCACATATTAGACATTATTGTGGTTTAGTCAATTATATGCAACCAATTAAACATCTGTGATTCCTCTTTGTCAACAGTTTGATTCTATTAAGATTTCTTGCATTATTGCTCCAGACACTGTCATTTTTAAGAGTCTAAGTACCTGAGTTGGATTTTAAATATAGGTAGAATTTACGAGTATAGGGCCCCCCATATGACATACTGATCAAACCAGATATAAGTGAGAAGCAAATAAAAGGCGAAGTCACAAAAAATATCAAGCAACTTTAGAATCAAATAAGAAAAAAAAGAAACTATATCTACTTTTTAATATGTTAAATTTGGTTATATCTCTTTGTATTAGAGTTAATACATTTAGGTACCTGCAGCTCCACATCTGGGTAAATTCTAATTTAAATTCTGAAAACGTTGGTTCTCTGGCTAAAGCACTCATATAAAATTGAGTGGTCTTTACACAGTGAATTGTTGGCTGGAATCAAGCTGCAGCACAGCATTTGGTCATACAAATAACTCCATATTGTCCCTTCTAGAATATATGTGTGTCAATTACAGATGCTGCTTTCATATAGTTTCAATGAGCTCCAACACTAATTTCACTGATTTATAAACTGTGATAATTTTACAGCCTGCTTTAAAGACTCTGTGCTTGTTGGGGAAAGCAGCCTGTCTTTAAGACTGTGCAACATGCATGAGCTTCTTTGTAGATATTCCACAAACCACGTGCATCCATGTGGTATCCTGAACCTGCCAATGACTCATACATGGAACTAACTCAGATTAATGTCAAGGAATGAGAGGTCACTGTAAACAGTAACTAAATAAGGCAGTTTCCAATTGGAAATACTTCTCATTGAGAAGCTGAAGTGCCCAGCTATTTCATTTTCTGGCTACCTGCACAAGAGAAGATAATCTTTAATTGTGATTTAGGTTTTTGTTTTGCTTTGTTTTGTTTGTTAATGAAAAACTTATTATAAATTGACACAATGGAAAAGGTGCTGCTGAAAAGGCACACAGCTCTTCGTTGAATATCCCGAGTGACCCCTTTCCCTACTGCAGTTCCCACTCACCCCTTTTGGTACCTTACTATCTGATGCCTCCCTTGGAGGACCACTGTTTACGGGCACAAGCCAGGTGAGGCTGAGACTCCTGCCCTTACCTGCTATTATTCTTGCAGGGAATAATAGCCCTGGAATGGAAGGTTAAAGGGGTGTGGGCCCATCTATCATGTAGTCACAGCACTGGCCAAGGAGGGTTTCCACCTTCATATGACTGGTTTATAACTAAGGAAAACCTTCTCCTGGGTAATGGCATTTATACCAGAATTTTCTCAGCTCCCACAGAAACCAGGGATCTTGTCACAAAGCTCAGGAGCAAAGGAGAAGGTCTGAACAAGGTGCCATGGGAGAGCTCTGCCCTCCTAGTGCTCAGGCAAGCAGAAAGCATTTTCCTAAGGAGCTCTCGTATAAATTTAAAATACGACCTGTCCGACAATTTCAATTTTTAACAACCAAGTCCTTAAAGAGATGCAGGGCTAGACTCAAGAAAGAGAAAGGAAGGTAAATTTTGGATGCAAATGAAGGCCAGCTGCAGCAGTGGGAGAAGGAAAACATTAAGATAAATGCGCCGCAGAATTTGTAGTAGGTCATCTCGGGTTATTCACTGATATGGAAGAACCCTGCACAGCAGTACCTGGGAGTGATGGAGATTCAGTCTGATTGTCAGAGAAGCGTAGGCTAGTGGTTTTCTTTTCAGAATTCATGTCGTTAAGCCCAGGTTTCTTGTCATCACAAAAACTGCAGCTGTCAATTCAGGACAACAGAATACTTGGATTCAGAGCTAATCAGCCTGATTATGGATCCAGGGGGTGCTCCGTGGCCAGGATATAGGAGATGGAAAGCATAGTCAGACGGCTGCCCTTAACTGCAGCTGTGCCTTATGCAGAACTGTGGGTAGCCCGGCTCACACTTCCTCCTAGTATGCTTCCCTTTTGGACCACTGGGTGGTCGGAGCTGTCAGGTAAGATTCAGGAAAACAAGAACCATCATGCCTCTCCCCAACAAGTCAAACTAGTAGAAGCCTTGAAAAATTGATTTGCTGCCCTCTGAGGCTCAGTGGAGTGTACCAGCAATACAGTGTACTACTCAGTAATCTTCAAGGTAAGGCCAGGGTATTCTAAACAAAGATGCTTTGACCAAAGTGGAAAACACTTTTCTCTCCAACTTCCTTAGAAACAAAGTTGATCAAGAAAGACAGAAGTTGGCCTGTGCTGTTCTGGAAGTAATTGGCTATAAATAAGCTACGATTCAAGAAATATTCAGTACAATCTACAGAGACCAAAGCTAAAGGAAACCCTATGACATCATAATGCATAAAAAGTATAACTGCTTAGGCAATGAAATGACCATCTCACATCTTTTAGGTGAAAAATGAACATTTGAAATAATTAGAACCATTCTATTTCTAGCGAGACAGACATTTCAGCAGGGCCTGTGATTGGAGTATCTGTGCCTTAGGAACAGCACAGAGAGCATTTCCTCCAAGGTGAGAGGCTGGCTCATTGCAGGACGTCGAGGTCGGTCAGCAAGAGCCTAAGCCACTCCGCAGCACCATCTATAGCAATTAGACAAGGCAGGCGCTCTCAAACTTGATCAAAGCGGATGGACTTGAGAGGCGTGACTAATTTGTCTCAGACCACCTCTCTACCTGGGGAACTATATCCTCCACTTTTTAAAATAATTTATTTATTTATTTATTTATTTTTGGCTGCATTGGGTCTTTGTTGCTGCTTGCTGGCTTTCTCTAGTTGCGGCGAGTGGGGGCTACTCTTCTTTGCGGTGCACAGGCTTTCATTGTGGTGGCTTCTCTTGTCACGGAGCACGGGCTCTAGGCGCGTGGGCTTCCGTAGTTGTGGCACACGGGCTCAGTAGTTGTGGCGCACAGGCTTAGTTGCTCCGTGGCATGTGGGATCTTCTCAGACCAGGGTTCGAACCCACGTCCCCTGCATTGGCAGGCGGATTCTTAACAACTGGACCACCAGGGAAACCGATATCCTCCACTTTTGATTCTCAAGTGAAGGATGATTTCTTGGTGAAACCTTTCCTAAATGCCTTTCCCCCGTAGGGCGGATTACTGTGTATTTTATGTCACAGAAACAAGGATTCTTCCTTGGTGTGTGACTGTGGACACATCACCTATCTTTCTTATTTTCTCATTCTCATTTTCTTCATCAGTAAAATTGGGTAAAATAATAGTAATCACATCACAGAATTATTATAAGCATTAATTGAGGTAATGTTTAGGGATTTTTTCAAACAATGGCTGGACCTAATGAGTATTAGGCATCACTCAAGTTCAGAAGAAACTAAAAGAAAATTATGACATTATTTTGGCCACCATAGTGTTAAGAAGAAATTTACAAGTCATGGTTTAGTTACACGTGGAAAAACAACACCCTTTTTTTTTTTTCATGTTGCTATTTGTTTTATATTCATCTCATCTTAAAATTTGAGGCCGACTCTTGTAGTATCTTTGTATAACACATATAATATGTCCACTATTTTTCAGAAAATGGATTTGTTTTTTGCCGACAAACAACTTATAACCTATGAAATCTTTCCCAATGTTGTTATTTATCCCTCAAATACATTTTTAAATGACTATTTTCTAGTCCACCATAGAGATAAAATTGAGTAACTAAACATTATTGGAATGTTTGTTTCCATTTTATAAAAATTTTGAATAAAATTATGGTTAACTTATGAGTAGCAAAATATTTGCACAGATCCTTAATATTCCCGTAGGGTAAATTTCAAGATATAGAAATTTATATTAATAATTTTAAAGTTTTCAGTAAATACTAATTGTTCCAAAGGAATTGTACCAATTTATACTGCACACCATCTGCCCCAGAAACTATAAAAATATGTCTTTTCTATATGCCTTCCATGTGCTTGGTATTATCACTGAAAACATTCTGATAAATGCTAAAGTGGAATTTTATTCTCTGCTTTTGAAAATTATCCATCTGGTTAAATGTTTTTACATATTTTCAACCATTGTGATATTTCTTTTATATTATGTGTTTGTGCCCTGATATTTCCCTGTTAAAAATTGTATATATGCACACACAGACATATTACATATTATAATAATTTTTGACAATTTATGTTTGCTTTACATTTCTATTCTTTTTAAATGTATAGAACATTAATGTTCATGAAGTTTATTTTTTCAATTTCTCCTTTACATATTTATGTAACAAAATGCATTTTCACTCTTTTATATTTTCACCTTTTACATTTGACTCTTCAATTTAAAAACTTTATTTTTATGTAAAATATATGGTGGAGTTCTTATTTTATCCATCATGAAATAATCAGGCAATTGTCTCAGAAATACTTATCAGATCATACTCCTCTTTCTAGTCACTTGACAGTGTAGTTACAGGTTTTTAGAACCCTTTTCTCTGACACCAAACAAAAGGAACAAATATAAAAACAAAATAGCAAACTATACACCATTAATGCCGATGTTTCTTCCATGGCACCATCTTCTACCAACCATCTACCCAAGGGGTTCTCCCTTCCTTATCTTCAGCATCTATTCCATCATGAAATCCTGGAGTTTCTACCTTAAAGAAATCTCTCAATTCTTTTTACTGTTTTCTATCTCTTACTAACAACACCTTCCTTTACCATTATCTTTCTCTGGACCAATTTCAATTGCCTTCACTAGTCTTCCCTCCTGCCAATTTTGACCTTATTAAATTTTTACCAATTATGGCTTCTGCCAATGTGTTTTTGAAAACTATTACTTCATCAAATCAAGCTTTCCCTACATCAAAGTTTGCAGATATAAATTTGTCCAAAAATATCTGACTACCGTTAAGTTTTTAAAATGTTTTTACCAAGTCCCATTTGTCTTAGATTAGCTTTTGCTATCTTCAGTGTCACAAGTTCCTTTGGCAAAGAACAGTGCCAGATTAGCTAGCCTTTTTAAAGGGTGAAGGCCCCCCTACTTCTTTCTTTTCGAATGCAGCGACCTGGTGACAATACATCAATTTTGTCATATTGACACTCCTCCCAAGCCTTCTCTCCTCCTTCTCTTTCTCTTTCTCCTTCCTCTTCACCCTTCTCTTCCTTCTTCTAAGTCTGAGCCAGCTTCTATTATTGGCTCTAGAGACTAATTAATATTTCCTTTTTATAAAATATATTTAATACGTTATCAAGTATGGATGATATTGATATCAGCCTTTTAGTTTACACATGTGTTCAGGATATTCATGTTGAATAACTGACAGTAAATTACTGCAGTTTTGGTCACCTGTTTCTATATCAACTTGCATGCAGTGTTACCGTACAAGTTTGAGTGATACCATGTAAATGAATACATTGCATTTTGGGACATGTTGGGGAGAGGAACAGCAAAGGACCAAGTAATACTAGAGGAAATAGAGCAATATGGGCAGACTTGAGATGGGCAGAATAGAGATTGTAGTGGAAAATGGCAACTTGAAAATATTTTAAGAAAAAAAAATAGATATGACAACAGATGATAATTCAATGGAGATGTTTGGTAACTTAATAAATTAATTTTGCAGTGTATATTTAAACAGTAAAATAAGGGAATTTAAACAGTAAAATAAGGGAATTGTAAAAAAAAAAAAAAAGAGAAAAGTATGGATAAATTTTCCCTACAATTATTAAAGTGTATTTTAATGCTATAATAGCTCTGTTTTAGTTAATATCAGTCTAGACTACCTCTACACTTCTTGATATCAGAGGATATAAATTTTACATTTTTTAAACCTTTATCTTCTAATATTTTTTTCTTTGTCAGCTAGTTTTTAAGATTCGCTTTTTCTATGTTTCTCATCTTCAAATATTTATGGATTTCTGGCTGCGTGTTCATCTTGGCTACAGGACCCTCTCTTCAATTCTTGGTGAGTGTTTCTATATCCTATAGTATAGCCTGGCTCCCATGATTATGATCTGGGAACAGGTGGCCAGATGGGGCATTAGTGGCTAGTTTTCTGGACATGGGGATGAGCCCCCCATCTTCTGTGGATTTCCTGCTCAAATGCCCACACTCACTACTCAGACCCACAACCCGTCGCCTCATTTGCTTTTGTTTCTATTGCTTGGCCCAACCTGGGTGAAGGGGTTAAGAGAAAGGGGCAGGGGTTGAGTATCTCAGTTTCTCAGCCTGACTGTGCATGTAGTTTTCTGAACTAGAGCATCGCAGACCTGCTCACTGTCTGAGTATGGGGCTCTTGTTTTTCTATCAATACATACACTTAGGCACCTGCATCAGAGGAATTTTTGTTTCTATTTCCCTGCTGTGTTAGCTTCCTGGGAATGCAGTAAGAAATTATCATGAACTTGGTAGCTTAAAACAACAGAAATTAATAGTCTCACACTTCTGGAGACCAGAATTCTGAAATCAGCTTCACCAAGTCAAAACTGAGGTTTCCCCAGGGCCACACTCCCTCGGTCAGGAGGTTCCAGGGGAGAAGCCTCCTTTACCTCCTGTAGCATCTGGGGATGAGGGGTTCCTTGGGTCCTGGCCACACGCCGCCCATCTCCACATCCCCTCCATCTTCATGTGTCCTTCTCCTCTTTTGTGTCTGTCTAATCTACCTTCACTCATCACTTATAAGGTCACTGGGATATTATTCATCCATAAAACAAATCTGCCATTTGTGACAACATGGATAAATATGTTAAGTAAAATAAGCCAGATACAGAAAGACAAACACTGTGCTATCTAGTCTATATGTAGAGCCTTTAAAAAGCTGAACTAATAGAACCAGAGAGTAGAATGGTGGTTGCCAGGGGTGGGGTTGGGTTGGGAGGTGAGGAATAAGGCAGAGCTGTTGGTCAAAAGATATAATAAGATGAAGAAATTCTGGGGATCTAATGTACAGCATGGTGAATATAGTTAATTATACTGTACTGTGTACTTGAAATTTTCTCAAGGAAGACATTTAAATGTTCTCACTATACACAAAAAAAAGAAGTTAACTATGTGAGGTGATGGATTTGTCAGTTAACTTGATTGTGATAATTATTTCATGATATATACATATACATCTTTAAAAACACACCTCATGTTGTACAATTGAAATATATACAATTTTTACTTGTCAATCATATTTCAATATAGCTGGGAGAAAAAAGGACAATTAAGATTGTAGTTAGGGCCCACCCTGGTAACCCATAATAATATCATCTCAAAATCCTTAATTTAATTACATATACATGGTTTTTACCATATAAGGGAACTGTCACAGGGTGCAGGGATTAGGATCTGACATCTTTGGGAGACACCATTCAGCCCACTATATCTGATGACTCCTTTTTTTGTGTGCTTTTTCAATTTTTTTATGAACTCATTTATTCTCCCCCACCCCTTACTTTTTTATTTTTCATAAGGATTAATTTAAAATTTTATAAAAATATATATGTATGTATGTGATTATATATAATAATATGTATTATAATTATACCCATATATCATATAACATATGTTACTATATATTAAATATATGTTTAAAATAATCATAGAACAATATATATCTACTAGTCCTTTATATATATATTCTATCTGCCAACATATCAAATCTTAGTATAAAACACAATAATTAAAACTATATATTAAAGGTACTTGAGTGGAAAGATAGATTTGTAAATCAGAGTAGAAAAACAGAAATTCACCCACACATATATAGAAATCTTGGAAGGTGATAAGAAAGATATTCCAAATAATTTTGGAAATCATGGATATTAGATAAGTGTTGTCGTGGCACTTAGCAAGCTATCCGGAGACATTAGAGAACTAGGAATGTATCTTATTCATTTATTTTTACCAAACTCAGTTCCTGCTGGATTAAAGATTTAAATGTAAAAATAGAAGATGATAAAGAAAGAAACAAGCAAGAAGGAGAAAAGAAATAATTTGGGTATTTACTGAAGTAATTATATGTTTAAATATATTTAAATAAATTTGGACATATATAATAAATATAATCCATTTATATTTACACATGTATATAATGTACTCCATTAATAATATATATAAGTACTCCACTAGTAATTTAAAAATTACAAACAAAAGCAAAAACTAGGTAAATTTGTTTGATTATCAGATTGCCAAGGATGAAACACACAGACACTACGCAGACTGATCTCGGTTAAGATACTTCAGCTATCAAATGACAGATACCTGACTAAGAGGAGTTTAGACAATAACGGCCTTTTATTATTTCAACCAGTACAAAGCCCTGAGATCAGTAGATTCAAAGTTGGTACAAATGTTCCATTATGGTATCAAAGACTCAGTCTCTTGGTGTATTTCTGCAATGTTGTCCTTAATTTACTATTTTCATGCTTGTGCTTGTTCTTTAAGTTCCAGGCATCAGTGGGAACAAAATATCCAGCCAAAGTAATACACTTTTTTTTTTTTTTTTTTTGCGGGGCGGGGGCAACTTTCCTAGAGGCCCCCAGAAAACTCTCTTAAAGGTCTAAATGATCAGAATAGGTCACACGCTGATGTCTTGGCTTCTAGAGAGTCCAGAAGTCTAGTACTGCACATATTCACCCTCTGTAGTAGGAGCCAGAGCCTTCCAGGAGGCCAAAGTGTCCTGAGAACCTTCTGGAAGTGGATGTCGATCACGTGTACTCAGTAGATTATGATCGCCCCCAACAGGCACGATCTTCTCCTGATTAACAATGTTTCTCGAATTTAGATATCTAAAATCGAAAATAATGATGGAAAACAATATCTTAGTACCTACGGTATAATAAATAATATGAAACTTTCGGAATGGGAAAAAAATAAATTTATAAGCATTTATGTTTTAGAACACAATTTTCTATTACAGACATATTGTTTAATTAAAGAATGGATTAAAATTTGTAACAGTAAAATATACATATAGACCTACCAGTGAGAACAACAGTAAATATTACATATTTAATGATGTAAACATAATGGATACATTTCCATAATATTTGTCCCAATCTTAGAACATAAACTTTATGCATTTACTTAAAAAGATATCATATAATAGTAATAAATACAGATATTTTTATTTACATGAAAGTCTTTAATTATATTCAGGTAATAGTGTGGCAAAAATTATTTCCCAGCAAGATTTCCTTTAAGAATACCTGCAGACAGAGAAAGAAATGGTGGTGATTCCTGAAAAGACCTCTTGGTGTCATCCACCTGCTGTTGAGATGCCATTTGTTCACATTTTTTGTTTCAGTCAATACCTCTGGAGTATCTCCCCATCAATAGTAAATGATCTTTGTTCCATGTAATTTAGGTGATTTTCTCAACATGAAATAACCCTCAAGTGAGCCATTTTCCACCCATCCATTGGTACCTGTAGCCCTCTGTCTGTTTCATGAAATTACCAACAAGAGCAGTCTTAGCTTGTTAGATTACATCATCGCCACATATCAGATGCTGGAAAAAAAGTTCCTTCATTTCTAAAATAACACTTTTAAGAATGAGTCATTTTTTTAAAATCTCTTTTCCTGGGGACTTCCCCGTATTGACGCCTATATATAAATAACCTTTTATCATGCATACATTTAAAGAGATAATTTGATAACATGCATCAAAATATAAAAGGAATATAGCCTCTGATCCAGGATTCAATTCCAAGTGTTTACTCTAAAGAGATATTTGTCCTAGTGAACAAATATACGGATTGATGTTTGTATGAGTTGGAATGGACCTGGTTGAAGAAACTGTGGTGCAGTAACAGACAGCAAACATCTTAGTGTCTTAAAAATGACAAAGTTTACATTTTGCCCATTTTGTATGAGCATTGCTGGTAGATGGGGACTCTTCTTCATATGTTCACACTCCAAGACCCTAATCTCAAATGTCCTTGTCTCCATAGCAGAAGAAAAGGCTACTCTTGAGGAATGCAAACTGGCTGTAAATGTAAAAACCTAAAATTCTGTAGCCTAAAAGTGACAGCATTTCCACTAACGACTCACCAGTCGACCCTACCAGTGGAGCCAGGCAATGACATTCTACCCTGTGCTTAGAATGAGGAAGATCTCAGATAATTTTGGTGAACAATATCACTGATTACCATCACTGCATCCCTGAGTTGTCTTGTTTGGTTAAAATCTGACAACTTTCAAAACAACTATCAACGAGGGTTGGTTAAATAAGTTATTGTATATCCACACATTGGAATCCTACTCACCATTTGTGAGGTGATCAAAATTTACTGACATAAAGGTAAATACTGTTGGAGGAATGAAGCACTGTTAGTTTGTATATGAGCTTTGTTCTCATTTAATTGAACTTATAAGTAGAAATACATGAGGGTTTGGAAATATCCACAGAAGGAGGCTGCAAAAAAGAAGGTGACTGACTAAAACATTGATTTCTTTATTCAATTTTCTCAACTATTTTCCTATTTTCTCTAAAAAAGCTTATATTATTTTTGTAAACAAATACTCCACAGTGGCTGGGATTGGATGGTATTTAATTTAGACTTCCCATTGTGACTGTGAATGGCTCATCTTAATTAACACTATATTTCCAGATGTTCTTTGCTTGCATACGGGAAGCCTATTAATTTTGTATACTTATTTTGTAATCAGTCAATTAAAAATATTCTATTAGCATTTTAGTAGACTTTTTTGATTTATGGACAAAACAATCTTACTATTCAAAATTAATAGTAATTGTATTAATTTCTTCTTATAATCATTCCTTTTACTTCTACTTACTATCCTGTTGAAATAATGGGTTTATGGGATACAAAAATAATAATGAGGATGGGACAGAGATTGGCCTAGCTCTCCCACCAAAAATTAGACTGTAGCTGTACAAAACGCATGAGGCAACCATTTCCATCACTGGACATAGGCAATATATGAGTAAGATTCCATGAAATAAAGGGAAACTCTTGTGGCGAGCCTCCCCATTAGCCCATCTCTCTGCCTGAGGACACTTTCCCATACACAATGCAATGAGCTGGAGTCCAGGCAAAGCCACAGGGCTTGAGGAGGCAGATCAGAGTCTGAGAAGAGGGAAGTGGAAAGACTGGGGACCCACAAGTTCTTGCTGTGTGTGAGTCCTTCCGAAATCTTTTCTTACACGTGTACAGGGCAAAATAGCAGAGGCTTGCCAGAGCTTGGCTGCTGCAGGCAGATATAGAACAGAAACACCAGAGTTCAGACAGCACTAAAGAATGTTGGTCTTCTGGGGCTTCCCTGGTGGCACAGTGGCTAAGAATCCGCCTGCCAATGCAGGGGACACGGGTACGAGCCCTGGTCCGGGAAGATCCCACATGCCATGGAGCAACTGAGTCCGTGTGCCACAACTACTGAGCCCCTGTGCCACGCGCCACAACTACTAAAGCCCGCGCGCCTAGAGCCTGTGCTCCACAACAAGAGAAGCCACCACAATGAGAAGCCCGCGCACCGCAACGAAGAGTAGCCCCCACTCGCTGCAACTAGAGAAAGCCCATGTGCAGCAACAGAGACCCAATGCAGCCATAAATAAATAAATAAATAAAAGAATGTTGGCCTTCAGGCCTCATCAGAGTGGACAGAAGTCACTAACCCCTCAATAGTACCAGAGTGAAATGCCAGCTGAAATACCACTCAGGCCATGTCTTAGGAGCAAGAACCTCACCTGAAGTAAGGCCTATTCTGGACCCACCTCATAAATGTAAAGATCTAGAGGGAAGAGAGAAGTAGGGGGTGAAATCTTACCATACTAAATGGGTTAGCAGTACTCTGGGTCTTCCATGGACGCTCCCTCACAAAGTATAAAAGGAATCCCACACAAGTTCAAGGATAGCAGTTAGTAACTGAACTACCCACTAAGGCAAAAAAGCAGCACTCTTCAGAGGAAGAAAACAAACTCCAGGGTCTTTAAAATATCATCCACAATGTCCAGCAAACAACAAGATACTACTAGATATCATATATGTGTGTTTGTTTATAATATAGATACATTCCAAGTGAAGAATGAAAGCAGAGGACAAAAGCAAAAGCAGCCATGAGATGAGTTAGGCAAAGATTATAAAGCAACTACTATAAATATACTCAGAGAATTGAAGAAAGATATAGTCTTAACGAGTAAATGAGAAATGTCATCACATACATGAAAAATTTTCAAAGAATCAAATGCCAAATCTAAAAATTAAGAGGTCAATAAGTATAGTGAAAAATCACTGAATGGGCTTAATACTAGGCTGGAGATGGCTGAAGAATTAGTCATGTACTTTGAAGACTGATCTACAGACATTTTTTAAGCTAAAGAAATGAGAGAAAAAGGATCGAGAAAAAATGAAGAGAGCCTCAGAGGCAATCTCAAACATTCTAGTGTAGATGCCATTCAAGGTCCAGAAGAAGATGGTGAGAGTGGAGCAGAAAAAGTATTTAAACGTATAAAGGATGAACATTTCCAAAAACTGATTAAAAAAAAAAAAAAATTCTCCTAGAGTTCCAAAACCTCAGAACCCCAAGCAGGGAAAGAAAGAGAAAACCACCCGGGTCCTTCCTACTCCAACTGCTGAAAACCAAAACAAAGCGGAAATTTGAAACTAGCAAGAGAAAAAAGAAGCCCTGCATCTAGAGAAACAGCGATATCATTTTAAAGTGCTAGAAACAACGACAAAAACTACCATCCCAGAATTCTATGTCCAAATATACCCTTCAAAAGGAGGGTGAGAAAACAGTTTCAGATAAGTGAAAGCTGAGTGGTTTCTTTGCTAGCAGGTACGCACACAAACAAATGCTGGAGCCTGCCCTTCTGCTGAAGGGACAGGACACCAGGTGGAAACGTGGACCCATGGGAAGAACAAAGAACAAGATCTAGAACTGCTGGACAGCATGCCCTAGGGACCAGTCACGGGTGAAAAGGATGGACGCAGAGGCGGAAAGGAAGCCCAGGGCTCCCCATCCCTGGCCAAGTTCTTGCCATACAGAGCGTCCTGAGGAGGAAACCTACCTAACTGTTTGCATGCCCTAAATTCCTGGGCCCAGAGAATTCCTGCTCTTTGCCAATAGACCCAGAATTACACACAGGAGGAAATGTCTCTGCTGGCTGTGAGCTCTGGGAATACTGGTCCCAAATCTGGTCCCCTGGTTCAGACATTTAAACCACCATCTATTCTTTAAAAATAAGAGCAAACAAGCTTGTAGTGAGAGCCCTGACAATTGGCTTTTCTTTCTGTAATGCAAGTGCCTGACTTAAGCTTTGATTGATGAGGAATCCACTTCAAAGAGGCATTCTCTTCGAAGAAAACAATCTCAAGTAAATACCTTACCAGCCACACCACCATACTACTGAGAATTCTTTGTTTTAGAGATCTAGGTTGATTTTGATAACTGACTATTTGGGCCACTTGTTTTTTCTGTTCTTGGGCTTCAAAGTCTCACTTTTTTTGTTTTAAAGTCACCAATAAAGAGTGAGCCCATGAAACCCTAGACCCTCACCCTTGACCCCCAATAAAAGCAGAACCCCGGGTCTGTGTTTCCTCTCTCTCTCTCTCTCCCTACAACCTCTTTGTGTGGCCCCTGGTATGCTGTGTAATTTCCAGGTCCTATAAGTAATAAAACTACTTTTTCAAAGTGTCCTGATGGTGATTGCTGAAAGACGGCTTGCAGTCATAATAAGAACCACGAGGGTTGCCCCGTGGTAACACTAGTTTGGAGACGTCTGTGGAAATCTCAGGGGGCCCGGGTGAGTGCCCACAGGCATTTCAAGCCATGGAATTAATTACCCTTGATAGTCTGAGAGTAGCACAAACTACCGCTCCTCTCTCCTGACCCCACAGATTTTTACTGTAACTACTTAAATTTATAATTCCTCCAAAAGCTACAAAAAGTACCTAAACTAGGAGCTTGGGAAATTGCAGAACAAATAGTAGAGCACCTAGCAACCCGGAATCTCTGTCCTTCAAGTGTGGAGACTTCTTCAAAACACACTAAGTCAACTGTAATTACCTTTGAAGAGTTAAAGAAATGCAGCAAAACCAATAATAGTAGTGAGTAGGCACATTTCTCTTTTTTTTTTTTATCTTTTTTTTTTTTTTGGCCGCTCTGCATGGCTTGGAGGATCTTAGCTTCCCAATCAGGGACTGAACCCAGGCCCTTGGCAGTGAGAGAGTGGAGTCCTAACCACTGGACCACCAAGGAATTCCCTATCTTGTTTTTTACTTTAATGGTAAAGCTACTATTATAAATAATGAGGGCAGTTGATTTCAGAAGAATATTCGTCAAATTTTGAAAATGTGCTTCTCTCTCCAGGTTATTATGTACTTTACTGAGAGTTTCAGAAACATGTCCAATTTAAGCTAATGTTAACTAATGTCTCACCTCCAACCTCTGCCAGCACAAACATAAAAATGCAGAAGATATTGTACAAATGTTACATATGTGTAAATATACATATCTGATGTTTGACAAAGATCACATTTACACATCAGGTGTCGGTGAAGAAAGGAGAAACTATTTAATAAAAGGTGCTTGAATCAGTGGTTATCTGTATTGGGAGAAAAGTTAAATTAGATCCCTACCATATCATGCACAAATATTTCTAGGTAAGTTAAAATTTAAATATAGAAAGCAAACAATCCTGTTAAAAATAATAATGAATATCTCTTTTACTTATGGGTGAGGGGAAATTTGCTGAATAATACAGAACAAGCAGAAACCAAAACAGAGAAGATTAATAACTTGATTGCCTTGAAATTTAGAACTTTTCTTTATTAAAAGACAACTTAAAAAGGCGAAGAAACATTCAAAAACAGGGAGAATGTATTTGCCACAGACAAAATTAATAACGATTGATTTGTATCCAGAATACATAAAAACATATTATTAATTTAATAAACAGATAATAACAAAGTAGCCATAGAAAAATGGGCCAAAAAAATGAAGAAGCATGTCACAAAGAAATATATAACATTGGCAAATATACATGTGAAAACAAGGCCAACTTCATTGGTTAAAAAAAAAAAAATTCAATTTCAATTATGGAGACAGTATTTTCTATCTACATAGTAGATAAAAACTTAAAAATTGGAAATCTCAAATGTTGATGAGGTCTCAAAGCAAGAGGCACATTTATAAACTGATACTGGGGATAGAAATTGGTATAAACACTTTGGGAAAAAATGGTATTATGTAATAAATTCAAAAACTAAAATACCCTATTATTATATTTTTAGCAAGAAATATATTTAAGCATAATTTGGTTATTTTTTAAAAAGACCAAATGATTTAAAAATTTGAAAGTATGTAAATGAAAAAAAATCTAGAAAAGTAGTAACCAAAAGAAAGTTAGTGCAGTAGTATTAAAATCTGAATAGTTTTAAGCCAAAAACATTGTTAAGTATAGTCATCCCTTAATAAAAGGAGAAATTCATTGGGAAGATATAAAAATTTTACACTTGTTTCAGACTAGCAAAACAAAAGTAGAAATTAAAATTTTAAGTAAAATTGACAAATTTGGATCATGATTAAGGAATGTATCATATTAATGTTAAAGTGATCCATCAAGCTGGCAAAACATAAAAATTTTAAAAGTGAAATAAGATGATAAGCAAGCCTTTTATAATTGATATTTTCCATCCTTTACCCAATGATTAGAGAGTTTGCACTTTTTTTCAAAAATAGATAGGGAATTTGCCAACTGGTAGGCTCAAAGGACTCTACTATGAATATATTAATGACATGCAGAATCCGTTCTCTTATTATTAGGTAATTGAGTTAAAATTCAATAAGAAAAAGATAGCCCAAAAATCCTAGTATACTTAGGAAATAAGAGTTTTAACAGTATGTCAATTATTTCTTCTAACTTTTGACATCTATCTTTTGACAAACAGTCATTGATCTTTTGACTTATGGAAGTAGATTTTCTAGCATTTTAGCATTATAGTGTTCATAAGATAAAGACTGCCTGACCACAGTGCATATTTCTCTTTATAATACAGGATTCAGTTTGCTTCTATCTTATTTAGGATTTTACTTTTATTATCTCCATATGCTTAGTTTGCAAAAAATAAATAAACTAACAAATATTTGGTAGCTTTTGCATCAGGTTTAAACTAACATCATACAAGAAATTTAAATTACTTCCCCTTGAACTGTTTATGTAGCATGTGGGTTACTTGATTCTTGAATTCTTTGAGAAGCTAACATTTTTAGCTCAGTCAAGTCTACTAATTTTCCAGTCACTCCCCCACTTTTCTAGTTGACTACTTCATACCTTTCCCTTCTCCTCAGTCCTTCAACACAACCTTATTCTCTTCTCAGTTTATGACCTTTTTCTTTTTCACTGAGAGATTAGGAGAGAATTTCCATGAACTCACATCACCTTATCTCCAACCAATCAGCATCCTGCCCATGTCCATGGTTCTGACTCCTGTTACTGGGATGAACTGAAGCCACAGCAAACCTTCCTCCTGTGATTCTTCTGCTTTGTGAGGGATTCCTCAACGTGGTAATCACTCCCTCCCTGTCCTTCACCATCGATGGTTATGCAGTTCTGCTCATCTTATAGAAACAAACAGAAACAATCCCTTGCTTCATCTCAGGTTCTTTCCCACCTACTGCCTCATTTATCAGTAGGTGGAGTGCTCCTGCTGTAAGTCACCATTATCTTTTTTGTCATTCTCTCCAATCAGACTTTCTCCCCACTGCTCCACTGAAACAGGTCTTGTTGAGAACAGCTCTGTCTTCCTTGTGGCCAAAATGTACCAGATCTTGAAGGGAGGACTTCCTAATCCATCTCTTTACCCTCAGCTCTTGATGATCTCATCTTATCCCATGGTTTCAATATTATCTGTAAACCGACAACCCTAAAATTTATATTTTTATTCTCAGTATCTCCCCAGAGCTCCAGGCCTGCATATCCAATTATGAATATTTCATTTCCACTTAGATCTAGAGAAGATGACACTACTTTGCATGTTCAAAATCAAACTCCAGAAGTTCTTCCCCCTTCAGACCTGATCCTCTTAAAAAACTCCCCATATCAGCAAGTAGAAATTCCTTATTTGAGGTGCCCAGATCCCAAACTCAGAGTCGTCCTTGACTCCTCTCTTGCCTCATATCCCACATCCAACCCATCAGCAAATCTTCTCAGCTTCTTCTTTGAAACAGATTACTGTCACCACCCTGAGTCAGTCATCTTCCTCCCGAACTGTTACAATAGTTGCCTGTGGAAACTCAGCTTCCTTCACTTTACACACAGTTTATTTTTTACACAGAAAAACCAGAGTGGTCCATAATGCTGGTATCAGTTTGTGTTTATCCTCTGCTCAGAACCCTTCAGTGACTTCCTATCTCCCTAGGATTAAAAGTCATGGGACATGCATTATTTGGTCCCACTATATGTCTGCTTGATATGGACTGAATTGTGTTCCCCCAATATTCATCTGTCAAAGCCCTAATACCTCATGTGACCATACTTAGAGATACGGCCTAAAAGAAGGTAATAAATAAGTGAGGTCCCAAGGGTGAGGTCTTAATCCTATATGAGTGGTGTCCTTATAAAAAGAGGAAGATAGGGGCTTCCCTGGTGGCGCAGTGGTTGAGAGTCTGCCTGCCAATGCAGGGGACACGGGTTCGAGCCCTGGTCTGGGAAGATCCCACATGCCGCGGAGCAACTGGGCCCATGTGCCATAATTACTGAGCCTGCGCATCTGGAGCTTGTGCTCCGCAACAAGAGAGGCCGCGATAGTGAGAGGCCTGCGCACCGCGATGAAGAGTGGCCCCCGCTTGCCGCAACTAGAGAAAGCTGTCGCGCGGAAACGAAGACCCAACACAGCCATAAATAAATAAATAAATAAAAATGTAAAAAAAAAAAAAAAGAGGAAGATACACCAGGGCTTTCACTTTGTCGCTTCACAGAGGAGAGGTCCTGTGAGGACACAGAGAAAACGTGGCCATCTGTACCAGGAAGAGAGCTCTCCTCAGAAACCAACCCTGAAGGTACCCAGTTGGATTTCCAGACTCCAGGACTGGAGAAAATGAATTTCTGTTGTTTAAGTCCCCCAGTTTAATATTGCCACGAAAGCCCAAGACGATTAGTACTCTGACCTAATTCTTATTTTGTTCTGCCCTCATGCAGCTCCATCCACACTTCTATGGGCCTCAGCTTACCAGGCACACTCCTGTCTCTTGACTATTTGCCGTCATCCCTTTCTGAAAACTTTCCCTCCAGATACATACCTGTCCTGGAAGAGTGTCTGACCAATCACCTGTGATCCATCGATATTTTTTAAGGGAAAGACCTTTTCACATCCTTTTTTTAAAAAGGCTGTCACAACAAGTGAGGTCTTCATTCCACAATTATCCCACCAGCTTTGTGGTAGTGAGAATGCCTGCCACCATGTTCACACCCCCAGCCCACTAGGGAGACGAGAGAGGCTACTTCCTCTTGTAGGAGCTTAATCAAGGATTTACAGTTATTTTCACTTTAGCTCTTGTTTGGGTAGAGGAGGAACCATTTGTTGTTTAGGTATAATTAATGGACTCAATTTTGAGGGAACTCAATTTGCAAGTTTAAGGAGAGGTAAGGTTGAGAATTTAAAAAGGAAATGAAAGTGTTCCATCTTAATAATGAACGAGGATTTGATGGTGGGTCCAGAAAAAGAGGAGAGGGAGAAGCCAAAGGGGAGGAGACGAGGACTCAAAACCCTTGACAGAGGGCTGCAAAGCGTTAGCACAAAAAAGCAAAAAAAGCAAAAAACAAAAAAAAGCTAAAACCAAAAATTTTATATGCAATTTTAAGTTGTTGGCCAGATGTTTCTCTAGCAAAGATGGGTTTATTTGGGACCAGCAGAGAACTGATGTTCAGGGTCTGCAACCATGGTGTGAGCCACATGCAAGCCCCAGCACAACAGAGGAAGGAGAACACTTTTACAGAGGGAAAAGGAAGTGGGAGGGGGGAGCTACAGTAAACAAAGAGTCCATGACTTTTCACTGGCTGAGTCCTTGCGGGAAGAAGATGCCTCTTTCTCTTCCTGTGGGGCTCTGCCATCAACCATCACAGGGAGTGAGAGCTCCTCCTTCTGGTCTCCCAACCCTAGTTAATTGAAGTTTTTATTTATTCATTTGTTTGTAGACTGTGGTATAAGATCTCTGACCCCTCCCCCCCCCCCCCAATTTTTAGATAAATCTGCTCTCTTCACATACACAGGAAAGTTTTGTTTGTTTATTTGTGTTTATTTATATGGGAATGAAGGAAAGTGATGATTTCTATCTGTTTTAACATAAGAACAGGGCCAATGCCCAAAGCGCTTGAGGAAATCCACAAACTGCACTCTGGAAACTAGAGCCAGGAGCCAGAGGGGACCAGGAGAGGTCAAGCACCTGGAAATGTAAACAGTCATAGGAATACCATTAGTTTGCTCCCAGGTGTAGAGTATGGGCATATATGAATTTCATCTTTACCTCTAGGGGCAGAATTGACATTCAGATTACAGAGTAAATAGGCAACACAGACAAACTTTAATTAAATAAAGAGTGAAAAGGGAGATACCGATCTATTCTTTTCCTTTGACTTTATGAAAATACAAAATTCATTATATATTACTTATACAGTGTAGGGAATGTCCACACATGTTTTCCCAAAACAAGCACTGTGCATATGTAATACACAGCTATTAACTCCAAAAAGCAGCCACGCCCTGAATAGAGGCAGTTCACAATACAAAAGCAATCAAATTTGGAAATGTTGAGTAATTCCTGACAGTATTTTTTTCCTAAACAGTGAAGAAAGAAAGTTATTTGAATTGTAAATGAAATCCAAAGGCACCTTTTTATAATCGTTTGAATGTTAATAGTGATAATGGTATTACTATTTTAGAGAACAGAACATTCAAATTTCTGAAAGTCAAGAAGGAAAAGCACATTTTAATTATTCATAAGCTGCGTGTATTTATATTGTTAGGCTGCACATATTTTCTTCCACAAATCTGTTATTTTAAACGGTTTTTTGTTATATCAATATTTTCAGTTAAAAATTAAGAAACATTTTTTCAAAAAATGCAAGACTATCTTATCCAAAAATATTACCCACATCTGCCTTTCTAAATGACTTCATGTATTCTAATCTCTTATCTGGCATAAGGAAGAAAGACATGCTAACAGAGGATGCATTTTGACTGTTGTAGGTTTGTAGTTTCATGTTAAGCAGTTAAGCACCTTCTTTTTCACCTGGTCAGTGGTCAAGTGGAAAGGATGCTGGCGAGGATCTTTGCTGCTCTCACTGCCCTAGATTTGTTAGGAGGTAGAGACTGCTAGTTGCCCATAAAATCCATGTTTTTCTCTCTTTTTTATGGTAACACATGCTGATGAGAATGAATGTTTGGCGCTCCATAAAATGAGCCTTTAGGAGTATGAAATCATAATGGTTTCTATTAAGACTGCAGTGAATTTTGTTTTGCTTTTTCTTTGTTCATTAGATTCGTTTTTTTAGATTCCATATATAAGCAAATTCATACACTATTTGTCTTTGTCTGGCTTATTTCACTTAGCATAAAGGAAGGGGAACTAGGAGGTGGGCAAAATGGGTGAAGGGAATCAAAAGTACAAACTTCTAGTTATTAAACGAATGTCATGGGGATGTAATGTACAGCGTGATGACTACAGTCAAAAATACTGTATTGCATGCTTGAAAGTTGCTAAAAGAGCAGATCTGTAAGGTCCTCATCATAGGCAAAAATAAAAGCTTTGTAACTTCGTAATGTGATGAATAGTAACGACTTATTGTGGTGATCGTTTTGCAAAGCATGCAAGTATCAAGTCATTATGTGTACACCTGAAACTAATATGCCAATTATGTTTCAATTAAAAAAAAGACTGCAGTGGCCTGGATAAACAGAGGTATTTATAATACTTAGTTATAGTAATAATAATTGTGGTAATCTCTATTATCTAAGAATACACCAGGCAAATTTAAATGATTTATCTCCTCTTAGTTTCTAAACAACTTCATAAGATGTACATAACTGTTTTTTACTATCCCCATTTTAAGATAAATGATTCGTTGAAGCAGATTTATGATTAAAGTAAGGAGACAAAGAACATTTTAGACCATAATATTTGAAAGATTAGAATTACAAATGTAAATTGACTAGGGAGGAAAACGATGATAGTGTTGATGATAATGGAAAAAGATTAATAGTAATAGTCATGATGATAGTAATGATATTCATTACGTCATAGTCATATTGGAAAGTAAGAAGCATGACACTCATTTCCCATTTTAGGGATGAGTAAAGTGAGACTCCAGCATTTAAATAGCTTGTCAAGCACCTGTTATAGGTGAGTGTTGAGGCTTTCAATAGCATCAAGTATGAGAAAGGGCATAGAGTGGATGGAGAGATAAGGTATGGATGAAGGTGAATGAGTGCTCTGGTCGAAATTTGGTGATTGAAGCAAGAAAGAATTTCCCAAGCATAGAGATTGTTGAATGATGTTTATAAATTAAATCCCAGAGTGGCAGTGGGTGGGATAAAGCATGCCTGTCCATTCCTGCCCAAGGAAGTCAAGGGAAGTCAGGTAAGTAGAAAGCAGAAGAAGAAGCAGAGATTAGTGAAGTTTAAGCAGGGGAAGTCATCAGTAGATTTTATTTTATTGTCATTTATTTGCATAATGTTATATTAAAAATGTTATATTATTGAATCTTTACCATTCTTCTGATGCCCTCTCCTAACCTGTCTCATGCAAAGGAAGGCAAAATGAACTAGTCAAATCAAGTCCAGAGTACTAGAGAAGATAATAAAGCACTATGATAAAAATGAGTAATTAGGAAGTCTTTTCCTCAATGTTTTTTTCTTTTTTCTATGCTAAGGTAAGAAAGAACGCTAAGAGCATACCAGAGGAGGCTGAATTCCTTCCAGACCAATCTGGAAAACGCAAATGTTTTAGATAATACGTGTATTCTAATTCCAATGCCTCAGGGCATGTCGCAAATAGCAGCCAATTCTCTATCTTTAAGGGTCTAATTAATTATCTACTCTTTACACCATTAGGTCCCTTCATTTTCTTCTGGGAGCCTGGATCTTGACATCACTCTGATAGCACCTTCCATAGTGGGAGAGAGAGATAATAACTGGTATATTTTGCATTTTGTGGAAACTTCCTGTAAGTAGCCTGGTGGATGTTTGGGGTTGGAAAGCACCTAGGGTTCCACTGCGTGGAACGTGGTAGCCCTGTGTCTGTCCTCACAGTCTTGCACTGTGGATGCTGGATCACCCACCAGATGGGAGCAGGAGGCAAGGCCATCCTCTCCCAGCCTGCTTGCAGCCCCAGGGCCCCAGGTCTGAGGCCCTTTAGCCCTTCTAGTCACACCGTGAAGGCACTCGTGACAAAAGAGCACAGAAATAGACACAAAGCGTCAGAGCCCTATCACGATGAGGTGGAAGAGACAGCTGGACCCTAAGGGCCCTTTCAAACATCTCTTCCTCCAGAATGGTGATGAAAATTGCCATTTCCTTCACGGTGATGGCAGAAGGGGCTTTCTGGGGGTGAGTGCCGCAGCTGCTGCTTCTTGCGGGGAGGACTGAGGCCTCAGCGCTCAGTACAAGCAGCCTGCCTCTCCGGGCACCCAGCGCCCGGTTACTGCCGTCGCTCTCTGCCACGGAGGATCTCCCTCCCGCCTCCCGCAGAACTGATCTTCAGAGCAGGGCGAGCACAGAGGTTCCTTCCGTGTGGCCAGGCTCCTCTGCACAGACCCCTGCTCTGCTCCCCGCCACGGTTACCACCCTCACGTATTTGCTATTGGCTCCAGCAGCTCTGTTCTCTGAGTTCTTCACTTCAACTCTGCACAATTAAGTGTCAGATGCAGCTTGTTCGTCCTCAAAGCTCCTGACATTGTCAGGTCACGAAGCCTGAGATTTCCTTTCTATTTGGGGCCCCCAGCACAGAATTAATCATATTTGTCATATTTATCTTATAACTATTGTAAGAGGTGCACAACATCACGAAACCATCTCTCCCTTTAGGATTTCCTTGCCTTTTAAAATAATAAGGATCCTGCTTTAATATTTTAATATTTGAAATTTTAACAGTGTTTGTGTAATTCTTTATGAAAAGAAGTTTCTTAGGTAATCTCATTGAACTATCAAAACAACTCTTTGGCATAAGGAGGCAATGTATTATAATTTCCATTTTACTCATAATCAATCAATTAATCAATATCAGCAACAAGCTGCAATTTACTAAGTCCATAAATTAGAACATATGCTTTTACATCACCCTAGTCTACTCCTCATGTGACTATGACTTCTTTATAGGCTTCATTCTCATTGCAATCCCTGTAAACCAGTCTTGATAACTCAGCACTGGTTATAACTCTTCCATTTCCTTTACAGTCAACATCCAGGTGTCAAGCCAAGCAAGGCTACCTGAACCATAGCCTCCCTTTCATCCCCACTCATTCTCTGTCATTTCTCACTTACGCCATCAAACTGGTTTCCCAGGTGCAAGACTTTTTATAATATAACTCCTAGATATTACTAATTTTTCTGAAGTACAACTCTGATTACATCATTTTCCTGGCTCATGGGTCTTCAATGATTCCGTATTTACCCCTAAATATAATATAAATTCAAAGGTGATATTCAAGGTCTTCGATAACCTGATCAAGCCTATATTCCTAAACTTTGGTATCAGTAGCTAACCCAATAATACTGATCCTACTAATATTGGGTAATAAATTATAGCACTTACTGGGTTTCAGGCCTTACAGATAGAACCAGAATACTCAGAATACCATTGCAGAGATAACGTATTAGTCTGCTAGGGTTACCATAATAAAATACCCACAGAATGGGTGGCTGAATCAACAGAAATTCATTTATCACAGTTCTGGAGGCTGGGGTCCAAGATCAAGGTGTTGGCAGGGTTGGTTTCTCCTGAAGCCTCTCTCTCTGACCTGTAGATAACTCCCTTGTCAGCACGTTGTCACATTTTTTTTTTTTTTTCTGTGCACATGCATTGTTTGGGTTCTTCCTTTTCTAAGAATACCAATCCTGTCAAATTAGAGCCTACCCTTGTGACTTCATTTAACCTTAGTTACTGCTTTACACGCCCTGTCTCTAAATACAGTCCCAGTGGAGGTCAAGGCTTCAACCTATGGGTTTTAGAGGGAGATAATTCAGTTCATAACAGATACTATTTTTGCAGCCATTTTATATGAGAAAATTAGAGTTTCTGAAGACTATATAACGAGTTCCATGCAGAACCAGGATTTTAACATAGATCTTCCTATCTCACTTAATGTACCATTAATTTCAAATAGTAATTATTCTGTGAGCATAGCTGCAATTTTTTGAGGAGGTTCCTTTGATTATGCTGATGCCCTGGCCCCTAGTTTTCCAACCCTCCTCTTCCAATGACAACTGTCCAAATCTCACATTCCCTTCATGGGCCATCGCAAAGGCCACAGGAGAGCTTGCTTGTACCCCTTAGGCCAGAAATGCTATGTCTACTCCCTGAACTCTGGGCTTGTCTTTTATTTTCTCTAAGAAAACACAGGAGCCTTACTCCTTTTTAAAGTCAGGTTTATTGAGGCAAATTTTGCAAACAGTAAAATTTTATCTTTTTCAGTGTATAGTTCTTTTTTTTATATAAATTTATTTATTTTTGGCTGCGTTGGGTCTTCATCATTGGGTCTTTGTTGTTGCGTGCGAGCTTTCTCCAGTTGCAGCGAGTGGGGGCCACTCTGTTGCGGTGCACGGGCTCCTCATTGCAGTGGCTTCTCTTGTTGCAAAGCTCGGGCTCTAGGTGCGTGGGCTTCAGTAGTTGTGGCACGTGGGCTCAGTAGTTGTGGCATCAGGCTCAGTAGTTGTGGCTCACAGGCTCTAGAGCGCAGGCTCAGTAGTTGTGGCGCACGGGCTTAGTTGCTCCATGGCATGTGGGATCTTCCTGGACCAGGGCTCAAACCTGTGTCCCCTGCATTGGCAGGTGGATTCTCAACCGCTGCGCCACCACGGAAGTCCCTCGGTGTATAGTTCTATGAACTTTGGAAAACATACATAACCATGTAACCACCACCACCATCAAGATACATTTATTGCTGTTATCTGCGGATGATTGGTTCCAGGACTCTCCTTGGGTACCAAAACCTGTGGATGCTCAAGTCTCATAGTATGCCCTCTTTTATCCATGGATTTAACCAATATAGTACATGGTGGATGGTTGAATTCCTGGATACAGAACCTGAGAATATGAAGGGCCAGCTGTATAGAGCTTTCCATCACCTAAAATGTTCCATTGTGCTCCTTTGGAGTCAATACCTCCTCCACCCCAAGTCCCAAACAACCACTACTTTGTTGTCTGACACATCTTTCTCTATAGTTTTGCCTCTTTCAGATATGTCATATACATAGATTCGTACAGTATAAAATGTTTTGAGTCTGACTTTGCATAACATAATACATTTGATATCCAGCTGTGTTGTGTGTATCAATAGTTTGCTTCTTTTTATTGCTGAGTGATGTTTCTCTGCCTGGGTGATTATCCTCTCATCAGTAAAGGGACATTTGTGTTGTTTCCAATTTTTGGTAAATGAATAAAGCCACTATAAAGCATTCATATACACCTTTGTGTATGAATATATAGTCTTATGTCTCTTGTGTAACTATCTAGAAGTGGGGAATTGCTGGTGGTGTGGAAAGACTACATTTATCTTTATAAGAAACTACCAAACTCTTTTCCAAACTGTCTGTAATATTTTGCATTCCCACCAGCAGTGTATGTGAATTGTTCCACATTATTATTGCCAACAGTCAGTTTTACCATTCTTTGTGATCTGAATTCTAAAGGCGTGTAGCATAGTGGTATTTCATTAATGTTAAACAAAAGAAAATTCAATTAGGTGAATCTGAAGACATTATTGGCTTTATTCAATGATTCATGAATTAAGCAGCATCCCATGAACTGGAAGGGTACTTCAAGGAGCTCTACAAAATGGAAGATTTTATAGGAAGGATGGTGAGGCAAAGGAGCCATTAGTAAAAGACAAAAAATGGTTATTTGGGGCCAAGGCCTCTTCTTTTTGGAGAAATGGAAAATGGCAGGAATGGAAAATCAGGGGTCTTTATCATGAAGATGACCTCATCAGTGTTGACCAGAAAATACCAAACTGGTTGATTAAGGTGACATTCCTGGGTAAGGTCAAAACCACAATTAGGTTCGGTATTAAATCTAGGTCTGGTATCATGGTCTTTAGCACAGGTGACATCATTTTAGGCCGGCGGTTTTTCTCTTTAACAATCCCCCCTTTTGATCAGACTCTCACCCTAACTGAGAGATGAGATCAAATTTAAGGCGTTAGCACCACTCTCAGCTGCTGCCCTTCGGCTTTGTTGGTCTTTGGTGTGATATCCATGGGTCATGATGTTTTTGCTTAATTACTGTGACAGTCGCAGTTCCAGGTTCATCATCCTTGACTTGATTACTTTCTTCTTTTCTTTTCCGAAGTTCCAGTCTTAGGAAGATAATTTCCCTGCTGGTCAGCATTTGTGAACATGCATGTAAAGCTTTTGAGAGGATGCTATGTCAGGGAGGTTATTATCACCTCGATAAGCAGGATAATTCCCAACGTTTAGAGTACACTTTGGAACCATAAACCTCAAGACCCAAATCAGTCAAAGAAAGATCCTGTTGGAGTCACCCTTTTAAGTCAAGTGTTTTCTCAGTGATCTTACGTAACTGAGTTTCAACTTCCCCAGAAGTGTCAATCCAGGTACGTGAGGTGGTGTTGGCCACTGCACAGATACCTTCTTGCTCAGCAGAAAGATAATCAAGAGCTATGTCATTTTCAAGAAGAATCTTGGCCAGAGAGTTCAAATATTTTTGCTGGGCAAAAAACTGTTGGGCAAAATAGTGTTGCTAATGTCTTAGCAACAAAATCTGCAATGTCTTCATGAGTTGTGGAGAGGTTTCTGATCATAGCCTCAGTTACATTTACTCCTAACCGGGGAAGTAGGGCCCTGCCAAAAGAATCACACCTGAATCATAAAAGGACACCTGATAGGTCCTTGCTAGAACAGTTAAGGGCAGAGTTAGTTAACTTAAGAGGCTTGTGTCAGCCGTCTTGGCATTCATAGGCCCAAGGAGAATGACAACCGCTACAAACAAAGACAAGACCTGTCAGGGTACCATTCATTCCTGTTAAGGACGTACTGTGAATGGTTTCATTAGTTCAAGCCAGGGGCCAGGCAGGGTTTTAGCACATGTGGGAAGAGAATCCCCTAGCCTGAAATAAAGTCACTCCAAATTCCAAAGACTATTCCCCTTTGCAATGGCCTGGGAGATACAGACAAATGTGTTATCTCTCCAGGCTAATGCCAGAATAAAGAAAGAAGAAAAAGAAGAAAGGGTTTTATGTTTAGCTGAAGTTGGAAGTCTCAATCTAGTGTCTGGGGTGGAAGCAGTCTACACCCATGTTAGATACTCTCTTCCTCATCAGTTTGATTTGGAGGACTCCAGCATTTGTAGAGGACCAGGTTCAGGTGTGGCCTTTCCCTGCTGTGAGATGCGCATCCAAGGTTTAAGCCCCTGAAGTGTGACTGCCATCTGGATAGTGAGGAGGACCTGGTACAGTCTCTTCTAAGGAGACTTAAGGGCAGTCTTTGTTCTCAGTGATTCCAAATCAGAAGGGTGGGAGAAAACGGGAAATGTTTGATTGCATAGTCATAGACAGATGTTTGAGGAAACTAGAAGAATTCAGGCTCCAGTCCAGTTTACAGGTAAATAACAAAACCTCAAAGACAATTAATAGGACTAGAATCTTAATATTTACACAAGTGCAAACGTAATATTTCTCTCTACTATTACCCCCAATTTTTAACAAAGATAATCACAGTAAAACTAATTTGTTTGTATTAAACTTGGCCTAATTATATATATATAAATGTGGCAAGAATAGTAAATGACCATATAAGTTCTTTTTAAGATTGCTTTGTTGAAACTTTTCATAAGTACTCTCAGACCTTATCCTCAATACCATTTCAATCAAAGCCTTGGTACTATAGCCACTGTTTCCAAATGTGTCCTGTTACAAAGAACATGAAAATAATACTCACTGAGAATATTTGAATTCTGGAAGAACCAGGTAGGGAGACAAAGTAAATGTTTCATATTTGTTCACAAGATTATAGCTTACCAAATTGTTGATAGCCTAAGAGAAAAGATGTCTTTAAATTTGGAAAAAACATTAAAGAACCAGAAATATTCTAAACACAAAGTCATAACAATTATAATCATCCTCATCAGTTTATTCAGTCCCATGTTATTAATTCTTGTTCTCCTTGAATTCAGTTTATCCATTAGTTCTCTCAACTTTGCCTGATGATTGAGGGTGATAGGAGCAGTGGTAATTCCAAGAAATTGGCAAGGTTTTTGTTAAGGCTCGTATGATTTTCCCAGTGAAGTGCGTGCCTTGTTCACTGGAGATTTTGGAAAGTATGCCCCAAATGGGAAGCATATTTTCTGTTTCTTTTCCACTGCGAGGATGTTGGCTTTGCAGCAGGGGAAGTCTTCAACCTGTCTGGAAAACATACATACAATAACAAGAATATATTGGTAATTTACACCAAGTGGCAGTTGAATGAAGTCCAGCTGCAGGTGTTCGAAGGGTCCAGAGGAAGGAGGTCTGAGGCATCTGGGAACAAAAATAGTTTATTTGTTAAATGCACTATGGTGGGTAAAGGAATGTAAGGTCTTATAAAGGGAATTTGACGGGGAGTAGGGAAGAACCAGAGGCCATCTTGGATTTTCCATACATTCCCTATTTGGTTCATTTACAGCCATTGTTTACCCATCTTAATTTCTCTGATTCAGGAACAGAGTGTTGCCATGTTACAAGGACATCAGAATGGCAAAAAATTGGCAATGAAGGGTAATTATTTTTGCAGAAGCAGAATAGACTTCACCCACATGTACCAACCAGCCTTATACACTCTGTTGCTGCTGCCCTTGCCTGAAGGTCGGCTAAGGCATTTCCCTGATACTCAAGTTCATTCCTTTTAGTCTAAGCCTCAGTTCTGATAATGGCAGTTTCAAAAGGTGAGAGTAATAAGAAGATCATTTTTTTTTTGGTCCATTTTTTGACTGGTGTGGCAGAAGACATCACCCAACATTTTAAGATAGTAACTAAAATTACAAGTGAGAACATTATACCAGGGCATATTAGATTTCTAGAAATTTTGCACAATTTCTAGAATATATGTATTAGTAACACGTAACTACACAAATATAATCAAAGAAGATTTGGCATCACTTATTTGACAATGCTTCCCATGTAATTCAACACACCAAATAAGCCTAATTAGTTTAATAGTTTTCTTTTTATAAGTACAGAGAACAAATCTTTTGAAATATTTTAGGGGCCTCTGAAAAATTTCAGCATTAGCTGGTGGTCAAAAAGACTTCATTTAGAATTTTGGGAAGCTTGTCAAAAATGTTTTTTTTTTTAAAGTTTTAAAACACTTGCCTAAATAAGATCACAGATCATTATAAAACTTAATACTTGACTACCTATTAATAAAACTCAACTCTTTTAACATTAAAAGGACTCAGTTTTCCTAAGTAATCAAAGACCTGATGAAGACAGCAAACAGAGAAAATTATTTTCATAAAACATAGAACCTTTGTTTTCTAGGCAAACCACTGAAAGGGTAAAGAAAAACTTTATTTACAGTTTCTTATTAAGAGCAGACCAACAATCCAAGAAAACCGTCCATTTAGCAGACAAAAGAAAATGAAGATTTAGTTTTACATAAGTACATTCTGGATATTAGAGGTTATTTTTAACATTCCTATAATATATATTCACTTTTAGCCATCCTGATTACACAAGATAAAATTCTCTTTTCCTCTCTCTCTTTCTTTCTATATACATTTCGTTTGTCCTTAATTTTCTTCCTTCTCATTTTGAAATAACCAGAAGTTCTAGTTTAGACAAAATGACTCTCATTTACCTTAACAAAAAATGCATCTTTATTGCTCATATCCTTTCATAAGCAAGAACACATCCTACCTTTCCTGCATGCAGAGTTGTTTGTCTTATTATTCTAGTAGCTTTAAGTACCTATATTAGAATTTTTAACCTAAAATCCTTAATTTCCAGTCAAAAATAAAGAAGTAAACAGTTATAAACTATCTTTTCTGTTAGCATTCTGAGGTTTGCCAAGTTTATAAATACTTGTTATAATTTTTAGAAATATGTGCTCTTTCACAGAAAATTTCTCAGCATGGCACCAAATATGTGTACTCATAGGTCCAAATATCCAGTTCCTCTGTAATAAGAAGTCAAAAGTAGAGAACCTCTATGCTCAGTAGTTAATGTTTCTGTATTTTATCTTTATCTGGAAATGATCTAGATATTTAACAAATTTCTATCATTTAATTTAGCTTAGCAAAACTCTGACATTTCAAGTTACCAAAAAGATTTTGGAGGCTATCTTTAAGTCTACATAACATAGAATATAATTTAGCTAAAACGTTCACCTAAAAATGCTTATTCTCTTTACATCTATCACTTGCTTGTAACAATTATGTTTAAATTGCCCCTCCCCCAAACTTCAAGAGACATTTGATAAAATCAGCTGTCATTCTGAGTTATTTTTGCTGACAAATTTTGTGACAGAGATAGCATAAACTTATTTGACTAATAAACTCAGAATAAAATTCCTTTAACTGCATTACATTCAACGTTGATAATTATAAGACATATCTGTTTTAGTTAAACCAATCAACTTACACTGGCTTTTATTTACCAAAGATCACCCCAGATCTCAGGAACTTGAGAAGCATTTGGGTTAGTTTCTGTTAAGGTCCATTCCTTACAAAGCTCTTGCCTTCAAATCAACTAAATAGAGCTCTTTTATAAATTAATTTTAGCAATCCTCTCCAGAAGTATCTAGAAAAACATCATGGATCTACAACATACATGTATAGACACACACACATACACATACATATAGACGGACACAAACAGAGACCTTATAGTTATTAATATTTGCGGAGAAGATTTGTAATATGTACCATTAGTCCAAATTTTTTAAAAACCTCTTTTTTTCCCTCTTCTGATGAGAAACCTCTCCTTAAAGTTTGCATTTCAAAGAATGCCTCTTAGGTCCCAGAGAATATGGGGGTAGGAAATCCACATCACAAAGGCACTGATTAAGTGGAAGACAATTCTGTTTCCAATTCTGAATTTTTCAAGCATTTTGAGAGAACTAGGTGAGGTTTGGAAGATTGGGAAAAATACAAAAGCAGCTGAACTTTAAAATTCTAGATCCATACCTTTGGCCCTGCAGAGATTTGCAAGACAAAAACAGTTGTTTCCAATTCTCCAAAGAACTGGGTTCTTGCTTTTGTTTTAGGGACCTTTTACCTCTGTAATTTTCATTAGCCTTTTGCAACACATCTTTCAATGAGGCTACTGTGGAATTTTGAAAACTTTTGGAGGCTTCTGTAAACTAATTAAAATAGGTACTCCATTCCGCTTGCCTTGGCAGTCCATGCTTTTAAGTACACTTTTTAAATGAGCTTAAATATTTGGAATGCTCCTCATAATGGCCATTATAATTCTAAGTTATTTTTAGTAAAATCTTGCCATCTTCTTAGATATGCGCAATTGCTGGGACTATAGTTGTTAAATATAAAATAAACAGGTGTGCTGGAAGGTGGTTCACACAACTCTGTGGATATAAAGAATCCTGTTTCTTTTAGCTAGACTTTCAGTTGTCTCAGAGCCAAACTAATACCTAAATGGGATGTGCCTTGGGGTTGGAATATAGCAAAATCACTCTAATAGCCTTTAAATGCTTGACTCCTGTCCACCAATGTTTGTCACTTATTTTTCTTCAGAGATTCCCAATAGCAACTGCCCTTAATTTAATATCTACCTGAGGCCTCCCAGGAGACTCAATCGGCTCAGACTGGACCCATTCTGATCTGATCCTAAACCCATTTCAGATTTCAAATTGGACCCAATCTGATCTTGGACCCACTCCAGTTCTTAGGTGGGACCCAGTCCAATGCTGGTCCGTAACCACCACCAATTCCCATGAAACTTTGGACTGGGGAAAAGGATTGAACCAGCAACCCTCAAAGAATGGGGACTGCAGACTGATTCCAAACAAATGGAGAACTAAAGATGCCACCAACAGATCCCAACATGGAATCTGGGGAAGGATTCCAAAAAAATGGGGAACTATAGCAATGCCCCACAGGGAATTGGGAATCAAGAGCTGGGGTTTTCCATTCAAAAACCTGGGAATTGTGGTATGAAAAGCCAATTACAGCAGGAGCTGGAACACAAAGAGAGTGAAACTCAACTGAGAGGAACTTACCAGCAGCCCTCGGAAATGTCGAGAAAGACCTTGAACTCAAAATGAAGTTCTCAAGTGCCACACGTGATTCTTCTTGCCCCTGAATACCAGTGGAGGTTTGCCTAGGATCCCATCACTGCCACCAGCCTGTCTAGTAGAGATCCATGGAGAAGATTCTGAGAGCCGATCCGCTATGTCTGAAGCTCCCAGGGTTTCTACATTCTCACACTAGCCCACTGCAATGACCAATAGACTGAATGTTTGTGTCCCTCAAAATTCATAGGTTGAAATCCTAACCCTTGATATGATGGGTTCAGGAGGTAGGGCCTTGGGGAGGTAATTAGGTCCTGGGGGTAGAGACCTCATGAATGCGATTAATGCACTTATAAATGAGACCACAAAAAGCCCCTGCTCCCTTTCCTCCATATAAGGATACAATGAAAAGATAGCAGTCTGCAATCCAGCATCCGGCTCTCACCAGAACCCAGCCATGTTGGCACCCTGATCTCAGAATTCCAGCCTCCAGATCTGTGATAAATTGTTATTCTTTGTAAGCCTTTCAGTCTATGGTATTTAGTTAGAGCAGCCCAAACTAAGTCACCCAATCTTGGCACTTAGCGACTCCTTAAAAATTTCAGCTGAATTCTTGTCACTCATTTACAGGGCATCTGGCATCAATTCCTCTCATGCTCCAGCCCAAGTAAGTATCCAATGGGATTGTTATCCCATCCCATCTCCTTGGAGGGGCCTGTCTTTCATTGGATTTCCTTGGAAGCTCTGCTACCACAGGTCTCTTTGGGGTTCAGGAAATGTTATGATTTTGTATTTTTTCTGGATCTTTTTTTCCAGTTAGGTGAACATTCTTTCCAGCCTTACTAATCCTATCCAGAAGCAGAATCCCTTTCTTTAAGAGTGTTCAGGACAAATATTGGAGAACAAAAATGGAGATTTATGTTTATTTACATGTTAATTGTATTTAAATTAATAAATAGGTGTTTGGATAATCTTTTCACCTTTAATATAATATCAGCATCCGATTATATTTCTTACCACCGGTAAGAAAACAACGTGCACATAGGAGGTAAATAAGGGACAAGTTAAAACTGCTAGAAAAAAAAAAAATAGTGATGACGATAGAAAGATTCATATTTTCAAACTCTGGGTCTATTATAAGTTCAATAACACAAAATGCCAACACCTTATTTCCACCCACTTTTCACTATTACAAAAACAAAGCAGCCAATGGTACATGTTTGCATTAAGTAACAACTCTGGAGATTTTCCAGAAAATGATGTATCTGCAAAGAGGTGACAACGGCTCCAATTTTATGATGTCCCTTATATCTTAATTTTTTAAACATCTTTTAATAGTTTCATTCATTGGGATGCATCTTTTATCTCAATTCAGTTCCTTCCCACGTGTGACTCATTTTTGGAAATGTGTGCTTCTTTTCAATAGTGGTTGTGTTATTTAAATAGGCAGGATTGACACAGAAATTCTCCTTTGGTCAGCGTTTTCCCTGCCTTGATTGAGACGTGAGGGAAGGAAAGGGAGGGCCTGGGGTGGTTATAAAAGGGTATTCAAGCACTCTATTGTTGGTGTCTAAAATTTCGATGCACTGGAAACACCCCATGGATGCTCACTGTCTGGAAATAGAGACAGGCAGTGCCCAGGCAACAGAGGGATTCATTGTAATTGCTGACTTCTTTTGAGCGCAGTTAACCAAGTAGCAGAAGCACATTGCCTTCTTCCATGAATCCAGAAGCCTGCTAGCAGGCAGTGTTATATTACTCCTGAGCGGGAGTGAAATCATGTGGGAGCAGCAAAAACAGCTCCTGGAGAAAAATTACCATTTTATATTTATTACTTTGGCTAGTTTAAGTGCCATAGGAATAGACTCTCTAATGCATTAAAGAGCAATTCCCCAGCAATTTGACTCTGTTGCTTTGTAAACTATTTTTAGGGACTGTCTCAGTCGGCTTTTAAAGGCACATGCCATCCCATTGTCAAAGGATATTTTAATGGTTCGTCAAAATGATATAAATAACACAGCCTCCCTCTTCAGATTAAAGAAATATGGCACATTCTCTGGTGAAATTTGTATTCTTGAAAAAAAAAAACCGGGTTTCTCTTACTAGGTATTTTTCAGGGCTAAGCTCTGGCACAGTTCTGTTTCATATTTCTGATATGATGCTTATCTTGTAGTTTAGCTTTGCTTAGTTGCATAATCAGATAATAAGATTTTCTTGAAGCCTCAGCTTGGAAGATAGCACGTACTTCTCTTTGCAGAGTACTGGATACTGGGTAAATTTTGTTCTGTAGTTGCCCTGCCGGGTCAGCTCACTGGAAAGCAGCACAGCTGCCATTAAATATGAAATGCACTCAGAGTTCTTTCATCCTGACATACCTCGAGATTTATTTAATGTGAAATGGGATATAGAATCTACATTTTGATATTTCCTCTGTTCCACTGGACGAAATAGTAAGGTTGAGCCATTTGGGGAAATATTTACCAGAATGACACATTTCTAAGAAGATTAACTAATACCACAAGGCAATTTGAATCTTATATCAGCTGAGCGTTTCTGGTTGTTGAGGGTTTTTGTTTACTGATCAGCTGAGGACCTATTCCCCCAAGAAAATTTACCTTTTGCAATTATTATTTTTATCAATTAAATCCCTTTTCTCCAGTGAGGTAACTGTGTTAAGTACATCATAATGGAGAAATCAAGCAAAGCAGAAGGTTTTCTTGTAATTTTCCTCTAACCCTTGGAAGATGTGTGGCCTTTTAAAAAATATATTCAAGTAAATATATTCACTGGAGAACAGAATTAATGTGATTCTGGAGAACTGTGTGAGAGATTAATTCTTATTTCTTCCTTAGAATAAATGGTCTGAATTTTTAATATTGTTCATTACTCTATAACTATTGCATAGTACTACTGTGTTGTATATTATAGTATTTTCATTGCTGGGCCTTAAATATGCTAGATAAAGAAAACCAAGTATAAATTCAAGTAATAGGCAAGTAATAGTTGGCATATTGAATTCGCTGGCCTGCGGCTCCTTATTTGGATATTGTTATAATGAGCAGAGTTTTTTCTGCCAATTAGGAAGTTCAACATGTTTTAACTATCCTGCTGTAAACTTCTTGAAAGTTGGAGCTTTATTTACCATATTTTAAGTGCTTAACATTATAACTAGCACCTACTTAATGTTCAAGAAATGTTTACTAAATAAATGAATTAATGTATGAATGGCAAATGGTTGAGGCAAAAATCTTTGATTTCTATGAGCGCCCTATGAAGTCTTAAAGTGAAGACATTTTCTTTAATTATTAATATCATTGGGGACATTAATCTGGAAGGTAAGGATACTTGCTAAGGACAGGTTTTATTACCTTCTCTTCCTGAATGGATATTTACTTGATAATGTACTTTATTTTGCAGAAACTGTACATATTAAAATATATGTTATATTAGATAAGATTCTCTTCTCCAAACATCAACTTCTTAAATTTAAAACCAAAGATATTATTACCAGGTGAAATGTCTCAAATGAGGTGCATGGACCTCCCTATCCCTCGTATATGACGAGATGAAGAGAGTCTTTGAACACAGGGTACCTGCTGTGTATCTTCTTGCATTATCTATTTTCCTGTAAAAGTTGGAAAAATCCACATTATCCTTCACATTAAAGATGAAAACAGCTGTATAATATAGTAAAATGCACATTCTAAAAGTTGTTTGTTTGAAAGACATGACTTCAAATAAACACAAAAATCAGGGTAGGCCAATTTTGGCCATAAGGCTACAGGCATCTAAGACGTGCTTATTCTTTTTCCCTCTGCTAAGAGTTACTTCTCTAGATTTGTGAAAAAACACTGATATGACACAAAAACTGGGTCTCTGAAGACTTGGATTCAAATGTTAGGTTTTCTTCTTGTCAAGTGTGAATATGAGTGGTCATCCTAACCTATCTGAGGTACGGTTGACTCACATATAAAACGAACAAGAATACCTTATCCACAGTTTTCTTGTAAGTATCAAAATAAACACCTGTGAAATTATTCGCCAGGTGGATGTCACATATTAGGAGTCAAAATAGTTGAACATCCAATTGAATGTCAAGTCATATTTTAGGTTACTTTCCTCTTAGGATCCTGGCATTCATATTAGAAAGTAGCATTAATCCTGCACCCTGGTTGACAAGAACGCAATAATGAAGAGACCCTCTCACAGTTCCTTGCCCATGGTAAACAAAGCAATGCCCCGATGTTTTCCTGATGCACATTGTTTAAATAAATATACTAATAAATTGGTAAATGTAGGTTGTCTCAACAGCATTGTATTGTGGAGTCTCTGAACTGTTGAAGAACTGATGAAGTCTTGGCTAACTGAGGAGAATAGTTGATGGATACCTATGTTGCTTTAGTATTCTGGAATGTTCAAAAACATGTGCAAGTCCATGGTAAATCGGCCATTTCCAATGTGTTTGGTGGGTTTTTAAATTTTAGTGGCACAGTAATAAGAGAAATTTAATTTGAATGTTTTTTGACATTCAATTGGAAATCTAATCAGCCATTCCTATGCTGATAGCAATGTCACTTGTTGGGCAACTTTGACATTCTGCTTGGTCATTTTTAAGCTCTCAATTCTAAATATGTGAAAGTCTCTTAGCTCACTGGCTTATCACATTCCTTAACCCAATTGCCACTAATTCAGGTATGTTTCCATCATTGTATCTACTTTCTTTACTTTTTGTTCTGGTTTTACTCTTCTCCTCCCTTACCTTGTGTACAATGTAGTTTAACAAGTGTGAAGTGTCCTGCTTCAGTGAAGTGTGGCCCTGGGAACACTGTCAAGGATAGTTAGGGTGGGTGCAGAGACACCAAGCCTTCTCATATTCCTTTTCCCATTTTTCCTACTTCTAGGAAATTCTTTCCTAAATTATTAACTACCTCTTACCTAATTCTTCCTAATTTATTTCTCTCTCCCTCTCTTCCCCCTGCCTCATTTCCACTTCTAACTCACTTTCATAGCATATTTTTAATCTTCTTTTACGCTCTTTTATTTTTTCTCTTACTGATATGCTTTAAATTCATTAACTGGTACATAATCTTTGTACCCATCTTCTTAAGTCACACACACACACACACACACACACACACACATACACACACACAACCCTCACAAGTATGACAGGTACAGAGAGTTATGTTTTAAAAGTTCACAGAAAGGTTTAAATTCATAAGGAAGCCTTTCTGAAACTTAGTTTTGAACCTTAAATGAAAGCTTTGCTGCTACCCACATGAAGAGTTGGCCAAAATATACTATTTTTTAAGGGGAAATGAATTTGACTTGTTGAATGTTCTGGTGCAATCTTCCTGACAGAATTAAATATAGCTTTGTTAGCAGGATCTTCCTTTCATTTTGTGTTACAATGTTAGTATTACATAGGTTAAGTGCTTTAAAAAAGAGAGAGAAATGGACAGAAAATATAAATATTATTTTGTTTAAATATTAGTCTCAGCTATATGAGTGTGGAAACGTTTATGTGTGGGTTTGTGGTCTTTGTAATGGCAGCTGCCTTTTAGCAATTAAGAGTAATATGGCATTCTTAGCCAAGCCTTCATAAATACTTTATTCATTGAGCCTTCACTCAGGCTGTAAAAAAACCAAAGAGACACAAAGAAAACAGCTTCCCTGGTGCACAGCGATCCCTATTTCATACGTTGCCATGTTCTCCTCTTTTTTCCAACCACCTGGACAATCTTGTCTTCAACAGCACCCCTCAGGGTTCATTACCCCCTCTCCTGAGCCAGGTGCCCAGGCGCCCCTGATGCAATGGCTCTGCTTAGAGTCTACGCAGATGTAGCACCCAGTAAGGCTGGACCACGAGGTGGAGGTTTCAACCAGTCAGGAGTCTCTCTCCTCTCCGTTCCCATTTCTCCTTTCCTTGCCATCATCTGCCTCCTTTTCTGTTACTTAATCATACCATTTACGTGGAGTTCACAGTCATGAAAATCTCTAAGTAGACTACGCAGAGAGAGAGAGAACTAGAAAACACATTTAGTTGTAGTCAGGCCACCACCTTACACAATCATGAATCAAGTCCTTCACAAGTCACAACAATTTCTTTTCCTCTTGTTCATAAAAAACTGCTCATTAAAACTTCGATTATGATTTAATGGGAGACAGAGGTAAGCGATGGGGGACAGACAGTTGAAATCTACGTCTTTCTCTAAAGACATGATTTTCATCTAAGTAAATGAACTCTTTCCTTTCTGAGTGTTCTCAGAGCACTTTTTATCTTGACTAAGATGCCTTGAAGTTCCCCTCAGCTTGACTATAGGCCCCCTTGCCTCCCTTTTCTTCAAGCATTTACTTTAGAAAACTTGCAATTGTAAGTTACTTCTCTGCCACCTGGAGATGTAAAACTTCTCCTGGCATTCAATCTCCCCTAATGTCCTCCAGTGTTTAATTTTCCACTAGCTTACCCCAGATTAGGAACCCTCCTGCTTTTTATTTCAGCAGAGTTGAGTTTACTCTCCCTCCTTATTGCAGCAGTATTGAATAAATTCTTCCTTGTGTGTGTAAAGTTTTTATAAGGCAGTCTTAGTGATGAAGGTAATTATTGGCCCGTGGGTCTCTCTGCCCAAGTACAGTCTAAGCCCTGATGCCTGAGAGTGGTGGGTGGATGGATCTTCTAAAACTAAGTAAAAGAGAAAAATGCAGCAAGCATCTCAAAGAGATTGAAAAAAAAAAATACAAACATGCATGTACTACATTCTAGGCCTGGAATCTCTCCCCTTCTCCTATGTACCAGTAAACTCAGGGCGTTATAGATGTATCTGTTGAAGATCAAGTACAGTGACGGAACCCGAACTTCTGCACCGACCAGACATCAGAAATGAAATACTGAAAAAAGTTTCAAAGTCACAAATGGTCTTTTGCTAAATGGTATCTTTAGTTCTAAACATGACTTAGTCTTTATTATTTCCCAGATGAGAAAATGTTACTTGTCTCCTCTGACTAGTTTTATAACACTAATCTGGAATCAGAGACTACTAAGACTGAAGGCAGCCTGAAATGTGTGGACCCAAAGCCCTAGTTTCATGAGGGAGAAACTGGAGCCCTGAGGGTCTGTGTCCTTCCTCAAGGTCACAGACTCAGATCTCATGCCCTTTATTTAGAGCCCTTTCACCAAACTGTACTAATTCATGTGTAGCCCAGGGAAGAGAATCATGGAACTAATTTTAAATATTATTAGTCCTGACCCTATGGTTGAATGTTAGCAAAGTTTTGTTAAGCCATCATTGTCCAATTCAAGTGCATTAAATGTCTCCAAGTTTATCTGAATTCAAGACAGTTTCAAGAAATACATTTTATTGTATTCAGAACTCTACAAAACTTTTTTCCCACTAGGTATATAGCAATTCTGTTTTTAACTTTATGTTGTTTTATAAAGTTTTAAGTATCAAAATAAAATGGTAACAAATGGGAAATATAACACCAACACAGTTGATCAAAATCTCTTTAGGCTTGATGTGGACACTATGAAACTTGTGAATTTTACTCCTGCAAGTTTTTTTTCCAAAGAAAGCCAACGACTTTCCATAGCCCACCCAGTAATTATCTCTGGTGCCTGAGCCCTTTTGGAAATGCAGTCATCACTGAAGCACAGAGGCACCAGCACCATAAAGACATTGCCACAATTTTTAATTAACTCCCAGGATTTTTCTTTCAGAGACTGCATTGTTTCAGGAGTAGCAATTACAGGCTATTTTGGCTCCTTCATTTGTGGGTGTGTTTCTGACTGTCTCTCGTGGATTTAAGAGAGGGAACAATTAAGTTTGGAAAAGGGCAATGATAGGGTTCTTGCTTGACAGTTCTGACCCAGCCCTGGTCTGAGTCACCCTGGTCCTAGAAATAAAGGAAAGGGAGTGGGAACATGATTTCCACGCTGCTCTTTCCATCGCAATTCAGGACATTTATCTCTGACCCACGGCTGCTTCTTTCTTAGTTCAAAATACCATCTTAGAGGTACAGGTATGAAAACTCTTCTCTATAGCTAAAGAGTTTTGGTGAAAAAAATCTGAAAACTCTTCAGAAAGAGTGACAGCGCAGTGTCCTTTTCCTTTTGAACATTGAGATAAAACCCTGCAGGAGACTTTCAGTCAGACTTTTCTGATGTTTTTCCTTGTTTCCATTGGAATTTTCCTTCTTTCTTTCTTTCCCTCTTCCTTTCTTTCTTTCCCTCTTCCTTTCTTTCTTTCTTTCTTTCTTTCTTTCTTTCTTTCTTTCTTTCTTTCTTTCTTTCTTTCTCTCTGCTTTTTTTTAAAATTGAAGTCTAGTTGATTTACAATCTTGTGTTAATTTCTGCTGTACGGCAGCAAAGTGACTCAGTTATACACATATATACATTCTTTCTTTCTATTCTTTTCCATTATGCTTTATCACAGGGTATTGAATATTGTTCCCTGTGCTGTACATTAGGACCTTGCTGTTTATCCGTTCTAAATGTAATAGTTTGCATCTGTCAACCCAAACTCCCAGTCCCTCCTTCCCCCAACCCCCTCCCCCTTGGCAACCACAAGTCTGCTCTCTATGTCTGTGAGTCTGTTTCTGTTTTGTAGATAGGCTCATTTATGCCATATTTTAGATTTCACATATAAGTGATATCATATGATACTTGTCTTTCTCTTTCTGACTTACTTCACTTAGTATGATAATCTCTAGTCACATCCATCTTGCTGCAAATGGCATTATTTTGCTCATTTTTTATGGCTGAGTAGTATTCCATTGTATATATGTACCACAACTTCTTTATCCATTCATCTGTCAATGGACATTTAGGTTGTTTCCATGTTTTGGCTATTGTAAACAGTGCTGCTGTGAATATAGGGATGCATGCATCTTCTCAAATCATAGTTTTTTCTGGGTATATTCCCAGGAGTTGGATGGCTGGATCATATGGTAATTCTATTTTTAGTTTTCTGAGGACCCTCCATACTGTTTTCCATAGTGGCTGCACCAACTTACATTCCCACCAACAGTGTAAGAGGGTTTCCTATTCTCCACACCTTCTCTAGCATTTGCTATTTGTAGACTTTTTAATGATGGCCTTTCTAACCACTGTGAGGTGATACTTCATTGCAGCTTTGATTTGCATTTCTCTAATAATTAGTGATGTTGAGCATCTTTTCATGTGCCTACTGGCCATCTGTATGTCTTCTTTGGAGAAGTGTCTATTAAGGTCTTCTGCCCATTTTTCGATTGGGTTGTTTGTTTTTTTTGTTGTTGAGTTTCCTTCCTTCCTTCCTTCCTTCCTTCCTTCCTTCCTTCCTTCCTTCCTTCCTTCTTTCCTTCCTTCCTTTCTCTCTTTCTCTTTCATTTTCTTCTTTTTTACCTAATGCCCTCCATCCAGTACTCATATATAATACACAACTAAAAGATGCTTTCTTCTTTGGTTACCTTTATATCTTCACATTTATAACGTCATCATAATGCTTCTAAGTCACCATTTGAAGTGTGCAATTCAGTGTGTGTTTTTTATTTTTTAGTAAATTCACAGATTTGTGCACCCATCTCCTCCACAAATTTTAGAATATCTTCATCACCCCAAAATGAAACCCCATACCTATTAGCAGTCATTCTTCATTTCCCTCCAACCCACCCAACCCTACAAAACCACTAATCTACTTTCTGTCTCTATAGGTTGGCTTATTCTGGATGTTCCATATTAACAGAAACATACAATATGTGGTAGTTTATGACTGGCTTATTTCTCTTAACATGTTTTCAAGGTTCATGTATGTTGTATCATGTACCAGTGATCCATTCCTTCTTGTTGCCCCACATTCAGTTGAGGAGATAGACTATATTTTATCTATCCATTTATGAACTGATGGACAAAAAAATTGTATAAGTGTTCCAATTTTCCACATCCTGGCCAACACCTCTTACTGTCTTTTAGATTATAGTTATCCTAATGGTTGTGAAGTCGTATCTCATTGTGGTTTGGATCTACATTTCCCTGAGAACTCAATGGTGTTGGGCATCTTTTCATGTGCTTATTGCCCATTTGTATATCATTGAGGCATTCTTTTAATCAACTACATTTGTAATTCTATCAGAAGGTAGATTTATTTTGCTCTTCACAATTATTTCTCTCTTAAATTTGTCTTTCCAGTTAACACACAACATCTCTGAGTCCTTTTAAAACGTTACACCCTTTATTATAAGGGAGTAATTATAAGGGTATAAGATGTATTCTTCATTAATAGCTAAGAATCCGTCTTCAAGTCTTTTTCAAATTGAGCTGTCTACAATTTTTACTGATTTCATACCTTGCAATTCTATATGCACCAAGATTTTGGTTAGAATTTATTAATTATTTGTATTGCAAATAAATGAGTCATTCCAGACTTTGCATATTCCAGTCACCTGTATGAATCACAGAACTCTGTGGATCCGAGCAATCAGGTTTGTGATCACAGCTGTGTCCTAGAACCCTCATCTGGAAAAATCTACTGGAAGAAGGTAAACTCATGTATCAATTTATCCCACAAATATTCATTATTGTCAAGGTTTGAAACTCAATATTTTAAAATCATTGAACTTAATCTCTGTTTTCAGATTAAGAACTGAATGCTCAGAGTAATTCAACTTGCAGAAAGGCTGCTTTACACACACAAGTGCTGAGGAACAAGCACTTGTGGAACCTGTACAGTGCTTCACTGTAAGGTGGGCAGATTTATTATTCCCACTTGGCAGATTAGATAAACAAAGGAAGAAAGGTTATCCAACTGGTCAAGGGCTGTACAATCGTTAGGGGCTTAGGCAGGTTGTGGATCCAGGGAACCACTACGATATAGTGTCTCTTCTATATTTCACTGTTTCTTTAGGCTTGAAAAATAATCAAATTAGAAATTAACCAAGACAGAGGGTCTTTGAATATAACCTTCAAGGCTCAGCTCAAATGTTGCTTCCCTTAGAAAACCTTCCCTTCTTTTAGTAAGACTATAGCACTTCTTTCTCTTTGCCTATAAAGTGTTTTATTTGTCTCTCTTTTATACCACTCTTGACTGTCAGATCATAGTGAACAGAACCATATTTCCTCGAGGTTGGAAACTGTCTTACTGACTTTGTTGTTTAATCTCTGGCGGCCTGCCCCTTGAACACAGCAGGTGTCCAATACAGGTTTGCTTAACTAAATTAAACTGCGGACATGCAAATATTTGTTCACTGAATACAAATTCTGATATATTGCAGTTGGAGAAACATTACAATGCAGCCATCTTAGGAATCATTTCTGTTTTTAAATAGTTCCTGTATGTTCTTATTTACCTTGGTTCTCTGTTCTGATGTGAAAAGTTTGCAAGCGCTTAAAAGCACAGATATTTCAGTTCCATTCAAACTGAATTCAATCCTAACCTTGATGCTAAGTAATTATGAGACTTTGGGCAATTTTTAGTATCTTCAAATCTCATCTCTAAAATGTGAGTACGAATACTCATCTCATAGTGTTGAAGCATCTGAGAATGGTTTAATATCATATAACAACTTTTCTATCACAGTTTCTGTCACTGAGAAGACACTATAAGTAAGGATCATTATCATTATTTCTCTGTTTTATAAGATAATAAGAGCAAAAGTGTTTAATTGTTTTAAATTGGTCAAATATAATATAAATAGAGTTTCTAGGCTCTGTAGTTCTCAATTCCCAGCTGTCATACCCACAAAAGGAAAAAAAGCAACTCAAACAGCATTACCCATTGCGTTTTCTAACGGAAACGAGCAGCTTTTAATTCTGGACATAATAACTCTGCTTTGGAATTCTCAGAATCCAAGGGCTGTATAGAATGACTCCATCTCTCCACGGAAGTAGAGATAAGATTGGGAAAGATCAGCTATAATTTAATGTTACAACCAGGAGAAAATGAGAATGAATGGGGTTGAACATGTCACAGTGGTAAAATGTAGTAATATTATAGAATGCAGCCAAATGCCAGGAAATACATAAATTATATGCTAGAGATTAATGATAACCTCACTCATATTAACTTTTTTTGCCCTGCGCTGATGATATTTCAGATTTGGTAGCATGTTTTGCCATAAAATTTTATATGGATTCGAGTATACTTTTTCTCTCTTTTATATTTTCTATTAATTCATACCAAAAATGAAACTCCTTTAATATGGAAACATCTGGAGATGTGTCTGCTTCTCCACCACTCATGCCAGGAGACATGTATTAGTCCAAGAAGGGAAAATGCAGGCTGAAAAAAATTGACCATACACTGTTATAACTCCTGCCCACTTTCGATAACTTTAATACGTCTACACAGCACTTTAAACGATTTGAAACTATGCTTGAACTGTATATAATCTTCTGTTTTCCTCTCTCAAGGAAGAGGAAAATCTAATGATATGTTGGGTAAAATTTAGAGGTTATGAGATAAACACAACAGCTTTTCTTTTCCCTTCTTAAACTAAAAAGTAGTTTGTGTAGTATCAGTACTGAAAAGGACATGGGGATCATCAAATTCTAGCACTTTGCTTTTCAGATGAGTAAACAATGGTCCAGAAAAGCTAAGTCATAGCACAAGTTATCACAAGGTTACAGCAGAACCAGGAGTGGAGGCGCCTCCTCGGTTCTGATCCAGGCTCTTCCATCACTTACCCTGGTCTTGCACTGTGTTTGGTGAGAGCAGGACCGGCGAAGTGGACACAGCATGCCTGGGAGCTCCTGTAAAAGACCCATTGGAACAAGTCAGGTTTAAATGCGAAGAATTTATGGGCACAAAATCCTTTGTGGGCATATTCCAAAATGTGAAGTAATAGTCTATTTGTTTTAGTATACACACATAGACACACACACACACACACAAACACAAACACTCATACTCACATTATGTTTGCAGCCACTTCTTCATTTGCATTCATATTTATGATTTTACTGTCACTTCCTTATTTGATATTTGAAATTCCAACAATTAAAAGAGAATATTTTATCCCCTAAAAAAAGGAAACCTTAATTCTTAGGTTAATGATGTGGTACAAATAGAGTATAATAAATACTATAGATTCTGCAAGAGGCCAGTTGGCCAGATTTCATATGAATAATTCTATTGAAGTTTCACTAATAAAAGCTTTGCACTACTTATCAAGCACTAACATCTACACTAGACTACCCCCATGTCCTACCTGTAAATTGAGGTACATTTTTGACAACTTTACAAGACTTTATTTGAAATATCTAATAGTAACAACCTTTAGAAAAATAACCTATCTCTAGAAAAGCTATGTTGAAAAAGGAAGTAAAACACAATGGAGAACGGGGTACGGCTTGAGGTTGGTTTTATTTCCAAACCTCCCCAAGTCCTCTCAGCACTGGCCTGTGGCCCTAGACCTCAAATAACTATTAATTCAAGAACCTGAAAACTCATACATCAGCAACAAACTACAAGTATTTCAGTTTAGTGGATATTCTTTCAGTGAGTCTTCCTCCCACATCGAATGCTTTCTCTCCCTTACATCATATGGTTATCCTTTATCATAATTAATCTTCTTATATTAAACCCCTACTGATTAGCCTACTGTGTGGTTTCTATCTCCTGAGACCTGGACTGCCACAGAGACAATAAATGAAAGATGAAGTAACCTGTCAAGAGTAGAGAGGAGATACTTGTCAGAAGCATCCCTACCACCTGGGGGAAAGGGTGCAGACCATTTAGAGGACAGAACAGGAAGGGAGGAGATCTTCAGGATGCCGGGTGCTAAGTGGATGATACCCGAAGAGTCATAACCAAGGTCACTTACTTCACTGTCAAGCCCCCCACATATGTCTCCATGGCTTACAGTTTACTGCTGTGCAAAGCTCTTAGCTTTCAAGTTAATTCTCAAGATATTTCTGTAGGGTAGTACTACTTTACCCCATTTTACGGATAGGGAAACTGAGAAGTTGCTAACATGCCAAGGCCATGCTGCTTGTGAGAAATGAAGTTTATATCATTTGGATGGGGGAGGAATAGATACCACGTAGGTGACTTTTCTAGCTTGATACTTCCAATCGTGAGTGCAACCTTTGACAACTTCCATCTTCCTCTCTTACCAGAATTTAACTCAGGTTGCACCAAGAAGCAACAGGAATACCTGTGCCACCCTCACCGTTTTTTCCTGTGTTCATTCCTGTTGAGAGAATAAATATAAATAAGACCAAGGCCCTCCCCTCAAAGTGTTTACGGTCTGGTTGAGAAGGCCTGTAGAAACAGTTGTTGGGCCATTCTTTATAGAAAACATGCAAATTAAAATTTCTGTGGCCTATTACCAGTTTATTCTCAGTCTAGTCAAATTATGTCTAAGAGATTTACTTATCCAAGGAAACTGTGTGACCATTCTTTACCTTGAACTGTGGTCTGAATGTTTGTGTCTCCCCCAAAATTCACATGTTGAAACTTTAATCCCAGTGTGATGGTATTAGGAGGTGGGGCCTTTAGGAGGTACTTAAATCATGAGGGTGTGGCTCTCATGAATGGGATTAGTGCCTTAAAAAAAGAACCCAAGGAGCTCCCAGCCCCTTCCACCATGTGAAATACAATGAGAAGCTCGTGATCCAAAAAAGGCCCTCGGTGAAGACAGCCTAAAGGGGGCTAGTGTGCCTCAGCTAGCCGGGACATAGTCTGGGAAAAAGTCTGGACCTGCCAGACTGGCAAGAGACCTTTGTTTCAGGGTGCATGAGGAGAGGGCATTCCTGCTCTGTGTGCCCACAGAAGGCAGAGCACCGCCTAAGTGAGCCCCAGAGACAGGTGCGAGATGCGGCTATCAGCTAGGACCCCAGAGACGGGTATGAGCCGCTAAAGCTGCCGCGACTGCTACCAAGAATCCTGTGTGCAAGTGCAGGTCACTACCCACACCCCCCATGGGAGCCTATGCAGCCCGCCAGTGCCAGGGCCCTGAGATCCAGGGACAACTTCCCCGGGAGAACACACATCTTGCCTCAGGCTGGTGCAATGTCATGCTGATCTCTGCCACCTCAGGCTTGCCCCACGTTCCAGTTATGACTACAGTACCCCTCCCTCCACGCAGGTCTGAGTGAGCAAAAGAGCCCTAATCGGCTGCTACTTTAACCCCTTCCTGTCTGGGCAGGGAACAGATGCCCGAAGGCGACCTACACACAGAGGTGGGATCAAAACCGAAGCTGAACCCCAGGAGCTGTGTGAACAAAGAAGAGAAAAGGAAATCTCTCTGCACACTTCAGGAGCAGCAAATTAAAGCCCCATAATCAACTTGATAAACCCTGCATCTGAAGAATACCTGAGTAGACAATGAATGTCCCCAAAATTGAGGTGGTGGACTTTGGGAGCAACTGTAGACTTGGGGTTTGCTTTCTGTGTCTAATTTGTTTCTGGTTTTATGTTTATCTCATTATAGTATTTAGTGCTTATTATCATTGGAGGATTTGTTTATTGGCTTGGTTGCTCTCTTCCTTTTTCTTTTTATATATATGTATATATATATATTTTTTCCTTTCTCTTATTGTGAGTGTGTATGTGTATGCTTCTTTGTGTGATTTGTCTGTATAGGTTTGCTTTACCATTTGTCCTAGGGTTCTGTCTGATCGTTTTTTTTGTTTTTTGTTTTTTTTCTCCCTTCCTTTTCTTTTGAGCTGTGTGGCTGGCAGGGTCTTGGTGCTCCAGCCAGGTGTCAGGCCTGAGATTCCTGGGTGGGAGGGCCAAGTCCAGGACATTGGACCACCAGAAACCTCCCAGCCCCACATAATATCATTCGGTGAGCGCTCTCCCAGAGATCTTAATCTCAACACTAAGACCCAGCTCCACCCAACTGCCAGCAAGCTCCAGTGCTGTATGCCGCATGCCAAACTACTAGCAAGACAGGAACACAACCCAGTCCATTAGCAGAGAGGCTGCCTAAAATCATACTAACCTCACAGACACTCCAAAACACACCACCAGATGTGGCCCTGCCCACCAGAAGGACAAGACACAGCCCCACCCACCAGAACACAGGCACCAGTCCCCTCCACCAAGTAGCCTACACAACCCAGTGAACCAACCTCACCCACTGGGGGCAAACACCAAAAATAACGGGAAATGCCAACTTGCAGCCTGCGAAAAGGAGACCCCAAACACAGCAAGTTAAACAAAATGAGAAAACAGAGAAATCTGCAGCAGATGAAGTGGCAAGGTAAAAAACCACAAGACCAAAACAAATGAAGAGGAAATAAGCAGTCTACCTGAAAAAGAATTCAGAGTAATGTTAGTAAAGATGATCCAAAATCTCAGAAATAGAATGGAGAAAATACAAGAAACTTTTAAAAAGACCTAGAAGAACTAAAGAGCAAACAAACAATGACGAACAACACAATGATGAAATTAAAAATACTCTATAAGGAACCAATAGCAGAATAACTGAGACAGAAGAACGGATAAGTGACTTGGAAGATAAAATAGTGGAAATAACTGCCACAGACCAGAATAAAGAAAAAAGAAAGAAAAGAATTGAAGACAGTCTCAGAGACCTCTGGGACAACATTAAATGCACCAACATTCGAATTATAGGGGTCCCAGAATAAGAAGAGAAAAAAAAGGGTCTGGGAAAATATTGGAAGAGATTATAGTTGAAAACTTCCCTAACATGTGAAAGGAAATAGTCAATCAAGTCCAGGAAATGCAGAGATTCCCATACAGGATAAATCCAAGGAGAAACATGCCAAGATTCATATTAATCAAACTATCAAAAAGTAAATTCAAAGAAAAAATATTAAAAGGAGCAAGGGGAAAGCAACAAATAACATAAAAGGAAAACCCCATAAGGTTAACAGCTGACCTTTCAGCAGAAACTCTGTAAGCCAGAAAGGAGTGGCAGGACATATTTAAAGTGATGAAAAGGAAAAAGCTACAACCAAGATTACTCTACACAGCAAGGATCTCATTCAGATTCGACAGACAAATTAAAAACTTTACAGATAGGCAAAAGTTAACAGAATTCAGCACCACCAAACCAGCTTTACAACAAATGCTAAAGGAACTTCTCTAGGCAGGAGACACAAGAGAAGGAAAAGACCTACAATAACAAACCTAAAACTATTAAGAAAATGGTAATAAGAACATATATATTGAAAATTACCTTAAATGTAAATGGATTAAACGCTCCAACCAAAAGACATAGACTGGTTGAATGGATACAAAAACAAGACGTAAATATATGCTGTTGACAAGAGACCCACTTCAGACCTAGGGACTCATACAGACTGAAAGTGAGGGGATGGAAAAATATATTCCATGCAAATGGAAATAAAAAGAAAACTGGAATAGCAATACTCATATCAGGCAAAATAGACTTTAAAGTAAAGACTATTATGAGAGACAAAGAAGGACAGTAGATAATGATCAAGGGATCAATCCAAAAAGAAGATAAAACAATTGTAAATATTTATGCACCCAACATAGGAGCACCTCAATACATAAGGCAAATGCTAACAGCCATAAAAGGGGAAATCGGCAGTAACACAGTAGGGGACTTTAACACCCCACTTTCACCAATGGACAGATTATCCAAAATGAAAATAAATAAGGAAACACAAACTTTAAATTACACATTAGACCAGATAGACTTAATTGATATTTATAGGACATTCCATCAAAAAAAACAGAATACACTTTCTTCTCAAGTTCTCATGGAATATTCTCCAGGATAGATCATATCTTGGGTCACAAATTAAGCCTTGGTAAATTTAAGAAAATTGAAATCGTATCAAGTATCTTTTCTGACCACAATGCTATGAGACTAGATATCAACTACAGGAAAAAAATTGTAAAATATACAAACACATGGTGGCTAAAAAATATGCTACTGAATAACCAAAAGATCACTGAAGAAATGAAAGAGGAAATTAAAAAATACCTAGAAACAAATGAAAATGAAAACACAATGACCCAAAACCTATGGGGTTCAGCAAAAGCAGTTCTAAGAGGGGTGTTTATAGCAATACAATCCTACCTCAAGAAACAAGAAACATCTCAAATAAACAACCTAAACTTACACCTAAAGCAATTAGAGAAAGAACAAAAAAAACCCCAAAAGTTAGCAGAAGGAAAGAAATCATAAAGGTCAGATCAGAAATAAATGAAAAAGAAATGAGGGAAACAATGGCAAAGATCAATAAAACTAAAAGCTGGTTTTTTGAGAAGATAAACAAAGTTGATAAACCATTAGCCAGACTCATCAAGAAAAAAATGGAGAAGACTCAAATCAACAGAATTAGAAATGAAAAAGGAGAAGTAACAACTGACACTGCAGACATACAAAGGATCATGAGAGATTGCTACAAGCAACTATATGCCAATAAAATGGACAACCTGGAAGAAGTGGACAAATTCTTAGAAAAATACAACCTTCCAAGACTGAACCAGGAAGAAATAGAAAATATGAACAGACCAATTACAAGCACTAAAATTGAAACTGTGATTAAAAATGTTCCAGCAAACAAAAGCCCAGGACCAAATGGCTTCATGGCTTCACAGGTGAATCCTATCAAACATTAGAGAAGCGCTAACACCTATCCTTCTCACACTCTTCCAAAATATAGCAGAGGGAAGAACACTCCCAAACTCATTCTACGAGGTCACCATCACCCTGATACAAAACCAGACAAATATGTCACAAAAAAAGAAAATTACAGGTCAATATCACTGATGAACATAGATGCAAAAATCCTCAACAAAATACTAGCAAACAGAATCCAACAGCACATTAAAAGGATCATACACCATGATCAAGTGGGGTTTATCCCAGGAATGCAAGGACTCTTCAATATACACAAATCAATCAATGTGATACACCATATTAGCAAACTGAAGGACAAAAATCATCTGATAATTTCAATAGATGCAGAAAAAGCTCTCGACAAAATTCAACACCCATTTATGAAAAAAAACCTCCCAAAAGTGGGCATAGATGGAACCCACCTCAACATAATAAAGGCCATATATGAAAAACCCACAGCCAGTATCATTCTCAATGGTGAAAAACTGAAACCATTTCCACTAAGATCAGGAACAAGACAAGGTTGCCCATTCTCACTGTTATTATTCAACACAGTTTTGGAAGTTTTACCCACAGCAGTCAGAGAAGAAAAAGAAATAAAAGGACTCCAGATCATTAAAGAAGAAGTGAAACTGTCACTGTTTGCAGATGACATGATACTATACATAGAGAATCCTAAAGACACTACCAAAAAACTACTAGAGCTAAACAATGATTTTGGTAAAGTAGCAGGATACAAAATTAATGGACAGAAATCTCTTGCATTCCTATACACTAATGATGAAAAATCTGAAAGAAAAATTAAGGAAACACTCCCATTTACCATTGCAACAAAAAGCATAAAATACCTAGGAATAAATCTACCTAAGGAGACAAAAGACCTGTATGCAGAAAACTATAAGACACTGATGAAAGAAATTGAAGATGATACAAACAGATGGAGAGATATACCATGTTGTTGGATTGGAAGAATCAACATTGTAAAAATGACTATACTACCCAAAGCAATATACAGATTCAATGCAATCCCTTTCAAGCTACCAATGACATTTTTCACAGAAATAGAACAAAAAATTTTACAATTTGTATGGAAACACAAAAGACCCCGAATAGCCAAAACAATCTTGAGAAAGAAAAACAGAGCTAGAGGAATAAGGCTGCCTGACTTCAGACTATACTACAAAGCTACAGTAATCAAGACAGTATGGTACTGGCACAGAAACAGAAATATAGATCAATGGAACAGGATAGAAATCCCAGAGATAAACTCACGCACATATGGTCACCTTATATTTGACAAAAGGAGGCAAGAATATACAATGGAGAAAAGACAGCCTCTTCAATAAGTGGTGCTCAGAAAACTGGACAGCTACATGTAAAAGAATGAAATTAGAACACTTCCTAACACCATACACAAAAATAAACTCAAAATGGATTAAAGACCTAAATGAAAGGCCAGATACTATAAAACTCTTAGAGGAAAACATAGGAAAAACACTCTATGACATCAATCGCAGCAGGAAGCTTTTTGACCCTCCTCCTAGAGAAATAGAAGCAAAAATAAACAAATGAGACCTAACGAAACTTAAAATCTTTTGCACAGCAAAGGAAACCATAAACAAGAGGAAAAGACAACCCTCAGAATGGGAGAAAATATTTGCAAACAAAGCAACTGACAAAAGATGAATCTCCAAAATATACTAGCAGCTCATGCAGCTCAATATCAAAAAAAAACAAACAACCCAATCCAAAAATGGGCAGAAGACCTAAACAGACATTTCTCCAAAGAAGATATACAGATTGCCAACAAACACATGAAAGGATGCTCAACATCACTAATCATTAGAGAAATGAAAATCAAAACTGCAATGAGGTATCACCTCACATTGGTCAGAATGGCCATCATTAAGAAATCTACAAACAATAAATGCTGGAGAGGGTTGGAGAAATGGGAACCCTCTTGCACTGTTGGTGGGAATGTAAATGGATACAACCACTATGGAGAACATTTTAGAGGTTCCTTAAAAAACTAAAAATAGAACTACCATATGACCCAGCAATCTGGTCATATACCCTGAGAAAACCATAATTCGTAAAGTATCATGTACCCCAATGTTCATTGCAGCACTATTTACAATAGGCAGGACATGGAAACAACCTAAGTGTCCATCGACAGATGAATGGATAAAGAAGCTGTGGCACATATATACAATTGAATGTTACTTGGCCATAAAAAGAAATGAAATTGAGTTATTTGTAATGAGGCGGTTGGACCTAGAGTCTGTCATACAGAGTGAAGTAAGTCAGAAAGAGAAAAACAAATACCGTATGCTAGCACATATATATGGAATCTAAAAATAAAAAAGGCTCTGAAGAACCTAGTGGCCAGACAGGAATAAAGATGCAGACATAGAGAATGAACTTGAGGACACAGGGAGGGGGAAAGGTAAGCTGGGACAAAGTGAAAGAGTAGCATTGACATATATACACTACCAAACGTAAAATAGATAGCTAGTGGGAAGCAGCTGCATAGCACAGGGAGATCAGTTCGGTGCTTTTTGACCACCTAGAGGGGTGAGATAGGGAGGGTTGAAGGGAGGCGCAAGAGGGAGGGGATACGGGGATATATATATATATACATATAACTGATTCATTTTGTTATACAGCAGAAAGTAACACAACATTGTAAAGCAATTAGACTCTAATAAAGATGTTAAAAAAAAAAAAAAAGAAAGCCCTCACCCCACCATGCTGGCACCCTGATCTTGGTCTTCCAGCCTCCTTAATTGTGAGAAATAAATTTCTGTTATTTATAAGCAACCCTGTCCATAGCATTCTGTTACAGCAGCCCGAATGGATTAAGACAACTTGTATTTTCCTGGGCAGTGAAAATATTCTGTTACAGCAGCCCGAATGGATTAAGACAACTTGTATTTTCCTGGGCAGTGAAAATATTAAAACATACCCACAGATCCTTAAGCGGTGCCTTTTGTGATCTTTCTGGATAATGTTCTCCAAGTCATTTATACTTACCTCTGTAATAACACAATTCCAATGCAATTCCATTTCTCAAACTCTGAATGTTTAAATAACTTGCATGTTGGAAGGAAAATAGCCCCCTTGGGTAACGTAATAGTATCCCTCTCCTCTGCTTATTCATATGGCAGATTCCTTTTCTGGGCACAGATTTATTGAAATATTATTTCACTGCAAATACCTGTATTGGGCTAGTATATTATTATACACTCAACTATACTCTGTCCTTAAAATTTTTAAACAATGTTAAGTGTATTTAAGTTTATAGGGAAATAACAGATTATAAATAATTCCTCTGGAAACTAGTGTTCAGTTATATTTCAGTGACATATTTCCATGCATGAACAATATTTCTGATTTTAAACAAATATATTTTGACATCTGATTTTTTGAATATTAGATGAGTAGGTAGTAAATCTGTGAATATCAATCTTTATTTCCTAAGGAAATTTTAAAAGTTGTAGAACTTTTATTTCAGAACCAAAGTCATCTGATCTTAATTGATAACTGATCTGCAAAAATCTGTCAAGTTCTCAAGTAGCAATGACAAGCAAGGTAAGTACAAGTACACACAGTTAGGTAGTGTAGAATTCAGTGCTGTATCTGGGCAGGATGCTGGGTTCCATAGGGAAGACGAGGAACAGCCGTTCTTGCCCCCATACACACCTCTCAAAATGAAAACCTCACAAAGCTGCTGTGTTTCCCAGACCAGAGCTGACATGGCCAATTCAGATCATGGCCGGTTCCTTGAGAAATGTTCTCATCCACTGTGGTAGATTCTGTTTCTAAAACAATGTAATACATCTTGGAAAATCCCTATTTTATTGCTTTTGATGCTGTTGAAAGTTTCTCTGATGCTCATCCAAATTTTCTTCTGGAAAATAAGAAATAACCTTCAAGTCCCAATGACTACAAGAGACAGTTAATACTAACATTAAAATTATTTCCACCAAATCTCCACTTGGAAACTAGAAGCTAGCGAATCTTACTGTTCTTCTTCCTCTGTCATCTTGGGGATCAGTTCAAAACAATCCCTTGTCAACTCTCATCTTCCCTGTTCCATTTCTTTCCATTTCTAAATTTCTCTGGGCTTTTCCTTCATGTTTCAACTTCTCACCTCTTACTTCCTCCAGGCCTTTGAACTCTGCCCACTGGACACCATTCTATACTTAAACAAACAAAAGAACACCCATCTTTCTAAACTGTCAAACATGATTAGACTTCAGTCACCTGATGGTGTGATCATATTCTTGACCATCTCTTAACCCAGAATTACTGCTTCCCTGAAGTCGTAAACTGCAGGAGTTAATGTCTCAGGTCAGGTGTGTGCTACCCCCTGCTAACAGTCATCTCGCTCCACTTCTGCTGGGATCCCTATTCTTCTCCATCATGAAGATTCACGACATCTTCCTCTTTCTCGATTTCAACTCAGCCCCTTAGTTCCATTCTGGCTTCACCATGATCCTAATCAATTTAGACCTCAGGGTCAAGCACTTCAACCATATTATCAATATTTTTATTTCTGATATCCTCTTATCATGTGTTACCAACGCCTCTCAACATCCCAGCCCTGAATCTTTAAAAAAAAACAAAAACAAAAACCCATCTTTCCTCTCCTATAACAAGGCTGCTTAACAGTGAAAAATCACAGAATGGAACCATTATGAACTCATAGTCTTCAGTCTCTGATGATTTCTTAAAACTGAATGGTCTTCTTTTATATGTTCCTGGTCGCTTACTCCTCTCTCTCCTAAAGCTCTCAGGAGGGAATGTCTCCTACTGGAAACAGAACAGAGGCCAGAGCTGGAGGAAGTGGAAAAATCGCACTCCATTTTTCTCCCCAGTCACTTCAAAAACCAGAGTCTCTCCAGATCCTATAGAAATCGATCTTTATTCTCTTTCTTCTAGTTTCAGTGGAAGATGCAATTTCTTCTACTCATGCACTGATCTTCCCATGTGTTTAAAATAAGTCCCTCAACATTCCTCTGGGGGCTTATTAAAACATTAGATACTATAATAGTTCCTTCCCAGGACCTACAGTCTACCTCTTTTGGCTCTTACCCTATTCCCCACAGTAATAAACGTCTTATCTCTCCTGTCATAAAATAAAAATCTTCCACTGACTCTCCTCCTCTTCCTCTAGCTATTGTCCTTTTAATCTCTCTCCTCAGTGAAGCTTTGTAAATAAAAGTCAATACTTATTTCTTGCATTTCCCCTTTATCACATTGCAATCTGGTGTCTGGTCTGCCCGCTCTGTGGCAACTGTTGTTATCCAGATTGTAAGTGGTCACATCACTTAATTCAGTGAACATTTTTTTGGTTCTTATATTACTCATTCTGTCTATAGGGCTTGAAATGAATTGCTTCTTATAATTTTTAAGAATCTCTCTTCTCTCTTGTCTTCCTTGGCCTTTTTGGCCTTAATTCCTCTTCCTCCATCTCTAAGTTAATTGTTACTCAAGTTCAGGATTCTCTCCTTGGCTACTTTAGTGGGTTTTCACCACACATTGCCAGGTGGGCATCCGAATCGTCTTCTGAGGTTGCAGGAATTCTTTATTATATGGATCTTGTTTGTAGGCAGAGACTGCCTTTCACTGTAGAACCTAAAACTTTCAGAAACTTGTTTTCTAGCCTTCTTCACAACCTGCATGTGCCCCGTTAGCCTTTGATTCAGAGCCAGTGACTGAAAGAAGCGGGAGTGGTGAGGACCATTCTGCCGATGCTAATGGAGCCATAAAAACTTCTTCAGAAGGCAGTGTTGGCAGGGATGAAAGTAGCAGTTCCAGTGCTAAGAGGATTGTCAAGATAAGCCTTACGGTCCAGTCCTCGGGGCTAGTGGCAGCAGATTCTAAACAGCAGTCAAGAAAACCATGTTCTTTTCCTCACGGAATGGAAACAGTAAAAAACTAAACAAATAAATATACAGTATAATTTCATGTAGTGAGAAATGCTAAGAAAATATAAAACAGGGCACCGTGAGAGGGGATGGCAAGTGTGGACATGGGAATGTTTTAACTGCATGATCAGAAATCACCAAGCTGGGGTATCACGTTGTGGCAGATTGCTAAAGGAGCAAAGCAGAAGCCATGAAAATATCTTGGACAGGACCTTCCAGGCAGGGGGAAGGGCCGATGCTAAAACCCTAATGCAGGGACAGGCTTGGCAATTTCCAAACAAGGTTGATGCTGCAGGTTGGAGAAACTCACCCTGACAAATGTGATGAGAGATGAAATCAGAGCAGAGACAAGGGTCTGGACTCAGGGGAGTTTGGATTTAATTTTATGTGTGATAGATGTATTTTGAGTGTTTTCAGCTGTGATGAAACATGGCTTGGTTTAATTTTTGGAAAGATGACAGTGTGTCCTGCATGGAGAAGAGATTTTTTAGAAAATCTGAACTGGAAGCAAAGAGAGAAATGACCGAGTTGAGAGTCTTGGCCATGTGCAGCAAAGTTACAGTAATGAGGATGACTGAACATGAGCAGATCCAGGAAATATTCTAAAGGAAGAGCTGATAACACTGGATTGATAGCAAATGAGGTATGACTTCTAGGTTTTAGGTCTCGGCAATTAGATAGATGGTAGTGACGTTTCAGAGATGGAGGAAGGGATGGTGCAATGAAGAATTCTTTTGTGGACAGGTTAACTTGGATAGGCCTACAAGACTCAGAGAGGAGAGCCTTGGGTTGGAGAACTTGACACGTAGATTTTGAGCTGGAAATGTAAACTTGACAGTTATCCCAGGTAGTAAATGTGTATACAGAATAGAAAAATGCCAAGGAACTTAACATTTAGAGGCCAGGAAAAGGATGATCCAGTGAAGAAGATAGAGAATAGAAAAAAGAAAAGAAAAACCATGATTGTGGCGCTCTGGAACCGTGTCTGCGGATAAAGTGTTTCAAGGAACAGTGAATAGTGAAGACATGGTACAAATTGCTGACTGAATGTGGAAGGATGCAGGGTATCGGTGCCTTCGACATGAGCAGTTTATGGAGTGGGACAGCTGGAAGCTTGAGAGGTAGGTAAAGAAGGCTGAGGAAGGGGAAGCAGGCATTAGAGGAAACCCTACTAACGAGTTGTGCTGTGAAGAAGAACAGGTATAGGAGTTAAAGCACATTATGAGACCAAAAAAGGTCTGCATATTGATACATTTGTTTTTTTAAGAAGGACATGTTTGTTTGCTAAATGAGATCTAGTAGAGAGGGACAAAATAACGATGCAAAAGGGAGAAGGGAGAATTGCAGGAATACAGGGCGAGGGAAAGCAAGAAGGGACAGAATCCAGAGCAAAAATAAGATGGTTTGAAATGCACCTGAGTAGTTCATCCATTTTAACAAGAAGGAAAGCAGAGCACGTTGGCACCAAGGGAGACGGACTATTTTCCTGTGGCTCATAATTTCTAAGTAAAATTAGATGAGATGTCATGAGCTAACGGTGAAGTGGAAGCAGGAGTGGTGGAATTTTGAGGGGGAAAGAGAAGATGTAAAACAGATGTGTCAGAGAGTAGGAGTGTAATTTATATAGATTTATAGGATTGCCAGGCAATAAGAAGGACCCACTTGGGAATCACGGTGATAAATTTAAAGAGGAACTAGGTAACATGCTGTGAGTTGTCACCCCCTTCCAGAGTAGGAACTGTGTTTGATTTTCTCTTTCTCTCTTGAGCCTACCATACTAAGTACAAAATGAACAATGGCAAATAAGTCAGTTCACTGGACAATACTCCACATTAGAAAATGCTTCTTTCTATGTAAATGTATCTCAGACTGTATAATAAGTATGAGTGCATAATCCATTAAAAAGCCTCTTTCACAAGTCATCATTATCCTTGAGAGCATTACCATTCTTTATATTTCCATAATACTTTTCAGTTTGCAAAGTTCTCATTGTGAAATTATATTTTTTTGAACTTTGCCTTTTAAGCCATTTGCATAAGTCACTACTCCATTTTAGGTTATTATATCACAGACATTAAGAACAAGCTTATTTTGGAGTTAGACTCTCACACATTTGAATCCTGGATCAAAGGCTTTTTAGCTGTATGACCTGAGACATATTATCCAAACTATTTTTGCCTCAGTTCTTTATCAATAAAATCAAACTACTAATACCTATTTTCTATGCAAAGTGCATCAAGTCAGGAGTAAATGTTCAGTAAATGTTAACTATAATTGCAAAGCCCATAGGAAAGGAAAAGTATCAATGTAAGTATCTCAAATTTGGTTATGTTATGACAGGATCACCGGTGCCTGAATTGTCATCAACAGCTAGAAAACTGGACAAAATATATGAAACAACTCTTTCAGATATTGGACCACAGATGGGAAAGGATTCAACCCTGAGAAAAGGGAAACCAGTGAGGTGTGCCCTACCATTACCCCAGTTTTCTGCTAGACATGCTTTAAGACAGAGCGTCAGGGAGCGGTTACCAAAGCACAGACTGGAGCTTTCGCTGACTTGAGGACACAGAGAATGGTGTTCAGGGAGGTTTCGATGGCTGGAATTTGTGGGGCAGAGATCTAGAGAGGAGGATGCAGTGCAAAGGAAGAACCCGGAGAGCTGCACAATGGCCCCGTGAATCCTTGGCTGAATACTAAGATGTGCACTTGTAGAGTGGAACTCATGAGAACAGCAAGGAACAACTACCATGAGCATAGGCTGAAACAGATCAGGCAATCATATGGGGATCCGAGATGTCTGAGTTCCCCTCAACCAGGGTGGGAGACCTCCTGGACCACCTCAACATTCTGTGGAGACCCCAGGAGGGTCATGCCTTAGCATCAGACTCAACCAGCCCTAACATAATGGCCAGTCCAGAACTGCCTTATCAGAACACGAAAAGAAGCTTGAAAATTTTTAACTTCAACTTCTGCTTCCTACAATAAAGAGTATCTGGTCCCGGGGCTCCCCTGGTGGCGCAGTGGTTAAGAATGCACCTGCCAATGCAGGGGACACGGGTTCGAGCCCTGGTCCGGGAAGATCCCATGTGCCGCGGAGCAACTAAGTCCATGCGCCACGACTACTGAGACTGCACTCTAGACCCCGCGAGCCACAACTACTGAGCCCGCGTGCCTAGAGCCCGTGCTCTGCGAGAAGAGAAGCCACCGCGATGAGAAGCCCGCGCACCGCAATGAAGAGCAGCCCCCGCTCACCACAGCTAGAGAAGGCCTGCGTGCAGCAATGAAGACCCAACTCAGCCAAAAATAAATAAAATAAAATAATTTATTTTTTTTAAAAAAGAGTATCTGGTCCTGGGCTTGTCTCTCCCATTACTGTAGCTTCACACGGGATGAAAAACTGAAATGAGCGGATCCTCTGAACCGACTGCGGACAGCAGGCAGCACCGAACTGAGTCATGAGACGAAGGAGAGAACCGAGGTGGATTCCCACCTGCAGGGAGACAGGAGCTGGGGGACCAAAGCAGCTGGAAGGCACGGTCTGACCAGGTGAAAGGAGGTTGTTGCACCGAGAAAGGGCTCCAGGAGTCTGCAACAAGCATCTCTGCAGATCCAAGACAGATTATTAAATTGAGCACGTCTAGGGCAAAACTCTAAAAACCTGCAGGCAAAGAATGACTGTCAGGAATTTATAAGCTGAGTAAATCCTAGAACTCACCTAGGGTTCAGAGATGTTTGAGGTCCTACCAACCAGAGCAGAGGGTTTTGCTCACAAGACAGAGCATTCAGCAGACCCCCCAAAGTTCAGGATTCAGTCGCAGAGCTAAACATCGCTAGAATAAAACCTACACAAGACTCAATCTAACAAACTTTAAAAATAAGGCTTCAATAAATGGATCAAGCTAACCTACAAGTAACTCAATTGCTTGCCAACTCAAACTGCAGCGCAATTTGAAGAAAGGCAACAAAAATGCAAACGTTCATAATATGTTTAACATTCATAATATGAATTGTAACATTCATAATATGAATTGTAACATCCATAATATCCAGAATCTATAAAAATCCAGAATCTATAAAAATGTGACCCATAAACAGAAAATATCAGGTAAGAAGAGACCCAGAAATTTCAGAGATAATATAATGAGAGACAAGTACTTTAAAAGAGCAATTATAGCTATATTCAAGTATTTAAAGGAGAGAAATAAATGATATAAAAAGAAACAAGTGGAACTCTTAGGGAGGAAAAATATAATAGCTGAAATGAAAATTTCAGTGAATTGACAATAGAATATTAGAATCTACAGAGGAAACAAAAATATTAGATTTGAAAACATAGCAATCAAAGTTATCCAAAATAAAGGACACTGGGAAAAAAGACTGAAATAACCAGATCCTTAGAGACGAGCAGTACAATATCAAGGAACATAACGTGTCCTTTAGAGGAGAGGAGAAAGGAAGGAGCAGAAAAAGTATTTGAAGGAATAATGACTGAAAATTTCCAATTTGATGAAAACTATAGAACCATAGATACAGAAAGGCTGACAAATCCAAGGAAGATAAACAAAAATAACGCAAGTCACATCATAGTCAAATTGTTCCAAAGGGGCTGAGATTTTCATCTGGGTTTTTTTCTAGAAGTTGTATAATTTTAGCTATTTTTTTTTTTTCGGTCTGTGATCCATTTCAAGGCAAACATATGGCATGAGGTAAGGGTTAAAGTCCATTTCTTTTTTTCCTCATATGAATATCTAATTGCTCCAATAGCATTTGTTTAAAAAACAAATAAACAAAACCTTAAAAACCCACTATCTTTCCTTATTGAATTGGCTTAATACATTTTGGCAAAAATTTATTATCCAGAACATGTGTGGGACTATTTCTGTATTTAACAAGCTATTCTGTGAATTGGTATGTGTTTTTTTTGTTTTTGTTTTTTTTTTTTTTATTGCTGTGTTGGGTCTTCGTTTCTGTGCGAGGGCTTTCTCTAGTTGCGGCAAGCGGGGGCCACTCTTCATCGCGGTGCGCGGGCCTCTCACTATCGCGGCCTCTCTTGTTGCGGAGCACAGGCTCCAGACGCGCAGGCTCAGTAGTTGTGGCTCACGGGCCCTGTCGCTCTGCGGCATGTGGGATCTTCCCAGACCAGGGCTCGAACCCGTGTCCCCTGCATTGGCAGGCAGATTCTCAACCACTGCGCCACCACGGAAACCCGGTATGTGTATCTTTATACCAAGACCACACTGTCTTAATGATTATGGCCTTATATTATGTCTTGAAACAAAGTAGTGTAAGCCTAACTAATTTGTTTAGCTAAAAATAATTTTGCATGTGACACAGTCAGCCCCCAAGTGGACATCTTTGTGCACGAGAGCAAGCTGCTTATGAGGGGCTCCCATGGCCTAAAGGAGGGTGAGAAGGTGGGTTTGACTTTTACAAACTCTCCCAGGGCAGGAAAGCCTAATAGGGTGTTTGGTACAGCTTGGTGTTTGGTGAGAGGTACCAAAAGGAATGCAGATCCACACATCAAAAAGCAGACAGGAGCCATGGCTGTGGCGCTCTAGTTCATCATGCAGGGGAACGCAAGCTCCATCCCAGCCCGAGAAGTGTCACTTCTGCCAGCGTGTCTTCCCACAGTGACCCCATGTCCCCTGAAGGTCCAGAAGGCCCCTGGCTATTGGGAGGGTCAGCATACTTCAGGGAGGAAGAAGAGGTCCACAGTCATGCCGTGATCCCAGAGGCCAAGAATTAGGCCAGCATAGGTGGGGTTATTTTTTGTGGTCAGAGTTTTAAGACTCAGGCATCATCTAACATCAAAGAATGAAGAAAGTGGGATAGGCCCGGTCAGGGAAGTGGGCAGAGCAGACACCTCAAGCAGAGGTTTCCACAGCATCACGCCCTCTTCTCTCTCGATGGAGAAGCATGAGCAAAGATGATTGACCACCCCTTGTCCAAACCATACGAGCGCTTCCACAGAGAATCCCCACAGAGCTGCACCTGCTCTGTCTGAGTGTACAGCCTCTGAATCACCGGTGTTTTGGCTTTCAGGATGCGAAAGTGGCCTGAATAGGAACATTGCTTTCATTTTCAAGAGGGTTATATAATATTTCTTGATGGAAGAAATTTTCACATATTGACGTATGGGGAAGTCATCTTGGCTTCTACCTGACTTGGCTTGAACTTTATACTAACTAGAACAGCCTATAATGGCCTGTCAAACATGCATTGTACATCTACTTTAACCATTAAAGAAAAGAATGCATTCAAGAATCAAAATGTGGTTTGACTGTGGTTCAGACAATCAAAATGGAGCTGGGTGGCCTTTGTGGATGTGGTTTCAGACATGTCCCTGCATCACTGAGGACCTGAATTTTTGGAACTCAGATTCCAGGACGCCACCAGCCGTTTTCAAAATAATATCTACTGGCAGCTGCCAGCTGCAACCCTAAGGTCTCAAAATCTCTCCTTGTAACTACGCAATCATTCAGACCCCAACCAATACTTTCTTAAAGAACACCCTTACTTCTTGCCACCTCCAATCCTAATTCTTGACAAAATCTTTTATAGCTTTATGGTCTTTGGCCATATAAACCTCCCCCATTTTGTAGTCCAGTGAAACACAATTCAAGTGCTTCTCAAATCTGTGCCGCTGGGCTGTAGTCCTCAGCTGGCTTGAATGAAACTCTTTTCTGTTCCTATTATAGATGGTTTATTATTTGTGTCACCATTCCCATGCAAGAGTGAAAAATAAAGCCTGATGCAAGACTGACGGACTCATACCAGGAGCTGTGGGAGGGAACCTCTCAGAGGTAGGACATGGCTTTTTCCATCTTGTCTTCTTCCAAGCCATGGGGTGTGATGCAGATAAGGGGGGCGCTAGGGGAGCAGTTAGCCATGCGTAGGTGGCCTTGTTTGTGAAAATATAATGTATTGGTCTTTCTCTAGGTTCTATTACGATTTGTATTGATTACAGACTTATTTCTGTATTGAAAGAGAAATAACCAGAGCCTCTTTGACAAAAGATTTTGCACCAGCCTTCAGGATCTGAAACATAAGATTGGAGGCTCCTCTTCTCAAAGTGGAGCCGGTGGGCTTCCCTGGTGGCGCAGTGGTTGAGAATCTGCCTGCCAATGCAGGGGGCACGGGTTCCAGCCCTGGTCTGGGAGGATCCCACATGCCGCGGAGCAACTAGGCCCGTGAGCCACAACTACTGAGCCTGCGCGTCTGGAGCCTGTGCTCCGCAACAAGAGAGGCCGCGACAGAGAGAGGCCCGCGCACCGCGATGAAGAGTGGCCCCCGCTAGCTGCAACTGGAGAAAGCCCTCGCACAGAAACGAAGACCCAACACAGCCATAAATAAATAACTAACTAAATAAATAAATAAACCCAAAGTTTAAAAAAAAAAAAAAGTGGAGCCGGTGAAACATCTCGTTTTGGTCCCCCTTCTATCCTATTTTGACTTGAACCATATCTTCTGTTCTATAGTCCTTTCCTTCTCTGCCCCTCCACAAAATATCCTACATACAGTCACATTTTATTCTGGGGATGATGCCACCGCTCCTAAAATATCTGTGCAGAAATCTGAAGAAAGTAGAAACACTCCATACTTCATCCTCAACTCTCTTGGTTAAGACCATTCCCTGCTGTCATTCATGCCAAACCCCTGTATTACTGGTTTGGATGGCAAAATTCCAGCCCAGTTCTAGAGGAAATAGAAATAGTGGATGGCCTTCTACATGGAAAGTGAGGATGAAAGTGTACTCAGATTACTCAGTAACTTCTGTGTAACTGCAAGGCACCTGGTTCAAGTGGCTACGTGATTTTCCAGTTGGAAGCAGATGAATGGAACTCCATGTTTACTGCTAGAAATCAAACTGTGTGTGAAATCTCAAATTAGTGGCAGGAAAGAGGGGGGGAAACATTTACTTATTTCTGTTTCTTTTTAACTAAATAATTTTTGATGGCTTTCCCATCTTATAAGCCCTTCAATGCTTTATATCTCCATACTTTTCATGATCCCGTTAGCTTACCTAACACTAGCCATTAGAGCTGGATTTTAAAAAATCCTCTCTTTAGCACTCCATGTCATCTACAACAGCTTTCTTCCCTTGATTCAACTACTTTCCATCCATTTTGAGATTACCAATATAAAAGAACCACCTGTTCTTTGCAACTTCATAATTACCTTTTCTTTTCCCTACTTGGAACCCTATTAATTTGTATTGCCCTTGGGTTAGATATTGAATTTAAAAGCTACATAAAATAAAGTGTCATTTTAATGTGACATCTTCTGTTCTTGATTTCTGTGTGACTTACGTAAACTAGTGTCAAAGCTTTATTGCCAGAAGTCAGAAAAGCTACACATTTCCTCCTATGAAATACATTGTTCTCTACCTATTCAAGTATGTAGAAGGTATTTTTGTTTGTTCTCTTGTTTACAAAATAAAACCAACCCTGATAGAAGTAGTCACTATGAGGAAAGACAAAATAGAATAAAAATAGATGAACAATGATAGCTTTTAGCTCATGATTCTGCATTTGCAATAAACACTAGTGCCAGGCTACTGAAAATTGTGATTTTAATTTCTGAGTGGTTGAAAAGTAGATAATAAATATACACACATTTAGCCTTGTATAAAACTGCAGAGTATACTACCAACAGAGAAGATGTATTGGAAGACCGAATGTAGTTTACAGGGAATTAATAACATTTTATAATAAGCTATTACAGCAAGCAACATACATTCTTTCCCACTTGATTTATGAAATCATGAATAAAATAATTTGTCACCTGACTTTACTTCTGCCCAGATTATATGGCTGATCTATCACCCAGGCATGCCCTCCCCCAATAAAAAGGAGGACTCTTAGAGTGTTTGTATTTAGGGTTTTTTGGTGTAGACAATCTTTATTGGCAGCTATTAAGAGTGCTCCAAGATAGTAACAAATCCAGAGGGATATTAAGGGAAGCAGGGCATGGCTTTCCTCCCCAACATGAGGACCCTGTAACCAGGCCAGTGTGGGGAATTACTGGACTGTGGATACTTTGGACCCAACACTTTCCTGAGAACAAGCTTTCAGGCAGAGGTATCTTCCATGATTAAAGATTACATAAGAATACTTCACTCTGAGAAACACAGTGAGAAACTAGCCTCAACCACTTAAGAATACACTTTATGTTAAGCAGTTTTGTACAGTAGAATTTGACTCTAGAAAATTTTCTAATTTTAAATTTGATAAATGATGTGACTAGCTATGACATTTTTTTCTTTTTTTTAAATATGAAGAAAAACCCTCTTGGTAAAAATTTCTAATAGCATATGGAAGAACATTTTAGTAAAGGCTTACTCAAAGATATAACAGATCTTTTGTAAATAATGATAATCAATCAGAAGTCAGGAGAATGTTTCAGAGACAATATAAACACTGGGTATAAATGATTAAATAAGTGATACTTAAACCATCACTTATTAAAAAAAAAAACAACAGATAGGAAATTTGACTTCTGGGAAGATAGAGTAACTGTACTTTTCTCTATTCTTCCTTCTAAGTCTATACACAAGATAAACATCAGTTTCTGAAAGGCAGAGAGAAGGTAGACTTGCCAGAGACCTTTGAACTCCTGACAGAGTGGTTAGTTCCCTGGATTTTCTTTTTGCCTCATACATCATGGACCTGGAGCTGAAGAAGTTAGAAACAAAATCATCAATGCACACAGACAAAAACCAGCTTCCCTCAAAACCTGCTGTCTTTAGCCAAAGGGTTAGGAGAGAGACAGCTGAGCAAGGCAGAAAACTTAGACAATAACCTCTCTACCCCAGCCAGACACCACAGAAAATAATTTGACCACACCCTCACCCATGCCAGTAAAGGCCAAGTGACTTCTACTGGCCACTTGCAAGACTGTTACGCTTGCAAGGCTGTAATCAGGATTGAAAGAGTGGTGACCACTACAGACCCTGTAGACATCAAAAAGATAATAAGGGAATACTATGAAAAACTCTATACACACAACTTAGACAAAGTGGACCAAGTACTTGAAAAGCAGAAACTAATACAAATCACTCAATATAAAAAAGATGCCTTTAATATCCCTATAGCTATCAAGGGAATGGAATTTGTAATCTTAAAACTCCCCCCAAAAAAGAGATCTTCAGGATCAGACGGATTCACTGAAGAATTCTACCAAATGTTTAAAGAATTAACACAGTTCTACACAATCTCCTCCAGAAATTAGAAGAAGAAAGAACACTTCACAATTCATTTTACAAAGCTAATATTATCCTACTACCAAAACCAGACAAAGAAAGTACAAAAAGAAAACTACCTCAACAAACCTTGCGAATATAGATTAAAAATTTCTTAACAGAATATTGGCAAACTAAATTCCACAACATCTGAAATAAATTATACAACATGACCCAGTGGGATTTATTTCAGGAATTCAAGGCTGGTTCAATATTCAAAAATCAATTAATATATTTCACCATATTAAGAGACTACACAAGAAAAATAAAGCAATCATAACAATTGATGCAGAAGAAGCATTTGACAGAATTCAGCATTCATTCATGGTAAAAAAAAAAAAAAAGTCAGAAAGATAGGAATGAAAGGGAACTTTTTTACCAAAAAACTATCTACAAAAATCCAACAGTTAAGTTCATACTTAAAGGTGAAAGTCTGAATGTTTTTATCCTAAAATAGTGAACAAGTCAAGGATGCTTGTTGCAAATTACTCTTAATTCAACATTGTGCTGGGAGAGCTAATCAATGCAATATAGCTAAAGAAGGAAATTAAAAGCGTACAGATTGGAAAGAAAAAATATAACTGTCTTACTTGTACATAGCATGATTGACTATGTAAAAAATATCAAGGAATCTACAAAGAGCAAGTTCTAGAATGATGAAGTAAGTTCAGCAAGGTTGCAAGATACAAGAAAAACACTTAAAAGTCATTTCATTTTTCTATAAAGTAGCAAATAAAACATGGACACTGAAATTAAAAATAAAATACCATTTACTATCGCTCAAGAATGTAAAACTTATATGTAAATCTAACAAAACATATGCAGAACTTGTATGCTGAAAGCTACACGATGCTGAGGAAAGAAATAAAAGATCTAAATACAGAGGGAAACATACCATGCTCATGGATGGAAAGACTCAACAAAATAAAGATGTAAATTATACCAAAAATGATATATCGGTTTAAAACAATTCTTGTCAAAGTACCAACAAATCTTTTATAGGTATAGGCAATATTTTTATAATTTATATGGAAAGTCAAAGGAACTATGATAGTAAAAATAATTTTGAAAAGGAAGAAAAACTGGGAAATCAGTCTACCAAATTTCAAGGATTCTTATATAGCTATATTAATCAAGACTCTGGTACTGGAGAAGGCATAGACACATAGACCAGTGAAACAGATCAGAGGACTCAGAAATGCCCAACTGATTCTGACAGGGGTGAAAGCAACTCAATGGAAGGAAAATAGCCTTCTCAACAAATGGTTGTGGAGCAATTGTACAACAGTAGTCAAAATAAATGAAACTTTACCTGAAAAATCTGGTCACACACTATACAAAAAATAACACAAAATGGATCATAGACTTAAAACATAACATAAAACTTTTAGAAAAAAAATCATAGGAGAAAGCTTCCAGATATAGAGCTAAGAAGATTTCTAGACTTTTCACCAAAAGCACAATCCATAAAAGGAAAAAATGATAAATTTGACTTCATCAAAATTTAAAACTTTTGCTCCATGAAATAACCTGTTAAGAGGATGAAAAAACAAATTATAGACTGAGAGCAAATATTTGCAAACCACAAATCTAACAAAGGACTAGTACCTAGAATATATAAAGAACTCTCAAAACACAAAATTTAAAAAAAAAAAAGATCCAATAGGCAAAATACATGAAGAGACATTTTACCAAAGAGAATATAAGATGGCAGAAATACTTAACTGCTCACTACTTAACTATCAGGGTAGCTTAAATTAAAAAAAAAATAGTGACAACATCAGATACTAGTGAAAAGGAAGAGGACCTGGATCACTGATACATTCCTGGTAGAAATGTAATATTCTGCAACCACTCTAGAGAACAGTATGGCAACATCTTTAAAAATTAACATGCAACTACCATACAACCCAGCAATTGGATTCCTGGGTATTTATCTCAGAGAAATGAAGATTTAGGGTTACTCAAAAACCTACGTGTGAACGTTTATAGCAGCTTTACTTGGAAATAGTCAAAAGCTAGAAATAACCCAGCTATCCTTCAACGGATAAAGGGTTAAAAAGAACTGTGGTTCATTCATATTTTAAAAAATTCTCAGCAATAAAAAGAAAAAAAAATCTATTGACACACATACAATATGGATGAATCTCCTGAGACTTATGCTGATTGAAAAAATAAATCCCCAAAGCTGACATATTGTATGATTCCATTTATTATAACATTCCTTAAAAATGACAGCATTTTCCAAACAGAAAAGATTAGTGTTTGCCAAGTGTTAAGGAAGGGATGGAGGTGAAGGGAGGAAAGTGGATGTAGCTACAAAATGGCAACATGAAGGATCCTTGTAGTGATGGAATGTTCTGTACCTTTACCACACCAATGTCAGTATCCTAGATGTGATATTGTACAATAGTTTTGTAAGATGTTATCAGCGGAAGAAACGGGGTGAAGGACACGCAGGATATCGCCGCATTATTTCTTATGATTGTACGCAAATTTACAATGACCTCAAAATAAAAAGTTTAATTAAAAATATAGATTACTGACTGGGTGTGGGCAGGCTTTCAAAAGGAAGACTATTAAGTCACCTGATTACAGATAAAATTAAACAATGAGTATAAATTGAGAATATTTTCTAAATTGAGATGCAGTATTGATTGCATTGTCGATAAAAGTGTGGGCTTTGGAGAAAAACGAGTATAGGATCTGCTGGCTATTAGCTGGTCAACTTGCACTAGAACTCATATTTACTGACTTCACATCTAGTGATTTTTCAACAATACCACAATATTGTTAAATCACAATGCTTCCATATATCAACTGACAATAAAATATTGAAGCATGAATTATCTAAGATTGGACACCATGTTACCAGAAAATTAAGAATGGTAATATAGTAAATCTAATACCATTAAAATTCATCCAGATTTCCGGTTTAAACTATTTAATTCAAATTTTTATGTTAGATAACAATATAACATACTGAATAAAAATGCTAAAGAAATCTGATTCTGTCAATAATTGTTTGATAACCAGTACTGATGGGCATGATCTAATTAAATTAACTGGCTGAAAACTTAGCTTTATGTCCCAAGACCAGGAAGAAGAATAAAAATCTAATAAGAATTCAGAATAAAGTTTAACCTTTTAGAAAAGAATGATCTGGAGATAGCATACATTAATGATTACTGAACACTGATGTAAATATGTAATGAACACATGTTTGTTAGAAGTACCTAGCTTTACTGCCATGTCAGTTTTAATATTATAGTTTGTTCTAACTGATATCTAGGGTATTGGTTTAAAATTAATTCAAGGAAGAATGCGATCTACTCAATCAATACTGTGTTAACCCCAAACAGCATTAGGGTGGTAACCTTAAATGGGCAGAAATAAATTGGTCAAAATTAATAAACAGTTCTAGGAGAGAAATGTCCCTTTTCTTTCCCAAACTTTCTTTCAAGTTAACACCAAGATTCTCAGATGTATTCTGACTGACATTATTGGTCATGCTGTAGTATATTTCCACTGATTTTCCACACAATAACTATACCCAAAAGTGATTAACTGATAATTTATGTTGCTATTTATATATTGAAATTTTTACTATCATTCCCCGAAGTAATTAAATTGCATATAATTTCTTAGACAGCAGGCTCACTAACCTCACAGAACTTTTTTACCTTTTGAAAAGGACATAATTCGAACAGCAAGAGATGCAAAACATACTCTTTCCTCTCGTGAGTACTTTATTATTATATTTTTAATTTGATTATTACCTTTTCTAGTTGATGAATTCTTTATGCTTATCAATAAATAGCTCTTCTTGTTATTGACTTAGATCATATATGATTTTGTTCTTTGTTCATTTGCTTAATTTTGTAATCTTTTTTTTTTTACATACTATTTTTAGGGTAATTAAAATCTTAATTTAAAAATAGTTAGAAAATACTACAAAACACAAAGTAGAAAATAGAACCAAATTATAATTCTACCATCATGAAGTAAATATATAAAATGTTGATGGATATTACCCCTACTTTTAATACATATACAGGTAAAAAAATAAAGTTAAATAGATTTACATATACAAATATCAATTGGGATCAAACTACGTATTCTCTTTTCCATTTAATAATATTCTGTGAATATTTTCCCACTGTATTAAATAACCTGTAATCTACTAGGCCTGGGCCAAATCAGTCTGACTGGCTGTTTTATAAATGGGCGTCATTGTTCATTCATCTTTGTGATCATTTTTGGTTAGTTCTTTAAATTAAATATCTAAAAGTGAGAGCAGAATTGCTGAATTAAATAGGTTGTTTAATTGTTTTAATAATGCTTTATTTGGCTAATGGTGGGGATGAAAATTATTTTACACAATTATTTTCAGTTCCTTCATGGACTTTGGCTAGTTTACTTTGCTGTGTTCTAGTTTTTTCCCCTCAGTGATATTTTATACTGCGTTTTCCTTATTATGAATACAATCCCCCAAACAAAATCACACAAAAAAGAAAACAAATTTTACAATAGTATTCACATGGAGACATCTACTATGAGTGCTTGGTTTTATGTTTCTAAACCTATACATGTGGACACACATTTTTTTCCAAAATAAATGATTAAACACTAAAATATGTTAACATTTTCATACAAAGACATAATATACTATAATATTAATATCAATAATTGCATAACATTGATGACCCAGGTCTTACAAAATTACTATTTCCTATTGTGAGATATTTTTATTCCTTTGCTCTTTCGAAGAAACACTAATAATGAACACTTTTTAAACTCAATATATGAACTGCAAGAGGTAGAATTATGGCATCAAAAATATATACAACTATCTGCATGTTTATGTCCAACTACCTACTGACTTTTCCAACTATCTCGTCTATCATCTACCTATCAATTTATTTATTTAGTAAATTAGGTTAATATGTCAAATTGTCCTTAAGATTAGTTGTACAAATTAATTTATATGCTTACTAGAAGTTTATGAGAATGATCTTTTGGCTTGGGTATTATTTTTCGCAATTTGACTTTTTGCCCCTTAAAAATACTGTTTTGTTATTTTATAATGTTTTAATTGTTCTTGGTTCTTTTACAACATTTTATATGTTTTTGTTTTATTTTTCCTAATTTGATAGAAAATAAACTAATTTTAATTTGCATTCATTTGATAATAGTGAAGTACCCATTTTTCTCATATTTTTTTTTTCTCATATTTTTATGGAGTTTGTTAATGGATTTTTCATATCCACTTGTATTTACTCTTATATTGTAGTTTTTGTTTTTGTATATATGCACTATTTTCATAATTGAGACAGTAAAATCTATGAGTCATATATGCAAACATTTGTTTTTCTTTATGTAGTTTAATATATCTGGCTCCAAATTTCTAAATCTCTTATTTCTTTAACTAAAACTTCTAAAATGTAATAGTGTGTGAAATCAAGTATTTTTGCATTTTTGAACAATATTAATGTGTAGGTTTCAGATATTCATTGTTTCCCTTTCAATAGAACATTTGCCTAGTGTTGGTTTTCAGCAAGAATATCATCCTTCACCGGTTGGGTTCCCTGAGAAGTAGAGTCTGAGGTTGAAATGAGGGTTCCCAGAGCCAATCAGGGAACACATTCAGGATCACTCCTGTGCAAAACTGGGAGCAGCAGGGTTGAACACAGAAAGCAGTTGGCTGCGTCGCAAATTTCCAGATTTTACTGCCCTTTTTGGATTCTCTTTGGAGTGAAGTGACTATTCAATTATTTTTCCCATTTCCCTTAGCTCATTTCTAATATATAGGTGTTATTTTTATATTCTGGATATAATTCTAGTCAATAATGTGTATTGAAAATATTTTATTCTATTCTGTGATTTATATTGCTCTCCCTAAAATGTGTACCTAATAAATAGACGTCCTTGATATGAAGGTAATGTGTAGCAGTATTTTTTTGTCAATTTAAGAAATCATTTTAGTACATAAATTTATCCTGTTTTATTATATCCTAACAGTTGTATATTAATGGCTAGCACATGCCCTTCTTTAATTCACCTGAAGTTGATTTGCATGTATGGTGTGAAGAAGGGGACCCGTTTCTTACAGCTGACTGTTTATCTCACTTCATTTAGTGAAAAGTCTTTCCCCCCTATATTTATTAGCCAGGGTACTCACAGGTAACAAGGGAGATAGGGATGGTAGACTGAGAATGACACTATATAACTTCATGAGATGCTAGATGTACCTTTATCTGGTTTGTTATTACATGGATATTTACTTATAAAACAAGTTATTGTATACATTTAAAATTTATTCACTACGCACAATTTACTGCATGTATGTTATACATTGGGATGGAAGATAAGTAAATTTCAGTGACTACTTATAAATGTTTGTCAAGTTAAGAGATAGCAAAGGAGGGATGGAGAAGCACCTGGAACAAGCGATAGGGAGACATTATTATTACCTAAAACTCTGAAGGGATGAGGGGGGAGGGATACCCAACAGCAGCTGTGGTGAGGAACACAGCTGCTCTTGACTGGGGCCTGGCAGAGAGTCAACTTGGGATATGAATACCCAAGCCTCTAGCTTCTCTATCTTCCTGCACTCTAATTGCCTGCCTCTGCTTCTCATTGGGAAAAAAAAATGAAGCTGGAGGTAAGAGAGTCTGCTTGATATAGTTCATATAGAACTCAGAATCTCAGCGCACAGGACAGAGAGGAGGAGAAAGCCGGGCATACCCACCTACGGGACACACCCTGTCACAGGTCAAGGGTCAATATGCATTTATGGAATTTTAATTTTTTTCAAATAAAAATTAAGGATATTAATTATTTTCACTATGACATTTACCATACTTCATATTGACAAAATATTTCAAATTCATATTTGAGATTCCAGTTAAAGATCATAAAGTTCTTTCTCCTATTCTCTTCTAAAATCAACAGAAAATGGGAAGGATGAAAAAGAATTTTAGCTGCAATTAAATTAGAATACAGCTATAATCCCAAACCATGATATATAAGGGAGTAAACAAACATCAGAGTCATTTCTATGAAGTTATCTTGAATGTGACTGTTCTTCCAAAAAAAAAAAAAAATACATAACCTGTAGGGTACATCAGACAATTCCTTACTTGGAAAGGAGAGGTCCAGTTGTATTGGAGAATGCTTAACTCCTTGTAGGAGTAAGGGGCATGAAGATGTAAGGGTCCAATACACTATCCTTGCTGTTAGTATGACAGGGTGACTGAGAAGAAAAAAATTGAGCAAAATCATATTAGGCAGGCACTGATCCTTACCACCTTAAATAAAGTTTCCATTTAATCACCCCTAAAAAGTGAGGTATAGCGCTCAGGGTAAGTCAGGAAGACTCTCTATGGACTGAACAGAGGCAGAGCCCTGGGCAGATAAATAATGGGAAAATGTTCAGAGAAAACTGACCAAAATCCACACTGACTGTCTGACAGCTTCGCCAGTATGTGCTCCAACTCTGCCCTCCCCCCACACTATTCTTTAATGGATGTTGGCTAAGAGGAACACAGCACATGTTAAGAGATGAGGCATACTTTGAAAATAACCCTTGAATGATAATATAAACAACCAAAATCAAGCAGCAGAAATCAAGCAGCAGAAATGAGGAAAAATAGTTGGATGATCTTCTTCATTTTTCAAAGTAGGAAATGAATGCATATTTTTGAAGAAATATAAGTACAATGATATATAATATATAAAGATTAACATAAAACAAAAATTCAACTATGATATTCTAATATTTCATGGGAGTAACACAACACAAAAAGTATAGAGCATATTAAAAAGATGAAAATACAAAAACCTACAAGAAAATAATCAATAAATTCCAAAAAAGAAATATATATTTATTTCTGTAAAAAAAAATCAAAAACAAAAATAATAAACAGTGTAAAAATGTCTTTTAAAAGGAAAATTGATCATGTCGGAAAGGATTTTTATTCAAAACCCATGTTCCAAAATACTTTTGAAAATCAGTACTGTACAACTCATAGAAAGTTTCATAACCATAAATATTTAAATACTTAAAATATTATAGATATTTCAAAAGGAATTAGACATTCCATTTAAAAAGTTGGAAAAACTTTAAGAAATAAATGAAATGATAAAGAATAATGATAAGAGCAGAGCAGAGGCAAATTAATTAGATATTGGATGTAATAACTGAAAAGAAATAAATGCAATTTCTGCTTCTCTGTGGAAAAATAATACTGAGATAGAGCAGGCACCAGCTATCTTAATCAAAAATAATTTCATAAATTTGTAACTGAGAATGGACTAATAATCATAGAATTAGAGGAGATTAAAATATAGATATTAAGTAGTTTCATCAGTTTTCTCCAAATGTATTTAAAAAGCTGGGTCAAATGGACAATTTTCTAGAGATACATAGCCTAACAAATGTGACTGCTTAAAGTAGTCTAAAGTAACAACTACCATTTAAGACATTTACCAGGTGTCAAACAACAGCCAGGTATATTCAGTTTCTCAAGTGGATGCTATCAAAACTTCAAGGTACACTTAAATATTCATCTAATTGGAATAACAGAAAGCTTGGAGATAGAAAATGAGTCAAGGAAGAGTTTGAAATGATAATAGCTCAGAATATTCCAGAACTGATGAAATACTCCAGTTCAGACTTAAAATGCCAAAATAATTCCAATTAGGATGTATACAATGCAACACATAGCAAAATATATTACATTGAAAATACAGGACAGGTAACAAACTTTAGAGTAGCTAGAAGACAAAGGCAAATCACAGATCAAATGTGAAGAAAATTTATAATATATCCTAAGTAAATACAAAAAGCTTCTGTAAGAAAATATTTCATGATGCTAAAAATTATATAATGTTTTAAAGTACATGAAAACATAGCACATGATCCCAGAGGGCATGCCTGGGACAATACGTCCCAATTTGGTACTTGGTGGAAAGGATGTTGACACTGACTAGTATTAGATCTTGTAGAGTGACCAGCACAGGAATAGGAATGCAAAGTGTAGTTTGAAAATTAGTGGATTAAAAAAATGGCAGTAACTAAAATTCTAAATTCAAAAGGAAGAAAGATGGTTAAAACAATTAGACAATAGAAATATTTATAGGAAAAATAACACAAAGAAGATGGTAGTTATGACATATGGAAATGGACTTAATAATGCAGTTAAAAGGCAAAATTTGATATAAAGAACTGAAAAAATATCATCTATGTTGTTTATAAAACACATCTAAAATATAATGGTACCAAAATGTTGAAAGAAAATGGCTAGGAAAAAATTTACCAAGAAAATAACAAGCAAAAGAAAGCTGGTATCACTCTTTATTACTGGACAAAAACAGAGTTTAAGGGTAAAAATTGTTACATATTTCATCATGACAAATTTTAATATAGCTGGAAGATGTCATTGTAATTAAGATAATTATAATATATGAATACAATTAATGCACAATTATAGTTGTAGTGTGCATTTACTAACACAGCCTAGAGATATAGAAGACAAACTGACAAATTGAGACCTCTTTCAGTAACTAATAGGTCAAGAAAACAAAAATCAGTAATGGTATAAAATGTTTAAATATTGTAGGAAATAATCATATGTACATATATAACTGAACCCTAAAACTATATTATGAACATTTTTATCAACCATAAATGGTGCATTATATACAATTTGCCGCATTTTGGATTATTTAGTAAATTTAGTAAATCTCAACTAATTTCATAGGATAAGTATCATGTAGATCTGATCTTTTATCTCAATTTCCATATCCAAAATTCATATATGTTGTAAAACTAAGGAAAATACTTCTAAATAGCTCACAAATTAAAGGAGAAATAATAATGAAAATCAGAAATATCAAAAACAGGACATTAGCAAAAACACTACACAGAAAAACTTCCAGCATGTACTTATAGTGTTATCTACTGGCAAAATTACACTCTTAAGCCTTCAATGAGAAAATGGTAAAATGTAATAAGCTACGCATCAGACATAGGGAGATAGTTATAGAAAGGCAAACTAAATCCAAAGAATGAAGGAAGGAGGCAATTTGGCACTTTTATAGAAACATTGGGAATGATATCAATTAAAAACTTATAAAAGAACATTTTAAGTCTGTTACAACACTGAGTGCCTGTACCACCACTTCTGTTTTTATTGACCTGTATGTTCTAGTTAGTACAGTAAGTCAAGGGGAAGGAAAACTGTAAGAATAGAAAGGAAACATCAGTACTGATACAACCCTTTCCTTTTAAAGACAATATGCTTGTCTGTACAAAACATCCTGAAGAGTCTGCAAATAAGTTAATAGAATTAGTAAGGGAAATTAACACAATTTCTGGATGTAAGATCAAGATTCAAAAGAATATTTCTAAGTATCAATAAACAAGAAAATATTTAAGTAAAATATTTTAGTAGCCACTTTATTAATTACCGGAAATAAATCTTCAACAGAAGAGGAAACACAATGGTTAATCAACATTGGAAAATATGTTCAAATTAATTAATACTCAGAAGAGTGCAAATCTACAACATAATGGATTTCCATTCCACATCCTCCAGATTGGAAAAACGTTTAAGCTGTATTAAACATATCAAATGTTAGTGAGACTTGTGGAACAATAAGAACCCACAGACATTGCTAATTGGAGGGTCAATGGTACAAGAGAAGTGGAAACTATTTGGCATTAACTTGTAAATATGAACTTGTGTGTATGCTACAATTCGGCAGTAAACTAGAGAGAGATGATCTCACATATGTACCAACAAGGCATGTAGTAATGTTCATAGCTGCATTATCTATAAGAACAAAACCTGGGGCATCCTACATTGTCTATCAAATGAATAAATGATTGCAAAGTATCCATTCAGTAGAATTCTCTCATCAGTGAAAATAAAATTAGATTGAGTACCTAAAACATGTACTAATCTCAAACATGCAGTGCTGAGTGAAAAGTCAAAACAATACATATAGTGCAGTTCCATTTATATGTAGTTCAAAATCAAAACTAAACAACGTGTCTTTTAATCACGCACACACATGCACACACACGCACTCAGCTATTAAAGCTGTAGAGAACTGCAAGGGGATAATTAACACAAGAATCAGAATAGCACTTACTTCTGGGGAGAACTTTATCAGTTGGGATTTGCAAGTGGCAAGCAGGAGCTAGTAAGTTACTGATAATATTCTAATTTTATTATTTCATTATTTTTCTACTATTTAAGCCATTCTTAAACATTTTTACCCTGTTCTATTTCAATCATATGTTTCATAATAAAAAATGGAAAGAAAATTCAGGAAGAATGAGATTTATTAGAAAATAATTTATGTAAAAATAAAATAGTGTGATCATTTAAATGAATAAGTGTGAAATTCTGTGAACTACATTTGAGTGACATAAAAAATCTAGTTTTGATCTAAGAGAAAGAATTCAATCAAATGGAATATACTGAAATGTATAAAATGGATATAAACATGCTTGTACATATATGCATATCAAATGATTATTAACATATTTTTAAAATAATTAGTTACAAGCAAATGTTTATTAAATATCTTCCATGTAACATGCAATGGTGCTGTGCAGTTTACATGAAACCTCTTAGTTAATGTAAAATCTCCATAAAGTCGGTAGTATTTTGTTGTTATTGTTATAGGTTATACCATGTGTATATTACTATTTTTAGGAACTTGAGTAGACATTTAAGAGTAAGTAATGGTTTTTTCAGTATTGTTTATTTTCTTTAATGTATATTTTAGAGCTTTATTGAGGGGTCAATTACATAGTATAAAATTCACCCATTTTATATGTAGAATTAAATGATTTTAGTAAAACTATAAAGGGTGCAAACATTACCACAATAGTTTTAGAACATTTCCAAAGCTCCCTTGAATCTGTTTTCAGTTATCTGCTATCAATCTAAGCCCAAGGAAACCATTCATCAGCTTTCTGTCTCTATAAATTTATATTTTCCATATACTTCATATAAATTGATTCATATAATCCATTCCCATATATATATTTTACTTCTGGTTTCTATCACTTTCATTTATCATAATAGTTTTGAGGTTGATCCATGTTGTAGCATTTATTGATAGTTCTTTCCTTTCTGCGGCTGAATAACATGCCATTTTATGAACTTACTGTATTCTGTTTGTCTGTTCACTAGTTGATGGACATGTAGATTATTCCAGTTTTGGGGTTATTATGAATAATGCTGCTACATTTCTGTGTGTAGACATATATTTTCATTTCTCTTGGGTAGATTCCTAGGAATAGAATGGCTTGGTCTTTTGGTGATTTATATTTAACTTTTTAAGAAACTGCCACACCGTTTCCAATGTTGCTGTAACATTTTATATTTCTACCTGAAATATGTCAGGGTTTCCACTTTTCATCCTCAGCAGCAGTAGGCATTTTCTGTCCTTTTTATTGCAGTCCTTCTAGTGGACAGACATGAAGTGGTATTTCGTTTGATTTGCATTTCCCTGCAAACACATTTGAACACATTCTCATGCATTATTAGCCGATACTATATCTTCTCTAGTGAAATATCCATTCAAATCTGTTTCCCATTTTAATTGAATTATTTTTCTTGTTTTATTGTGGACTTGTTTAAGTGCATTATATAGTGTGGATACAAGTTATTTATCAGAGAAATGTCTTGTAAATGTTTTCTTCCTGTATGTGACTTGTCTTTTCATTTTCTCGATAGTGTCTTTTGAAGTGCTAAAGTTTTAAATATTCGTGAAATCCAGTTTGCCTTTGTTTTTCTTTTATGGATCATGCTTTTGGTGTTATATCTAATTCTTGACCAATGCACAATCTTGAAATTTTTTGTATAGAAATTTTTGCTCTAAGGTATAATGTGACAGCCCCAAATCACACAGTGAGTCGTTGGAGCCAGGATTTGAAACTCGCCTGCTGGCACGAGCTTCTACACTGTTAAACACTGCACAGTGCTGCTTAATGCTTATTATAGATCTGCTCTATGCATGCTTATGACATCTTTGAGACTCAAAAGTGACAGTAATCATGAAGATGTGCAGTTTAGGGATCGGCAGAATGAACAACCATGCTTTTCATGAATTTGGAAATAAAGCTAATTTAAAATTTTTTAATGAAATCATCCTGAGCCTGTGTTGAAGATTTACAGCTGCTTTTATGCGAAATGAATGCTCCTTCTCTGATTGCCAGTTCTCTCATTTCTATGCTGCCTCACCTGTGTGTCCATAGACTCTTTCCTCCTGCTTCAATAGCCTCTTTACCCATTTCAGAACCCGAAATGTTGCTCACAATTGTGCAGTTCTCTGTTCTTTCCCTGATCTGCTTTTCTTGCCTGGACCATCTTATTCGCTAATATTCTGTGATGTGAAGTGCAGGTTACAGACATAGTTGGGAGGACAAGGTTTAATGCCCAGTAGCTATATTCTACTGGGGGAGACAGATGTTCTAAAAAAGGTCCCTGTCCCTCTAATGAGCTTTGTGTCATTAGCCATCACTTAAGTCTAAGAGCCTTCACAGGGCTAATATTCTCTGATTATAATCTATGACCTATAATAGAGGCACAATATGTAGGAAGGAGAATTCGATGATAAGTGGGAAGATCCCAGAAAACTTTACAGTGGTGATATTTGAGCTGTGACAGATACTTGCAGCTCCTTTATTGCTTTTAAGGTCCATTTTCTTATAAAGACCTTGAAAAATGTTTATAGTTTATTGCTGAGCAGATCCTCTGAAACTTCATCACGGTCTGTCCTCCGGATTTACAGGGTCTCTAATGAGATTAATGGCTTGAAGGATCACTGTGCTTTAATGATAAATAAGAATAAAGTCCAGGGATGTGACAAGTCCTATGTTATACTTCACTCATGGAGACACCCTTATTTTATTCTTCATTTTCCTCCCACTCAAGGTAAAGGTCAAATCAGTAAAAGGTCAAGCTGACTGGTATGGATTATTATAATATTGTTCTCAAGCTATCCAGAGATCAATACGGACTGTCATCATCCATTTCCCAGAGACATAGACACTAACCTCGTTATCCTAATACATTAAAGAAAGCAGAGACTGAAGCTATATCAAATTCATACTTCTATTTTCACAACTAACATTAAAAAAAATCTGGATGTTAGATGTTTTACAGTAATTTTTCATTGGAACTGCTTTAGGATAGAATCTGAATCAAGTCCCCCAATTTACTTTGATCCAATGTACTTTGATGGATATGTGAATTTCAGATTTATGTCTTTAAAAAAAAGGCCTAATTTTGATGAGGCCCTCAACAGAAACTCCAGAGAATGAGGAATGCCCATTCCTTGTGCCTTCTCTAAGCTTCTTAGCTATAATTACAGATGCTGATATCATAATCACTGTGATAGAGAAGCACCTGTAAATGGTCCCTTCTCTGATCACATATCCTACAATTCCCTAGTAATTTTGGCAAAATGAGCAATTCTGGTAAGCATGAAAATGAAAATACTATCTGAAAAACGTAAAACATTTAACCCATGTCCGTATGAAGTCACATCAGAAAAGGACCTGAAATTTACTAGCTGTATGTCAATGGCAATGATTCAACACATCTAAAATTTGACTACTTTTTCTGGAATATTGGAACTAATAACATCTACTTTGCAAGTTTTTTGAGAAGAATAAATGTAAGTCTACCTATCCTGATGCCTGGATACACAGATAACTCCTCGATACAATTTGGTTTTGTTTGCTTGGATTGTAGAACATAAATTTCAAGGGTTTGTTAGGACCAGTACAAATATCAGCATTGATAACATCTCATTAATGATGAAGTGAAAGTATTATACAGAGTATAATTTAATATTTCGTTTCATAAATTTTCTATATTTAGATTTATATGTATTTGGAGATCATGATTATAAAAATGCCAATACACAGTACACTACAATACACTTTAAAATATGTTTTCCCCTTTACAACAAAATTTCTAGCTTTAGTAACTTACTACCAAAGCAAAGACAGCTAAATACTTAAAGAAAACATATATATCCACATACATACATATATATAATGGTTCCAATATTAAATTGGACAACAATCTTAACATAAAATAATAAAATTGACTCCCACCTGAAAATAATCTCCCAATATCTGAATCATCATGACACTCAACCTTAAGGGAATAAGGTTACACAAATTACATTCTATACCATATTTCTTATTTCCATAATGCATTTTATGTTTTTTAATGATGTGATCTCTTGGTACCAGGATCGATGACTGATTCTTTCTTATATATCTTATAAACCTAGCATATAGTCCTGTACATTTATAATGAATGAATACATTGATGAGTAAATAAACTTATAAAGGAGTGAAGGAGTCACAAGAATGTTACATACACCAAAGGAATGCAATGTCTTGTTCTGTAAAATAAAATCTTTATCTCAGTTCTGTTTTTTCTATACAGGAATGCAGCTTAGGAGATGAACCACCAATTATCAGATCATTGAGGAGATTTAAAACAGAACTTGTGAATATTTTCCTAGAAATTCTGGCATCCCCAATGACTGTTGTTACAGACACACTTGAAGATGAAGATAGGAAAATTGGAACATATTTTAAATACCAATACCAGAACGATGAAGCAACACATTCGTCCTACAGGAAGCTGTTGAAATAAGTTTTGTTTGTAAAAAAGATCACTTTGGGGGAATATGAAATATGAAAGACTGTCACATAAAAGGGAATTAGCCTTTTGCATTGTCCTAATAGGTAGGGCCGTTAACTGCAGGTTAGGATTTACATATAGGAAGATGCACTCTGACTGAATTTCATGAGAAAATGTGTTGTTTCCAGTACTCCTGGTATTAAATGTAGATGAGACACTCATGGTGGAAGAAATCCAAGCTGAACAAGTGTAGTTTTAGGATTATTTCCAACCTAATAATTCTGTGGATCTATGATTCATGATAAAAAGATGCGTTTTTTTAATATTCCAGCACTCACTCCATGGAATTATTAATGAAACACATCTATTAAAGAAAAAGTCAGTAAGGAAAAGAGGTGAAAAGACCACTCCCTGCAGCTAAATTCTCAAGGCTACGTGCTTCTCTACCAGGCCCTGGTTAGTAGATGCGTCTGGGTGTGTGTGTGTGTGTGTGTGTGTGTGTGTGTGTGTGTGTGTGTGTGTGTGTGTGTGTGTGTTTGATGCTTCTTTTTGTTTTGTTTTTGAAGGGAGGGGTATTATGAGAGAGCTTTCTTGTATTTTTCCTAAGTGGTGAAAAGGATGCAACTCTGAGACCTTCACTCAATTGGAAAAATCTAATGAAATGAGGCAGCGTTGATTATTCCACCTGGTGGCTTCTATGTTCCATATTCTAGAAGTGGTTACCCACCCTAAATGGTGTTAGTTAAAAAGATCTCAGAGGAAATAGTGCCATCCACGGTTCCACCAACAGTTGTTCTTCTGATTTTCTTTAGAAACAAACACCCTGTGTCACGGATGAGACTGACAGCAGTTAAGCTCAGTGCTGTGGCTTCCTGCTGAGCAGCCTGGCCTCTGGTCTAAGTATCTCCACTGGCTAGCCAGGCCATAAGTATCTATTATAAAACTCTATTTCAGTTGTGCATCTTGCAGAGATATCAGATCTGCCTTGTCTAGGCATTAGTAGTAACCAGCTAAGATGCTGAGGGCCAAAGACCATTTAAGATGGATTTTTAAATTTTTGTGGGATTGTCAGTGACTCACGTAAATAAAACAAATACAAACACAAACCCAATAAAGATTCAGTTAACAATTATACTGTAGACAGAAAGCAAAGTCAATATACGGTACTTCTTCTCCTACAATATGTAATATAGTTGCTCATTTACTGTTGAACAAAAATTAAGTGCCAATCTAATTTTCTCCAATGAGATATTCTATAAAATATCCATTAGAGCATTTCAATATTTTAATCAATTGAGCACAGAACAGTTACAAAGACACTATTTGAGAAGGATAATATTTTTTTTTCCATTTAACGATGTAAAGCATTGATTGGTTTTAATAGATTTTTGTGTTTAAAAAATTTACTAAAAATGATCTGGCCTGAATGGCAAAGTCTGACAACATCCCTCCAGCTGGTCAAGGTCATTAGTGTGGACACTCACCTCCTCCACATATGGTTTTGGATTTTAAAACCTAGGTTTATATATTATATTGTGGGAAGATGATCTGAGAAAAAAAATTGGATCCTGGGAAAAAATAAATTCTGAGATAAGATTAAAGAATAAACAGAAATGATTAAGGTAACTTTTAGTGTGTGTTAAGAGTAAATGCCATCAAGGTATTAGGAAACTATTTTGGTGGCGTTTTTGTTTATATGGATTCCTCACTTCCATCTTTACCATTGATAAAAGGACAAAATAAGGAGTATTTAAAAATATCTCTTCGTACTTCCCTGGTGGCACAGTGGTTAAGAATCCGCCTGCCAGTGCAGGGGACACGGGTTCAACCCCTGGTCCAGGAAGATCCTGCATGCCGCGGAGCAACTAAGCCCATGCACCACAACTACTGAGCCCCCATGCCACAACTACTGAAGCCCGCACACCTAGAGCCCGTGCTCCCCAACAAGAGAAGCCACAACAATGAGAAGCCTGTGCACCGCAGTATCACAACCATGAAAATAAAGTATTTAAGATATGATGCATTCATAACCATCCTTCTAGAAAGAAAATATCTTTCCAAAATTATGCAAACACTTTGACTATATCTTTATTGGTTTTTTTAAAATATTAGGTAAAATTGGGAATTTCCTGGTGGTCCAGTTGTTAGGACTCCACGCTTCCGCTGCAGGGAGCCTGGGTTCCATCCCTGTTGGGGGAAGTAATATCCCTCAAGCTGTGTGGCGCTTCCAAAAAATAAATAAATAACGTAAGTAAGTAAGTAAAAACTTTCAGAATTGGAAGGAGAAATGGATATGCCTACAAAGCTGGAACTTTAAAACACCTCTGTCAAAACTGAAAAATCAATCAGACACAAAATTTAAAATGACATCAAAGAATTGAACCACAGGACTAACAAATTTCATAAACTGGGAAATATATAGAACATTGTGCCTAACTGAATAAAGTACAACCTTGTACATTTTTTAAAAATTAGGTAAAATTAAAATTATGGTACAAATTATGCTAAGCCATGAACATCCTGTGGTCTAGTATGTTAATTTGCAAAGGGATCATTTTGCAATCAAGTAAACAAGGAAACTTTATACTGGGATATGATTTTGCACTGTAAAAGCTTTGCTCCATTAATGGGTAAAAAGAAACATCCTGTAGCCTAATTTAGAAGGAAGCACTATATATAAACTTTCCTTGGAGTATTACTATAGAGCAAGGGCTGAATCGTAATCACTAACCAGCTTAGTGACATTCTTCGCCAATTCCACATTCAACTCTTACTAAACATATCACATAGCTTCCAAAAGTTCAGGTACTAAAAAAATAAACCCTGCATCTATTATATCATGTAATGAGAATAGATTCATGCCCAAAATTTCACAAGAATTTTGTGAATGAAATCTTGGAAATTCAGATCCTGTCGACGTTGAGAAAGCGTATATAAATCATGATCAGATGGTTCAAATTCCCTGAGCCTTTGTCTGGCTGAGCCTAGAAGTCTTCCCTCACAGACTATATTTCATTAAAAGGTTTAATCTAAATAGGGCCCATGAAGAAGATTTTCAACCTCCAAAAATGTCAAGGTATTTTCCAAATCATGGGCTACAATTTATGACAATTATCTTTTAATTTTCTTGAACTCCGTAGATATGGTCCAATCTGGTTTGTACCAGGGTGTAGCCCAATCTCTTGTTATCTGAGTAGTCCTTGGACCAGCATCATGTGTATCACCAAGGGACTTGTTAGAAATGTGACTCTCAGGCCACATCCCAGAACTACTGCTTCAGAATCTGCATTTCTGATAAGAACCTTGGAGATTTGTATGCACATTTGAGAAACACTGACTTAGTGTGTGTGTGTATTTACATTAGGTTCATTGAGGCACATTTCACACACAATAAAATTTACTCTTATTAGGTTTACAGTTCTGTGAGATGACAAACGTGACACAGTCAAGTAACCACCAATATATTAGAGAAACAGAATATTTCCTTTACCTTGCAAAGTTTTCCCATGCTCCTCTGTAGTTAATCTCCTCCCATCCCCAGGCCCTGGCAACCAGCAAATCTGGTTTTGTTCCTTTTGCTTTTCCTAAATGTCATACATAAATGACATTTTTCTATAGGGCTTTGTGTACAGCTTTGTATAAGGCTTTTTCACTTAGCCCTATACAAATGAATCTGATTCATTTACATGGTCATATGTATGAGCAATTTCTTCTGTTTTATTGCTGAGTAGTGTTCCATTGTATGAATCCTTTGCAGTTGGCTTACCTAGTCACTGATTCACCATGAAAATTTGGGTTGTTTGTGGTTTCTGTCGACCATGAATAAAGATTTTATAAAGATTTGCACCCAGATCTTTGTGTGGATATATGCTTATATTTATCTTGGATAAATACCTAGGAGTGAGTCATGGGTTAACGTCATGCTTAACTTTATAAAAACCTGCCAGACTGTTTTCCAATAAGATTGTATCGTTTTGCATCCCATACAAAATGTAGACCAGTCCTAGTTGTTCCACATCCTCTCCAGTAACTGGTATTGTCAGATTTTTTAAATATTATGATAAATGTAATTTTAAATTTGTATTTCTTTAATCACTAATGATATATACTTCATGCACTACTTTGCCATTTGTTTCTTTCCTTCATGAAGTGTTTGCTCAAATTCTTTGACAATTTTAATGTCTTTCTTTTCCCTTTTTTCCCCTTAATATTTACTCATGAAAGTTCTTTATACCTAATTGTTTCATAGGTATGCTCTTACTCACAGGTGTTTACGTAAAGATTGTAAAATCTGCTTCCTGATGTTCCAAGTTTAGAATACAAAGCACCTCCTGCCTCATTGTTGCTGTAACCTGATCTCGGTGAATATCCCCTCTGAGTGTAGACCTGCACACTTTCCAACACCTATCCAGGGTATTCATCTTTCTTCCTGATTGACTTGTGTTTTAAACGCAATCAATGGACGGAAGCAAACATGCGTAGATACCACAGAACATATTTCGTCCCTTCGAATTCACTTTGTGTTAACTCGGTGAGATATGCTGACTTGGTGGAATCATGGCAGCAATTTGTAAATGATGCATGAGAATGAAATGAAAGATCCCAGCTCAGTGTGCAAGGCAATCAAAGCTGCGTGTGTGTGTGTGCATGTGTGTGTGTGTGTGTGTGTGTGCACCAAACTGGCACAAACATGGCCTCCCAATGTTTCCCCTTGAGTTAAGAAAATCCCCAGCTATAAATTAAAAAGAAGTCCCCCAGATTTTCACTTCCTCCTCAGCAGTACTTTAGAAGCCAATGAAATTCTAGAACATCGACAGTAACCGTGCAGCTGAAATGAGTCATCCAGTACGTTAAGTGTATTTCCACATTTTAAATGACACTTACTAATCTGGAAGGAAGGATTAGTAAAAGTAGTTCAATTTTCTGATCATCTGGCACCTAAAAATGTCCTTACAAACAAGTCCTGATATAGTTCATGATTAAGGTGATCCTGTGTAACCTGCTTCCTCAGATATATAGGCTAATGTCCCTGTTTATAATAAAAGGCTCACAGGCCAGTTCAGGTAAGGAGAGACATTCTCATGTTTCTTGAAAATATGGAAATTAAAAGAGTAGACCTCATATAGCAACGTTACAGGAAAAGTTTCTCAAAATGACTGTTTGCTTTTACATTTTAAAAAAGAATCCATTACTTTTTTTCATATGATAGAGCATAGAATTTAGAACTAGAAACTTAAATTAACAAAATTATTGAACAAATGTAAACCTTTAAATATACTATGTGTGCATTTTCTCATGGTCTATAATAAAAATAAAAAGCAGTGTTTTATAAATGGAAGTACTTCAACTTTTCCAAGCTGGTCAATCTTGGTCTCTTACAGAAGAAATGATTATGATTGCTCTCTACTGAAAAATTGAACACATTTCCCTCTGGACAGAGATGGATTGTCCCTCTGGACTCTGCTTTTGTTCCTGGATTATAGGCATTTTCAGATTAAACACATTTTCCATCTTCACTAGGCTGTCCAGAGGTTTAATTGAATAACAGACTGTGTTATGCAGGCCACTTCACACACCACACACAACATGCATTTTGCCTTATTTTCAGTCTATTAGTTCTCTATCTACATAATCAGTAGCAAAATCAGGAAACATTTTTGCGATTTTTATACCTGTGATATTGAGGAAAATCACTGGGCAGATGACTTAACCAAGACAAAGCTAGAAAAAAGCGGTTTTGTGGTTCATATTTAAATATATTGGTGAAATGAGAAAAAATAATTGTGATATTTTTACCATAGTGGAGAAAAGAAAGGGAGAAAACTCTATTTTCATTAAGTCTCTTTCTCAAAAGACTCAGAGCATGAGAGGGAGTATTTTAATCTATTGAGGTCCTGCTCTGTGTCATTATTGGGTTTCCACAGCCCTTTACCAGCAGAGATTATTATAGTCACTGGAGTCAGAAAATCAGGATGTGACGGATCAGATGAGGACTGAATTAAATGGAGACCAAAAACTCAACTATACACTACATTTTCTTTCAAAAGTGCTAGAAAAATGTTTTAAATGTTTGTCTATGTATTATTTCCCATTTATCATAAACAATCTTTTATTGCTTACAAAATCTTAAGAATTTTTTAAAAATCTTTGAATTCTGTATCCTTTCGTGAAATTATTTTGAGAAAAATCTATTTTGTTCTGAAAAGTAGTTTTCCAATTTTCCACCTCATCAAACATCTTGATTACTGATAGGAAGCCCTCATATAAATTTAGTTTTCTTATAAATATACTTTTAACAATCATGTTTAGCTTCTGACAACTTTATTTTTATTACATTATAAGTAATATATTCATGTCTTGAAAATGGTTTGGTTCAGAACTACAGCAGACAGAAATCCAGGTTTCTCCTTGAGTCTCTGTGCCATCCTTATAGATAAAGATACCTCTTTATAATTTCTATCTGAAAAACCTAACTAAAGAATATTTACTTAAATATATTGTTTATTGTAGTACGGCTTCCTAGTTTGGTAAATACGTTCTCCTGAGAAACTAGTTCCCTTTTAGTTATAGAATTTTTGATAGAAACTTACTTGCCTGTGTCAGGAACACAGTTTCAGAACTCATGATACTTCCTTAAGGGATAAATATTCCACAGAAACATTTTACATAATTAGAAAGCTTCTCTCCAGTGAGGTATTAAGTCTTTCTTGCTCCCATCTCCTCCTCCTGGATTTAATGTATTCCAGATCAATTCCCATATAGTTCCAATTATTTCTACTCCACTTACTTAGGAAATTTAGCAAACACAACCCTCTCAGCCAACACTCTGGATTATAGCTCCGTATTTTACCCTCACCTGAAAGGGATAGTTCATGATTAATATATTAGACATGTGCTGATCTGCTAAAAAGACCCTTATCATTCCCTAATGTTATTTTTCAGACATTTGCAGAAAACAAAACTAACATTTAGTCTAAATTTCATTGTTTTGTGTAGCTTCCCTTTAAAAATATTCTGTTCCTATTTTCCAAATAAAAAAAATATTGCTGTCTTTAATAACAAAATGACTTAAAGCAATTTTTATAAATCAAAATAAGATACAAATACAAAATTGAAAGATTAAAAAAATCAGTTTTAGAAAGATCATTTGGTTCTCCTTAGAAATGAGAGCTTACAGCTCTGAGAGGATTTATGACACTGTTTTAAAATTCTTAGTTAACTTACTTGTTTCTTACTCTGTGCTGTGTGTTCCTGCAGTATCTAGTTAATCATAGTATTCCCATCTGGCTGCTTAATAGTGGAATGAAAGATGAATGAATAATGCTAAAATGTATCCTATTTTTAGAACATACTTTTATTATAATAGAAAATTTGAGGGGAAAAAACAAAGGATGTCCTCAAAGAATGTAAGAAATACTTTCGAAGTTAAATTTTGAACAAGCTTCCTCCCTGTCTTCTGTCAAATTTGAACTGTATACTTATCCTGATTCTGAGGAATGTTAGGATCTACAGAACTTGGATAACACCAAAGGCAGACTTGAGATGTGGTGTGCAAAACCAGTGACTCTGAAATGTGAAAATCCCTGTGCAGAGTCTATATTGGTACCACCTGAATCTGACCAAACATTGCCCTCGGAAAGCCAAGAAGTTCCAGATCAACTGGGCTGGACATTGTAAGACTAAGAGAAGAAAAGAAGAGGGGAATGAGTGAAACTTTCTCCAAATGCCTCAGCAGTGTTTGTCATCCTGCCCGTTTCACCCTTTCAAGCTAAAAGGGTCTTTCTCTTTGTCTTTCACCACTTGTGAGACTTCCACTCTTAAGGTGAGTCAATTAGTCCAGCAAACAGATGTGAGCCCCAGTGAACCATCCAGGAAAAATGACAATACATCCAAGAGGATCCAATAGCAGCAAGAGAGAAAAAGATTGGAACAAACACAACAGTCAGCAAAGTATGGCTGTTAGAGGAAAGTGTATATATAAGTTAGGGTTCTCCAGAGAAACAGAATCCATAGCTGGAGACACAGGGGAGAGCTGATATTGTGGTTCTAGTCTGGAGGCCATTAGGCTGGCAGAATTCCCTCTTGCTTGGGGGACATCAGTCTTTTTTTGTAGCCAAGGCTTCAAGTTATTGGATGAGACCACACATGTTATAAAGAACAATCTGCCTTACTAAAAGTCCACCAATTAAAATGTTAATCTCATCCAAAATACCCTCACAGAAACATTCAGAATAATGTTTGACTACATATCTGGGCACCATGGTTCAGCTGAGTTGACATATAAAATAAACGAAAACAGAAAAAATGCATTCAGCAGATGAAAAAAGAAAAACGAGATTCAGCAGGATCATAAAAAATATATGATGGAGATAAAAACAAACATGACTTATCAGTTAAAATTCAACAGAAGAAATATAGACAGGGATGGTCATTGTTTATACCTGTGTTAGTGGCCTCTAGAATAATCACATGAAATTAATATTTCATTGTACAGAGTGAAAATATAAAGTGATGAAAATCGTAAGATTCTTAGAGATGTAAAGGATTGTAAGTAGTTGAGGTTCCAGGAAGATAAAAATACATGTGTGGAAGACAAACAAGAATTATACAAAGAACAGAGGAAAATGCCCATGAGTTGAGGAAATATCTACATCCGTAAATTGAAAGGACCCACCTAAATCTAAACTGAATTGATAAGAAAAATGCACACTTAGGCTCATCCTGGTTAAAAAAATATGCCAATTTTCCAGATCGATTTCATGTTTCCTGTGAAAGATACAACATCAGACTCTGCATGAGGAATCAGTCTACCGAAGAATGAGCATCAGAAAATTAAAGTGGCTGAAGAGTCACCTACATAAGGACTTGTGGATAGCATTAAATAGAGAATTGCTTACAGAACTAAGATTAAATGGAGGAAAAAGTGGGAGATCATAGTATGTAAAACTCTCTGATCTGAAAGAATAGAGTACAAATATAAAACTGGGGAGAGAATAAAGATAGAGTATAAAAAATAACCTACTTCAGTTATTAGTATTGGTATCATTATTCTGAGACATTTGTATGTGCAATGATGAGATATTCCAGTTCTATCATCTGTGACACTGACAACTAGAAATCTCTGTGTAAATGAAAGGAGACATAGCTGTAGAAGGAATAAAATAGAAACTGTGTTGTCCTGGGAATTAGATGTATAAGCATAAACAGACAAGATATGGAATAGGTATTAAGCAAATAAATTTTTGTGTGTATAAATGAATTAAAATATGTGATGATCAGACTCTAGAATACTCCTGATGATCCCCACCTCCTGGAGTTCACATCCTAGTATAATTTCCACTATTTGATTTTGGGTTGAAGCTATGTTATGCTCTTGACCATCAGAGTATGACAAATGAGATTGGATGTCACATCCAGAATTCAAATTGCACTGTGTAAGACTCCTTCTTGCCAGTAGATTTACTCTAAGAACTGTCCTTGGTGTCTTGAAGTAAGCAGCCAAGATAAGGAAGCTCAAGGGCAGGGGACTTTGAGCATATCTTGTACCTGAGGGCAGTCTTCATCCAAGAGCCAGCAAGAGGTCAAGGATGTCAGTCCTACAACTCAAGGAACTGAATGGTGCTGACAACCTGGTGCTCTTGGAAGCAGATGCTCTCCCATTTGAACCTCCAGATGAGAATGCAGCCCAGGTGACCCTCAACTGCACCTTGTAAGACCCTATATAGAAGACCCAGCTAAGCTTTGCCCTGAAGCTCAGTCCAAGAGCCTAAAACTAATGAAAGTCCAAAGACACAGGCATATCTCATGCCCAGAGATTTTAGATTTGAGTCTTTAAATACAATTTTCTGTTTAAAGAAACCAGAGCTTCTTGAAGAAACAGATTAACTTAAATCTTGAGAAAGAAATGTGCAAGAACATGAAACAAGGAAATTATCAAAGATTATTGGGTTTATGTCAAAAGGAGAAAGGAGCCAGCTTGAAAAAAGCACTTACTGCCAAAAATATGGGACTATCATAAATGTAATAATGGTAATATGTGTAAAGGATTTTATCTCATTAAATATATTTAAATAAATTATATAGTAAAATGAATTCATTACCTTCTGAAGATGCTAGAGGAACAGTTCATTTGCATTAAAATTGGGCATTTATCTTGACTTTCCTATATGAACTGTACCAATGGGCAACCAGAAAGATGAAGGAAAGAGTCTCATTAGAAAATTACCTAACAAAAAGTATAATAGATTTATAAATAATAATTATTTTGCAATCCCCAATAAATTGAGGATATAGAAATTAAGGAGCAACACTACTAAGATCAAAAAAACATTAAAACCAGACATCCTGCAACGATAAACTGGAAATCATTATAGTATATTTACTTCATAAGGCCGTGGTGTGCTTTAGTTGATGCATAGAAGAGTTCCCGGCACAAAGAAACCACTAATGTAAATGCTAACTGTCATTACATAGATAGACTCAGAGAGGCACACACATGCAAAGAAATATATTTACCTTTATATAAACATAAAATGTATTATTTAAAACACACAAACATACATCCTTAATTTCTCCTCCACTCTCCAAGCAAAGCTGACAACATTATTTAATTTGTGATAGTTGGATGTCTACCTAGGATTTAGTGTGGTATATAAGTGTGTCTGTTTGGTGGGGGGTTGTATGTGTTCAAGCATGAACTTTTGAAAAAGGAAGATCTTACTTTAATCTTCAGAAATAGCTGCTGTAATCAAACTTTTACAAACCATATGGCATCCCTCAAAGGACTCTCCTTTAATGTGGCATTGGGGTTTCGAACACAAGGTAATGTACTGTTTATGTTGGCTTGTGCCAGGGAATATTAGAAGCAAGCCTTTACTTTCAGGGACTTTTTCCAGCTGTGTCAAAATAGTAATTATAATTTCCAACTCATTTTATGCAGCCTTTTGTTTAAAGTTAAGGCAAGGCAAAGCAAAATAATGGATCTCATCGGGACATGTTTACACGTGCTGTTAAACCTAAAGGTCCTTGCATATCTGGCTCTGCCTGCCCGCCCCGCATCCTCATCCTCTCCTCTTCCCCTTACTCATCATGGCCCACTCACCCCAGTGTTCTCTGATGTTCTGGATATGGCCTTTGCCAGTCCCTTGAGTTTTTGACTTGCTGTTTCTGATAGCTGAAATGCTCAGGCCTCAACATTTTGTTATCACTGTAATGTTAAATTGCAGAAATGGAGAACACATTAGATAAACCAATAACTACTACCAGAGATATAAAGACAGAAAAATAAATATAAGTAAACAGTAATTCTGGACTTTTTCAATTTTTTTAATTGAGGTAAAGTTTATAAATAGTGCAATGTACACACCTTAAGTGTACAATGTAATTAATTTTGACAAATACACATTAGCATCACCAAAACAAGACAGAGAATATGTCCATCCCCTTAGAAGTTTTCTTTGTGCTCCTCTTCAGTACTTTTCTACTCATTGTTCAGATTTTTATTACTATAAATTAATCTTGTTTGTTCTACAACTTTATGTAAATATTTAACTTTTTTATTTAACATTTTTTTAGATTCCTCCATGTTATTGCCTATGCCAATAACTCATTTAAAATAAAATTACTGAGTAGGCATTCCATTGTATGTTTGACTTTTTAAAAATCATTTTCTTGTTGATGAAAATTTGTTTTTTTTCCAGTTTGGAGTTGTTAAAATAGCGTTGTTATGATAAATTTTACATGAGTCTTTAGGTAAGCATTTTTCATTTCTCTTGGACAGATAGTACTTAAAATTAAAATTGTTGGGTCATAACCTCAGTGTATATTTAGCTTGGTATGAATTTTTCAGATTGCTGCATCATTTTGCACTCCCATCGGTAATGTATACAGGTTGTAGTTGCTCCACATTGTTGCCAACATTTTGTTTAGTCATTAATTTTAATTTTGACATTCTTTTGGATTGGAAAATTGCATCTCATGATAGTTTTATTTTCTCTTTCCCGATGACCAGTGATATTGAGCACCTTTTGATATGCTCATTGGTTATTCCTATATCATCTTTGTGAAGTTTCTATTTGTTGCCATTTTTGATTATATTTTTATTTCTGTTATTGAGCAGTGAGGGTTGTTTATGTATTCTAAATGTAAGTTCTTTAAAAGATATATGTATTGTAAACATTTTTTCCCCAACCTCTGCAGCAAGCTTTGCTTTTAAAAATTCTCTGATAAGCTAAAAATGGAGAATAACCTCTCATTTAATTTAGTAATGACCTTTCATTAAATTCATTGAAATGAATATTTTAATGAATTTAAAATATCATCAAATTGAAATTTATTCTACATTTCAGGGAATGTTTATCTGAAGTTAAATAAAGATTCCCAAAATTTTAGTATGCTTGTGTAATCTATGGTTCTTACAGTATTTTGAAACATATCAATTATGTTACTATAGTTAAAAGAAATGAACTATTACCTAAAGTAGTGCATACTGCTGCTTATTATTATTACATTGCCATTCTTATTATGTCTTTAAATGACTAGAGCAATATTTCCCAATATTGCATGCACGTAAAAATGGGGACAAATTGCCTTGCTAAACTATAACTATTTCTCTAGTTATAGAAATAGTTTATATAACTATTTCTTCTCTAGTTATAGAAATGGGTTCTATAACTATTTCTCTCCATCACATTAGCAGTCAGCATGTTATTAAAAGATTCTTTGCTACTGAATATTTTATAATATTCAGATGAGAGAAAATGTCTCTTAATTCTAACCTAATCCAAAAAAGTTATACAAATTTTAGTCTATTAAGAATCAACTTAGTCATTATTTTAATTTTAGTGATTAATATTATATTAATATAATAACTTATAGGGAAAAACAATATGAAAAAGAATATATATATATATATATATAAAACTGAATTGCCATGCTGTACACCTAAAACTAACATGATATTATAAATCAATTATACTTCAATAAAAAAATTTTAAATATTATGCTAATATATCAAGTCTATACTAAATTAAATTTGACATTTAATTTCTTAATTTTCAGACCTTTAGCTCTATAGCAAATTTCTGAAGATCTTTGTAAAATCTTATTTTTTGGAGGAAAATTTAGTTGTTCGTGGCATAGCATAATCCATTTCATCAGATTAAAATAATTGCTGACTAAGCATCAAGATATTGTATTTTGTTTTTCATGTATGTGTTTTGGTGGTAGATGTTAAGGTTGCTCAACAGCATTTCCTGTTCCTCTCCTTTCAAGCACAAGGTTGTGGAAATTCACCACCATTTCAAGATTAGGCGTGGCCAAGTGACTTCACTGGTCAAGGAAAAGTGGGCAGAACTGACATGTCACTGAACTGCTAGTTCCGGACTCTCCGGAACATTCTTACCTTTGCATGTGGGAGCAGGTATTGGTCCTGAGGTACCATAACATCAAAGCAGTCTGCAAGGCTGAGCTAACAAATGGATGGAGAGTAGCCAACTTGCACAGACTGTGGTGGTGAGAAGTACATTTTCTCTTAGTTAACTGAGATTATATAGGTGTTGTTACTGTAGCTTAACCTGGCCTATCCTTACAGAGTCTGAAAACACAATTAGGAATCTCATTATTTTTATTTACAATCCATAATGACGAAATAATTATGTGTTTGAAAAGTCATGCCGTAATTACCTGTGACAAAATAACAGGTTTTGAAAAGCATGAGGGTATTACCAGAAGTGTTCTAGTGATAGATTGAGATGTCCACAATGTCCATAAATGCATCATTTATTTTTTAACTGGAAAAAACATTATTTTATGGGTTTTATTTCCTGCCTTCAAATAGAAAATTTGAAAAAAATACACAAATGTAAAAAAAAAGCCATATTCATCCTATTGATGTCTACATATTTTGGTATGTTTTCTTATAGAATTTGCTTTTTATTTTCATTTTTCACATATAAGTTAAAATAGTTATTAACTACTACATAATGATAACTGACTACTCTGGAAATAGCTACATATTTCTAAAGTGCATTTCATTGTTCCCTGATTTATTAAACAATAACTATTATTTTATCTTTTCATTTGATATTGTAAGGAGCATTGTTATGAACAACAATTATTGTGCTATGATATTCAGGACCCCAACAGAGTTGGAGGGAGCTATTATGTCACAACAAATGACCTTAAGTTGCTGCTCTATTTATTATTGAAGGCACTTTGCTTTGTGCCCGTGATCACAGTTCCTTCTTTTACTGTCAGGATCATAGAGCTATCATTATGTATCCTTGGGCAAGTTATTTCTCATCTAGGTTTCAGTTTTGCATTTTCCAATATTCCTACTTCATAAACTCCAGGAGAGAATTAGATGATAGTAATACAAGTAGTGAGCTTAGTACAGAGTAGGTGCACAATAATTAGTAGTTCCTATTACAATTCTTGCTATGGGCATTAGCTACATTTAAATTATTACTTCAGTTGTACTCTGAGCTTTCAAACAGATGTGCAAACCCAGTAGAATTTTGTGAAAAAACCTGAAGAAAAATACAAGCAAATCTTCCAGGGAATGGACACTGTGAAATTTATTTTGTGGCTCAGTGGTCATGGTTCCAATGAACGCTGCATTTTGAATAGGCAAGATTGATGACTGCATCCTTTTAATAAATGTGGGAGCTTTTATGGAATACAAAATTTAGCAAAATTTAGAATCCTGGCTAAGTCATCCTTCAAATAATCCATGTCTGAATTCCACTTTTTCCTTTTCCACTGTATTATGTATTGTTTTATGCCAAAACAATATATGCAATTATTAAAAACAGTAATTAAACAAAACAATAGCATTCATATTATATTAACAATAATAGTATTTGATGGCTGGATGAGTGGAATGACAGATTCAAATCTAGAGAATCCCCAAAGCCATCATCATTTATCTCAAAGGAACTTTATCTGAAGGATGGGTAGATGAAGGATGGGACTATAAAGAATCTGGAAGCTGGACCAGAAACTCAGAGCAACGTATTCTACTTCCTACTGAAACTGAGGAGTCAGAGACAAACTAGAAGACTCCCATATTATAGACATAAAAATTCTCCCTTTTAACACAATCCCAAAATTTTGAACTTGTGTGGTGCAGGCAGAAAAAGCAAACTTCAAAAACTCTGAAGGAAAGAACTTTCAGGATAGAAAAGTCAGAGCCCTGCTAGGCTCTTTGCTAAAAACCAGAGTGTCCCATGCCTGTGAATAAGGCAGAGGTGAAAAGCAAGCTAATCTCTCATACACTTTGGGTGCTTAGAAGACAAAAACTCCATTATGTGAAGTGGTTTGCCATAAACATTCTACAGTTCTTTCCTGTAGGACACTTGAAACTAGAGGTAGACCAAGTTTAAGCAAAGCTTCACCCTAATTGCAGACAAGATATATTACTAATTGTTCACAGATTCAGCTCCTCATCCTATCTGCCTAACAGAAAATAAATACACACTATCTGAGGAAGAATAATGACAATGTCAATTACTAGATATTATGAGACAAAAGAAGAACTTTTGAGACAAAGAAAACAGCAAGAAAATAAAACCTATAGTCAAGAGGAAAAGAGTAAAATAGAAGTAGATACACAGACAGTCTAACTGCTGAAATTAATAGATGATATCTTTACTTCAAATACATATTTTTTAATAAGAAGAGGACAGTGAAGTCATGGATCTTAAAAAGTGCAGAATGTTAACAGATAATTACAATCTCTTAGACAAAAAGCAGATATTCTATAATTAATACAATATCAGAAAGTAAATGATCATGAAATAGATTTAATTAATGCAACAGAAGATAGGATTAGTAAATCTGAAGACAGGTAAATGGAAATTATCAAAATTGAAACCCATAGGTAACATTTAAAAAACATAATCAGAGTACAGAAGTATATAAAAATGTCAGATTATTGATAATACATATAATTAAAGGAACAGAAAAAGAGGAGAGAAAAATTGGCATGGAATTATTCTTAGAATTATAAAGGGAGATATATTTCCCACTGTTTATTGTTAGTATACTAAAATACATTGATTTTTATATAATGAACTTGTAACATCTGATTCTGCTAGATATACATTTTTATTTCTGGTAGCTGTTTTCTGGATTTGTTAGGATATTCTACACATATGTATGTATCACAAGTGAATAAAGAAACTGATTTCTTTCTTTGTATTTGGTAATGTTTGAGGTATTTTTCTTCTCATATTGCACTGAGAACTCAAGTTCAGTACAATACAATTCAATACAATATGAATAGAAGTAGTGAAGAGAGATGTCTTGTCTTAATATAGACGAAAACATTCTTTCACTCATAAGTATAATGTTGTTATAGGATTTTGGTAGATAGCTTTTATCAGGTTAAGGGTGTTGCTTTATATTATTACCTTTTTGAGAATTTTTATGATGAATTCATTTAAAATTTTGTCAGATGTGATTTTTTAATCTATTCACTCGTTATATTTTTCTCCGATATGCTCTTAATTTGGTGCATTGCCTTTATTGAGTTTTTTAAAAATATATTGAACAAACCTTGCATTCCTATGATAAACTTCCTTAATTATAACATATTGTCCATTTTATATATCACCGGTTTTTATTTTCTAACATTTTGTTAAGGAGTTTTGCTTTTATATAATTAGTGATGTTGGTTTAAATTTTTTTTGCAATACCTTTATCTGGTTTTGGAAGCAAGGTTATACTTGTCTTATAAAATGTGTTGAGAAGTGTCCCTTCTGCTTCCATTTTCTGAAAAAATGATTGTATAGACTGACATTTTTTTCTCCCTAGATGTTTGATATAATTCACCAGCACTGACATCTTAGGCTGAAATTTATTTTGTAGGAAAAAAAATTACTTATACAATTTTAATAGAAATAGGGCTACATATTAATAGATATCAGACTTTCATAGGCTATTGGATAGCTTATGTTTTTATATCAATAGTGATATAAAAGAGACAGTAGTTGCATGGAGCACAGGAGTGGATGGAGATTAACTGGCAAAATAAACTTTTTAGGAAAATGGAAATGTTTTGTATCTTGATCATGGCGGCAGTTACATAGGTACACGTATTTTTCAAAATTCAATGAACTATATAATCACTATACATATATAGGTTTTATATAAAGTTGATTAAAAATAAAAATGAAAAATATAATTTAAGTTTGCTGTTGAATAGCTATCATTCTGCTTCCTCATCCTAGAAATTAGGAAGCTCAGACCCCTCCTTTTATTACAAACTGTTTCTGGTCCTTTTAGTCCAAGCTACTTGTGGAGTTTTCTTTCATACCAGCTTCTTAAATCCTTTCTGGGTTTCCTATGAATATAATAGGGACTTATACCATGCTCCAAAAGGACCATCCATAAATCTTTTTGAGTCACGTCCTTTTATATGTCGGTCCTTGTGTGAGACAGTTGTAGCACAGAGCGCTGATGATTCTTAGAAGCACTTTGTCAATTTTAGCTGATCCTATTATCCACTTCCTTAAATGTCTCTGAATCCTTGAAAGTGGATCTTATAGCCACATCTTGATGTCATCTATCCTCTGATGTCTTTTATTGCTTAAAGACTCTCTTAAGGATGAAACCCCATTAAAAAAATAATAATTCTTCAACCATATACCCTGTCTTTTATATTGCCACTAAATTCTGCTTACAAACTGAACACAAGTAAATAAATGAATTTTTAAAACAAACACAGTTAGGAATTTCAAAGAGGTCATGGGAATTGAAGTGTGAATCCCCAAGGAAAAAATAAGCAGAAACTTGTCTGTACATCTGCCCTGCTTTTACCATCCCATCCTTGCCTTCGCTGTAACTCTTTAAACAAGAGGGATAGCTGTTAAACTCTTAAACAGAGGGTACAATTCTTCTCCGTGAAAAATCTGCTTTCATAAAGGAGAATGACTTAGAACAGATCAGATGAAGACGATTAAGAGAACAAAAACACTTTGAAATAAATACATTCTAGACTGCATTCTAGAAGTTCCATGAACCTCTTTGGGACATTTTGGTTTCTTAATTCTATCTCCTTTTTTGACATTCTCACTCTACATCTCTCCTCTCTCCTGTAACCTCTCATCCACCAAAATGTTTCAATGCAGGAACAAGGGATTATTTCACCAAAGCCAGGGACTCCTGCCGAAATGGAAAATAACATAACACTGGAGCTTCTTTGTGAAAGAGTACTAACCATATTTTATATTTTCTGCCTACATGGTTTAGAGTTTATATCATACCAGAACAACTCTACATTATCTCTATTCTTCAATTAGTAAATTCTAAACAATATGACACAAATATCAATTAAGCAACACTAAACCAAATCACATAATTAGAATAGAGGAGAAATAAAAGCTAGTTATTAATCTGGTTCTGGTATGAGTAAAGTATGTGGTGAAGGGAAATGCCATGATGATGAAAGTAATTAGGAGTAGCAGGGACAAGTAGATAAAGAAACATTTTAATTTTATTTTTTCTTTGTACCTCTCTTTCTCTCTTCCTTTCCTTCCTTCCAGGGAGAGGTCACAGAGATGAGATGGATGAGCAGAAATCAATGACGCTGGCTCCTTGGTGGTCTGAGTCAATCCATCAGACAGACTGGTGGCAGTCACTCAGCCTCCACAGTCACCACCGCCCATGCTGGCACTTGTCACATTTGGAATTCATTTGCATAGCTGGGTAGCACTCCCTGTGGAGTTACATTGAGAGATTTTGCAGCTGCGACAGCTTGAAATAGAAAAGCAAATGCAACCAACTATTGGCTTCCTCAGTTCCTTCTCTTCCTAAACCCTAACTGGGAATTCTTGACGTAGAAAGGGTGAGGATCATTTAAAATAGAAGGAGAAAAACATGTGTCAATTTCTCAGGTATTTTGTGTAAAATATTATCAGGTATCCTCCATTTCTAATTTATCATTCCTTGGCTCTAGTTTCTGCATTCATCTCTGACTATACTTACCTACTTTGCTTTATTGATTGAAAAGAAGAAGAGTACTGTTGGATTCTTAATATGTATTTTCCTTTGCCTTGTGGAAAAAGAAAGACTTAAGTAACTTTCCTGAAGTTTGAAACTATAGAAAAAACGTTTTCTTTTCACTTCTATTTTTATGCTTCCTTCTATTTGTATCTGTCTGTCTGTCTCTCTCCCTCTCTCTCTCTATCTCTCTCTCTCTCTCTAGCCCTCTCTCTAGCCCTATTTCTCTACACATACACAAACATGTACATACACATGCATATGGCACAATGCATTGTAAAACAGAGGGCTTTGATTGATTCTCCTGAAGTAATTGAATTTTAATGTGTTTTAAGAATATTATATGGAGAAAGTAAAATAACTTTTTCACACAGACCTCTGTACATTTGTCTATTAAATTTAACATTACATTACAACTTAAGCGATTATTCTTTTGAAATATTAAAAAATATTACACACTGAATTATCTCTCAGTGGAATTTCTCACATAGACAAAATAATGGATTACATGTTAAACATATTCCTTTTAAAATAAGTAGGCTATGGCCATATATTCTTACTATTTTAGAATATATTCTCACGATAAGGGAACTCGGGGGCAGTGGAAAATCAACTTTTCTCATTAAAAAGGAATCAGGACAAAAAGTGTATTGATTGGAGAAAGCTGGGCTGGTGACAGATTAAAAATTTTGTTGAGTTTATTCCCTTCCTATTTGTATCCAGAAAGATCTTCATTAAAATTTATTGATTCAACTAAATGAGTTTTATATGAGATTCACTGACTTTTCCAAAAGCTAATATGATGCCTTAAATTAACAATGCAAAATCCTGTAACTCTATTTTACTTCATGCCAAATGTCAGTTAAAACATCAGTATCTGAGAGGTTTCCATGAATCAGAGTTCATTAAACTTTCTAGACTATTCTAGAGGATACACTGCTTATTGATAAATTTGTACCTTCATTGAGGCTGTCGGGAGTGTGTGGTGAGTACAGCAGCAGAAGTGGTGGTTGAATAAAGCTGCTGTAAGAAAAGAAAAAATCAGAGGGTTTCATAATGTTATACATGCATGTAGATAGAGAACCTGACTGGGTAAGAAAGACGATTCAGGACTCATGTAAGGAGAATATTTTACTCTGTTGATGATTCCTGCTAACTTTCAAAATCCCACCATGACTCCTGTTTTATCAGGATCTAGACAGTTTTCAGATTACATGCACGTAGAGTTTCTTCCCCAATTACATCTCCAGGCCAACTTCTCTGAAAGATGCCATCTGCTGATGCTGGCCAAGGGGAAAGCAGAACATCTGAAGACTGGCACCAACAGAAATCTCCGTGACACATATTATTGGAGATTATGTGATAAGTCTTTGGTGTGTTTCCCAAATTGGGTTTGTATATTATCAGGTTTGGCTAAAACTAAAGCAAGAATTAGTTTCTAGGTCAACTAACAGAAAAAAATTCGTATGAAAACGTATCAAGATGGTCCTACCAGAAACTCCCACATAGTTATGTATTCCACTTATGTTTTCCCAAGTGGAGATTTTCTTCTTCAATTCAGTGCCTTATCTATAGACGATCATGTATGCCACTTATTGAACTCTTATTTGTTCATTGACACATATTATGTGATGTATTCATTATGTCAATCCTGAGAATTAAGCACTAATATTAGCCTTGTATAAATGAGTAATCTGGGAGAAATTAAAGCAACAATGAAAGAAGGAAGAGAGAAAGATAACTCACTCATTATTCCATGTATTAGGCAATGTAGAATATTTTTTCTTTAATTTTGATTTTCTTTAACTCTCATAATCCAATGAGGTATTACCTCCATTCTCCACCTGAGGATAACAAGACTTGCCAAACGTCACACAAGTAATTGGTGGAAACAGTACTGTCCTTGGAGACAAAGAGGAACCAGTGCCTCAGAAGGCTCCACTGTGGTCCTTCTCTGACCACATCTCTGTGCACAGGCAGGGAGTCCTGAGCAGCAAAGGGACATGCCCATGAGAGCTATTACGCCCCTCTGTAGACCATGCACAAGGAACCTGGACTCCTGAATCCCTACCCAAATGGCCCCAGCTTACTTCCATCGCCAGTATGGATGTTTTCTCCTCCCAAGGGTAAGCCATACCACTCAGGATTTTTACCCCAGGTTCAAAAGGACTCAGCTTGGTTGTGCAGGTGGTGTGTCCGTGTCCATGTAGATCAGACTCCTCATGATGCTTCACAGAGTTGGAAGCAAGAGGAGGGAGTGTTAGGTCAGAAACTTGGGGAGAACTCTGAGTCTCAATGTGGTTCTAGCCTTCCAGATTGTTATAAAAATATATTTGTCAAGGTAGGAGGAGAGAATATATTTTATTTAACATCCTGATAGCTTTATCTGCAATACTTAGATATATTACACATGGACTTTTGGAGCCTCAGAAATGGTAGGGGTGGGACTTTGTGGAAGAACCAGGCTTCAAACCAAAATCTCTTAAATTCCAAGTTCTAAGCCCTTCACCAGTAAACCAGATCTTCTCTCTCCTTTCCCTTTGTGGGAGAAGTAATGTAAAATCCTTATAGATTCAATCAACATTTTTCTTATTTTTATTTTTTACCTACTTTAAAGACAGGAATTCTCTCGAACTTGCTATAGACTGAATATCTGTGTCCCTTTAAACCTCATATTTTGAAATTCTAACCCCTAATGTGGTGGGTTTTGGACGTGTGGCCCTTGAGAGGTGTTTAAGTCATGCTGGCAGAGCCCTCATGAGTGGGATTAGTGCCCTTATAAAAGAGACCCCAGGGAGATCCCTCACCCTTCTGCTTTGTGAAGACACAGCAAGAAGACAGCTGTCTCGACCAGGAAGCCGGCTCTCACTAGACACTGAATCTGCCAGCATATTCATCTCAGACTTCCTCTGACCCTAGAACTGTGAGAAACAAATTTCTATTGTTTATAAGCCACTCAGTCTATGGTAGTTTATTATAATGTCCTGGATGGACCAAGACAGCATCCTTCTCTGATTTCTGGTCATAGAAGAAAAGCTTTCAGAGTTTCATCCTTAAGTATAATGCTAATTAATTTTTGTTTTGCTTTGTTGTGGTAGATCCTTTCATTGAGTTGAGGAAGTTTGCTTCTACTCCTAGCTTTTTTAGCATTTTTTTTCATAAAAGTGTTGGATTTTGTCAAATGATTTTTCTGTGTCTGTTATGATTGTGTGTTTATGTTTCTTTTTATTAATACAGTATATTATATTGATTAAGTTTTGCATATTAAACCATCCTTAGAATCCTGTGGTAAATTCCATTTGGTCATGATGTATAATCCTTTTCATATGCTAGATTCACTTCTCTAGAAATGTGTTGAGGTATTTTGCATCAATATTCTTGTAATATTTTGCTGTCTGATAAAACTGGTCTCATAAAATGAGTTAGAAAGTGTTTTTTTCCTCTTGGATTAGGGTTAATTCCTTAAATAATCATTATACTTCACCAGCAAAGTCATGTGGATTTGGATTTTTCTTTGTGGGAAAATTGTTTTGAATACTCAATCTGTATACTTGTTATGGATCTATTCAGTTTTTCTATGTCTTCTGAGTCAGTTTTGGTATATTTTTAGGAATTTACCCACTTCATCAGTGTTATATAATTTGTTGATATACATTTGTTCAGAGTAGCGCCTTATGATCTTTATATCTGTAAAGCCAGTTGTAATTTTCCCTTTTTCATTCCTGATTTTAATAATTTGAATCTTCCATCTTTTTCTCTTGGTCACTCTTGCTAAAGACATCAATTTTTTTGGTATTTTAAAATTTTAGTTTTCTTAATTTTCTCTATTGTTTTACTTGCCAGCCCTCATAATCATGTGAGCCAAGTTTGTTTTTTAATTATGTGTGTGTGTATATATATATATATATATATATATATATATATAAATAAAATGCATAGTGTATAATACATATGTATGTCTATATATAATGAATAATTTGTGTGTGTGTATATATATATATATATATATGTATACGTGTGTATATAATATATGTATATATATACAGTTATTCTGGCTGGGTCTCACTGAATTTCCTAAATATGTAAATTGGTATATTTAAACAAATCTGGAAAGGTGGGAATCACAACTTCCTATTTGTCCTCCTCCCTTCTTCTCTCTTTTATTCTAACTGGAGTTCTGATATGGTGCTAGTAGGTCTCACACTATCCTATGTATCTTTTTAACTCTTTAAAAGGTAGGGAATTCCCTGGCTGTCCAGTGGTTAGGGCTCGGAGCTTTCATTGCCATGGGCCCGGGTTTGATCCCTGGTGGGAGAACGAAGATCTTGCAAGCCTTGTGGCGTGGCCAAAAGAAAAAAAATGTAACCCCTCTCTTCTACAGAGCATTTCCTGTATAATTTCTTCAAACTATCTATATAATTTTTTCAGATCTATCTCTAATTCTGTCTTAAGTTATGTTTATTTTGGTGCATAGCCACTTAATTTCTATTATAATTTCCATTCTAGAGTTTCTGTTTATTTCATATTTAAATTTATTGTTGTGTATTGTATTCTCTTTTCCTTCATTACATTTTTAATCAATTTTGTTTCTTTAAGTACATCAAATAGGTTTATTTTATATATTAAATATGCTAGTTCTAATATTGATAGTCATTATGTCTATGTCTGTGATTTTTTCCTGATAAATCAAAATAATTGTGGCTTCTTTCATTTTGTGTTTAAAAGATTTGGTTTGAGAGCATTTTATTCTTATCAGTAAGAAACTTTCAGCCCTGGTTGTAAAATGTGTTTCTTCTGAATGTGTGTGTGTTTCTCTCTCCTTGCACTGTATGTGCACACAATCTCTTTCACCTTTTTTTTTCCTTCTTCAGGGAGCTAGGAGGCACTACTACATCCAAAATTGACATATACTAAATGTGTAGTTCTCATGAGAATTCTAGATTTTTCCTGTTTTATCTTCTGCATGAGCTACCTATCAGAGGCCCTTACGTGGACAAGATTTCCTTCAATGCAATTTCTCTCCCTACTCAGGGACTTGGATCTGCCTCCTGCAATGGCTCCTTAAATTTGTGTTTTAAGCCATCAGAAATTACCATATACTCTTGGAGAAATGTTGACTCCAGGGATTTTTGCTCTGTAGATTCATGACATTTTTTTTTTTCTGACCAGAATATTATATGCAAGAATCTTTAAATCTTTGCTTCAAATTTTAACTCATTAGAAATGAATTTAATCTTCCTTTCATTGACAGCTAATATGTTATTGATATTTATGGAATAGAAAGCAGTTTTATCTCATATAAGAATATATTTAATTTATTTAACAAGATATTATTTATATTATATATGTATGTACCCACACACGACTATTGCAAGAGAAAGTTATATTAACATTACTAGTTAACATATATTTCATAATGACTTAGAATGTTTTAAACATTGAAATGTGGAATGTGTATTTTAAATTATGTTACTCTCCCCCTGGGCTTAGTGACATAGGGTGTAACTAATAATCTGTATAATATGAATATTTATATACACACATAATCATACATATTTAAATGTGGTGCTTCCTCTGATTATTCTGACTCTGAGTGAATTAGAATACCTTACCATAATAAGGAACTTGACTCTTTATGGAGACTATAGCGAGAATTCATTATATTACTTGCGAAACACTCATGAGAAAACCTTTTTGTCAAGAATTTGACATCCATTCTAGTTACACATTCACCATGTTCAACCCAGAAACATTATTTCTTTGGAACAGCATTCGAGAAGATGCCCCTGGGAAATACAAAAGGCAAGTGATAAATTTTAAAGAATTGCTTTAAAAAGTTGTACAAGTGAGGGCTTTGTTCGATTGCCGAGAGTTTCTGGAGGCTCCATGCATTTTCTGTAGGAGGCCCAGGTAGGATTTGGTTCCGTTCTGAGTGAAATCTGTGGATAATTTGGGTATAGAACAAAGGAGAGAATACAATAACCACAATCCAAATGCAGAATTGGTTTTACGATTTCCTCCTGGGATTTTAGAATCTGTCTGAGTTGAAGTGCGTGTCTAAGCCACTCACCCGCCACAGCAGCGTGGCAGTCACCAAACACTTGTCTCAGCCATCACTCACGATGCCACGTCACACGTCCATCCCATGAGCAGGGGAAAAACAGGACTCTAAACATTTGGAACATGGAGAAAGGGGGGAAAAACCACATTGGTTTTTCAGGAAGGTGAGGGCTAGTCTACTGATGAAAGGATCTTGAAAGGTGTTATATCGGATATATGACTAAACTCACGATAGTATATTTTTAAATGTAATTGTCCTTTCTTTGAAATACCATGAATTCTATATGTTAACACATGCTAAGAGATAGAGGACTTTTACATTTACTTTTGCTGTTCAGCTTAGGATATGCCTTTCAATGACTGGGGAATTACATTGTAGGAAACAGAACTTCATCTCCCCCCATAAAAACCACAAATGCCAAGTTTCATTTCTCAGGCTCTCTTGCAGGCAAGCAGGGCACATGACCTGGAATTGCTCAACTGGACATGCTGACCCCATACTTTCAATCATAAGCAACATAAACTAAGCAGAACCCATTCTTGCTATGGGTAGTAACGGCAGCAGCAGTTTCCTCCAGATACTAGAAGTAACGAGAGGATAGATCTATATTGTGTTGTCCACTGTTGGTGGGGTGCATTTAGAAGAAAGTTATGTCTGCAGCCAGTATTTCACTCACTTGGTTTTGAGTATTATTTCTCCCTTTGTAGCCTCCAAATTCTGTTCATTAGACTTCCAAGAGTATTTGTGAATCACTTAATGTCCTTTTAATACATTCCTCTTCAGGTTAAATTATTCATGCTTCATTTGTTGCCTTCAATCAAATATCTCATATAAAAAGTGATAGGTAATACCGCTTACTTTGTTCTTTAGTATTTCATTTGAGAAAATCATGTAGAACAATATCAACATTCATTAGCTCTTAGATTATGATTTTTCAGGATGATTATGATTTTGGCTAACTTCTTCTGAAGGCAAACTATGTTAGGCACTGTGCTAAGAGTTTTATATGCAATGTTTTCTGTAATATTCAAAATGACCACACAAGGTAGGTACTACTATTACCTTCCTCTTACAGGTATAAAAACCGAGTCAAAGATAGACAATAACTTGACCAAAGCTACACAAATGTTGCCAATATGACAGCTTTCATGTGTTTTCCATTGTCATAACTTCAGAGATTCTATTCAGATCAAGTTACAGCTCAAATGTGCAAACACTGCCTTATATTCAGTTTGATATTCTATTATGTGCCTATTTTATATCAGTAATTGTGCTTAGAGCTAGAATTACAAAAATTAATTATGCAATATTCCTATCTTTGCTTCATCTTCTAGGTAATAAACAATGTAAATTAATAACTATTGTACGTGATGAAAATTTTATAATAGTGGGATTTATAAAGTATATGGAAGCTCAAATAAGGGCACAATTATTTCTCCATACTAGTGTCAGGAAAAGCTGTAGACCAGAGAAGACAAGGACTTCTCCCTTGTGCATATGTGGCATTTGCTGTTAGGGACAGTTTTGTTGGTGTTATCTGTAGGCTGAAAGGGTGAGGTATGATGACTCAACAAAAACACCATAATTAATATGACTAGCCTCCTATTGAGTAGCTCCAATTTTCTATTTTTTCTATTGTAACAGCATTTTGATAAACATGTAATATGCAGCAATAAATATTTCATCAGTGAGTAATATCATGGAAGGATATTGAGTTCATTCCAAAAGAAAAATCATAGATATTCTATTATTAATATTATTTTGATCCTAAGACTATTCCATAAGCAGAGTTCAGTAGTTCAGTAACTTACTTCCCTATGTATTAAAGGACCTGAAGTCATAAAAAGGGAGTGAGTCGTTACTGAATCACACTTGGAAAGCAGTCAGTTTTTAACTATGTTCTCTTTTTTTGGAGAGGAGGTATTTCCTCCTTCTTTGGAGCTTTCCCATAAGAATGCCCCTTCAAAAAAAGTGGTAATATTCCAATAATATACATGTGTATAGGGGAAAACTCCTTCTATGTGTTTTGTTAAACTGGTATAGGAACGATGACAATTTCTTTCGATCAACAATTTGGGCTAAAACTCACAATTTTCCATTCTCACATCTCTGATGATATCTGCTTTTCTTATGGAAAGCAGTTGATATAAAGCATAGCAGTGGCTTTGCTAAAGGTAACATCCTCTGCCCTATGACTCAGGTAAACCTCAGGGACGCCACCCTGTTTACCTTTGACAAGGCCAGAAACACACTCCAAATTCCCATTCTTTTCCTTATAAATGATTAGCCGAACTGTCTGTCCCCACTGATCAATGGGCACAAAAAGCTTTGAACAAACTTTCATTAAGATTTCCTTGAACTTTGGCTGACTCAGCCCAAGCCAGCATAATACCCCTCCTGAGGTGTCCTCCAGGAAAATAGGCTGACCTCAGTAAAACATCCATCTTCCTAGAACACAAAAGTTGAGGGAATTTCTTAACCTTTTCTCTTTTCCAGGATCACAAGGCTCAGGTAAAATTCAACATTGTCAAGAGTTAGAAATAGTTGAGTACAATACACACAAGTGATTTTTTTTTTTTTAAACATCTTTATTGAAGTATAATTGCCTTACAATGATGTGTTAGCTTCTGCTTTATAACAAAGTGAATCAGTTATACATATACAATATGTTCCCATTTCTCTTCCCTCTTGCATCTCCCTCCCTCCCACCCTCCCCATCCCACCCCTCTAGGTGGTCACAAAGCACCAAGCTGATCTCCCTGTGCTATGCGGCTGCTTCCCACTAGTTATCTATTTTACATTTGGTAGTGTATATATGTCCATGACACTCTCTTACCCTGTCACATCTCACCCCATCCCCTCCCCATATCCTCAAGTCCATTCTCTAGTAGGCCTGTGTCTTTATTCCAGTCTTGCCACTAGGTTCTTCATGGCCTTTTTTTTTTTTTTTTTTTCCCTTAGATTCCGTATATATGTGTTAGCATACTGTATTTGTTTTTCTCTTTCTGACTTACTTCACTCTGTATGACAGACTCTAACTCCATCCACCTCATTACAAATACCTCCATTTCATTTCTTTTTATGGCTGAGTAATATTCCATTGTATATATGTGCCACATCTTCTTTATCCATTCATCTGTCGATGGACATTTAGGTTGCTTCCATGTCCTGGCTATTGTAAATAGAGCTGCAATGAACATTTTGGTACATGACTCTTTTTGACCTATGGTTTTCTCAGGGTATATGCCCAGTATTGGGATTGCTGGGTCGTATGGTAGTTCTATTTGTAGTTTTTTCAGGAACCTCCATACTGTTCTCCATAGTGGCTGTATCAATTTACATTCCCACCAACAGTGCAAGAGTGTTCCCTTTCCTCCACACCCTCTCCAGCATTTATTGTTTCTAGATTTTTTGATGATGGCCATTCTGACCGGTGTGAGATGATATCTCATTGTAGTTTTGATTTGCATTTCTCTAATGATTAAGGATGTTGAGCATTCTTTCATGTGTCTGTAGGCCATCTGTATATCTTCTTTGGAGAAATGTCTATTTAGGTCTTCTGCCCATTTTTGGATTGGGTTGTTGGTTTTTTTGTTATTGAGCTGCATGAGCTGCTTGTAAATCTTGGAGATTAATCCTTTGTCAGTTGCTTCATTTGCAAATATTTTCTCCCATTCTGATGGTTGTCTTTTGGTCTTGTTTATGGTTTCCTTTGCTGTGCAAAAGCTTTTAAGTTTCATTAGGTCCCATTTGTTTATTTGTGTTCTTATTTCCATTTCTCTGGGAGCTGGGTCAAAAAGAATCTTGCTGTGATGTATGTCATAGAGTGTTCTGCCTATGTTTTCCTCTAAGAGTTTGATAGCGTCTGCCCTTACACTTAGGTCTGTAATCCATTTTGAGTTTATTTTTGTGCATGGTGTCAGGGAGTGTTCTAATTTCATACTTTTACATGTACCTGTCCAATTTTCCCAGCACCACTTATTGAAGAGGCTGTCTTTTCTCCACTGTATATTCTTGCCTCCTTTATCAAAGATAAGGTGACCATATGTGTGTGGGTTTATCTCTGGGCTTTCTATCCTGTTCCATTGATCTATATTTCTGTTTTTGTGCCAGTACCAAACTGTCTTGATTACTGAAGCTTTGTAATATAGTCTGAAGTCAGGAAGCCTGATTCCCGCAGCTCCATTTTTCGTTCTCAAGATTGCTTTGGCTATTCGGGGTCTTTTGTGTTTCCATACAAATTGTGAAATTTTTTGTTCTAGTTCTGTGAAAAATGCCAGTGGTAGTTTGATAGGGATTGCATTGAATCTGTAGATTGCTTTGGGTAGTAGAGTCATTTTCACAATGTTGATTCTTCCAATCCAGGAACATGGTATATCTCTCCATCTATTTGTATCATCTTTAATTTCTTTCATCAGTGTCTTATAATTTTCTACATACAGGTCTTTTGTCTCCTTAGGTAGGTTTATTCCTAGATATTTTATTCTTTTTGTTGCAATGGTAAATGGGAGTGTTTTCTTAATTTCACTTTCAGATTTTTCGTCATTAGTGTATAGAAATGCAAGAGATTTCTGTGCATTAATTTTGTATCCTGCTACTTTACCAAATCCATTGATTAGCTCTAGGAGTTTTCTGGTAGCATCTTTAGGATTCTCTATGTATAGTATCATGTCATCTGCAAATAGTGACAGCTTTACTTCTTCTTTTCCGATTTGGATTCCTTTTATTTCTTTGTCTTCTCTGATTGCTGTGGCTAACACTTCCAAAACTATGTTGAATAATAGTGGTGAGAGTGGGCAACCTTGTCTTGTTCCTGATCTTAGTGGAAATGGTTTCAGTTTTTCACCATTGAGGACAATGTTGGCTGTGGGTTTGTCATATATGGCCTTTATTATGTTGAGGAAAGTTCCCTCTATGCCTACTTTCTGCAGGGCTTTTATCATAAATGGGTGTTGAATTTTGTCGAAAGCTTTCTCTGCATCTATTGAGATGATCATATGGTTTTTCTCCTTCAATTTGTTAATATGGTGTATCACATTGATTGATTTGCGTATATTGAAGAATCCTTGCATTCCTGGGATAAACCCCACTTGATCATGGTGTATGATCATTTTAATGTGCTGTTGGATTCTGTTTGCTAGTATTTTGTTGAGGATTTTTGCATCTATGTTCATCAGTGATATTGGCCTGTAGTTTTCTTTCTTTGTGACATCTTTGTCTGGTTTTGGTATCAGGGTGATGGTGGACTCGTAGAATGAGTTTGGGAGTGTTCCTCCCTCTGCAATATTTTGGAAGAGTTTGAGAAGGATAGGTGTTAGCTCGTCTCTAAATGTTTGACAGAATTCACCTGTGAAGCCATCTGGTCCTGGGCTTTTGTTTGTTGGAAGGTTTTTAATCACAGTTTCAATTTCAGTGCATGTGATTGGTCTGTTCATATTTTCTATTTCTTCCTGGTTCAGTCTCGGCAGGTTGTGCATTTCTAAGACTCTGTCCATTTCTTCCAGGTTGTCCATTTTATTGGCATAGAGTTGCTTGTAGTAATCTCTCATGATTGTTTGTATTTCTGCAGTGTCAGTGGTTACTTCTCCTTTTTCATTTCTAATTCTATTGATTTGAGTCTTCTCCCTTTTTCTCTTGATGAGTCTGGCTAATGGTTTATCAATTTTGTTTATCTTCTCAAAGAACCAGCTTTTAGTTTTATTGATCTTCGCTATTGTCTCCTTCATTTCTTTTTCATTTATTTCCGACCTGATCTTTATAATTTCTTTCCTTCTGCTAGCTTTGGGTTTTTTTTTGTTCTTCTTTCTCTAATTGCTGCAGGTGCAAGGTTAGGTTGTTTATTCGAGATGTTTCCTGTTTCTTGAGGTAGGCTTGTATTGCTACAAACTTCCCTCTTAGCACTGCTTTTGCTGCATCCCATAGGTTTTGGGTCGTCGTGTCTCCATTGTCATTTGTTTCTAGGTATTTTTTGATTTCCCCTTTGATTTCTTCAGTGATCACTTCGTTATTAAGTAGTGTATTGTGTAGCCTCCATGTGTTTGTATTTTTTACCGATCTTTTCCTGTAATTGATGTCTAGTCTCATAGCGTTGTGGTCGGAAAAGATACTTGATACGATTTCAATTTTCTTAAATTTACCAAGGCTTGATTTGTGACCCAAGATATGATCTATCCTGGAGAATGTTCCATGAGCACTTGAGAAAAATGTGTATTCTGTTGTTTTTGGGTGGAATGTCCTACAAATATCAATTAAGTCCATCTTGTTTAATGTATCATTTAAAGCTTGTGTTTCCTTAGTTATTTTCATTTTGGATGATCTGTCCATTGGTGAAAGTGGGGTGTTAAAGTCCCCTACTATGATTGTGTTGCTGTCGATTTCCCCTTTTATGGCTGTTAGTATTTGCCTTATGTATTGAGGTGCTCCTGTGTTGGGTGCATAAATATTTACAATTGTTATAGCTTCCTCTTGGATCAATCCCTTGATCATTATATAGTGTCCTTCTTTGTCTCTTGTAATAGTCTTTATTTTAAAGTCTATTTTGTCTGATATGAGAATTGCTACTCCAGCTTTCTTTTGATTTCCATTTGCATGGAATATCTTTTTCCATCGCCTCACTTTCAGTCTGTATGTGTCCCTAGGTCTGAAGTGGGTCTCTTGTAAGCAGCATAGATATGGGTCTTGTTTTTGTATCCATTCAGCCAGCCTGTGTCTTTTGGTGGGAGCATTTAATCCATTTACATTCAAGGTAATTATCGATATGTATGTTCCTATTCCCATTTTCTTAAATGTTTTGGGTTTGTTATTGTAGGTGTTTTCCTTCTCTTGTGTTTCTTGCCTAGAGAAGTTCCTTTAGCATTTGTTGTAAAGCTGGTTTGGTGGTGCTGAACTCTCTCAGCTTTTGCTTGTCTGTAAAGGTTTTAATTTCTCCATCGAATCTGAATGAGATCCTTGCTGGGTAGAGTAATCTTGGTTGTAGGTTTTTCTCCTTCATCACTTTAAGTATATCCTGCCACTCCCTTCTGGCTTGCAGAGTTTCTGCTGAAAGATCAGATGTTAACCTTATGGGGATTCCCTTGTGTGTTATTTGTTTTTTTTCCGTTGCTGCCTTTAATATGTTTTCCTTATATTTAATTTTTGACAGTTTGATTAATATGTGTCTTGGCGTGTTTCTCCTTGGGTTTATCCTGTATGGGACTCTCTGTGCTTCCAGGACTTGATTAACTATTTCCTTTCCCATATTAGGGAAGTTTTCAACTATAATCTCTTCAAATATTTTCTCAGTCCCTTTCTTTTTCTCTTCTTCTTCTGGGACCCCTATAATTCGAATGTTGGTGCGTTTAATGTTGTCCCAGAGGTCTCTGAGAATGTCCTCAGTTCTTTTCATTCTTTTTTCTTTATCCTGCTCTGTAGTAGTTATTTCCACTATTTTATCTTCCAGGTCACTTATCCTTTCTTCTGCCTCAGTTATTCTGCTATTGATCCCATCTAGAGTATTTTTAATTTCATTTATTGTGTTTTTCATCATTGCTTGGTTCCTCTTTAGTTCTTCTACGTCCTTGTTAAATGCTTCTTGCATTTTGTCTATTCTATTTCCAAGATTTTGGATCATCCTTACTATCATTATTCTGAATTCTTTTTCAGGTAGACTACCTATTTCCTCTTCATTTGTTAAGTCTGGTGTGTTTTGACCCTGCTCCTTCATCTGCTGTGTGTTTTTCTGTCGTCTCATTTTGCTTATCTTACTGTGTTTGGGGTCTCCTTTTCACAGACTGCAGGTTTGTAGTTCCCGTTGTTTTTGGTATCTGTCCCCAGTGGCTAAGGTTGGTTCAGTGGGTTGTGTAGGCTTCCTGGTGGAGGGGGCTAGTGCCTGAGCTCTGGTGGATGAGGCTGGATGTTGTCTTTCTGGTGGGCACATCCACGTCTGGTGGTGTATTTTGGGGTGTCTGTGGCCTTATTATGATTTTAGGCAGCCTCTCTGCTAATGGATGGGGCTGTGTTCCTGTCTTGCTAGTTGTTTGGCATAGGGTGTCCAGCACTGTAGCTTGCTGGTCGTTGAGTGAAGCTGGGTCTTGATGTTGAGATGGAGATCTCTGAGAGATTTTTACCGTTTGGTATTACGTGGAGCTGGGAGGTCTCTTGTGGACCAGTGTCCTGAAGTTGGCTCTCCCACCTCAGAGGCACGGCCCTGATGCCTGGCTGGAGCACCAAGAGCCTTTCGTCCACACGGCTCAGAGTAAAAGGGAGAAAAAATAGAAAGAAAGAAAGTAAGAAAGAAAGAGGCTATAATATAGTGAAGTAAAATAAAGCTATTGTAAAGCAAAGCTATACAGACAAAATCTCACCCAGAAGCATATACATATACACTCACAAAAAAAAAGGAACAGGGGAAAAATTAATATATCCTGCTCCCAAAGTCCACCTCCTGAATTTGGGATGATTCGTTGTCTATTCAGGCATTCAACAGATGCAGGCACATCAAGTTGTTTGTGGAGTTTTAATCCGCTGCTTCTGAGGCTGCTGGGAGAGATTTCCCCTTCTCTTCCCTGTTCACACAGCTCCTGGGGTTCAGCTTTGGATTTGGACCCGCCTCTGCGTGTAGGTCGCCTGAGGGCGTCTATTCCCCGCCCAGACAGAACGGGGTTAAAGGAGCAGCTGCTTCGGGGGCGCTGGCTCACTCAGGCCGCGGGGAGGGAGGGGTACGGAGGAGGCGGGGCGAGCCTGCGGCGTCAGAGGCCGGCGTGACGTTGCCCCAGCCTGAGGCGCGCAGTGCGTTCTCCCGGGGAATTTGTCCGGGGATCACGGGACCCTGGCAGTGGCGGGCTGCACCGGCTCCCGGGAGGGGCGGTGTGGAGAGTGACCTGTGCTCACACACAGGCTTTTTGGAGGCGGCAGCAGCAGCCCCAGCGTCTCACGCCCGTCTCGGGTCCGCGCTGATCGCCGCGGCTCGCGCCAGTCTCTGGAGTTCGTTTAGGCGGCGCTCTGAATCCCCTCTCCTTGCGCGCAGCGAAACAAAGAGGCCAGAAAAAGTCTCTTGCCTCTTCGGCAGCTGCAGACTTTTTCCCGGTCTCCCTCCCAGCCAGCTGTGGTGCGCTAACCCCTTCAGGCTGTGTTCACGCCGCCAATCCCTGTCCTCTCCCTGCGATCCGACCGAAGCCCGAGCCTCAGCTCCCAGCCCCGCGTGCCCCGGCGGGGGAGCAGACAAGCCTCTCGGGCTGGTGAGTGCTGGTCGGCACCGCTCCTCCGTGCGGGAGCCTCTCCGCTTTGCCCTCCGCACCCCTGTGGCTGCGCTCTCCTCCGTGGCTCCGAAGCTTCCCCCCTCTGCCACCCACAGTTTCTGCCCGCAAAGGGGCTTCCTAGTGCGTGGAAATCTTTCCTCCTTCACAGCTCCCTCCCACTGGTGCAGGTGCCGTCCCTATTCTTTTGTCTCTGTTATTTCTTTTTTCTTTTGCCCTACCCAAGTACGGGGGGAGTTTCTTGCCTTTTTGGAGGTCTGAGGTCTTCTGCCAGCGTTCAGTGGGTGTTCTGTAGGAGCAGTTCCACGTGTAGATGTATTTCTACTGTATCTGTGGGAAGGAAGGTGATCTCCGCGTCTTACTCTTCCGCCATCTTCTCTCCCGTAACCCCCACCCAAGTGATTTTTAAACCAAGTGGCAGAAGCAATTTAATGGAGAACTATAGTCTCTCAAACAAATCATACTGGGGAAAATGGACATCCGTAGGCAAAATAAACAACAATCTTCATTAAATATTACACTTTATTTAAAACATTGACCCATAAATCCAAATGTAAAAGGCATAATTATAATTTTGGAAAACACTGGAGAAGACCATTGTGACCTAAGATTCGGCAGGGTTCTTAGATATGAACACCAAAGAACACAGTCCATTAAAAACATAATCAATAGGGCTTCCCTGGTGGCACAGCGGTTGAGAATTTGCCTGCCAATGCAGGGGACACGGGTTCGAGCCCTGGTCTGGGAAGATCCCACATGCCGCGGAGCAACTAGGCCCGTGAGCTACAACTACTGAGCCTGCGCGTCTGGAGCCTGTGCTCTGCAACAAGAGAGGCCGCGATGGCGAGAGGCCCACGCACCGCAATGAAGAGTGGCCCCCGCTTGCCGCAACTAGAGAGGGCCCTAGCACAGAAACGAAGACCCAACATAGCAATCAATCAATCAATAAATAAATCTTAAAAAAAAAAAAAACATAATCAATAAGTTGTACTTTCACCAAAATTAAAATCATTTGCTTTGGGAAAGACCTTGTTAAGAGGATGAAAAGGCAAGCCACAGACTGGGAGAAAAATAGCAGCAAATCACATAACTGACAAAAGACTTGTTTCCGTAATTATAAAGTATTTTCTAAATGATACGGTAAGAAAACAATTCAGTTAGAACATGAGCAAAACACCTGAAAGACATCAGGGAAGAGGATACGGATAGCAAATATTCACATGAAAGTTGCTGACATCATTGTGCATCAGGGAAATGCAAATTAAAACCATGACGAGGTACCACACAAGACAAAGTTCTGATGAGGATGTGGAGTAACTAGATCTCAATGCGTTGCTTGGGAGAATGTGAAATCATTGCACCTACTCTGGAAACAGTTTGGCAATTTCCTACTGAGTTGAATAGGTACTATATGATCCAGCAATTACATTCCTGGGAATTTATAATAGAAAAATGAAAATATTTCTACTTAACACTTGCAGCACAAAGCTGAGCAAGGTGTGATCTTCCTATATAATATACAGTTACAATCTGACTCAACAAGTAGGTAATGGACACACAAATGTGAAAACAATTGTTCAAGGTAGTATTATTCATAACAGTCAAAAACTAAACCCGAATTTCCACTGAATGATGAACAAATAAATAAAATATGGTATATAAATATAACAGAATATTATTCAGAAATAAAAAAGGAATGAAATTCTGTGGGATGCTAAAATATGAACTTTGATGCCATTATTTTTTAAGTGAAAGAAACCAGCACCAGAAGATCATATATTGTGTGATTCCATTTATATGAAGTATATAGAAGAGAAAAATCTAGAGAGACAGAATGTAGGAAGTAGATTCTTGATTGTCTGATTCTGTGTGAGCTTTTTGGGTGGGGAAATGGGGAATAACTATGATGGGTATGGGATTTCTTTTTGGGGTGAAAATGTTTTAAAATTAGATTGTGGTGATGGTTACACAATTCTGTGAATATTCTAAAATACACTGAATGATATACTCCAGAGGAACTTGAAGACATGTCAATTCTATCTCTGTAAAGCCATTTAAAACACTTTATATACTTTATCATTTAATTTTTATAACATTCTGTAAATGAAAAAATCATAATGATGGAGAAAATTCCATAGTTGCCAGGGTGTAGGATTGGGAGGAGAGACAATATATTAGTGTTGTACCAATGTCAAATTGCTGTTTTTGATAATGGACAGTGGTTTTGTACAATGTTATCATTCAAGGAAGCTTGGTCAAAGGTATATGGGAATGCTACTCTTTTTGCAACTTCTCTTGAATGTAAACTATTTCAAATTTTAAAGTTTCTAAAAAGCTAAGTCTTTAAGAAAGAGAATCTTGTTTTTGAGAAAGAAACTTTCAGACGTATTCTGTGCCAAAATTGTTTTAAATCAAAATCCAGTTGAACAATTATATTACTGATATTTCAGTCTGTTCTTTTCTTTCACAACTTAAGTCTTGTGGTTGGTTCAGTTCTGTCCACACGTTGATCTGTTTGAGCTTTAAAGTTTTCAGCTTCAGAGAACATTGCTTTCAACATTTAGAGAAATATTCAGTCAGAAATCCTGCAGGTTTAAGGAAAGAATGCAACATATTTAGTCACACAATCTTTAGTTTAAAGTAAATTAATAAAAAGGAAAATATGTAACTCCTACTCTTAACCCCATAAAAAAAAGGAGAGATTAAGTGGCCTGAGCAACAGGGTTTTAGCAATAGAGCATTTCTTGTGTATTGTCCCCCAGGATATATTTTAAAACAAAAAAATTGGTCAGCTCACACATGCATTTTCCTCATTAGAACTTTATGCTGATTTATTGATTAGTCCTTCACTGCATCTGTGTGATCATGTGAATTTGAAGGAAAAAAAAAAAAAGGAAAGAGACTCAAAAGAGATACCTGCTGAGCCTGCCAATGCAAAAGCATCTTTGACAGCTACAAGACAAAACAGCCCCGCTGTCAGAAAGACTTTGATGGAATTAAGTGAACCACATTGACAGGATATCATGGAAGCATCTGGTGGGTTGTTTCAGATGAGCGCTCTCATTTCCTTGTCAATGTTCCTATGTGTGATGCATTTCGTGGACTGTCCACGAAAGGGGGATGGTACCTTTAGCAAAGCCACTGCTCTGGTTTATATCAGCTGCCTTTCAAAGGAAATGTGATCATCAGAGATGTGACAATGGAAAATTCCGGGTTTTAGCCTAAATTGATGGTCAAAAGAAATTTCCATTGCTCTTGTGACAGTTTAGCAAAACAGGCAGAAGGACTTTTTCCCTACACACATACTTCTTGGAATATTGTCTTTTTTTTTACAGGGGCATTGTTACAGAAAAGGTCTTATGTCTGCTCCAAAAAAAGGAGAACATAAGTAAAAACTGACTACTTTCCAAGTGTGATTTTGTGAATACTTACCTCACTCCCTGTTTTGACTGACTTTCTGGTCCTTCAATACAGAGAGAAGTAATATTTACTGAACTACTAGACTCTGCTTCATGGTATCACAGGATCAGAATGATATTTAATATTAAAATTTTTGGAATAAATTAAATATTCTATGACATTTTTCACTGACCAGTTATTTATTACAGCATATTACATAGTTATCAAAATGCTTTTTATAATAGAAAAAATTTAAAAATTGGAACTACTCAATAGGAGACCCGTTATACTAATTATATTGTATCCATAATATTGCATCGCCCTAAAAATGAGGTAAATATCCATGTGCTAATATGGAAAATTTCCATGCCATGATTTCAGAAAAAGCAGAGATAAATAACTATCATCCCTTTTCCCTAAGTAAGCAAGAAAATATAAGGGCTTCTTTCTTTTTCATTTTTTTCTGGGAAAAGTCGTAAGAAAATGAAAACAGTGATCATCTTTAGGGAAATAAACTGGGAGCTGGGGTAAGTTTATTTCTTTCACATTGAATTTCATTCCTTTGTAAGTGGTTTAAATATTTTAACTGTATATGAGTAGTACTCTTTTATGTTAACTAGTGTTATCTATGGACTTCTATTCATTCATTGTATTCTCTTTCTTAAAACAAAAAACAATAATAAGACCAACAAGCCTGTTTGCTTCATAGATTTGGAAAGTTCTGTCTGTCTTATTCACTGTCCTTTGTGCCTGGTATATATTAGCAACTCAATAAGTGTTCACTTCATAAATAAACCACAAAAATGAATAAGTATATTTAATATGACATTGAAGTTAAAATAACAGGTCTATTTAAATGTGAAATAAACAGATTAAATTATACTTATTTTTAGCATGTATTTTTTTCCAAATGTTTACTCTGCCTGATAAGAAGTGACAATATACCCATTAATGAAATATTTTTAATGCTGAAATCATTATGAAGTGAGTCTTTCACTCAGTCGATAAATATTTACTAACACCTAGCATGAGTTAGAGGAACGAAATAAAGTGGTAGGCATACACAAACGTGTATATGAACTTTAAATTATCATATGAATACAATCCTAAATGTAATTCGGGATAAAAATTTGTAACAGAGTGAGAATTCATTTAAATTGGGCTTTCCAAGAAAGTCTTCCTGATTAAACTATACACAGACTTAAATCTAGAGTCTACCTTTATACATAGGGAAGACCTTTCAAAGCCAAGACAATTTTGGTTGAGAACAAAAGAGCTAAGCATACTGCATGTACCTGAGATGGTGAGCAGGGCTGGTAAAATGAGCTGGGGAGGGTAGCACCAGAGAGATCACAGAGGCCAATTCAGACGCAGAGTTGCAGGACACTTGGGAGAATTCATTCTTTAGTCTAAGAGCAATCAGGAGCCATGGAAAAGTTTTAAGAATGGGCATAATTTGTCAAATGTTTTCTCTATATTTATTGATAGAATCATGTGGGTTTTTATTCCTTAGACTGGTAATATAATGTGTTATATAATGGATTTTTGAATGTTGAAAAGTTTAGCACTTTGGAAAGAAACCTGACTTTTTAGTGGCATATTATTCTCTAGGTATCTATCTATCTACCCATCTATCTATCTAAATTTATACCAATATAAATCTATATCAGTCTATCTATACACATATAACTGGATTTGATTTGCTAATGTTTTGCTGAGGATTTTTATGTCTAAGCTCTTGCAGGATAATATTCTGTAGTTTTCTTTTTTGTACTTTCTTTGTCTATTTTTAAGATCAGGGCAAAGCTGGTGTAATAAAATTAGTTGAGAAATGTTCATTCCTATTCTATCTCTGCTACAGACTGTGTAAAAGAATTGTTGTATCCTCTTTTATGTATGGTAGGATTAAACCTTCTTGAGGGAGTTTGGTGATGTGTAGTTGTCAAGGAATTGATCCATTTTATCCAAGTTGTCAAATTCATGTGCTGATGGGTATTTGCAGTATTCCTCTGTGATTCTTCTAAAGTCTCTGGGGTCTCTTGTGATAACCCTTCTACATGACTCCTGATATTAGCCATTTGTGTCTCCTCTTTTTTTCTTGTCAGTTTTGATACAAGTTTACCATTTTATTGATATTTGCAAAAATGCAGCTTTTGGTATGATTGATTTTTCTATTATTTTTGTTTTTAAGTTCGTTGATTTCTGCTCTATCTTAATTATTTCCTTTCTTCTATTTGTTTTAGGTTTATTTTGTTATCCACTTTCTGGTTTCTTGAAGTGAAAGCTGAGATTATTAATTTGAAGCATTTCCATTGTCTTTTAAATGAATTTTAAAATAAGAAGATATGTCTTTTTTATTGCCCACACTTACCAATTCTAGTGCTCTTAAATCCTTTGTATAGATCCACATTTCTATCTGGTGTAACTTTCTTTTTACTGAATGACTTCCTTTAATATTTCTTTGATGGCTGGTGATGAATTTGTTCATCTTTTGTATATCAAAAAAATAATTTCACCCTGATTAAAAAAATTAACTGGGTATAGAATTCTGGTTTTCTTCGTATTTTACTATGAACGTGCTCATCCACAGTTTTCTAACAAAGATTGTTTTTGATGAAAATTCTCCTGTAGTACTTTCCTTTTTCTTCTGTACATAGGTCTTTTTGGATGATTTTTTAAAAATATTTTTTCCCAGACTTTAAACAATTTTATTATGATCAGCCTTGTATTTTTCTTCATATTTCAGCTGCTTATGGTTCATTGAACTTTTGGATCTGTGTATTTATAGCTTTTATTAAATTTGGGAAAAAATTGGCTTTATTTCTCCATGTATTTTTCTGCATCGCCCTTTACTAAGATTCCAATTATACATGTATTTGGCCTCTTGATGCCTCATATCTTACTGATTCTCTATACATTTTTTTCTCACTGTATTTTTCTTTTTTGGATTTTTTTTTTCTGCTACATCCTAAGTTCATTTGTCTTTTTTGTCTTCAATGTTTAATATGCTGTTAATCCCACTCAATATATATTTTATATGATACATTATGTATTTAATCTCCAGAATTTTGATTTGAGTATTTTTGGCATGTGTATCTATCTTCACCATGCTCATAATTTCCTCTACTTTCTTCAATATGTAGAATATATTCAAAATAACTTCTTCAATGTCTTTGCCTACAAATTGCATTTTCTGTGCCATTTCACAGTCTGCTTCTATTGATTGATTATTCTCCTCATTATGGCTCATTTTTCTTGCTTCATTGCATGCCTGATTTTTGATTAGATGCCCAATGTACATTGTGAATTTTACTTTGTTGGGTAGTACATTCCCCCCAAATATCTTTTGCTATATTTGAGCTGTGTTCTAGGATTCAGCTAACTTTCTTGAAATAGGCTGATCCTTTCTAGGCTTGTTTTTAAACATTCTTAGTTGTGAGCAAAGCAGTGTCTAATCTACAGCTAATTTGGCCAGAGTACTAAAGCCATACCCTATGAGCACTCTATTCAATGTACCATGCATTAGCATACATCTTCTTACTCTGCCTGATGAGAAAACACACTATTCTTACCCCAGTGTGAGATCTGGGGATAGTTCTTCCTGCTCATTTCTAGTTGTGTTTTGCCAACCTTGAGTACTGTTCAGTACCTAGGTAGTCTCAAGAAAACACGTCCTCAAACCTCTAGATCTCTCGATATGGCTACCCCTTCTGTAGTACTTTGCTTCATGATTTGTAGCTGCCTGGCCTCTCTGAATTATAAATTCTGGTTCCTCAACTCACAGAGACAACTAGGTCATGCATGGGTTCCCTTTCCCTGTATTACAGCCTGGAAGTTCTCTGCAGAGAGTGAGCTGAATCAACTCTAGGGCTGACCCCATTCATTTCCCTTCATTTAGCGATCACTGTCTTATGAGGTCTATTTCCAATATCTGAAAACAATTCTAATATATATATATATTTTGATATCTTACTTGTTTAAGACAGGAGTCTAAATCCAATCCCTGATACTCTGTCATGACCTGAAGTAAAATTTATGGCATTCTTCTCCTAATCATTTTAACTTTGTCATATTTTCTCTATCTGGTAGAATCAGAGCATTATTTTCCATTAATCTTTATTTTTTTTAAAAAATTCTCTATTGCCTACATATCTTTTCTGAGGATTCAGAATCATCCTGTCAAGAATTCATTTCTGACCTCATACCCTTTTTAACCCAACAAAAACACACACTCTCCATAGGATGCTAATCGATAGTAGTGAAGTTGGAAATTTAGTTGGATTTACAGTGCTTTCAGGTATGTCTTAATCATCATAAAAAGACCATTATTCAGGCAATCCTTGTCGCCTTAAAGATTCCTACTTCTCTCCCATATTTCCCATCATATTATGCAAGCTCTTACCATAGGAAACAACCTCAAAGTATTGGGCTTCCAAATTAATTATATACTCTTATCACATTAGCAAGAGAAGGCATATGTATTCTAATATTCACCAACTTTAAAAAGGGAAGAATAAAAAGGAAATCCAAAACAAACTGGAGTTAACAATCGTCATAAATAAAAATTGAGATGGGGTGGGATAACTTTCACAGCTATTTGATAGCTGACTCATATCTGCGACACAGAAGAGTAATGTGATTATTCCCAATTCCACGCAATAAAAACTATATTACACCCCACAGGATCACAGATAGTTTTATTTTCTTTCTCTGAGTGAATTAATATACACTCCTTTTTCATAGAAAAATGTCCAAAGCTGTGCCCTTAACAGTTACAAAACCAAGTATAGCAACTGTGACAGAGAGTAAACATGCAGGTGGGTCTCAGCATAAATCAAAATGACATAGAAGAGGAAGAGAAAAGTGAACAAAATGGATAGATTTTTCCCTCTTAAAGGAACCAAATAGTCCTGAGTGGTATTCAGAAAAGCACACAGGGATGGAGAGGCACAGCTCACATTGAGTATGATGAGATCCCTCTTCCTCAGTCCCTCCACATTGTGCAGTAATCTGATGCTCTTTTATGCACGTTAATGTGTTGGATAAATAAAGTGAAAACACTGCATCTGCCACATGATTGTCTTCTTAAAATGGCATTTTAAATTATCTTTATGACCCAAATTTAACTGTTCAAAATGTCTTGAGGAAAACTGTCAAAACAAACAGCTATTCTTTAAAACTTTTAACTGCTTACACCACAAATATACTTGGAAATATGTATTTTTAAAATAAATTGAAATATATTATTGTAGCAGGAAAGTAAGACTAAAGGAAAACAGATTCCATCTTATTATTTTTAACAAAAAGAAAGAAAACATGGATTTTTTATGCATGGAGAAAAATATAAGAGGACTTCAGCAAATGATAAAAACAACTTATGGGGCGTGATGCAATCAAGATAATGACAGAGGTCATTCCTAACTTCAGTCCTCTCAACGTAATAAAGGCCATATACTACAAGCCCACAGCTGACATCATACTTAATGATAAAAGTCTGAAAACCTTTCCTCACATCAGGAACAAGACAGAGATGCTTACTGTCATCAATCCTATTCCACATTGCACTGTAGGTTCTAGCCAGAAGAAGCAGACAAGAAAAGAAATAAAAGGCATCCAGAAGAAAGCAGATGGTCAGCAAATATTTTTGACTGAAAGGATGGAGAAAGATGTTGTTAAGAGCTTAATCTATTCCCCTTATTAATGGAGTCAAAAGGTAGTGCTGGCAAAGGCAGTGTTCTGAAAGCATGGATCATTATAGCAAAAGTGCAATTACTAGAAAGATGGAAGATTAACATTAGGATACATCAGGTCTCAGTCACCTAGACAGAGAAAAAAAATAGATAATAAATGCACCTAGGTGAAAAAGGCCAAATATAATTGTGGAAGACTGGAAAAATAATAGTTTCAAATTAGTCTAAAGGAATTTCTGAGCCTCTGGGCTCATGCATTTATGGGTGCTTTGCACATGGCATATGGTGAGCTTTAAAAAGATTTCAAAGTTCGAGCATTAATCTGCTTTATCCTTCACTATTCCAAATTACAAAAAAGTTATTGACTTTATATTTAGTTTCACACAAGAAAATTTACTTAAATGCAAGTATATATAGCTTCAATTCAATTTATGTGCTTCTCTGTTTAAGAATGAAGTAAAATCCTAGTCAAGGGAATATTTACCTTGAATTTTTTTTCCTAATAGTAATGATGAATTGCACTGTGTCATCTACAGTCCTGTGATATATCACTTTTATAACCCTTAATGTGCAACTACAAGCCAGCAAGGTGAGAAGTGCAGGTGGTAGCTGTGTACAGAGGTTTTTTTCTAACTGAGAACCTAACAGGGATTAAAAACACAACCCTGGCCTCATAATCACCACTCTAACCTCCAGAGCTAACTGACCCGGACAATAAAGTCTACAGAAGATATTTGCTGAGCTATTAGGTTGATGAATGGGAAGTATTTCAGAATATGGCATCTTGTGAAAAATAATACAATAATACAAGTAGTTGTCCATCCCAGTGGTACCAATTTATAGCCAAAGCTAACTCAATAGTCTCTTTTTACCCAGAGGCCAAGCACTGCCGAGCTACTTCATTGCCAGAGAGACACAAAACAAACACACCTAATATATAACAATGTTGTAATAAGGCTAAAACAAAAACAGATTTCAGGCAGAATTTCAAAGCTATCCTTTTACCTCCAGCATCAAAAGTAAAAGAGAAAGAAACAAGTGCATTAGAATGATCTCCTAAATTATCATTTTTATAAATTATTTATTTAATCGATATAAATAAATATCTGAAAGGAGATGACATGTCATGTTATGTTGTCATAAGAACATTAAATTTATTTTCTAGCATGTGTTAATAATAAAATATAACATTTTAAACTGCATAGCAACTATCAGCTCACATAAAGTATATCCAGAGTGTTCTGACTTGAGTTGTTAAAACCAATTTTAAAAAGTTCCTGAGTAATACACATATCGACAATTACATTTGAGCCACAATGGAGACCTTCAGTATGGGATAGTTGTTTGTTAAAAAGCATGTAAACTTATCTATTTGAGAGAAAATTTAATAAAGGATGCCTTTTGTTAGCATTGCTTGGATTTGGTTTTGCTCCGTTGATCTTACATAAGTTGATCAGTTCTTAGTAGAGAGAGGCTGGAACTTAGGAGATTACCACCTAGTTAGCTGGGATCCCTGGTCACATGACTAACCAGCTATATTTTCCAGAAGAACATGTAACTGAGAAAGAAAAAAATAAGCACAAGTATTTTTAATAATTCTGTCATTAACATTACCTAATTTACATATACTAAATAAATATATAAAGTGTGTGTTATATATATTGTTTTATATATTATAGTCTCTTAAATATATACACATGTGTTTATATGTATATATATATTTAGAGAGAGAGATAAAATATGTAATAAGATGTAAGTATAGTTACATAGTCACAGATTGCAGAAGTTCTTCAGTGAAAAGTTAATCTTTTCCTTCTCTCAGATATTAATAGAAAACTAGACAAAATAAAAAGAAAGGCATATATTATTGTAACAATACTGTCAAACACATGACCTAATCGTTAGAACACCAATGCCCAACAACTACAGAATACATATTATTTTCAAATGCATGTGGTATTTTCACCAAGACAGATCATATCCTTGGCCATAAAGTATGTCTCAATAAATTTTATAGATGTCTGTCATACAGAGTATGTTCTCCCACTACAATGTAACTAATATATATATATATATATATTTTACATAAAACTTCCTGAAGAATCAATAAAATAGTAACAAAAATCAGTAACTAAATTTAATTGCATTACAAAGCATAAGATTAAAACTCAGAAATCAATTGCACTCTGTATACTAATAGCACACAACTAAAAATAATATTTTCAAAATATTTTATTACAATATTATCAAAAACATTCAATACTTATGAATAAAATTTTTAAAGACATTCAAGTCTTGAAAATTATAAAATATAAACTAAGAAAAATTAATGACCAGAAGAACCATGTTCATGGATTGGAAAACTCAATATTTTTAAGATACCGTTTTACTTCAGATTGACCTATAGATTCAACATAAACCCAACAATAATCCCACCAGGCTTCTTCTTTAAATATACAGGCTGATTCTAAAATTTCTACTGAAATTCCAGAGACTTAGAACATCCAAAACAATCTTAAAAAAGAATAAACTCGGAAGACTTGCATACCTGTCCTTAAGACTTCCTCTAAAGCTAAATTAATCAAAACAATCTGGTGAAAGGAATAGGATAGTGAGTCCAAAAACAGACCAACATTTATACAGTCCTTTGATACTGAGAAGGCATCAAATCGATCTTAAATAGAAAAGGTAGTTTTTCAAGAAATGATTCTGAAACAACTGGATATCTATATGAAAAAAATAAAAATTCAAGCCTTACTTTCACCATTCACAAAAATTTATTAGAAATCTAAGTATAGAAGTTAAAAGCATGAAATTAATTCTTGATTAATCTTATTGTGGTATTTTACCAGGTCCATAAATAAAACGTTCTAAAACTTGGTCTGTAGTTTGTTTGTTTGTTTTCTTTCTTATAGTGTCCTTCATTTGCTCTTGCTGTAATATTGGCCTAAAAGATGAGTTGCAATGTGTTTCTTCCTCTTATATTTTCTTAAAGATTTTGTTTATAATTTTTGTTATTTCTTTCTTAAATGTTTAGCAAAATTTACCAGTCAGTCATCTGGGCCTTGAGTTTGCCCTATTGAAAGTTTTTAGTTACAGTTTTAATTTGTAATAGGTATGGGGTGTTCTGGTTATCTCTCCATATATAAATTATTTAAAGTTTAGAAGTGCGTGTCTTTCAAAGAATTTGTCCCTTTTAAGTATGTGTTCAATTAATTTACATAAGGTTGTTTACAAATTCCCCATGTCATCCTTTTAATTTCTGTAATATCTGCCATCTTATCCCCTCTTTCCTAATGTTTTTGATAGGTGATGTTTTCACTTTCATTCAAAATATTTAAAATTTTTTCTTTGTAATGTTTCATTTGACCTCTTAGCTACTTAGAATTGAGTAGTACAGTTTCCAAGTATTTAGAGATTATCTAGCTATCTTTTTATTATTGATTTTTCATGTAATTTCATGTTGGGCAGAAAAATCATACTTTATACATTCTTAGAATATTAAGTTGGTTGATAATATTCCTGCAGGCAATTAGCTCGCTGGGGAGGTGTTTGGTTTTTGTCCTAGAGGAAAAGGAAAGGAATAAGGCAACCCTGTCTCTTGAGAGTGCCCTTTCAGCCACTGTATGTCTGGTCTACCTTTGCTTGACTACCTCTCTATATTAGTGGTCCTCAGTGTAGGGAAGGTGGAAAGAGGAGTGAGAGTGTCTGTGGGAATAACCTCTGGAGCTTTTTTCAAATGTGCAAGTTTACCTTGGCCTTGATTCCCCAGTTAATAGGTGTGGAGGGCTCATCTTGAAAATATCCTGCAGGTAATTTTGATCCCACTGTCCTCAGACCTTCATGAACAGCCATGTGGACCTACTTTTTTTTTTTTTTTTTTTTAATTAAAATAACCTCTCTCCCTCCATTTCTCTTTCCTTTATTTACTGCTCCCTTCCTTCCATGTTTTCATCAAGAATGGTCTACTCTGTACTTCCTGGGCGCTACAACTTTAAAAATAGTCCTGAGAAGAGTACCCGCCCTCCATGTGAAGAGGGTGCGCATACACGCGCGCGCACACACACACACACACACACACACAATCCACACACACAAAACTTAACAAGGGGAATGGAATTAAATGACAAGTTAATTGGTACATGAATTAATTGCTGATTTATATTACATACAAATCCATATATTATAGTGTGGTTTGCAAGAAAGACTGTGGATTAAGTTTTAAACTTTAATAGGTAAAATTTAGAATTAGGCATAAATTTCAGAAAATGGTATGCCAAACAGAAAGTGTTGAGTAAATAACAGATAGGTACAAAAAATAGTAATGAGCATGGTAGGTTGAGGAAATCGGAAAAAAAGAAAAAAAGAACGAAGAAAAGCCAACCCTCTGCTTTATATCAAACCAAATAACGTAAAATCTGCAAATAATCAAAGAATCATACCAAAATATTTATGGTATCCTTTTCCAGCAGTAGAGATATTTAGAAGCTCATTTTCTTTTTTCTATATTTGCTAAATATGTTTCTATTGATTTGTATTTGTCTTAGTTTTCACTCTTTTATATGTGTTCTTAATCACATGAAATATATACAAGGACAATCTCATTGTTAACAAGTCATAAGATATAGATAAAGTGAAATTATTACCTGAATCTAGACTTCTCAAGTCTGTGTCCACTCATTCACAGAATGTTTTGTTCCAGACATTTTCTCCATGTATCTATCTTCAATTTTATATTCAAATGAAAGTGTTTAATCCCATGTTAAAAAAAAAAAAACTAAAGGTGTTCCTACTACATTTATGGTTCTAAAATTTGAGTTTCATGTCTCCACGTAATTTCTTAGACACGTTCATTTGAGTGTATATGTAAAATTATGAAACCAAAAATCACATATATCATTAATGTGTTTATTAGCTATTGTTTTATGCACACACATCTTTACTTTCCTTTGGTCCATTACCTGGTTCCCACCCAGGGGAGCACTGCTGTTTCCTGCAACTCCACCTAGCAGCCTCACAGATCATGAATGTCCCTACTCTGTGCCAGCTTTCTCCTCCAACCCTCTTCACCTCCCTCTTATCTTTCACAAATTACTTATAATTTGGGGCCTACTAACGTCAGTTTATTTTCCCTGTTATTTCTTTCTAAAAATATCCCTCCACCCCCACTAGAAATTATATCTGGGAGAGACTTGTAGATTCAGGGGCTCAGTCATCCGTCTGATCAATCCATATATTACTTCTTACGGAAGAAATTAACTGCTTTCCACAATTTAAAAATGTTACAACCTAGACGTTCCTTTTATAATCTATTTTTCCTCAGGCAGTAAATCCAATCAAATATTGAACACACAAGGAGCAAATTTCAGTTTAAGAAATAAACTAAAGGCACTTTAAAAAAATAAATCAAATTACACTCCAGAGGAGAACAAGATAGGCATACATGAGTTTTACATAAGAGGTGTTTTTACTGCTATGTCATTATGCTTCCCTATTGTCAACTAAGCTAATCTAGTCAAAAGACAAGTTAAACCAAAGGAAAAACAGATTAACCGCTCTCTCTTGTTTACTTATTTTTGAATAACATTATCCTTGTCCTAATTCTCTACCCAACTATTGTTCTTATTTCATCTATCATTTATCTTGAATTCATCGTCTCTCCTTTAAATCAATATCCATCATAAGGAAACCTTATGTTACTCCTTTTCTCTCTGTATTTAAGTGTAAGATCTCCTTCCCTTTGGTCCCCCTTAAATAAATTGTTTGTATCTGATAAGAAAAGTTAGATCTTAGAAGTATATTGAAAAGAGAGGGGGCTTCTGAATTTATGTAATAATTTGGATTATTGCTCAGCAGATGGTCACTCCCTTCTCCCCCATCTATCATGCTTCTTAATCATGTGACATGGTCCTTGGCCATGTCACTTGCTTTGGTCATTGAAAAGTTAGTGGATGTGATGTGAGCAGAGGCCTTAAGATGCCATGCAGTGTGGCTTTGCTCTTGTACTACAGTGATTTAAGATGAGAAAATATATCCCAGGGAGCTGATACTTTTTTTTTTTTTTTTTAATTTTATTAATTAATTTATTTATGGCTGTGTTGGGTCTTCGTTTCTGTGCGAGGGCTTTCTCCAGTTGCGGCAAGTGGGGGCCACTCTTCATCGCGGTGCGCGGGCCTCTCACTATCGCGGCCTCTCCCATCGCGGAGCACAGGCTCCAGACGCGCAGGCTCAGCAACTGTGGCCCACGGGGCCAGTCGCTTCGCGGCATGTGGGATCCTCCCAGACCAGGGCTCGAACCCGTGTTCCCTGCGTTGGCAGGCAGATTCTCAACCACTGCGCCACCAGGGAAGCCCCAGCTGATGCATTTTTAATGTAGGCCCAGTAACAAACACCTGGATAACATACCTGAGCTAGTTAATGCTGGAACCAAGTGTAGGAATCCAATAACCTGAAGTAGGGCGTAGCTGGGCGAGCACTTCCTAGATCAGCCAAACCACCTGCATATTCATGAACATGAGAATTAGTGATTAATTTATACGTCATTGAGTGTGGAGATTGCTGTGTTATGCGGTACTTTTGTGGTAATTGCTGGCATTTACATTGTGAAACGCATCACATGCATTCAAAATGTCAAAAGATTTACACAGTACAGGTCTATGGAGGGCAGCAGGCACTGTCACAGTCCTAAATGAGAGACCTCAGCGATGTTTTTCTAATGTCCCATTTCTCACACCTGAAGCAGAAAAGAAAAGAAAGGAAAACGAACTTATAACTTTCTGTTTGGCTCTTGACCTACTGCAATTGACAAAGGTAGGAAAGCCCTCTGGATGCAAAGACAGGAGAAGGTCATCTGGAGGTTATAGGCTGATAAGAGCAAGACATATTCCAGAGACCCTGGATGGCACCATGGCTCCTAGAGGTGACCCGACATGAGGCGGCATCCACACAAGTTTACTACGGCAGCTTTTCTTATCAAGGAGCAGTACTAGGCATAAGTTGACCGCATCCTTCACCTGGCATGGACACACCATCATCTGTTTGCTCTTCCAGATCTCTCCCCATCTCCCCCCATAAAAAACAAGGACCCTGACCATTAATGCCATTTCTAGGTACCTATTAGCCTCGACATAGGGAATATCCCTTCCAAACTGAGATCTAGGTTACTGACCCTACAGTGACCACCACAAAAGGAGACACACATCCTTGGTGGACCTCTTCATATTAATGTTAATATTAGGTTGTTAATGGGTTGGAAAAGTTATAAAGAAATGTGTTAGCGTCTCCTAATTCTACATTTATTTTACCATTTTATAATGAAATCCTCTGTTCACAGCAATGGAATCACTTAAGCAACTATTAAAATCCTTTGAAAAAACCCGAGGGAGACCTGTGTGAGAATCTACACTGCGATTAAGACTATATTAAACGTATATATAGAATGCAATGTATCTTGCATTTTTAAAGGAAAGTTAAATAATGTGTTTTTAAAATATCTGCCTAAGATACCAAGCATAACAAAAGGTCTAAAGAGGATGTTTTCAATAGCCTATGAATGACCATCAATCAATAGGTTCTAATTGACCTTTCTAACATGCTGCACCCAACAACAGCAGAAAACACATTCTTTTCAAGCACCCCTGGAACATTCACCAAGATAGATCATATTCTGGTTTATGAAACAAACATCAACACATTTCAAAGCAATTAAGACACATAGAATATGCTCTCCTACCACAATGTACTCAAACTAGAAATCAATAATAAAAAGACAACCTGAAAATCTCCAGACACTTGGAAATTAAGCACACACTTCTAAATAAGCCATTGGGTCAAAGGGAAAGCCTCAGCGAAAAAAATAAAACAAATAAAACAGTATGCACAACTGAATAGAAATGAAAATACAACAGTATGTGAATTGGAATTTTTCCTTTTTCTTTAGGAAGTTTGAGATTGTCTACTTGGGAGGTCATAGTCAAATTAATGTAAAAATAATAATGAGATATTAGTCATTGCACCAGGATTTTATGTACCTCTCTCATTTAATTGCCTCAGTTATTTTTTATGCCTATTTTGATCCTGTCTTGATTTTAGGCCCCCTTTCCCCTATTTTTACCAGCATACCAGAATATACTCACTATAGCTATTACAAATATGCTAATATTATCTACTCAAGTTTGGAAATTAAATGTTGACAAAGTTGTCATATCTGCACTTTCAATACTTATGGGTCTAAATGCAAGTTTCAGAAGAGGTCCCTTTACTTTTTTTATTGAGTCAGACGAGCATCACCAAATCTGTCATGTTGCAAGCTACAAAGAGCTTCACTGAAGTGAAATCAGGCACCATTCTTTCATGTTTCTTATAAAACTTGCAAAGATAGTATCTGTTTACCTTAACAGCTAAAAAGTAAACAAAAAAAGAAGAAAGCTTAGAACCATTGATGAATTATTAATATAGAACTGTTAGGTAATTTGGTGTAATCACATAGCTAATGTCTCAGTCTGTTCTGAAATGAAACCAGCAAATGATGATAAAGTGTATTTGAACATCTCAATTCATGAAAAGTGTGTAATGGCTGGGGCAGTATATTACATTTTTAGAACAGTTTTGATTGTTTTGAAGTTTTTCTTTTAATTAACCTGAAACCTATTTCAATTTCCTTTTTACTACTTGGTACCTCCTGAGTTTGACTTCTCAGATTTGAGGGAAATCCTAGTAAATCTACATACATTTTTTTTAAAAGGATTAAGTGAGACCATGCTTGTAAGGTACTTAGCACAAAGCCTTCTACATAGTAAGTACTACATAATAATAGATGTAAACCAGTATTATTTTTTTTAAATATTTATTTATTTATTTTTGGCTGTGTTGGGACTTCTTTGCTGCATGCAGGCTTTCTCTAGTTGCGGCGAGCAGGGGCTACTCTTCGTTGCGGTGCGCGGGCTTCTCATTGAGGTGGCTTCTCGTTGCGGACCACGGGCTCCAGAGCGCAGGCTCAGTAGTCGTGGTGCAAGGGGTTAGTTGCTCCGTGGCATGTGGGATCTTCCGGGACCAGGGATCGAACCCGTGTCCCCTGCATTGGTAGGCGGATTCTTAACTACTGCGCCACCAGGGAAGTCCAAAGTCTACATACATTTTTCCCACTAAATTCTTCTGTAGATTTTATGACTCAATCATAATGTTATCTTAATGCCTGTAGCCTCCATCCTGGGCACAGTTGCTTGGGTCCCCGTCTCTCATCACTAAGAAATTGTGTCTATCTGTTGAGACCTTCATCTCATCCAAAGGAAGTATCCACTTGTCTCTTCTTCCATCTTTTTGAATCAGCAGGAGCTTCTCGTTCCTTTGCGTGTATCTGGCAATATATTTGTGATAGCCATTCCTGCTTAACTTCTCAGCCTCTAAACACACTTAAAAGAGAAGAAAAGAAGACTATGTATAAAATAGGTAACTAATGAGAACATACTGTATAGCACAGGGAACTCTACTTAATGCACTGTGGTGAACTAAATGGGAAGGAAATCCAAAAATGAGGGGATATATATATATATGTATAGCTGATTCATTTTGCTGTACAGTAGAAACTAACACAACATTGTAAAGCAACTCTACTCCAATAAAAATTAATTTAAAAAAAAAAGAAGAAAAGGAGGAGAGGGAGAAGAGAGAAAATGAGAGAGCACTAGAGAGAGAGAACTGCCATCTGTTTTCATTTAAACTTGTAGAACTCTTTTATTTACTTTTGTCCTTATCACTTCAAGAAAAATGTCAAAAGTGTCCCCTTGTTTTTTTGCAGTCTCAAATCTGCACCAAGTTTGTATATTACATATCAAGATCCTTTGATTTGTAATATCCTGGACTGGAATTTTCTTCAGAAATGAATTCAAATACAAAATCTATAGGTTAAGAAACCACAATATAACAGAATAAAGAGTGAACTCTATTTTAAATTGATTCCTGGAATCAGTAACGACTAAGACCCACAGCACCCTCGGTGTCCTGGACTGTATAGCGGATAAAGGTGTTCAGAGTCAGAACGGCTTTTTGCGAACAGCAAAGAGACAAATTATTCCACTTATTAATTCTGTACACAGAACTTCAGAAAGTCCCTAAAGTAAAGAAAGCAAGTAGCTCGGAGGGAAATACTGAATGTGGAAGAGATGATGAGCTAATTACATGATTATTGAAATATATTAAACAGCCAGCAAATCTAAAGGGGTTGAACTTTTCATCTGAATGTGACGTCTGGAAGGTTGTTACCAAAACAATAAGAGAATGCATGCTGCTCTATCAGGAAACTAAACAGTTCATGCTTCATTGCTAGTCTCATTTATCTACAGTCCTCTGAATAATGTTAAATCTTTTAGCGTGGAAATATGGTATTTCATTGCTATTTGCAAGAATTCTCTTTCTTTTATTTCATATAAACACAAGAAGCATATTTCTCTCTGACCCACCATCTTAGGTACAAGAAAGAAGAAAGATAAAAACTAGTACATAATCTGGTCGGTATGGGAATGAGGAGTGCTTTTAAAATTAAGTGCATTTAGAACGTTAGACTAACTGCGTTTTCATTAACGTGATTGATATGATCAGGGTTGTTAACTTTTTAGTATGCTGGGCTCACACATTAAAATCTTACTCACGTTGTGGTCTGGCTTCCTTGTTTTCATTAAATTGCTACCTCTCGGCAGGAATCCAGACAAACAGGGTGCCTGCATCACTCTGTGTGACTTTCTGTAGGAAGCTTCCATAAAAGGTTGCATAACTGTGAATAAGCCTTTTGGAAGAAACGTGAAAGCTTCCATTGTGCTAAAACAAGGAACGAGGCCAATGTTTGAGAGTAGGTTGCTATAGCTTTGCCAAATTAAGGAGGGAAAAATGCATGGGGCCAATCTTAAAGCCCAGCTGCATCTTTCTAATCTAAATGTATAGAGAAATTGGGGTTCATTTTTTTTTTTTTTTTAGATTTGAGTAAAATGACAGCTCTACTAAGGTGATGGTTAAAAATATTTTTTAAGTTTATAAAAATAATGCATCATGATCTGTGTAAGACACCGTAAAATCAACCACACTTTTGCCAAGGGTTTAAATGAAATGAGCCTTTCAGTGGGTAGAACTAAAACCTTTCTGACAGAGTCAATTCCCTAATTAAACCCAGCAATGACTCTCATTGTCTGCTTATCTCCATTCACCCCCTGTTTCTTCCCCAATTTTGTATCTACTACACCCCAAACCAAGACCTGTGTTCCATGGGATAGACCCCTGGGCTCTCCATCAAGCTCGTAATATTCTGAATTAGAGTGTCCTCTCCAACTTTTCTGTTTCTTCCAAACCCGCACCCTCTCCTGAGTTCGGGTCCAAGCTAATTTTACAAGGTTCTGTTGTTTCTAGTCACATGACACAGTAGTTCCTAAGCCACACCAAGCTCAGGCCCACAGGTCTGTCTGCATGAGCTGCTTTGGACATGCACTGACAGACCTTCTCTGTCACACAAATCCAGGGGAAGGGTGTCATTCACATGGAAATAAGGCCCCCAACTTGCCATTTACCAGATGTATGTGCATCTCTGAAACTCAGTTTCTTAATGCCCTTAAAGCAGAGATCATAGAACTTGCTTTAACTTACCTTACAAAAGCTGCATGAGGCTCCCAAGAGATTGAAGTTCTTTGTAAACTGTGAAGTTCTAGGCAATGTGAATTTTTACTATTAAAACTGTTCTATGTGCATATGGCTTGTTTCTTCAGCTAGTTAAAAATTATTGATGGCATACTCCACTGACTTATCAGAAGTATAATAGAAGCGCAAAACATTACAGATTATAGGTGCTCAATAAATACTGTCTAAACAAATGCCACTTCCTACATTACCAGGTGGGTTAGACAGTCATTCAGTCAATCAAATCTTCCCCATCCACGTACACTGTTGAAAGCACTAACTAATCCTATTGCTTGGATAGCTGGGAGATAACTGGTAGCTTTCAGAAAATCCTGAATCCTTCCAGGACTCCAGCTATAGATCCTGTCCTCAAGACACTACTTGGAGAGACAGGCCTACTGTGGTTCATAAAGTAGTAGAGTTATGCACAGGGAACTCGACCCAAGGTTGGAATTCAACATGATTGAACTGGTTGTTAATATTTTTGATTATGACACACTGCAGTGAGAACACACATACACCGGTGCAGGAATCCAAGAAGCCTAGTGAGGGTAAAGACCGTATGTCTTTAGCCTTAAAGATGAAAGGGCTACCGAAGTAGAACTGAATGCTTACGGATGCTATACAGAGGTTGGGAGCAGTATGCAGTCGGAACAGCTTTTAAATTTCTTTTTAAGCAAACAAACCAGCCTCGTGAATAATACATGACTGTTTGGCTGAATGCCTAGTGATTGCAGAACCCCTTTGGGGACTGTAGTTTGAGAGCTGCATTTATTAAAACATACAATAACAATAATAATAATAATGAATCTTAACTCCTGTTTTTTCATCTTATCTTTGCTTCAGAGATGCAGAATATTCAGATGCTCTAACTACAAAAAATAAACTAATAACAGACAATCTCTTAAAATTGCACCTATGTGTTTAGGGTTCAGAACTCTTCTCCTGGTACATAGCAGGACTCTCTGACTTGACCCCTGCAGTAAGCACCCTACCTCCCCTTCCTCCTCACTGAAGACAGAAAATTTGTTCCCTCCCAAGACACAGATGTTTGATCAGGTCTCCGTATATCTCCCAAGACACAGTTCGTAAGAATTTAGGTGTTCCTCACTATTCTACTTCCCTTGACATTTCCCAAATTTTTTTTTTCTTTTACTAATCTTGATTTTTTTACTTGCACCTTAATATTTTCATAACACATTGTAGCTTTTAAAGGCATTTTATACATACTGTTTTTAAGAGTACATCAATCCTGCAAGATGGACTGGATAAATAAAACAGGTGAGATAAGTGCCTTACAAAAAATTATGTAACTTGCCTGGCAATTCCCCAGCCTTTTATATTAAGTGCACTTTCTGACTTTTAAAGATTACTGGATCTCAACCTTATTCTTTCTGTTCAAACTCTCTTGAACCCTTACTTTATCTGCTACCCACTTTGCCCTTCCACTCTCAGTTGATGATTTTCCCTTCCTTTATTGAAAATATGGTACTCAGTAGAACCATCTAGTTTGTCACCAGAACAGCTACACACCTGCCTGCTTGCAGAACATCTGCTATTTCTTCCTACTAGAGCACTCTCCACCAACACACGCACAACGTGTGTTCTCCAAGGCTTTTGCCCTTGAGGCCATGTCCAAATCCTAAAATGCTCAAGGGTCAGAGGTTGAAAAACTAAGAAGAAAGATGCTGCTAAGAGGTTAGAAACCTAAGCAGAGATTCTGGCATTCTCATAGCACTAGAGAAACAAAAATAGGTGTTCAGAGCCATTGAAGGAGGAGGGGCCTTGTAAACATCCTAAGTTTCTGTTGAGACCTCTGAGTGGCTTTTCCCTGAGAGAAAGGGCCAAGTGAAAATAGACCAGCACTCACAGAGTCTGAAATTTTTGCTAGCTGAAAGAAAACTAAACCCAATATCAGAGAAAATAACAATAAGGTAAGATACAGAAAGTGAAAAAAGAAAAATGTCATTATTTGCATATGAAATATTTGTGTAGGTAGAAATCAAAAGACTGCAGATAAATTACAATAATTCATACGTGAATTGAACAATATCACTGGATACAAGTTCAATATAAAAATTAATTATAATTCTATATGGTAGCAATAAGCAAGTAAATTTAAGTATGATGAAATACACAAATTTAAATTAACAAATGTGAATAAAATAAATTTTAAAATGTAATCAATACCACCGACAGTATCACAAAAATCTACATCACAATAAATCTACAAATGATGTAAGTTTTACTCTGAAATTTACAAAACATTACTAAGAATAACCCAAGAGGACTTAAAAATATGAATTGATATATTTTAAGCATTGAAGTTTCAACGTTGTAAAAATGTAATTGTTCTCAAAATGATTTATAATTTCAAAGCAATTCAGAACAAAGTTCCAGCAGAATTTTTCAAGAAGAGGGTGGAAATTGACCAGCCAATTCCAACATTTTTATAGAAATGCAGAGGTCCAAGATAAGAAACAGAAATTTAGAGGTCTTACACTACTAGAAATGAAGACTTACACAGCTACAGTCACTAAAAGAGTAACTTATCCTGTGGATAGACAAATAGAACAGAGGAATGGAAAGATGTGCAGACACAGTCACACCCTGAACATGGTCACCGGATTTATAGCAATGGTGGGAAGGTCTGAAAGCAGGTGGAAAAACCAGCCTCTTCAGTAAGATATGAGACAACGGAAGATCTCCAAATGGACAATAAATGCATGATAGAACACTCAACTTCATAATTCATCAGGGAAATACGACTTAAAACTATAACAAAATACTCCTACACATCTATTAGAATCATTAAAATGAAAAAAGACAGATATGGAGAAATTTTAGCAAAAATGTGCATCAGTTGAAATCTTCCTACACTTGGTAGGTACAACTATTTTGGAAATAAAGTTTGGCAGTGTCTATTAAAGCGGGACAAATGCGAACTTTTGACCAGTAATTCTGTACCTTCGCATTTAATCAAGAATAAGAAGATTCGGGCCCACAGAGGGCTGCACCACTTCTGGGGACTTCATATCCGAGGCCAGCACACCAAGACCACAGGCCACCATGGCCACACGATGGGCGTGTCCAAGAAAAAATAAATGTGGGCGTTGTCTGTTAATATATAGTTTATAATGCAGTTAAGAAAAAGAAAAATGAAACCATTTTTTCTACAAAAGAAAGATGTTAGAGAATACTAGAGAATCTTATTCATAATTGAACAAAACCAGAAATAACCTAATATCTGTCAAAATAGAATGCACCAGTAAAATATGATATATTGGAAAAAATACATACTGTATAGCAATGAAAGTGAATGAAGTGTTTTATTAAATGACATGAAAAAATTTCACAAACGCAGGAAGGAGTGAAAGAAGCCAGACTATTAAATAAACACATGCTGTATGCTTTCGCTTATATAAAGTTCAATAATATGCCTAAATTATTGGTGGTGATAGAAATGAGGAAAGCTGACTTTTTTGTAAGAGGCGATGACCAAGAAAGGACCTGGAAAGATGCTTCTGGGTTTTTTTTGTTGTGGTATATGTCTTAATAAGGAGTGCTGATTTCACAAGTGCTTTAACTGCTAGAAATTATCTACCTGTACTCTCATTATTTGTGCTTTTTACTTCCACCATCTCTCATGCCCTCTTGGTATCTGTATCTCTGCACAGATAACTTCTAAAAAGTGTTATCAGTGCACTTGGTTTTCACATGCTCACCTCTCATTTTTCTCCAATTTCCTCATATATTTTTCTCCCAAAGTCCACAAAGATACAAAGAACAGGCAATTTTTTAAAAATTATTTATTTATTTATTTATGGCTGTGTTGGGTCTTCGTTTCTGTGCGAGGGATTCCTCCAGTCGCGGCAAGTGGGGGCCACTCTTCATCGCGGTGCGCGGGTCTCTCACTATCGCGGCCTCTCTTGTTGCGGAGCACAGGCTCCAGACGCGCAGGCTCAGTAGTTGTGGCTCACGGGCCTAGTTGCTCCGCGACATATGGGATCCTCCCGGACCAGGGATCGAACCCGTCTCCCCTGCATTGGCAGGCAGACTCTCAACCACTGCGCCACCAGGGAAGTCCCAGGCAATTATTTCAAATCCAGTAGTCCCTGTCCTGTGCTTATCTTGTTTGTCTCTCACCAGAATTCAGCACGTCTAGAATCCCTTTCCTTCTTAAACACTCTCCTTTGCTAACCATCATGACATTGCATTTTCTGACTTTTCTTCCCAGTCATCCAGATTCCTCATTCTTATTCTCCTTGGTTGGGATTCCTTGGATGATAACCTCAAAATGTTGGGGTTCATCAAACCTCTGTTTTTAAAGTTTACCACAGTTCTAATTTTAACCAGCAATTTTACAGACTCATAAATAGTTTTATTAGGAGAGCAATGCGTAATTTTCTAATGTGAAGTAAGTAGTCTTCAACTGCTTGACCTTCAGCAGTTTGACTATGATGTGTCTAGACATGGTTTTCATTGTATTTATTCTGTGTGGGTTTAAATCGATACATTTGATCATTATTGGAAGCTAATCAACCATTAGGTTTTTAGTTTTTGCTTTTGTTTTAGTCTAGTTCTCAGCCTCCAATTGTATGTATGTGAGAACATTTAACCATACCTATCCATTTCTTATACTTTCTTCTATCTTTTATTTTTATTTTATTTCTCCTTTTGGTGCTTTAATTTGTATATTTTCTATTGATCTGTCTTTCATTTTACTAATTTTGTTTAAAGTTGTGTCCAGGATGCTTCTAAAACCACCCAATGAATTCTTAATTTTATATGTTTTATTATTTAGTTCTAGAGTGTTCTTTTGGTCCTTTTTTTATAGATTCCAACTCCTCGTTAAACTCTTTATTTTTAACCTATTTTCTATATTTGTCTCCATATTTTAACAAATCTACATTAACTATTTTAAAGTCCTTGCCTGCTAACTTCTAAGTCAATGGATTGGCTTCTATTACTTTTTTTTCGCTCAGGTGTGTGTTATGTGTTCCTACATCTTTGCATTTCTTGTAATTATTTACAGGGGACCTTAGGTTTCAATAGACTGTAGAGAAGAAATCAATGTTATTTCTCCACAGGTATGGCTTTTCTTATTTGTTCATTAGACAGATCAGATGAGGGGCTGATTAATTTAATACGGTTATGTATTTTGTTGTGTCCAGGTTGGATTTCCGTTTTAATTAGTTTCAGCCCACTTCTTGTTTCACATAGCTTGAAGTTGAGTCTCTTTATTGAGACTTTGTTTCCTAAACACTGTGAGCCCACAGATGATTTAATCTGCACGTGCCATCCATTCTGAAGGCTCCCATTTGTCTCAGCACCCATCAAACCTTCCGTGAGGAAAAGGGGGCGTGTGTTTGGAGTTCCTCTAATTTAAATCCATTCTGTCCATCCAGATGGCCTTCAAAGCCTCTCTGGTCTCTTTAGCGATCTTCTGCCCATCGCAAGCCTGATTCTTAGCCTGTTCCTGATTCAAGAAATTCTCTGCAAGAAAATAAGTTTCCAGTGATTCAGTCTACTGAGAAAGAACAATTTTCTACCTGGAATTGTAGTATCTCTAGTCCTCTCGGTTATTTAGACCTCATGTGTCTTTTAAAAATGTCTCTCTTTCTAGCTGTTAACTTCTCTAGTTTTTGTGACAACTTGCCTCCACCTCCAATAGTCTGTAAGAGCAGGGAGAGCTCTGTCATCAGTTAATTATTTCTACGCTAACATCTCCCCTAAAACTCCATAACTCAGAAACTATCTCTGTCTCTCTTTATCTCTCTGTCTTCTTGTCTTGTGTGTGTGTGTGTGTGTGTGTGTGTGTGTGTGTGTATTTCAAGGCTTTATAGTACCAAGTAAGAATAACATTTTTATGTTAAAGGATAAACAATAACTTCTCTATCAGTACCCAATAGGCAAGATTTTGAAATATTAAAACAATATTTTAATTCATTTTTATTTTAAGTAGTAAATAAAATGAAAAGAATCTAAAGTTTTAGCATTCCAGGTAGGCAATTTTCTGTAAAATGTGAATAATTTCCAGAAAAATTACTTTCATAATTTTTTCCTCAGAACAATATAAACCACAAGTTAAAAACATAATTTTATATAAATAGGTATTTTATATAAATATTGCAAATAAGCAGGTAATACAATTGTAATATTTAATTTAGATATTTGGTGTCAAGTTTAATGTTCAACCATAACAAATAATACGTGTAATAACATAACCCAATTCATCTACTAGGTATATTATTCTTATTAGCTGTATCTAAATATTAATGTTAAAATGAACTATTTGTGCAACAGTTTTTTTGCGTGTGATTCATTTTGCCCCACAGCTTGAGTGGGAGAGCAGAAGTTTACAATTGAGTACCACATAAAGAGGACCCACAAAAATAATCCTTTTCAATACAGATTTGCTTCTATACTCCAATTTTATTTTTTAAATGCTTTCCTCTGGTCACCATTTACTAAGTACAAAAGCTAGTATATGAATTCCACTTATCTGAAAGCACCATTTGAGGAAGAAAACAAAGGAAGACTCTTTATCTCACCCACTGTCAGACCTTGATCTCTCCTTTTCCCTAAGAACATCCAATACGCTACTGTAGGAGCCACTGTTACCATCCCCCTCTTTGTCACTGTTCTGCCTGGACGGGACGTGAATGAGGTCAGACAACCGTATGGGCACTAGAAGCGACCCGGGGGCAGGTAAGACTGCTGACGGCATGCCCTTGCCCCGCGCTGACTCCCCAGTGAATGACAGTGTGATTCCCAGGGCTGGCCTGGGGCAGCATGCCAGCAAGATGACGACCCTATTGAATCACCTGCAGCACCGGCAGTAGGACACGTTGTTCCATCACTTCCGGGCCTGTCCTGGGCAACACCACTTGGTATGTCTTTGGTGGTTTCTCCCTTCTGCTCATTGATCATCCTTACCCACTCCAAATTCCTCTGCCTTTATATTATCTGTAAAGTGACTATTTATCAAATATCTCATTATAAACACAATGATGTGTGCGCTCAAATTGAATCTACTCCAAAAAAAAAAAAAAAAAAACAAATTTGAATCTACTCCAAAGGACCACTGACTGAGACATGGAAATACTCTAATCAGAAACCACCGGGGCTTCCCTGGTGGCGCAGTGGTTGAGAATCCGCCTGCCAATGCAGGGCACGCGGGTTCGAGCCCTGGTCTGGGAAGATCCCACATGCCGCGGAGCAACTGGGCCCGTGAGCCACAACTGCTGAGCCTGCGCGTCTGGAGCCTGTGCTCCGCAACAAAGAGAGGCCGCGACAGTGAGAGGCCCGCGCACCGCGATGAAGAGTGGCCCCCGCTCGCCGCAACTAGAGAAAGCCCTCGCATAGAAACGAAGACCCAACACAGCCATAAAATAAAAAATAAATTAATTAATTAATTTTAAAAAAATTGGAAAAAAAAAAAAAAAAAAAAAAACCACCTGCATCAGGACGGGATTTAGTATTTATAGTCCACTGTCAATTTTAAAAAGTAAATTAAAAAGTAATGATACATAATATCTGAGCTAAATTTTATTAGAAAAATTAGAATATTAAAATATTAAGATGGGTAAGAATTTATTAATACTTTCCAGATTATATACATGATTGAGGTTTAAGCATCTATCAAAGCAGCCATCTTCCAATTTTTATCACATTTGTCATAGAAACGTATGTCATTGGGCATATTTGGTTGGAATGTTTTAATTATTTACGTCATTTAACTATGGATTTCAAAGTACCGAAGCATTATAAAATTATAAGCACAACAACAGTATGGGCCTCTCCATAAAAATGTTAACTCAACAAATTATACCCCATGTTCCGTTTTTCCTAAAATTATTTGAAGTCTGATTTTGCAATGATGCTAACATGGAAACAGAATACATGCGTATGCTATAAAAAATTAAGAAAAGCTGATCTGAACACATTGGGAAGTTGATTTATAGTGACAATTATTAAATGATTGCGTTTCTCCTCTCTTGAAATAATTGAATGCACATTAAAAGGTAAGGTGTTCTAATCACTACTTAGAAAGTGTGATTTAACTCTAAGATTTTTAGATATGATTCAAATTTGGGATTTACAAATTATTGATCCTCTTTGCTGGAGAGTATTCAAAAACCGTTTATACCCTGATTCGGTAGGTAAGGATCTTGGATGTTGTCACTTCCATCCTCACAACAAAAAAAGCTGAACAAACTGAAAATCAACAACTCTTTTTAGACCTGTCAGAGAACTGAGGTCACAGGAAAAACAGCTTCCTGCAAGAACGGAGAGACAGACAGACAGACAGAGAATCACAAACCGCTGAAGCAGAAGCCGGAAGCAGAAACTGGGCAAGAGCTGGTGTCAGGGGCGTACAATGGAAAGAACGGCGTGTCTCATGTCTTAGTTAAGAAGTCTCTAGGGAAACCCAAAGATGACAAGAGAGACACAAACAAGATAATTTTAGTATAGCGAACAGTAAGCACAGTTTAAGTAATAGGTAGGTAAACAAAAAACCTCACATTAAAGGTCTAGTTACTTCAGTTCCTTTAGTCCAACCATCATGTCTGGCTTTCAACAAAAAACTACAAGGCATACTAAAAGACAAACAAACACCACAACTTAAAGAGACACATCAATCCTCACTGCCAAACCCAGATAGGGCAGAGATTTTGAACTTGTCAGACCAAGAATTTTAGAAAAATTATGATTAACATGCCAAGGGCTTGAATGGAATATTCGAACAAGTCAGTAATTGACTGGACATGGCCAAGGAAAGAATCAGTGTGCTTGAAAATATGTAGGTAGAAACTTCCAAAACTGAAATGCAAATAGAGAGTAATTTAAAAGATGGAACAGAATACCCAAGAACTGTGAGATAATTATAAAAGATATAACATATGCATAATGCAAATAAAATAAGAAGAAGAAAGAAAGAAATGGAAGAAATACTTGAAATAATGATGGAGAATTATCCAAAATTAATGACAGATGCCAAACCACACATCCAGGAAACTCAGAGAACACAAATCAGGACACATAAATTTAAAAATTTACACCCAGCCATATTGTATATAAACTTCAGAAAACCAAATAAAAAGAGAAAATATTGAAAGAATCCAGAGGAAAAAAAAATACCTCATATATAAAAGATCAAATGTAAGAATTAAGTCAGACTTTTCTTTAATCTACTTGTAAGCGACAGTGAAATAAAATATTTAAAGTACTGATAAAGTGTTGAAAGATAAAACCACTAATCTAGAATTATGTAGCTAGTGAACTTATTCCTCAAGAAAAACAAAAATTGAGGGAATTTGTTGTTAACAGACCTGCCTTGTAAGAAATATTAAAAGAGTTCTTCAGAGAGAATGAATACAAGGTAGGTCAGGAAATCAGATCTACCTAAAGGAAGAACATAGGAGAAAATAAACAAAGTCTTTTATTTTTCTTCTTCTTATATCTATCTAACCAAAAACAGTGTAACAATAAGCTAACAATATCTTTATTAAAAGATCGCAAATGGGTGTTGGGTTTTGTCTAATTTTTTGCATCTATTAAGATAGTCATATAGTTTTCTCTTTTATGTTATTAATAGGGAAAATTACATTGATTGATTTTCATATGTTCAATCTACTTTGCATTTCTAAGAAAATACCACCTAGTTGTGGTATTTCCATTTTAAATGTTGCTGGATCCAGCAACATTACTGGTGTTATGTTGAAGATTTTTGTGAGTCAGAAGGTATTTCCATCTGTAGTTTCTTTTCTTATGATGTGTTTATTTGGCTTTGATATGAGGCTAATTGTGGCCTCATAAATAAGTTGAATTCTTTTACATTTTTGGAAAGTTTTTGAAAGATTAATGTTAGTTCATTTGGCAAAATTCACCAGTGAAGCCAACTGGTGGTTTATAGCGTCATCCATATCATCTGATTACCCAGAGATTTTATTAAATGCTGGAAACCAGCTATTGTTGAGGGGTTCTGAGTACCTGTTGGGGTCCACCTTCCATTCTCAGGTATGTAGTTTACACTTCTGCCTTCGCTTTCACTTCCTCCTTGCACAGAGCCTCAAGGGCAACCAGAAGTGATAGCTTAGGACTTGCTTCGGCTTTTACTCAGAATGTGCACAGCCCATTGAGTGAGCATGGACTTCTAGATTCCCAGGAATATCTTAGAGCTTGCCAAAGCTCCCTATGGACATCTCATTCTCCACTGTTTCCTTTTCAGATTTTTTTCCAGCTCATTGTTTTCCCCAGTTGTTATCACCCACACAGGCAGCTGCAATATTAGTTAGTTCCTGATGATTTTTTCCAACAAACACCCCAGAGGAAAGGCTGTTTCCATAGGCTGAGCTCTAAGTCAGGTCAAATAAAGACAAACTTTGTGTGTGTGATTTCCAGGGGAATACTAGAGAGGTCTAATAATGACAGTTATATAAAAACTGCATTTTCCAGGAGTTCCAGCCACTTTCTGCACCTTCCGGGGGCTGCTAAGCTGCTGGTTTTCACTGTGACGTGGGCAACTGGTTTTTAAGGGTTTCATTGAGCTTAAGAGAGGGGAGTTCATTTTGCTTGGATTTCTTTAAGCTTCTTGGATGTTTATATTCATATCTTTCATCAAATTTGGGAAATTTTCAGCCATCATTTCTTCTAATAATTCTCTCTGCCCCTTTTCCACTCTCTTTTCCTTCTGGGACTCTTACAATGTGTGTGTGGGTCTGTTTGATGCTGTCCCACAGGTTCCTTAGGCACCAGTCACTTTTCTATAATCTTTGTCTCTTTCTGCTCCTCAAACTCAATTTCCACTGTCCAATCTTCAAGTTCATTAATTCTTTCTCATTTCTGCTCAGATCTGCTTTGAATCCCTCTGGGAACTTTTCATTTTTGTTATTGTACTTCTCAGTTCCAGAATTTCTTTTTTAGGTTGTCTGTCTCTTTATTGATATTTCCACTGTATTCATACATTGTTTTCTTGACTTTCTTCATATTTTCTTTAGTTCTTTGAGCATTTATGACAGTTATTTTACAGTCTTTGTCTGGTATGTCTGTCACCAGTCATTTTCAGAGGTTATTTTCTGTTGATTCTTTTTGTCTCCTTTGAATGGGCCATACTTTCTTGTTTCTCTGTCTGACTTCTGATTTTTTGTTCAAAACTAGACATTTGAATATAAAAACCTGGTAACTGGAAATCAGATTTTCCCTCTTTCCCAGGGATTGCTGTCTTTTTTATTGGTTTTGTTTATTGTTTTTGTTTTTTAAATTTGTTTGGGCTGTCTATATGCCAAGGATCAACCTGAGGTGTAAAATTAAGGTCTTCTCAGGTTTTCTCTAAGCTTGTGCCTTTCCCTGTTCAGGCATGATGACTTTCTAACTTTTCCTCATATATGCAATGGCTTTGGAATGTCCCCGTTTTTAATGTCTGGCTCCCAAAAGAGAAAAATTGTGGGAGAAAATAAAGGTCACTGGCCCTTTAACTCCCCTGGAAGTCACTTTAGACAGAGTGGGAGAGGTTCTCAACAATGGGGGGGAGATGCAACAACAAGGGCTGCCTACCTTTGTCTGCACTTCCTTGAGCAGAGGCAACAATCAGTGATGAGAGCACACAGCCATGATATTCAGAGGGCAGGGTCCTATTTGCCCAACCTGGGTGGGGGGTGGGAATGATTAAGGTGGAAGATGAGTAGCTGCTACTGTGCTAAGAGCTAAAATTGACCAAATTAACTACAATTTGCTGTTCAAGTCTTCCTCTGGAGTTTGCAAGCCTTCAATAGACTCCAGAGTTCCAAAGTAGATACATCACACAGATTCTGCAAGTGTAATTGCTGTCTAGATGAGAAGGCTGATTCCTACTGCTTCCTGCTCTGCCATCATCCCTAAATCCTTTGTGATGGGTGCTCATACGTTGAAAAACCAGAAGACAGGGCTAGTTCCCTCAAAATGAAAAGAGAGATTTTAGTAAAGATCTCTTCTGTTTCTTATCGATGTTCTTATAGAAGTTTACCTATATGTGCATTAAATAATCATAATTTAGAAAATACTCTGAAGCAGTTTTTAGCCTTTCAAAAATGCTTATATCTTTAAAGTATTCTTTCCCACCTTTTTGGCAAATTTTGTGATATAAGTTAGTAATTATTGTTAGAGTTTCAGGATCATTTATTAATAAAGTATGGCATTTCCCTGGCAAGAAAAATCCCATTAGTGTTTTGCTATAAAAGCCCCGTAAGTGGAGCTCTGAGTACTTTACCAGCTTCCTATCTTTTTTTTTTCTTTTTTGAATGACAGCTTGAATCATTAAAAACAGTTAGCACTAAAATGATTTACTTTCATCTAAATAGAGATTACTTAATTTAATTAAATATGCTTTATGCTTTGCAATTGCCACAAAGTGGTTCCTGCAAACTTCTAACTCATTATTTCATGCACCCACAGTGTCAGTGGAATACTAAGAGAGTACAGATTTTAGACCTTTTAGCTCCACTTTGTAAACATCTTTAAAAATTCAAGAACTCTCTGGAAATTTTGTGTTGGCCTGTGAAACTTACATAGTTCCTGATCATTTTTTTACTAAAGTTACTATACTTTCTTTTGTACTTCTGTAATTCTGATTTGCTTTCTGTGCATGTATTTACACCATGAAGGCTAAGGATTCCTCTCACAAACGTTAAGAATTGCATTTTTAATTTTTCATGGCTGTATTTAACTCATCCTGATTTCTTTTTGTCGCCGTACACCAGAAAATTTTCCTGTTTCAAAGCTTCACTTTCCAAGTTTGAAATTTTAAAATTTATCAGTTTCACAATTTAAAATAAAACTTGCAGTTTTCAAACTATGAGTATACCTCATCTCATTGAATTTCTTATATTACAAAAACACATTGGCATTCTTGATTTTTTCCTTGAGGATAAACATAAGTTCCTCTCATTATCTTCTTGCTGACTTTTAGATTACTGCAATTGGAAAACCAATGCAAACATAAGCACAGCTGATGGAAGCCAAAGGGTTGTTGGTACTAACCAGTATGTGTAGATTTCAAGGACTCTGAGGTCACCCTGCCTGAGTTTGAAAAACAGTTTTACTATCTTTGTTGAATAGTTACATGAAGTCACATTTATTCTGAGTCTCAATTTCTTCTTCTGTAAAATGGCAATTATAATGGTACCTGTGTGAGAGGGTTATTGTGAGGAATAAGTGAGTAAATATATGTAAATTATTAAGCACAGAATCTGCCATGTAGTAAGCACTCAATAAATGAGAACTTTTTTCAGCTACATTTTATCTAGCACCACATTTATACTGGACTTCTATCGTTTATGTACATTATAGCCTACCTTCAAAATATCTCTGCAGTGTGTTTACTCTATACCCATTTTACACGTGAAGAACCAGGCAGTTAAATGCCTTGCTCAAGGCCATAGAAGAGATGCTTGGTAGAGCCAGACGTCAACGCAGGTCTAAGTCAGACAACCTCTCCTCCTTCCCCACTCTGATGTCTTCCACCCAGAATAGAGAAATCAGACAAACAAATCAAAACACAAAAGTTAAAATCTTGCTTTGTGCACTCCAAATATATAGAAAACCTGGAGTGTGACATCTTTTCTAGGTGGGAAGGGAAAGCTGATTGAAAACCAAAGGGAAGTAGGAAACATTTCATACTCACCTGAGAGGAGAATTGGGGGAGATTTTCTGACTGCCCTCAGCTCAAGCCCTTCTCTGCTACTTCTTAAATCTGCCTGAAGTTCGGGTACAGAGCCACCCAGCGAGCCCTAGACTGGATCATACAGTGTGCGAGGACAAGATCTAAATAGGCTCAGTGAGAATGCAGCCCTGGAGTCAAGACCTTCACAACCTGCACAGCTACACCCACACGCTGGGGAACTGTCCACCCACTGATAGTCAAGAAACTCAGCCTCTGCCTTCAGTTCATAGCTTAGAAGGTGATGCACATTCTGCTTACCTTAGAGACAAGGTCAGATGGCTGATGCTTCCAATTTCTACAATTCTCAATAGACCACTTAGAGCTATAGCTGCATAGAGAAAATCTACTGGACTTTCATCTTTGTTACCTTTTCCCTCACCCTCACTCTCAGCTGTTACATGAGTTTCTATTTCCCTGGGCAAACAGGAAGAATCAAAAGAGACTTTCCATAAACTTTACCCACCATATCTACCCACTTAAATAGAATCTCACTCACGTGTGTGCTTCCTAAACTGTGTCCATAAATAAGCACTCCATGCTCCTTAATCTAAAGCCAGTCCCTCAAGTTGTACTTAGGTATCACTTGTTCAAAGCTTGGCACATGAGGTCAATGAACTGATTTCATCAGACGCTGCTTCCTTAACTGAGAGGAAGATAGATAACCAGAGAGAGACACAGAGAGAGACCCAGTGAGGAAAGAGATGGCCTGGACTCCTACTAACTCTTCGGTCTTAGTTCCAGGGGATTGTTAAGTGTTACATTAACCTCTTGTGGCAATTGTGTCTTGGTAAAAATAAAAAGCAATGTTACTAGCCTTCAACCTCTCTATTATCAAATCATGAATTAACTTCATGTTTAATTTCCTCAGAAATATCTCAGTTTTAAGGGGAAAAAAAGCTGGATATGTGTAGCTTTATCATCTTGGGGAGCCCTAAAAAACAGCTTTGTTAGAGTTCCTCTTCTGTTTTATAATTCTCTCATTACAAATTTAATTTTCCAAACAACATTTCTCAACACATTTTTCTCTAAGCATACCTTTATTTGTCTATCCATCTTCTCAACTGCTTCATAATCCACTTGAGAGCAATGTAGCTGCCATACACATCCACGTGCCTACCTCGAAACCTATGAGAACTTCTTTGGAGGGGATAACATACGCAGAATTGATTTTTCTGAGCCGTATGCCTTTAACTTAACGAAGTACATCCTGCTGTCTACAGTGGCCTTCAGAAGCCAAAATAATATAAATCTCAGCAACAAACTGACAAACTTTTCAAACATAGGATGGATTTGTTAATAGGTAAACAGCAACTACCTGGTTCTTCTTGGAATAGGAATAGGCATAAATCAGAGTTTTTCAAAATTAGGTAAAATTAAACAAAACAAAATATAGGCAGTGAGGGTGGCTAAAAATGAATTTCTGAAAAAAGTGAAAGGCCATGCTTTTACTGTTTATGTAAATGAGTCATGTCTTCATCTGCTTTTGTAGGCTCTCCTCATTGCTCTATACTTAAACATTGGGTTACCTCAGGACTCTGTCTTCAGGCTTCTTCTCTCTCTGTGCTCACCCCCAAGATGCCACCATTCACTCTCGTGGTTTTAAATACCATCTATTTGCTGGAAAACCCAAAGGTACACTCCAGCCCAGAACTCTCCCCTGAATTTCCTATTTCCAGCTCTCTACTCAATATCTCCTCTTGGTTTATAATAAGAATCTCAATATTAATGTATCCAACACTAAACTTTTTGCTTGTTTCAGGTTTGGGTTCATTTCTAAATGAGTGAAAATCCAAAACAACATTAACTAAAACAAAATAAAAGTTCTTCTGCCTCATGAAAACATGAGGAGTCAGGGTGGCATGACTGCTGCCTATTAACCATCCACGTTGCTGCCCTTCAAAGCTCCAACCGTAGCCAATGTCTCATGGGTCAAAACAGTTTAATCAACCCTAGCCGTTCAATATACATTCTAGCCTTTTGAAGAAAGAAGAGATGGAGAAATGTACAAATTCCCCTCCTGGTCTTTAGGGACACATGCCAGAAGTTTCTCATGCTTTGAAGGTCTCAGAGAAAACCCTAATATATTATTCCCTACTAAGGTTTGGAATAACTTGAGAAAAAAATTAAAGGAGCTACAAAGTGAAACTCAAATATAACTTTGATGGCATAGGCAAACCTGGTTGTATGTCTGTTGGTCAGGTGATCATGGACCTTTACCTTAGACCAGAGCCAGAGCCCCACAGAGGAGCAGTGGTCATTATCCCTGTGAGCATCTTATTCCAAACAGGAAGGATGGTGGGGTTAAGCCAAGCATGTGCAGTTATTCCTCCCAAACGTACTGACGGGTTGCCCCTCCCCACCTCTCAAGGAGACAGAGAGAAGCCAGTAGAGTGCTCTGGATAAATCTCTTCTCTTAAAAGCCAGAAGGGTCTAAGTGTTCACCTTTAACACATGATACTATCCTCATCTTAGGAGCGGGGTCACATTTCACTGCAAGAAATCCTAAGGAATGCGGTATGTATTCAAGGGGGTCTTGTGTTCAGCTAAAATTCAGAGCTTCTGTTCCCAAGGAAGAAGAAATCATAGTTTCTTGTGGCACCAAGTCCATTTCACTGCAACCTGCTTTCCTCTTGGCCACCTGAACATCCTTGTGTATATCTCTTATACACAGTCTCTCCCCAAAAGACAGAAGCCCAAGGTGCCAACCAAATGACTTTGCATATTATTCCAGTTTCAGGATGTCTGAGAGATGCTCAGTCATCTTCATCAGATCTGGGTATGGGTCCCTGTGATACAGTGTCTGTATAATAAAAAGTATGTAAACTGTCATGTATACCAATAGAAAAGGGGAAGTAGGAAAAGGTAACCTCAGCAAAATCTGCACTCAGAAGGCAGGCAATGGAACCCTCGTCAGTCCTAGGCTACAGCAGCTTCAGGTCGTGCCCGCCAGGGATTAATGCAAGCTCTTGCCTCACAGTGGATTCAGTTCTTTGAGTCTCAATTTGTCCCTGCTCTGCTCTCTCAGAGCAGCAGCCCTTCCTCCTTGTCTTTCTTAGCTCCTGGTTACATCCTTTGGAATGTTTTCCCTCATCCATTATTCTCCACGGCCACGTCTGAGATGAGCTTTGGCGAGTCCACTCTTTGGGAGATCTGTGCAGACTTTATTTTACCTTTAAGGTTGCTTATCTTCTGTGGGAATGGCAGCTCCAGGAAGGCTGACACTGTGTCTTGTTCGGTGCTGTAACCCCAGAATGGGGAAGAGTGGTGCCTGCTTGTACCATGTGCTCTATGACTGCTGGTAGAACAGTGCCCGGCCTTGTTGAGTCCTCTGTCCATAGAAGGGAGCAAAACAGACCATTCTCTTTTATCCCCATTGTTCTATTAATTTATGGTTTCATCATACAATAGTCAACAGGTTCAAGGAATCTCTGTTGTATGCTTCTGAAATTCCAGGGATCCATTTCTTTCACCAGACAATACATGCGTTACTGTCAGTTCACCTATACCATCTCTTTGCTGTAAAGGTGTCAGTGTATGAAAAGGTATGTGACCATGTTTTTAGTAGCAAACCAGCACATGCTACTTTAAAAACCCTTCTTTCCTTTTTTTGAAAAGCTTCTGCCGTGTGTTAATTATTATTAAGGGCACTGAGAATATGAAGACAGAAAAAAACACAGTTTTTTTTTTTTTTCTTTAAGAGCAGTAGAATGCAGGAAACCTAGATATGGAAGTAAAAAAAATAAAAGAAAAGAAACTTAGGACGATGTAACATCTTATAATAAAGGGACATGCTGAGGAGCAAATTGGAGGGAAAGGATAACCAGGGAGGGTGAGGATAGGAGCAAATTTCCAAAGGAAAATGATTGTAAAGTAGGCACTGCTATTCTTCAGGAACCATGGAACTCTGACACCAGATCCCCAGTGCTCTTCGGACCCCTAGGCTCTCAGCTGTGTGACCAGCCCATTCCAGCTTCCCGGACTGTAGGACACATGCTCTGTTGCAACTGCTCTGCCCCTATTTCATCTATTCTATCAAAATGCAGTGAATTTCCACTCATTTTCCTAAATTCAGCTGCACACACATAGAGCTGTCATTTCTCAAGAAATCTTATAAACTAATTTTATTCAGTATACATAGTCATCATTAGGTTAGAAGTGACTTTTCCCAAGGGCATTACTATTCAACACATGAGCAAAGGACTGCTGAAGTTGGAAAATAATTTGATGTTGAGAATGAGTTGCTAAAGGGAGCAAGGAGGAATTACTGGGGTCGGAGGGAGTTTCTCGGCACTCCTAAGTTTGTTCCAAGAAGCAGCTGCTTTCTCTGCTGTCGGTGAAGCCTGTTTCCTCTCAGGGTCTATGGAATGCCTGAGGGATAGGGACCGTCGCCTGATGATGCCTAGTGATGGCGTCCACTTCGGAGGAATCTGATAGAGATCTCTGATGACCCCTTAGCCACCCAGCCCCAATATGTGTGCTTGGTTTATTTTAGGACAGAGGTTTCCATGTGGGGAATGATAATGATCTGAACAAAACCAATTTCTCCCCGCTCTCCAGTTGATAACACATGGCCTCCATTATGAACACTCATGAGCGCCTTTTCTAAATTCACACATATTTCTGCACAAAAACTAATGGTCCACTGAGTCAGGAGTTCTGTATGTGACAGTAGCTGGTGCCAGATGTTCCAGAGGAAAGCTGAAAGCCCCCATGATGGAGCTAACCATCAAAAACTAAAGCACCGGGAGAAGTCTTAGCTGACCCAAGGTGGAAATCAATCACAGGTCTTGAGCCGAAAAGATCATTACTATTGGCAGAATTTCATCTTGGCAAGTGCTGTTGCACACACCATTTTTCCATACAAATTAAGCTAAATGCATTATGAACAGTTGGTAACTATCAACAGTGACTACACTTTTCGACAGTCTCTAACAATTTTCTTCAACTCTTAACCATGTTAACAGATGTGTTAATTACTGCACTAAACAAGGCATATAATGAGATCAGTTAATGTGCCTCTCTGTATGGAGAAAGGGGAACATTGAAAATATAATGACAAAATTACACACATTTTAAAAAGATGTTTTCTTAGATATCACAATAATGAGAATTCTAGGATGTTCAGGGAAAATTGTTAATAATCTATTTAAAATATAAAAGAAATATATGCAGAAATGTATCTGTGTTCCTTACTGTGTTACTTATAAAGTTAGATTGGAAAAGGTGACGAAGCAAGTAAATCAAATAGATTATATCCACAGGATTAACCTCTCTGTGGCTATTGAAATTAATTTTCTGAAATATATTTACGAAAAAGTGGTCACAAAAATGTGTGCAGTATGTTTCAATGTGTTTTCAGGCTACCATTCTATCTACATAAACATGTACACTCAGACTTATATGCATACGATCCTGGAAGAAAATATATCACAATATTCACACAGGCTCTTCAGAAATGGAAGGATTATATATATTACTTTTATCTTTTTTTTTTTTTTTTTGCCTGCAAAAACATGTATTAATTACACTTTAGTATGGAAATACGAGTTATTTTACCAAAAAAAAAAAAAAAATACCAGTACTACAGTTGTTTAAAAAAACAAAAACTCCTTCCTAAATATAGGCAGACACGCTCTTAACAGTTCCCTTTAGAATATTTGAGACAGGTTAGAATTTTCCAAAAGATTTTTAACTAACTCCGAGAGAAAGGATAAAGGGGAAATAGCAAAGAAAAGACAGGAAACATAAAACCAGTCAAGCTTTCAAAGCACAGGTTTTGTATCCCATAACTACTTTCCAAGCTCACAGACCATGTTTCAGTTGTCATCCTATCTTGTTCCAGCCCCAAAGTTTTAGTACAACTCTTCGGGCAACGTGCTATGATTCCTGCACTCTCGGCTCGAGACAAAGATCCCATCTTATTTTCAAATACACACCAAAAAAAGTGGTCTTCGGGTCATCCCAAACTCTCCACCTGCATCTAGTGAAAAAAGACCCATTTCAGGTAATGGACAATTGTTTTCTACTTCCGCTTTTTGTTCTGAGGGATGTCAATTATCAAAAGCCCATTGAAAATCCATTTATAACTGATAAATGAAACTGTCACTCAAATATAAGTGTATTGTCCTATTCTCAGCCTCCCCATTACCTCCAGCACTACAGATTATGGAATGACCTACCCAAATCCAAATTATTGCTATATCTCAAAGGGATTCTTTTCAGGATATTTGAGTCTGAGGTCCTAATTTTGAATCTCAAGTTTCCCATGTCTTAGATCTGTGTTTTTGAGCAAATTGATTAATCTTTCTAATTCGTAATTCGTTCTCCAGTCCCACTTTTATGGACATTTGCTGAAGATCAAAGGGGGTAGCAGCTGTCAGTTGTTTGTACTGTGTCTGGCACAGAGTAAACACTGAGTGATAGGAATGTCACAAGTCTTACAGCAGTAGTTCACAGGGACTCTGTTCTGAAACTTTTCCAAAGACTTTTAGTTACTTGTACAGTTATTTATTAGGACATTTAGGACTGGAGTTGAGCCATGAAATGTGTCACTAGCTACTCTTGAGCGTGGGGAGTGGAGATGACCACGCATTTTTTACTTTGAGCAAATAATCTAAGAGGCAGAAATGCATGGCATCTGGGGAGACCCTCCCATCACTCACATTCACTCCCTGTTAGTGCAGCAAATGAATTAGATCTTTAGCTACACACACACAGCCAGTGGTGGGAACACACGGGAAATCGGATGCAAGAAAACGCACAGACTAGAGACCTAACCCTCTATGAGAAACTGGAAAATACTGCTTAGTCTCACCTCACCACAGACACGGTGTGGTTAAGGAGAGGCAAAGCAGTTTGCTTGCTAAGATGGCTAGCCTAATATGGCTTATTATCTTTTCCTTCTTTCTTTTTTTGGAAAGCTTCCCAGATGATGATTTATTTGCCCTTCCAAATAGCACCTCGGAGGCTGAAGAAATAGGAGGGGTGTGAGGGAAAACAAAACTTTTAACAGGGTGGAATTTTCTCCTTCTCCAAGTTAGTGGATTCCTTGGTGTCTATTCAGAGGATAAAGAAAAGATCCTGCCTGCTATTCAGCTTCAGCAAACACACAAATCAGACACGTCTCTGTCTGCAGCCGGAGGGGCAGATCTGTGAGTTGGCTGCTGTGAATTCCTGTGCCCGGGAGCTTCACATCAACACTTGACTAAGAGGGGGATTCATTACAGGAACAGGGATTCCTTGGCAGAATTAAAGCATCATTTTTTTCTCTTCCCATCACTGTGCTCATTTTAACTCCTCTCCAGAAGTTTCCTCTCTACCCTGGTGAGGGAAGGTGATGGATTTCGAGGAGCTAGAAGAGGAGAGAAAGAAATGAACCGACCGGTCCAAGAGACATAGACACAATACGTAGGTCCCTTGTTCGTGCGGTTCTATTTCTAGGCCATGAGGAGGAGGAGGTCTGAATCGAGAAATGATGCCAAGAGTAGAGATGCAGTGTTTCTTCCTGGTGGTGGAGGGGACAGGGAGACGCAACTAGTTGCAAAAGCATCTTTAGCTTTTTCTTGAGTATGAAGAAGAAGTGATTATTTCAGGTGGGAAAAGTATTTGAATTCCCAAGTTAAATATGCAGAGAGTTGGAAGCACACAACTGAAGAAGGTAGGAGAGGGAAGAAATCCCACGATGCTGATTTATTTGTGAGCAGAGGGAAATTAGGAGACAAGAAACATAATTAATATGCACTCAAAACAGTATATGTATCTTCACTGGGTTAGACACTTTTATAGGTTAAATTGTTTCCCCCAAAAGATATGCTGAGGTCCTAATCCCTAGTACCAGGGAAGGTGACCTTATGGGAAGAAAGGGTCTTTGCAGATGTAGCTGAGTTAGGATGAGTGTGGATGGGCCCTGATAGAATATGACGGATGGGTGTTCTTACAAGAAGAGAAGAGACACAGAAAGACACACAGGTAGAGAGTCACGTGACCACAGCGGCAGAGATTAGAGCAATACAGCACCAAGCAAACACCAAGGACCATGGCCACCACCAGTGGCTACGAAGAGGCAAGAGAGCATTCCACTCAGAGCCTTGGAGGGAGCCCGGCCCTGCCGACAACTTGAGCTGGGCCTTCTGGCCTCCAGGACTGTGCTGGAATACATTTCTGTTGTTTTAAACCATCCAGATTGTGGCATGTTGTTTCAGCAGCCCTTGGAAACGAATATACACACTGAAGGAACTAAGACCAAACTAGGATACCATTTTTGCTGTGAAAAGATCTACAACGTAACCAGGAAGGTTACCTTGTGAGGGTTGGAAACAACCTGTTACCACTGCTGAGAAGAGAAAGAGATCAGTGTTAGCATACTGAGGCTGTCGGTGAAGTGTCTGTGCTAACACTTCTGATTGAGGCCTCGTGCTATACTTATATGATTATAATTTTAGAACCCTATTATTTTGAAGTTGAAATGGACTAAGGAGAATATTCAAGCTCTTGCAAAATGTGCTCAAATTAGAGTTAAGGTCCCCAAGAGTCACTTCATCACTGCCCCAACCCTGCGATTCCTGCCTCTTTACTGGGGCAGGTTCACTGTGATCTGTCCCAGAAACAGGACATCGGGTCATTATAATGCTGTCATTTAGCACACACGTTGTTTAAGAGCTTGCCTTCCCCCAGCCCATAAGAGCGGGGATTTCCAATGCTTGAGTGAACTCACCAGTTCTCATGTTTGTTAGCTTGTGTCTTGAACCACGTCTCTAAGTCTCTACCACTAACATCACATTCACCTTTATTTTCTGTTAAGTAAGCGGAGCCTGACTCTCAAGAATTGAAGTGGAAAATAATGTTTTAGGGTACTGACTGGCTTACAGAATACTAAGAAAGACTTAAGACCTGGATTGTGTAATAAGCAGGACGAGGCAGCCAAAATCCCGTCACATGAGCCATCCAAGGAGAACAGTGGGCCACACCCTGCGGACTCCTGAGTGGCCTGGGCGTCTCTCTCGCCCGCTGCTCTCCTGCCACTGCTGTCCTCGTCCTGAGACCGTGGCTGCCGCCCTCCCTCCTGGTTCTTAGTCTGTGACAAGGCATCTGGGTGTCTGAGCCGGGCCTCATCTTAATCTCATGTAATTAGTTGTACAAGCAGTATGTAATTGTGTCATTAAATGTCAACTTCTTAATCTCAAAATATTTATATTAGCAACTTCATAAGAGTAAGAAATCTGTCATGAAATAAGAAAACGACTAATAGTTACTCCTTTCCAGGAGCAACAGTAAATGATCCAGCATCACACAATGTCCTGCTCTGTAAGAGCAAGTTGGAAATGAACATAAGGTAAAAGTTACAAAATCTTTTTAATTTTGAGGTTCTTCCAATAAGATGATCAACTCCCAAAGGCAGGGAATATATTCCCATGTTTCTTTATCTCTCCGTGGACACCTGAGCCTGTGCATTTGTGCCGTCGGTGCTGGTTGAGTGTCACTCCCCCGACCCCGACCGGAAACATCCTAAAACACACAAAGAGACTGACAGGACACCGGCTGTCACAGGGGAACGTCAGCCACCAATGGCCCAGCAGCCTGACCATCTCTTGTGGATAACTCCAGCCCAGTGTGTCACTTTGTTTCCTTTCTATGGTCAGGATATGGATACCTAGCCAGGAGAAAGGAGCTTTAAATTGAGGTGTACTTCTGACTTGTCTATCTTCCTAGAACTCGAACTTCTTCGAGCATCCAACCGTATTTTCTACCGCTGAAAGTTTCGAGTGCCTTTGCTCACTGCCATTCACCAAAGGGGTGGGCATTTTATATGTAATGCGAAGAACAAAATTCTATTATAAATAGCTTACAACAGGATTTATGGATACCTTTTAAAATACAATACTCTCTAGCCCTAAGCAACATATGCCAGGAACCAATTAAATGCAATGTGCAGCGCTTCCTGGGCGACTGGAAGTTATTCAGAAAAATCATCACTGCTTTTGTTATTATTCAAACCTTCCCAGTGCAGATCAATTCCAGGGTGAATTCAGTGAAGTGCACTGCAGACAAGGCCCCCTCCGATCCTGACGTGTCATCTCACAGGAAACATGCCGACAGACAGCGGCAGAGAATATGGAGAGTGGCTTACAAGCTGAAAAAATATTGGTGTCCTACAGGTATGTTTGTGAGTTGTATCTGAGTGCAAAATGTCATAAAAAAAGGGTGGCATTTAAGGAAGAGCTGAGACCAGTCATACCCAGTACCATTTGCAAAGAGCCTTTCCCTAGTTTCTTTTGTCTTATCAAGTGATCATACAAGGCTCTAGGCTCAGACTCCTGGACCCGATTGCTAGAGATGTGTCTGCCCAGTTGTCAGAGGGCATCACATAAACATATATAAAACAGGAAATTAAAGGAAATATGGGAAAACAGTGTCTTTGTAAAGCAAACTTGTTTTTTAAATTTACACCTTTTTCTTTAATTTTTTACACAAAACTAGTATGTAATTGTAGAACTGAAGATAGGTAAGCAAATAAGATGGAAAAGTATTATCAAATTTATTAATCACGGTTAACATTTAGTTCATTTCCTTCCATTATATATTACTTATATATAAAAAATAATTTATTAATAAATATATATTATATATAATTATGCTAACATTATATATATTTACATTGTTATATAATATAAATACTATTTTATTATTTATATGTATACATACATTTAGTTTTACACAGTTTTTACACATTTGTATATGGATATGATTATCACGTTCTTTTTCATGTATCAATCAGTTTCATATGCGTCTAAATTATCTTTGAAAATATGATTTAGGATATTAATAATATTTCATAATTTGATCATTTTGCTATGAAGTGAACATTTGATAATTTGACAGCTTGACTGTCCATGGGTATTCTATTTTGTTTCTAAATTTTAGTATTATATATGATTTTGGATGAACATCCTTAATCAAAATCTTTGCCTACATTAAGTTTTACTTAGATTTCTTCCTAAGAGGTAATGAACCTTTTAAGAAAGAAAAAGAGAGAACATCCCCCAAATGTCTGATTTTTCAAAAAGTATATGAGAAGGTTCATTTTATTCCAACCTTTCTGAAATTGGGTATTACCATTAAAAGATTTTACTGTTCTCTCAAGCAAGAAAGTTATATTTTTGTTTTAATTTTACTTTAATTATTAAGCTAAACAATTTAAATCACTTTATTCATCATCTGTAATTCCTCTTCTCTAATAGTCCTGTTGTAATTATCTTTCTACTAAATTTTAGTATCTTTCTTATCTACTTATATGGACTCTTTCTACAATATTTTATTATTGTAAATATTTATTATTGTAAATGTAACCCTCCTCGGTTATATTTGTTGTAATTATTTTTCTTATTTACACTTTTAAAATCAGGTTTGTGATTATTTTAACATCTTCAAATTCAAATTCATATTTACTGTTTATTTTCTTCTCCTGTATTTCCTGTTGATTCAGGTTTGGAAAGTGACTTTGACTTCAAGATCAGATATATGTTCTCCTATAGTTTTATATTTATCTCTGGTTTTTATTTTTTAATATAAATATTTAATGTATTAGGATTTCAGTGTTTCTTCTGAGGTGAAGCCCTAAAGGTCATTTTTTCATTTCTATAATATCAAAATTAACAAAGAAAGCGAATCCACATTCTCATTTCTGTGTAATTGTACTCAAAATTTCTATGTAATTCTACTTAAAATCCTTAAGTGACCTCCCTTAAACACAGCTCTACTCTTAACTATTTTTTAAGTGGAATGATACGTTAAATAACGGCATCATTTTGAAATGTAAGAAAAATAGATGAAAAATATAAAATTCCTTTTGAGAAACAAGATTAAAGGTAAAGTGAGATTTAATATGGCTGGTAACCATCCCCTGTCTGTATTGGCTGAGTGATGGGATCAGAGAGTAAATCTGGTTAAATTGATCTGAAAATATTACCATATCTGTTGAGGGTGTGATTTTCTTAAAACCTACAAGATTAGAATAGTAAACTAGCATGAGTAATGCACAGCTGCAAAGATTAATGCTACTGCTGTCTCTTCAGCTAGGCTGCCTGAACTACTGATGGCATTTATGTAGGACTGGCCTGCTTTGATGAATTGTTTGCAGTAATAACAGGTGGACCAAGTGAATCAAAATGGCCACATTTATGATAGAAATAATCCCCAAGGGCTGTTTAATTGTTTGCATTTCTGAATTTTCTGATACTGACTTTTTTTTCTCTTGCCACCTTAGACAATAAAACTCAGTGTGAGGAAACTAGACACATATGCAGAAAACAGGCTAAGAACCACATGGGTCTCTGAAACCAGAACAAATGTCTCCATCGACAATGCCTGTAACAGAACCTGAAGGTAAATCACAAGACAATGAAAGCTTATTGTCTCTTATTTGGTGTCCCATGGCTGAAATGTGCAGTGTTTCTGATGGATTTATTCGTGGGGCTTTGGGGGATAAAGAGAATCATGTAAGTTAGGACTTTGCTGACATAGATATGATCTGGCATCGACACACTGGGATCTTTTTGTGTCTACACGTAACTCATTCCCAGGACCCTGGAGGGCATATACGCCGTGGGTTTTTCTGCTGGGCCTTCAGTGCTCTTGAGGATTTACATTAGTGAGACAAATGGCTAATTCACTACAGCCAAATGTTGCACATTTCATGATTAAAGACAAGCCTCCCAGGACTGGGCTTCATTTATTTCTCCCGCAGTGAAATATGTGCGGATTTATATCTTTTCATTACTACATAAATAGAAGCAGTTTATAAAATGCTAGAGGAATTATCAAAGTTAAATCTCCCATTCCAAGACTATGAAAGGAATTTTCCTGTTGTTTCTCTCCTCATAAAAGCATGAGCCACCATGTAATGATTTAATGAAAAAAATGTATTTAATTACATTACTTAAAAAGTGAAATGAACAGAATTCAGCACATCCACTCATTAATTCAGCTGGAGTGAAACCCTTGGTTTCTGAAAAGTAAAGGCTGCTGAAGAAACTTGTACCGTTAATTGCCCCAAGTTACTGATTATTAACAGAGATGGCATTGGATCATAATGTCAAGGTCGTTGGTTTAGTACACGTAATTATACTGTAAATTTTCCAGGTTATCACACGATTCATTTGTCTGTTCACCTATCCCAGGAATACTTCAGTGGCTCCCTTGTGCTTGCCTCCATTTAGGGACGGGGAACTCAGTAGTACACAGGACAAAGCATTAGTCCCCTGGAGCTGACTGTGAAAGGCAGCCAATAAAAATAACTCCTGATGATACCTGCCTACTCATATGTTATGTAATTTCCTCCTTCCTTAGCGTAGAACGGACCTCATGACTCTTTTCTAACAAATAGAAATTGGTGAAAGCGATGGGAGTCCCTTCAAGATTAGATTCCAAGGAGACTATGACTTCCATCTCTGGTAAACTTTCTCGCTCTTTCTCTCACTTGCTCTAGGAGGAAACGCCTACTTTGTGGGCTGCCAGAGAAGAGTCCACATGGGAAGAAACTGAGGTTTCCAGCAAAGGGTCATTAAGGACAACAGCCAGTGAGTAGACACGGCGGCAGGACTCCCCCCTGTTGAGCATGAAGTGGCTGGTCAATATCACAACCAGAAAACTGACACTGATAAAGTCAAGACACAGAACATTTCCATCACCTCAGGGAGGCTTCATGTTGCCCTTTTGTAGCTATGTCCACCGTTTTCCCACCCTTCTGTCTCGTCTTTAACCCTGGGCAGCCACGAATAGTCTTTGTATAATTCTGTCATTTAAGGAACGTTATACAAGCAGAATCATAATGTATACTGACTTGGGGATTTGCTTTTTCACTCAGCAAGGAGATTCACCCATGTTGTTGTGTATATCAATAGTTTTATTTATTTATTTTTTTTTTCTTTTTATTGCTGAGTAGTATTCCATGATATGGCTGTATCATAGTGCATTTAACGGTTCACCTATTGAAGGACATCTCAGTTGTTTCCAGTTCAGGGCTACTATGAATTAAGTTGCTATATCATTCATATACAGGCTTTGCTTTAATGTGTTTTTAGGGTTAATGCCCAGAAGTGTTACTGTGAGGAAGTATTATAAACAGATGTTCACACAGTGACTGTATCATTTACATTCCCACCACCAATGTCCGAGTAATCCACTTCCTCACACCCATGCCAATATTTGGTGTTGTCATTATTTTTTATTGTAGTCATTCTTATAGGTGTGCAGCAATGTCTCATTATGGTTTCAATTTGCACTCCATTAATGGCTAATGATATTGAACACGTTTTATGTGCTTATTTGCCTTCTGTATATCCTCCTGGGTAAAATGTCTGCTCGTGTGTTTTGTCTAGTTGCTAATTATATTGTCACACTGAAGCCCAAACTCTGTTTTTGAACTAATATTTTATATGAGGTGTGAGATTTTGGTTGAGGTTCTGTTTTATTTATTTTTGTTTGTTTGTTTGTTTTACCCATAGATATCCAACATAATTTATTGGAAGTCTATATTTCAACCATTGAAATATGTTTGTACCTTTATAAAAAGTCAGCAGGGCATATTTATGTGATTCTGTTTCCAAACTCTTCATTCTGTTCCATTGGTCCATGTATTGATTCCTTCATCAACACCACACAGCTTGATTATAGAGGCTCTATAATATGTCTTGAAATTAGGTAGAGTAATTCCTCCTCTTTATTCTTCTTTTTCCTAGTTTTAGTTAGATTATTAATTTAAGACTTTTCTTCTTTCCTAATATATGCATTTAATATTATAAATTTCCCTCTCAGCATTGTTTTAACGTTGTCCCACAGATATTCTAGTTTTCTCAGCTTTCTGTATAAATTTTAGAATAATCTTGTCTACAACTACACAATATTTTGCTAGTATTTTGAAAGAAATGTGTTAAGCCTATATTTCAATTTCAGGAAAATTGTCACCTTCATTATGTGAGTTTTCCAACCAATGAGCACAATGTGTCCCTCCAGTTATTTAGATATTTGATTTATTTAATTAGTGTTGTATAGTATTTAGCCTACAAGTCCTATACATTCATTAGATTTACACTTAATTATTTCATTTTATAAATGATCATCAATGGTATTATATTTTAACTTTAAGTCTACATGCTCATTGCTAGTATATAAAAATACAACTGAATTTTGAATGCTTATATTGTATCCCACAACCGTGCTAAAGTCTGTATTAGTTCTAGTAATATTTTTGTAGACTTATTGGGTTTATTCAACAAAGATAATCATGTAATCTGAAAATAGGAAGTTTTATTTCCTCCTTTAAGATCTGCTATGCCTTTTACTTATTTTTCTCACTGTTTTGCACTGGCTAGAACTTCTGGCTAAAATGGTACTATTTTGAATGATAGCAGTACTAGCAGACATCTGTGTCTTCTTCCAGATCTTAAGAGAAAAGAATTCAAGGTTTTATAATTAAGTATAATATCAACTATATCAGTTTTGCAAATACCTTTATTAAGTTGCAGAATTTTCCTCTTTTCTTATTTTTCTAAGGGCTTTTATCATGAGTGGGTGATTGTGGATTTGTCTTTTTTTTTTTTTTTTTTTTTTTTGCAGTACAATCAATTTTTGCTTTACATATTTTGCAGCTCTGTTGTCTGGTGCATACATGTTTAGGATTACTATATATTCTTGGTTGACTGACTCTTTCAGCATTATATAACATGTATCCCCATATTTTGGGTTTAATGTGTTCTTTTTCCTTCCTGATGTTCTAAGTATTTTTTAAATCATTTACTTCTATTTAGGAATTTCTTTTAGTTATCCTTTTATGTCAGGTCTTCCGACAAAAAAAAAAAAAATTCTCTTTATGTTCTTTCATCTGACAATGTCTTCATTTCCCCTTCATTCCTTAAGGACATTTTTACTAAGTGTAGAGTTCCGGATTAACAGTTCTTTTCTCTCAGCATTTGAAAAATATTATGCTGATTTCTTTTGGTCCTTATTGTTTCTGGTGAGAAGTCCACTGTCATTTGATTTGTTTCCCCTGTAGGTAAAGTGTTGTTTCTCACTCACTTATTTCAAGATGTTTTTCTTTGTCTTTAGTTTCAGATATTTGACTATAATAAACATCAGTGTGGATTTCTTTGAGTTTGTCCTGTTCAGGTTTCACTTAGCTTCTTGAATCTGAATCTGAATCTGTTTTATGTTTTTCACTATATTTGAGAAGTTTTCTGCCATTATTTTTTAAAGTATTTTTCAGCCCCTCCCACTTTCTCTTCTGTTTCTGTAATTTTGATGACATGTATGTATGTTTTGTTATAGCCCTATGGGTCCTTGATGGGGTGTTCCTTTTTTTAGCTATTTTCTCTCAGCTGCTCAGACTGGATAATTTCTAATGTTCTATCTTCAAGCTCATCAGTTCTTTCCTCTCTCCCCTTTTTGCAGTTTGTATGTCCCTGTGTGCCCCTTCAAAATTCTCATGTTAAAACCTTAACCTCCATGTGTTGTATTTGGAGATGGGGTCTTTAAGGAAGTAATTAAAGTTTCATGAGGTCATAAGGATGGGGTCCTGATCCAAAGGGATTGGGGTCCTTATAAGCAGTGACACCAAAGAGCACTCTCTCCCCCCCTTCTCTCTCACCTTCTCTCTTCTCCCTATCCTTATGCTTATGCACAGAGGACAGGCCATGTGAGAACTTGGCGAGAAGACAGCTTTCTGCAAGCTGAGGAGAAAGGCCTTACCAGATAGGAACTCAACCGAAATCTTGATCTTGGACTTCCAACCTCCAGAACTGTGAGAAATAAGTCTCTGTTGTCTAAACCACCCAGTATATTGTATTTTGTTTTGACAGCCTGAGCAGACTAAGATACCCCTTTATTCTGCTGTTGAAACTACTGTTGAGTGTTTTATTTCAGTTGGTGGCACTGGACATGGTTATTGATGAAGAATAAGCACTCACTGAAGTAGTGAGGAAAACAATTCACAAGTAATGCAGACTCATCATGTAAATATCAGCTATTATGCAGCAGGCTTTATCTAAGACAAAAAAAAAAAAAAAAATCCTGGGGCCTAAGACTTGAGTTTGAGGTCTCTGGAAATTATCTAAACTTTTTCAGTTAAAGGCATGACACAAATATGATTGATTAGCCAATTATTGGCGGGGTTATCATTGTTATTCAGTATTCTCTCTTAAATACCTATTATTTTCATAAGTTTCTGAACTGTCTGTATGTATTCAATAAATAAGTATATATCGAGGTCACCTTATTTCCCTGAAACCAAGGGGAGTATGGAAATTAGAGGAAAAAAACTATAACATACTTAATAGGCTTTTGGACTGTGTTACCTTAGTAATCTTATTATAATGATTTCTGAATTATGCCCAGAAACGGAAAGTCTTTTGTTTTTAGCATGGCTACTGGCCCTGTGCCTAATTTTGTTTAATATCTGTCTTCTCTACTTTTAGTAGGACCTGTTTCTTGCTCTTGTTTATGACTGTGAAGGAAATAAAGAGCATTAAATGCATGCAGTGTAAGTCTTCTCTTTGCCTCTGTCTTTGTGTAGAATTTATCCTGAAAAATAACAGAGCCTCAGAGGGCTTCCTGATCCCCATGGGTGGTCCGAGGCTTCGTTGTGGCAGCTGGTAAGCCTAGCACACTGCTGTGGGGCAGCAGGGGAACCACTAGAAAGAGCCAGTTACAAGGATTAATTTTCTGTTTATTTTTTACCCTAAATCAACTGAAAAAAAAAAAAAACTGTATAATATTTAGTCTGATAAGCAGAAAAAGGAAAATGCAAGATTTAAATTATTGATTCATAAAATAAGGCAACAGACAATTCAGTTCATTATTGCATGGATTTGTCATAGTCAACTAGCAGGCAGAAGTGCTATGCATACAGATACTAAAATAACAGGAAAGAGCAGCTGTCTGGGAAACCAGTTCCCCTGCCCCCATTATTTTCATAATAGTCTCTATCTACTACCTTCATAGATAATCCATAAACAGAGTGCACCACCAACTCCAGATTTTCATTGCATTTGTTTTTATTTTTGTGGTAGAGAAAGTTTTCAACCATGTTGAGATGAAAGTTTAAAGTATTATATTGTCTCTGCATTTATAGGTTTGTCACAGTATTGGGTAATTAGGCATGTCGGCAGTCTAATATCCAAATTAGATGCATTATGCTTTGGTAAAGAACTGAACCAAGGAGTGGTAAAGATACAGTGAAATTCCTGAATCTCAAAAGCTTTTAAATATTTGAATACATATATGCATATATATGTGCAGTGTAATATAGGAAAAATAGCCAAAAGGGGCCAGTTCTCAAAATCCAGAGTCCTCGTGAGACACAGAAGCAGCCTTCAGATTTTGAGGGCCTCACCCATCCAAAGATTTAGCTAGTACCGTGGGGTCATTTATTGACTCATTTAACAAATATCTATTTACAGCTTACAGCAAGCCAGGGCCTGTTTTGGTGTTAAGGGTCAATGAATTTCAGGCCTAAATCTGCAGGAATAACTTGTCCCTAAGGAGCAACTAAAATATGAGAAACCAGTGATCCTTAGGCACAGTTGTCTCGGCCCTGCTGACACACTGCCTTCCCTCTTCTGGACTTTCAAATCTTATTAAAGATAGGATTGCTTTTCCCTAGAGTTTTTGTCACAGAAGCCATCTAAGACACACTTTCTTCCCTAGAGAGGTCAGGAAGTGGGCTTGAAAACGGCCATCAGTGGTTGTGTTTTACGGACAGAGAAATGTAAAGTGTCCAAGAAAAGCATGAATAGGGAGAAGACTAGCTGAGGAATCAACATATACATGTGAAAGCAGACAGCCATGGTGTACTGTTACCTACTGCTAAATGAGAAACCACCCTGAAACCTACTGGCTCAAACAAGAATGAGCTTTCTGCTGGTCTTGCTGGGCTCACTTACAGGGCTGTATCCTCTGGTAGCTCAGCTGTGATTGCGGTACTATGGCAGCCTCACATGCCTGCTGTTGGAGCTGGCTGTTGCCTGGATCTCTCTTTCTCTCTCTCTGCTATTATTCAGCAGTGAAGCCCGGGCTTCTCCACGTGGCAGCAGGAGCATTCTAAGAGATTGAAGACAGAAGCTGCGAGGGCTCTTGAGTCCTAGGCTCTGAAACTTCCAAAACTTAACTTCTGCCACATTCTGTTCATCAAAGTAAATCACAAGGCCCGGCCAGATCTAAAGGACAGTGACGGACCCTACTTCTTAAAGGGAGTGGCGCAAAACACTGTGGCCTTATTTGATCTACAATATCAATTAAGGACTACAAGTCCTATTATATCATGATATATTTTATATGTATTTATATATATATATATATATATATATATATATATATATATATATATATATATATATATAACTTTCAAAATAATCCCCGTTGCATAAGAGGTCCCTGGAAATGCATCATTTTTAAACAGATAAAGGAAGAAATGAAAAAGCAGGAGGGTGAAGAAAAGGCTTTTTGTTGTGTTGAAATAACTTAAAACTTCTAGAAAATTTGCAAGAATGGTTTAAAGAGCTTCCATATGCCGTTCATTTAAATTCTCCAATTGCAAATTTTTTCTGTATTTGCTTCCTCACTGGGATAGCAGAAAAGTGATTAGTTGCTGCCTAGCCTGTCGAGGCAGAAAAGGGAATGGGGAGTGACTGCTAATGAGTAAGGGTTTACTCGTGGTGGGGACAAAAATGTACTAGAACTAACATATTGTCATGGTTGCACAACTCTGCTAATACACTTTAAAAAAACAACAACAACAGAAACAAAAAAACCACTGAATTCTACACTCAGTGAGTGAATTTTATGATATGTAAATTATGCCACAATAAAATTATTAAATACGGGCTTCCCTGGTGGCGCAGTGG